>NC_037295.2:12901819-14363287 GCF_000002775.5 Populus trichocarpa
ATATCTGCCACCACATCTGATGCTGCTCTGACATCCTCCTGGGTCATATGGAAAACCCTTCCTTGATCCCTTTCATTTTGCACTCTAGGTCGTCCCCTATTTGAGTTAGCTCCTGACTGAGTCGACCTTCCCGGTCTGTTTACTGTGATGGACTGCTGATGACTTTGACTTTGCTGCCTATGTCTCTGAGGTTGTTCAGTGTAAACCCCGGGAAAATTAAATAAATAAATAAAAGGGAAGAAATTCATGCATATGGTTAAATAAAAACAAGAATTCAGAAATTTTTCAATATATATTTCCGGGCGAAATAATTCGGGACATTATAATAAACCCGATACTGTTGAGGGTTGGATTTAATGAAAGAGAATAATACACTCAAAGGAAAAAAAGGGCCTAAATGCAAATGAGGGAAAATATAGAGTATAAATACTCTCTCCTCACCAAAAAAATCTGTAGGAACCATAAGGAGAGAAAATAGGGAGTTTTATACCCATTCTTGGGAAATCAAGAGAGAAACACTAAAATTTCACGAACCCATCCAAGATTAAGAGCTTATAGATGGGATAAACACTTGAGAGCAAAGGATTACCAAGAAATTGAACAAGAAGAAAAGAAAGGAGGGAGTTGAGAATCTTCAACTGGTTGAAGATCAAAATCTTAATTTTGTACCGGGTAAGGTGTTCTAAACATGATCTTAAAAAAATTCATTTTTAATTCGATAAAGAATTGATGCATTGATATTGAATCATAGGATAGGGTTCTTAGACATAAATTGGGGAAAAGGTACTTATTGTTAAGATTAAGTTAATTCATGTGTGTGGTATGTAGTTTATGAAAGTATTGTGTGAAGGGGAGGGGAAGAAGAATCTGGACAGACTTGTCTCCTGACTTTCGATGAGATTTCGGGTAGGAGGATGAGGGAATTAGAATCGGGTTCCTCATAGAAATTGTAGATTTGAATGTTAGCTAACCTAGGGAAACTGGTCTTACTCAATTTGGAGATGTAGAACTCCAGTTATGAGTTATCAACTGAGACTGAGTCGTGACTGATTATGTAGGGTAGTAGGACTAATTAGTTAATGAGCAATTTTGACTATCTTAGAGGCAAAACTGGGTTCTCCTCCCTTTAGAGAACTTATAGCCTTGTGTTTTAGCTTTCTAACAAGATCAATCTCACTTAAAATGAAGTTTTAGAACTTTAGATATAGTTAAAAATTTGGTGAGTGTTTAGACAGTAACAGTTCAAAATTAGACAGTAATGGTTGGACAGTAACAGTTCAAAATTAGACAGTAATGGTTGGCCAACAACAGTTGAAAATTGGACAGTAACAGTTCAAAGTTAGAAAGTAACGGTTGGACAGTAATAGTTCAAAGTTAGACAGTAACGGTTGGACAGTAACATTTCAAAATTAGACAGTAATGGTTGGACAGTAACAGTTGAAAATTAGACAGTAACAGTTCAAAAATTAGACAGTAACGATTGGACAGTAACAGTTGAAAATTAGACAGTAACAGTTGAAAATTTAACAGTAACGGTTGGACAGTAACAGTTGAAAATTTGACAGTAACGGTTGGACAGTAACAGTTGAAAATTTGACAGTAACAGTAAAAAATTAGACAGTAACGGTTGGACAGTAACAGTTGAAAATTGGACAATAACAGTTCAAAATTAGACAGTAACGGTTGGACAGTAACAGTTGAAAATTAGACAGTAACAGTTGAAAATTGGACAGTAACAGTTCAAAGTTAGACAGTAACGGTTGGACAGTAACGGTTGAAAATCGGATAGTAACAGTTGAAAATTAGACAATAACAGTTGAAAATTGGATAGTAACAGTTGAAAGTTAGACAATAACAGTAGACTTTCACGTGAATACTATATATAAGGATATAAAAGAATTGAGTCATAGGAACACTTGCATATTGAGATACTAACTCTGAAAATATACGTGATATATGTATGAATGTTAATATAAGGAAATGAACATACATAGAAAGTAACATATGAGTAATGGATGAATATGGATTCTCTATAATATCGGCTTGAAGGAATTATAACCAAAAACTTCCTTATGATTCAGGAGGAGCAACTAGGATTGGATCTTCTATTAGGGGAGGTCGCGATACAGGCGAAGCAGGTGCGTGATTTTCCTTATATTTGCACTTTTACAATTTAAAATTCTTCTGGTGAATGTAATTACAATAAATGTCGTGTTCAATGTAAATAAAGTCTAGTGATTTACAAGATTAGCTTCGGCTAATGGCATCCGTGACAGGATTGCCGGGAGATGAATTGCAAGATTAGCTTCGGCTAATGGCATCCGTGGATATGAATTACCAGATTAGCTTCGACTAATGGCATCCGTGATAGGATTGCCGGGAAATGAATTTCAAGATTAAACTTTGCAAGGTCACCCGGTTCATGCAAGTAAATAAGAGTATTCAAATTAATAATATACAAATGAGTGTTAAGTGAGTTAAAAGATTTACAAGCAAAATATAAGTCCTCTGTTAGAATTCTTATGGATCAGATAGAAAATTAATACTTCATTCGTATTCATTATATGAGCATATATATATATTCTTTATCAACATAATGGTATGTTTGTTTATGTAACAAGTCCATCAAATATCCATGGAGATCATTAGTTTAGGACCCTACTTTGTGAAGCTTATGTAAATCTTTAACTTAAACAAAAGGAAATTAACATATTTATGTAGTATACTTTTGTGTAAACCTTGATGTATTTATAAAAGTTCAGCTTAGCATGTAGTATTTTAATTATCTTGTAATTAACCGTTTTGAAATATTTAAGAAACACTTATTATGTTGTAAATGCTTTCTTTGCATGTTAGTATTTCTTTCTTTAAAATTTTATGATATGATGTTTGGACTATGTTCATATTGAACTTACTTGTCCATATATATATATTGTGTAGACTGTATGAGCTGCGGAATTATGGGACCTTGTGATGATGGGATTGATTGAGAAAATTGGTAGTAGTCAATAACTTGGGATGTCCTAAATGTAAACGAAACTCTGCCGAATTTTTGGTAAAAAGAAAAAAAAATTTACCTTTAAATAAAAAGGATGTGTTGGGAACTTTTAACAATGATCGTTCGTACAGTCAGACTGTTACAGTTAGTATCAGAGCCCTGGTATGGGTTCTGGGAAGAAATCAAAAGAGGTTGTTGATGTTTATTAATTTATTGCAGGATGGTATGTACCCATCAAGATATTAGAACAAATCTATCCTCTGCAGGGAGGGGGAATAGAGATGTAGACTTTTCCGAGGGGCAAGAAGAGAGCCTTTTAGAAGATACTGCTTCACATGCACCGGTAGTATCGACTCAAGCAAGGCATGAAGAATTGACAGGGCCTCAAATTAGACAGGCACCAAGGCAAACTGGGGATGTTCGACAGACCATGTCAGCTCCACGGGAACAAGTGGAGGTGCCCCCTCAGACTACACCTGCAGGGCCATCTGTTTTTTATGTTGATCCGATGCTCGTGGCCTAGATAGTCAAAGCAATAATGGAAGGTATGGCTAATGTTGCCACTCCTATGCCAGCACCCCCACCTGCACCCATCATACCAACTGTTTCAGAAACAGCTACAGCTACTAATGATGTGGTACATCTAATTCGTTGGGTGAAAAGTATGAGAAAAATGGGTTGTGAACCCTACTAAGGTGAACAGAATGCTGAAGTGGTAGGAAGGTGGAGAAAACCATGATTCAAATTAAGATACCACATGATCTGCGAGTATATTGTGCTACTCAATTACTATCAGACGGTGCTATGACTTGGTGAGAGACAGTTCAGTTGAGGAGGGCTACAAAAACCCTATCCTGGGATGACTTCAAGATAGAGTTTGAAAATTAATATTACTCCAAATATCATCGGAAGATGAAGGAATAGGAATTCTTGTCCTTGAGACAGTAAGGGAACTGATTGAGGCAGCACAGGCCTTGGAGGTTTGTATGGAAGAAGGCCAACAGAGTCATGGGGGTACAGGAAAACGAAAGGATATGGAATTTTTAAGCAGGCCACCGCTTCCAAAGAAGGGTAGAGCAAACAATTCCTTCAATTCAAAAAGAAAAGGGGGATGTCAACCAGCTTTCGACAGGATATCGGTGGGAAGTCGGGAAGTGGTCAGACCCACTCTAGGGCTATAGCTGCAAGGGGGCATAATGATCAGAAGGAAATCATCTACCCTCGATGTGCTCAGTGTGAACAAAGACACCCCGAGAGTTGTATGGTTTCTCCTAAACGATGCTATATATGTCGAGGGGAAGGTCATAAGTGGAAAACCTGTCAGTACTTGGGAAGAGGATGTCATCACTATGGCGAAAAGGGTCACTTTAAAAGGGAATGCCCCCAGTTAAACACTGAACAACCTCAGAGACATAGGCAGTAAAGTCAAAGTCATCAGCATTCTATCACAGTAAACAGACCAGGAAGGTCGACTCAGTCAGGAGCTAACTCAAACACGGGACGACCCAGAGTGCAAAATGAAAAGGATCAAGGAAGGGTTTTCCATATGACCCAGGAGGATGTCAGAGCAGCATCAGATATGGTGGCAGGTATGCTGCAAATAAATGACTATCAAATGCATGTTTTGTTTGATTATAGTGCCACTCACTCCTTTATAGTAAAGAAAAATGTAACCAAATTAAGTAAGGAAACAAATGTAACCAAAAGGGTAGAGAAAGGATTTATTATTGGGACACCCTTGGGTGAAACTGTGGAAACAAATGTTGTATTTGAAGGGGTGAGAATTAACATTAATGGGTGTGAACTAAAAGCAGATTTAATACCCCTAGAATGAAGTGATTTTGATATAATTCTAGGTATGAATTGGTTGGGCAAAAATAAGGCTCGTCTTGACTGCTTTACAAAAACAGTAACCTTCCAAGGGGCTAAGGGTGAAACAATGGTCTTTAAGGGAGAGAGAACTTCCAACTTTACAAATATAATCTCAGGTATGGTTGCGAGAAAACTACTAAAGAAAGGTTGTACAACATACCTTGCCTATGTGATAAATTCAAAAAAGGGTAAAATAGGATTGTCTGACATTTTAATTGTGAGGGAATTTCCGGATGTATTTTCGGAAGAATTGCTAGGACTACCCCTAGAAAGAGAAGTTGAAGTCATCATAGATATATTAACCCAACCACCGTATAGAATGACCCCAAAAGAATTGGATGAGTTGAAAATTCAATTGCAGGAGCTTTTAGACAAAGGGTTCATACGACCAAGCAAATCACCTTGGGGGGCACCCGTATTGTTTGTAAAGAAGAAAGATGGAACGTTGAGGCTTTGCATAGATTACCGTCAGCTGAATAAAGTGACGGTAAATAACAGATATCCACTCCCGCGGATAGATGATTTGTTCGACCAGTTGAAGGGTGCCAAAGTATTCTCAAAGATTGATTTAAGATCAGGGTACTACCAGATACGAATCAAAGGGCAAGAAGTGCCAAAAACGGCCTACAGAACTCGCTACGGACACTTTAAGTTCTTGGTGCTACCCTTTGGATTAACTAATGCTCCATCACTTTTTATGGATTTAATGAACCGAGTATTCCAACCATACCTTGATAAGTTTGTTGTCATATTCATCGATGACATCTTGGTTTACTCCAAATCCTATGAGGAGCATGAACAGCACCTGGGACAGACACTACAGATTCTGATGAGCCGTCAGTTGTATGCCAAGTTGGATAAATATGACTTCTGGTTAAAAGAAGTTACCTTTTTGGGGCATGTAGTGTCTTCAAAAGGCATTTTTATGAACCCTCAAAAGGTGGAAGCAGTTGTGAGATGGGAAAGGCCTACTACGGTAACTGAAATTCGTAGTTTTCTCGGATTGGCAGGGTATTATAGAAGATTTATCGAAGGGTTTTCAACGATAGCAACTCCGTTGACACGACTCACTAGGAAGAACATAAGATGGGAGTGGTCAAAGGAGTGCGATGAGAGCTTTCAAGAATTGAAGAGAAGGCTTACTACTGCCCCCGTATTAATCCTTCCATCCAGAACAGAAGGCTTTGTAGTCTACAGTGATGCCTCAAGAAAAGGACTGGGTTGCGTTCTAATGCAGCATGGAAAAGTAGTTGCCTATGCATCGAGATAACTGAAGACTCATGAAGTCAACTACCCAGTTCATGACTTAGAATTGGCAGCAGTAGTTTTTGTTTTACAAGTATGGAGGCACTATTTATACGGATCCCGGGTTCAAATTTTCACGAATCATAAAAGCCTTAAATATATGATGTCGTAGAAGGAATTGAATATGCGACAACAGAGATGGGTATAATTAATTAAAGACTAAGACTGTATTATAGATTATCGTCTAGGAAAAGTGAATGCAGTCGCGGATGCTCTCAGCCGTAAAGACAAGGCGATTAGAGGTGGACCAGTGACTTGGAATGAGGAAACCATGATTGAGCTAAAGAGATTGGGGGCAGTATTAAGTATGAGTCCGGAAGGATCCTTAATGGCTCAACTAAGGGTGAAGTCAGGATATCGAGAGCAAATATTAGAGGCACAACAACATGATGATGAGGTGTCAAAAGTGAGAATCAAACTGGAATCGGGGGGTGAAACTCTTTTTCGAATGGGTAATGATGGAATAGTGATGTTGGGACGACGTATGTATGTGCCTGACAACAAAGCCCTTAAACAAAAGTTATTATGAGAGGCTCACGAGTCTAAGTTCATTGTACATCCAGGTAGTACTAAGATGTACCAGGATATGAAGCAGTACTACTAGTGGCCAAATATGAGAAAAGAAGTGGCTGGTTACGTGGCAAAATGTAGTATCTGTCAACAAGTAAGAGTAGAACACCGAAAACCAGCAGGGCTGTTACAACAATTACCAATCCCTGAATGGAAGTGGGAGATGATCACAATGGACTTTGTATCGGGACTACCCAAAAGAAAGAGGGGAAATAATGCAATCTGGGTCATTGTGGATCGACTAACTAAGTTTGCCCTTTTCCTACCAGTAAAGATGACAGATTCAGTTGACAAGTTGGCTAAGATTTATGTGAATGAAGTTGTAAGGCTTCATGGAGTCCCAACATTAATTGTTTCAGACCGAGACCCAAGATTTACTTCACGTCTCTGGCCGAGCATACAACGTGCCTTGGGAACAAATTTGAGTATCAGTACTGCCTTTCATCTGCAGACTGATGGCCAATCTGAGAGAATTATTCAGATCTTAAAGGATTTACTAAGGGCATGTGCTTTGGAATTTGGTGGAAACTGGGAGGAGCACCTATCACTAGTAGAATTCACGTATAACAACAGTTATCAGGCAACAATTGGAATGGCCCCATTTGAAGCTCTTTATGGCAAAAAGTGTAGGACACCCTTGTGTTGGGAAACCAAACAACTCCCGGGGTGTCTTTGTTCACACTGAGCACATCGAGGGTAGACAATTTCCTTCTGATCATTAGCCCCCTCACAGCTATAGCCCTGAAGCGAGTCTAACCACTTCCTAACTTCCCACTGATATCCTGTCGGAAGCTAGTTGATGTCCCTCTTTTCTTTTTGAATTGAAGGAACTGTTCGCCTCTACCTTTCTTTGGAAGCGGTGGCCTGCCTAAAAATTCCATATCATTTTGTTTTCCTGCACCCTCGTGACTCTGTTGGCCTTTTTCCATACAAGCCTTCAAGGCCTGTGCTGCTTCAATCAGTTCCCTTACTATCTTGAATTATAAAGCAATCAACCTTTGCATCAATTCTTATCTGAAGCCATCCCTTAACTTTTCTATCATGTGTTGTTCTGATGAGACATAATATGGTGCGAATAGTGAAAGGTCATGAAATCGTCTCTTGTATTCGAGTACTGACATTCCCTCCTGTCTTAAGGCTAGGAATTCATGTTCCTTCATCTTCCGATGATATTTGGAGTAATATTGATTCTTAAACTTTGTCTTGAAATCATCCCAGGATAGGGTTTCTGTAGCCCTCCTCAACTAAACTGTCTCCCACCAAGTCATAACACCGTCTGATAGTAATTGAGTAGCACAGTCTACCCGCAGATCATATGGTATCTTAATTTGAATCATTGTTTTGTCCACCTTTCTAATCCACCTTCCCGCCACTTCAGCATCTTGTTCACATGAGTAGGGTTCACAACCCATTTCTCTCATACTTTTCACCAAACGAACTAGATGTACCACGTCATTAGTAGCTGTAGCTGCTTCTGAAATGGTTGGTATGATGGGTGCAGATGGGGGTGCTGGCATAGGAGTGGCAGCATTAGCCATACCTTCCATTACTGCTTTGACTAGCTAGGCAGGAGCATCGGATCAACATAAGAAACAGATGGCCCTGCAGGTGTAGTCTGAGGGGGCTCTTATACTCATTCCCGTGGGGCTGATATGGTCGGCCGAACATCCCCAGTTTTTCTTGGTGCCTGTCTAATTTGAGGCCCCATCGATTCTTCATGCCCTGCTTGAGCTGATACTACTGGTGCTTGAGAAGCAGTATTTTCCAAAGGGCTCTCTTTTTGCCCCTCGAGAAAGTCTATATCTCTGCTCCCCCTCCCTGCAGAGGTTAGATCTGTTCTAATCTCTTAGCGGGTACGTACCATCTTGCAATAAATTAATAAACATCAACAAACTCTTTTGAATTTTTCCCAGGACCCATACCAGGGCTCTGATACCAACTGTAACGGGCTCGGTCGTACGACTTGATCAATGTTAAAAGATCCCAACATATTCTCTTAATTTGAGGGTAATGTTTTTTTTTTAAATCTATCAAAAATTCGGCAGAGTTTCATTTGTATTTAAGATATCTCAAGTTATCGACTACTATCAATTTACTCAATCAACTCATCATCACAAGGTCTCATAATTCCAGACCTTCTATCAATCATCATAATTCATAATTCAACACCTCATACAATCCACAATATATATATATATATATATCCTATGAGTAAGTTCAATATAAACATAGCCCACATATCATATCATAAAATTTAAAAGAAAAAGGAATACTAACATGCAAAGAAAGCATTACAGCATAATAAGTATTCTCATTTCAAAAAGGTTAATTATAAGATAACTAAAGTACCACATGCTAAGCTGAACTTTTATAAATACATCGAGGTTTACATAAAAGCATACTACATAAACGCGTTAATTCCCTTTTGTTCAAGTTAAATATTTACATAAGCTTGACAAAGTAGAGTCTTAAACTAATGATCTTCCTGGATATTTGATGGACCTGTTACATAAATAAACATGCCATTATATTGATAAAATAAATATACATATGCTCATGTAATGTACATGAAAGAAGTATTAATTTTCTATCGGATCCATAAGAATTATAACAAACAACTTATGTTTTGCTTGTAAATCTTTTAAACTCAATTAACACTCATTTGTATATTCTTACATATAATATTCACGTGAAAGTCTACTGTTACTGTCTAACTTTGAATGGTTGGTGTCCAACCGTTGCTGTTTGAACTGTTGCTGTCCAAACTGTTGCTGTCCAACCATTGTTGTTTGAACCGTTGTTGTCCAACGGTTGATGTCCAGTCGTTGCTGTTTAAACACTCATTAGATTGTTAACTATATCTAGAGTTCTAGAACTCCATTTTAAGTGAGATTGATCTCGTTGGAAAGCTAAGACACGAGGTTACAAGTTCTCTGAAGGAAGGAGAACCCAGTTCCGCCTCCAAGATAGTCAAAATTGCTCATCAACCCATCAATCCTACTGCCCTACAGAATCAGTCACGACTCAGTCTCGGTTGGTAACCCATAACTGAAGTTCTACATCTCCAAATTGAGCAAGATCAGTTTTCTTGGTTATCTAACATCCAAATATATAATTTCTATAGGGGAATCCGATCCTAATTCCCTCATCCTGCTACCCGAAATCTCACCAAAAATCAGGAGACAAGTCTGTCCAGATTCGTCTCCCCCTCCGCTACACAAAATACTTTAATAAACTACATACCACACACATGAATTAACTTAATTTTAACAATAAGTACTTTTTTCCCAATTCATGTCTAAGAACCCTAACCTATGATTCAATATCAAGGCATCAATTCATTATCAAATTTGAAATGAATTTTTAAGATCATGTTTAGAACACCTTACTCGGTACGAATTAAGATTTTGATCTTCAACTAGTTGAAGATTTTCAACTCCCTCCTTTCTTTTCTTCTTGTTCAATTTCTTGTTAATCCCTTGCTCACAAGTGTTTATCCCATCTACAAACTCTTAATCTTGGATGAGTTCTTGAAATTTTAGTGTTTCTCTCTTGATTTTGCAAGAATGAGTATAAAACTCCATATTTTCTCTCCTTATGGTTCCGTGCATATTTTTGGTAAGGAGAGAGTATTTATACTTTATATTTTTACTTATTTGCATTTAGGCCCTATTTTCTTTAAATTTCTGAATTCCTGTCTTTTATTTAATTATATGCATGAATTTCTTGACTTTTATTTCTCATATAGTTAGTTTTTAATTTAAATAATTTTTAATATTTTTTTTTTCAGACATTTACAAATAAAATTTGTCGTGTTTAAATAGCATGTGAAACTTTCTTTAAGCTACAATGATGGATGTCAATGGCTAGAATTGCCTCGGTAGTAGATGTTTTCCATGGCATTGATGATGGCGTAGCCATAATGTGGCTCTAACAATCCTTTTCCTTATTTATTTTTTTTGTTTTCTTTCCTCTTTTCTCTACAGGACAAAAAAAACCACAATTTTAATTTACAATAACTTATTTAACTTCTTAGAACAAAGCATAATCATGCTTTCAATGTCAAACCATGTGATCATCAGGGAAAAAATGAAAATACCATCTAACTTATAAATGGCCGCTCTTCATGCTGAGATTCTAATTACTATTCATTTATTTATTTATTTATTTTATCTACTCCAACCAACAATTTGTTTATTCTCATGAATTAATTAATTTAATGACTACAACCGTAAAGAATCCAAACAAAGGGAATATTAGTTCCAAACACTAGCAAACAAGATATGGAGATGGCCATTCACAATTGACATTTCTGCCACACAAACAGTAAAAAAATATCATTGAAACTTGAAACTTGCTCGGAAAGAAATGTTTGAAGGCAATAATATTTAATTGGTCTCTCTGCGCACATCACCTGCCCAAAGTCTTCGCCTTATCTCTCGCTCTCTCATCCATTTCTGGATTTATTTCTTCGTGTAAAAATGACAGTAACAGTCTCTTCAATTCTAGTCTCCATTGTTTATGTTGCAGTGCTAAGATGGGCATGGAGAGTTTTGAACTGGGTTTGGTTTCGGCCGAAGAAGGTCGAGAGGTGCTTGAGACAACAAGGTTTTGCAGGCAAGCCTTACAGGCTTTTGTTCGGAGACTGGAAAGAAAGTTCAGATATGTTGAAAGAAGCAAGGACCAAACCCATTGGTTTATCAGACGCTCTTCTACCTCGTGTCATGCCCTTCCTCCATCAACTGGTCAAGGATTATGGTATTCAACACGCAACCCTTTATTATCTCTCTCGTAGAAAAGATGATTTTTCTTGCTAATTAAATATTTCTCCGATTTATTAAGAAATTCCTTTTGTCTTCTATAAGGCGGCAATGATTGAGAAATTTTATTTATGTCGAACAACTTTTGTTCACCGTTTCTCAGTAAAACTCTGTTATCATCGGTTTATTTTAATTGATAAAATATTATTTTTTATGAATACAAAAACAAATTAATATCATTGGGAATCAGAATGCCATGTTCCATTGGTTAGTGCTGCACTGTGCTGGCCGAATGTTTCAGCCGATTTTCTTATTTTACTTCATTTTATAGTGCTCTTGTGGACTACTCTCGCCTCAAACCTAGTTTTCTATCAATGGGAGAAAAATATTTTTAAAATAGACCAAGTGGGTGTTAATTTTCAATATTCATGGTATGCGTATTTGATCTCTTGGTAGTGTTGGTTTCCTACTGGACAGAACAGTACTAATTACTAACAGTTGAAAACATTGGTTTCCAAGTCAGTATTGAACTTGTTATTAGTTGGCTAGAGGTTGTATAAATATAAATAAAAGAACTTAGTATCGTTTTATACTTTTGTATTTATCTAGGTATATTAAAAGAATCATAACTTTATGTTTTCCTGCATGTTAAAGTAAAGTTGCATCTAGAGAAGATGCAACTTTGTCAACTCTATTGATGTGTTCATAAAAATATAAAAATCTATTAGAAAAAGAAATAAAATTCTCGTACAAGAATTTTACCTTAAAGTGTGAAGTGCAATTTTTTCTGGGTTTGGATTTCTTTTGTTCATATCTCAATTTGAGCCTCGTGTATTTACCTTAAAGTGTGAAGTTGCACCTTCACCAGCACTCGTGTATTTGATTAATAAATATGCTTCCTCTGACGATGCAGGTAAGAATTCATTTATGTGGGTTGGGCCGAAACCAAGAGTGAACATCATGAACCCTGATCAGATAAGGGACGTATTCATGAAGATAAATGAATATCAGAAGGCCTCTCACCCGCTGTTGAAACTTATAGTATGTGGACTTGCAAGTCACGAGGGTGAAAAATGGGCTAAACATAGAAAGATAATCAACCCAGCATTCCATCAAGAGAAGCTAAAGGTGATCATGATAGTCTCAACTTATTTGCCTATAAGCATCCATGCTCTTCGATTGCCTTGAATGAGTAGCATGCATGTTTTGCTCTCATATGGCTGTAATATAAAACTTTTGATGATGATATGTTCTCTTTGCTTGTTACAGCTTATGATACCTGTGTTTTACGAAAGTTGTAGTGGGATGATTAACAAGTGGGAGAAGCTGGTCTCTGTAGACGAGGGGCCATGTGAATTGGATGTCTGGCCTGATCTTCAAGGCTTAACATGTGATGCTATTTCTCGAACGTCGTTTGGAAGTAATTACGAAGAAGGAAAAAGAATATTTGATCTCCTCAAGGAACTTACCAATCTTACAGCTCATGTTATAATAAAAGCTATTGTCATACCAGGGTACAGGTAACTCTTTATTCTGTTTTTGCTGGACATTACAATTCAGTTCCTTCAAGTTAGTCCTTCTTCAATGAGATATATCTTAAAAGTATGAAGCAGAACAAATCCAAATCTCTTGACAACATGTTCATGGATTGCATGTAGGTTTCTGCCGATCCCATCTAATAGAAGGCTAAAAGCTATTGACAAAGAAATAAAAGCTTCTCTTAATGCTCTCATCAACAAAAGAGAGAAAGCAATGAGTGCTGGTGAAGATGCAAAGAAAGACTTGTTGGGTTTACTTCTGGAATCCAATTTTAGAGAAATACAAGAGCATGGAAATACCAAGAGCGTCGGAATGAGCATTGAAGATGTGATTGATGAATGTAAATTATTCTACTTTGCTGGACAAGAAACAACCTTAGTTCTTCTTACCTGGACCATGGTTTTATTGGCTCAGTATCCGAATTGGCAAGCACGCGCAAGAGAAGAGGTTGTGCAAGTCTTTGGTAACAAAAAACCAGATTTCGATGGGCTAAATCACCTTAAAGTTGTGAGTATTTCTCTGCATTTGCAACTGAATTCTTCTACATCAATATTGTCTTATTATTGTTAAGAACACAGAGCATTCTTGCATTTAAAATGCAAGCTTAGGTATCCTGTGAAGAAAAAGTAAGATAGCAGAAAAAAAACGTTCATGTTTTCTTTCGTTGAATTATTAATCGGCCAAAATGACGAGGAAAAGCAACCAACAGATGAGTAGGCAAGCAAGCTAGGAGGTGACATCTATATACATTAAGAATGAGATTTACTAGTTCTTGGATCAACATAAAAATTCTCATTTTAGTAAGTTGAAATGGCATGCAAATGATCTCAATATATGCGATATTTTATTTTATCTACGTTGATCGCATGTCACCTTTCTGACGGATTCTTACCATGTAGTATCATTTTCTCTTTTGATGCATGTTACAGGTTACCATGATTTTGTATGAAGTTCTTAGGTTATACCCGCCGGTAATTATGCTTAATCGAGATGTTCATGAAGAAATAAAGCTTGGAAATTTGCTATTACCTGCCGGAGTGCAGGTCTCGTTGCCAATAATCCTCCTTCACCAAGATCATGAACTATGGGGTGATGATGCCTCTGAGTTCAAACCAGAGAGGTTTGCTGAAGGTATTTCAAAGGCAACAAAGAGTCAGGTCTCATTCCTTCCATTTGGATGGGGTCCTCGAATATGCGTTGGACAAAACTTTGCTTTGATTGAAGCAAAAATGGCTTTGGCAATGGTTTTACAGCGCTACTCTTTTGAGCTCTCTCCGTCGTATATTCATGCTCCTCGCACAGTCATAACTCTTCAGCCACAGCACGGTGCTCCAATGATATTACGTAAACTCTAAAATGTTTATATGTGACGGGTAAGAGTTATCCTCTAGTTTGTAACCCTTCAGCCACAGCACGGTTCCTTCAAGGTATGGTTTATGATGCACTTTTTATTATTATTATTATTATTATTATTAGAGGCCTTTGCCAATTGATTAATTAACTGTGAAAGAATATTGAATTAAAAAGTACATTATGGGCGTCTAGATAGATTACATACACAATTAACCGAGCATAAAAAGGAGTAAAGAAAAAGGGTAGTAACTGAATATATGTATAATTAGCTGACATCACAGCTCAATGGCTTGGAAGAAATATAGAATGAGTCTCCAGCAGCTTCTCTTCTGCAGGGCTTGTCTGAAATGCAGAAAACAATCCTGGCACCCATAGAGGCTTGTTGCATAGTATTTTTCGCTACATGGTTCCGCACTTGTTGTAAATTATTGTTTTTTGATCAACGAATAACTTGTACAACAAGATGTATTGTACTAATGAACCCGTTCGAGATTGCACAGCACCATTTCCTCGAGAGCTGGTTGATAGGATCCCCGAGGAAGACTTCTGAGATTCTGAATTGCAAGATCAGCTCTCTCTTTTGCCAATTCCTGTGCCCTTTCAATGCCACCACAGTCCATAACCAACTCAGTAGCTTCATCAAGAGAACCACTCTCATGGAACTCGGTCTCGATTATTTCTCTTAGTTTTGGTGATTGCTCTAGAGCAAATATTACTGGAGCAGTCAGGTTCCCCTTTGCCAGGTCACTGCCAGCTGGCTTCCCCGGCAGCTCTGCTGACTGTGTAAAATCTAATATGTCATCCACAACTTGGAAGGATAGACCAAGATTCTTACCATATTCATACATTAGCATGCAAACATTACTGTCCACCCCACTAAAAATAGCAGCTCCTTTGGTACTAGCAGCAATTAAGGAGGCTGTCTTGTAGTAAGCTCAAGATCACAGTCGAACAAGCTAGATTCCTGCTCTATTTCACCACTTGCAAAATCCTTAATAACCTGCCATTGAGCGAGAATAATTGTAAATCAACTTCAGTTACAATTTTTTAAAATTAGATAATATATAGCATAGTGCAAAAACTCCAAGGTTATATCAGACACTGGACTATATATACTCGGATATACAGAATGGAGTTGCAGACCTACCGAGCTGATAAGCTTAATGACTTCAATATTTTCAAGATTTGCTAGGTACCATGACGATTGAGCAAACATAAACTCCTCAGCCAGTACTGCTACCCTTGTACCATAGTGTTGATGAATACTTTCCTTCCCAGCAAATTAGCAGCTGTGAACTGAAAGTCAGAGAAGGCCTTGCAGTAGGCCTGAAATTAAATTAGAAACAAAAAACAAAATGAAAATGCAATAAAGTGTGTAATAGCTATTTCAGTTTAGCTACTCTACTTGATGTGACAAGTATGAGATCCGATGATGGCATGGTCAGTACCAGTGATTACTTATTAGTATATTTCCTTCAGTTTTTTATCTCTGATTAGGGAGCAATTATTTTAACAGTGAAAGTAGTGTATTACATCACTTTGGATGTGCACATTCAAGCTCATCTCCAGTCAATAGGCTCTAGCGTAGTAATTTACATTGAAAGAAGGCTTCAGCTATCACTCATCTATGACATACTGACTGATAAGTAGTGATCTATGGCTTAAGATCTCACTCATCTATGACATACTCTCTGATAAAGTGATGTATCTCTTCAGATTCCCACAAGTTTATAGGCTTTTAAGAAAGAAAGGATACATATTTCATTGGATCTTCATACAATACAGTGCACAAGCCCATTCAACCAAAGATTTCTTCACAATCCCTGCTTGGAAGAATAATAGATAAATTCAGTTGCCGTTCTAAAGGGAAATAGGATTCTAGGGCAATGAACAAGTCCAAATAATCAAAGTTGGCTTCACAATAATCATAATTTTCATCTCACAGCTAGGTTGACTAATATGCGAGCCTGTTGGACATCCATCTATTAGAACCCTTCTCTTTTCAGCCTTGGACTGGTTCTGCAAAACTCTAAACAGGGCAAATGGAATTAAAACTTATAATCCTTGGATACATTTCTTGAAACTTTTATATTTAAATCTTTGCATATGTCTAGAAATACTCATTTAGAAATTCTCCAAATGAAGCTAATTTAGGGAGCACAACCATGATATATGTTCTATAAACTGATCTTTTAGTTACAGTAAGACACGACCTTATCCAATACAGATTATAAAGCTGATAACCGGATTGAGTATTCTTTCCATCAAGCATGCTGTACAAGAATATCTGTAAGCATATTACAATAACCAAATAGAGGTTGTTGTCTGTTACCATTCCACGGCTACAAAGACCACAGCACTTTACAAATACTAAGTACAGAGCATGCAAACTGTTATTCGGCGTTGGTGACTAACATTAGATCCTTGTACACTGTAAGTTTTAAAATAACTTGGGTTTATTCAATAAGCATGTGTTGGTGAATGATGCAGTGACATTAATGAGATTTTTCAAGTTGCTTTGATGTGAAATTCAAAATCCTATCTCTTCGCATGTCACTTTCATCCAATACATCGTCATGTATTAAACTTGCAGTGTGGATCATCTCAATAATCTCCACTAAATGCCGATGTTCAGTTGTATGTTCCCTGCAAAGCAGGAATGCAATATAAGTTTTCTATTCCATTCAGCACCATACGAAGCCCTTAAAATACTGGATAAAACTTACTTCAACCCGACTACTTCCGCCGTGGCTCATGACAGTAGAAAGGCCAGAGGTGGTCACATTCTCTTCCCACCAGCACTATATATCTGCTCAGCTGCAGACATCAAAACCGTATTTTCTGCAGCAACAATCTACCAGAGCATCTTCATCAGAAATATAAAAGCTGAATATAAAGAACAAGACAAACTATTCTGATCCAGTGCAAAAAGGTACATGACTCATCAATATAGAAGGTAACAGATAGTAGAAAACAGACAAGTAGAACATGGAAGCAGGTAAAAGTTCTTATGCAGTGGCCCTCTTTTGTGAACTCATCTTGTGCCAAAATAACCTTGTTTACTTGTACTATAGTACAGATTCAGTGCTGAATTTAAATTTTTACGCATTACCGCTATGCCAACTTATATCAACTCAGAACATTTGTAGTGGTCTATCAGCTAACCACTAGTTAATATATTGGTAAAAGTTCATTCTTCATTGATCTACTACGACACAAGTGCCCTAAAAACTATTTTCTAAAATACAAAAAATAATCTCATGGAACCTCATTCTACCACAAGCAAACATTAACTATTCACTGATTAAGCATCATCCTAATATTATATCAGATAAATCATAATGCATCTTTCTATGGAATGAAGATGAATGAGCATGCACTTGAGCCAGGAACCAAATTCTTAAGCAAGAGACTGAGGAAGAAGAGCCAATTCCCAGCAAAATAAATTACATACAAGGATAAATACCACAGCCACAGACTAACACAACAATTCAAGATGGCATTTTGAAGCAAAACCACATTCGTATTCCAAGAATCAAGAAATCATAAAACACCATCAACTTACATAAAGCACGATATGAAAATTCAGCATCTGTCATTATTGGCGTGGAAGAACTCAATAGCAAGCAATAACTACATCCTAACATATGTCTAACTACACAATATCTAACATGCATTAACTACTCAACAACAAATATCTAAAAAGGGCACTCACCGACCAGAGATTTTGCTTAAGAGTCTGAAGATCAGCAGCAACCACTTCAAACAAATTTGTTAATGAAACTGGTTCTCTTGACTCTTTCTTCAAAATTCAGAAGTACTGTTGGACCTTCAGCAACCACTGTATCAAGCCAAAAATGAACAAAAATACCAACATTTCAAGCATTACAACATATTACATCAATGGCAGGTGCTTTATTGATGGAGACCAAGCACTTAAATGTTATGTTAAGTAAATGGAATCTGTAAACACCCAAAGGAAAATATATATATATTTAGAGAGAGAGAGATGATGATGAATGCAGTTTTCGCTGCCGATGCAGAAATCGGCAGCGATGCAGTATTCGCTGCCGATTCTGGACTGGGCAGCGATGCAGTTTTCGCTGCCGATTCTGGACTTGGCAGCGACGCAGTTTTCGCTACCGATGCAGTTTTCGCTGCCGATTCTGGACTCGGCAGCGACGCAGCCTTCACTACCGATACAGAAATCGGTAGCGACACAGTTTTCGCTGCCCATTTCTTGATCGGCAGCGACGCAGTTTTCGCTGCCGATGCAGAAATCGGCAGTGACGCAGTTTTCGCTGCCGATTTCTCAATGAACAGTGACGCAGAGCTGGGAGGGAGGGGTAAAACTGATTTTAGATAAACCAAACAAGGATAAGGACACACCTAAACCAACCCCCAAACAACCCATTTCATTGGATGGGTAGTATAAATACAAAGAGGGGAGAGAGAATGACCCATCTTCTTCCAAATCCAGCAGCTGCATGTCGTTCTTCCCTTCCCCTTTCACAACAGAAACGTGAATCAGACCAGTAGAGATTACTTTGTGAACTTGTGAGGGAGAGATGAGACCTTGAGAGAGGAGTGGGCAGCTGCATAGAGGAGAGGAAAAAGAGAGCTGGAAAACGTGAGAGGAAGAAGAAGGAGGAGAACCAGCAGCTGAATAGTGTCAAACCTTCCTCAAACTTAGTTAAATTCAGAAGGTATGGGTCATGAAACTCTCTTCCTCTCCCCCGTAAGATCAAAAACGAAAATGAAGAAGAAAAACCCTAAGAAAAGAATTGATCTAAGACCTAAGCCAGCTGTGAAGGAAGCTGAAATTAACCAAGAGAACAAGCAAACAAAAGTGAAATAAAGTCAATTTCAGAACATCTAACAAATCATGGTAGAGGGCTGGCTTTAACTAGGGGGTAATTAATGTGTTCTGCTGTGATGTTGTTGCTGGACTTAATGTGTTCTGCTGTGATGATTGTTGCTGGAATTAATGTGTTCTGCTGTGATGTTTGTTGCTGGAATTAATGTGTTCTCCTGTGATGATTGTGCTGAAATTGATGCTGCCGATTTGTGTGTTGCGCAGCGAAATTCTGTTTCGCTGCCGCAACTGAACCTGCTGCAGCGAATTAATATTCGCTGCCGATTTGTGTGTTGCGCAGCGAAATTCTGTTTCGCTGACGCAACTGAACCTCCTGCAGCGATTTGATATTCGCTGCCGATTTGTGTGTTGCGCAGCGAAATTCTGTTTCGCTGCCGCAACTGAACCTGCTGCAGCGAATTAATATTCGCTGCCGATTTGTGTGTTGCGCAGCGAAATTCTGTTTCGCTGCCGCAACTGAACCTGCTGCAGCGAATTAATATTCGCTGCCGATTTGTGTGTTGCGCAGCGAAATTCTGTTTCGCTGACGCAACTGAACCTCCTGCAGCGATTTGATATTCGCTGCCGATTTGTGTGTTGCGCAGCGAAATTCTGTTTCGCTGACGCAACTGAACCTGCTGCAGCGATTTGATATTCGCTGCCGATTTGTGTGTTGCGCAGCGAAATTCTGTTTCGCTGCCGCAGCTGAACCTCCTGCAGCGAAGTGATATTCGCTGCCGAGTTGTGCGTTGTGCAGCGAAACTGTGGCGCCAACAGCGGTGCAGTTCTCGCTGCCAAACTGGCAGCCTGCGGCGAACCAGTTCTCGCTGCCGAATTGGGCAGCTCGCAGCGAACCAGTTCTCGCTGTCGATTCCTACAATAAGCCTCCTAGGCAGGAATGACTTAAATGCTAATAACAATTTCATGATATGATGGTGTAAAATAGGGAACACTTGAATGTGAACATATGAACTATTGAAATAAGTGTGATGATGAATGTGATTCAAAAATAAAATAAATACAACTGTGCTGATTTGTGACCATTGATGTCTTAGGTGGTGCGGTCGGGATTGGACCATCATCAAGACAGGAACGACCCACAGGTGGAGCAGGTAGGTGACTTGCACCTTTCTTTTTCATACGTTGAATCTTGGAATATTTTAACTTGAGTACTACCATATTGTTAGAACTGATATTAAATTGTCGAACGCTTAATTGTTGATAAAAGAGTGATTAGCTTCGGCTAATGGCATCCGAATGGATGGCCGGGACAAAAGACTGATTAGCTTCGGCTAATGGCATCCAAACGGATGGCCGGGACAAAGAATGATTAGCTTTGGCTAATGGCGTCCGAATGGATGGCCGGGATGAAGGACTGATTAGCTTCGGCTAATGGCATCCAAACGGATGGCCGGGACAAAGAGTGATTAGCTTCGGCTAATGGCATCCGAATGGATGGTCGGGACAAAGAATGATTAGCTTTGGCTAATGGCGTCCGAATGGATGGCCGGGTTAAAAAGGGATGATTCCGCTGCCGATTGTGGATCGGCAGCGATGCAGTCTTCGCTGCCGATACAGACATCGGCAGCGACCCAGTTTCGCTGCCGATTCCTTGATCGGCAGCGATGTAGTTTCGGCTGCCGATTTTAGGATGGGCAGCGACGCAGCTATCGCTATGGAATCCGGATGGATAGCCGGGACAAATAAACGACTAGTTTCGGCGAATGGCATTTGAAAACTTGTGTATCTATATGTACTACTAATTGTTACATCAAATACATGAAGAAATTATAAATGTTAATGCTTATTTAATTGCTAGGCCGTTAGTTACCATTATTATTATTAAGTATTTGTTTTCTCTTAAATGTTTTGTACTGCTGCAGGGACGTCACACCAACAAGATGTCTAGGATACCCGATACACGGGAACCTACTTTTGCAAGGAATTAAGTAGATGCATTCTAAATCACAATGTATTTTGTAGGGATCAATGTACTGAATGTATAACTTTTATTAGATCCTTTTTGTTTAAAAATTGTGATGGCTATTAGAAGTATAAGAGTGCAAACTCATGTCCATGTATATATATTTTTAATATGAACTTCAAATCATGCAACCTTAATATTATGTGTTTGTGTAAGATTCGCTTTTGAATGAACTGTTGATTGTATGGATTGTATTTTGATGATGTGAGGATTCAAGTTCTTTGATTATCGGCACCATGAGGGGGATAATATATATATAAAAAAAAATTACTATTGTTTTGGGCTTAGAAAGCCGGGTTGTTACAGAATCACCAGAATCATAATGAATTAGGAAAGTACTAAACTGTGGTCAAGAAAGAAAAGGTTAATGAATGGCAACGGCCTGTGCTACTCTAAAGCAGATTCGATCAGAATTAGTAAGACAAGTCACTGATTGTTATTCATGTTGGATACAGACACTAAACTGTAATCCAACTGATACAAGCGTTATTTCAAGGGAACCTACTGGAATAGAATCCAGTCAATTGGTGAGTCTGTTACGTAAGAGGATGAGGGGGATAATAGTGAGAATAATATGGGCAATGGCAATGGTCATTCATCATGCATTCATTATGTTTTTCAATGTCTTTCTCTGTTACAGTTGTGCCATATATATACACAGCATTCTTTCTAGATTACTGACTATAACTAATTCCTTTTATTCTGGCCTGAGAGCACACACAAGTCGTGTGCTTGAATTCAGTTAATTGGAACGGTGTCAATTAATGAAACGGAGCGTTTAACAATGACTGTAACGACTTTAACGACTTTTTAACAATTTAAATCTACCCGCCTTCCCTTGGCTTAAGTTGTGCATGTAACAGGTATTCCCTCTTCGAAAACGACCTTGTCCTCAAGGGAGAACTCTGGGAAACGATATTTAATGTCATCAGCAAACTCCCATGTGGCGTCAGATGGGGTGAGACCCTTCCAGTGGAGCAGAATTTGTGTGGTGGCCTGGTTACCTCTCTTCACCATTCTGCGGTCCAGAATTGCCTGTGGAATGATCATGGGAACTGAAGGAGTAATAGGCAAAGTTGACTGCACGATCTTATTCCCTATGTGTTTCTTCAACTGTGACACATGAAAAATTGGGTGGATGGAAGCAGTAGGTGGTAACAACAACTTGTAGGCCACAGAACCAATCTTCTTTAAAATCGAAAAAGGGTCATAGAATTTTGCAGCTAATTTCTGAGAACTTCTGCGTGCCATGGATTTCTGACGATAGGGCTGTAGTTTGAGGTAGACTAAGTCCCCTGGGTTAAACTGTCTGTCGCTGCGTTTGCGGTTGGCAATTTGCATCATTCGATGCTGAGCCTTGAGTAAGTTGTCTCTGATTTGGCCAAGCATTTCTTCCCTCTGTGTGAGTAATTGATCAACAGCCTCCACTGTGGAATCTTTAGGAAAATAGGGAATGTGCAGAGGAGGAGGAAACCCGTATAATATCTCGTAGGGAGTAGACTTAGTAGCTGTGTGGTAATTGGTGTTGTACCACCATTCAGCAAGAGGCACCCACTTAGACCATTGATGAGGACTGCCACCAGACATGCAGCGTAAGTAATACTCTAAGCACCTGTTCACCACTTCTGTTTGGCCATTAGATTGTGGGTGGTAAGCTGTAGAATGATGTAGGTTTACTCCCTGATGTTGGAATAATTGCTGCCAGAAATGACTTAAGAAAACTGGATCTCTGTCATTGACAATGGTAGCTGGGAGGCCATGCAGCTTATAGACGTTGTCCATGAAAACTCTGGCCACCGAAGAGGCTGAATATGGATGAATAAGGGCCATAAAATGTGCATATTTGCTGAATCTGTCCACAACCACCAGAATGACTTCCTTACCTTCTGATTTAGGTAGGCCCTCAATGAAATCCATGCTGATATCAGTAAATGGAGCAAGAGGAACAGGTTGAGGTTGCAGTAGCCCTGGGGTTAGCACATTCTCGTGTTTGTTTTGTTGACAGATACTACATTCCCTCACAAATTGCCTAATATGTTTCTGCTGCTTCTTCCAGTAGAACAGACTGCCTACCTTTTGAGCTGTAACCACCACGCCTGAGTGACCCCCTGCAGCTGTGTCATGGTATAGGGCTATCAGCTTGTTATGTAGTGCAGGATTGTGGCCTACCACAATTTTACCCTTTCGGTTCAAATGGTTGTTGACCCATGTATAGTGAGGATGGGAACGAGGGTCATGCAACAAATCACATATAATGTGCCTAAGACTATCATCAGATGCCCAAGTCATTCTGATTTCGTCCATGAGAGGAGTGGAAATGGAAGTCATGATCATAGTGCTTAATTGTCCACTAGGAATCCTTGATAAAGCGTCTGCGGCCACATTATCTTTTCCTTTGCGATACTCAATCTCATAATCAAAACCCAGTAATTTAGTAAGCTAGAGGTGTTGAGAAGGATATGTTACCTTTTGATCCAGCAAATGCTTAAGGCTAATGTGATCAGTCCTTATGCGAAAATGTCTCCCCCAAAGGTAATGTTTCCACTTAGCCACTGCCTGTAGAATTGCAAACATCTCCCTCTCATAAGCAGAAAAAGCTTGTTGCCTATGACCAAGAGCTTTGCTGAGGAAAGTTATAGGATGTCCTTCCTGCATTAGCACAGCCCCCACACCTGTGCCTGAAGCGTCAGTTTCAATGACAAACAACTTGGTCATGTCAGGTAAGGCCAATACCGGAGGATTTGTCATGGCTTGTTTTAATTTGTCGAAAGCAACCGTAGCCTCTTCATTCCACTTGTAAGAATCCTTCTTGAGGAGCCGAGTTAAAGGTTTACAGATGGCCCCATAACCTTTGACAAACCTTATATAATAACCTGTGAGTCCTAGAAAACCTCTCAGTTGTTTGATGTTTCTAGGAAATGGCTAATTGACAATAGCTTGGATCTTGAGTGGATCGGTGGCCACCCCAGACTTGGTGATCACGTGGCCCAGATACTCCACTTGAGAGCTGCCCAAAACACACTTACTTCTCTTAGCAAGGAGACTCCGACTTCTGAGTATCTCAAATACGATTTGCAGCTGTTCCACATGCTTTTCCAAAGTAGGGCTGTACACCAAGATGTCGTCAAAGAAGACTAGAATAAATTTTCGTAAATGTCTTCTGAAGATGTCGTTCATCAAGCTCTGAAAGGTGGCTGGTGCATTGGTTAAGCCGAATTGCATGATCAAAAACTCATAATGGCCATTATGGGTTCTGAAAGCTGTCTTGCGTATGTCGCCAGCAAGCATCCTTATTTGGTGATAACCAGCCCGTAGATCAACCTTAAAGAATACAGTAGCCCTGCCCAGTTCTTCCAACAGTTCTTCGACAATCGGAATAGGGAACTTGTCTTTGATTGTCATTTTATTAAGAGCCCTGTAATCCACACACAACCGCCAAGTATCATCTTTCTTCTTTACCAAAACTACTGGTGAAGCAAAAGGGCTGGTGTTGTGTTGTATAATGCCAAAATCCAGCATTTCTGTTACTATTTTCTCCACTATATCCTTTTGTAAGCCAGTGTGACGATAAGGCCGGAGGTTGATTGGTTGTGATCCTTCCTTGAGAGGAATAGCATGGTCATGTGCTCTAAGAGGAGGAAGTCCTGTTGGCTTCTTAAAAATGTCCTGGTAAGAATGTAACAATTCATCTATAGTTGCATTATTTCCAAGACTGGGTTGCAGGGTCGTTGTCATTGAGCTGATGAAATGGTCACTGTCTTCTATGACTCTGAGGCTGCAGAGATTAACCTCCACGAGCTTATTTGGATTGTTAATCAAGCTATTGAATTGTTCAAAACCAATCGTCTGGAGCTTAACTGGAGTGTCTCCTTGCAGCAATATGTCTTGCCCTTGCCATATAAAAGACATCCATAAATCATTGTAATTGGATAGAATGTTACCCAATGTAGCCAACCATTGTACTCCCAGCACCATATCACAATTGTTGAGCTCCACCACAAACACATCTGTAAAGAACTTGACTCCTTGCATTTTCCAAAGAAAATTCTTGCACACATGAGTACAAGTCATCTGACCACCAATGGCTGCTTCCACTGCTAAGGGCCGAATTGGAGTGAGAGTGCAGCTCAGTTTCTTTGCCACCTGAGTGTTGATAAAATTGTGTGTGCTTCCTGAGTCGATCATGATAAAGAGTGGAGACTTTTCAACCTTACTAGTCACTCTTAGAGTCTGAAAACCTGAAGTACCCTCTAAGGCATTGATGGATATTTGGGGTGTGAAGTTGTCAGGGTCCATCTCACTGCCTTGCTGGACCTCTTCTTCTGCAACATCCTCGTCGTCCAAAATACATAAGGAGTACACCCTTTTATTTCTGCATCGATGGTCGGGTATGAATTTCTCATCACACCAGAAACACAATCCCTTCGCTCTCTTTTCATCCAGCTCCTTATTTCTAAGGGTCTTTGTAGGTCTGTCAGGTGTGCTTGAAGACTTCTAATGGTAGGGAATCGATTTTGCAGTGTGGTTGTTGTGGTATAGAGTTGTTTTAATGTTGTTTGGGGCAATAAAAGGCTTCGGTGGGTTGATACCAGTAGTTTGGTAGGTGTTCTTTGAGTAAGAAGGATGGGGTTACCTATGACTGATTGTGTTTTCTTGTAGCCTAGCTAGGTTGTAAGCTTGGTATAAGGTTTTGGGTTCAAACATTTTAACCATGTTCTTAATCTCAACCTCTAACCCTCCAAGGAAAAAGACCAGAGCCTGTCTCTCTGTCATCTTTGCCCTATTCCATAAAATATCAAATTCTTGTATATAAGTTTCTAAATCAGCCTTTTGCTTGAGATCTTTTAGTTCCTCTAGAGGGTCTTTTTGGCCGCCAAAACGACAACACAATGCTTCAATATATTCACTCCATTGGACATCAGGACGATGCCTAACAAAATTCTGATGCCAATACAAGGCTCTGTCATCCATGTAATAGGAAGCTTGTTTGAGTTTTTCAGAATCATTCATTTCTGTGATTTCAAAGTACTAGTTACACCTGAATAACCATTGATAGACATTGTCTCCATTGAAACTAGGAAAATCACGTCTAGGCCTGTGTACCTGTCAGGAATGTTGATCTGCTTCTCTGGTCCAGTTGTTCCTGGTGGCTCCATTGGAGCAACCTGGCTGCTCATGGTTAGCAATTGGTTCACCTCTTCCCAAGCTCAGCTTTTGCAGAAAAGAGCTTTGCTGGAATGTTAAGCCGCTGATCAAGTCTTTGATCTCCCCAAACTTAACCTCATGGCTCTCCATTTTCTGGCCATACACTTCCAATAACTTGGTTACTTGCTCATATTTGGCTGCATGCTCCTTGTTGGCAGACTGAAGTGACTCCTCCAAGCGCCTGAGATCCTGTGTTCTGGTGTCTGGAGGCATGGCTGGTGTCCAAGGTTCGCAAGCTCTGATACCAGTTGATACAAGCGTTATTTCAAGGGAACCTACTGGAATAGAATCCAGTCTATTGGTGAGTCTGTTATGTAAGAGGATGAGGGGGATAACAGTGAGAATAATGTGGGCAATGGCAATGGTCATTCATCATGCATTCATTATGTTTTTCAATGCATTTCTCTATTACAGCTGTGCCATATATATACACAGCATTCTTTCTAGATTATTGACTATAACTAATTCCTTTTATTCTGGCCTGAGAGCACACACAAGTCGTGTGCTTGAATTCAGTTAATTAGAACAGTGTCAATTAATGAAACGGAGCGTTTAACAATGACTGTAACGACTTTAACGACTTTTTAACAATTTAAATCTACCCGCCTTCCCTTGGCTTAAGTTGTGCATGTAACACCAACAAATTCAGATTGTTCTGTCGAATATAAATACATTCAGTATCAATAAGACACGAAACTAATACTCTAAGATTTCCTAAAAAGCAATTTTAAACATAAATACAAAAGGCAAATACAACTACTATCAATACAAGGAAAAACCATGAATATCAAAAACAGGTAGCAAAACATAAAACCCAAATTAAAAAAAAAGGTGCAAAAAAAAATGTACCTGCAAGTAAAGTCTCAGGGGTCTTTGTTGAAGAAACTCGACACCTAGCAATATCTTGCCGGCAACAAACCATTCTCCTGGAACCATAATCCCTGTTACAACTCTTAGAAACTGACTTTGCATAATTCCTCACCGAATACCTATCTATTGAATCACTGAGGAGCAGCCACAAGCCACCAAATGAAGTTTAGCCCTTCCAAAATCAAGATTACGGCAAGTCATTTACATCATTCTCAATAGCAACACCCCAAGAAAGCAAAAAAGAAACAATCTTTTGCTATCCACTTAAAATACCCAGATAGAAAATATTGCTCAATTTGCCATATAACTAACAGCCTTGAGAAACAAATAGAGTATTCGGCAGGTTGAAAGTGTTTTTTTTTAAAAAAAAAATTGATTTAAATTAATTTTTTGTTTTAATGTTTTTAAATTAGTTTGATGTTTTATATGAATTTTAAAAAATAAAAAAATATATTATTTTAATATATTTTTAAATAAAAATAATTTGAAAAACAAAATAATTGGAGTGTTAAAAATTTAGAGTAGAGATTATTTTTTAAAATATTTTTTATTTAAAAATACATTAAAATATATTAAAAAAATCCTTCAAAATAACTCATGAAAACCAAAACTATCATTTTGATTACTAAACAACCGTTAAGTTTCTTTATCTTTCTTTATTTTTGTTATGATTTTTTTTATTCTTTAAATTTAAAAATTAAAATATAAATAAAATAAAGTTTTAGATAAAAGTTAAAAATATTAAAACTGAACGGTTGTGGGTTGGGCCGAAACCAAGGGAGGTTTGCTGAAGGTGTTTCAGAGGCAACAAAGAGTCAAGTCTCATTCCTTCCATTTGGATGGGGTCCTCGAATATGCGTTGGACAGAACTTTGCTTTGATTGAAGCAAAAATGGCTTTGGCAATGGTTTTACAGCGCTACTCTTTTGAGCTCTCTCCGTCGTATATTCATGCTCCTCGCACAGTCATAACTCTTCAGCCACAGCACGGTGCTCCAATGATATTACGTAAACTCTAAAATGTTCATATGTGACGGGTAAGAGTTATCCCAGGGTATAAAGGAGGTTGGATCTCCCAATAAACCAAACCAAAAACAAAGCCTGTAGTATATAATATTATGTTCAAATGCTATCATGTCCAATGACATATTTGTCATATTAATCACAACATTATAGTACCGTGGGTTGTTTTACTGTAATCATAGTAGATTACTATAATAAAATTACATATTTGCTTTTGAGTGGAAAAAAAAAAAGTCCTGAGATGGGGTGTTTTGATCTTTTCTATTAGCCCATTCATCATTAAAAAAAAAATTAGGATGTAGAATTTATTTTTTTTGCATGATAAAAAGATTTTCTTACTTTTGAAGTCAACAAAACTTAAAGTGATTGACAAAAAAAATTTAATTTTTATAAAAAAGTTTCTTTATCCTGGGAGATTAAAAAATTGTTGGGCTATTGGACAATAGGTTTTTTTTTTTCATTATTCATATGTAGTAAAAGTATATTTTTGACCCTAGATAAGACAAAAAATCAAGTTTGTATTTAGGGGTATTTGTATACTTTTGCACGTGCTTTTAGGTAATTACCAAGATCATAAGAGTTTTTTAGTATTTTTAAGTTGAGTTTTTAATTTTTTTAATCAGAAAAGTTGTTGGTGTGTGGTAAGCACGCCAACAAGTAGATGACGTCTGCGTCGTTCTAATGTGATCTAGTTGCCTCATTTAAAACTTGATCTGACTTCAAAAGTAACTTTAAGTTGTCATCGTTTTAACCTTTGCGCAATCCAATCAGGTATAAATGAGAAACAATGGATTGTCATATGAGAAAATCGTTTTTTTTTTTAAGATTTATGGGGCGAAACGAAAAGATAACACCATATTGAATTAACCTCGATCAATCTAGGTAACACCTACAACATGCGTTGACAGGGTCATGACATGACCACAACAAACTAATATAGTTTGGTTATTTGTGTCTTTAATTTCCCTTCCTTTATTTTCTTGCAGGTTGGGCCTTTATTGGGCTCTGATGTGATAAAATTTGGAACCAATTGAAGAGTTATAAAAGACTTAAAAATCAAATCAAAAATATTTAAGAAGTTATAAAAGAATCAAGGATCAAATTAAAAAAAAATGATAAGAGACCGAATAAAAATAAAAAAAGATGTGTGCAACGCACATGTCAATATGGAAAGAAGTTTGTCATGTTTAGACTATATGTGTAACTTTCTTTAAGCTATGATGATGGATGTCCTTGGTTGGAATTGCCTCGGTAGCATCTCTCTTCCATGGCATCGACGGCGTAGTCATGATGTGGTGCTGATAATCTCTTTTTCTTTTTGTGTTTCTTTTCCCATGTTTCTTCTTTTCTCAACCCCTTAATTCTTGGGCATGGCCTGGAAGAGAGAGAAAAAAAAAACCACAATTTTAATTTACAATAACTTATTTAACTTCTTAGAACAAAGCATAATCATGCTTTCAATGTCAAACCATGTGATCATCAGGGAAAAAATGAAAATACCATCTAACTTATAAATGGCCGCTCTTCATGCTGAGATTCTAATTACTATTCATTTATTTATTTATTTATTTTATCTACTCCAACCAACAATTTGTTTATTCTCATGAATTAATTAATTTAATGACTACAACCGTAAAGAATCCAAACAAAAGGAATATTAGTTCCAAACACTAGCAAACAAGATATGGAGATGGCCATTCACAATTGACATTTCTGCCACACAAACAGTAAAAAAATATCATTGAAACTTGAAACTTGCTCGGAAAGAAATGTTTGAAGGCAATAATATTTAATTGGTCTCTCTGCGCACATCACCTGCCCAAAGTCTTCGCCTTATCTCTCGCTCTCTCATCCATTTCTGGATTTATTTCTTCGTGTAAAAATGACAGTAACAGTCTCTTCAATTCTAGTCTCCATTGTTTATGTTGCAGTGCTAAGATGGGCATGGAGACTTTTGAACTGGGTTTGGTTTCGGCCGAAGAAGGTCGAGAGGTGCTTGAGACAACAAGGTTTTGCAGGCAAGCCTTACAGGCTTTTGTTCGGAGACTGGAAAGAAAGTTCAGATATGTTGAAAGAAGCAAGGACCAAACCCATTGGTTTATCAGACGCTCTTCTACCTCGTGTCATGCCCTTCCTCCATCAACTGGTCAAGGATTATGGTATTCAACACGCAACCCTTTATTATCTCTCTCGTAGAAAAGATGCTTTTTCTTGCTAGTTAAATATTTCTCCGATTTATTAAGAAATTCCTTTTGTCTTCTATAAGGCGGCAATGATTGAGAAATTTTATTTATGTCGAACAACTTTTGTTCACCGTTTCTCAGTAAAACTCTGTCATCATCGGTTTATTTTAATTGATAAAATATTATTTCTTACGAATACAAAAACAAATTAATTTTCCATTGGTATCATTGGGAATCAGAATGCCCAATGTGCTGACCCAATGTTTCAGCCCATTTTCTTAATTATAGTTTTAGAGAGTTATAATATTTTTAAAATAGACCAAGTGGGTGTTAATTTTCAATATTCATGGTATGCGTATTTGATCTCTTGGTAGTGTTGGTTTCCTGCTGGACAGAACAGTACTAGTTACTAATAGTTGAAAACATTGGTTTCAAAAGTAGTTGAGCCAGAGTTTTTTAAACGAGGATGTAAATTATTAATAAATACTATATTATATAGATATAAATTATTAATAAATATTATATTATATAGATATGTATTAAAAATTAATTCAAAACATATATAATAATTTATATCAAGTAAAATTAATTTAAAAATACTTTAAAATAAAAAAAAACCTTACATTATAATTGTTTTCTTCAAGTTTTTATATTTTAAAGTCGCTTCATAATAACTTCATTATCAATCTTATCGAAAATATCTTTCTCAACGTATACAATCAAACTGTCATTCATCCACTTATCTCCCGTCCTATTCCGCAATCGAAAGTTACATAATAATTCTAAATTTTCCATAAAAAATTCATAGCAAAATACACATCAACTTATCAAAATCAAAATCCATTTCAATTCAAATCAATTAAGTATGTTGATTAAATTATTTCTAAACATTTAATTGAGGAACAATGTCTAGTGTCTGTGTAAGAGGAATAATGCTTAAAAAATATGTTTTCTACTTGATATTTTACTTATAACCAAATCATGTGAAAATATTAAATTTCAATAAACTACTCTACCAACACAAAAGATGCCAAGAATAGTTGTTTTGCATGAATATTAATTTATTCTTTTATAATAAGAAAAAAATATTTAATTGATTAAATTAGCAGATTCAAATATTTATTTTGAACATATTCATATCAAAACCTTTAAATTATCATAAATTCTAATATTTTTAATAACTAATTATAAAAGAATAAAATTAAAATTAAATAATAAAATAAATAAAAAGATGAAGGAAATTTACCTAAACTATAAAGTAAAAAGCAAAAAAAATTAATTATTTAACTATACTTGAAGATAAATTTATATATTGGAGAGAACTAAAGAACGAGCTGGACATGTATACGGGAGAGAGGCAGGGAAAGTAAAAGAGAAATTTGCATAGTTAGAATAAAATAAAATAAAAAGGAAATGAGCTAATAACAACTTTCTAATATCAATCATTTACTAAATTATTATATTAATATTTTAATATAAAAAATATTAAAAAAAATTAAGGGGGCAATTGTCCATTTTTGCACCTATGTGGCTCCGCCAATGGTTTCCAAGTCAGTATTGAACTTGTTATTAGTTGGCTAGAGGTTGTATAAATATAAATAAAAGAACTTGAATCTTAAATAAGAGCATGTTTATTTTTGCGTTTTAAAAATGTTTTTTTTTAAATAAATATTTTTATTTTTCTACTTTAACTTAATGTTTTGGTGTTTTTAGATCATTTTGATGTCAAAATAAATTTTAGAAAATGAAGAAAACATTATTTCTATGTATTTTTAAACGAAAAAATATTTTAAAAAACAATCGTTATTACAATACTAAATGAGCTCCGAGGATATATAGTGTGATCGAAAACCAATAGTATTGTGTGCGTGGAGAAACAAGAAAAAAATAAAGAAGAGTAAATTGTGACTGTGTTTATTGAATGGATACATGTGATAATCTAGATGGTGTATAATGGGTGCATAGTGATTAGTTTAGGTTGTGTATAATATAACCTATTCGTGTTGTGAGGGTACAATTGTGTAGTTGTGTGGGGTAACTTGATTATTTTATGATTCAAAAATCAGATTCTAAATGTTGATTTATATTTAACAAAATTAATACTTTTGTATTTATCTAGGTATATTAAAAGAATCATAACTTTACGTTTTCTTGCATGTTAAAGTAAAGTTGCATCTAGAGAAGATTATACTTTGTCAACTCTATTGAGGTGTTCATAAAAATATAAAAATCTATTAGAAAAAGAAATAAAAATTCTCTTACAAGAATTTTACCTTATAGTGTGAAGTGCAATTTTTTCTGGGTTTGGATTTCTTTTGTTCATATCTCAATTTGAGCCTCGTGTATTTCCCTCAACAGAAGAATATATATATATATATATTTTGATTAATAAGTATGCTTCCTCTGACGATGCAGGTAAGAATTCATTTATGTGGGTTGGGCCGAAACCAAGAGTGAACATCATGAACCCTGATCAGATAAAGGACGTATTCATGAAGATAAATGAATATCAGAAGCCCTCGCACCCGCTGTTGAAAGCTATAGCATGTGGACTTCCAAGTCACGAGGGTGAAAAATGGTCTAACCATAGAAAGATAATCAACCCAGCATTCCATCAAGAGAAGATAAAGGTGATCATGATAGTCTCAACTTATTTGCCTATAAGCATCCATGCTATTCGATTGCCTTGAATGAGTAGCATGCATGTTGTGCTCTCATATAGCTGTAATATAAAACTTTCGATGATGATATGTTCCGTTTGCTTGTTACAGCTTATGATACCTGCATTTTACGAAAGTTGTAGTGGGATGATTAACAAGTGGGAGAAGCTGGTCTCTATAGACGAGGGGTCATGTGAATTGGATGTCTGGCCTGATCTTCAAGGCTTAACATGTGATGCTATTTCTCGAACGTCGTTTGGAAGTAATTACGAAGAAGGAAAAAGAATATTTGACCTCCTCAAGGAACTTACCGATCTTACAGTTCATGTTATAATAAAAGCAATTGTCATACCAGGGTACAGGTAACTCATTATTCTGTTTTTGCTGGACATTACAATTCAGTTCCTTCAAGTTAGTCCTTGTTCAATGAGATATATCTTAAAAGTAAGAAGAAGAACAAATCCAAATCTCTTGACAACATGTTCATGGATTGCATGTAGGTTTCTGCCGATCCCATCTAATAGAAGGCTAAAAGCTATTGACAAAGAAATAAAAGCTTCTCTTAATGCTCTCATCAACAAAAGAGAGCAAGCAATGAGTGCTGGTGAAGATGCAAAGAATGACTTGTTGGGTTTACTTCTGGAATCCAATTTTAGAGAAATACAAGAGCATGGAAATACGAAGAGCGTCGGAATGAGCATTGAAGATGTGATTGACGAATGTAGAATATTCTACTTTGCTGGACAAGAAACAACCACAGTTCTTCTTACCTGGACCATGGTTTTATTGGCTCAGTATCCGAATTGGCAAGCACGCGCAAGAGAAGAGGTTGTGCAAGTCTTTGGTAACAAAAAACCAGATTTTGATGGGCTAAATCACCTTAAAGTTGTAAGTATTTCTCTGCATTTGCAACTGAATTCTTCTACATCAATATTGTCTTATTATTGTTAAGAACACAGAGCATTCTTGCATTTAAAATGCAAGCTTAGGTATCCTTTGAAGAAAAAGTAAGATAGCAGAAAAAAAACGTTCATGTTTTCTTTCGTTGAATTATTAATCGGCCAAAATGACGAGGAAAAACAACCAACAGATGAGTACGCAAGCAAGCTAGGAGGTGACATCTATATACATTAAGAATGAGATTTACTAGCTCTTGGATCAACATAAAGATTCTCAATTTAGTAAGTTGAAATGGCATGCAAATGATCTCTATATATGCGATATTTTATTTTATCAAAGTGGATCGCATCACCTTTTTAATGGATTCTTACCATGTAGTATCATTCTCTCTTTTGATGCATGTTACAGGTTACCATGATTTTTTATGAAGTTCTTAGGTTATACCCGCCGGTAATTATGCTTAATCGAGATGTTCATGAAGAAATAAAGCTTGGAAATTTGCTATTACCTGCCGGAGTGCAGGTCTCGGTGCCAACAATCCTCCTTCACCAAGATCATGAACTATGGGGTGATGATGCCTCTGAGTTCAAACCAGGGAGGTTTGCTGAAGGTGTTTCAAAGGCAACAAAGAGTCAAGTCTCATTCCTTCCATTTGGATGGGGTCCTCGAATATGCGTTGGACAGAACTTTGCTTTGATTGAAGCAAAAATGGCTTTGGCAATGATTTTACAGCGCTGCTCTTTTGAGCTCTCTCCGTCGTATATTCATGCTCCTCGCACAGTCATAACTCTTCAGCCACAGCACGGTGCTCCAATGATATTACGTAAACTCTAAAATGTTTATATGTGACGGATAAGAGTTATCCCAGGGCATATAATGTTGGTGTAGTTTGTAAATGATGTTTATTCTACATTAGAAAAAAAAACACTCTCTTTTAGTGTTTTTAAGTGTTGGTTTTTATTGTGTAATAAATTAAGTCATGGTGGACAAACTCTTTTATTTGGCTTTCTAATCTTATTATATGGACATTTATAATATCAAAAGATAGCATTTGGAACTTGAAACTTAATATGAACAGTTATACTATTTCATGAACAATCAAATTGTTTAATCAACAGTCATATTGTTTGATGAACAGTCATATTGTTTCATCAATAGTCATATTGTTTGATGAATAGTCATACTATTTTATTATTATGTTTCAAGTCTATAAAAGCATGTTACTATACAGAAAAGAAATACAACAAAATACATATATTCTTTTCTTGGTCTTATCTCCTCATTCTTTTAGAGGTTTAGAGGGCTTAGTTATATCTTGGAGGTGTTGTCTCTGTGTGGGACAAATAAACACTTTAAAGATAGTGTTTTCACGCATCTAAGTCAACTCCATATTTGTTTCTATCCTAAACTTTCCTAACAATTTTAAGGTGTTTATTTTGATGGAGACAAATATGAATTCCAGCGTAAAAGTTGCTAAGGATGTCAAAATTCAACTAGATCGGTTTGATGGTACGAATTACACAAGATGGATGGACAAGATAATATTCCTACTTACTTCATTAAAGATTTACTACATTCTTGATCCGAATCTATCTGCATTACCTGAACCACAAGAAGATGAATCTGCCACTATTAAGACTGCAAGAGTAAAACGTGAAGAAGATGAAGTGTTTTGTCGAGGGCATTTACTGAATACTTTGACTAGTCGACTTTATGACATCTTCTCCAAATTAAAGTCGCCAAAAGAAATTTAGGTTGCCTTGGAAACACACTACAAGCAGGAAAAATCAGGTTCTGATCGTTTTCTTACTTTAAATTTTTTTGAGTATGAGATTACTGATAATAAGCCAATCATGGATCAAGTCCATGAAATTCAAATGTTGATATCAAAACTTAGTGATTTGGATATCAAAGTTCCTGATTGATTTCATGTGGGGGGCTGTTTTATCAAAACTTCCTCCATCCTGGAATGAATACAGGAAGAAGATGTTGCATTCTACAGACAATTATATCTTTGAACAGTTTCAAACACACTTGCAAATTAAGGTTCAATCTCGTATGCGTGAATTGCAAGCAACAAATTCTAAAGTGAATTTGGTTACTGAAACTGGTTTGACAATGACTCAAAACAATTTAAAAGTGCAAAAGAAAGGAAACAAATTCAAGAAGAAATAAAATGCTAATCATAAGCATAGAGTTTGTTTCCATTGTGGAAATAAAGGGCATTATATAAAAGAGTGCAGATTCAAGATTGTCGCACCCGACATCGCGGCGGCCTTAAAAATAAATCCTCGATTTATGGAAAAAGAACAGATATATGGCATCTTGTTCTTTTAGGGGAAAATGTCTTGTTTAAGGAGTCGCCACCTAGTATTATGGTCACTAAGAACCCTAACTGGTCAACATAGATTCTATGGTATGGGATTGGTTACGTAAAAGGGAAGATATTATCACCCCTTAAACGTTCTGCCTGAGGCAGACTGCATTGCTGATTTTGTCTTAAATTGCTAAATATTTATTGGTTTATGCTCTGATGGTTTACTTGCAATATTCCTGACTCTGGCGCCAGTGAATATTCAACTACGAATAATTCCAACTCTGATGTTGGTAAATATTACGTAGCTATAAAATAAATTTGGATTAATATTTTTATTCCTGACTTTGGCGTCAGTGAATAAAAAAATAAAATAAATTTATTTTTACACAATGCACATATTTTTTTATTTTTCTAGCTAAATAAAATAAAATATAATAAATATAAATAATATAAATTTAAACCGGTATTTTTATTCCTGACTCTGGCGTCAGTGAATAAACCAATAAATTTATGTTATTTTTTCTACTTTTTTATTTTTTCTGTTTTTTTTATTCTTTATTTTTTTATTTATTTTTAATTTATGTTGCATGGTAAAAAAAAAGGTTGGGTCACTGGTCCAAACCAGTGACCCGGCTGCCACTGTTGCATGCATGCGTGAATCACTCACGCATGCATGCAACAGTAGCAGGGTAATTAATTTACCAAAAGAAGGAAAACTGAAGAACTTACCTGGCAAGGCTGAGGGACACGGCTGCTTCAAAGGAGGACTGCTGGATGTTCACGGTGTGGAAGAGCTGCTGGGGTGGTGCAGCTGCGGGGTGAAGGCGAAGATGAAGGTGGCGACCGGTTAGCTCTGGCCGGACGATGTCTTCTCCCTCCTGGTTTCTTGTCTATCAGTCCTCTATCTCCCGGTCTCTCCCTCTCTTCTCCTTCTTCGTCTGTTCCTGGAATCTGCTGCTTGCAAATGAAGATGGCGGTGTGGAAGGGCTGTTCCACCAACACTGCTTCCTCTTTTCGTCTGTTTTCTCTCTGGTTGTTCTTTTCTTCGGCTCTGTTTCCTTCGTTCGTATTCTCTGGTCTCTCCTTTTTATTCCTGTTTCCCTGTTTTCTCTCTATCTCTCTGCGTCCTGGTTCAGGTGCTGCGGCGAAGACGATGATTGGCCAGTGTTACTCCTCTCTGTTTCTGCTTTTCCTCTACTCCTCTGGTTCTTGCTTTCTTTATTTCCTGGCTTGCTTCTGTTCGTTCCTCTGTTTGCGTTTGATCTCCCGCTCGTCGTTCCCCCTCTGTCTTCTCTCGTTTTCTCTTCTGTTTTGGTTTTCCCTGCTCGTTCCTCTGTGTTTTTTTTCGTTTCTTTCCCCTCTCTCGTTCGCTCGTCCCCTCTGTTTCTTTTTGAAGAAAACCAGAGGCTCCTCCTGTCCACTTCCTTTCTTTTTCTTTTGTCCCCCCCCTAAATACTCCGTAACCGACGCATTGAATGAAGAAAACGTCTGCCATGGCTGCCAACGGACGAAACGTCTCTGCCTTTAATGGCAGAGCCGTTGCAGAGTAAAGAGACGGTGAACAGTCGTTGCAAAACGACCCCGTTTTGCTGGCTGCGAATTTGGTCCTTGTGATTCTTCTAATTTTGCAATCAAACCCCTGGTTAAAATATAATTGGATCCTTACCTTTCTGCGCTATTTTCAAGTTGCTCCTTGGATTTTAATTTTTGCAATTTGGACCCCAATTAAACCCCAAACTTTGATATTTCTTCGATTAAGTCCCTGATTAAATTAATTAAATTAATTTCAAGCCAATTAAGTCCAAAAACTTATCAATTCTCCAATTAAACCCTAGATTGGATTAATTAAATTAATTTCAAGCTTAATTAAGTCTCAAAACTTTATCAATTCTCCAATTAAACCCTTAATTGGATTAATTAAATTAATTTCAAGCTCAATTAAGTCTCAAAACTTATCAATTCTCCAATTAAACCCCTAATTGGATTAATTAAATCAAATCCAAGTTCAATTAAGTCTCAAAACTTATCAATTCTCCAATTAAACCCTTGATTGGATTAATTAGATTAATTCCAAAGTTTAATTAAACCCCAAAACTTCCAATCATGTTGCCTTTAACCCAAAATTTAATTCATTCTTTATTTATTTCATTTTACTTGTTTTTTCATCATTATCATCATTTTTTATCCTTTTCAGTAAATAAAATAATAATAATAATTAAAATAAAATGGTCAAAAATTGGGTTATGACAAAGATTTTCAACAAAAAAAGTGGTTCTTTCAAAATGAATATGATTGAAAAAGACGAAGTCAGGGAGTTAGTTGCCATGGTTTCAAACATTCAAATTGGAATGATTACTAAATTAAATATGGCAACTAATGTTGTAAAGACTTCAGATTGGTGGCTGGATTCTGGTGCAACAGTTCATGTTTGCAACAACAAAGCATGATTCAAGACTTATGAAGAATTGAAAAAACCTGAAGAGGTCTTGATGGGCAACCATAATTCTGCCAAAGTTTTGGGAAAAGGAACTATTGAGTTGTACTTTACTTCTGGACAAAAATTGTCTTTACTTAATGTGTTTCATGTTCCTGAAATTAGGAAAAACCTTGTATCTGCTAGTCTCTTGAGCAAGAAAGGGTTCAAGATTGTTTTGGAGTCTGATAAGGTTATTGTAACTAAGAGTGGGATGTTTGTGGGAAAGGATTATTCCTGTGATGACATGTTTAAGTTCAGTATTAATGAAATCAATGTTATTTCTGCTTATATGGTTGAATCTACTTCTCTTCTTTGGCATGCTAGATTAAGAGAGTGTTTGGCAGTGTGGTAGCGGTTGCTTTTCAAATAACTTTTCGTGCCGAAATACATGCCAATGATGTTTTTTCATTTTTAAAAAATTATTTTTGATATCAGCATATCAAAACGATCCAAAACATACAAACCATATTAAATTTTAGTAAAAAAAAAATTTTAATTTTTTTAGGAACGCGGTGCAAACCGCGTTCCCAAACGCATTCTAAGACATCTAAATTATAGATATTTGAAATATATGTGTAAACATGATTATATTTCATATCAACATAATAATAAAAACAAATGTGAAGTATGTATTCAAGCAAAGATGACAAAGAAGCCTTTTCCTAAAGTAGAAAGGAATTCTCAATTACTTGAGTTGGTCCATTCTGATATATGTGAAATAAATGGTATGTTAACAAGGGGTGGGAAAAGATATTTCATAACTTTTATTGATAATTATTCTTGTTTTACCTATGTTTACTTGTTAAGAACTAAAGATGAAGCCTTTGAAAAATTCAAGGAATTCAAGAAAATGGTAGAAAATCAAAAGGAAAGGAAAATTAAAGTTCTTAGAAGTGATAGAGGTGGAGAATACTTTTCTAAAGAGTTTTCTACATTTTGTGAGGAAAACGGAATAATCCATCAAATGACAGCACCCTATACACCACAACATAATGGACTTGCTGAAAGGAAAAATAGGACCTTAGTGGATATGGTCAATGCCATGCTTTTGAATGCTAAATTACCAAATAATTTATGAGGTGAAGCCTTACTTACTGCATGTCATATTCATAATAGAGTACTATCTAAAAAATCAAATATTTCTCCTTATGAAGCATGGAACGGTAGAAAACCAAATCTGAATTATTTTAAAGTGTGGGGGTGTGTAGCTTTTTATAAAAGTTCTGAACCTCAAATAACAAAATTAGGATCCAGAGGTCTTAAGAGTGTTTTTGTTGGTTATGCACAAAATTCAAAGGCTTATAGACTTTTGGATTTAGAAACTAATGTGATTGTTGAATCTATACATGTTGAATTTATCGAATATAAATTCATAAGTGATTCAAATGTGCAAGAACCAAATCTAAAAGTAATGACTCTTAGCTCACCGTTAAGTGAAAAAATGTAAAAACTTAGAAGTAATAGGTTCAAGTGAACCTAAAAGAAGTCAAAGAGTTAGAAAGGAAAAACACATAGATACATATTTTATTTATACTGATTCAATTGTATTTTTAGTGGAAGGTGATAGAAATATAATATTAAAAAAGACACTTATGATCCTAAATATAAAAGATGATCCAAAGACATTCGGTCAAGCTATGTCTTCTAGGGATGTTGCTTTTTGGAAAGAAGCGGTAAATGATAAAATGGATTCAATATTGTCTAACAATACTTGAGTCCTAGTAGATTTACCTCCAGGTTCTAAGCCAATAGGATGTAAGTGGGTGTTTAGAAGAAAATACAATATCAATGGTTTTATACAAACCTTCAAGGCAAGATTGGTTGCCAAAGGTTTTACTTAAAAGGAGGGTGTTGATTATTTTGACACTTATTCTCCAGTGGCAAGAATTACATCAATTAGAGTTTTATTTGCATTAGCATCAATTTATAAATTGTATGTTCATCAAATGGATGTAAAGACGACTTTCCTAAATAGAGATTTAAAGGAAGAAGTATATATGGAGCAACCTGAGGGTTTTATACTTCCTGGAAATGAAGAAAAAGTCTGTAAATTGGTAAAGTCTTTATATGGTTTTCAACAAGCTTCGAAACAATGGCATGAAAAGTTTTACAAAGCAATTTTATTGAATGGTTTTCATCACAATGGTGCTGATAAGTGTATGTATTCCAAATTTACAAAAGATTTTGGTGTGATTATTTGTCTCCATGTAGATGACATGTTAATATTTAGCACCAATATGATTGGAATAAGTGAAACCAAAAGGTATCTCACTTCTATCTTTAAAATGAAAGATCTTGGTGAAGTAGATACAATTTTAGCTATCAAAGGTAAAAAACATAGTAGTGGCTATACACTTAATCAATCACATTATATTGAGAAAATGTTTGATAAGTTTAAGCATCTCAATATAAAGGAGGCTAATACCCCATTTGACTCTAGCATGAAGTTAAATGATTATGGTGATAAAGCGGTAGCACAACTAGAATATGCTAGTGCCATTGAAAGTTTTATGTATGTTATGCATTGTACAAGACCACATATAGTTTTTGCTATATGCAAGTTATCAAGATATACAAGCAAGCCGAATACAGATAATTGGAAGGCTATTGCAAGTGTCTTTGGTTACCTAAAAAGAACGATCGATTTAGGCTTGTTTTATTCTGATTTTCCAGCTGTGATGGAAGGAATAGTGATGCAAGTTGGATGACTAGTTCAAATGATAATAAGTCCACATCATGATGGATTTTCTCACTTTGAGGAGGTGCAATATCTTGGGCATCTAAGAAACAAACATGCATCTCTCATTCTACCATGGAATCAGAATTTATTGCTATAGCTGTTGCGGGTAAAGAAGTAAAATGGCTAAGAAATATGTTTTTTGATATTAAGTTGTGGCCACATCCTATGTCAGCTATTTCTTTATACTGCGATAGTGAAGCAACTATGTCTCGAGCTTATAATAACATTTACAATGGTAAGTCAAGACATAAGCATTTGACATGGATATATTCGAGAGTTGATTACAAATGATGTAATCACCATTATCTATGTGAAGTCTGTGAATAATTTAGCGGATCCACTCACAAAAGGACTATCTAGAGACATGGTACGAAAAACAACTAATGGAATGGGGTTGAAACCCGTTATTAAAGATACCAGTAATAAGAACCCAACTTCGGATTAGCAAGAAGCTTATCTCTTAGTTTAATAGGTAATAACAAGTTACTGTTTTGTATCTGTTGGACACTGATAATTAATTTGAGTCCCTATTCTGATAGTATTCAGTGTGTTCTATTACGAAAAGTAGGATGAGCGTGGGCTCTTAATGAAATTTAAAGTTTGTGTCTAATGTAATAGAGACATGTATAATTCCACCTATATGAATATAAAAGTGGTGCCGCTTTTGACAAGAGTTAGGGTTTTCTCTTATAAATATTCATGAATTTTTTTTTATGATTTTAGCACATGGCCATAATAGTGCTAAACAGTTGTAAACCTCTGTAAGAGTTTGGATAATATTATGTGTATAGTATCTTTTATTCTACAATAAAAGTTTTGGTTTAATCTGCGGACACCAATAACTTTAGTAGGATTCAAGTTCTAACATTAATTGGATGTTTAAATTGCAAAATACCTTCTTGTAAGCATAATTCTATCAAGTGAAAAGACCTTTGTTGTAACCCAATTTTAGCCCATTGGTTTTTAATTTAATTTTTACGGGGTTTAAAATGTAAAATTAAAATATCAGAGATTTGTTTCGATGAAAAATATGATTTGTCAGCTTGCATGGAAACTAGGGACTACAATGTGCTTTTGCCATTCTATCCTTATCTTCAAGATAATCCTTACCTTCAAGATAATGATAGTTGTCTACTTTTGAATTCAATTCTAATTCGAACTTCAAAAAAAAAAAATGAGTTTGATTGAGACTTTACTTCTCGCAAGCGATGAGACTCTTGCACTATAAATACTGATCTCAGTGTACGCAGAAAAGGAGGGAGGACGATTAGAGAGAAACCCTAAAAGAAGAGAACCAAAGAGGAGGCCATTACCAGAAACCCTAAAAGAGAGAAACATAAAAAAGAGGGGGGGGGGGCGAACCCTATACTAGCCATCGCCCCCCTTAACCATTTTTTTAGCCGAGTCTCCCTCAACTTCGCCTCCAGCAGCCGCATGCCTAGGTAAGTTTCCTTCCTTCCTTGCTAAAATAATTAACTGGTTACTGCTGCATGCATGTATGAACCTTTCACGCATGGCTGGGCTAGATCCAGCCTAAAAAGAAAAAAAAAAGTGGGCCGGGTTTGGGCTTTAGGCCTAGCCGACCCAAATTATGTTTGTTAAAGGTGTGCTTGGCAAAACACACCCTTATGCCTTAGCCATAATTTTTATGCCCATTCTAATTTGATATTTGACCAAACGAACCCCTTTTCGATAAAAGAAAATTCCAAAAATATTTGGGGCCTTCGTTGATTTATTTGTGGGCCCCTCGCACTTTGTTTTATTTTTTTTCTTTGTGTTTGTATTTTTTGTAGATGTGCTCAATCTGTGGACTATTACTGTTAAATGCAAATATGTCGTGCAATGTTTTTTTTTACTTCCATTTAAAAAGGGAAAATAATAATAAAGGATAAACAAGAAAAAATGACAGAAAATTTCTTCTTCAAATTTATTTTTTTGCGAAAATATTCACTGACACCAGAGTCAGGAGTATCGTATTTTTTGGATTTGTACGATATTTACCAATGCCAGAGTTGGAAATATTCGTAGGAATTGTTCACTAACGCTAGAGTCAGGAACATGAAAGGAAGAATAAAAAAAGGGAAAAAGGAGAACAAATTCTTAGCAATTTGAGATAAAACCAGCAATGCAGCCTACCTTAGGTAGGACGCTTAAGGGGTGATAGCATCTTTCCTTTTGCGTAACCAGTCCCGTATCATAGAATCTCTGTTGACCAGTTAGGGTTTCTAGTGACCATAATACTAGGTAGCGACTCCTTGAACAAGACATTTTTTCCCTAAAAGAACAAGATGTCAGATATCTGTTCATTTTCTAATCTAGAGATTATTTTTCATTGGTCGCCGCGATGTCCGGGTGTGACAACCTTCATTACAAACTAGTGGGGGATTGTTAGTGTAGTTTGTAAATGAATAAAGAAAAAATGTTTATCCCACATTAGAAAGAAACACCCCCTCCTAATGTTTCTAAGTGTGAGTTTCTATTGTGTAGTAAATTAAGTCATGGTGGACAAACTCTCCTATTTGGCTTCCTAATGTTATTATATGGATATTTATAATATCAAAAGATAGCATTTGAACTTGGAACTTAATATGAACAGTCATATTGTTTGATGAACAGTTATATTGTTTCATCAATAGTCATATTGTTTGATGAACAATCATATTGTTTCATCGTTATGTTTCAAGTCTATAAAAGCATGTTACTATACAGAAAAGAAATACAACAAAATACATATATTCTTTTCTTGGTCTTATCTTCTCATTCTTTTAGAGGTTTAGAGGGTTTAGTTATATCCTGTAGGTGTTGTCTCTGTGTGGGACAAATAAACACCTTAAAAATAGTGTTTTCACGCCTGTAAGCCAACTCCATATTTGTTTCCATCCTAAACTTTCCTAACAAAGCCTCTAGTATATAATATTATGTCCAAATTATGTTATCATTGTCATATTAATCACAACATTATAGTACCGTGGGTTGTTTTACTGTAATCATAGTAGATTACTATAATAAAATTACATATTTGCTTTTGAGTGGAAAAAAAAGGTTTCGAGGCCCCCCGTCTTGATATTTTTTATTAGCATCATTACAAGATTATTTAGGGTGTAGAATTTTATTTTGCATGATAAAAAGATTTTTTTACTTTCGGAGTCAGCAAAACTTAAAGCGGTTGACTAAAGGTTTTTTTATTTCTAAATTTTTAGACAATAAAAATATTTCTTCATCTTGGGATCAAAAAATTGTTGGGCTATTGGACAAATTTTTTTTTTGTTTTTCCATTATTCATATGTAGTAAAAGTATAAAAAACACTTGAGGGCCCCGTCTTGATATTTTCTCATTAAAAGATTATTTAGGGTGTAGAATTTTATTTTGCATGATAAAAAGACTTTTTTACTTTCAGAGTCAACAAAACTTAAAGCGGTTGACTAAAGGTTTTTTTTTTCTAAATTTTTAAACAGTAAAAATATTTCTTCATCCTGGGATCAAAAAATTGTTGGGATATTGGATAAAGTTTTTTTTTGTTTTTCCATTATTCATATGTAGTAAAAGTATAAAAAAGTCTGGAGGGCCCCGTCTTGATATTTTCTCATTAAAAGATTATTTAGGGTATAGAATTTTATTTTGCATGATAAAAAGACTTTTTTACTTTCGGAGTCAACAAAACTTAAAGCAGTTGACTAAAGGTTTTTTTTTTTTCTAAATTTATAGACAGTAAAAATATTTCTTTATCCTGGGATCAAAAAATTGTTGGGCAATTGGACAAAGTTTTTTTTTGTTTATCCATTATTCAGATGTAGTAAAAGTATAAAAAAGTCTCGAGAGCCCCGTCTTGATATTTTCTCATTAAAAGATTATTTAGGGTGTAGAACTTTATTTTGCATGACAAAAAGACTTTTTTACTTTCGGAGTCAACAAAACTTAAAGCGGTTGACTAAAGGTTTTTTTTTTTTCTAAATTTTTAGAGAGTAAAAATATTTCTTTATCCTGGGATCAAAAAATTGTTGGGCTATTGAACAAAGTTTTTTTTTTTGTTTTTCCATTATTCATATGTAGTAAAAGTATAAAAAAGTCTCAAGGCCCCGTCTTGATATTTTCTCATTAAAAGATTATTTAGGGTGTAGAACTTTATTTTACATCATAAAAAGACTTTTTTACTTTCAGAATCAACAAAACTTAAAGCGGTTGACTAAAGGATTTTTTTATTTTTTCTAAAATTTTAGAGAGTAAAAATATTTCTTTATCCTGGGATCAAAAAATTGTTGGGCTATTGGACAAAGATTTTTTTTCTTTTTCCATTATTAATATGTAGTTAAAGTATAAAAAAGTCTTGAGGGCACCGCCTTTATATTTTCTCATTAAAAGATTATTTAGGGTGTAGAATTTTATTTTGCATGATAAAAAGTCTTTTTTACTTTCGGAGTCAACAAAACTTAAAACGATTGACTAAAGTTTTTTTTTTTTTCCAAATTTGTAGACAGTAAAAATATTTCTTGATCCTGGGATCAAAAAATTGTTGGGCTATTGGACAAAGTGTTTTTTCCTTTTTCCATTATTCATATGTAGTAAAAGTATAAAAAAGTCTCGAGGCCCCGTCTTAATATTTTCTATTAGAATCATTAAAAGATTATTTAGGGTGTAGAATTTTATTGTGCATGCTAAAAAGACTTTTTTACTTTTGGGAGTCAACAAAACTTAAAGCGGTTGACTAAAGGTTTTTTTTATTTTTTCTAAATTTTTAAAGAGTAAAAATATTTATGTATCCTGGGATCAAAAAATTGTTGGGCTATTGTACAAAGTTTTTTTTTTTTCCATTATTCATATGTAGTAAAAGTTTAAAAAAGTCTTGAGGGCTCATTCTTGATATTTTCTCATTAAAAGATTATTTAGGGTGTAGAACTTTATTTTGCATGATAAAAAGAATTTTTTACTTTCGGAATCAACAAAACTTAAAACGGTTGACTAAAGGTTTTTTTTTATTTTTTCTAAATTTATAGATAGTAAAAATATTTCTTTATCTTGGTATCAAAAAATTGTTGGGCCATTGGACAAAGTTTTTTTTTGTTTTTCCATTATTCATATGTAGTTAAATTATAAAAAAGTCTCGAGTGCCCCGTCTTGATAATTTCTCATTAAAAGATTATTTAGGGTGTAGAACTTTATTTTGCATTATAAAAAGACTTTTTTACTTTCGGAGTCAACAAAACTTAAAGCGGTTGACTAAAGATTTTTTTTATTTTTTCAAAAGTTTTAGACAGTAAAAATATTTCTTGATCCTGGGATCAAAAAATTGTTGGGCTATTGGACAAAGTTTTTTTTCGTTTTTCCATTATTCATATGTAGTAAAAGTATAAAAATGTCTCGAGGGCCCCGTCTTAATATTTTCTATTTGCATCATTAAAAGATTATTTAGGGTGTAGAATTTTATTTTGCATGCTAAAAAGACTTTTTTATTTTTGGGAGTCAACAAAACTTAAAGCGGTTGACTAAAGGTTTTTTTTTTCTAATGTTTTAGAGAGTAAAAATATTTCTTTATCCTGGGATCAAAAAATTGTTGGGCTATTCGACAAAGTTTTTTTTGGTTTATCCATTATTCATATGTAGTAAAAGTATCAAAATTGACTAAAGGTTTTTTTTTTTTTCTAAAGTTTTAGAGAGTAAAAATATTTCTTTATCCTGGGATCAAAAAATTGTTGGGCTATTCCACAAAGTTTTTTTTGGTTTATCCATTATTCATATGTAGTAAAAGTATCAAAAAGTCTCGAGAGCCCCGTCTTGATATTTTCTCGTTAAAAGATTATTTAGGGTGTAGAAGTTTATTTTGCATTATAAAAAGATTTTTTTTACTTTCGGAGTCAACAAAACTTAAAGCGGTTGACTAAAGGTTTTTTTGATTTTTTTCTAAATTTTTAGAGAGTAAAAATATTTCTTTATCCTGGGATCAAAAAATTGTTGGGTCATTGGACAACGTTTTTTTTTTTGTTTTTCCATTATTCATATGTAGTTAAAGTATAAAAAAGTCTCGAGGGACCGTCTTGATATTTTCTCATTAAAAGATTATTTGGGGTGTAGAACTTTATTTTGCTTTATAAAAAGACTTTTTTACTTTCGGAGTCAACAAAACTTAAAGCGGTTGACTAAAGTGTTTTTTTATTTTTTCAAAATTTTTAGACAGTAAAAATATTTCTTTATCCTGGGTTCAAAAAATTTTTGGGCTATTGGACAAAGTTTTTTTTTTTGTTTTTCCATTATTCATATATAGTAAAAGTATAAAAAAGTCTTGAGGACCCCGTCTTAATATTTTCTATTAGCATCATTAAAAGATTATTTAGGGTGTAGAATTTTGTTGTGCATGCTAAAAAGACTTTTTTACTTTTGGGAGTCAACAAAACTTAAAGCGGTTGACTAAAGACTTTTTTTATTTTTTCTAAATTTTTAGACAGTAAAAATATTTCTTGATTCTGAGATCAAACAATTGTTGGGCTATTGGACAAAGTTTTTTTTTCTTTTTCCATTATTCATATGTTGTAAAAGTATAAAAAAGTCTCAAGGGCTCCGTCTTAATATTTTCTATTAGCATCATTAAAAGATTATTTAGGGAGTAGAAATTTATTTTGCATGCAAAAAAGACTTTTTTAATTTGGGGAGTGAACAAAAAATAAAGCGGTTAACTAAAGGTTTTTTTTATTTTTTCTAAATTTTTAGAGAGTAAAAATATTTCTTTATCCAGGGATCAAAAAATTGTTGGGCTATTGGACAAAGTTTTTTTTTTGTTTTTCCTTTATTCATATGTAGTAAAAGTATAAAAAAGTCTGGAGTGCCCCGTCTTGATATTTTCTCTTTAAAAGATTATTTAGGGTGTAGAATTTTATTTTACATGATAAAAAGACTTTTTTACTTTCGGAATCAACAAAACTTAAAGCGGTTGATTAAAGGTTTTTTTTTTTTTTTTTTTGCTCAATTTATAGACAGTTAAATTATTTTTTATCCTAGGATCAAAAAATTGTTGGGCCATTGGACAAAGTTTTTTTTTTTGTTTTTCCATTATTCATATGTAGTTAAAGTATAAAAAAGTCTCAAGGGCCCCGTCTTGATATTTTCTCATTAAAAGATTTTTAGGGTGTAGAACTTTATTTTGCATGATAAATAGAATTTTTTACTTTCGGAGTCAACAAAACTTAAAGCGGTTGACTAAAGATTTTTTTTATTTTTTCAAAATTTTTAGACAGTAAAAATATTTCTTGATCCTGGGATCAAAAACTTGTTGGGCTATTGGACAAAGTTTTTTTTTTCGTTTTTCCATTATTCATATGTAGTTAAAGTATAAAAAAGTCTCGAGGGCCCTGTCTTGATATTTTCTCATTAAAAGATTATTTAGGGTGTAGAACTTTATTTTGCATGATAAATAGACTTTTTTACTTTCGGAGTCAACAAAACTTAAAGCGGTTGACTAAAGATTTTTTTTATTTTTAAAAAATTTTTAGACTGTAAAAATATTTCTCGATCCTGAGATCAAAAAATTGTTGGGCTATTGGACAAAGTTTTTTTTTCGTTTTTCCATTATTCATATGTAGTAAAAGTATAAAAAAGTCTCGACGGCCCCATCTTAACATTATCTATTAGCATCATTAAAAGATTATTTAGAGTGTAGAATTTTCTTGTGCATGATAAAAAGACTTTTTTTAATTTTGGGAGTCAACAAAACTTAAAGCGGTAGACTAAAGGTTTTTTTTATTTTTTCTAAATTTTTAGAGAGTAAAAATATTTCTTTACCCTGGGATCAAAAAATTATTGGGTTATTGGACAAAGTTTTTTTTCATTTTTCCATTATTCATATGTAGTAAAAGTATAAAAAAATCTCGAGGGCCCCGTCTCCATATTTTCTCTTTAAAAGATTATTTAGGGTGTAGAATTTTATTTTGGATGATAAAAAGACTTTTTTACTTTCGGAGTCAACAAAACTTAAAGCGGTTGACTAAAGGTTTTTTTTTTTTTTTTCTAAATTTTTAGACAGTAAAAATATTTTTTTATCCTGGGATCAAAAAATTGTTGGGCTATTGGAGAAATTTTTTTTTTCATTTTTCCATTGTTCATATGTAGTAAAAGTATAAAAAATTCTTGAGGGGCCCGTCTTCATATTTTCTATTTGCATCATTAAAAGATTATTTAGGGTGTAGAATTTTGTTGTGCATGCTAAAAAGACTTTTTTACTTTTGGGAGTCAACAAAACTTAAAGCGGTTGACTAAAGGTTTTGTTTTATTTTTTCTAAATTTTTAGAGAGTAAAAATATTTCTTTATCCTGAGATCAAAAAATTGTTGGGCTATTGGACAAAGTTTTTTTTTGTTTTTCCATTATTCATATGTAGTAAAAGTATAAAAAAGTCTTGAGGGCCCCGTCTTGATATTTTTTCTTTAAAAGATTATTTAGGGTGTAGAATTTTATTTTGCATGATAAAAAGACTTTTTTACTTTCGGAATCAACAAAACTTAAAGCGGTTGACTGAAGGTTTTTTTATTTTTTGCTAAATTTATAGACAGTAAAAATATTTCTTTATCCTAGGATCAAAACATTGTTAGGCCATTGGACAAAGTTTTTTTTGGTTTTTCCATTATTCATAGGTAGTTAAAAGTATAAAAAAATCTCGAGTGCCCCGTTTTATATTTTCTCATTAAAAGATTATTTAGGGTGTAGAATTTTGTTGTGCATGCTAAAAAGACTTTTTTACTTTCGGAGTCAACAAAACTTAAAGCAGTTGACTAAAGACTTTTTTTATTTTTTCTAAATTTTTAGACAGTAAAAATATTTCTCGATCCTGAGATCAAAAAATTGTTGGGCTATTGGACAATGTTTTTTTTCCTTATTCCATTATTCATATGTAGTAAAAGTATAAAAACGTCTCGAGGGCCCCGTCTTAATATTTTCTATTAGCATCATTAAAAGATTATTTAGGGTGTAGAATTTTGTTGTGCATGCTAAAAAAACTTTTTTACTTTTGGGAGTCAACAAAACTTAAAGTGGTTGACTAAAGGTTTTTTTTAATTTTTTCTAAATTTTTAGAGAGTAAAAATATTTCTTTATCCTGGGATCAAAAAATTGTTGGGCTATTGGACAAAGTTTTTTTTTGTTTTTCCATTATTCATATGTAGTAAAAGTATAAAAAAATCTTGAGGGCCCCGTCTTGATATTTTCTCTTTAAAAGATTATTTAGGGTGTAGAATTTTATTTTGCATGATAAAAAGACTTTTTTACTTTCGGAGTCAACAAAACTTAAAGCGGTTGACTAAAGGTTTTTTTTAATTTTTTCTAAATTTTTAGACAGTAAAATTATTCTTTATCCTGGGATCAAAAAATTGTTGGGCCATTGGACAAAGTTTTTTTTTTTGTTTTTCCATTATTCATATGTAGTTAAAGTATAAAAAAGTCTCGAGGGCCCCGTCTTGATATTTTCTCATTAAAAGATTATTTAGGGTGTAGAACTTTATTTTGCATGATAAATAGACTTTTTTACTTTCGGAGTCAACAAAACTTAAAGCTGTTGACTAAAGATTTTTTTTATTTTTTCTAAATTTTTAGACAGTAAAAATATTTCTTGATCCTGGGATCAAAAAATTATTGGGCTATTGGACAAAGTTTTTTTTTTCGTTTTTCCATTATTCATATGTAGTAAAAGTATAAAAAATTCTTGAGGGCCCTGTCTTAATATTTTCTATTAGCATCATTAAAAGATTATTTAGGGTGTAGAATTTTCTTGTGCATGATAAAAAGACTTTTTTAATTTTGGGAGTCAACAAAACGTAAAGCGGTTGACTAAAGGTTTTTTTTATTTTTTCTAAATTTTTAGAGAGTAAAAATATTTCTTTACCCTGGGATCAAAAAATTGTTGGGCTATTGGACAAAGTTTTTTTTTTGTTTTTCCATTATTCATATGCAGTAAAAGTATAAAAAAGTCTCCAGGTCCTCATCTTGTTATTTTCTCATTAAAAGATTATTTAGGGTGTAGAAGTTTATTTTGCTTGATAAAAAGACTTTTTTACTTTCGGAGTCAACAAAATTTAAAGTGGTTAACTAAAGGTTTTTTGTTTTTGCTAAATTTATAGACAGTAAAAATATTTCTTTATCCTAGGATCAAAACATTGTTGGGCATTGGACAATTTTTTTTTTTCCATTATTCATATGTAGTTAAAGTATAAAAAAGTCTCGAGGGCCCGCCTTGATATTTTCTCATTAAAAGATTATTTAGGGTGTAGAACTTTATTTTGCATTATAAAAAGACTTTTTTATTTTCGGAGTCAACAAAACTTAAAGCGGTTGACTAAAGTTTTTTTTTATTTTTTCAAAATTGTTAGACAGTAAAAATATTTCTTTATCCTGGAATCAAAAAATTGTTGGGCTACTCGACAAAGTTTTTTTTTTTTTTCCATTATTCATATATAGTAAAAGTATAAAAAAGTCTTGAGGGCCCGTCTTAATATTTTCTATTAGCATCATTAAAAGATTATTTAGGGTGTAGAATTTTGTTGTGCATGCTAAAAAAACTTTTTTACTTTTGGGAGTCAACAAAACTTAAAGTGGTTGATTAAAGGTTTTTTTTATTTTTTCTAAATTTTTAGAGAGTAAAAATATTTCTTTATCCTGGGATCAAAAAATTGTTGGGCTATTGGACAAAGTTTTTTTTGTTTTTCCATTATTCATATGTAGTAAAAGTATAAAAAAATCTTGAGGGCCCCGTCTTGATATTTTCTCTTTAAAAGATTATTTAGGGTGTAGAATTTTATTTTGCATGATAAAAAGACTTTTTTACTTTCGTAGTCAACAAAACTTAAAGTGGTTGATTAAAGGTTTTTTTTTATTTTTTCTAAATTTTTAGAGAGTAAAAATATTTCTTTATCCTGGGATCAAAAAATTGTTGGGCTATTGGACAAGTTTTTTTTGTTTTTCCATTATTCATATGTAGTAAAAGTATAAAAAAATCTTGAGGGCCCCGTCTTGATATTTTCTCTTTAAAAGATTATTTAGGGTGTAGAATTTTATTTTGCATGATAAAAAGACTTTTTTACTTTCGTAGTCAACAAAACTTAAAGCGGTTGACTAAAGGTTTTTTTTAATTTTTTCTAAATTTTTAGAGAGTAAAAATATTTCTTTATCCTGGGATCAAAAAATTGTTGGGCTATTGGACAAAGTTTTTTTTTTTGTTTTTCCATTATTCATATGTAGTAAAAGTACAAAAAAGTCTCGAGGGGCCCGTTTTAATATTTTCTATTTGCATCATTAAAAGATTATTTAGGGTGTAGAATTTTATTTTGCATGCTAAAAAGATTTTTTTTACTTTTGGGAGTCAACAAAACTTAAAGCGGTTGACTAAAGGTTTTTTTTTGTTTTTCTAAATTTTTAGAGAGTAAAAATATTTATTTATCCTGGGATCAAAAAATTGTTGGGCCATGGGACAAAGTTTTTTTTTTTCCATTATTCATATGTAGTAAAGTATAAAAAAGTCTCGAGGGCCCCGCCTTGATATTTTCTCTTTAAAAGATTATTTAGGGTATAGAAGTTTATTGTGCATGATAAAAAGACATTTTTACTTTCGGAGTCAACAAAACTTAAAGAGGTTGACTAAAGTTTTTTTTATTCTAAAATGTTAGATAGTAAAAATATTTCTTTATCCTGGGATCAAAAAATTGTTGTGCTATTGGACAAAGTTTTTTCTTGTTTTTCCATTATTCATATGTAGTAAAAGGATAAAAAATCTCGAGGGCCCCGTCTCCATATTTTCTCTTTAAAAGATTATTTAGGGTGTAGAATTTTATTTTGCATGATAAAAAGACTTTTTTACTTTCGGAGTCAACAAAACTTAAAGCGGTTAACTAAAGGTTTTTTTTTTTTTCTAAATTTTTAGACAGTAAAATTATTTCTTTATCCTGGGATCAAAAAATTGTTGGGCTATTGGACAAAGTTTTTTTTTTGTTTTTCCATTATTCATATGTAGTAAAAGTATAAAAAAGTCTCGAGGGGCCCGTTTTAATATTTTCTATTTGCATCATTAAAAGATTATTTAGGGTGTAGAATTTTATTTTGCATGCTAAAAAGATTTTTTTACTTTTGGGAATCAACAAAACTTAAAGCGGTTGACTAAAGGTTTTTTTTTTTTCTAAATTTTTAGAGAGTAAAAATATTTATTTATCCTGGGATCAAAAAATTGTTGGGCTATTGGACAAAGTTTTTTTTGTTTTTCCATTATTCATATGTAGTAAAAGTATAAAAAATTCTCGAGGGCCCCGCCTTGATATTTTCTCTTTAAAAGATTATTTAGGGTATAGAAGTTTATTGTGCATGATAAAAAGACATTTTTACTTTCGGAGTCAACAAAACTTAAAGAGGTTGACTAAAGTTTTTTTTATTCTAAAATGTTAGATAGTAAAAATATTTCTTTATCCTGGGATCAAAAAATTGTTGTGCTATTGGACAAAGTTTTTTCTTGTTTTTCCATTATTCATATGTAGTAAAAGGATAAAAAAATCTCGAGGGCCCCGTCTCCATATTTTCTCTTTAAAAGATTATTTAGGGTGTAGAATTTTATTTTGCATGATAAAAAGACTTTTTTACTTTCGGAGTCAACAAAACTTAAAGCGGTTAACTAAAGGTTTTTTTTTTTTTCTAAATTTTTAGACAGTAAAATTATTTCTTTATCCTGGGATCAAAAAATTGTTGGGCTATTGGACAAAGTTTTTTTTTTGTTTTTCCATTATTCATATGTAGTAAAAGTATAAAAAAGTCTCGAGGGGCCCGTTTTAATATTTTCTATTTGCATCATTAAAAGATTATTTAGGGTGTAGAATTTTATTTTGCATGCTAAAAAGATTTTTTTACTTTTGGGAATCAACAAAACTTAAAGCGGTTGACTAAAGGTTTTTTTTTTTTCTAAATTTTTAGAGAGTAAAAATATTTATTTATCCTGGGATCAAAAAATTGTTGGGCTATTGGACAAAGTTTTTTTTGTTTTTCCATTATTCATATGTAGTAAAAGTATAAAAAATTCTCGAGGACCCCGTCTTGATATTTTCTCATTAAAAGATTATTTAGGGTGTAGAATTTTATTTTGAATGCCAAATAGACTTTTTCACTTTTGGGTGTCAACAAAACTTAAAGCGGTTGACTAAAGGTTTTTTTTATTTTTTTCTAAATTTTTAGGGAGTAAGAATGAGATTTACTAGTTCTTGGATCAACATAAAGATTCTCAATTTAGTAAGTTGAAATGGCATGCAAATGATCTCTATATATGCGATATTTTATTTTATCAAAGTGGATCGCATCACCTTTTTAATGGATTCTTACCATGTAGTATCATTCTCTCTTTTGATGCATGTTACAGGTTACCATGATTTTGTATGAAGTTCTAGGTTATACCCGCCAGTAATTATGCTTAATCGAGATGTTCATGAAGAAATAAAGCTTGGAAATTTGCTATTACCTGCCGGAGTGCAGATCTCGTTGCCAACAATCCTCCTTCACCAAGATCATGAACTTTGGGGTGATGATGCCTCTGAGTTCAAACCAGAGAGGTTTGCTGAAGGTGTTTCAAAGGCAACAAAGAGTCAAGTCTCATTCCTTCCATTTGGATGGGGTCCTCGAATATGCGTTGGACAAAACTTTGCTTTGATTGAAGCAAAAATGGCTTTGGCAATGGTTTTACAGCGCTGCTCTTTTGAGCTCTCTCCGTCGTATATTCATGCTCCTCGCACAGTCATAACTCTTCAGCCACAGCACGGTGCTCCAATGATATTACGTAAACTCTAAAATGTTTATACGTGACGGGTAAGAGTTATCCCAGGGTATAAAGTAGGTTGGATCTCCCAATAAACCAAACCAAAAACAAAGCCTCTAGTTTATAATATTATGTGCAAATTATGTTATAATGTCCAATGACATATTTCTCATATTAATCACAACATTATAGTACCGTGGGTTGTTTTACTGTAATCATAAACACAGTTTAGTATAAATTACTATAATAAAATTACATATTTGCATTTGAGTGAAGAAAAAAAAAAACCCTTGAGGATGGGGTGTTTTGATCTTTTCTACTAGCTCATTGATTATTAAAAGATTGTTTGGGGTGTAGATTTTTTTTTTTGAACGGTAAAATAACTCTTTTACTCCCGGAGTCAATAAAACTTAGAGCTGTTGACTAAAAGTTTTTTTTATTTTTTGATTTTTATAAATTTTTAGACAGCAAAAATATTTCTTTACCTTGAATCAAAAAATTGTTGTGCTATTTGACAAGGGTTTTTTTTTGTTTTTCCATTATTCATAGTAAAAGTATATTTTTGGCCGTAAGACAAAAAATCAGGTTCGTATTTAGAGGTATTTTTGTACTTTCACACAGGGTTTTTTGGTAATTACCAAGATCATGAGAGTATTTTAATACTTTCACGTTAAGTTTTTAATTTTTTAATCAGAAAAGTTATTGATGTGTTATAAATACACGCAAATAAGTAGATGATATCTGGATCATTCAGACAATGAAGATAGCTAAACCTGACATTTCAGGATGTGCTTTTGTAAGAAGTCTATTGTGTTATCTCCCATATAATGTGGCGTGTAATGGCATACAGTATTAGTTTTTTTTTTCTCTCTCCCCCACCAAGTGTTTAGGGTTAGATAGCATGTAACTGAAACTAAAGTAAAGTAATGATCGTATATATATAAGAAAATAAAGTAAGCGAGCTGTGATGTCAGCTAATTATATATATATATTTTTTTTTCTCTCTCTCCCACCAAGTGAGAATCTGTAAGAAAATACATGTAACTGAAACTAAAGTAATGATCGTATATGGTCTTATGTAAAAAAGAGTACAATTTTTATATTTGGCTCGCTTACTAAATGACTGGCTCAGTTAAACTAATCGGAAGAAGGGTAGTAACTGAATATATGTATAATTAGCTGACATCACAGCTCAATGGCTTAGAAGAAATCTAGAATGAGTCTCCAGCAGCTTCTCTTCTGCAGGGCTTGTCTGAAATGCAGAAAATAATCCTGCCACCCATAGAGGCTTGTTGCTTAGTATTTTTCGCTATATGCCTCCGCACTCCTTGTAAATTATTGGTTTTTGATCAACGAATAACTTGTACAACAAGATGTATTGCACTAATGAACCCGTTCGAGATTGCACAGCACCATTTCCTCGAGAACCATGATTTATGTTCTATGAAGTGATCTTCTAGTTGTAGTAAGACATGACCATATCCAATACAGATTATAATGCTGATAACCGGATTGAGTATTCTTTCCATCAAGCATACTGTACAAGAATATCTGTAAGCATATTACAATAACCAAATAGAGGTTGTTGTCTGTTACCATTCCAAAGCTACAAAGACCTCAGCACTTTACAAATACGAAGTATAGAGCACGCAAACTGTAAGTGGGCATTGGTGACTAACATTAGATCCTTGTACACTGTAAGTTTTAAAATAGCTTGGGTTTTTTCAATAAGCATGTGTTGGTGAATGATGCAGTGACATTAATGAGATTTTTCAAGTTGCTCTGATTTTTCAAGTTGGTGACATCTTCATTGATCTACTAAGACATAAGTGCCCTAAAAACTATTTTCTAAAATACAAAAAATAATCTCATGGAACCTCATTCTACTACAAGCAAACATTAACTATTCACTGATTAAGCATCATCCTGACATTCAGATAAATCATAATGCATCTTTCTATGGAATGAAGATGAATGAGAATGCATTTGAGCTAGGAACCAAATTCTTGAGGAAGAGACTAAGGAAGAAGAGCCGATTCCCAGCAAAATAAATTACATACAAGGATAGCTACCACAACCACATACTAACACAACAATTCAAGATGGCATTTTGAAGCAAAACCACATTCGTATTCCAAGAATCAACAAATCATAAAACACCATCAACTTACATAAAGAATGATATGAAAATTCAGCATCTATCATTAGTGGCATGGAAGAACTCAATAGCATGCAATAACAACATCCTAACATATGTCTAACTACACAATATCTAACATGTATTAACTACTCAACAACTAATATCTAAAATGGGCACTCACTGACCGGAGATTTTGCTTAAGAGTTTGAAGATCAGCAGCAACCACTTCAAACAAATTTGTTAATGAAACTGGTTCTCTTGACTCTTTCTTCAAATTCAGAAGTACTGTGAGACCTTCAGCAACCCCAGTATCAAGCCAAAAATGAACAAAAATACCAACATTTCAAGCAATACAACATATTACATCAATGGCATATGCTTTATTGATGGAGACCAAGCAATTACTGAATTAGGAAAGCACTAAACTGTGGTTAACAAAGAAATGGTTAATAAATGGCAACGACCTGTGCTCCTCTAAAGCAGATTCGATCAGTATCAGTAAGACAAGTTACTGATTGTTATTTCTGTTGAATACAGACACTAAACTGTAATCCAACAAATTCAGATTGTTTCGTCGAATACAAATACACTCAATATCAATAAGACACGAAACTAATTCTAAGATATCCTAAAAAGCAATTTTAAACATAAATATGAAAGGCAAATACAACTTGTCGACTACTATCAATACAAGGAAAAAACATGAATATCAAAAACAGCTAGCAAAACATAAAATCCAAATTAATAAAAAGAAAGAGAAAAAAAAGGAGTGTTTCAGCCATAAAAAAAATGTACCAGCAAGTAAAGTCTCAGGGGTCTTTGTTGAAGAAACTCGACACCTAGCAATATCTCGCCGGCAACAAAACATTCTCCTGAAACCATAATCTCTGTTACAACTCTTAGAAACTGACTTTGCATAATTCCTCACCGAATACCTATCTATTGAATCACTGGAGGAGCAACCACAAGCCACCAAATGAAGTTTAGCCCTTCCAAAATAAAGATTACGGCATGTCATTGATATCATTCTCAATAGCAACACCCTAAGAAAGCATAAAAGAAACAATCTTTTGTCATCCAATTAAAATACCCAGATAGAAAATACTGCTCAATTTGCCATATGACTAACAGCCACTGAGAATAAAAGGTATGATGTGACGTTGTATTTATTGATTACTGTATGTATGATGTATCCAATTTAAGTTTCACCATGAATACGCAATTCTTTGCGTGTAGAAACTTTTTTATAAATTACATAAATACGCAATTCTCAAATCTGGAATTTTCTGATTTTCCAATCCGATCGAGAATTATTAATTAAACCATTTAATTAAAAAGAAAAGTGAAGAACTTTTCTATTAAAAAATTCTCAAAAAAATAAAATAATCAACCCAGTTATTTCAAATCACTCAAACTAAAAAACTTCAAAAAGATTAGTTTTGAAGATTGTTACAAATTTACTAATTAAAGTATTTGTCAAGTTTTTGCTATGTAAGTATTGTAAAAATAGGGTATTTATTGTTCTTTATTTTGAAGCCTCACATAAAAAAAAATCACAAAAAAATAAAAAAGAATAGTTAAAAAAAGATAAAAAAAAAATATAAAAACATAACAAAATATCCAGGAAATTACTTAAGACTAGTTAAGGAAGATCAAGATATATAAGATTGGAAATTTTGACAGAGTATTTTTTATTGATGAATGTCCTATTAGTAAAGAAAATTCAATTTGAAAAGGGAAATTTAAAATTGAATGTTTAAGGACTCAATTAAAATTTTTCAAGGTTTGAATAAGGGTTTAATTGCAAGAAACATTGTTTTTCGAAGTCAATTTAGACTTTAATTGGAATAAATTAAAGTTTGGGGGTCGAATTGTAATTTTTAAAAGTTAATTTGATCAAATCAAGGACTTAATGACATGAATATAGAAGTTTGATGAACAATTAAGGACTTGATTGAAGAAATCTAAAATCAATGACTAAACTTAAAAAAAAAACGTGTGAATATAGGAGCTGAAATTGACCAAATCAGGGGCTAAATTAAAGAAATTAGAAATTTGTTGGCCAATACCCTACACAAATTCAGAACAAATGACTAAAATGAAAAAGATCGACTTTGGGGTTAATATTTGAGTTTGGCAAAGGTAAAATTACATGGAATTAAAAGTTTGGAGGCAATTATAGATGCAATTAAAAACATTTGAAAGAATAGAGACTCAATTGAAATTTGTCAATCCCAAATTAAAAACCCTAAGCAACATGTTATTTAGACTTAATGATAAGAAGATGAGTGATACGTTGTTTGGTCGACTAGGCTTTATTTTGACATTTTTGGTTGATCGAGTTGGTAATTTCAAAAAAATAAATGTGAAGCTATAGACCTTCATATTGAGCAAGGTTGAATCCAAATGAAAGATGTGAATCATCTCTATCAACTTCAGGTAGTTAGAGGCAACGATGACATCAAAATTACCTCGACAATGCCTCGAAAATAGGCAACTCAGATAGCCATGACTTAAACACCATTTTGCAAAAAACAACCTTTTTTTTTTTCGTGTGTTCACACACAAATGCTCCTCAATGGGTTCTTATCAAGGGTTTATAAAACTTCCCTCAAGATCAAGAGATTATAAATGGATTTAAGACCTACCAAAATCCTAACAAAACCCTATAAATATCTCTTTAAGATTAGAGTTGAGGAGGACAAAGACAGGAGGGAAAAAAAAGAAAATAAAGAAAAAGAAAGGTAAGGAAAATATTCATAAGAAACCTAAAAGAAAACATTTAGGAGACTAACATAAAAATTTCCCAAGCTTTGAAAGGATATGAGGTTGGTGAAAGGCGGAATTTTCCAAAGAAAAACAAAAAAGAGTAGTTGTTCTTGGTATATTTTCTAATTCAAAAGTAGGTCTTTCTAGCCTACTTGAGTTTTATACGTATAGAAAAGAGGTTTAAAATGCTTGACAAATGATATTATATTCACCTCTTTAATGTTGTGTTTTTTTATTTACTAGAGTTTTTTTTAAGTTTTTTTTAAGTTTTTTATATAATAATGTTATTGTTTAAGTTGTTTTTTTATTTATTTTATATATGGTATTGTTTTTGTTTTTGTTTTTGTTTAATTTAAGTAATGCAAGTTTAAGATGGGATGTTTATCATGGGTTTGCTAGTTATATTTATGACCAAAATGAGTTTAAAAAACTAATTATGAATCCATATTGTATGAATATATAATTTGTTATAAGTTGATAGTTTGCATGATTTTGATGTTTTAATATTATTTCTTAAAACATGTTTGTGTATGATAATGTAACTTATTATGATAAAGAAAGCATGTTTTAGAAGCCAAAAATACCAATTTCTGGGGCTTGGCAGTGTTGGGCGGTAACTGGGTTTTTGTTGGATTTTTTAGCATGTTCTTCGTGTTCTTAGGAAGAACATTGCCTTAGCCTCATGATTTAGATCATTTTTTATCCATTTCTTTGCACATGCACCTTCTTTATGCTTGATTAATAGATAATACAGGGTTTATTTGTATCAATAACAAGTTTTTGATGGAATTTAATCTCAGGATTTGGTTTTGAACTGAAACTCATTTTGACCAAATCATGATATTTCTTTGATAATAGAAGTGAATGGATGCTAGATTATTGATCATTGCATAATTTTCAACATGTATGTGCCTTTGTTTTAACCGTATCTAGTATGTTTTGGAGCCCATGTTGTTGGGTTGGGTTTTAGTGTTCATAGTGTTCCTCATTTATTTTTGTGTTTGATCCGTTTTGTTCAAGAATTTTTAAGTTTTTTTTTAATCTGTTTTTTAGCTTTGGTTTTGTTTTTGGATTGTTTTTTTTTTTGTCAAACCATAATTTTTTATTCGATTTATGGTTAAACCAAAAATTTCAGGTCATCCTAGTCGGGTCGACCTGGTCGAGTCAAAATTGGACAAAATGGTTAAGACCCTATTTAGTTTGTCATGTTTTTGTTAAAGGTTTCTTTTGATTGAAGGGTATGATTGGCAAACACCCTTAGACATATTTTGGTTGTTTTATTACAAAGAGAAATAGGTTTTTGTCAAATATAGCCTAAAAAATAAAAAAAATATTTTTTTTCTTGTATATGGCTAAAATCCTAAAGTTATTTAAGTATTTTTTTTAAATCTAAAACACTGTGACATGTTTTATATATATATTGCATGGATTTTATAACAAGTTCGTAAAATTTTAAAGGATTTTGGCTAACATTTCAAAAATACCAAAAATATTTATTTTGTTTCTTTTTAATATGCAGGATTATGAACTTCTACATAAAATGTATTTATGATATTAAATAAAAAAACTAAAAAATTTTATTTTGTTTCTTTTAATAAGCAAGATTATGAATTTATACGTAAAACGTATTCCTGATATTAAATAAAAGATCATTTATTTTATTTTTTATGTTGGCATTAGAATGGCTAGGTTTGAACCTAATAAAACAAGAACCTTACTGAGAATGACTTTTTTTAAAGCCTAGATGGACCAATGGTTCAAAAACACAACATTACCTTAGTTTATATCAGACAAATAAACAATGTAACTTACCTCAGATAAAATGTATCAGGTGTTAATACCTTCCCTTTACACAACCAATCCTCTTACTCAAACTCTGAGATCAGTTGCAGTTCCTAGTGACCATAATACTAGGTGATGACTCTCGTTCCCTTTTTTCTACCGATAAAAAACAATAATTCATTATCCTTTCCACCCACATCATTCCTGGCAATCCTGATCCAGGAGAATGATTGTCGCGATACTATACACGTGGGATAAATAGGATCGCAAATATCTTTTATATTAGAATTAGAACTACCATCAACATCTATATTTTCTTCAACCATGATATCATTTGTTTCTACTCTAGATTTATCATTATTTTCCAGGTTATTATTGGTAGTAGCATTTATATCACTATTATTTTGATGTACCTCAATTGTATAGTAATTTGGTTGTTTTTCAGTTACTAGAGTTTCATTTTCCTCTAAACTAGATATAAATATAATATATTGTTGATTACTGGCTATAAATTTATTAAGGGCACCTTTTTAAGATTGAATCAAACTATTAATTATTCTTTTTTTATAAGTTTTTCATAACCATATGTATATTTTTTACTAGACATTATAAAAATAAAATGCAACAATTCAATAATATATAAAATATAAAAATATACTAAATTAGAAAATTAAGAAAAAAGACATGGAATAAAAGTTGAAAACAAATTCATGTAGCAGCACAACATAACATAAAGAATCAAACTAGTTTTACATGCTACATGATAGGTGAGAAAAACAATCTACTGTTGGTAAACAAGGTGTACTGATTGGCATGCCTATTTAGATGATGAAGTATGGATCGTTGGATTTGACCACTATTATTTTTGATGTAGACACCAACACAAGGAGGATGCATGCTCATCTGAAAATATGTCTTCTTTAATTAACAAATTTAAATAATGGTAAGCATAAGAATTTCTTGTCATTTCTACCCATATTATTCCTGGCAATCTCGATCTGGGAAGTTGATCACAAATATATTTTACACTTTAATTAGAACTACCATCAACATCTATATTTTCTTCAACCATGATATCATTTGTTTCTACTTTAGGTTCATCATTATTTTCTAGGTTATTATTATTAGTAGTATTTATATAAATATTATTTTGTTGTACCTTAATTGTAGAGTTATTTGGTTGTTTTTCAGTTACTAGAGTTTCATTTTTCTCTAAACTAGATCTAAGTATAACATTTTGTTGATTACTAACTACAAATTTATCAAATGCACCCTTTTAAGATTGAATCAAGGTTATCAAAAATATTTTTTTAACACGACACGAAAAATACAGTATAAACTCAGATCGTAAAATCATAAGTAATTTTTTAACTAATTATATATTGAAAATTCCAACCAAAAAATTAAATTACATTAAAATCTGATAAAGGGAATCAAAAATATTATAATCAATGAGTGATCAAAATAAAACGAGAGAGATAAATAATATGAATCAATAAATTAATGACATGGAGAGAGAAAAAGTCGTAAAACAAAACTTCTCAATACAGAAGAATTACTGAATGGTAGAAAGCACACGTGAACATGGTGACAACTTAGGTGTTCCCATCACACTAAGTCTTAATAGATTCCTTTTGGGTTGCAAACTAATAAGCATAAACTAGTAATTAACTAACATAAATTCAATAATGAAATAAACCCCTAAAAAATTGCTAATGAGCTAGAAAAAATTCAAATTAAAAATAATTATTCAAAAATAAATAAATAAATAAAATAAAATAATAAAAAAAGTCTTCATGTTAAAATTTCTCCATGTAGCCCGAATCTCTAATTTTCGCATATTCTTGGCAGATTTGAGTCCTGATTTCAAACATGTCGTTCTCTCTCGTCTAGATGAATTACTGGGCCTACAATATATGGTTGGAAAGCTTCAGATGTCTAATTTTCAGCCCAACTTTAATCGCAGCAAACTTCTACTGGTAGCTCCAGATATGTCTCAAACAGTACATGAAGGTATAGTTTGACATATTTGACAAGATTCGTCTACTAACTTTGACCCTCTAAAATATTATGTTTCCGAACTCTATTTGATCTGAAAATTTACCGCAATATATTTTCATGTGTTTAACATTTTCCTGTAAAATTTCAGCTCTATCCAATGTACGGTTTGAAAGATATGCTCAATCTCACAAAACTGGTCAGCAGACATTTTAAGGCTAATTTTGGACCTGACTTGGTTCATATCATAAATTTATTAAACTCGTAAAATCAGATCGAGTTTACCGATTTTACCTATTTTGCACGAGTTAAGTCCGATTTTACTAACTTTCGAGTTTTAGTCTGATTTTGCACGTTAGATACATATTGACTCGTAAAATCGTACGATTTTACAAGTTAACTCGCGATTTTAACAACAATGGATTGAATCAAACTATCAAATATTCTTTCTTTTTAAGTTTTTCATAACTAGATAAATATTTTCTACTCGACATTATAAAAATAAAATATAATAATTAAATAATATATAAAATTTAAAAATATAATAAAATTTAAAAATTTTAAAAAAATGGAATAAAAGTTGAAAGTAAATTCACGCTGCAACGCAGCACAATGCAAAGAATCAAACTAGTTTTACATGTTAGATGGTCTGTGAGAAAAACAATATACTCTTGATAAGCAAGGTGTAGTGATTGATATGCCTACTTGGGATGCTAGTTGGTTGGGGAGTGAGACTTAGTACTGTTTTTATTTAGGTGATGGAGTATGGACCATTGGATTTGACCATTGATATTCCCAAAGTTGACACCGACATATGGAGGGTGTATGCTCCTTTAAAAATATATCTTTTTTTTAATTAACAAATTTAAATAATAGTAAGTTGTTTCTTATGCTTGGGATCTTTTGTAAGTAAAATAGGTATGTTGGTTTCCTCCAACGTTATTATTGTTATTATTATAATTATTATTATTATTTAATTCACACGAGGTGTTCGGGTAGTTTGTGCGCACCTCGACTAATCTCCATGGATCTTGAAGTTAACGATCATATAAGCCTTCAATAACCATTAATATTAGCAACTACAGGGCTCGAACATGAAATCACAAGAAAAACAAACCTTTTAATCTCAAACTCTTACCATTAAACTATCTAGTAAATGGTTACTCCAACGTTATTATTATTAGCTCTCCACATAAGCTTAAATCTGTATATATATATATATATAATTGTTTTGTATCACAAAATTATTTGGTTTTATCATCTACTTTATTACTTGCCATTTAACTTATGCTTTCTTTTCTTCTATCCAATCACACGTGTTGTTAATTTATTCGAATTCAAATCTTTTTAGATTTTGAGTAAAAATATTTGATCATGACCTTATTTTCTTTTTTCAAGTGTATTTGAACAGGTTCATACGTGTCACTTGCTATTCATTTAATAAAATAAGTTGATGAAAGTTATCTAAATGTGCAATTGAATCGAATTTAAGAATTCAAGATTTTGATTGGCTAAATTTAGAGCTTAATTAACAAACATAAGTTAAAGTTTTATTGTGAAATTCATAAGTTTATTGGGTTTTTCTTAGAATAATAAATTTATTATCTTTAAGTAAAGATAAATAAAATTTTGAGGGGTGTAGCTTAACTTTTAGATTCTAGATTTGTTTTGTAGAAGCTACTAGTTCGAGTTCCACAAACTTTAAGACCACTGAAAACTTACATGGTCATTAACTTCAGAGCTCATAAAATTAATCGAGATGCGTGTAAATTGATCCAAACATTCATACTAATAATAAAAAAAAATCAAAAGGGAAAGTACGGTACAACTATACAAGTTTTTATTTATCATATAAATAATATTGTTTTAACTTTTTATAATGTTTTTATTGATTTAAATTAATCCTAATTAGTCTATACGACTAGTAATTAACTATTTTTTTTGTTTTATTAGAAAATATTTTTTTATGAAAAATAATAATTTTATAAATAAAATTATTTTATGATGTTTTGTAATGTTATAGAAAATAAATAAAAATAATAATTTTGAGTGTTTGACTATATAAGATAAAAAATAAATTATTAATATTTTATTTTAAAAAAAAATTTATTAAAAAAACATGAATTAAATAAAAAATAAAAAATTGAAAGATAATAAAATTAAAAAATACATATATTTCATAAATTATTACAAATAAAATAAAAATAAAATTTGACAAATTAAAAAATTAAAGGAGAATAAATTAAAAAAATCTAATTTTAAAAATTATTTTAAATAAAATAAATATATTTTTTTAAATAATACACAAAAAAAAAAAAGAGGTTTTCGGGAAATTATTTTATAAAAACAAACGTCCTTATCTCTTTTTGCAAGTCTTTGAACACTTACTTTTTGTTTCTTGATAGTACTTTCTACTGAAGCATGGCAATGTCAATGTGTTCTACTCAGGCCTGGAATATCTTACATCATTTTCCACTCAAATCTCCAAACCATCCAGTTTCGTTACCATTCTATAAAACCCACTCTGATTTCTCACCCTTATCCACAATCCCTCACCTCAACAACAACTCAACTCCAACCCATCTCTCTTTCAAAGCCTCCTCGTCCTCCTCGTCCTCCTCGTCCTCCTCCTTTTCAGGTACCTTTCTCAACTCTTCTTTTAATTTATCACATTTCTTTTTCTTTGATAATTCATATTGAGATTGATAGTATTGTCATGCATGCCAAAGTTCTTTGCAATTTCGCCAATTTGGTCATAATTCACAAGAAGTGATTCACTTTGTGTGCAATTGGGTTATGCTTGAATCATCTCAAGGTTATTTGAATATTCTCATTGAAATTGTATATATATGGAGTGCTACTTTCTTGTGGGGATTGTTTTTTTTTATTTCTAAAAAATATTTGTGAAAAGTGGCAAAGTTTAAGAAATAGGAATCTTGTTTAACTAATTGTGGTAAATATTATGGAAAAAACTTTGGAACAATGTGGGATCAAGTCTACGGTTTTGGAGGCTTGGAGATGGTTAAGGTCTGGTAATCCTTCAAAGAATTAGTCCATATTTTGTTCTTGACTATGTGATTATAATTTCTATTCATAATTAACTTATGTCATTGTTAATTTCTTGTCTCAGTGGATTTTCATAAGAATATCATCAAGGTCGTTATATATTTCTTATGATTGCCCCTAGCAATCTTTAAGGGCTCACTAGTGATTAAATATGAGCTCAATAATAATTGCTGCATCATTGGCATAGAGGCCGAGCTTGAGGAAATTGCTCTTGATTAAAAGCCGAAACAATAACATTTTTGTGAATCTAATTGGTGAATGTAGTTATATGAACCCAAATCTAAATGGAAGTGGGAAAAGGAAATGGTTGATGGTTTCCTTTTTAGGGAGAACATCTGGGGTTGAGTGCGTTAATAACTGTGGTGATGAAGGTTCAAGAGTATTACAGTAGGATTTATGAAGTTCTCTTTGTATAAGTTGATGACAGAGTAGTGCCTGTTCAAATGTTAGATTAGACACCTGAGACCTAGGAAAACATCATCTTCCTCTTAAAACTGAAACTCATCGGCAGCATATCAAAATTTCAGGAAGGGAAAAGCAAAGGGATAATAAGCATAAATTAGAATTGATGTTGCTTGTCAAAAACAAATATGTGAAAACTATTCTTTTTAGTATGCGTGTCTGTGTGTTGGGGGCTGGGTGGGGGCCGCTGTATCTTGGATACAAAATCTTGAGGCTAGTTAGCTAATTCAGGAAAAAAAAAATCTGTATCAGTTACAATGACCAAAAGAAGAAATGCATGGCATCCTTTGACTGGAAAACTTGTGTTTTGTTTAGGTTGTCTTTATTCTTAAGAATATTTAATACTAGACATATCACTGTGGAATCTGCTATGTGGTTTCATTTAAGATTGTAATGAAAAGAGAAAAGAATAGTAACAGATAAGGAAATGGAATCAGATTGAAATATGTGAAGGTTACTCTAACTTCTTATCTTTCTATTCTAAAGCTATACATTAAATAGAGGTTGAAAGTCTAAGAGAAAAACAATATAAACATGCTGCTTGTTTTCCTTTCTTTCTTTGTTATTTTTTTCTCTAAATTTGAAATCATCACAAAATTATGAGACCTTTTGTTCTCTTAACCCATTGCTGCAGTTGGGAGTGCAGAATACACAGAGGAAACAGCAACCAAGGAGAAATTTCAGAGATCGTTGAGTTTACCGGGTTGCTCTACCTCATTATCATTGCTTGGAACTGGTCAGTTACTTTAGTGTTGTGAGTACTTATTTCCAGCAGAGACTAGAAACTATGTATCAAACGAACTTTTGTACAATCATTTAGTGTTTGCAGCCATCTAACTGTAAGAGCTGGTATGATTATCACTTAATGTAGTATCCTTTTACAATTTGTAGGATAAAGGGTTTCTGAAGATAGATAGAATTGATCACAACTGTTATAGTATCCTAGAACAGCTTTTTTTCCCCTTCTACTTCACACTTATTGTAAGGAAATTATTTCAATAATTCCCTGCTCTCATAATGGGTGGAGGAACATAACAAGTTCATTTAAAGAACCTTCATCTCTACCAGAAAGCATAGGTGTCAGATAAACATGTGCAGGAGTTATTATATTCAAATATGTTGTTTGTATTATCTTTCATTCTACATTGTGTATTAATTTATTGTTAATGCATATTAATAAACTGAATCCTACTACAACAAGCAGTAACTATGATGGAAGTTACATAGAGGTGCTTTATAAAATTGCCTCCAAATGTAATCATTTAGGAGAGTTCAATGGAAAGGCCTCCCTTTAGAGGTGGAGGATCCTCTGTTTTTAAATGACAATGGAGGAACACTTAGTTGAAAACAGCTGTCTTTCTAGATAAAGGAATTAATGCGTGTATTTGAGGTGGTGCTCCAACTATAACTGGAAACTAATGGTTCTACTGACTTGAATCTCCTGCTGCTGGTATTGTCTGAAGGTCAATGTTTTTGGTATGGTTTTCAGCAATCAAAACTCCAAGTAGAGAAGTTAATGGGTCCATTGTAGTTTTAGATAACCCAAAGTCCATTTAAGTCTCATTGTGGCTTTTGTTATCTAAAGTTGTCATTCTAATGCTGTAACTATGTTCTTCATTGAATTCAGGATACAGGGAGAAGGTTTTTGCAATAATTGGTGTTAAGGTATATGCTGCAGGGCTATATGTCAATCCATCCATCTTAAGTACATTGAGCACTTGGAAAGGACAATCAGCCAGTGAGATTCAAGAGAATTCAGCTTTGTTTAGCTCGATTTTCCAAGGTAACTTATCTCATCAGATATGTGCTGGTCTGCAGAGGAAGAGCATATGAATTTTGCTAATATAACTGAAATTATCCCTTAATTGCAGCTCCCTTGGAAAAATCATTACAGATTGTTCTGGTGAGAGATATTGATGGTAAAACTTTCTGGGATGCCTTGGATGACGCCATATCCCCAAGAATCAAAACTGCCATTCCAGTTGACGAGTCTGCTCTGTCCATATTCCGAAGCATCTTCCAAGGTCGAAGTCTTAAGAAAGGAACTTTGATATTTTTGACTTGGCTGAATCCCTCCAAGATGCTAGTAAGTGTGATTTTGGCACATGCATACAAGAACACGCTTGTAATTCTTTTTTAGAATTTTGGTGACAGAAGATTTTACATTTATTTTTCTTCTATTTATTTTTGTATTTTTGGTTTTCTCCTCTGCATATTAACAAGACCATATTATGATTGTTTCAGGTTTGTGTCTCATCTGATGGGATTCCCTCTAGTGTAGATGCTAGAATTGAGTCAGAAAATGTTACTTCTGCACTTTTTGACGTATTTTTCGGAGATGCTCCAGTTTCTCCGTCCTTGAAAAACTCAGCAGCCAATGGCCTTGCAACTATCCTCAAGTGAATAAGGTGACTTGGTTTCTTGAAGTTCATGTTACTTCAATTTTTGAATCTTAGTTTCTTCAAGTTTATATTTTTCATTTCTGCAGCCTCCATGTTAGATTTTCTTGATTGTTTGAGACTCTGGAAAATCTTGCTCATCTCTTTATAGTTGTAGCTTAGACTGTTGAGAATCTGACATCTCTATGTTGTTGTACCACCGAATATTCTGATAGAAGAATTTTTCAGTCCATTAAAATGCTTGGGAGATTAGCATCATCTTTATGTGGCCTCTTTCATTGTAGTTCCTCTTACTTCAATCATAATAAAACTTAGTCCTGTGAGTCTAGTGCAGGGGCTGGTAAGCTTTTTATGAACCATATCATCCTTTTGGCTATTCACCTATTCTCCAATGGAGAAATATGCGACTCATTTTGTTTTAGGTTTTTGGCTCATGTTAGGCTTGGTACTCATAATGGTCAACAACATAAAGCATGTCAAGATTGTCTGTTAATGAACATCTATTAATTAATTCTCCATAAAGTAAACATCAAATTTGCTAGAAAAAGGATTAGTCAATAAGTAAATATTAGTACTCTTACACAACCCTCTCCGATTTAGCTCGCTCAAGCATCTTGACAATCTCATCCATGGTAGGTCTCTTGGAGGGCTCTGGTTCAAGGCACATGAATGCTATTCTGAATACTTTATTTATCTCTTCAGTGGGACTGCACTTTAAGCTACTGTCAAGGACATACTCTTCCCTTTTATCTTCAACAATTGCCTTCACCTGTTTCAAGTTTCAACATGAAACAAACAACGAGGTACCATATCAATATATGTAATATCAGGTGGTTTCAGACTAATATTAGAGGAAACTAGTAGTTGAGGCACCCTTTTCCCAGTTAAACAGCCTGTTCTGAATCCACATAAAGCTTGACAGGCATATCTGGTTGTGCCATGGAACTTCATGTAGTTTATTGTTCAGAATTTGTAGCTCTTGAGATGAGTTCACTGTATGCAATATTGCTTTCATAGACCATTTTCTTGCATGTGCTAATTAATATTTAAATTTGTTTGAGATGACATTTTTGAATGAGCATTATGGAAGTCAGAACAACATTCTGTACAGAAGCACTTTGGGATTTCCTATAATCTTCTTCCCTCACCCACAAGAGAGTCTAGAAATGCTCATTAAATTCAGAAGACTCACCCATGTTACAAGCTTGGTTCCTTCCTCGAAAAATTCTTCATCTGTTGGCTTCATTCCAGTTAGAAGTTCGAGCAGGACAACTCCAAAGCTGTATACATCCACTTTCACGGTCACTTTCCCTGTTTCAAAGTACTCTGAAGAAGAACATACCTGGAGATATTAATTATTAAATCCCTACAAGGGAAGAGACAGAATTTACAGTTATCTGGTGCTTTGACATACCAGGAGCCAAGTATCCAGAAGTTCCCGCTACTAATGTTGAAACATGAGTCTTATTAGGTTCCATCAATGTGGCCAATCCGAGATCAGAAACTCGAGCTTCCATGTTTCGATCCAGCAATATATTACTCGACTCGATATCTCAGTGAATTATGTGGGGGGATGCAATCATGATGCAGGTATGATATTCCTCTTGTAGCACCTAGTGCTATCTTATATCTTGATGGCCAATCCAATAGCTTATTGTCTCCTGATCTTCCTGCATCATCATCCACTTCAGTGCAGTAGACTCGTTTAGCATCGACTTGTACACTGTCCCATACGCTCCCCCGACCCTATGATGTCCTTGTTTCTCGATTTAAGCGTCTTTTTCAAGATTTTAGGGATTGCATCACTGCAGACTTTAACATCACCATCTTCCCACCTGTAACATTGTTAGCATGACTTTATCTTAATTTCCAAGCTATTAAAATGAAGGCCGAGAGCTAAAACTAAAAAAGAAAAAGAAAGCTAGAATTTATTTATTTTTTTACCAAACACACTTTAAACCTAAAGTTTATTCCATCTTATTATGTATTGTGCGCAGAAGAAAAATTTTGAACTTGAAATTTTTTTCTGAAATTACAATCCTTCCAACTTGTAAATGTTACTAATTATGATTTTAAAAAATCTCTTAATAACAATGGTGATGATGATCGATATACTGATTGAAGGTCCAGCAGCCTCAAGATGCCTCTGCACCTTTATTTCCTCTTCTGGAAAAGGAATTATATATATATATATATATATATATATATATAAAACTGAAATTTCAGTAGAAATTCCTCTAAATTTAGTCAGTATCAAGTTATCGACTACACAACAATTATACCTTTTTGGCCAACAAATCAACATAGTGTATTATCAATTATTATACTTCCTTCCAACATTTATTTAGCTTTAGAATGCATGTCAAGAACTTGATATTTGTATATTTTATAACACAATCCATGGTAAGAAGAAATTGCAACAATTTAGAAGATAAAGTTCGCATGAACATTAAAGAGAAATACCCAACATTTTATAGATAAAGTTCATAATATTGTCATAAATTAAAACATACTAGTAATTCAATTACATGCAGAATCTATTTACATATCAAAATTTATTTCTTCATTACATTATAACCTAGCCTATTCGAATGTCATTATATTACACAAACAAAAGATGAGCTACAATGTCAACTACTCCATGCAGGTTGAGATGCACCTAAAATATATTTAACACACAAGATAAAATTAATATATCCATCAATTTCGTATAATTTATCTACATTATTTGAGATTAAAAATATAGGAACTTAAACCTTTCGATACAATAATTCTCAATTTATTTTATAAGATCTATTTAGTCTTGATTAACTCATTAAATTTGTATTCTCGATCATTAGACTTATTATCGCTCAGTGTTGTCAAAGACGAAAGGCGTTAAAAAACACCAAGCCTGGAAAATGTTCAAGGTATTCACTTGAATGAACCAAGATGCTAAACCTGTATGATATATGAATCTTACCTTTTTTTTATGATAGAAGAATATATGAGCAAGTGCTCTACTTCAAATCATAGAGACATGGTCAAATATACGAGTAGCAGTGCTCTGCTGCAAATCATAGCCTGAAATAATGAAAAGTCTAGAAAAAGCAGCATGGTAGCAAGCCTCCAAGCACACACGTAGTCGACATGATGTAAGCCTGTAACAATTACTCTAGATTGACTATATATATACAAGCAAACTACATGTGCAATATAGCTGAAATATAATATATATTATAAATAAGCAAACTACATGTGTCATGACATGGTCAAATAATCTTTGTAATGTGCCACGTACAAAGCTTCAGCTATATGATATAATCAAGTTTAAATTTTGACAGCATCACATAAAAGAGAGAAGGAAGAGAGAGAGAGAGAGAGAGAGAGAGAAGAACAGAAAAATTAAGAAACAAAGAAGATGAGTTTGGGATCAAGAGGTTTGCTCCCTCTGTAGTTTCAAGTTCGAGCCTTGTGGTTGCTCATATGATGGCCACTGGAGGTTTACATGGTCGTTAACTTCAGGGCCCGTAGGATTAGTCGAGGTACGCGCAAGCTGGCCCGAACACTCACATTAAACTAAAAAAAAAAAGAAACAAGAAGTTGAGATTACAAAAGAAAAAAAAAAGTTAGAGGAATACTTGTGTTGTTCTTCAAACTTTACTCTTAACTCTTCTTTCTCTTCTTCTATGGTGGTGTTTCATATTTGTTTATTTCTTTCTTGTTTTAACTTTCACGTTTGTTTCTCTTCTTTGATTTTCATGGTGGTTTCTCTTTTTTTTTTTTTTTTTAACTATAATCTATGTTTTTTTTTTTTACAAAACTACCCTTAAATTTTTTCTTGTATAAGACCAAAAAAAAAAGGCAAACAAGACAAGATATAAGTCTCTATTTTTAAAAAACAAAAAAAAAGAAATCAAAGAGAATTTCATCAGGCGACACCTTTATTGTCTGCCTCCTATGCACAGGTGCTCGCCTAGATGACGCCTCTTTAAACTTCAACGCCTCGAGCTAAGAAAAGTGTATTGGCCTAGCCTCCAGCATTTAAGCGAGCGCTCAGATGCCTTGTGACAGCACTGTTGACGCCATAGGATCTCCTACAAGGAACTAGTCAATTTAAATTCTTCGATCATAAACATATTGATGCCTCTAGTTTCCATTCTTGGAACTAGTCAATTCAACTTCCTGAACGTTAGACATACTGACACCAGTCAATTCAACTTTCCGGTCATCAAATATGCTAATGCCACTAGTTTTCATTCCAGAAACTAGTCAATTCAACTTCTTAGTCGTCAGATATAATGTCGCCACTAGTTTTCAATTCGGAAGCTAGTCAATTTAATTTTCTGGTCATCAGATATACTGACGCTATTAGTTTCCATTCTAGAAACTGGTCAATTACAAATCTTTTCCAGTTTTCATGTTTGAATTCTTATAGACTCATAATGAAATTAAAGGAATTATAACTACACATTGTCAAGAATTGAACTTGATTATTTAACAAAGATGCGGTGTACCTACCTGATGCTTGTGCTCGAGCAAAAACTCCTTGCTATTATACAGACCCCACATCTTCTCCTCTGTCAATAGAAGTAACTCATCATATACAATTCAATTGTTATGGAAAACTCATTCAATTCTCATTCCAATTTAAATTTTGAATCCATGGTAATAAAAACATAGAATTTTTCCTTCCATGTTCAATCATCTTTCATTACCATTCCTTCAACACTCATACCCATTTGACATTTTCCTTAATTCATATTAGACATATTCAAGAACACATGTTCCTATCCAAGATTGCATACCAATTTGAATTTGGTCTCTCTCCTCCTTTGGATACTCATTTGGCCGAACCTAGGATTACAAACAGAGGAAGGTGTCCATTTTCTTCAATAGTATCACTTAATTACTTGTCCCTCATTATATTTACAAAAAAAACACATGCCTACTAATTTAATCAATCCAATCTTCTTAAAATCTATATTGATTATAATCTCCATTTAAAGGAGACTTGTCCTCTTTTCTCCTAATTTCCATTCTTTTTTATCACAACACCATTGTAACATTTCCATGCCATTCTTTTCATTCTTCAAGAGTTATTCATCAATCAAGCAAGTTTCTCTTGAATTCTTACCATATAACTTAAAGCATGTTCTTCCTTACACTAATGCAAGAGCACATAATACAATAAAAAATTCAGATTTGAACTGTTTACTTCTCTTGAAATTGCTTGTTCAAACTCGTAATATTGAAATTTACAAATCAATTTTTATCCCTCCTTCATGTTCAAATGTGGTCGACCCTAATGTTTGGGTTTTCTCTTGATGGACTTCAAATTTCCTTGCTAATTCCTTCAAGTTTTTGTTCTTTCTTTGCTAATCTTTGCTAACTTAACATATTTGTTTCATTAGGTTCCCAAAATCAAACATGTACAAGAACCTTAATCCATCACATTTGAGCATGGTTTCAAGGATGTTCTAGATAATTTCTTCTTCCTCCTCTTAACTTGGTTCTCCTTCAATTCCCCCCCCCCCCTCGTCTTCTCTCTCTCAATATCTCCTAATAGTGGTTTCTTTCTTCACACACACACACACAACTCCTTTAAATATCAACATAGTAAGGCATGCAAGTGACTTTGGTGAAAAAAACACGAGGAAGTGGTTTAGGGCTGTTTGGCCGGTGCTACTAGGGAGAGGAAGAGTCATTCTCTTTTGACTCAAAGTATTTATACCCCTCTTAATTGACCCTAGACCTTGTTTGATTGTGTCCCAATTTATATTTCAGTGTTTTTGTACTGTGCTGTGGCCAAACTCTTGATATTTCCAAGCTAACTTTTGGGACAATTTTATTATTTATAATTATTCATTCGATACACACACATATTTATTTCATTCTGTATAATATAGTATCTTTCCGTCAAAATCTTCATCACATCTCTTATTATCTGATAAATTTATCAGAGTTTCACGTGGTGTTGTATTTTGGATTTTCTAACCTGATGAGTTTTTAGTCGGGGCTTTACATAAAGTCTTACCTGCATTGAGATTGGAGTTGGGAATTTACGAAGTCAACAGGAAACATCTTCTTGTGGATCAGTACGAGATGAGTACAGCTGTGTGATGTTTAGCACATCGTACAAGCAATGAATGAATCATGTGAAGTGAGCTTTCAAGTTTTTGAGTTGCTCTGCCTCTACTCAGCAATCATGCAGGTCTCTGCTCCTGTGGTGTACGGCTGTTCTTGTCTTGACTGGTTGGTATTTGTTTAATAAATTTGAAAAGTAATGCAAATAACTGAATTTTAAATCCGACTTCAAAATCTTAAAATTGAAATTAAAAGATTTATCATTGTAATGTCTCAAAAATTACTGGTATGATACGTTACATTTCTGTTAGCATGACTGACACAAAAAGGAAAGGAGTTTTATGACTGCTATGATTTCTAGTTTAAGCAAGAACGTTGCTGTGCAATGAGATTTAGTAATGTTAAAGCAATGTTCAAGCATCTCACTTGGAGATCTTATGCTCAAATATTGAAAGAGAAGAGACGCATCAGGGATTTACATATATGAAGAAAAAAGCTACCCTCTGTATAATCTACTTTTTGAAGCCTTCCATTAGAAGTCTGAGGTGCATTGTTTCTATCGATGCAGCAACTCTTTGGTTTTCTTTTTCTTTCACGAGGTGCCTAAATTGGTGTTAAGTAATACAATATCCCAAGAGCAATGCCAGAGGACAATAGATAGCTTCACGAGTAACTCCTTAGTCATGTGCGTATCTCCATTCAGTTTGTGCAGATTTTTCCAATTGTAGAATGAGAAAACCACAAATACTTGAACCAGACTAATTCAAGTTGCTTTCTATAAAATAATAATAATAATTCAAGTTATTCAACAGTCTAATTCTAATATATCCCCCATAATTTTCTTTCCAGATGAGCATTGAAGCATCTCTTTCTCATCCCATGTGCCGGAAGGTTTCCTCTTCTTTCTGCGATGGTCCATTTAACATATCCAGATTTCTTTGATATTTTTCCATCTGAGCATTACTTCATTGTTGAGGCAACAGAATATTAATGGATTCAGAAAAGGGTCCTTTTCTCATCTCATGAATAGTTTCTGTATGAAAAAAACTGCATCAGATAACCAAGACAAACACTTATCTGAACCACATTTTTGCCTGCATGGGCGTGTGAAAGACAAGCATCCCACTTGGTGTTTTTGCTAGTTGAAGGATGGGAGAGTTCCAATATTGACATTCCAACTCGAAGTCTCAAGTTTCTATTACTAGACCAGGAGCAGAAATACACCTAGAACAGCATTCCCTGATGCCGAAAAATTGAATGAGAGGAAAGGAAAGGGAAAAGGAAGCAGCAGCAGCCAAGATGAGGAATAAGAATAAACAGAGATGATGGTTCAATATCACCAAAAAGCAAAAGCAGTGGGATATTCCTCTAAGCCTCAATCAAGTTAATTGACTCTGTCTTACTATCCTGCATTTCAAGTGATGAATTATTAATTACTAGTCGATGAAAGGAAATATGATGCCCCTCAATCGAGAGAACAAGCATTATTTAATACCCCCAACATAGAAAAGGATTAAATCAGAAACAGATATCTTGCCTTCCTAACCGAGAGAGCTCAGGCTCTGCCAACAGCATATGTTCCAGTGATTTCAAATTCATCTCCCTTTCCTCACAACTGTAACGACACAACAAAGGCAATCACTTTCTTCATTCAGTAAAAAACAGGGGTTCTTTCTTTTCTTCTATCGTTCATCTCCCCCACCAAAAACAATGCCCACAAAATGTACACATATAAATGCAATGCACACATAAATATCTGGGTATTCAATAATCAAATAGATAAATTTATTCAATAATTTCACACATAAAAAAAAGGGGAACAAAGGAGGAAAGAAAGGAAGTCCAAACCTGTAGATATAATCAAGGGAAAGCAACCTGTGGTGAACAGTGTAATCACTGCCAACGTAAGTCACAATTAAGCTACCTGCATCAGGATGGGGCCAGCTCCTTGAAGTAGGAAACCGCAGAACAAATGTTCCAGGCTCTTGAAGGCCCCTCGGACCCTGAAGTGACAGTTCTGCTTCTTCCTTTGTGATAAATCCTTCTATCCACTTTGGCGAAGTAGAATTCCATATTGTATTTATTGGATCGCTTGCTAATGTAAAAGCAACAGGATACAACCAACGCCATATCTTCTCAAAATTTTCTTGGGCCATATATTCCCGGCATCCAGCAATTCTCCTCAGGAGCTCAAAATCCTGAAACACTTATTAACTCTGAATAGTTATTACATTCATATGTCTCCAAGTTGTGCCAACTCATGCTTGTGCACCATTATAACATGCTCAGCATAAAAAAGCTTCTTCTGAAGATTATTGATTTAACAATTAGTGCATCAACAGAAAGATACATACTACCATTAGTTTCCCCAAGTCCTGTAGGGCAGGAACTTGTTTAAATGTACTTAACTAGACCTTGGCTACAAGTTCATATGGAAAGGGGCTTGATATGTTTAAGAGAGCATGTTAGAGTAAATATTAAAAAAATATCACAGCGTTTATGGGTACATAAAGCAAAAACAGTTTATTGTAAGAACTTCTGATGAATTATTTTCATCCGCACAATTTTCCGTCTTCTTTACATTTTTATTTACTTCAGGTGAACCCAGTGACTTTCAAATTGGATGTTTTAGATTCAGATTCTAAGATGGGTGAATGGGGGTTAAAGAGATGGATGAAATTAACCCCTGTTTTGTGGCCTCTACACAACAAACCCACAAATGAAACTGAAAATATATGTGCCACATGCATGAGGCCATGTCATTGCTTCCTAATAATGATCCAAAACTATTAATATTATTTCCAAGCCACCAGCATATCATCCTCAACATGTAAGTAGCAGCATGGTGTCCGTGTGTGTTCACAATGAGTACACGAAGAAGGAGAAGAAAAGGCAACCTTTTCTGTGAGGGATCTAGTACTGGAGCAAGTAATCCTCATGAATTGCTCTTCAATCTCAAAAATCACATTCTCCCAATGAATGAGGCGGTTGTTTTGTGAGATTGAATTCCAAACTTTGGTTCCTTCCTCTATCAACCTCTTTGCTATCACTATCTGTCGTCTGAACAAGAAAGATGGTACTGTGAGTATTAAAACTAGACAATAGGGCTCGTGTGATTTAGAAATTCTTCTTGCGTGGAGCGCCAACAGTTAGGAATGACCACTTGGTTGGTCAAATTACACGCCACAGAGCTTCCGATATTTCTATCCTTATTCTAACATTTAAAAATTGCAAACAGATAAGGAAAAAAAAGACATGAAAATGGACCTCTTCCCCTAGTTAATTTCGCACAGGGAAAGTATGTTAGATTTTGTAGGCAACATATGCAATGCTCATTCTTGCTTCAATCTAGTGCACAAGGAGAACATGAATTTTTATTGTAAGTAGCAAATGATAGGAGAGGAGAGAAAAAAAAATGTAGCGAGCATACATGATGCCAAAGTAATCCAACGAGTTTGACATGAAAAAGTGAACTGAATAGCTTGTAAGCAAAATCAACAAAATGCTGTAATTGAAACATTAGCAAAGAATCATTATGCTAGATGGTCACAAATTTGTGCCTGCATTTTGTCTGATTTCTATTCCTAGACTTCATTTTTTTCTATTTGAGTTCCCATTCATTTAAAAATCAATTAATCAAGGTATTCTAGAGCAAATGTAGTTGATTGATCATTTTTCAAGAGTATAAGAACTCAAATAAAAAAAAATTATAGCATGGAACTCAAATTTAAATTTTGATATAGTACCGGCACCAGGATCATGGTCACTTTAACCTTCTAAAAATTAAACAGGCATAGAATCCTCAAACAAAATTGCATCCAGAATGAACCAAATCCTTACATTACCTGTGGTGTGAACATCCTGAGTACAGAGACACCTCATTTGCAAGCCTAAAAAGCTCTTCTTCAGAGGCAGAGGTTGCAACCTCCTTCAGCAGAAGAGCCCTATCTGTCAATCCTCCCAGGCAGTATTTAAAAATGGTCACATCTGATATCAAATAGCTACTGCTTGATGTGATATTGAAATCCGATAACCTTTCTTCGATACTGTCTGACACAGATGGTGAATTGTCTGCTTCTTCAACATTCTCTGCTCCCCTATCTAATGGTATCCGTGGTGCATTCTCAACCTAAATTCCAAATGATGGTGCAGTTACTCATGAGCGAGAATAAATTTCTACTCCAATCTCAGGTTTCCAAATAAATGAGAGTCTCCGACATCACAGTTAAACTAAACGATATGTCAAGGAAAGGACAGGGCATGGAAAATGTGTTCCAAGTAAGAAAAACGCTATCTATACCCATGCACATTTGGTATAAGATTTCTGTATCCAGAACCACACGCCAGCAAACAATGGACCAACTTTGTGGCATTAAATTGAGAGTTGGATAATAAAAATAAATATAAACCATAGACTGTATGCTTATATCATTTACAATTATAACATATTTTAAAAAAATCTCCTGTCCTTCTCTTACTTAAAGACATAATATTAAGCACCAACTTTGGTCATGTCAACAGGGCCAAAAATAAATAACAGGAACCAAACAATCTGCTGTAAATCATGTGGACAAAAAGGAAGAAAAAAAGAAAAAGAAAAGGAGTAACATCAAAAACAAAGAAAAAAAAGAGAGTAAAAACCGAAAGATAGCTTAAGAAAAAAAAATATAGTAGAAAAATTTTGATGATATGGTAGCCATATAAAATCAAATAAATGACACCAGGTGATCCTCACGAATATCCTAGATTTTGGATGGATATTTATGCTTACAGTAGTTCAACTATTTAGTATATTCATACTAATGCTACTACAATCACAAGGATGATGGCGATGAAAATGGTAATGAGAAATAAAAGTACACTCATTTTATACCTGATTAGTTGTCCAAGCATCAGAGTAGCATTCCACATCTGGCTTCTCCATGGTAGATGTCTTTTCTTGCCCAAGTTTGATCCGTTTTGATGATGGACTAGGTCTTATCTCATGGATGGAGTTGTGCTGCAATTCTATAGATCCATTATATAGTCCAAATGATTGAGATTTGTTGAAAGGTTCAGCAACAGAGGTTGGCCTTTTCCATGTCAGAGATGTCCGGGGATTACGACTTCGAGAGATGCAACGGATTGGATGGGAAAATGCCTCCAGGAAATGATAACCACTGAATTTTGGGATTTCTAATTTAATGCGGAAAAGCCTATTATCACACTTGGATGAAAGCTGACACGAGAAAGAAAGCAGAATCACTTGCAAATTCCATAAATATTGGTAGCAAGAAGCTAAATTGCATACATATTTAATCTCTAGTGAATTAGTGAACACGGAATCCCATTCCAGGAGTAATCCTTTTCATTGCAATGCAAGGAGAATAATTTTTACGACACTTGGACACATACCAAACCAAGCTTTGATGCTTAGACTTTTAATTGCATTGCCTACTAGAGCACAGGCAAGAACCATGAGGTGACCCAAGACCAACATTGTTTCCATTTAAAATATATTTGTAACAATGGTAAAAGGAGCAAGCTATTGTGCCAAGAAGGTAAGTCAGCCTAAATAAGATTTATTCACATTTTTGATAAAAAAAAAAAAAAAAAAGTATCTCAGAGACTCCAAGTGACTTAGTGTAACTCATTTAAGTGAATCCAACAAAGGAAGCATCTACATTATAATTCAAGAACACAATAATGATGATTATTTCAGCTACATGTAGAAGACTACTGTAATATAGTGTTCATCAAATTGTGATCATGCTACACAAACTTTTGCGACATGCAGCATTTTGATTCTCTAAAAAATTTGATGTCTGGGATATAACATGACCAAATGGAAAATCATAAAATGAATAATTGTATGCTTATTTATAAAGCAAATTCATAGGATGGTCAAGGTCAAGAAACAGCTTCCAACTGCATGAGACTGCAAGCTGCAAGCTGCAAGCTAGCTTCACATAATATTGGTCCCATCATTGCAACTTCCACTAGAGATATATGGTAAGCAAAGTTATATCAGATAACTAAAGCCATATGATAGTGTTCTTTATACTTAAAACAGTCTTGTAGGGAAAAAAATGCATATGGAATGCTGAAGACATCTGTTTTCTGGCCAAAACACAGAGGAAAAAAAAGAAATGAGAATCACCATAACAATCTTCATCTTGTCAATGCATAGAAGAGGGACACTTGTACATACACTTAGAGAATTGGATAAGTAACCAGAAACCTTATTAACATCTGACAAACTACCTGAGATATTTTGAGCTTCAAAGATGCACGCCCATGCAATAGTTTTCCTTGTCTATCATAATTAAAAAATTCAATCCCATCGCAGCTTGTCAAAAGGGGATCTTCATCATCAGATGTCTTCTCCACAGGAAGCCCATTGTCCGCATATACCAGTGAAGCAACAATCTATTAAAGCAAGTAATGTACAAAATGTTAGTACAAGAAGTAATGACAAAAATACAAGAAAATTATAGAAATTGCACTATCGGAAAACTCGAGATTCAATGGCAGACCTCCAATTCCTTGTTTATAGCCTGGCTCATTGCATTTAATAAAACCACATCCAAGGAAAAAATCCTACGACATGAAGCCTGCAAAACAGCAAATATGAGAATAAAAGCTCAGAATGCTGCTTGGTTCACAACTTCAGCAATGTTAACCTAAAATGTAGGAAAGTTAACAGTCTGTCCGCACTCCACATCTTTAGAGGATTTCATTCAACCCTTTTTATAAGTTTGAGAGATAGAAAGAGATATTATGACTATGTGGTGCTGTGCAGTTCTTTCATTTTTTTAATAATCTCTGCTTGGAGAGAAAATGTCGAGATATATAAAAATCAATTCCTATCTAAACAGTCAATCTGATATGGAGTGGCTTTCTTGGTTTCCTATGGTGCTCTAAATCTCGAGGTTTCTAAGCATTTTCTGACCTGATATTTAGTGAGCCTCACAGGAAAACAATAAAGCAACAGAATTGAGGAAGAGAAGAAGAAAATGTCCACCAAATTTATATGGTGAACCACAGAGCAGAGATTTCACCATAAAAATAGCAGGGGAATACAAAATACAAAGGAGGTTCTAAATTAACCACAATAAAACCTGAAACCTATTTGTGTACAAGCAAAATAATGAGCCCTAATTGCAAAAGGGGAGAGAAAATAATTGAATCCAAAAAGAAATCATAGAAACTGGTCCTAAGGGCATATGCTGCTAAATCTTTGCTCTCACCAAAGATCTAATTAAAAATTGTCATTTGAGGATTTCACCTAATTCATTGGCCCAGATCAAAAGTTTTTAACTAACAAATTACAAGTATTAGCAGCTATTTTAACATGGAGGATACTTTATCCTCCTTTCTTTCATTTCCTTTCCCGTTACAATACAAATGGTATGATAAGAGTCATATGTGATGAATGATGAACAAATAATTTAAATTCCTTCCACGAGACTACTTTTCGTTCAAGATGTTTAATAGGTATGGATATAGTTAGTTGGACAAAAAAGGTCACGCTTTCTTGCTTTACATTACAGTCTTCTACCTCATCAATTTTTCCCCAATTCTACCATTAGGCCCATTTCACCAACCAGTCCTTGGAATTTTACGCTATCTATTTCTTCCTCTAACAGGATAAAATCAACAGCCATAAATTAAAATCAAGCAAATGTAAGTGGGAGGATAGGGATAGGGAAGGGAAGTTTTAATAATCCACTGTTTATAAATATACCCTGTTTTAAAAGATTTTCCCTTCAAAATTTTGACTCTCTTGGCAGGAAATCTTGCTAGCTGCATAAAATAAAATTACAAACATTCCCACCTATTTCTCTTCTTATTCCCTTCTTTAAGACCAAACAAGAGAAACACATTAATTTTTATAATTTTCACTCTCTCTACTCCCCTTCCAACTTAGAAAACAAAGGGCAAAGAGATGTCCTCTTCACCTATTAAAGATTAGCAAATACAAACATCAAAACCTAGCCCTTGTGCATAAGCTGCCTAGGCATCATTTTCTCACACAAAAAGGTTGACATGTGCAGCATCTTGCTAACTCAAGATGGCAACTATTATTCTTCAATTTGCAAATAGACTGCAAATGGTTAGATGAGTTAATCTCATAGATCTTGTCATGCAGCTATTCAAAATGGCTGGCAGGAATAAAAGAGAAGAAACAGCAACCTTAGATAAACCCAAGAAGATGTGACAATCAAGTCGCTCATGCCCCAGTGGAACATCCCTTGCCAGATGGTTTTGGGATGTAACATGACTCCTTAAGAAAGTATAACATCAAAATTCTCTATTTTTACTAACCTTGCCTCCAACAATATTCCAGATGCCATCATTGTCTTCATCAATTTCAGAGGTGGACGAGAGATCAATTGATAACCACGGAGGTGGATCCTACCATAGCATATGCTTATTTGTCAAGTATTCAGTGAATTTATAGGCATATTTTAAGAGAATAACAGAATCCAGAAAAATGTCTTTTATGAACCTTAACATAGTGATCCTTAATGGACAAGCTTAAAGGCAAGACTTCTGCATGGTAAACATAACCCTGCAGGCCATCATCTGCACAAGAACCAACTAATGCTATCTTCCTCAGTCCATTGGAATTCCAGTTTTTGTCAAGGGAGGATGACTGAGGCTGCTCGCTTACAATCTCCCCATTAATGTGAAGCCGAAAAATATCAGTAAGAACCTATAATTAGCAAAATGACTTTTAGCACTTTGTAACTGAAGAGAGAGCCGGTGAGAGAATGAGAGGGAGAAGGGAAAGTAGAAAAATATTATACAAAAAAATCCAAATTAACTAGATAAAAAAACTAAATAATGGAAAAGTAACCTCCATACTATAAATTTTATAAATGACTAATTGTGTGACTTGACTTCTAAAGCATACCTCAAATCCAACATGAATCCAGTTTTCCAGAGGACATTTAATCTCCATTGATGTAGAATTACTAGAATTTGTAGTTTTTTTGTGTGCATGGAGAAGTGGAAAAAGCGTGATTATCTTCTCATTCAGAACAAGAAAAGGAGCACAGCTAGTAATATCCGGGTAAACCTGTGAACAGAATTATTTAGTTCAGAAATTCATTTGAAGGAAGAAAAAGAAATTGTCAAACAAGCAAAACACACCAGTGTACCGCATTACAGAATATAAATCACTGGTTAACAAAGATCTATGGAGCATGCAGAGTGGTCACCCTTCAGGCTTTAGTATTAAAGATGATTATCAATATCTAAGCAATCAAAAACATTATTCAGCTCCTTGATTTTGCTGACTAACTCTACTACAGCTGATAAAGTTCTCCTATTCATTATCCTTATTAACATCTAGTGATTAGACTTTCATGACATAGGACTACAGGGCTATACAAAAAAGGTGGAATGAGCTAGCGAATTTGGAAAAACTTTCATAATTTACATGAGAGGTGAGCCTATAAAATCTTCAAGGAAAAAGAAAAGAAAAGAAATTGAAATCAACAGTAGTAATGCCATTTTTTCCCCCTGGAGAGTAGCTATATACCCCGGAAACCATTAAAGATATCAAGCAGATAACTTGGTCAAATGTAATGAGGAACGGCACTACTCCTGCTCATGACCGTATAGAGAACACTAACCTTTCTACATTTAAACCATATAAAATAAGGAGCCAGTAACAAACTAGCACTGTACTTGACCAAGACAACAACACAATCCCAATGAAAGGAAAAATTCAGGATATGAATGCCACTCAATTGAAGCAAATGTTTACAACACACTCAAAAAATGCAGCAACATACCAAATATTTACATAAATTTTGCCTAAGATTTCATAAAAGCCTCGAGAAAGATACAAGCTTTGCCAACACTAAAAATACACGAACCCATCAAAAGAAGAAAAATTTAAACATGGGTTACACCTCAAGTGATAGGATAAAAGGCTGGAAGTAGAAATAAACTTAAAACCCCAGTTGAATGCCTAAATGCATGACAATCTAACAAAAAAAAAACAGAGAAAGGGCACTGTTTTCCAAACCTGTTTGATGATTGTCGCAGGAAATGTTGTGGTGGAGGAGTCAATAAGATAAACCCAGAAAGAGAGAGATAAATCTTTTTCGTTTTCAACTTCGATTTCCATTCTGAAATCTTTCAGAAAAATGTAATCTTTTCTGTTTATCACATTATTATTATTACGACTACCCATGATTATTATTTCTTGATCAAAAGGAACCTCAAAAGCCCAAACCCCACCTTCTCTCTTTCTGTTTCTCTCTCTAAACAAACAACGACACTAACAAAGAAGTGGAATTTTGTTACTTTCTCTCTCTAAATTACACTTTATTAGTTTGTTTTTCTCACTAAAAGCAGCGAGACAGAGACGGTTGTTCTGTGGCGGCTGTTCCGTCGTTAATTGACGGTTGGTTCGGTGGTGGGTTCGGTTTCTTTTTTGTTTTTTTTTTAATGAAAATGAAAGTAAGTGGGTAATAATCAAGTGCTTCGTGTCAAGGCAAAAGAACAACTAACTTGGGCTTATACTAGGAGTTTGATGAAGTCAAAAGTTGACTTTTGTAATGAATTGGAGGGAAAATGGAAATTGGGTCCTATTTCTTGCTGACGCCCCCTTCCCCCTCCTGTAAAGGGCAAAAATCTAGGAGGGGAGAAAGAGGATTAATAATAATAAATAAATAAATAAAGGAAAATGAAAGAGAAAATCATTTTAATTATAAAATAAAATTGAAGGACCTTTCTATGTTCATTTTACTGTTCATAGTTAATATTTTTCTTTCTAGGCCCTTGAATTTTTATTTTTTTTTCCAATTACACCATTCAAAAAGCATGGAAAACTTCAATTTGATCTTTCAAGATTATTATTTTGCATATTTGATAATTGTTCTTTTAAATTTTACATTTTCATCATAAAACTTCATTTAGTTTGCATTTCAATCCCTAATTGTTGTTAAATGAGAGAGAAAGTAGTCAAAATAAAAAAAGGAAAGAGAGTATAGAAAACTTTGATGTGATCAAAATTCAGCCATTAATAACTATAATTTTAATATTCATGAATTCAACTTTAAGTGGTTTTTATTTTCAATGATAGTCTAAAAAATATATCTAAGACTCAATCACAACATTCTAGGGGAATAGTCTAAAACTTAAAACCTATATGCACAAGTTGTTTTGTTATTTTTACTAAACAACTTTATGAATATATTTAGTTTTTATGAGTAAAAACCAAACAACCTAATTATAATCTTTTTTTTTTTACTCAAATCTTAAAACAATTAACACCTAAATTCCACCAACCTATTTATAATTTGAATTGTTTTGTTATTTTTATATTGCACTTATTTAATCAAATTCAATCTGATTAAATATTAGTACAATCTTTTATTAGCTGGATTTAAATAAAAAATAATATCAATAAAAATAAAAATAAAATATATATATAAGATTTTTTATATACTCGAAGATTGTTCATTTGAAATTTTTAATGTACTTGGTATTTGAATAAAAAAATCACTATAAATTATATCACATGACTTGATTTTTTTATTTAGAAAGGACTTAATTGAAAATTATCAGATTATAGATGATACACTAGCTATTTGACCCGCGCTCTGTCGCGGGCTAGATATTTTTTTTCAACAAAAGAAATTGACTATGTAGTCTTTTCCGATGTGTGTTTTTATATAAATATAAATAAAAAAAACTTATGCATGCATCTAATTAAATAAATTGAGAACCATCTATTTTAATAAATGGAAAAACAAAAGTCATTGATGATAACTAAAGACAAAACTAGAAAAATCGAGTGACAAATATAGATCAAGATATTTAACATCGCAACATGGATCATTTACTCAGTTGTACTTAATGACTTTGTTTATCAAAATTATGTTTTTATTTAATTAAATGATAATAAAAATAACACATACATGAAATTGATTGAATAAGATCAAAAGGAAAAATATATTACAGAAGGTTACACATATTATAAATATTATCCAAAAATAAATATTATTTTTTATTTTTAAAAATAAAATTCATTTATATAAAATATAAAAATAATTTATAAATGAATTCAAACAATCTCTTTAAAGATTAAATACATACAAAATAACTAAAAAAACAACTGTTATTTAAAAAATCTAAATAAAAATATAACAAATTAGAGAGAAAGGATATGAATTTAAATATAAATTAAAAAATTATTTTAAAAAAATACATATTAAAAAAGATATCAATTAAAAAAAATTTAAAAAAAACTCAGGCATTACTGGGCCAGCACTTCTGACTTATTTGGAAAGGACTCATGCATATGCTTTTCCCTATATTCTAGCCATTATGGTGGTAGGAAATAAGGGTTGCACCCTTGTGAACTTGATTTATTGTGAGATGGTTTTTTAGATAAAAACTTATTTTTAATATTTTTTTAACTCAAAACACCTAGAAAACATCATAGATGCCATGATTGACCATTTTAACAGTTGAAATCTATGTCATCATTGATTTTCTCTCTTTACTGCTATAATATGTCGACTCTCTTTTCTCTCTCAAACCAGAGTTTTGAAATAAAATTGATTTTGTTTTGAAATTTTTAAAATTAGTGGAACACAATATTTTATAATTTAAAAAGTAGGAGGACTTCAATAAACATTACTCTCAAAGTTTGAAAAAGCCACCCATTTCATCCATTTTTTTTGTCACTTTTCTTTTAATCTTACAATTTCTTAACAAATTAACCTAAATTATACTGCACGGCAAAAGCAAGGAAAAAAAAGGTAGAAAATGAATGAAAAAACACCGTGAATAGTAAATCCATAGTGTTTGTTTTGTGGAGGACTTGCATTTTGCACAATAAATTATCTCCATGTTTTAAAGTTTTGTTAATAATTCAATCTCTATATTAAATATTTTTAACATTTTAAATGCTTTGAAATGTATTAATCTGATGTAAGAGACACTTTTATTGTTCTATTTTCAACTAAAACAAATTATAACATACATCTTAAATGAAAGCTACAATCTTTCATTGAATCAAAACAAAAATAATTAACAAGTGCAAATTTTTTTTTAGAACAGCAAATTTTGTTAGCCTTTGCAGCTTCAAACTATTTCTGCACATCGCCACCTTTTATGTGTCTTAGAACAGCGAAGATTCTAATTTGCAATCACCTGCAAGATCACAACTAGCTAGTTAGGGCAAGGCTGTAGATTCAAGATATGGGGCCAGACCGGAGCATTGTCCTAGATTCATTCAAGGGTAGCAGAAAGGCGAACACTGTAAAATTAAATCAGTAGCCATAACAGAGTGCCACAGGAGAGTGGTACAACTCGATTACAGCAACAATGACAGTAATGTCATCAACTTTGCCTCCAATGTGCTTGATTCCTGCAGACTCAGCAGCAACTACAAAGGGAGAGTCATAATCCTCGCTGGTTGAATTCATGGACGCAACAGTTGCAATGGTCCAGGCAAGATCCTGAAGACAAGATCTTCCTTCAGTTTCTTGAAGAATCTCCTCGATCTCGGAGCCGAAAAGATTATCGAACAATCCATCAGTGCCAGCAACCACAATATCCCCCTGCTCCACATCAAATTCACCAAGGAAAACCGAAGCCCGGCGCTTACCCTTCTGAACCCAATTCCCCAACGAAAAAGGGCAGTTGAAAAAACTGTGTTGTGTCGGTGTTATGGGTGGAATGGAATAGCTTCTCCTGTTACTAAGCTTAATCTAATGTGTGGTTAATTGATGAAAGTTGCAATTCAGATATCAGTGGATAGATGAAAAGAATAGATGAAAGAAATGAAAACTGTATAGAAACAAGAAATGATTCACCTGAATCTCTCTTCATGCGTTTCTTGCATTACAATTTTTCATCCGTGGTTTCTATTTTGTTGCAACCAATTATATATACACACAATTTGGTTGTTCCGAACTTAAGGGTAATATTCCTAATTACACGTGTCTCCTAATAATATTGCAAAATAACTAAAACGGTGCGTTTATTCAGTGGATGCCTTCCCACTCTGATGTTTGATTTAAATCCCCATTGTTCCTGTTCTTGTTTGCCCCTCGTCTTCGTCTTTTGAGGTGCCCTCAGTTATAGCGTGTGACAAATCTTCCCCCATTGAAACAACCTTGTCCTCAAGGTTAAAGTGTGGAAAACGAGTTGCGATGTCCTCTGCATATTCCCAGGTAGCGTCTGCAGGTGAGAAACCCTTCCAATGAATTAATATTTGAGTAGCGGCCTGATTCTCTCTTCACGATGCGTTTGTCCATTGTTGCTTGTGGTTGTAATGCAGGGGTTGGAGGCATTTGTGTCAGTGTAGTCTGCACTGGGTGGCTTCCGACATGCCTTTTAAGTTGTGAAACGTGGAACACTGGATGTATGGTCGAGGAAGGTGGAAGTTCGAGTTTGTATGCCACGTTGCCAATTTTGTTGATCACCAGGTAAGGACCGAAGAACTTTGCTGATAGTTTCTGTGATGACCTGTGGACTACTGATTTTTGCCTGTAGTGTTGGAGTTTAAGATAAACATAGTCCCCTATAGAGAAGCTCCTATCGCTGCGTCTGTTATTAGCAATTTGTGTCATCATGTTCTGAGCAGCTTATAGGTTCTTCTTGACTTGCTTAAGCATTTCTTCGCGCCTGGTTAAGATGTCATCAATTGACTCTACTGTAGAGTCTCTAGGAAAATAAGGAACATGTATAGGAGGAGGGAACCCATACAGTATTTCATAGGGAGTGAGCTGAGTTGAAGAATGGAAATTGGTATTGTACCACCATTCTGCAAGTGATAGCCACCGTGCCCACTGATTTGGGTTGGTCCCTGTCATGCATCTGAGGTAGTTTTCAACACATTTATTGACGATCTCTGTCTGACCATCAGTTTGAGGGTGATATGCTGAGGAGTATAGTAAGTTAACCCCTTGTATGGTGAACAATTCTTTCCAGAATTTGCTCAGAAATACTGGATCCCTGTCACTGACAACTGATGTTAGAAGTCCATGTAATTTATACACATTATCCATGAATATCTTAGCCACTGTAGGTGCTGAATAGGGGTGGCTAAGACACATGAAATGAGCATATTTACTGAAGCGATCAACTACCACCATAATGACATCCTTGCCTTCATATTTAGGCAGCCCATCGATGAAATCCATGCTGATATCAATGAATGGAGCATGAGGAATAGGCAGAGGTTGTAGTAGCCCTGGAGTAGCTACATTCTCATGCTTGTTTTGCTGACAGATTGAGCATGCTCGCACAAACTGTCAGACGTGTTTCTGTTGGCCCTTCCAGTAGAACAAACTACCCACTCTTTTTGCAGTAGCCGTGCTTCCTGAGTGACCACCCATGGCTGAGTTGTGATATAAAGAGATTAACTTTCTGTGTAATTCCAAATCACGTCCCACCATAATTTTGCCCTTCCTCTGTAGGTGGCCATTGACCCATGCATAATGTGAAAGTGAAGTGGGAGAGACTTGCAGGTTTTGAATGACAGTCTGCAAATGTGGATCCTTTTGCCAAGATTGTGCAATCTCCTCCATGAGCTTGGTGGATACTGAAGAAACAACTAAGGAATAAAGTAATTGGCTTGAAGTTCGTGAGAGGGCATCAGCTGTCACATTGTCTTTCCCTTTTCTGTATTCGATCTCATAGTCATACCCTATTAATTTAATTAATCATTGGTGCTGCATAGGAGTAACTATCTTTTGATCAAGCAAATATTTAAGACTTACATGATCCGTGCGAATCTTAAAATGTCGTCCCCATAGGTAATGCTTCCATTTGGTGACTGCATGCAGTATAGCCAGCATTTCCTTTTCATAAATAGACATGGCTTGTTGTTTAGGCCTTAGAGACTTGCTGATGTAGGCAATGAGGTGCCCCTCTTGCATCAATACTGCACCTACACCCACCATGGATGCGTCAGTCTCTACAACAAACAATTTATCTAAAGCTGGCAAGGATAATACTGGAGGAGTGGTCATCAGCTCCTTAAGTAAGGTGAACGCAGTAGTTGCTTCTAGGTTCCAGCCAAAGGCATCCTTTTTTAGGAGTTGTGTCAAGGGTTTGCAAATGGATCCGTATCCTTTGACAAATCTTCTATAGTAGCCAGTAAGCCCCAAAAAACCTCTGAGTTGTCGTAAGTTCCTAGGCAATAGCCATTCAATTATAGCTTTGATTTTGTTGGGGTCGGTAGCAACTCCATATTTGGATATAATGTGGCCCAAATATTCGACTTGTTCGCTGCCAAAGCTACACTTACTTTCCTTAGCAACCAGCTGATGTATCCTCAGGAGGTCGAAAACAGTCTGTAAGTGTTCATAGTGAGCTGCAGATGTCTTGCTGTAGATTAATATGTCGTCGAAAAATACCAAGATGAACTTCATGAGGTGTGTTCTGAAAATCTCATTCATCAAGCTCTGAAACGTAGCTGGAGCGTTGGTTAACCCAAACGGCATAACTAAGAACTCGTAGTGGCCATTGTGTGTCCTGAAAGCTGTCTTGAATTCCTCCCTCGAACCCATCCTAATCTGGTGATAACCAGATCGAAGGTCAATCTTCGAAAATATTGTTGCTCCTACCAGTTCCTCCAGCAGCTCTTCCACCACTGGAATGGGGTATTTATCCTTGATAGTCAATTTGTTCAGTGCTCTATAATCGACACAAAGTCTCCATGTGGAGTCCTTCTTCTTAACCAACACTACAGGGGAGGCAAAAGGGTTGTTGCTAGGCCTTATAATTCCAGTTCCCAGCATTTCCTCCACCATTTTTTCGAGTACATCCTTCTGCAGCCCTAAGTACCTGTATGGTCTCAAGTTAACGGGTTGACTTCCTTCCTTCAAAGGGATAATATGATCGTGCCCCCTAGCTGAAGGTAGTCATTCAGGTTCCTGAAAGAAGTCACTGTAATTCTCTAGCAATGTAGTTAACGTGGTATCCTGGTGTTGATGTTGTTTTACTGTCAGGGAGCTAATATTGAGATCATCATCCTCCAATACTTGTAGACTACATAAGTGAAGTTCTGCCACTTGCTCTGAATTGTTTAATAACCCCTGTAGTTGTGCAAGCTCAATAGCTTGGAATTTGATTGGATTCTCTTCCTTTAGCAACACCCTTTGGCCCTGCCAATCAAAGGACATCCAAAGATGTTTGTAGTTGCACAGAATGTCCCCTAGCATTGAGAGCCATTGAACACCTAACATCATGTCATAGTTACTCAGGTCCATGATGAACACATCGGCTTCAAAGCACACCCCTTGTATCTCCCATTTCAATCCCTTACACACTGAAGTACACATCATCTTCCCTCCATTGGCAGCTTGTACAGTTATAGGGGTAATGGTGGTTAAGCTGTTCTGTAGTTTATGGGCTAATGAAGAGTTTAGAAAGTTGTGAGTGCTTCCCGAATCCACCAGAATGTGGAGAACTTGTTTTCCCACCTTTCCTGTAACTTTCATGGTGTGGAACCCGATAGTCCCCTCTAAAGCATATAGTGAAATTTGGGGTATTAGTTCTCCAGTTGGACACCCCTCCTCAAACTGCTCCTCTCCTCTAATTTCTTCCCCCTCGTCTATAATACTTAGAGAATACAATCTCTTGTTTCTGCACCTATGACTTAGGACAAATTTGTCATCACACCAGAAACACAACCCCTTTAACCTACGTTCTTCAAACTCTTGGTTTTTTATAGATTTGGTGGGTTTACTGGCAGTTTGGTTGAAAGAATTTTGAGCACTGTTATTTTTCCAATATGTAGGATTTACCTTGGGTAAGTTGGCTGCTCCAAGATTTGTAGGGTTTATGTTTGGTGGTTGCATGGTTTTTTGTGGCAGACTGTAGTTGGTAGTGGAGGCTGGGTGTTTTGGAGTAAATCCTGCATTTTGTTTGTGAGCTAAGGTGTTTGCATGCAGTCTAGCGAGGTTGTAAGCTTGCCTCAAGTCTTTGGGTTCGAACATTTTGACAGTGTTTTTAATCTCCAATTCTAGACCCCCTAAGAATATAACTAAAGCTTGTTTCTCCCCTATGCCTGCCTTATTCCATAAAATGTCAAAATCGTGGATATAGTTTTCCAGTGTCCCTACTTGTTTCAGATCAATCAGGTTTTCCATAGGGTCCTTCTGCCCACCAAATCTGTAATACAAGGCTTCTACATACTCATCCCAACTTACTCTCCGGTTATTTAAGTTTTTCATAAAATTTTGGTGCCAGTATAGAGCTATGCCATCTAAATAATAAGAAGCAAGTTTCAGTTTCTCAAAGTCCTCAATATCCTCAATCTCAAAGTACTGATTGCATTTATACAACCATCTATGCACATCATCCCCCCCCCGAATACTGGAAAGAGGTGTTTTGGCCTGTGTACCTTATAAGCAGCTGGTCTTCCCTCATTTGAATAGCTAGGTCTGCCTGTAGATTCATTTTGATGAGTCGTCTGCTTATCCCTGCCTTGACTAGATTCCCCTGCAGCAAATGGAATCCTTTGCATGACAAACTCCAGTTGTTGCGTCAGACCACTGAGCAAATTCTTTATGTCTTCGATCTGAGTTTCATGATAGTCTATGGTGGTGTCCAGCTTCTGGCCTTGTTCTTTCACAAGAGTAACAAGTAATTCATACTTGTGGTTGGTTTCTCTTTTAGTCAGTTCATTAGACTTCTCAAGCCTTTTTATCTCTGCGGTTTAAGTGTCTGGCACCATAGCCTCAGCCAAGGAAGGTTGGCTCTGATACCAGTTGTTATGGGTGGAATGGAATAGCTTCCCCTGTTACTAAGCTTAATCTAATGTGTGGTTAATTGATGAAAGTTGCAATTCAGATATCAGTGGATAGATGAAAGGAATAGATGAAAGAAATGAAAACTGTATAGAAACAAGAAATGATTCACTCGAATCTCTCTTCATGCGTTTCTTGCATTACAATTTTTCATCCGTGGTTTCTATTCTGTTGCAACCAATTATATATACACACAATTTGGTTGTTCCGAACTTAAGGGTAATATTCCTACTTACACGTGTCTCCTAATAATATTGCAAAATAACTAAAACGGTGCGTTTATTCAGTGGATGTCTTCCCGCTCTGATGTTTGATTTAAATCTCCACTGTTCCTGTTCTTGTTTGCCCCTCGTCTTCGTCTTTTGAAGTGCCCTCAGTTATAGTGTGTGACAGTCGGTGACCTGTAAACAAGCATTTTCCCTCTGAAAACCATGAAACCGTTATCACCCACGTTGGCATAACACAATCGGTCTCTTTTAAGGGTAACAACACAGGCAGTGGATGATCCTAAAGAAACAGTCTTGGAATGCGCTTTTAACAATATTTTCTTGAGATTAACATCCCCTTGAGGCTTCAAGGATCGAACAGCTGTGAGATAATTGGACATAAGTTCTCTTGCGAAAATCCCAGAATCAATTCCTTTCATAGCCCATCCACCAACACCATCAGCCACCCCAAATGTTTGCCTTTCTTGGCAAATAAAATGAGAGTCTTCTCCCAAACTTTCCGGGTTCGACTCCAACTTTTTAGGAAAATAACAGAATCCTAGATTCATCTTCAACTTCCCTTTGCTTTCATAATCGGGAACCGTAACCGTGGCTTGGAATCTTCTCTTTTTTATGATCATGTATTTAGTTGCCTTAATTTGGGCGGGGTTCGGTCTCTGGGTAGATCAATTTGTGACGAAGAAGAAAGAAAGTATTGTCCTTACTGAATTAGGAAGGAAGAAACAGAGGGAGGGATTTGAGAGGAAAAGATGAAGAAGCAGTTGTTAGGGTTTTGTTTGGGTAAAAGAAATTAGAGATTACGCGTATTTCTCAGTCAGCAGTGTGCTGAAGTAAACACATACTGTAATGCGAGGATATGAACTTTTCATCCGTTCTCAGTCAGCAGTCGGAGAAATCTTGTCTTTCATAATTTTTCTATAATGGCCCCCTTTATGTCACATGATACGAGATGATGGACGCAATGTAGCATTTAGCAAAGGAACGAGGTTTTATTCACACAAAAATCCTAAAAAGAAAACACAATAATAAATTGTAAGAATAAACTCACAAGTGTGAATACTTCTAAAAAATTGATAATTGAGTCGCAAATCTTAAAATAAGAGTTTAAATAGTTTGACCTAGCTAAGCTAAATAGAAAATAAAAATAACATAGAATCTAAAATTAATATTGAAATAAAAGGAAAAGAGTTTAAATAATTCATCTTGGTCAATCATAGGCTAAACAAGAAAATAAAATAAAAATCTAAAATCTAAAATTATAGAAAAAAATAATTAACAAGGCTAAATTTCTATAAGGAGAGTTTATAGGTGATTTTGAAGATTCAAATCATAAAACTAATTGTAAGTAGATCTTTAAAGTGGATTTTTACCTTGAAAATGATGTCATGACTTTTGGATTGATATGATTTGCTTCAATCAAATATTTTAATAAAAACATTATGGCCCATAAACAAAAACAGAGTGTGCTTGCCTTTTTGAATTGTCTTTTTTTGAATTCTTTTTATTAACCTAGATTGTTAGAATACGATTGAATACTCTTGTGCTATAATATAAAGGTTTAATAGTACCAATTAGATTATAATCAAGGATTAATTATTTCTGAAGTTGTTTTGCTATTAAAATAGCTTATATATGATATATGTTTGGATTCTCAATGTAATTTTTCAATTAGAGAAGTTATATATATGTTTCTAGCAAACATTAGTCGTTTATAGTCGTTACAGTACAACTAACAACTGAAACGATCAACCAGTTTAAATTGGTCAAGCCACTCGATCGACCGATTCTTGCAGAATTTCTAGGTATTCATCACTGATGAATAAGTTGTTGATTGATTTATTTTGTATCATCAAACGGTCGACCAGTTCATGTAGAGTTTCAGTTTTATTAGTTTTAACCTCGGTGAATTCTTAGAACCGTTTATTAGTTTTCAATCAATCATTTTAAATTTATGCATGGTGAAGTGTGTGAGTTCATTTTAATTGTGCTATCAAGATAAGATATACATATTTACATAAATCATTAAAATGAACACTTAAATTTCTAAGTCACTTTGCTTTTTTCTTGGACTTCTTAATTGATTTCTTCACGAAATCCTTTATACTTGTTGATATGATCTTTGTATAAAACCTATTTAACACTTATTCTCAGCCAAACATATTATTAGTTCAATTTTTATTTTATTTTTATCATCAAAATATATAAAAATCAAATGTGTGACCTAAAGGTCAACATATTCATCAAGTGGTAAAAAATCTTGAAGAAAGAATATCTTCAAGTGGTGAAGAATTTTGGTGTAGATTCATCAAGTAGTGTAAAATGCTTGGAGTGGATTCATAAAGTGGTTGTTATACTCTTGAACTTGGACTAGTGAAGGAATACAATACTCAAGTACAGTTTGGTACTTGAGGTGTAGATGTAGGCTTGTTGAACCACGTTAGAAACAAGTTTGCAAATTCTTTTTCTTATCTCTTTACTTTAAGCACTTTAATTATATTGTTAATTATTGTGTTTATTTTAAATAATTTGTATTATTTGTTAATATTAGTGATGCACCTAATTCACCTCCTCTTAGGTGTTATAGTTGCTTTAATACTATAACAACAAGAATCATAAACCCTGTGTTAAGTAGTTTTATTCCCAACCAAAAAATAATAAATTATGAGAACAATATTTTATGATTTAGGGTAAAACATTTCTAGTTTATTAGTGTAAACACTCGGATGAAATAAAAAAAATTAAATCGATACATGAAAAGTACCGACAATTGGAGATTTAACATAAATAACATATAAGACATTAAATGAGTGGCATTGTTGTAAATAAAAATAAAATCTTCATTTCCTCTTTATAAGTGTGGCTGGCAGCTTGAAGGGAAGAAAAAAGCTTGATTTTGTCCTTTATCTCCTTCAACTCTCTCAATTTAAATGGTATGAAGAGTGTGAGCTAGATGATTTCTTACCAAAAAACCAAATCACATAAGTAAGCTTTAAGAGAGAGGAAGGTTAGGAGTTTGGGGGATAAAGAGAGAAAGGTTACAAATTAGAAGAGTAATGAGAAATTCTTGGAAATTATTGCAAAGGCCTATCAAATTGTGTTTCTTAGTAACGGTAAGAGGTATCCTTTTCAATTAAATCCATTTTTCTTCTTGTTTTGTTGGGGATTGAAAATCCCTAAATGTGAAACTTTAGGGTTTTTATGTTTGTGAATTGAAATGCTAAATTGTGTAAATTCCTAGTTAATTGTGGTTGTGATGACAAGAATAAAGATTAAAATATAAGAAATTAAAGTCAATTATAGTGTTTAAACCATAGGTGGTTCGTTTTTAGTATTGAATTTTAAGGGAATCTAAAAAATTAATGTGGATTATGTTAACTTTTTGTGTTATTGATACAAACCCCGTGGATAAAAAAAAATCCAAAAATCTACAGTCAAATCGACCATTTTCAAGAAAGCTAAATTTAGGTTTGTGATTGAGTTTGACACAACGATAACCTATACCAAGGTACCATGACAATAAAAATCAAACCCGCCACCTAACACCTATGAAGAGACACAAACAAAAAGCATAGAAGACACCATGAAACTCGGTTAATTCTTCGATAAGTCATTCATTGTGGAACCAAATTAAGATAATCTTCTCACAATCACACATTAGATTATTATGATATCAAAGTCTGTAAAACAAAAAAAAACTAAATATAAGCTACATAACCTTATTTATAATAGATAAAAACAACTTAAACAAGGCTGGAAAAATAATAAAAGTGTTCTAAATAAAATAGGAAAAAGAGTCATAAATCAATTAGAAAACTAATACAATTCTTGTATAGTAGATTCTATGTAAAATCCCAAGAAAAAAAATATAATAAGGAATAAATTAAAATGTTATTATATACATGATAAATAAAAGTAATAATTAAGAAATTAAATAGGAAAATATAAAGACATAAAGAATGTGATTCAAATTGTAAAGAAAAGGAAAGAATAGGGGCCAATGTATAATTAGGAACAATAGGGGCTATAAATACCCCATTCATTCCTCTTTCATAGCCGGCTGGAAACAAAAGAAAAAATAAGGGGAAAAAGTGCAGATTTTCTTCTTCAAAAGAGAAGGAAAAACACCAAATCACTTAGGAATACAAACCTAGAAACTCCAAATAAAGAGGACAACCAATAACAAGGGTTCTAATAAGGATAAAACAAGTGCAGAATTGAAGAAAAAGAAGAAGGGGTCGACTGCATGCTTGAGAAGAGGGGCTAAAATATTCAATTTACATAAGCTGAAATTCTGAAGTTTCTAAAGGTATGGACACTAGACTTGATTGTATAAAACAAGTTAACAATTAAGTAGGAATTATATACAAATTTCAGATTTTATAAATTAGGGTTCTTGAAGGAAGATTGAGGGAAATGCATAAATTGATAGAAATGAGGTTAGTTAAGCTAAATAGGATGCTCTGAACTTGAAAGAAACACACACAAAAAATTGTTAAACAAAGAAATCATTTATTCCAAACTAGAGTGGTCGGCCACGTGATGGAAAGGGGGAGGAAAGGGATTCTGAAATTTAGGGTTGATGAACACTTATGGCATGTGTAGTATGTGGAAAATGAGTGTGTGTGATAAGAAAAATCAGCTAGAGAAAAAGAAAAGAAAGAGAGGGATCCTTAGTTCCCTTAGACTAAGATCGGCCAAGAGCCAAATTAAGAGAAAGAAGAAGAATTCTGGTATGTTATGTATGTTTATGTAGAAACCAATTATAGAAGAAAGCTCATTTAGGAATCACCTCTGTTCTGGATAGATTCATCACCTCTATTCTAGGGGATTTCGGGCCTCAAAACGATAAAATCTGGGAAACATCCCTCATAGAAATTGTAGCCTGAGATGTTAGCTTTCCAACGAATCCAACCTCGCTCAATTTGGTGCTCTAGAGCTCCAGATATAGATAAAAATATGAGGGAAGGTCAAATTGTCACCTCTGCTGGCAGATCTGACAGGAATTAACAAAACAGGGGATTTAGCTATGATAGGGGTAGAAAACCATTTCTTCCCACCAAAATTCTTGTAACATTGAACCTTAACACCAGTAGGGGATAAATTACATTTGAAAAGTAAAGTTGATGATGTGCGTAATGATTTAAAACAAAGAAATGTAAAGAGTAAATGTTATTGTTGTTGCCTTACTATTTGCGAAATGGAAATCGACCATGAACTAATGTAGTATACTAGTCAATTCAGGAGGAACCACAGGGGGAGTACAGCAACAACAAGGGAACGCAAATCGAGCATCGGTGGTAGGTAGGTGTCCCACGCCTATATTCTCCTTGGTTGATAATAAACTTCGTACTCAAATTCATGATAGAAATCATATTCGTGAATATGACTAAAGAAAGGAAAGATATGGTGAAATGGACATGGATTTGAAATCTGAATTTTAGTAGTAGACTCTGAAATTTGGAGTTCGGATATAGGTCTATATTATGTATATAAAAAAAAACAAGAAAGAAAATGACCGCCTGTGGACTTGATTAACTGACCTCGAATAGGGGTGGCTAATGATGTTAACAAATATTGTTAACATCAGCATGACCTTGATGGAAATATAATGAATATTGAACTTGATTAACTATACGCATCAAGAATAGTTAATGATACTGGCGAATAATGTTGGTATTGGCAAGCCCACAATAACTTGATTAACTTCCTAAGGAGGAAGTTAATGGTGTCAAGAGAACTTGGCATCGACATTACCGGAAACATCTCCAAGTGTGATGGAGAACTATTGATTGGCTATTTCGGGTTGGAAATAGCTCAATCGCATCGACTGATTAAGTTGGTGCCGACATTGCCAAGGAATTGATTAGTCGATCCGGGTAAGGGTGACTAATGACACTAATAGGAGTTATTAGTGTCGGCAGCAAACACCTCAGAATTTAAGGCGAATAAGAAAAAGGGTAAATCAAACAAAAAAAATTAATGTGTGATAATCGAAATGAAAACCATGAGTAGGTTGTGGAATGATAAGCGTTAGATGTAGCAAAGGATCTTCTTTTGCAGATCAACTATGATTATGCCCTATTGAGTGGGTACTTGTATGCATAGATACATGTAGTAGTGACCCTCTGTTAATTGGTTATATTTTATTTATTTAATATAATTATTCTCTTATTTTGATGTTGCAGGTCCTTCCCATTTACATCAGGAGTAGAATTTAGGTTCTTTGATCCCTTTTTGTATAAGTTAGGAACTTAAGGATTAACCATGTAATTTTGTTATGCAGTAAATATATAACCTGAATATAATAGTATACTCCTTGTATTATTTTGTGTTTGGAATATTAAATGTATTAACATATGCTTGGGGATATTATAATGTACTACTTTATGTTTAGGAAGCTAAATTGTGTTGTGTTTATATATAGAATTTCAGTGCTTGGATGATTCTCTTAATTACTAATTTATGCATGTGATATGAGATGGAGATTGAGTATAAAGTTTTGTCCTGTGTATATTCTCAAATGAATGGTTGAATTGGACCTATTGTGGATGAGATTATGGATGGGATGTGATCATAAATGCATGCAGGGTAAATTATCGATAACTTAGGACCTCCTCGTATAGGGGAGACTCTGACAAAATTTTATTAGAAATTTTGGTGAACTCAATGTAAAAAATAATAATTATGCTCCATTTACCCTTTACTTGGAAGTTAAACAGATAAATTGACCTAACTATTAGGGTTGTTACATTCTAGACCTTATTATAAGGCCTTTACAATGTCCGATTATAGAAAACTTAACCTTTATACATACAAAGATCACTTCTCATTACCATTCATGGACCAAATGCTTGAACTCCTAACAGATAAGTCTTTTTATTGCTTTCTTGATGGATATAGTGGATATAATCAAATTGTTATTAATCATGAAGATCAAGAAAAGACTACCTTTACATGTCCATTTCGTACATATGCATATAGGAGAATGCCCTTCGGTCTGCGTAATGCACTCGTAACTTTTCAAATATGCATGATGAGTATGGTTTCTGACTATGTTGAAAAAATAATTAAGGTTTTCATAGATGATTTCACTGTGTTTGGTGATTCTTTTTATAAGTATTTAGAAAATTTATTTTTAGTCTTGAAAAGATGCATTAAAACTAACCTTATTTTGAACTATAAAAGGTGTTACTTGATGGTAGAACAAGGAATAGTTCTTGAGCATGTTGTATCTTTTCATGGTTTAGAGGTTGATAAAGCTAAAATAGACATTATTTTATCCTTGTCTTACCCCTCGTGGGTGAGGGAGGTTTGTTCTTTCCTTGGCCATGCAGGTTTCTATCGACAATTTATCAAAGATTTCTTGAAGATTACAACACCCTTATACAAATTGTTAGCCAAAGAAGTGGATTTTGTGTTTGATTAAGCATGTAAAGATGCCCAAAATGAGTATAAAAGGCATGTCACATCTGCCCCCATCATGCAACCACCAAATTAGGATGAACCATTCAAGATAATATGTGATGCGAGTAGTAAGGGTTATACTTGGGCAAAGAATAGAAAAGAATTTGCATGTTATCGTATATGTTTCCCGCATGTTAGACTAAGCGTAATGCAATTACCATACAACTGAAAAAGAACTTTTGGCAGTGGTGTTTGCTTTAGAAAAATTCAGGTACTATTTACTTGGTATAAAAGTTGTTATTTTTACTGATCATGCAGCTTTGAGATATCTTTTGAAGAAAAAGGAATCTAAACCAAGATTGATTAGGTGGATCTTGTTTTTACAAGAATCTGATATTGAGATCAAAGACAAAAAAGGTGTCGAAAATCATGTTGTTGATCACTTGAGCCGACTGCGGATCAAAAATATACAAACCAAAACAGTAAGAGAGACATTCTCATACAATCAGTTGTATGTGTTACATTCCTCTACAAGACCATGATATGCTGATTTGGTGAACTATTTAGTCACCAAAGAATTCCCTTCAGGTTTGTCTAAATCCCAAAAAGACAAGTTACGACCTGATGCTAAATATTATTTTTGGGATACTCCTTATCTGTGGAAATTTTATGCGGATCAAGTAGTTAGAAGATGTGTACCATAGGATGAATTTCACTCCATTCTCACTTTTTGTCATTCTCATTCTTGTGGTGGGCATTTTGGAGCAAAAAATATTGCCCACAGGGTACTTGAATGTGGTCTCTATTAGCCTTTTATTTTTAAGAATGCATATCATTTTTGCAAATCATGTGAACAATACCAAAGAACAGGCAATATCACTTATAAGAATCAAGTGCCTTTAACTAATATTCTTGTAAGTGAAATTTTTTTATGTTTAGGGTATTGATTTTATGGGTTCATTTCCTTCTTCTTTTGGTAATCTTTATATCCTTCTTGTTATTGATTATGTGTCCAAATAGAGTGAGGTGAAAGCCACATAAACTAACGATGCTAAGGTTGTTTTAGATTTTGCCAAGACTCATATATTTGATAGGTTTGGAATCCCCAAAGCTATCATTAGTGATCGTGGCACTCATGTTTGCAATTATTCAATGGAAGCATTACTACACAAGTACCATGTGACTCATCAGACTTCCACAACCTACCATCCTCAAACGAATGCTAAGCTGAAATTTCAAATTGAGAAATCAAGTTCATTTTGGAGAAGACAGTTCAACCTAACCGATGGGATTGGAGTTTGCGACTTGGTGATGCACTTTGGGCTTATCGAACTGCTTATAAATCACATAAAGGAATGTCACCTTATAAGATGATTTACGGGAAAGCATGTCATCTACCAGTAGAACTTGAATATAGAGCTTTAGGGGCCATTAAGCAATGCAACTTTGATTATGATGTTGTTAAGATTGTAAGGAACTTGCGATTGTAAGAGTTGGAAGAGATACAGAATGATGCCTATGAGAATACAATGATTTAAAAAGAAAAGACCAGGAGTCTTCATGACCGAATGATTACAAGAAAAGAGTTTCATGTTGGAGACAAAGTCCTTCTTTATCATTTACGTTTAAAACTTTTTCCTAGAAAGTTACGCTCTTGTTGGATTGGACCCTTTGTTATTTCTAATATTTTTTCTTATAATGCAGTTGAGATTACAAATCTAGAAAAAAAAAAGTGCATCGATTGAAAACTTTATATAAAAGTTGGATGACAGAACTTACAGCTTCTTTGGAGTTAGCTGAACTAGTCTATGAGGCACAAGCATTAGATGTGTCAAGCCAATGATATAAAATAAAAGCACTTACTAGGGGGCAACCCAACACAATATATAAATAAATTCATATTGGCTTTTTTTTTCCTTTATCTTTTTTTTTTTTTTTTGCATTTTACTCTATGTTTGTCATTCTCTTCTATTCCTTTTCTTTTATTTCAACATTGAGGACAATGTTGTGTTTAAAGTGTGGAGGTATTTGGAGAATTTTGGTTTTCTTTGTTGTTCGTATGTAAAAAAAAAATTATGTTTTTCAACCTTAAGTCTTAAGTTTTATCCAATGAATTCTCATTAATTTGTGAGAATATGAGTATTATGTATGAGAATTAGTTGAGATAGATAAAAAAAAAAAAATTGAATGAATGAGTGTGCATGTAAGTTTTAAAGTTTAATTAGTTTAGAGATTGACTTTGAAAATATATCATGTTGACTTTAATAGTATTGTATCAATGTAAGATTTTTAGCCTTCAACATTATATTTTTATGCATTCTGTCAATGATATATATCTCTAGAACTTGCTTAATATCTTATTGAGATTACATTCACATTATATATGTACATGAAGATGATAAAGGCACAAGGAATTTTAACCACTTGAGCTAGAAGCCAACCCAAAACATATTATTCATAATGAGCTCTTTTGAGCTTGTTTATCTTTTCTTTGCTTTACTCATGTTATAAGTTTTAACTTTTTATATGTTTTCCTTTTCTTCTAGCCAAGGATTAATAGAGCGTATACTTGTTGATATCTCATGAGATTATGGTTGGAAGTTATGTGAAAAAAGTAATACTTGATGAAAAGAATGAGCAAAGTTGCCAAAGGTAGACCATCATAAAAAAAAAAAAAAAAAGTTGTTCCATTGTGTTCTGAAAGTTTTATGTTGATGGAGCTTGAAATCAAAAGAAGTTAAGTATTGGTGCTTAAAGATGGTGAATTTGTGTACTTTGATGAGATATCATTTTTTAAAATTTAATTTTTATAGAATAGTCTACTTCCTTTGGTTTTAACCTTTTTTTTTTCCTTTCTTTTACCTCATCTTAACCTTCGCCTCATTACAACCGAAAAGTTAAGACATTTTAATTCATGTTTTTCTTATAATATTTTGGTTAGAGATAAGATTGAAGAGCAAGCTTATGGTAGAACATATTCATTGATGGAGTTAGAGAGATTTAAACATATAAGCCCTAAATACGTGAGTGTTGGAGTATATATCAATGAGAGGACCTATCACTTTGGCATGCCATAAATTTTATTTAAATCTCATTGATTAATTGAGTTTTGAAGTTCGCATGTAAATAAATTCATGAAAATTTATATTTTTATCCTTCTTGATTGTATTTTGTTTATAATGCATGTACTCTTGAACATTGATGGGAGATTAAGAGATTAGTCATAGTTATTTTATTTATTTATTTACTCTTTGAACTTCTTTAAGTTTGATTTTATCTCTCCTTTCTCGAGGACAAGCAAGATCTAAATGTGTGGATATTTGATGCAACTATATTATTCGATAGTTTTACTCATATTTACCTAAAATTTTGTTCATATTTTATGTTCTGAAGGTACTTTTAGATGTGAGATTCAAAAAGGAGTAAATTGAAGATAAAATTTAGACCACGTTCTAACTCATATTGAATATTGACAAATTTGACCTCTGATCGGTGTTTTATGTAGAACTTGAGTTGTAGAAGTGGAAATGAAGTGATTCCAGTGGAATTAGAAAGCTAACATCCATATCTTTCTATACATATATGACAAGAAAAATAAAAATAAAAAGGGATGGAAATCGCAGCCTTCAAAGATAAGTCTCGCATTCTACTAGTTTTGACCTTTGATTATTCCAATTTGAATACTTGAGTTAGAGAAGTCCATTTTATGCAAACTTAATTTTGTTGGATTCTTGACTCAAAAACCTACTAACCTTTTAGTAGAAAAAGAGCTCATATGAGAGAAATGTGATTTTTTTAAAACAGCCTAAAATTCTACCAACATACAGGTTTTGTGAAGAAACAAGTCCAACTTACTTAAATGTAGATTGTCTACTATAGAAATGACTATTGTTTTTTTTGGAATGATACAAATAAATTGAAGGGATGTGTGGATTGTGGTTTTCCTATCAAATAAAAAGAAAGAGAGAAAGAAAGATAGGAGGTAGACAAAAAGAAGAAGAAAACTTCATCGTTTTCTCCTATACCCGAAATTATGTTCTTATCTGTTCCATTCATTATTTTTTCGATGGATATACAAGGCTAAGTTATTTTTCTTGGTTGAAAGAATACATAAACCTTCAGATTTCAAAAACTGTGAGATCTATTATATCTTTTCTTTTCAGTTTGTATGATGAATATAAATGTTTTGTTATGCTTATTTCGTATGATTGTTTAATTTGATTGTTAGAGCAGACTCTAAATTATTATTCTAAATCAATCTATTGCTAAGTTTGCCATCAAAATCGGAGTTGTGATATTTAAACTTGTGAAGCGACTAGGTTTAATAATTATGGCGGATCTATGTTGTTAATCTTAGAGAAAATATTCAATTAAATCAAACATAGACTACAAACAATTATGTTGTTTAAATTTATCAATCTATCTAGTTTTTAAGGCTGTTATTGAATTTAATTACTAGTGCGGACACTATGGTTGTTTAATGGTTAGAGTTAGTTAGACTGCAGATCGGTTAATTGACTAATGTTAAGGAAAGATAAATATTCAGAATATAAATTGACGTATCATTTCAATGATCAGTTTTGATTTATGTAGGTGGACGTTTACTTGAGACCAAGGTTTCTCTCTTGATAAGTTTCGGATTTATTTAATTTAGCTTGATTATTTTATTCTGTTTACCATAGTATAACCTAGATAACCTCAAAACCCCCCAACTTTAAATCATCTAGCATAAAGACTTGAACTAGATCTTCCTCCTGGTATCGACCATTTACTTGCTCTTTACTATCTTGTTTGTTTAAGTTAGAATAATTAATTTGTGTGACCGTGATATCACAACACACTAGCCCCATCACCAGGTAACTAGTTCCACCGTCCATTATCGAGCACTAGCCCCGTCACCGAGTAACTAGTTCCACCACCCATGACCGGGCACTAGCCCCATCACCGGGTTACTAGTTCCACCGCTCATTTTTATATGATATTAAAGCCTATTTCATTTCAAACAATCATAGTTACTTGCTTTAATAATTTTGTCGAATCAAAGCATCAAAGTGACAAACACCCACCTCACGATATTATCCATTCACCAGTCAATATCTTACACGTTAGTTATTTTATTGTTCTCAACGTTTATATTTCATACATTTGTTACTGTCATCGTTATTAAACGTAAATCTCACACGATTATCATCATTGTGATTACTAATAAATCATACATAGAATTTTATCGTTGCAGTTAATAATAAATTATAACCATTTTACAACTATTTCATTCATCACATTTTATAATATATTACATGTTTTTGCCAATATAATTTATTTCAACTACATATCAACTTCTACCTTGAAAGCTTAAGCTTTAAATTAATAATATCCAATATTACTTGCATTCCATTGTAAATATACATTTATAAACCATGAATGGATAAATAAATAAAATGCAAGGGAAGGTCATTTCCCTTACCTTTACTCCTGCTATCTTACTCCCGATGAATCACGTCTCAATTTTGTATGTTTTTCCTACAACTCCCAATTAATAATAATAATCATTAGTTTTTATCCCCTACTAATTTGGAAATTCAATTATATACATCTCCATACCATACAAAATTCCAAAATTTCAATTTCATATTTAATACATCTCAAATCAATAATTATTATTGATATAAATTTTCACACATTTACATACAAAATCCCAAAATTCTAAACATGTTAATGCATACCAATATACACTTACTTACGTAAGTAATACACCACTATTATTATTTTAAATTTTTACATCATCCCATCAACAACTTTTTACATCACAAGACATATAAATATATGTCCATATTTTCCCCAATTACATATGTGTACACAAATTGATATACTCACAAAAGGTTCTTTTATTTTTCCTCGTTTAGCTGAAACCCTGGCATTAGTCTATTGACATTCATTTCAATATTTTTCTAACTAGATTACATAATTTCCCATCTTCACAATATTTTAAAGTTTTCTCCATTCACATTATACACTTTTAAGTATATAAATCTCATTTCAAATTACCATACTTCATTAAGAGGTATTTAATATAAACATGCATACAAAAATACACACTTGAAAGACCTTTCCTTAATCTTCATTTAGCCTAAACTTTATCTCTGATTTACTATGCTTTCATACTCACACCACATGGTATAACTTATCACATACTAATTATAGACATACATTTAAGCACTTTCAAATCAAAGTAACTTTTAAACATTATATTCATCAAAAAATCATTATAACTATATTTATTGGCATCAATTATCAACATGTATGTATATAATCACGCTTGAAGTACCCCTTCTTAGATTCTGCCTATTTGGCCGAAGCATTAAAGCCTTTAAAACCCTCAATTTTCTTCATCAACTTACCTTTACTCTATCACAGAAATAACCTCACAACCCAACAATTATCAACAAATCAATAATTAGTCCAATTTAACATTTTTATGAATTTTAGCAAACATTCATAATTATATACTTCACTTTTTTCTTTTCATGTTAAACACAAAATAAACTCCAATTATTACCTATATATACAATTTTCAACATTTTTTCCCTGTAATATGTACATCATTTTTCTTAAGCATGCTTACAATATAAGAGTTTTATTCCTTTCAATCATTACCAGCATAACATGACACATCCATACAACACACTTCCTACATATTTATTCAAATCAAACAACTCCAAGTAATTCCTCTCTTGGTCGGCCCTATTATAGGATTTTTACCCAAAATGTATCTTCAATAATTCTTATTATTTCACTTCATTTAATACTTGTATCACCCTACTTCAACAATGTTAAAAGAAAGTTAATCTGATATATTGTTTTAGATGTAAAAGATTTAAGTTTGAAGTTGATGGATTAATAAAATTTAAAGAATTTCATTTCACACCAATGTCAATAACTTCAAAGATATGTTGAGCGAGTATGAAGTGAAGCATGGATTGGCTCGAGGTATTTTTTTTATTATCACTTTGGTCCTTATTTTGCTTTTTTTATTGTTATCAGTTTGGTCCTCATTTTGCTTTTTTTTTTCTTTAAATCCTTTTTTCAAAAAAAAATTTAATTTCATCTTTCAACATTGGGTTGGTTGAGAATTGAGTTTTTTTTCAATGCGGTGATCCCAGTCTCATGACTCGAGTCATGAGTACGAAATGTTAACCCGAATTGACATTGGTCTTTTCTTTCATCTTTGTTTTACACCATTTGTTTTTCAATTTGATCCTTCAACACTAGGTTTATTAAAGATGGAGCTTATATATCTTTTCTAATTTTACTTCTATGAGGATAGCTCGTCCTCACGACTTGGGTCATGGATTTGCGATGCTAATTAGGATTGATTTGAGTCTTTTACATCATTTTATTCCATTTTATTTTTATGTCAAATTTGGTTCTCATTCTTTTAATTCTTTTTTTATCATTTTTTAAATTGATTTTTTTTAATTTCATCCTTCAACATTTGATTGTTTCAAATTAGGCCTTATAAATTTTTTTTTCATGTGGTTATCCTAGTCTCATGATCTAGATAACAAATACGAAATGTTAACCTAGGTTGACATCGTTCTTTTTTTATATTTCTTTTACACCGATTTTTTTTTTAATTTCAGCCTTCAACATTCAGTTTATTAAAGATTGAGCCTTTTTAATTTCTTTTTTGTACTTAACCCGGGTCCCGAGTTTGTAATGCTAGCTCAGATTGACCCGAGGTATTTTTGTCATTTTTTTATATTTTTTCTTGGTTTTGTCCTTTAACATTGGATTATCTTGGAATTCAACTTCATATGTTTTTATCTTTTGGCAAGCATTCTTTTTCTACAAGTCATCATTATCACTCTTGTTTTTTCAGATTTAGTATATTTACCATTGTTGCTTTTTTATGATATAATTAAATTAAATCGTCTTATTAGACCCAATAGTATCCATAACTCGAGTCATAAGACTCTTTTTTTGTTTTAAAACATGTTAGCAGCACTTGGACGTCATTTTTTTATGTTACAAAAAAAAAAATCAATCCTAACCTATGGTGAAATATAAATCACAATATGGTCCTCGAATTTGTATCTTACATAAAATGGTCAATGTATGAATAAGAGTGTTTGAGAGTAAGTTTCAACCTCCTTTTCGTCAAAATTTGAAATCATTTTTTTGCTTTAAATTAATATTTTTAGTATTTTTGGATAGTTTTGATATGCTCATGTCAAAAATAAATTTTTAAAAATAAAAAAAACATTATTTGATACTTTTCTGAGCAAAAAGCATTTTGAAAAACAATCGTTATCACATTATCAAACACCACCTAATCTCATACATACGGGCCTAGGATAGATGCCCACTTGTAATGTTTTTAATTATTTTCCTTTTTATTATTTTTTATTAAACCAAAATATCTTTTTATAATATTAAAAATTAAGTAATCTGATTTTCTATAAAAAAAACAAATTAAAAAATTATTTAGGATATTATTCTTTTATTTTTACTAAACATATTTTTTAGGTTATGTTAGTTATTCAAAAATCTAACAAATAAATTGACTTAAGTTTATATAGTACTGAAAATTGTTTTTAATTAAATATAAACTCAAACGTTATATGATTTTTTAAGTATTAAAAGTCTAAAACATATAAGATAAATTGAATTAATTTTTAATTTTATTTAAAATGTGGTCCTTTTAGCTTTTAGGTTTTCTTCGTATCAATTTCTTAACTTTCAATTTATTCAATATAAACCCTCTATTTTTTAATATATTTTTCATTCTTTAGCTCTTCAATAATTTTGTTCTACATAATTTTTGGAAAATTAATTCTTATTTTTAAAAGTCACTTACTTGTGATATTAGTTTTAGTTTTCCAAGGAAATATATGTTTGTAATTATGTTTAATTTATTCAATATTGATCCCTAGATGTTTTCTTTTGGCAAAAGTTGATAAGTGTCTTTAGGAAGTCCATTAGATATTATTTAAATATATTTATTGGACTCTATTTACGAGTTAATAATATAAATAAAAATCTTATATTGAAATATAAATTAATGATGTTAATTTAATCTATCAAATATTTGTTCTTTTATATGGTGAATTTTAAGTATTGTTATATATTCTATTTAAAATAAAAGAAAATAGAAATGATTAAAATATTAAATGATTCTTAACAAGTTTAATTTTTAAGAGCACACATTAGTTGAAACTTCATTATAGTTTTTCATTGGTGCATTTGTTTCCCAGAAACCACTTTCCAAACTTTTCTGTGGTTGTTTGTCATTAGAAAAGTTGGTTAACGGAAAACACTTTCTTGTCAAAGAAAAATTTGGCTTTATTTTCAGGAAAGTGTTTTTCTTTTATTTTGGGCGAAAAACACTTTCCAGAAGTTGTGAAAAATTTTGAAATATCATATTATTTGCTGATTATGTCAAATTTGATTCTTAAACTTTTGATTGCTATATATTTTGTTTGAATTTTTTTTTCAATTTCATCCCTTAAAATTTGATTTTTATATTAACTTTGGTCCTTATTTTTATGATTGTTATTTACTTTTCTCTTATCATTTTTTTAATTGAAATTTTTTATCTATCAAATTTGATCCTCATTCTTTTGATTGTTACTTATTTTATTTAAAATAATTTATGAAATTGTAATTATTATTATTTTAATTTCATCATCTTTTAATTTTTTTATATGTTAGATTTGATCTCTATTATTTTGATTATTATTCATTTTATTTGAGATAATTTATGAAATTAGATTTTTTTTTCAATTTCATTCTCATTCAACTTTTTAATTTATAAAATTTGTTTTTTGTTATTCTAATAAACTTGAAAAAAAAAACATTAATAAGCTATTTTCCAGCTCATTTTCCATAACATAACCAAACACTGGAAAGTGATTTCCAACTTATTTTCCATGACATTACCAAACATGAAAAAATAATTTACTTTCTCGGAATTCACTTTCCAAAGAAACCACTTTCCAAAAGGAAACTATTTTTTTACAAACAAACGGGGAATGTTTTGATAACTTTCTACTATTTCTTGAAATTTAGTTAATATTTTTTAAACCCAAACCAATAAAAAATTATTATGATATAGTTTTTAAATTTTTAAATAAATATATTTATATTTATTTTAATTGTTAAATATCTTATTTAAATACTTATTTGTTTTCATTAGGCTTGCTCAAACTAGTTAGAATATCGCATTTCAATTCAAAATGTCATCTCCAAAATTTAAATTAGATTTTATCATTCTTGAATTTTATTTTTTTAGAAAAATTTAGTTGAGTTTATTACTCAACTTTGTAATTATATTTTGATTATGTTCCTTCTTTTTGGTCTTATTTAAATGTGTTTTGATTCAAGCTTTGAGTTTGAGTGAGGTTCTTCTCCTCTCAACGGAAAAGGGGCTGGAAGAAGAATTTCCCTCATACGAGTGTAAAATCTTCATGATCTAAGGTCCTCCCCCTTCCAATAACACCTCCCGGCCACCCTTTGTTTTTTCTTCAAAGGAAATATGAATAGCAAAGCATATATGTTGATTTGAGTGATTAGTGCATATATATATATATATATTGGTCCTCGATCGGCAGTCCCTTGACTTCTTTTATTTGGCCATCCACGGGTAAGGACTAGAGCTATGCACAGAAGAGAGCATCTCTTACTTGACTTCATCCATTGTCTTACTCTTCTTGCGTTGAAAAGCCAATCCTTTCTTATCTGTGTAGTGTCTTCAAAACCTATCCTTGTCACTTAGAGTCCCCTGCTCTCTCCATTAAGAGCTATATCCTTATCTCTTATGCACGTTCATGGTCTTCCTCATGATACAAAGCCATGAATTTTCCCTCGTCTTTTCTTTTCATTCTACTACTAGTCTCCTTCTCCCACCTCCTCACTCATTCCAGTTTGGCCATCAGAAAGTTTGAAGGTTTTTGCTCTCTCTCTCTATCTTTCTCTCCCTCCGATCTCTTTCTACAATAATAATATGTCATCTTAAAATTGATGGGTTTGTTTTTCAGATACCGGAATGACCAGAGCGAAGTCATCAAATACTAAAGTCAAGGTCAGTGCAGTAAGTAGTTTCTACTCTTGTTGTCACAGTGAAATATTCACCAGCACCTTATGCTTCAGCTTGTTGTTTTTCTTATACTCTTTTATTTGGTGAATCTTCAGTCATTTGAAGAAGGTGATCAAGTTCAGAGGAAATACTTGCATGAAGTGCATTCAGGACCTAATCCTATCAGTAATTCCTTTCCACGACAAAAGTGGAAAACAAGGTTAAGAAGAAGTCCATAAAATTACTTCTTCTCATCATTTCTTCTATACCAAGTTTGTCAGCTAGATTTGCAACTTTATATGAAAAGCTATTAGCAGATCTTTTAGTTATGCTTTTGACTTGCCATTATTACAGCAATCATCATCTGAATCGAGCTGGGAAATAAAAGTAATTCAAATGATTGTTCAATCTCCCCAGAAATAGGTGTGCAGTAGTATATTAATTATGAAGCAATGATGCCACAATAATTCATTATGGTGCGCACCTAGCTGCTAAGCGATGGGCCAGCCCTAACTTCACGCAATCTGCTGTGTCGCATAATATCGGTTTCTGACATGGCAAAACAATACGAGGTCTACCATGTATTGTCTTAAAGTAGTCCAAGTCAAGAGGCGGACTACAAACACAAGTGCACAGCAAAACAAACACTTCTTATGAACACAAAAGAATTATTAGTCCACAATTAGGTACACCAATGCGCGCGTAGCGTTGGCACTACGTATACACAATCTTGACGAAAAACAACGTAGCTAAATCAAAATCTATAAAGTTTGCTTCATGTTTTCTGAAGTTTGAGTTGATGTATGAAAGATTGAGGTAAAAGGGGTGCTTTTTATTTGCTTTATTAAAAGTTTGTTTAAAAGCATCCCCCACTATATATATATATATATGTATATGTGTGTGTGTGTGTGTGTGTGTGTGGCTTGATTTATATATGGGCATAAGCATTTCTGCAACCTCATCTTGACTTCAACTTGGTTTCAATCAAAACTAACTGGGATTCACAGTAGGAAAAAAACACTCGATTCAAGTAGTGGAATACCAGACTGACATCTATCACATCTGTGGAAAATTAAAAAGCATGAGGCGACGTGTGATCGTTGGTTTATCATCTGTTTCGTAACTGTTTCAGAATATATGTTCTCCAGTTGCTGCTGGGTGCATGATTTTTTGTTGGTCCTCTAATGTTTCAAACAATCAAAGAGAGGAAAGAGGAACATTATGAGAGGCATAATTGTACAGTTTTGAGAATAAAAATAAAAAGAAAAGCGTGTTATCCCTCTTGCTGCTGTTTCCTTTTAGAAAAGAAGTCTAAAAAAGCAATCTAAAAAGGTGCTTATAAAATCTGGATTGATGAGAAATGTGGCCAAACATTTCTTCTTCTCGTAGTATGATTAACTTTTCTTATATGTGTGCTGTGCTCCAGTTCATTTGTCGGTAAAACACAAAATACATGTAGAGATGCCGTCGTGAAAACGGCTATCCATGAGCAGGAATGTTACTAGACTTGCATCTAAAAACAATATCCGGCCCCTGCCGAAGAAATTACAAGGATTCTCTTAGGGTGTGTTTTATTTTGTTGTTCAATCCTTTTTTAACTTTTTTTATATCCAGAAATATAAAATTGATATTAACAATTAAAAAAACATAAAATTAATGAATTTTCAATTAAAAAACACTTTTATAAAAACACAATGCATCACATTATCAAACACAAACTTGGTAAAAACTCTTGTAAAAGGACTAAAAATCCAAAGAAAAGTTTATCTTTTAATCAAAATAAATATAAACAAAGAGATGGAAGGAAGAAAAACCTTTCAATTCAAAGTTTCTAACTCTTTGAAAATTTTTGGAGTTTTTTGGAGTCTAGCAGTGAGACTTAAATATTAAGTTAAGCATGAATCATAACTTTAATACTTCAAAATCTATTTCATATATTTCTTGCTTCAAATACTAGAAATAATATGCGACAAAGTTAAAAACTATATCTATCAAGATAAGATGACAAACTATTTTATATATTATCAATAGAATCCATTGTAACAAGTAGAGCACACTCATATTCAAAAAAAAAAAAACATTTCATGATTGAACTATCAAAATAGAATAGCATAAAATGAGATAAAAAAAAAAAAACAAAATACTTTACTTTGTATTCTAAAGCTAGAATTAGTGATTCTTGTAAATCTAATCCCTTCAAAATTTCAGTCAGTAAAATGAAAGAATTATAAATCTTCAAAATAATAAATAGAGATATCACAAATAAAGACATTATCACAACCATTATAGGAGTAGTTCCTCACCCCGAAAGTGACTTTACCAATTATGAATTCAATGAATCCCCTACAATAAATTCCTCTAGAGTATAAACCATGGAGGATGAAATTGTAAAAAAAAAATCTAAAAAAAGATATCAAACAAAACAAATAGCAATAAAAAAAAATGGGGATCAAATTTGAAAGATAAAAATAAATAAAAGAGAGTGAAATTGAAAAATATTTGTAATTTTATGAATGTGACTCAAAGAATAGACACGACCTCGGAAAAAAAAAGTTGATATATATATTGACAAAAAGAATGGGAAACAATAAAAAGTGCACGATTAAAAAAAGCATATAGAAGGCAAATAAACAAAAAAAAAAGCTTAATCATTAATAATGTAAATGTTGAATGATAAAACTTTAAAAAAAAAATTAGCTTTAAAAATGGGAAAACAAACCCTGAGAAACTTATGCAAAGGTCTCAATCTTGCAACCCATTAAATCTTAGACCCAGGCTGAACAAAGAAGATCAATTCCAAACCAATTTAATATTGATTAGCCAAAGTCAATTCAACAAAGAGCAACAATTAAAAAAACCCAAGAAAACCATAGTCATTTTTAAAATTAGTGGAAAATCCTAGAGAAAACTAATAAAGAAAAATAATTTAAAAACTTTATCTCAAATAAAAAAAATAGCAATAAAAAAAATAAGAATTAAATTCGAAAGAAAAATACAATATAAAGGGATGAAATAGAAAAGAAATTCTAACCTTATAAATTATTTTAAAAAATCATTTCAAATATTGAAGAAAGGGATTGGAAAAAAAATATAAATTTAAAGAATTAGCCAAAAAAGTCAACAAAGAACGATAAACAAAAAGACTTGAGATAATCGGATTATTTTCAAAACCAATAAAAAATTTCACAAAAAGCAAGCTAAAAAAAAAGAACATAGTCTACAATTAAATAAATACTTAGGGATGAAACGGGAAAAAAATAGTTTAGACAAAGAAAAAAAACAAGCAAACTCGAGAAAACATCTTAAACCTAGTTAAATCTTAAAAACTCGCAACCTGTGAACCTTGGATTTGAGTCAAATCAAGGAGTATATTATGAAAAAAAATTAAAAATATCAATTTTAAAAACTTGTCAAAGAAAAAAAAATCAGCATTCAAAAGAATAGGCATTAAATTTTATACGAGAAATAAACGAAAAGATGGTGAAATTGTAAAATAAAACCAATTTCAAACATTATTTCAAACAAAAAAAAATAGCAATCAAAAGAATTGAGACAAAATTTGAAAGATGAAAAAAATTAAGAGGGATCAAATTGAAAAGGCATACCAATTTTATAAATTATTCAAGATAAAAATAAAAAAAAAATCAAATCTAAAAAGTCGACAAATTAAAGAGTTATTATTGAATTTTTAGGGGATGACGTGAAAATTTAGGCGGGGATAAAGAAAAGAAGGGGGCAATAGTTGTCAGTGTCAAACTATCATGAATCTTGGAACATGCACTGTCTAATCGGGTTGGAGGCGTCGAGACCTTTCAAACACCATCCTAAAAGGCCATGTTTAGTTGTCAAACGGACCCACACACTGGCGCATGTGTGGAAAGCACTAGTAAGTTTTTTTAATCATATTTAATATATGTCAATTACAAAAAAGCTCTTAAGCAACCTTTAGATCTATAATAAAACTAATGTAAAATCACAAAACAAACCCTTGCGAGAGAGTTAAGTTCATTTTGTCTTTAAAAGTATCAAAGTAATTATACTATTTTAAAAATTTAAAAAGAAAAAAACATTCCTGAGTAATGTGCGTCAAATTTTTTTTATTATAGAATTAAATTTATATTTTAACTATATTAAAAAAACAAAATAATCAATTTAACCATATATAATTTATAAAAGATAATTATATCACGATAAAAAAACCCATCTTATCTTCAATATCAAGTCAAAATATTAGGCATTTCCACAACAGATTGATAGGCTTGAACCTTTGGAGATGAAGTAGGATGGCTTGGTGAAGTCTAGAGTGAATTATCTGCAGATGCATGGCTCTTACAAATTCTACTATATGAGCTTGAAGAGTAGGGGAAGAATATTACAAAGTAGGGTTGGTGATCCGAGGTTTCATGCACAACAGGTCCCTATATTAATAATATAGACAAATTCCTTGATACTTGTGGGAGAGAAGTTGTCATGCATGAAGGCTATGTATTGTATATTTATGTGCTTATGATTGTTCATATGAAATATCGAAGAAAATGAAGGTTAAAATACTATATTATAAAAGAAAAGGCTCATGAACCGACAAATAGCATTTATTTTTTTTATTTATAGACTGTAATGGATGGTGGCTTTTTTTTCGAGCCAAAAAGCCTTGTTACATCGAACACCGACAAAGCATTAAAAAAAAATCTAGTATAGCATTTACTGTAATTAAATTATTTTTTATTTAATAATATATAAAAATAATATATTTTTTAATTTTTTTAATTTATTTTAAATATTATCACATCAAACAATCTAAAAATATTTTAAAAATTATTTTAAAATAAAAAAACATTAAAAATCTTCATTTTTTAAAAATATATTTTTATAACGTAAAAATAATAAACTCATAATACATTAAGTGGATATTTAGCAGTGTAACAGCAGTTGTTTTTTAAAGTGTTTTTTGCTAATAAATATATTAAAAAAATTATTTTTAACATAAACACATCAAAATAAATTAAAAATATCAAGAAAATATTAATTTAAAAATATAAAAATTAAATTTTTTTAAAACACAACCAAACCAATCCTAATCCTAATTATAATAAATTGATGTAGATGCACGAACGGCAAGTTGTTGTACTCGGGGATATAAGTAATGCTGAGGAGGGACATGTAGTTGGTTCACTGGGAAACTAGGAGGAAGAAGATCTTGGATTCGGGCATAGCTTGCCCGAACCCAACCAGAAGAAGGCCAGGGTGTGGCCTTTGGGCTCGAATATAGCTTGCGTTAGCTCAACTAGAAAGATGTCTGGAATTTGAACATGGTTTGTCCTAGCGAGGCTAGCTTTAGGTTCCATAAGACCATGCCTTGAAGAGAATGTCCATAGGTCGACATGACTGGGCCTGGTCCTGGTCCTGGGCCTGGGCATGGATACTTGTAAAATGAAATGAACAAGTACTATTTTATCTATGCCTAGTTAATGTGAAGAAGACGAAGAAAAGGAAAAATAATATATAACGGTATCGTTATTAAACAATGCGCAATAAAGTACCTCTTTGTGTTATTTACCACCTAGCCCTGGAATCTGGATGTTATGGGCTTGAGCCCGTTTAATTTTGTATTTTAAGAATATTTTAAAAAAAATTAATTTTTTAATTTTTTTGTTTTAAATTAATTTTTTATATATATTTTTAAATCGTTAATATCAAAAATAATAAAATTTTAATATATTTTTAAATAAAAAATACTTTAAAAAATAAATATTTGTAACACTAGTGTATTTCAATTAGGTTATCGTCCCGACTCCCGTCCTTATAGTTGCGAATTCATTGCATAAATATAAGGGGTCCAGGGAATCTTCTTGATAACGACAACTATGATAAGAAATAAACGGTGCAAATCCGCACATGTCTATTCTCACGGTGTCGTTATTTAATTTTAATTTAATATTCTAAAATATTAATGATGCTGTGGAAAAAATATTTTAAATTCATTTCAACAAAATTATTTTTTCCCAAAGATATATATTTAGTTCTAAAGTATTTCCTAAAAATTATCTTGGAGTAAACATTTTTTAGGCTAAGCATAGTAGTTTGACCTTGTGGTATTGTGTGTTTGTTTTGGTTTGTTCTTCGCACACGCCTTTCCAGCCAACATTTCCAGCTGCTGCTTGCAAGTACCGCGTCGATTACACGCGCCATATAGTGTTCCAGGTCTCTATTTCAGCAATTGTTTTTGGTGTTTTGTAGTACCCAAAGGGTCAATTTTGGTCATGTATTATTTATTTATTTTCTTTCTTTTGCTTTATTATTTTATTGTAATCTTTATAATAGTGGATAATAATAATAAAAAATATAAATGAGCATGTGGGGATTAAATTCACGCATAACGCGTGAATATCCTTGGGGATTTATAATCGAGGGAATTTTATGTGCATGGAATGATAAGGAAAATTCATTCGCCTGGTTAGAATTAAAAACTAAAGGATTTCATTGTCCTTTGGTTTTTTTATATATATATATTTTTACATGCATTTCGATCTCATTAGTTTTTTTTTATTTATATTATTATATCTTCTTTTTAAAAATAAAATGATTTTTTGTTCTTTTTAAAAAACAATTACGTTAAAAATTTTCTTTTATTAAAAACTACTTTTTAAAATGATATATTTTTTATAAATAAAATAAAAAATTATTTTTTTAAAATGGAATTAGATTGGTAAGTTAAGGGTGCTTTAGAGCAATACCCTCTTACTTACTGTTCACATTATATAGTAAATTGTATTGACCAATGAAGTTACTTTAAAGGTGACTATATTATTTTGAAAAAAAATATTTATTTTTTATTTTTATTTTGTTATTTGGCTTTAGAAATAGATTTTCATTTTATTTTAAAATTTCTTATTTGTAATTTTTATCAGGATTTATTTTTATTATAAGAAGATTTGAACTGGGTTAACATGACCCTAAAAAATCCATTGAGCAAGGAACAACCATGAACATGATTTGGGATATTACAAAGAAAATGGACTCAAATACCCAATTTAATTTTCATCATCCTTTCTAGTCCAATGCCTGTATTCCAAGAAGTGAGGATTGAGTCTTCAGATTAGATTTTTATTTCAAATTACTTTTTAAGAAAACTCATGTTGAGTTTAAACAAACAATTAGAAATGGTATATCATTGCAAGCTCGAAATATAGAAGCAGCTTATCTTGGATATAATATTTTAAGGTAATGAATCATTCATTTAGTATAATCAATCTCTTATCTAAAAACATCTGAAAATCAATTAGGATTTATAGTTATGATAAATTAGATGGTGATTTCTTATCTATTTTTTACACTTTTTAATTTCCCTGTAATGTTAATAGCGACAACAATCAATAGATTTGAACATCCAAACTCATCTCATATCACAAATCCCCTTCTCCATTGCTTAATTTGTTCAATAAAGACTAATTTTTGAAGAGGTGTTCAACCTTGCATGAGAAAACAATCGAAACCATAAATAGCTATAAAGTTATTATTATAGGAGGACCATACTAGCAAAAATCACCTTGGACCTTTAACAAGGGTTTCGTCCGTCCTCAAGGGGCGTAGCGTGATGGCAAAGGGTTTGAGATCTGCACAGCAGGTCTTGAGTTCGAGTCAGGGCGTGCACCTCTTGTAAGAGTCTGAGCAAGCCGGGGTTTTACTCGCTCACCTGGGCCCACAAAGTGCGCTTTCCGGGGGTGGGGTTTCCTCGAATCCAAAAAAAAAAAGGGGTTTCGCCCGCCACAAACTTGAAAAACAAACCAGCGACTGCCACACCTAAGGGTGGAGCTAGGAGAGGTTGGTAGGGTACTAGCCCTTATAAAAAAAAAAATTGGCTCCTTCTATAAAAATTTAAAAATTTAGGGTTAAAACTAGTAAAATTTAAGCTTTGATCCTTCTAGAAAAACATTTCTCATTTTGGCCCCACATCAAAGATTTTCTTGGCTCCGCCACTACCCAACCCTTAAACACCTAATCAAAAAAAAATCACTCACCAAAAAGCCGCCATAGATCAAAAACTCTCTTTCAAACCCTTAGTGTCATTTAAGAAACCAATGATGGAAATTATTTATAGAAAAACTCATCTCGCCCCAAATGGGTGAAATCAAAGGGGTGGGGAGGGGGAAGCCATCCCTAAAAAGAAATGAGAAGCCTGAAGTGAACAGCCTATTTGGAAACGCCGGTCAACCCGCGTTTCTAAAAAATTTAAATTTGTTTTATTAAAAATTAATTTTTTTTATATTTTCGGATCATTTTGATATGCTGATTTCAAAAATAATTTTTAAGAAATAAAAACAAATATTATTTTGATGTATTTCTAAGCGAAAAACACTTTGAACCGTAACCATAATCTCAAACAAGCCCTTAAGCTTTAGGTGGCATTTGATATGAGGTTAAAAAAATGGCGGGTGAATTATTATAGAGGAAATAATTATAAAGACAATTTATAAGGATATGAGATTCATTTTCAAGGATATTTGATGTGTTAATAAATTGAGTTAAATATTAGTAAAAAAGAAAGAAAATAATTACATTATTAGAATGATTGGGGAGAGAAAAACAAAAAAAACTATTTGGTGTGTATTTAGAGGAAAATAAATTGTTTGGAGGTTAAATTTTATCCTCCAAAAAAGCATATGGTGATTATCCTGACTAAAAATTCATTTTATCTAAAAATTATATCAAGTTATCGTAAAATTTAGTAGGATAGATTTTATTCTCTGTTAATCTCTTACCAAGCTTAATAAAGGGATACAAAAAAATAATTAAATTATTCATAATGATTGGTGAAAAAGAAATAAAAAATTATTTGGTGCATATTTTGAAATAAAAGCAAGAGGTGTAAAATTTACCTTTAAAAAAGGTTCGGAGGGGTAATTAATTACTTCCCTTAAAATTTCACTTTATCCAAAAACTACATAAAACTGACTTAAATTTCGTAAGAGCATCACCTCATTAACCTCCAATCAATAATAATAACGTAATATGGAAAAATACAATTTTCAAAGACTACATGGATCGAGAGAGACTCCACTAAAGTTTATTGCTTTTGCTTGTGTGGCCACATACTAAAATGCATCCCCCCTTCGTAATAACAATGAGTTAATGCAAAAAAAAAAAAAAAAAAAAAAATTACATAAGAAAACACATCCAAGTACAAAACTAGTATTGTTAGAAATTAAAATGAAATAATAAATAAATGCAAGCTTTGAAAAATATTATGATAAGATCACCAAGAATTCTCAAATATCATAATAACATCACAAATGATATTCAACGAGATAAGTAGTCCGTACTATCCCACAGGCTGGACTAATTTTTTCCTAACATAAAACAAGATGTTAAGGCGATGCTTGTGTTTTTAAACAATCAATAAAATATGAGATTTGGGTAATTGATTCAACTGAATTTGATGCACTTAGTTAATCTAATAATATAATTTGAAAAAAAAATAATTGATAACAAAAATAAATAACAATGAGTTAATGCAAAAAAAAAAAAAATACATGCTAATACCTTGGAAATATATCTTTTTAATATTCTTAAAAGGTCCATATGATCTTATTTGTTAACAAAATAAAAATTAAATGAGAATGAGATGATCACATAAAAAGTACAATGAAAAAAATATGAATCTCAATTCTTAGTAAATAAAATGTCAAATGATAAAATTAAAAAAAAATAAAAAGAAAAGAAAAACAACTTGTCTATCTAAACTAACAAGCTAAATTTGTGACCTAGTCATGAGACCAATATAACTTCATGAAAAGTAAATCAAATAAAATTATGACACTTAATTCTCAAATGAATCAGGTGTTGCAGGTGCGAAAAAAAATAAAACTTAAAAAATATCAATGTAAAAAAAAGACTTAAGTCAACACTAGTAATTCTGCTGAATCTATGATTCGGGATATAAGATAAGGATAAATACATAGAAATAAAAGTAAACAATATTGAATACAAATCCTCAACCAACACAATGTTGAAGGATGAAATTGAAAAAAAAGAAAAGAATAAGCACTTAAAAAAAGACCGAATTCAACCCGGTTTAATCTTTTAAACTCATGGCATGGGTCATGAGGTTGGATTGAACCATAAAAGTCGAACTCAAAAAAATCATGAGCCAAATAATGAGGGGTAGAATTGAAAAAATAAAAAAAAATGATCAAAAAAAGAAAGAAAAGAAAATCAAATTATGAGGACCAAAATTGATATAAAAATAAAATCAAATCAAATTATGAGGGATGAGATTAAAAAAATCAATCAAGAAAAGTATAAGAAAAAACAAAAAACAATAAAAAGAATGAAGATCAAATTTGATATAAAAATCAAATATTAAATGATGCAATTAAAAAATAAATAAATCAAACTTGATACAATTAAAAGGATGAAGACCAAATATGATAAAATTAACAAATAAACACATTTTTTTTCAATTTTTTTTGCCAGGGCAACGTGTATTTCAAGGTTGAAAAGAGAGAAAAGAAAAAAAATATTGTCGGAGCTCTACCGTGTAGAGGGCAGCCACTTGCGCATCACCATCTTGAAGGGGACGAAGATACACGTCGAACCCCGCCCTGAAATATGATATTTGACTAGCGGGAGGTGCTGTTTGCACAGTCCAAAAGGTGCAAGCATCTCCAACTTGTTAACATTTATGTTGCACGTGCTAATAAAATTTTTTTATTTAAAATAATATTATATTTTAATTAAAAAACTTAAATGATTCTAAGTCAACTTGTCAATTACAACCTATATTAAATTATGAAAACGCCCTTGACTTTAACTTTAAGGAAAAATAATTTTAAGGGTAATTTAATAATGTTATTAGACAGCTAAATAGTGAAAAGTTCTAGATATCCATGTAGCTTTTGAATTGACAATATGATCCGGGGAAAAAAACATTTTACCCTCCAAATAAAGTTATAATTAAAAAATATATAATTTTACAGTGTAGAATCTATAATAAAATGAAAAACCGTCCACATTAAAAGTCTCATCAGTTTGAATTTCTTTTTTTTTAAAAAAAAAACTTAAATTAATATTATGGCATGGAAGGCGGTGCACCGCTCAATGATGGAAGAAAAAACAAAAGCAGTGACATTGTCTTGCCGATGCCGACCATGGAAAGAGTCACCGTACGCGTGCTTAATTATTTGAAGAAACAGCCAACCAAACATACGGGCAATCGGCAATATTATTTCCTTGTCTACTATTTACCAGTGAAACTGTCCACACTCAACGGTCGAGACTCGAGACATAATTTGGACAGAGAAATAAAAGGGCATTGCTATAAATAATTATGATACGGACCTCTCCGAAGTGACATATATTTTGATTTCACACCCACAGTTGACCAAATTGTAGTTGCCGTCTCATCGCTCGCTCAGGTGGGAAGAAAATATATTTTGATTCCACACACACGCGTTATAATCAGCTTTCATGTATATTCAAATTAAATCACTTTATGGATCTGGTTTATAATAAATCATCCACGTCTAAATTAAACAAATTGTAAAATCCTATTAAGATATTTTTTATATTCATTTGGTGTATTTAGAAGAAATGATTTTTTTATTATTATTTTTACTTAATATCAAACATTTGATTATAATGTGAAAAAACATGCATGTTTTGAACCGTTACAAGAAAATCTGCTCTAAATAAATAATATGTATGATCTGAAAAATATTTTTATGGACCAGTAGGATAAATATAGGCCTAAGAGAAAGCCTAGTCGTGTCAGATTAAGATAGTGACTTAATCTAGTCATTAGATCGAACTCAAATTTTTACAGGAGATTTTAAATGATGTTTTCTTACAATGAGTGATTGCATCACTCATTGGATTATTGGATCTCCCAAAATTAAACTCAGAAGTTGATGTTTGGGCTAATTTTGTTATTTTTCTAGATATTTTCAGATTTGTTGTTTAATTTTGGATTTTACGTTATTTTTCTTTATGTTTAAGGATTATGGTTTTGTTTCCTAGTCTAGGTCGTTTTTTTTTTCTAGCATATAAAAGACATTGTAAATTAATTTTGTTAAAATCATGATTTGACTTCTAAAATTATATGATTTTACGAGTCAATATATGCTTAATATACAAAATCGCTTTAAAAACTCAAAATTTGAACTAAAATTGAGTAAAATCATGATCTTGAAATCATTTTTACGATTTCAACCAACACACACGCACACACTGCAGTGCAACAATAAACATTTACCCTAGCCTTTCTTAGTCTCTTTCTCTTATTTGTTCAACAATCAACCACCACTAATAGCCCTCTTCTTTTTTTTCTTATCATTGACGACGTCCTCTCCATCAGCCACCGTGAGATCCAAACAACAACAACAACAACAACAACAACAACAACGCCCTCTTCACCAGTCATCGTAAGTTGTTTTGTTTGTTCTTGTCCCTATAAACTTGTATTCTTAGACATTTTAGATAAAAAATTTAATGAGAAAATTAATTATCTAAAAAGTTTAATGAGAAAACTCAAGAAAATGTCTAATTAATTTTTTTGTTTAAAAATACCTTCATAACCAATATAGGAGGCATCAATTTCTTTAATAAAAAAGGTGTTTGGGTTAAAAATTCCTAGATATAGGAGACTCTTAACTTTACTTTTAAAAGATTTAAAAATTTTAATCATTTGAGAATTACACATAGGAGAATTTTTTATAAAATGCTTTTATAAGGGTTGATTATAGATGTAAGATTGGAAAGAATTCTATAACATAATAAAGTCATCCAATAAACTTTTAATGTTAAGTTTTTTCTTTGATTTCATTTGAAAATTTATTTGCAAATTCAATTGACCTACTAATAGGATTTATTAATCCATAATATATTATATATCCTAAAAACCATATCTTTATTTGACACATCTTCATGCAAAAAACAACCAATCCATTATGTTTTGTCATATTAAACAATTTTTGCAAATGATTGATGTAAACCCCGGGGAAAAATAAAGGTTGCTTAGATTACAAACTAACTACATGAGAAATAAAATTGAAGAAATTCATGCATATGGTTAAATAAAAACGGGAATTTAGAAATTTTTGGATATAAGTTTATGGACGAAATATTTCGAGACAATATAAATCAACCCGAAAATGTTGAGGGTTGGATTAAATTAAAGAAAATAAGATAAACTAAAAAGAAGTGGGGGCAAAACTAATACATTTAAAGAAAATGGGGTCTAAATGCAAATAAGAATAATTATAGAGCATAAATACTACTTTTCTTATCAAAAATAGATCTGCAACTATTGTGAAGAAAGAAGAGAGGGAGTTTTGGTATCTATTTCTACAAATCAAGAGAGAAACACCAAAATTTCAAGAACCCATCCAAGATTAAGGGTTTATAGATGGAATAAACACTGGTGGGTAAGTGATTAACAAGGAAATTGAACAAGAAGAGAAGATGGAGGGCTGGCTATCATTAGATAAGAAAGGAGGAAGTTGAAAATCTTCAACTGGTTGAAGATCAAAACCTTAATTCGTACCGGGTAAGGTGTTCTAAACATGATCTTATAAGTTATTTTAAATTCGATAAGGAATTGATGCCTTGATGTGAATTATAGATTAGGATTCTTAGACTTAAATTTGGGGGAAAAGTATTTGTTGTAAAAATTAAGTTAATTCATGTGTGGTATGTGATTGGGGACGTGAAACCATGATAATTTACCCAGAAAATATAGTTTGGGAAATTTATGTGTGAAGGGAAGGGGGTGACGAATCTGGACAGACTCGTCTCCTGACTTTCAGTAAGATTTCGGATAGGAGGATGAGGGAGAACCAGTGTCCCTCATAGAAATTATAGTTTTGGATGTTAGCTAACTAAGGAAATTGGTCTTGCTCAATTTAGAGCTGTAGAACTCCAGTTATGGGTTATCAACCGAGACTGGGTCATGACAGACCCTGTAGAGCAGTAAGTCTGATTTTTGTTTTATGAGCAATTATGACTATCTTAGGGGCAGAACTGGGTTCTCCTTCCTCAGGAGACTTGTAGCCCCATGTCTTAGTTTTCCAACGAGACCAATCTTGCTTGCAACGAAGTTCTATAACTTTAGATATAGTTAAAAATCTGAGGAGAGGTCGGACAGTAACAGTTCAATGTCTAGACAGTAACAGTTCAAAAATGAGACAGTAACAGTCCAAGCGTATGTTAATGAGCGATTTTGACTACCTTAGAGGCAGAACTGGGTTCTTCCCAAAACATAGAACTTGTAACCTCATGTCTTACCTTTCCAACGCCACAAATTTCGCTTGAATCAGAGTTCTATAACTCCAGATATAGTTAAAAATCTGAGGAGAGGTCAGACAGTAACAGTTCAAAAATGGACAGTAACAGTTGGACAGTAACAGTTCAAACATCTGTTAATGAGCGATTTTGACTACCTTAGAGGCAGAACTGAGTTCTTCCCAAAACATAGAACTTGTAGCCTCATGTCTTACCTTTCCAACGCCACAAATTTCGCTTGAATCAGAGTTCTATAACTCCAGATATAGTCAAAACTCTGAGGAAAGGTCAGACAGTAACAATTCAAAAATGGACAGTAACAGTTGGACAGTAACAGTCCAAACGTCTGTTAATGAGCGATTTTGACTACCTTAGAGGCAGAACTGGGTTCTTCCCAAAACATAGAACTTGTAGCCTCATGTCTTACCTTTCCAACGCCATAAATTTTGCTTGAATCGGAGTTCTATAACTCCAGATATAGTCAAAACTCTGAGGAGAGGTCAGACAGTAACAATTCAAAAATGGACAGTAACAGTTGGACAGTAACAATCCAAGCGTTTGTTAATGAGCAATTTTGACTACCTTAGAAGCAGAACTGGGTTCTTTCTAAAAACATAGAACTTGTAGCCTCATGTCTTACCTTTCCAACGCCACAAATGTTGCTTGAATCGGAGTTCTATAATTCCAGATATAGTTAAAAATCTGAGGAGAGGTCAGACAGTAACAGTTCAAAGAGGAAGCAGTAACAGTTGGATAGTGAAAGTCCAAATATAAAGAAAGGAATGATAACTAGGATTGGACAAAGAACGACAGTAATAATGAGTGAAATGAGAAAAACATAAAGTACTAAGAAATGACTGAAAGAAAGACTTATTGGTTGTTGATATGGTTATTATAAAACATATCCTTGAGTGAGGAAAATTTATGAGATAAACCTGTGATTTGCAGGAGGGACCACAGACGTAGTGCAACAGCAGCAGCAGGGGAGCACGAGTAGAGCTTCTATTGCAGGTAGGTGATTCACACCTATGCTTCCTAGTTAAATTCCATGATTTAATATATTTTGATGTGAAATGTGAATTACTGAATGTATGTGTATTCAAGGTGAAAAGTTGTTATGTGAATTGCCAAGTGATGAAATTATTACTGAAAAAGGAAAATATGATAAGTGTGATTTGAGGCATAAACTAGCATACATTAAGTGTATGTTAGGATCCCGGGTAAGGGGATCACCCTGTATTGGCTAGCATACATTTAGTGTATGTTAGGATCCCGGGTAAGGGGATCGTCACGAATGGACTACCATACATTTAGTGTATGTTAGGATCCCGGGTAAGGGGATCTCCACGTATTGGCTAACATACATTCAGTGTATGTTAGGATCCCGGGTAAGGGGATCTCCACGTATTGGCTAACATACATTCAGTGTATGTTAGGATCCCGGGTAAGGGGATCACCATGGAATGGCCAGCATACATTTAGTGTATGTTAGGATCCCGGGTAAGGGGATCACCATGTATTGTCTAGCATATATTGAGTGTATGTTAGGATCCCGGGAGTGTATGTTAGGATCCCGGGTAAGGGGATCTCCACGTATTGGCTAACATACATTCAGTGTATGTTAGGATCCCGGGTAAGGGGATCACCATGGAATGGCCAGCATACATTTAGTGTATGTTAGGATTCCGGGTAAAGGGATCGCCTTATATCGACTCCTATGGGGTGGTGATGACGATACCAGTGAAATTGGTATCGGTAATGGGATAAGCAAAAGTAATCACGTTGATGTCTGGAATGAAGGTTGATAACGGCAGAGGGAACGATTATTAATAGTTGAATAAGGAAGAGATTTTAAATAAATAAAAAAACTAGAAGGGAGAAATAAATGAAATATGAATGCATGTTGCCCTGTTGAAATTATTAGATATTCATATTGTTATATTTATGGAAATATTCACCTTGCAATAATATGTATTTTGTTTCAGGATCATCGCATGCACGACAAGAGTAGATCCTAGCTTATGTTCCCTTTTTGAAGTCTAGGTTCTAGGGAGTATACCCTTGTATTTTGTAAACATGAAAATGGTTGTATAACTTAATTTGTATAATAAATGTTTAAACTTGATTGGATGAATTTAACGTTGTAGTTTATATAACCATATTTCATGTCTATGAATTTATATTTATTTAAATTATCCATCCATAATGATATTTTTGTTATATCATGCATATCATAAATATTATGGTTGATAGGTGTGAGTATAATTGTGGAATTGAAACCCAGGCTGATTGGGTCGGAAATTAAGTTATGAGATGCGAACTGTTAGAAGTATAAACAGGTTACATGTCGGTAAATTGGGACCTTCCGGTATAGGGGGGACTCCGTTGAAATTTCTGGTAGATGTTAACACGAAGACCGTGAATATGTATATATATATATATAAAAAAAATTTAACTACTATGTTTTTCTATTGACATGAGATTGTGGTTTTATCCCAGAAATGGGGGATGCTACAATTGATATATTATGAACGGTAGTTGATTTTGAAAATATTAATACATCATTTATGTACACTATTGCAAATTTAAAATATAAGAATTAAGGAACTATCTAGGTGGTGGCTCAGTGGTAAGAGTTTGGGACCAAGAGGTTTGCTCCCTCTGTGGTCTCAGGTTCGAATCCTGTGGTTGCTCATATGATGGCCATTGGAGGCTTACATGGTCGTTAACTTCAGGGCCCGTGGGATTAGTCGAGGTGCGCGCAAGCTGGCCCGGACACCCACATTAAACTAAAAAACTAAAAAAAAAATAAGAATTAAGGATGTTACCTTTTAGGATTATGAAGGAGTGTTTTTAAGTTTGAATGGCATTGCATTTCATTTATAATGTTCAAACAAGACAATGGATGTTGTTTTGAAACAATCTTTTTCATCTATTTGGATTTGTTAAAATCTTAATCTCATGTCCAACTTTGAAAAATTGATGCACAGTGGAGTTTTTTGATTAATTAAGTATCGTTTGTTAGATATAATATATCTATTCCATTGATGTTTTTTGTATTATTATTATTATTATTATTAAAGAGCTTGTAATTAATGACAAGTCTTGGTGCATCTTGTTCTATTTTTGCTTGATTTTAAACATAGAAAGCAACACAAAACCAAGGTGACTTACTTGGCGTTAAGAGACCTTTTTAAGCATTTCATTGATTTTTTTTTTTTGCAATATTCAAGTAATTCATGATTCTTATGGATTGGCCTTGATTTTGTTGTAATCCTTTTTTCATCATTTTTTTCATAAGCTAATTGAACTATATGCTATTTTCTATTTCAAAATGCATTACGCACATCGAAACAAATTTTTCTTTTGAATAATTCTTGAATTTTTTAAACTTTTTCTTGATTTTGTAAACTTTTAATTTCTTCTCCAATCTTTTTATAGTACATTTCAAATTTAATGAGTTCTTTTGAATCACAAAGATGGATTTGAAAATTGATTTATTTTGAAAAGTATGTTTTTCTATTAGTCTTAGGTCATGATTACCTTTTACCAAGTATTTTGTTTTAATTCCTTGGCTATCTACTTTGAAATGATAAATTTAAATTAAAAAAACATTTCTAAAATAACTTGTTAAGTCGTGTCTCAAAGAAGTATTGATGTATTTTTGAAACAAATCTCTTGATTGTATATATGAATCTTATATAACTTGTAAAACTTTATTGACACTAATCTTTTTTAATACTATTTTGACAACTCCAGAATCAACTAAAGCAATTATTTTGATTTTGTGTTTTTCATTAATAGCTAGGGCTTTTTAATGTATCATTTTTAAAACTATATTTTTGTAATAGTATTTATGAATTCTTGATGTTAAATATGATTAGTAATATGACTTGAGATGTTGATGGTAGATCTTGGGTTGTAAAATCAATTTGAGATGAAAATCTTGGTCTTGTTCATAATGATTATTTTATAATTGCTTTAATTCTTTGAAAAAACCCCAATATAATCAAATAACCCTAACTCAAAAAATCTATAGAATTGAATGGAATGATTTCATATGATCCTTATACATGTATATTTATAGTAATTGGCAATTGACAATGTAAAGATAAATCTTATGATGCTTAAGAAGTTACTATTGAGGCTTCTTGATAGTTACTTTTCAGACTTATTTTGAAGAAAGAAATAATAGAAGATAAAAATTTTAGATGGAAATAATATCTTCATTTTTTATGTATTATGAATTTTTTATTCTCCCTCTTTTTTATGATTATCTCTCTCCTCAAAATAAATTTCAAGAAGTAATTAATAGAATATCACTAATTATTTTATAAACAATTAAGACTTTTCATGTATATATCTCGGTAAAGGACCATATATTTTATAAATAATCTTCAATAAATATAATGCTTTATTTAGTTTTTAAATTTATTAAATTTGCTTATAATTAGAGAGTCTATAACTACAAAACATTTATAAAAAAAATCTTACAATTTATATAATCAAATTTATTAATTTATAACACTTTACCTCGCCTAAAAAAATATCAAAAAAAAATTATATATAAAATTACAATTATATTTTAATTAATAAAGAAAAACCCTTATACAAATATTAAACTTTACCATCAAACTATAATCAAATTAATTTTACAACTTTGTAATAAAAAGAAGAAGCTAGAACTTTCACAAAACACTTTGTGTGCATGCAAAATCAAACCTCACCTAATTCCAGGAAATAACAAAATCACTATCATCTGACATACCGGCAGTCTTAGATGCAGTAGAAGAATCTTGATTTTCATAAACAAATATTTCTTCAGCAGCTTCTTTGAAAATAACTTTTTTGGGTTCTTCGAGCTTTCTGCTATTGTTGAAGCTGACAAGCTGATGGAAACAAAATGCTTTCTTTGATGGTAGATGGATTGAGATTCACCAGCTTGGTTTTCCAAGATAGCAACATCACATCCCTGCTGCAAAACAGATAAGAAATATGTAATCCCTTTACCATATTGTCGCTTTCAGAAGTTATTTTATCAAGAAAATTAACACAAAGCCACCCAAGAATTCCTGTATAATCAAGCTATAATTGTTCGGTAACTATCACAAAATGTGCAGCATACCATCGCCGATGAACTGCAGGTTGAGAACCACGTGGTTGGCGCTAATTATTCAACATTTTGCTTAGTTCAATGCTATCAAAGCTATCCACTCCATTTGATGAGATGTATTGAATGAGTGCTGGAAATTCTTCTTGGAAAAATCTGCTTTCTAGATCTGGATTTTTGCTGTTTTTCATCATGAAAAGTTACCCCTGAAAGGATAGAGAGATTTGACGAAGATAAATTATTTAGCAAACATATTTCAAAGGTCAAAGATTTTTTAAACAAGAATCATCTCAAACTTCTTTTAGACCATCCCTGTATGTGTTGGCTTTCATGCTGGGCGAGCTTTTTCCAAGTTATGGTCTTCTCTAGGCTCAGTCTGTTTTCATCAGCATTTCAATGAAAATAAACAAGGTAAAATGTTTGGTAACAAATTAAATTATGTTTTGTATTTTTAGGATTACTAAAATATTAAATTTGAAATATAGGTTTTATGCAGCAGTGTTTATATTTTTTTTACTGTGTTTCGTGAAACTTTGTTTGTTTTTGTGTTTCAAAAGCACTTTTAAAAAAAATTATTTTTTTTTATTTTTTTCTTTACTTCAAATTGATATATTTTTGGTGTTCTCATCAAAAATAATTTTTAAAAAATAAAAAAAATATTATTTTGATGCATTTCTAAATAAAAAATATTTTGAAAAACAACCGCAACCACACTTCCACAAAACATTTTATACATGTTTTTTGCTACACATAAACTTCAATCATAATTTTTACCAAACACATATCTAAATTCAACTAACCATAGCTAAACCATAACTAACAATATTTTATTTAAATTTATTTTTTTAAACCACAATTATAAAATTTACCTGAAAAATAAATATACATCCATTATCGAAACATTCCCAAACTTCTTAAATTTGACAATCCCATTTCTAGGCCTACACCATCTTTACTTCTTTACTCCTTAAACACACTAGTAATTAAGGTTAATAAAACAATACTTCTTATTTTTCACTGTTCAAGCATTATTAGAATATATTTGGAAATGGGATGTAAATGACATTCTTAAAAATTTTAAAATTTGTTTTTATTTAAAATATTTTTTTTTATATTTTCAGATCGTTTTAATGTATTAATGTCAAAAATAATTTTTAAAAACTAATTTTTTTTTTATTTTAATACATTTTTAAATAAAAAAATACTTTGAACCGTATCGCTACTACAATTTCTAATATATAAATAATGTCAAAGTTTGAACAATAAAATCTTTTATTTTATAGAATTTTAGTCTCAATTTGGGTTATGATGATGAGAGTTTTTTTTTATTATAAAGACAAAAAAAATGATGTTGTTTTTTTTAGTTGATTTTATGATATAATATATATGAGATTATTTTGATTATTTTGAATTTTTTTTTTGTTAGCTAAGGATATTTTATATAATTTTCAAAACAATTGATGTAAAATGTAAAAAAATTACCTCTAACATAATTGAAAAAGAGAGTAAAAAAGATAAATATATAAATAAAGGAATAAGAGAAGCAATAACAAGACAACTTCATTTTCTCATTATTTAACAATCACTGTACCACGGTTGTGATTCTCTCTTTGTTTCTCTCTTTCCATTGTTCTCTTCTCCTCAGATCCATACAACAACCGTTTCTCTCTTTCTCACAGATTCCCTCTAAAATTTTATTTCACCAATTGAGGTGGTTCTTGTTTCAAAGTTTAAGCTTTTTGAGTTTTTGGTGGTTTTGAGAGAGAGTGAAGAATTTGAAGTGGGGGTGTTGATGGTTGTTGAAAAGAAGATAACTTTGAAGCAGAGAGTGAGAAGGAAATAGATTTGGTGGAGGTTGTTGGGCAAATGCAGTTGTTTTTTTTATAATTATTATCTTAAAGGAGAAATAAAAATAAAGCCTTTGTTTTTGTTTAAAACAATAGATAAAAAGAGAACAAGTTCTTTTCTTGTTTGTGTTTATTGTTTTGTGGTGGGTTTTGAAAATCTAGAAGACTCAACAGGATCATCCAAAGAAGGTTAGTTTCCCTTTCTCTCTCTGTTTTTTTTTCTCCTATTAATCTTGATTTTTCTGTTGAAAAAGTTTGAATTCTCTTGTTATGAAGAATTTGGGATCTGGGTTCTTTGATTCAATTTGGGTAAATTTGGATTTTGGCTAAAGTTTTTTATTCTTAATTGTATGGTATTTTTTCTTCCGGGGGAATAGAAACTAAAAGAAAAGAAGTTGAATGGATTTTTATCAAATTCAACCACTCAATTGATCAAAAAAGAATTTTTAGGATTTTTGCGGCCTTCTTTAACTTAAGGGAAGATGAAAGATTTGATTTTCGATGGTGTTCTGTTTAGTTTTTGTTGAAGTGGAAAATTATCCTTTTGAATTAGGATCTGGGTTATTGATATTGTCTATTCGGGTGGGGAGAAAGTGTAGGATAATGGATGAAGTTTTGTAATTTGAGAAAATTGGGCTTAATCAGATTAGTAAGTAAATATGTTAAGTTTGGGGTTATTTATGCTTAATTTGCATTAAGTTCATGGTCAATTGGTTTGGTTTTGAAATGTGGTTGGATACTACTTCTAGTTAACTTGTAAATTAATTCTTTGGTTTGGTTGCTGATTTATTTTAAATTTTGAAAACTTAAGCTAATTATTTGTACTTTTATGCTCTTGATAAGTTTTAACTAGAATTTTAATACTTTTGTTACTTGTACGAAAAAATATGATCTGTTTTTAGCTTTTGGTTGCTTTGTGATCATGAAGTGGTTACAGTTTTGTCTGTCGCTTATTGAAACAAATGCAAGCTGAAATTCCCCATTTCTGAACTGCTAAACTATGAATAACCTAATTGATTGGTTTGGGTTTGATGCTTGAAAATTTTGTTCCTGGTCCTAATTAGTCAGATAAATGGTTCTGATTCTCACTGATGTTGCTTCCCTCCAGAAAATAAAGGTGTTTTACTTGATATTTTTGTGTGCTGTATTGCAATTGCTAGACACTATTCTAGTCCATTAGATTCTGAATTTGATTCTTCACTAATGCATATTGTGAGCCGTGACCAATTGCAACCTGATGCCTTTCCCTAAAGTTGATGGTGCACAATTTCTCCGCTATTCATTCTTCGGTTCTTTTTTCTAATGTTTTTCATGTGTATTGATTTGTGAAAGATTTCACTATCTCATTCTTCAAGCAGTTTTTTCAGTGTAATGATGATCTTTTGGCATACAATCAAGTTAGAGATTAGTTCACTCCTAGCATGATCATTCGATAAAATTATTGATTTATATGTGTCCAGTGTTGGCCCCCTCTGGAACACTGGTATGTCTTGCTTGCTTTGGAATATACAACTTATTTCCATTTGCTTGTTGAACTGTCGGGATCTTATTTTTGGTTATGCATGCATCTGTATATAATTCCCAGTATATGCTCTATGTATGCTATCGTTTTAACAGAGGCTTCATCTGCTTGTCTTTTTTGTCCAGAGGCTCTTGGATTTGTGTTTATGTTTTCTAATTTTTTTGTTAATTTGTTTCTAGATGCTTTTTATCTAGGCAATCCCTGCAGCAAAATCATTACATGCTTGAATCTGAAATTTTTGTCTTGTTTCAGGACTTAAAAGAGATGGAATTTTTCACTGAGTATGGGGATGCCAATAGATACAAGATTCTAGAAGTTATTGGAAAGGGAAGCTATGGAGTTGTTTGTGCTGCAATTGACACTCATACTGGAGAAAAAGTGGCAATAAAGAAAATCAATAATGTTTTTGAGCATATTTCTGATGCTTTTCGAATCTTGAGAGAAGTAAAGTTACTTAGGCTTTTACGGCATCCTGATATCGTTGAGATTAAGAGAATCATGCTGCCACCCTCAAAGAGAGAATTCAAAGACATATTTGTTGTTTTTGAGCTTATGGAATCTGATCTTCACCAAGTCATCAAAGCTAATGATGACTTGACAAGGGAACACCATCAGTTCTTTCTTTATCAGATGTTACGTGCACTGAAATATATGCATACAGGTGACTGTTTCTTTCTTACCTGCTCTGTCAAAGGCCGCTTTTAGGTCAAAATTTTCCGTCTCTAATCCTTGAAAACAGATATATGCTTGGTCATTATCTTGTGTAACAGTGTAAATGCAGCTTAAATTGTAATGCTTTTGATCTACCTCTGTTCTAAACTAAAGTTGTTTGGCTGCAGCAAATATGTACCACAGAGATCTTAAACCAAAGAATATTTTGGCAAATGCAAATTGCAAACTTAAAGTATGTGACTTTGGTCTGGCAAGAGTAGCATTTAGTGATACACCAACCACTGTTTTCTGGACGGTATGTATTCCAGCATTTTATAACAAGTATCAGTTGGCAACATCTCTCAGTTAAGAAGTTTTCATTAATAAATGCATCTTGCAGGACTATGTTGCTACAAGATGGTATAGAGCTCCAGAGCTGTGTGGATCTTTCTTTTCAAAGGTATGGCTTTTATTTACAATGTGTGGCCATTCTTTTCCAGAGCTAACCTGGTTGGAGCGTGATATTGGCTACAGTGGACTAACATTTTGGTATAGGTCGACATGTAATTTACTGGTGCTTGATTCCTAAATTTCTTACAAGTGTTGCTTTATAGTGGTACATTATTTTTGTTAACACTATGGTTATTTCTTTTGTTGAATAATGCTATAGTTATTATGTCATTGTTCAGCATATTTAATATCATTTTGGTATTTCCTTGTTTTACAATAAGCTTTTGTTGGATATGAAGCAACAGAAAATATAGTACAATTGGTTGTCCTTGCATCATTGAAGCAAAATGTTTACTTCTCCATAAAATGATTGAGTGCTTTATAGTTAGCAGTAATGCCTAGATTAAAATAATTGTTGTTCAGGGAGGACTATGAACTCTCCTGGAAGTTGAAATATCTGTCAATTCAGGTAACTGTGTCAGGTTATGTCTGTTTCTCTGGAGTGGTTTAATTGCAGTGTAAAGCTCTATAATTCTGCTGCTTATTTTTGAGTTTCTACTTGGGTGCAGTATACACGAGCAATTGATATTTGGAGCATTGGCTGCATCTTTGCTGAGGTACTGACAGGGAAGCCACTGTTTCCGGGTAAAAGCGTTGTTCATCAATTAGATTTGATCACTGATCTTCTTGGGACTCCTTCATTAGAAACCATTTCTAGAGTATGACTCTCTCGCTCACCCCCCCAGTTGGTCACAGCAATTCCTTTTCAAGTTATTGGTCATAATTTGTATTGGATTAAAATGCAGGTCCGAAATGACAAGGCAAGAAAATACTTGACAGAAATGAGGAAAAAACAGCCTGTGCCATTTGCACAGAAATTTCCAAATGCAGATCCTTCGGCACACAGGCTACTGCAAAGGCTTCTAGCATTCGATCCAAAAGATCGACCAACTGCTGAAGAGGTGTGTGCTTTGTTGCATTTGCTCGCCTTAAGAATGGTGTCCTGGAATTCAATTCTTGTTGATGTATGAATGGAGCCGCTCCTTATCTTTATTTCATTGCTGAACTGATTGATGCAAGTTTTGTATAATAGGCATTAGCTGACCCTTACTTTAAGGGCCTAGCCAAAGTTGAGAGAGAACCTTCCTGTCAGCCAATCACGAAGTTGGAGTTTGAGTTTGAAAGGCGAAGGGTAACAAAGGAAGATGTTCGGGAACTGCTATACCGGGAAATACTGGAATACCATCCACAGCTGCTCAAAGACTACATGAATGGAAATGAAAGCACTAATTTTCTCTATCCTAGGTACTAAGTTCTTCCTCCCTCCAGCTCACCTTTCCCTTTTCTGAGTAGCAGCAATTGCCTTTCCTTTTCCTTTCTATGTTTTAAGTATTTATAATTTGAAATGCAGTGCCATAGGTCATTTTAGAAAGCAGTTTGCATATCTCGAGGAAAACAGTGGTAGAAGTGCACCAGTGATACCTCTAGAGAGGAAGCATGTCTCTCTTCCACGGTATGACTTGCAATTACTTGTTCCTTTGTCCTCTAAATCATTGATGATAAAATGGTTTATAGGACTTATTTGTTTTGAGGGTTATAGAGTATTGTTTAATCTGGAATTCTTGTGTTCTTCCACTGTAAATATGTTGTCTGCATTCTTTCCTTTTAACCTTTCCTTTTGTTCACAGGTCTACTGTTCACTCAAACACAATGCCTCCTAATATGCAATCAAATTCAACCTCATTTGACAACAGGCAAGTTACAGAAGATGCTTCTAAAAATTTAAGAGTACAGGATACAAGTTTTGAAAATCCAGCAAAGGTCGCAAGGCCCCCACCTCGAATGCCATCAGGTATAACTTATGCTTATTTTGCTTGCTTTCTGTAAAGAGACATTTCCCCCCTAAATCTAGCCTATTGGGAAAACTTTTGTATTCGACCTTCAAGCCTCTGCAAGTTCTCTCTCTTTGTCAGTAAGATGTTGGAGGGCTTCATCTTTCAGCAGTTACTGTTAAGGATAGACTTTACTAAATAACTACATCAATATATATGGATCACTTGAATGTTGAAGCTGCAGGGAGTTGTCGATTCATTATCATACCATAGTGACTTATGGCAGAGCTAGTTAACTTTTTTGTCCTTGCGACTAGTTTAATTCCTATCCTGGATATATGCCGTTTCCAAACTGCAAAAAGATAATTTTCTTTTGAAGCTCGGAAGCAAGAACTAGTTTCTGAATTGTTCTTATGAACTCTTTTACCAGATGTCTTTCAAGACCTTTTATTGTGCTTCCTGGGAATTTTGGTTTCCCCAAGCTAGATTCCGTTTAGCAGACTAAACATCTAATTTTTTTTGTTTTGTTTTGTTGTGCAGCAAAGCCAGGGAGAGTTGTGGGATCAGTTGTACCGTATGAGAATGGCAGAAATGTCAAAGATCTCTATGATACAAGGATGTTTTGTAGAAATGCTGTTCTTCCTCCCCAAACCAGCTCTCCACACTGCTTCTTGAGGACTAACACATTGATACAAGAGAAGTCTATCTCGGAGACTGGAAAAGATTCACAAACCAAACAGCAACCTCCTAAATGTAATGTGGCGGCCAAGCCATCCTCTGGGATGGCCATGGATGTGAACACCAACCCATATTACCAACCACAATCTAGGGTAGAGCAGTTAAATGAAAGAATTGCCATTGATGCAAAACTGCTCCAGGCACAATCCCAGTTTGGTCCGGTTGGTCGTGCTGCTGTAGCTGCTCATAGGAACGTGGGCACTGTTCATTATGGATTAACATAGTCAGTCTTATTTGAGATAAATCCTTTCCACCCTCGCGCCGATAAGACAAGTATCAAGATTATGCATTGGATTTAGGTCTAGACTCGAGTTGGGGTAGCTGGTCTTCTTTCTAGAATGATAGGTTTCAAGGGTGTAGTCAACTTCCTGTATATTCATGCTGTGTAATTAGATATCTAATGTAATTCAATTCGTTGATCAGAATAAAATTCCACTCAGCATTTCAAGGAACTTGTGTTTTAGTGGAGTACTGTAGTCTCAAATCACTATTGTCGTTTAAGCAACAAAAGGGGAAATGATGCCTGAGCGGTTAGGAGAGAGCTGTACTATTTATTAACCAGGTTTTATTTAGCAGACAGGTTTGAGCAGCCCTGTGCCTGCTAACAAGGACAAAACTAAAAGGAGAAACAGGCACAAAAAGTTCGAGGAATTTCATGAATCATAGCTATAATATTTTTTACTTGGCATTTTGCTATCTGACTGTATCGTTCTTAATTTTGGAGCAACAGTGTTAAAGTCACTGACGATCCTCTCTGCCACTTGATCTTTGCTGATGTACAGTTGCCAAGTCAATTGATGGTCAGTTTCTCTTCACAGGTTAAGTGCCAGGATCCTGCATTGCAACAATGAATCGAATAAAATAGTAAGAAGCAATTCCTAATAACATATTGGCACCCTCGTCTGACAGCAAACTTCGAAGAAAGGAAGAGAATATACCTGGTCAAGAAGTACAGTGCCAACGTCAAGTTCCCCAAGTTCTTGGATCCCCTATCCGACCAACCCCCTTCTTTATAGAGTACCCGTATTCCCCCCAAACAGGATGAGGAAGAATTTGCAGCATCTCTTGTGCTTGAGGGTTGCTATATGGATCACATAGAATATGTGGCTCTTCAAGGTGCTCAGCAGTGCCCGGAGCACACCAGAGGTGGTAAGCATCATGAGGGAAGTTCTCCTTATCGGTCATGTGGATTTTGATTCCATTTGAAAAGGGGCTATAAGGTGGACACTACTTCAAATTTTCTGGTTGGCACCAAGATTTTGTTTCAGGATTTACGATCATCTCGCGGTATCGTGTAACGTCTGTGGTCACATCCCCATCACAAGGTTTTCCTTTGTTTTTTCAACATCCTCCCATGTCCTTCAGGTAGAACTGGCTATTTGGACGGCCTCCTTGCTTTATTTCTAGTCTGAACTTCACTTCGAAAATGGGTGATTTTGGAGCCCGAGGGATATTGATAATGTGCATGAAATTAAGGTACTTATTCATAAGATCACGATCATACTAGTTATGGTGCCAAGTGGACGCTTTCAAAAAGTGCTGGAGGCCGCAACAAAAAGGCAGGAATCACAGGAGCATAACTAATTAACTTGCGACCTTGTAATAGTTTGCAAGAATAGATCGAAAGCTAGTCCTCCTGCATGGAAAGGGAATGTAAGCTTGCGGCCTTTAAAATAAATCAGTGGACGACGATATTAGAAGGGAAAAGAACATGGCGAATGAATAAGAAGCTGGAATTAATTAATTACGCATGGCAGGAACAGTTTTATGCGCCGATAAAATTAAATTCATCAGAGGAGCAATCATAATAAATGACAGAGTCGTAGAAGCTTCTGAAAGACTATACTTTAGCAATTTAGAGCAGAGTTAATTCCAGAGTTGGAACCCATCCATGCAAACAAACAAAGGCTTAAATGAGCTCCCCCGAAGCTTAAATTAATCAAAATATATAATCCAAACATCCATGTTAATAATAATAATAAAAAAACTTAAATTAACAATGTATTTCCTTGTATATAATAATAGAAAAAAACCAATAAAATAAAGCTAGCGATCAACTTTGTAGTTGACTGGAGCATCTTAAACTGTGGAAATTACAAACAGAGAGCAGCATTGGGGTATGATATAGAAAAACATGGTACGTGCTAAGCTTGAGATGTGCTAAACATTCCTCCAAGTCCACTTACATAGTAATTTATATAAAATTAATCAAAGTATATATAAATTGAACTGAACATTCACGTTAATAATAATATTAATAAAAATCATGTCCAAACATCATGGAAGGTGCAAGACTGGAGGCTGAGCGAGAAGATGTGGCATACATATCTTGTGAAAGTGGACCTGGTTTTATTTCAATACCGATTCAAGCGTAGGTGAAGCCACTCAGAATTTTTTATTACTCGCGTAGATTTGCAAATAGACAGTAAAGAAATCTATGTATAGTTTAGTAATTTAAAATACAAAAACAAATCAACTCTTAATATTATTGGCATTGGCGAGAGGAAACCTGAGTGTTTTCTATCTGGTCTGAAAATAGTTGTTGGTCAAAGTGATTTTCACTCAGAAATACATTAAAATAATATTTTTTTTATTTTTTAAAAATTATTTTTAATATCAGCGCATCAAAATGATCTGAAAATACTAAAAAATTATTAATTTAAAGAAAAAAAAATAAAAAATTTTTAAATTTTTTCAAAAACGTTTTTAAAATACAAAAACAAACAGGACCGTAGTCAATATCGTTGTTGAATCCCATGCGAGGAATTTTTGCTGGAGCGTGCAAAAGTTACCATATAACATTGTTTAATTTCATAATAATCTATCGTTGCCTATAGATTATGTCCATAATTTGATGGAAGTTTAATTTTAACATAAGATTATGTCCATAGCTTGTTACACTAATTGTTAACATCACTTTACAAGATAATTTAATTAATATTTATCATATTAAAAATCAGAATGACACGTCTTTGAAAGATTATGATAAACATCCCAAGGTTTGTTTGTAATTGCAATTTCCCTTTCACATGTAAAGAACTACAATTTTACATACCGAGTCAAAGTCAATTTTTTATATTTAGATAAAAAAGATGAAAATAACCCAAATCTCCCTTTCTTCTCCTGCCAACATAAATCAAATTTGGCTCAATTCCCAAATCAAAACGCATTGACAAATACAAAACGCCATAAGAGATCAATTTTCTATATATAAAGAAGAGTCGAAGAGCTAATGTGCATCGTGGGTGAAAGGTAACAGTTGGTTGGCTTCATAGGTTGATGATGGTGGTGTCCGTTGGTGGACAAGAAGGGGTGATGATGTTAGAGATCTAAATATATATGCCATAGTTAATCTTAGCTCACTCCCCCTTAAATTATTCTAGATTACTTTTCTTGCGCCGGTGGTTGTGGTGGTGGGAGAGAAAGACAATGGTGATTGTAGCGTTTTTTTTTTTTTTAAATTTTTTTTGGATAAAGACATTTTGAATATTAAATCAATTATAATGTAAACTTATACTATTTTAGTACTCTTTTTTTTTTTTTACTAAGTTTGCACGTTATTGATTCTGTATGTAAGGTTTTATTAACTATTTTAATTTATAAAGTATGATTTTTTAATTAAATAGAGAAGGGAAAATGCAATCACAAACAAACAATCCCTAGGATGATTATTATAATTTTTCCTATCTTTAAACATTACAAATGTCTTCATGAGATATATTAGTGGAATATCAAGAATACATCTCAAAAAACATATATTGTTTAATTGTATAAATCAACACCTTGTTTTTTGTTTTCATATATATATATATATATAAAGAATATTCAAAGGCTTGGGTTTATGCAGATGCTCTCCTTATTTAGTTTTTCTTATGGTTTTAATTTAATTTTTCTGATATTGTTCAAACTAGAGATCGCATATTATATATGTAAAATATCCCCATCATACATACACGTGTGTGTTTTTGTATGGAGGAAACAAGATATCAAGATAGACACAACCTTACATTCGTTTCAACTACTTTTTCATATAATTCCTTAGATAGGGGTGATTAGTTTGTGAGAGATTTTGTTGTTGTGACTGGGTTGATCAGCCGGACCGGTCCGAATTTAATAACTATGATTGTGAATGATTATAAAGATCAAATTTTAGTGATAACAAAATAGTTATTGTATATCTTTCGTATTTCATGAAAACCAGATTTTTCATATCCCTTTTTGTGTGTTTATACGAACACACACATTCTTTGAATGAATGTATAAAGAAAATTTTTTTTTTCCCCAAACCACTTCTTTTGATTTATTATGTTTTCCAAACAGAGATTCTAAGATTCAATGGGATATTTGCTACGCACACCCAAATTATTGACCAAAAAATAAACTTAGTTAATAAAAACCTTGGTGGTTATGAATAAGTTAGAAAAACATAGCAACATAGAGAAAATCTTACTACTGTCATCTCAGAAGTCTTGATGACTAAAATTAACTGTAAACCCCAAGTCTACTAGTGTAAACCCCCTGACAGACACACACACACACACACACACACACACACACACACACACACACACACACACACACACACAGAGAGAGCTTCCCAAGATATTTAGGGAAAAGGGCCGTTGTCGGCCACCGCTTGCTGACGACGGAACGCATCGTCAATTAAAAGTCCTCACGTTGGACTTAGTTGGAAGGGTAGGTGTTCGGCATGTCCCTTGACACCCCTGATAAACAAAAGATGGAACAAAATTTGTAAACACAATAAGAACAAAAGATAAACAAATATGTAAACAAGTAAGTTGGGTTGTTACACCTAAAAATGATCTTTAGATCTGGTCACAAGTTTTTAGTCGATATACTTTATTTTAAAACATAATATAAAACATACAAACTTCTGATGTGATTGAAGAGATAAGTCTAATAACTTAGAGTCCGCTCTAACAATCAAACTAAACAATCATAGTAAATAAGTATAGGAAAACATTCATACTCATCATATAAACTGAAAAGAAATGATAGAATAGATCTCATAGTTTTTGAAATCCGAAGGTTTCTGTATTCTTTCAACCAAGAAAAATAACTTAGCCTTGCATGTCTATTAAAAAAATAAGGAAGAGAAAAGATGAAAACATAATTTCGGGTTTAAGAGAAAAGGGTGAGAGTTTTCTTCTTCTTTCTGGCTGCCTCCTTCTCTTTCTTTTTATTTCATAGGAAACTCAAATCCCCACATCCCTCTAATCCGTTTGTATCCTCCAAAAATTAAAAATAATCCATTCCAAAGTAGACAATCTACATTTAAATAGTACAATAATTATTTTCCTAAAAAGAGAAAAAAATAGTCTTGCATAAAATCTTCAAGCTTTGACTTTGGACTTAGAGAAGTTAATTTGCCCAAATAAATACCTTTTTCATATGAAGAAACATTTGTCATGTTGGTTTGGATGCTTTGGAAGTAAGTTGGACTTGTTTCTTCACAAAACCTGTTTGTTGGCAGAATTTATAGGTTGTCTTAACAAAATCATATCTCTTTCATATGAGCTCTTTTTCTGCTTCAATTTGGTAGGTTGATAGGTATTTGAGTCAGGAATCCAAAACAATTGAGTTTTCATCAAAATGACTTCTTTAACTCAAGATATTCAAGTCGGAATGACCGAATGTCAAAACTGGCAGAATTTAAGACTTGTCTTTGAAGGTAGTGATTTCCATGCCCTTTATTTTTTATTTTTCCTTTCCATAAATTTATAGAAATGTGTGGATGTTATCTTTCTAATGCAACTAGAATCACTTCATTGTGACCTTTACAACTCAAGTTCTGCATAAAACACCGAACATAGGTCAAATATGTCAATATTCGACATGAATTGGAACATGGTCTGAATTTTATGTCTAATTTACTCCTTTTTAAATATTAAATCCAAAAGTTCCTTCAAAACATAAAACAAAGATTATTGAGGCATTTTATATATAAAACATGAACAAAATACTAGGTAAATATGAGTAAAACTATCAAATAATATGGTTGCATCAAGTCACATATGGTAAAAGCCTGGCCTAAAGGCAACCCACATTCAAAAATATGATCAATCCCTCAGGGGAATTGCTTAAGGAACTATTTTGATGCATACATTGGAAGTTTCAATTCTCATGAACAAAACCAAGTTTTTTAAAGATTTTCTTTTTGAAAAAGATTTTTTATACTAAAACAAAACCAAAAAGCCCTTACGATGGAAAAGGAAATTAAAGCATTGATAAAATAATTATAGAAAGCAGTGTCAAAACACATATTCAGTGGAGTAAGAAAGGGCCCCACAAGAAACAAAAGCTAGAGACTTCCTCCCAAGAATGTGATGGGTAAGAAAGGCAGCATAAGAAATGGATCCTGACTCAAGAATGAGCTCACACAAAAAAAAAGAGTTCATAGGAAACCAAAGAAAGGGTGAGACCTATGTTTCCAAACTAGGTAATAATATATACATTGAACCCCAAAACATTGCACAAGTTTTATTTTACACAAAAATTCTTGAAATCGGACTTACACGAGTTAAAAGACTAATAAAAAATGAGTCTTTGAAAAGCTTTAGTTGAAAGGGATCATTGAGATCTAGGGTTTCAAGTCAGCTGAGCTGGAAAAAAGGTAATATTTTGGTTCTGGTTGAAGGGGATCGTTGGATTGGGATCTCAGGTTGACTGAGCTAAAGTCAAAGACCAAGGTTCGAGTTAAAGGAGTTTTCTAGATTGAGATTTTAGGTTAACCAAGTTGAAGGCAACATTTTGGTTTTGGTTAAAGGGGATTGTTGGATTGGGATCTTAGGTTGACCGAGATAAAGATAAAGACCAAGCTTCTGGTTAAAAGGGGTCTCTAAATTAATATTTCAGGTTAACCGAGTCGAAGACAATATTTTGATTCTGATTAAAGGGAATCACCAAATTGAGATTTCAGGTTAATTGAGTTGTAAACTGTTTGATCATAGTTTTAATTGAAGGGGATTAATGCGAAGACAGAGTTTCAGGTCAACCAAATTAAAAGCTTTGAGATGATTAGTTTTAGAAGAACATTATGTTTGTTTGTACAAACTTATTACGCAAAGCACATAACAAGTTTTTCCTCCGTAAGTATTGTAAAGAGGGGTATATATTGTTACCCATTTTTTGAGGCCCCACATAAACGAAAATATCAAAAAATAAGGGAAAAGAGAAAATACAAATAAATAAAAAAAATATTGGAAGAAAAAAAACAAAAAAAAAACATATTAGTTGAGAAGAACATATCAGAACGCCTAGGAAATTGCCAAAGACTGGTTGAAGAGGATCAAAATATACAAGATTGGAAAATTTGACACCATATTTTCAACTAATGAAGACCCTATTGGAAAAAAAATATCAATTTTGAGGAGGAAAATTCAAAATTGAATGTTTAAAGATTCAATTGAAATTTTTCAAGGTTTAGTTGAATTTATTGATGGATTAATTACTAGCAAAATTATTTCTTGAAGTCAATTTAGGCTTTAATTGGAAGAAATTAAAGTCTAGGGGTCGAACTGCAAATTTTAAGAGTTAATTTGGTCAAATCAGGGGCTTAATTGCATAAATATTGAAGTTTAATGGGCAATTAGAAACTTGATTGAAGAAATTAAAAAATAAGGACCAACTTGTAAGAAGCGCAAGACTTTAAGGTTTGAAATCGTTGAAATCAGGGGCTAAATTAAAGAAAATTGGGGTCCTATTGAACAAAATAAAAAACTAAGGACTAAGTTGTAAAAGACGCTCAAATTCTAGGCTGACAATTGAGTTTGGTAGGGGTGAAATTGCATGAAATTAGGAGTTTAAGAGGAAATTACGGGTGAAAGTAAAAGAAATTGAAAGAATAAGGATTAAATTGAAGTTTTTCAAATTCAAAATTAAAAACTCTAATTTGTAGGCTTTAGCCTAAACGATGTTGTTCGGCTACTGTGCATCTTCTTTTTCGACAATTTTAGCTGATCAAGTAGGCACTTTCAGGTTAATGAATATGACGTTTCTGACCACTTCTAAGGTTGTAACCACCACCATTCAATTGACAAATTCCCCCTCTACAACCTTATTTTCACGAAATCAAACATTTACATCTCATTTTCTCCATTAATCTCAACAACATGTTGTCCACAATCAGTCATCACTGTATTTTTAGATTTTGTACTGATTAAGTTGACATTTTCAAACGAATGAATGTAGAGCTACAAACCTCGAAATTAAGCAAGAGTGGATCCAACATAAAGGTATGCACCCTCTTTACCAAATTTAGGTGGTATCGGGCAACGTTGACGTTAGAGTTGCTCCGACGAAGGCATAAAAGTGACCAACCCATTCAACTTTAATTGAGACACCTATTTGCACAAAAACACTCAACTCTTTCGTGTGTTCACACTTAAAACACTCATAAAGGGTTCTTATCAAGGGTTTGAAACCATTCTCTCAAGATCTAAAGGCCAAAAACACTTTACGTTGGTCTCCAACTTTGTTACAAAACCACCTAAATCCAAAATATTTGATCTTGTGGTAAAACCAACCTAGTTGTGGTTTGTTAGAACCCTAACAAACTCATCTAGAAGTATGAATCATCCTATAAAAGGATAGGTAATCAGAGGAGAAATGGGGAAGAAAAGGGGGAAGAAGAGATAAGAAATAAATATTGGTTAAAAGGATCCAAATTTAAGCTCACGAATTGAGGAAAAGATCCAATATGTTCTTGTTGGGTTTAGAGATAAGAGGAGCAAAAACAAAAATCGATTCTCATTTAAAGATTTTAAGCTTGAAAAGTATATCTTTGCAAACTTTGAAGGTGAAGCCCATTAAGCCTGCTGAATTGTTTTATTTTTTAAATGCAATGTTTTGAGTTGTATTAGCATGATGATTATTGCTTTAATATGTTAAGTTAACACTTTAGTTTGATATGAAATCTGTCAAATATGGCAATAAGGTTATGATGTTGTTTTGTGTTGATTGAGGCATGTTTCTAGGTTTCTGAGTGTTATTTGGTTCTTGTTAAAGGTTTAGAAAGACATTTTGAATCCAAATTGTATAAATATGTAGGCTATTTTAAGTTGATAATTTTGAAGCTTGAATTTTTTTGCAAGTTTATGATGATTTTTTTTTTATTAGTTCTTTTTTTTATTCAAGTATGCTGGTTTTGATGATGTGCTTTGTTGGAACTAAGAAAGCATGTTTTAGAGGTAAAAAAAGATCATTCTAGGTTGGATAGTGGCTGGTATTTTCTAGGCAGTTGCTAGGTTTCTAAGACAATGTTTTTTGTGTTCTTGGAAAGAACATTGTCTCAATTCTATGACTTAGATAATGTTTTATCCATTTACTTGCACATAACCTTTTAAACAACTTGATTGGCAAATAATTTAGGTTTAAAACGCATATATAACACAGATTCATACAGTTAGATTCTTGGTTTCTTTTGAATGCCAAAAATACATTTTGACAAAAATAAATAATCGAAGCAAATTGACATTTGGTTCTTGATCTATACTTGATTGCGAATAAAACCTTGCTTTCTATTGCTTGAAATGTGGTCTGATTTGATGTTCATATTGCCGGGTTTAAGTTTGAATGTTCTTCATTCTTTTTGTGTTTGATCCATTCTTCTTGAAAAAAAATTGAGTTTTTATGTTTTCTTATGTTGAATCTGTTTTGGTTTTGGGTCCTTGTTTTGGTTTGTTTTCGAGTCAACCCGGTCGGGTAAAAACCAGGTTAGGCCTTGTTTGGTTTTTTTTTGTTAATGTTTCTTTGGTTTAAGGGTGTGTTTGGCAAACACCCTTTAGGTTTGTTTAGGTAGTTTTATTTTTAAAAAATAGGTTTTTTTTTTGCCAAACATAAAATATATATTAGCATGCATTGTGGATTTAATAACTAGTTTATTAGATCCATGAGAACGTGATCAATATTTCAATAACCCTTACAATTTTTAATTCATGAGAATTAATTATTAATATTCTGGTATAAATGTTGGACCTACAAGTAGGCTTATATTTAAATAATAGGAGTTGACCATAAAATTTTCAAAATTATTCTGAATATTCACCAATATTAATTGGAAGTCTTTTGTTTTTTATCATAATATACGAGTTGTGAAAAACTCTTCCGCCTTTCAGGATAAGTGAACCCTACCAGGTCACCTATATGGATCCTTTCTATAAAAATTCATTTAGGCACATGAGCTCATAATAAATTTGAAACACCATATTTATTCACACGAATAAATCCCTATCTTAATTCTTAAGTCAAAGACAGAACACTAGTTAGAAATCCATTAAACCTTTTAAACCACATTCACACAACACAATGTAGCTTGCTCATGTAAGGTTCGCTAGGAGTGCTAATACCTTCCCTAGCTACAACCAATCCATTACTGTTAAGATTTATGATAAGCCCAGTTCACCTGGGTTTTCCTAAAGACCCTGAAATAAACAACTAGATGGTGACTTCCTTGATTCCCCGACGTTGCATGTCCATGTGCGACATACATGTAAAATATTAATGTTAAAGAACTTTATATTGGGGTTGTACATTAGTTAATAGTCTTTCAGAAAAAATATTTTGTATATGTATAACCCAAATATAAAACCTTAAAATATTAATTAAAAAATTGGTGCAACCCTAGTACAAAACTTCAGATATATTTGATGAACCTTATACATTTTGTTTTTAACAATTATAACATGCAAGTGTTAATAACGTAGCCAAATATCCTTTGGTTCTGCCAATATAAAAATATGAAAGTATATTACATTACATCACATTTTTAGTTTATTTTACTGTTCAATAAACAGTAACCACATTCTTTTTTAGTTTTAGTATTAGCCTCGGTAACCGCGCCTCACTTCGAGTTGGATAACACGCAATGAAATAATGATTAAAAACTCGATCAATGTATTAGAGTAAATTAATCAATCACCATAAGCATTGATAAATAAAAAACATTTGGTGTGACTTATTCGACAAAATGGACAAACAATAAATTGGTTGCCTCACTCAAATGGTGATCTGTTTTTTTTTTTTTAAAATGTCTACGTCATTTAGTCTTGTCTAACCCTAACTTAAATATGAAAACAAAGAATTGCCAAAAGATTAAATCGGGAAAAAAGAAACTAAGGGAGTGAAATGAAAAGATGAATATAATAAGTTAACCTGATTGAATAATTTATCTTTCTTTTTCCTTCTTTTATTCGATTCTCGACTAGGTCTTCATCAGGTCTTAATTGACCACAAATTGGATTAAACCTAGAAGCAACTAAAAGAGTTATAAAAGAATTTAAGCTAAAACTTTAAAAATCTATCATATTGTATTAATCTTAATCAACTTTAATTGAAAAATAAAATCTAGAACCCTTGTCAAAACATGATTCCAATCAGGCATAATCTTTCTAAAGCAAGTGATAAAAAATGATGAAATTGCATTTTTTTTTATTTTAAGTTAAATAAAAAAGGGTCAAACTATATTTTGTTTTTTTAATTTTGAGAAAAAAATACATAAAAAAGCCCTAAATATTGTGTCATAACCGGTTGAATCAGCGATCCATGCCATGAAGTCAGTGGAGTTTAAAATTGTTTTTATTAAATTTATGTTGCTAAAGAATAAAAAGAATTGCAAAAAAAAGCCCCATAAAACAAGTGAGTCTAGGCCTATAGAAAGAACAAAGCCTAGGCCCGCATACCTGGGCTTTATGTTTTTTTATATACTTTTAAGGAGTAGATGATCTATCGTCCGTCTCTTTTATTAAAAAAAAAGAAGACAACGTGCTGCCCGTCTATCTAGAATTCAACCACCATTGTGGTGGCTGGAAAATCAGGTTAGGGGTATTTTTGCCTAAAAATCCTGTTTTTTAACCAATTTTAACAAAACAAAAAACCTCTTAAACATCCTCACAACATCTAGAAACCTATTTAACAACTTAACAACCTAAAAAATGACCTGAAAATATGAAATCAAACTGGGTTAGATTTCTCTTTCTCAACTTTAATCTTCTTTTTAGGTAATATTGAGGTTTGAAACAACCACCTTTCAACTCCTTATATCAAATGAAACTTGTGGACATCAATATCAACCAATTTGATGGTTGTAATATGAGAAAATAATGATTTTCTTTCTCTATGCCAGAATCCAACGAAGATTTCTCTCTCTTTAAAAAACAAGGGATCAAGAAGGTCTAATTTATAAATTGGGTGATTAAAGCATATTTTTTACACCAAATTTAAACACATGACCTATTTGTGGTGCCTTTTCTTAGTTAAACCTTTGTCTTTCAATTTTGTTCATAGCCAATAAATTTGGAGTAAATGGGTGCTAATTTTGCAATTAAAGGACATAATAAAAAAATACTTAAGGGACCAAAGTGAAAAAAAATAAAATAGGCACTGCTCATGTCCACAGTTCATTGTTAGTGTGTGAACAATATTAATCATTGTTCAAAACACCCTTCTATTTTAGTTGTTTATAAATTTCGATCAATGCCCGCAATAAACTGTGAGTTAGATAAAATGTTTTTTGTTAATATAATAAAAATTTCTAGGCATTATTAATATTTTGTTTCGTAGAAATTTTTTTAAATCGCATGAGGATTGACTTAATATGACCTGGTCACCTTAATTGGTCCAAAGACAACCTAGAAAACAAATAAAAATATAGTTTGATTCAAAATAAATATTTAAGATGATATTTTTTATAAATATCGAGACAACATCATATTAGATTGATTTGGGTCAGCATAAGTTAATCTGCCAATTCGCATGCCTAGTCATGAGAATATGATAACTCCGTAGAAAACAAATAAAAATAAATTATGAAGCCTAATTTTCAATAAACTTAATGTTGAATGATGAAATCGAAAAGAAAATCAATTAAAAAAAGGATAAAAAAATAACTTGAGTCAACCCACCAAAACTACAATCCTTTTTATAATACCGGGATAACCCACTAGAAAGAAAATTGAAATAAATTACAAAGCTTAATTCCCAATCAATCCAGTGTTAAAAAATAAAATAAAATAAATCAATTAAAAATAGGACAAAAAAATGACTTCAGTCAACTCAGGTTAATATACCAAACTCGTGACCCAAGTCGTGAAACAGGGATAACCTCATAAAAACGCAAACCAAAACAAATCACGAAGCTTAATTCTTAATCAACTCATCATTAAATGATGGAATTAAGGGAAAATTAAATTAAAAAAAAAAGAAAAAAAACTCGAGTCAACTGAGTTATCTTATTAAACTTGTAGTTCGGGTCATAAGACTTAAATAACCTCATAAAAATAAATTAAAAAATTATAAAGTTCAATCCCTAATAAACCTAATGTTGAAAGATAAAATTTACCAAAACAAACAAACAAACAAACATAGATTGTAAAAAACAAAAAAAAAACCTCCTTCACTTTTAGTTCTTTTTGTTAATGTTAATGTTAACTAGCCTTAAAACACAAGACGAAAGCATTTTTACTATGGATGTGTTTTTGGGTATCATGAATTTTTTTAATTAAAAAATAAAAAGATATTATTTATGCTTAATAAAATAAATAAAATAATAAATCAAAAAAAGAGATGTTAACAATGCTAATTAAATAATAGATGCAAACTGAAATTTTTACATGGGTTGCCTGTTTCACTTTACAAGTTTTAATTTATTTTATATTAGAGATTAATTTTCATTGTTAGTTACAAATGATTTTCATTTTTTATAGGTGCACTATTAAAATACAACTCATTTATATAAAATATAAAAGACAAAAAATTGATAGCAAATTACAATAATCTCTTTGAAGTATTATGAAGTAAAAAATATATATTTAAAAAGGTCAATCACCATTTAAAAAAATTAAGTTAAACAATTTAAAAATTAAGAGAAATGATATCAATCAATATTTATGTAGAAAAAAAATCAATAAGAGAGAGGCCACGCCCATGCTCTTAGCTATCAAAGAGCTTAGGCTTTGAAACTTAGGCCTGCATATCTCACTATGTTTTTTTTTTCTTGTTTTATTTTTTTATTGCTTCTTGTGGCAGAGGATGTGTCGTCTACTTAAATATTTTCTGGTCACTAGACGTGACGAGAAAAAATCGATGTCAAAACTTTTGGACCCAAAAAACCCATTTTCTTGACTTATTTGAAAAAAACTCAAAAACATCATAGGAACCTTGATAAAAATATTTCTAATCTCAAAGCACACTAAAAAAAAACTCAATAAAAAAAATACTTAATGGACCTCGATTTATGTTTTCTGGTATGTTAATAGAAATACATCATCTTCATTGAACTTTTAATAATACAATTCGTTTGACACAAAAATGAGAAAGGGAACTTTGATTAAAAAAATATAAATTTCTTCTAAAATTTAAATTATATCTTTCTTACTAAAAAATAACAATTTTAATTATTACATAATTAAATAAAAATAAAATTTGAAACTTGCTTCGTGTAATCCTACTTACTAGTATAAACTAGAATTTGAGGTTTTCTTTTTCTTTGAATTATGATAGTTATTAACAAATACTCTAAAACTCGTAGGTTATTTACTGTAGCCCAATCAACAGTGAAATATATTTTTGAGGCTTAGCTTGAGGGTATGATAATATTTTAACGTGTGTAAAAATACTCTTTTACCCCCAAAGTCAACAAAACTTAAAATAGTTGGCTAAGAGCTTTCTTGACTTTTGACAAACTTTTTAACAGTGAAAATACTTTTTTGGCCCCCCAAATAATCAAAATATTTATGGCCTGCTGGACAAGTGTTTTTTTCAATTTTTTTATTGTTATTGTACAATGTAAAAACAAAATTAACCTTGGAGGAGACAAAAAAAAAAAAAAAACTTTGCATGTTGGGGGTATTTTTATACTTTCACACGGGTATTTTTTGTAATTGCCAAAGTTATTGGAGGGCATTTTAGTATTTTTCACATTGTTTATTAATTTTTAAATGGGAAATATTTCTAGCACGTGTATTGTATACGCCACGCGTGGGTGGCATTCGCGTCTTTCTGACGATGCGTCTGATGCCACCTGGTAGTCAAATCTAGTCTTCCACTGTCTCCTTGGATGCTCCACCATCTTCTCTTCAATTTGGAGTGGAGCGAGGTAAGAAAGTGGTCGAATTGTCGCCAACAATACCTTTTCTTCCCCCCCCTTTCTCTCTCTCTCTCTCTCCTTATAGCTAAAGAACACAATTATCCTCTTTATTTGTTTTTGTGTCAATTTCAGTCCTTATTATTTTAATTTCTTATTTCATTCTGATTTCTTTTATAGAAGTTTTTTTATTTTGCAATTGAGTCCTTCAATTACACTTTTTGAGATGTTTTATTTCTAATTTCAGTCCTCGTTCCTTTAATTTCTTATTTCATTCTTATTCTTTTTAAAAAAGTTTGTAGTTTTTCATTTTAGTCCTTCAATTACAATTTATGATTTGTTTTGTTCTTAACTTCAGTCCCCATTCTTTTAATTTCTTATTATTTTCTTATCCCTTATATAGAATGTTTTTTCAATGTAGTCTTTCAATTATATTTTTTTCAAATGTTTTGTTTTTCATTTTGGTTCTTATTTTTTAAAATTTTTCATTTTTTTCCTTGACCTTGTTGTTGAAGTTTTTTTTGCTTTCAATTTCATCATTCAATCAAAGTTTTTTTGTATTATTTTTTCCAGTTTAGCCCTCATTCTTTTGATTTTTTTTAAAAGTTATTTTTCAATTCAATTTAAACTTCCAAGTGAAATTTTTTATTTGCCCTCTAATTATTTTTTTTCACCCTCAAGTTTTTTAAAATCCTTCTATATAATTGTTTGTAGTCATAAGTTCAACTAGATAGGTGGTTTGTGCTATGCTATAAGTCGGGTCAAAGTTTTTTTAAATAAAACAAATATTGAGGAGACGTTTTAAAAAAGTAAGAAAAATCTTAGACCCGAGCCATTGACCTGACTATGTTCAACAAGCTCGGTTAATTTAATAATATAAGTATAAAAAAGCATTGACAATACATAAAGCGATAAAACAAATAGAATTATTAACTATAAAAAATGAGTTGCCAATATCATACTAGAGGAGAAAAGAAAATCTCATTGGAGACTCATCATTACTCCACCATGAGCACCCCTTACCACCAGAAAGAGCTCATCAAAATAGTTTTAATGCCACTACAAAATGGTTCACAACAACACTGAAAGAGCTTGTATACGCTGTTAGAGCAACAATCTAAAAAAGAAAACCAAATAAAATATCATGAAGTGAGCATGTCCTATTTATATATAATCAATTAGTTTAATTTGATTAAAAAACATAATTTATTTAAAAAAAAACTAAATTTAACAAAGAACAACACATAAAAAGACTTGAGATAATCTATTATATTTTTAAAATTAGTGAAAAACCCTATAGAAAGTAAATAAAAAAAGAGTAATAGAACCCAATATCCAATTAAATAAACGTTCAAGGATGAAAATGAAAAAAAAAAACATGATCTAAAAAAACAAAAAAAACAATTAAACTAGGATGAATCTCCTAAACTTGGTTAATCTTCAAAACTCATAACCCATGAAATCCTAGATATGAGCTTAATCAAAAAGCTCAATTCCCAAGCAATTTAATGTTAAAGATGAAATAAGAAAGAAAATATTAATTTAAAAAACTTTCCTTAGTAGAAAAACTAGCAATCTAAAGATTGAGTATCAAATTTGCTAGGAAAAAAAAAAAAAAAATAATGATCAAATTTGATAAGAAAAAAAGTTAAAGGAGAATGAGATTGTAAAAACAATTCAATTTTAAAAATTATCTTATATAAAACAAATAGTAATAAGAAAAATAAGAACCATTTATAACAAATGAACAAATTAAAAGAGGATGAAATTGAAAAATAAATTCTAATTTTATAAATTATTTCAAATAAAATAAATAGTAATTAAAAGAAAAGAGACTAAATTTAAAGAAAAAACAAATTGAAGGGCTACTTTAAAAATTTAGAGGGTTATGTATGAAAATCAAGAATGAGAGAGAAAAGGTAAAAAAAAGGTCATCAAAGCCAAAATAGATATCAATAATCCACACGCGCTGCCTAAGGATGAAGGGGATGCTGAGATGATTAAAATGTCGCCTCATAAGCCACCATTTGACAGTCAAACACCCCCTCACGCATTACTCGAATAGCGGGAACGCAACCTATACGCTAGCTCGTGTAGTACATGCGCTAGGCAAGTTTGCTTTTAAAATATTATATTATATTTATTAAAATACCAAATTGTCACTTAATCATCTTGATTATAACAAAAAAAAAAAAAAAGCTAATAAATATGAAAAATCCCATTAATGTTAGTTATAGCTTTTTTTTCCTTTAAGGATAATTTATCTTTTTAATATGTTTTATAAAAATAGAAATCTGAAAAAATCCCCTAGATGCCAGTATAACAAGTTTTGCTTTTATAGATAATTGAGTCATTTTATTATGCTATAAAAATATAAAAAGATCGAATTGTCTCCGATCAATCTGATATTGACTAATGAAACTTGTGAAATGAATGTATTACCCCTAATAGCCTGAGCAATAATATTGTTTTTTGGGCAATGTAAAATTATTATTACATTATTTCAATCCATGGTGTTTTATATCTTCGTCCATAGTGAAACAATCTTTTAGTTTTTTTTTAATTCTAGAATTTATTAGCATTTATTTAAAATTAAATTTGTTTATGTCTCATGCAAAACTGATCATGTTAGCATTAGGTAATGGATACTAAGGAAGCATTTAGTATTGTGGTTAGGAGAGAGAAAAAGAAGAAAAAAAAAGGATATTAACATCAAACTAGAGATCAATAAGTCACAGACATTGACTATAAATGAAAGGGGTTGTCAAGATGATTTGAACACTACCCTAAAAGCCACCATTTGACCGTCAAACGTCTCCTCACGCGTCACCCGAATAATGGGGATGCAACCCACACACTGGCTCGTGTAGTTAACGCGTCAGATAATTTTGTTTTAAAAATAATATTTTATATTTACTAAAATACTAAATTGCCCTTTATTCATCTTGATTATAACCAAAATGCCAAGCTGAAAATAGAAAAAATCCCTTTAACGCTAGTTAAAGAAGTTTTTGCTTTTAAGAATAATTTAGCCCTTTACTATGCTTTAAATAGTGAAAACTTGAACAAAGGCATGTCAGTAAATTTTTTTTTGCTTTTATAGGTAATTTAGTTATTTTATTGTGCTATGAAAATGCGAAAAAATCAAGTTGTCCTCAATCAATCTGATAATGACTAATAGAACTTGTGAAATGATCGTATTACCCCCGGTAGCCAGGCCAATGATTTGTTTTTTTTTTAAGTGTAAAATCATCATTATATTATTTCAATCCTTAGTGTTTTATGTCATAAAGAAAGGGAAAACAAAACGAAAGGCTATCGACACCAAACTAGAGATCAATAAGCCATACGCGCTGCCTGGAGATGGAGGGGTCACTAAAACGATTCGCACACCACCTTGGAAGCTATCGTTTGACCATCGAACATCCCTTTGCGTCGCCCAAATAATGAGAATGGAACCTATATGATGGCCCATGCAATACACGAGTGAGTCAATTTTGTTTTAAAAATAATATTATATATTTACTAAAATACCAAATTAGCCCTTAATCATCTTGATTATAACCAAAATACCAAGCTGGAAATAGAAAAAAGCCATTGGATGCTAGTTAAAGAATTTTTGCTATTAAGAGTAATTTAGCCCTTTCCTATGCTTTAAAAAGTGAAAATTTGAAAAAGGCCCCTAGATGCCAGTAAAACAAATTTTGTTTCTATAGGTAATTTAGTCATTTTATTGTGCTATGAAAATGCAAAAAGGCTGAGTTAACCCCGATCAATCAAATAATTACTAATAGAACTTTTGAAATGATCGTACTACCCTTGATAGTCAGGCCAATAATGTTTTTTGGGCGAAGTGTAAAATCATCATTATACTATTCCAATCCATAGTGTTTATGTCTACATCCATAGTGAAATAGTCATTTATGTTTTTTTTTTATTCTAGAATTTATTATAATTTATTTCAAATTAATTTGTATATCACCCATGCAAAATATGATCATGTTAGCATAAGGTATTGGATACCCGAGATCAATTTAGTAGTGTGGTTAGGTGTGATTGAATCTGTGTTTCGTCCCAATTACATATTTAAAAATATTTGGCTAATTAACACACAATATATACTCAAAACTTTCTTTTGAAATCTTGATTATAAAAAAAATACAATTTGTAGTTTTTTTAAAATACAATTTTCGTAACTATAACCGTAAAAGCTATCACAATATTAAACACACTAATAGCTATTAATATATATGAGTTTGTTGAAGAAAATTTTCTTTTATTATTATATAGCTGACATCAACATATTTTCCTTACACATATTTGTAGATTTTGGATTAGTTTCTTACACCATGGTATTTAACGTGCATCCGAGCTCTTTGAATCCATCATAGAGGGAAAAAAATAATTAGATCACATCCTCCTATGATGATGAAAAAATTGTTCTTGTTACATGATGGAATTTTATTTTTTTTTCAAACGGTTAGAAGTGTATTTAAATCATTTTATGTTTCAATTAAAATTGATTTTTTTCAACGATTTTGAAAACACACTCAAAATAAATTATCTTTGTTATTGATTTTAAAATTCAAACCCAAAAATTTAATAAGAAGAAATTGAATATAGTTTAAGGCCTGCTTAATGATTGTCCTTAGAGGTGGAAATGATTTTATGAGGAAATTGAATATATATAGTTTACAAATATTATCCTTAGAGTTGACCCTTTCATGTTGTCTTCGACCCAGTCTTATGATGTGAATAGGCTTAATTTCTCGTAGATTTATACACAAATTCAATGAATCTGCCAAGAAATAAGGGTTAACAAGTTAGATTTATCAATGTTAAAATTTGGGAACGTGTAAAGATGAAGTTGTAAATGACTTTTGTGCCAAAGCTTATATGGGACAAAGATTAAGAAAAGATGGTCTGAAGCTCTTGAATTTTTGTTTTTATTATTATTAATGTTGATGTCCGGACTAGTTTGCATGTATCTCGATTAATTCCACGGACCCTGAAGTTAACGACCATGTAAGCTTTTAGTGACTGGGACTCAAACTTGTGCTTTTTAAAAAACAAACCTAAAATCTTACTAATTTAGCTATACCCTTCAGAATTGAAGCTCTTCAATCTTAATTTTACTTTTGGTGCTTAAGACTTTAAGATATAAAAGTCAAATTATGTAAGAATCAGTGGAGAAAATTCTGAAGTAAAACATGACAGTTTTTCCGCACTAATATTTACAGAAAATGTTCATCATACAAACAAAGCATACTGAAATTAAATAAAATACAACTAATGGCATGATAGGTGGTAAATGGCGAGGCCCAGAAATGATAAATGATTGACAGGCGCCCCTGGCGGATGCTCCATCTCGACCGTTTGGAAGCTTGGAGAAATGCTATCATCCTTGCTTACCTGTGATGGAAGAATTTAAAATTGTGCGATTTTACATGAAAATATCAGTAATGGAGTTCTAACTTTTAAGTAGGAAGATAGCATTATTACCACCAGTTGATTGAAGTTCATTTCGGACAGAATGGAGTTGAGCAACGGCGTCGCTAATCTTCATGCGCTCTCTTGGAAATTCAACAGAACATGAGATTCCAATTCGTAATATTGAGTTCAAGCACTCGAGAGGTCTGCTGTTTCTCATGCTGCTAATTTCACGTTTGTCGTCGTCCCCAGTTGGTTCTTCCTGAAGAAGAGTTGGATCTGTTATCTGTTTCACTTGTTCAGGCACAGCTCTCTTGACAAAGTTATGAAGATTTGAGCCTTCTCTAAACATTTCATCAGTGGGCCTCTTTCCTGTGAACATCTCCAACAAGAGTATGCCATAGCTATATGTATCACCATATGCAGACACTTCACCTCCTACGCCATACTCTACAGTTCATAACCAAAACATATGATTTACTTTGTTTTTTTCAAAACATATGTAACAGTAATGCCATATGCTGAAACTTCACTTCTAATGAATGTTTACTTCTATGTTTGATGTGCGAACCTGGAATAAGAGGTTACGGGACAGAAAAAGTAAAAGATTGGAAGATTGATAGTTCTACTACCTGGAGGAGCGTAACCTATAGTTCCTCTTACTCCAATTGAAGTTGATTCATTTGTTGGATTGTCAAGGCTTGCTCCAGAAAGAAATTTTGCTAGCCCAAAGTCACCTACATGTCCAGTGAGTTCATCATCGAGAAGAACATTGCTTGGTTTAAGATCACAGTGAGCTATTGGCATTTCACAATGATGATGAAGGTACTCTAGTGCACACGCAACATCGATGGCAATGTTAAGTCTCTGGAGAAGATTTAGAGTCAGCGCTGTGCCACCTCCTGTACCAGTTGGATGCAGCCAATCCTCTAGACTCCCATTAGCCATGAACTCATAAACTATAGCCTTGAAATCATTACCATGGTAATCAATACTTGAGCATGCAGTTAATACCTTGACAAGATTCCGATGTCTGATGTTTCTCAGGGCTTCACATTCAGCTATGAAACTCCTAGAAGCTCCTTGACGCATGAGATTAAGCACTTTGACAGCAATGACCATTCCATTTTGGTCAAGCATTCCTTTATACACAGACCCAAAGCTACCTATACCAACCAAATTCGCTGAAGAGAATCCATTGGTAGCTTTTAAGAGAATTTGATAAGACACCTCCAATAGCTCATTCCGCATAGAGCTCAATTTAATTTCTCTTCTTTTCCTTCTTGATGAACAAAGAAATAAACAAGTGACAACAAGGGCCAATGCTAGAAGCACTGTAATGGCAAAGATTGCTATCTTCAATTTGAGTTTCAGCCTCTTTGGTTGGTGGACCTTGCATCTAGGCAGCCCCAACTCGGTGTTACCACCACATAGCTGGCTATTTCCTATGACTGAAACTGCAGTTGAGTTCTTGAAAATTCCTTCATCTGGTATCATGCCCTCGAAGTTGTTATAAGAGAGATCCAACATCTCTAATGAGTTAAAGCCCTGAAAAAACTCTGGAATTTTCCCTGACAAGTTGTTATGAGAAAAGTTGAACTGTAGAACTCCTCTCAGTGAACTCAATGCTGAAGGAATGGACCCATGAAAGAAGTTGGAATTCATATACAAGTCTTCAAGACTTATACAACCCCCAAGACTGCTAGGAATCTCACCTGATAACATGTTTCCAGATACATCTAAGAATTCTAGATTTATTAACTTTCCTATTTCAATGGGAAGGGAACCCGAAAAATGGTTTTTAGAAAAACAGATATACAGTAATGAGAAGATCCCAAAAAGTCCTGGGGGTATGTCACCACTAAGATTGTTTCCACACAGAGTCAACACTAACAATTTCTTGCAGTTCCCTAGACTTGAGGGGATGCTACCTTCAAGACTGTTATCCCCTAAATAGAGAGCCATTAATTTGGTCAGATTCCCTACAGAGGATGGAATACGCCCTGATAAATTGTTGTAGTCAAGAACCAATCCCTCAAGATTTTGAAGCTCTCCAATGCTAGAAGGAATAATACCTGAGATTTTGTTGTTGCCAACATCAAAAACTTTCAAGTTCACCAGCTTCTCTATTCCAGCTGGGATGCTTCCAAGTATGTTATTTTCCGGTAGACTGATCACCCCGAGCATGGTTGAGAGATTGCTGATTTGTTTCGGCAACTCCCCGCCAAAGTTATTTCGTTTAATAGACAAATACTCTAAAGTGGTGGCATTGGTCAATGAGGAGAGAAAGCTTAAGTCATTAGCTTGTCCACTTCCTAAATGGTTGGAGAAAAGGGTGAAAAAGTTGAGCCTATGCAGCTTTTCTAATGTAGGAACTTCTCCTGTTAGATTATTTAAACTTACTTGAAGCAATTCAATATTTGAAGCATTTGATATGGAAACAGGAATGGAACCAGTGAACTGGTTTGAGGCGATTGAAAAGAATTCAAGATTTGGGAGAGATATGCCTATATCAGATGGAAGATTGCCATGGAAAAGGTTGAATCCTATATCCAAAGCTGTCAATGAAGAAAGATTGAAGATTGAGGGTGGAATGACACCTGAAAGCCTGTTATCCATCAGATTTAAAATCCTAAGATTCTTCAATTTTCCTAGAGTACTAGGAACATTCCCAAACAGAATTTTATTTTTTTCTAGCCGAAGGATCTCAAGGGAGGATAGATTCCCTAAAGAAGGAGGGATAGTCCCTGTAAGACCATTGACTTCCAGAGTAAGGTTTTTGAGCTTCAACAAAGAGCCTAGCTCCATAGGAATTTCTCCTGTCAGATTGTTGAATTCAATTTTAATTGAAATAAGGTTAGAGCAATCAGATATGCTAGGAGGAATTTGACCAGAGATGGAATTATTGTGTAGAGAAAATATCTGCAAACTACGCAAACGGCCAACCTGTGGAGGGATTTCATGAAAGAAACTATTGTTTTGAAGGTGTAGTTCCCTTAAAAAGCTCAGATTGCCAATATGGGGTGATATGGTACCTGAAAGTTTGAGGGACTGTAGGGCTAACACTCTGACCCTTTGGTGCCTACGACCACAAGAGACACCATGCCACTGGCAGAAATGGATAGTACTATTCCACGAGCTCATGATCCCAAGAGGGTCATCCACTATTTTGTTCTTGAATTGGATTAAGGCTAATAAGTCAGTCTCATTAGTGTAGTCGGAGCAGGTGACTGAGATTAAAGATAAAAGAAAAACAAAGGATCGGAAGCAAAAGGCTGAACAAAACATGGATGAATGAGCCACTCGGCAGCTAAAGGGTTGGGTACTGGTGGTTGGATTTTTACAATTGAAGAAAAGATCAGAACAGCATGCAGATTCAGGTGGACATGCGGACCAAGAAGTGTTATAGAAATGGAGCTTTATAATAGATTAAGAGGTGAAGTGAAGATGCAATGTTCGACCATGGCTTTTCCCAATGGATCACTAAAAACAAAGACTGAAACCATGTGCAAATTGTCCAGCGTCACCATGCAAGTGGATCAAAGCTAGCGTTGACTTCTATGTAATTAACAAGTACAAAGTTAGAGGAATTTGTAATTGCATTTGTCTTTGTAGCATGAAAACAGTACCATCTCAACTGGATAACAACAACAACAACGCTTGTTTATGAAAGACAAGATAAAGAACAGGTTTGGCCAACATGAACTTCACTCTTGTATTGATCAAAATAATAGGTATACAATGTAACAGGACAAGAGTAATACAAGGAGTGAAATATGGAATATACAGTTTGAAAGTAAGATTTACACAGCATTTGTAGGAGAGTGTTCAGCTGGGTGTTATGTAAAGTCGACAAGTGAAGAAACAGATTCACCAACACTTCTACACCATTAATTTGGAACGCAAGAAAGTGAAGCGTAGTGATGTTAGTCCCTTTGCAAGGACATAAACCAGTTAATCGTCAAACTAAAATATCTTTATTAACTATCTTTTCTCGAATAAAATAATATAAAATAGTAATTAACTTCAACATGCTTCGTGCCGGCATAAAAATTATATTTGAAGCACGGGCATTGTCACAAACATTGCCACACCACAAAGTAGGAGGACAAGGTATAGAGATACCAAGGTCTCAAAATAACATTTGTATCCAGTGCAATTTTGTTGTTGCTAGGGCAATAGAATGATATTCAATTTCAATATTTGGACTATTTATGGATTGACAGAGTTGATTTACAACATAGCTGATATCTGAACAAGTAAGAGTACAATATTGTAAGGCACCCACTACTCCTTTATAATATGTGGCATCTGCTAGTAGCTCACCTCATATGCAGAGAGCTTAGCAAGCTCCAGAGATTATAGAAGAAGCCAGAGTATGATACAAGTGTTCTTAAACAAGTTAAAAATATATTTGGATTATCAAAGATGGAGACCAGTATGATCTATTACGGGGTGTTTAAAAATATAATAATGATTGTTTTTCAAAGTGTTTTTTGCTTTAAAATATATCAAGATAATATTTTTTATCACGAGTTTTAAATTTCAGAAAAAATAAAAACACAACCATAAAAATATTGAAAAACATCAAAAAACAAAAAAGCTACAAATGAAATCCACAAGTCAAAGTGTACTAAAACTAAAGGATTGGTAGATTGTCGGGTGGTGGAGTCACTAAAGGGAAATTTTCCAAGAGGACAATAAGATCAAAAAGTAGTTTTATTTGCATATGATGAGAGAGAAATAGAACTTAACGTTGAAGTTACTAAAAATAGCTTGGGAAGGATGTCCAAGCTGACTATGCCATTGCTTAGCAGATGCTTTCTCACCGATAGTTGTTGCAAGACCATTTGGACAATGAAAAATGGTCTTGCAACATTGAACTTAAAACGTTGAAAAATTATTGATAGAAAGTAAGTTTGTAGAAAGCATATGGACAATGAAGAATGTTGGACGGTTGAAAATCAGACTGGTCAATTTGTAAAGAGGCGAATTCAATGCTTTTAATTAACAAACATGTATCATTTTCTACAGTGATAGTCTCTCCTCCATTGAAAGGTAGCAGATGAGTGATATTTTGAGCATTTGAGGTAATGCAAGCATTGGCTCCACTGTCTGCATACCACACCTGATGTTCAGATTGTGCATTAGACTCAGCTACCATTACTCCATGCTTGGTTGGTGGATATTGACCCTGATAAAAGGAGAGAAATCTATGATAGCAGTTTAATAACTGTCTTTTGAAGACAGTGTTTCCTTCTCGTCTCTGTTGATTACCTGACTGTATTCTTTGTAGTTGGGCTGTGTTTACATGGGTTAGTTCTTTGGGCTTCAATATATACTGGGCTGGTCTTAGACGTTCCTTGATAAAAAAAACACAAATGGGTTTTGAGCTATGGCTTTGTTAATGTAGGTTAAATTCTTTGGGTTGTATTCATTGGGTTTGGGTTAAGCACACTCATGTTCAAGAATTAAAAAACAAAAAAAAATAGAATAAAAAAATATAAATAAAATCAAATTTATGTGAATCAATATTTTCTCTCCAAGCACCCTCTATATGATTTTCTCCACTGTATTCCTCGTAGTTTTGAAATTCAACTAGGCCCGGTGGATTAACTCAGGACTCGGTCGACTCGGGCTGAAACCGGGCTGGGTTGAAAAAAAAATATGAGAAGGAAAAACCCGACGTGACCCTGCAAAACCCGGTCAAAAACCTAGTTGCGACCCGTTGACTTTTATTTTTTTTTTGCAAAAACGACATCGTTTTGATTTAAAAAAAAAAAAATTGCCCGAGCAACCCGGTCAAAACCCGGTGACCCAATCAAAACCCAAGACCCAGGCCGGCCATCAGACTAGATCTGAAAACTATAGTATTGCTAATCATATCTCCAAACAAAATATTTATATCTCTAATTAAATCTCCATGCAAAATCTCTTAGCAAGATCTTGACACCTCCAATAAAATCTCCACATCTTCAAATTATGAGCACTCTAAACATTTATCTTGGTAATTTCTCTATTAATCCACCATTGTTGTTGGCACAGTTCTTATCTTCACACTGCATCACAAAGCATTCTCCACCTCAAATGAAAATGTTTTTCGCTTTAGGAGAAACAAACAAGCCAACCTCCTAAGTATGTCATAACTCTCATCTCTCATATATGAGAGATTATAGAAGAAGCTTCGTTATACTAACTCACGTATAAGAGAATTTTATTTTCCAATAAAAAACTTGTTTTTACAGGAAAAAATGGAAGTACCATGCCCAACCGCTAGCTTCGACCTAAAATGCAGCAGTGAACAATCCAAATACAATTCAAAGTTCTTGCAACTTCATCAGTTTTCAATTCAGACAATCGAGTACGTACTCCTAGAACTACTCGGGTCCTAGAAAGCAAGTAGAGCTAGAAAAATTTCATAACATTGCCGGCAGAATCTAACTTAGTTGCCATCTGTTTCATTAGCTTCGTCGAGATCTTATGTAGTGATCTCATCCTCCCATGCTCATCTCAATTAAGGCCTACGAAATATGATCTACTGACAGCCATAGGCGGAGGCATGGCAAAGGCTGGGGTGGGCTTTAACCCAGCTCAAGATTTTATTAATATTTTTTTACTAGTTTTATGTTAAAAAAATTTGTAATTCTCAATTAAATTATCAAAAAATTATTAAAATTTGCGTGAAGTCTTTTAACATGATGGTTTAGCTTGGGTTAAAATTTCAGAAGTTTTAGAGAAATTTAGAAATTTAATAAAAAATCACAATTTAACCAGTTTTACGTTATTGAATGTAATTTTCAATCCGACCATCAGATCGAGCTGAAATTTTACGAGGGATCTTAAAATATATTGAATAAAATCTGGTTAAAATTTTAGAATGAACGGAGCTTGGTAGTGCTAACAAAAAAAAGAACCGTCAAATAAAAGCAAAATGACTCATTAAGAGTAAAATGGTTATTTGCCATTAAAAAATAAAACAAATCAGCTCCTCCTTCCTTTTATATGTTGCCAACTGGGCAGAAGCAGAATAGAAAAAGAAAGAAAAGAAAAGGCGAGAGATAAATAGAAAAAAGTAAGGGAAAAAAAATCCAAGAAAAAAAATTAGAAAAGTGAGAGAATAACCTTGTAAACTTACAAAGTCCAACTTATAAAACACTAATCTAGGAAAGAATCAAGTGAAGGAAGGAGAAATTGAAAGAGAAAAACAATTTAATTACTTTATTTTCCAGTTGACATGAGATTGTTATTTTATCCCGGTTGAAGGGTTGTTACAATATCAATTCAGATTCGATTATAGATGAATTATATTCCACAAAACATCGAAGGATGTAACTTTAATAGTGAATTTATTTTTACTTTCACTTTAATTTTATATACTTTCAAATTTATTTTTTAATATTTTGGGTAGTGTATTTGAATTAAAACTTTACTGTTAACTTCAAAAATTTATGTACATAAATTAATAATCGATCTTAAAAAATATTCATATATTTATTTAATAGCCCAGAACAAAAAAAATTCCTGGCTCCGCCATTGGTGAAAGTATTTAACATATAGCAGCAGCAACGACCGAACAGTGAACAGATTAGACAAGCAATAATACCGCAGAATCAAAATACTTTCAAAGAACTGAAAGGATATAAGAAGTCATTTTCAATATATCCCATGTTTGATGTTTCTAACTCTTCTAATCATGAAATGATCCTCACTACCAAAGTATAATTTTTCACTACCACAATTTGTGATTGTTAATATAATAATTATTAGAAATTTACATAATTGTGTTGCTAATATAATAATTATTAGAGATTTATATGATTGTTAATTTTAAAATTCGTGAGATTAGTCGAGTAACACGTAAATTGATACAGACATCCATGTTAATCAAAATAAAAATAATAAATTCTTGTTGTTCATGTGTGTGTATAAAGTCGTAATAAAGTAACGTAGAGTGATGGAAAAAAAAATATTCTCTCTCTTTTTCTTTCAACATTAGCCTACAATTCTTGTAAAGCTTGAACACAGAATTTGTCGCATAGTGTCCACTAGCGATAGACCTTATTTATTATACAAGTAGATTTCATTAATTAATAGTTTTGGTTGAATGAATTCGGTAAAACTGTTGTTAAAACTAATTAGTATTAATTAAATTAAAGCTTGACTAAAATTATTTAAAACAATTATATATATCAGATCAATATTATTCAAAGTTAAATCTTAGTTAAAATTCCTTAAAACTTTTTATACAAGGTTAGCACTAGTAGAGTTAAGGAAATTAACAAGGCAGAATTTGGATTTTTCTCCTTTTAAATTTTTTTTTAATTTAAAATTAATTTTATAATTTTTAAAAATAAAAAAAATTTATTTTATTATATTTTTAAATAAAAAAATACTTTTAAAAACAAACACTTCTTATCTCTTAAATATCTCGTAATATTTCGTAGGTAATGGACAACTGAAACGTCGTCGAAAATTGACAACTGAAACTTCTCGAGGGAAACGTGTTGAAAAAATTTCAACGTTGCTATTGGCCTATTACTTTAGGTTCCCGCGTCTGTGATGTATTGTTGACTTCTCTGTATCTATCTATAATGCTTGCATGGACCATCTTCGCCTACCGACTTCTTTTTTTTTTTTTTTCCAAGACATGATTTAAGTAAACTAGAATATTGAAAGCTTGTAACTTTATTCCAAGTATTTTTAAAAAAATTTATTTTTTTTATTTTTTATTTTAAATTAATATTTTTTTAAGTGTTTTGAGATTATTTTAATACAATAATGTTAAAAATAATTTAAATGAATAAAACATATTATTTTAATGCATTTCTAAATGAAAAACACTTTAAAAAATAATTGCAACCACATTCTTAAATACGCCCTCGATCTTATCATAAACAAAGAGGCGTCTAGGTGTCAAGTTGTCTAAATCTTGAAATATTTTAATCCGGGTTATTACTTAACTCGGTTTTAAAATTAAACAGTATAAGAGTTATTTTGACATAATTTAATTGATTTAGCCGATTTAAAAACAACTTGAACAATTAATAAAAAATATGATTTAATTTAAGAAAAAAAAATCAAAGTGATCTCTTTTTAATATTAACATATTAATATATTAGATCCAACCAAGCTTCATAAATCAACCTATCAAATTCACGATCTAGGTAATGAATTTCACTGAGTTTAAGAATTTTATTTTTTAAACTATTTTTTATTTAATTATATGTTAACAAAAATAGATATTTATAAAATTGAGTGCAAACTAAATATCTATATATTTATTTGAGACTATAATACCCTTATAAAAATCAAAATGAAATAATTTATAAAAATAAATTCAAAATCAAACAAATATTAATAAATAAAAATAATTAGAATAAAAAAATGGGGGAAATTAATAATTTCACTCCAACTCTAGGGGGATAAAGCAAACCGGAGGGATGAGGTAATCTAGTCTATTTAATAGATCATGGAAAACTAGACTCCTGAAAAGTTGATGAGCTTCTGTTTGTTTGCTGGAAAGTATTTTTTTTTTTTAAGTGAATTCCGGGAAAGTGAATTATTTTCCAATATTTGGTAGTGTAATGGAAAATAAGTTGGAAAATATTTTCCAGTGTTTGGTTATGTTATGAAAAATGAGCTAGAAAATAACTTATTAATGTTTTATTTTTCTCAAGTTTATTAAAATAATGAGGAACAAATCTTACAAATTAAAAAGTTGAATGAGAATGAAATTGAAAAAAAATATATAATTTCATAAATTATCTCAAATAAAATAAATAATAATCAAAATAATAGAGATCAAATCTAAAAATAAAAAAAATTTGAAAGATGAAGAAATTAAAACAATAATAATTAACATTTCATAAATTATTTCAAATGAAATAAGTAACAATAAAAAGAATGAAAACCAAATTTGATAGATAAAAAATTTCAATTAAAAAATGATAAGGGAAAAACAAATAATAATTATAAAAATGAGGACCAAAGTTAATATAAAAATTAAATTCTAAGGGATGAAATTGAAAAACAAATATTCAAAACAAAAAATTTAAATAGCAATCAAAAGTTTGAGGACCAAATTTGATATAATCAGCAAATAATATGACATTTCAAAATTTTTCACAACTTCCAGAAAATGTTTTCCGTTGACCAACTTTTCTAATAATAAACAAACACAAAAAAATTTAAAAAAAAATTTCATATATATATATATATATTACCCTCAGACTTCAAACCGGTTGCAAGCTCAAACGTTTTTAGTGGAATTTCTACGACGGTGATGGCATTCACTAGTTATATTTTATTACATCTGTATCTTATTTATTATTTACATATAAAAAAATTATATATCAATAATTTATTTATTAAACTTTGAATATCCGTTCAAATATTTATTATTTGAGTATTATTTATTATGTAATAAAAAATTAGAAATAATATATATACACTTGAATATATATATATATATATATATATATATATATATTAAATAATTATAATATAAATGTTATACATATTCCTTTTTATTTTAAAAAAAATTCACTCATTCAATTTGATTAAATATTTATTAAAATTAGATTAAACTAGTTATTTGACCCGCGCTTCATTACGAGTTAGATAATTTTTTTTGACAAAAAACAAATTAATATGCAAGTTTTTTAAATGTATTTTTTAATTCTAACTATAAATAAAAAAAAGTCTATACTTGCATTTAATTAAATACATCAAGAATCATTTATACCGGTAAATACAAAAAAAACAAAATATTAATACATCTATTCAATTGCCTTGCTCTAAGTTGAATAATGTTTTTCTAACGTAAAAGAATTAATATATAAGTGTTTTAACGTGTTTTTTAACATTGAGTAAAAAATATAATCATAAATAAAAATTTTAATACTTGTATATAATAAAATATAGTAAAAATTATATGTATTAATAAAAATATATAAAATCTCAACAAAATATATAAAATCTCAACTTAATTTTTAATCGTAGTTGGATGATAGAATAATTTTGCAATTACTAGAGTAAAACATCATTTTCTTATTCCTTGCATAATAATTTCTTAAAAAAATATAAAAAATTATAAAAAAAATTATAAAAAGAAAATAAAAAAAAATATAAATAAATCAAGTGTAGAATAATAAATATTGAAAGTATAAAAAAAATAATTTTTTTTAAAAAAATATATAAAAAAAAGAAAACACCATTAAATGTATAAATAATTGTTTGTCACCCCGAAACCGGTGTCTTGTGGGAAAGACTACCCCGACCATAGAATTCTTGTGGTGCGGCATTATCGTATCTTGTTTATCGTACAATGTCGACCACTTTTGATGGCCCTTTCCACACGCTCGAAACTACTCTTAGTTCACTTCCGCTGTTCTTAATAATTATAATAATGCAGCTGGTCGGTCCCATTTTCTCATTTTCTGCTAAAATTCTCATCCTATTACTATATATTTCCTCCTCCTTGTTCACTGCCAAACTAGCTTAACCCTTGGCCTTTATCAATGCCTAAAAGCACCCAGTAATACCACTCAAAAAAACCTTCAGCTATTGTTCTCAATGGGTTTTTTAGTGCCTTCTCCAGTCTTCTGCCCCCGTGCCATTGTTCTTCTTCTCTTGTGTCTCACGTCCTCTGCCTTGTCAATCGACAGGAATGAGACCGACCGACTAGCCTTGCTGGATTTCAAGTCCAAAATGACCCGTGATCCTCTTGGAATCATGCGCTTGTGGAATAGCAGCATCCACTTCTGCCAGTGGTTCGGTGTCACATGCAGTCAGAAGCACCAAAGGGTGACGGTGCTGGATCTGCGGTCCCTTAAACTCTCAGGTTCCGTATCACCATATATTGGCAATCTGAGCTTTTTAAGAGAGATATACCTTCAAAACAATAGCTTCAGTCATGAAATCCCAGCGCAAATTGGCCACTTGCATAGATTGCAAATACTATTACTGCATAATAATTTTCTTACTGGTGAAATTCCTGCTAGTATATCTAGTTCCTATAACCTCGTTTCACTCAAATTAGCAAACAACAAGCTGATAGGAGAAATTCCAAAGGAGTTTGGCTCCTTCTTGAAGCTCAGAAACCTCTCTCTAGCAGGCAACAACCTTACAGGAACTATCCCTCCATCTTTAGGGAACATATCATCCCTCCAGACACTATGGCTAAATGATAATAAGTTGTTTGGGAATCTCCCTGCTACTTTAAGCAAATTGGTAAACCTCAGGATTTTGTCATTGTTTAATAATAGATTTTCAGGTACCATACCTCCCTCCATGTTCAATCTCTCTTCATTAACGGCTTTTGAAGTAGGGCTTAACCATTTCCACGGCAATCTCCCCCCTGATCTGGGCATTTCCCTTCCAAATCTTGAATTCTTTTCCATCCATTCTAACCAATTCACTGGAAGTGTTCCTGTTTCAATATCCAATTTATCAAATCTTGAAATGCTACAGTTAAACCAAAACAAGCTTACAGGAAAAATGCCTTCACTGGAAAAGCTACAAAGGCTTCTTTCAATAACCATTGCCTCTAACAATCTGGGAAGTGGGGATGCCAATGACTTGAGCTTTCTCTCCTCCTTGACCAATGCCACAAACCTAGAGGAATTGATTATAACGCAAAATAACTTTCAAGGACAGCTGCCTCCACAAATCAGCAATCTGTCAACTACACTGGAAATCATGGGCCTAGACAGCAATCTATTATTTGGGAGCATCCCTGATGGAATAGAGAATCTCATCAGCTTGAATGATTTTGAAGTACAAAACAACCACCTTTCAGGTATCATTCCTTCTACCATTGGGAAGCTTCAAAATCTAGAAATATTGGATCTTGGATTGAATAATTTTTCAGGGCATATTCCATCCTCTCTAGGAAACCTGACAAACTTAATTGGACTCTATTTAAATGACATTAATGTTCAAGGCAGCATCCCTTCAAGTCTAGCAAATTGCAACAATTTGTTAGAGTTGGATCTTTCTGGAAACTATATAAGCGGAAGCATACCCCCTGAAATATTTGTACTATCCTCTCTGTCAATTAATCTTGATTTATCACGAAACCATTTGTCTGGCTCCCTACCAAAGGAAGTAGGAAATTTGGAAAATCTAGGAATTTTTGCTATTTCTGGGAATATGATATCAGGTACGATTCCTAGTAGTCTTGGACATTGTACAAGTCTGCAAGTCTTGTACTTGGATGCCAACTTTTTTGAAGGTTCCATTCCTTCCTCCTTGAGTACCCTGAGAGGCATTCAAGAATTCAATTTTTCTCATAACAATTTGTCAGGTAAATTTCCAGAATTTTTCCAAGATTTCAAGTCCTTGAAAATTTTGGACCTATCATATAACAATTTTGAGGGGATGGTGCCTGTTAGAGGAGTTTTCAAGAACGCAACAGCAACTTCAGTCATTGGGAATAGCAAGCTATGCGGTGGCACACCTGATTTTGAGCTTCCTCCATGCAATTTCAAACACCCGAAGAGGTTGAGCCTAAAAATGAAGATAACAATCTTTGTGATTTCCTTGCTTCTAGCGGTGGCAGTACTTATCACTGGTTTATTTCTTTTCTGGTCAAGAAAGAAAAGAAGAGAATTCACTCCAAGCTCTGATGGGAATGTGCTATTGAAGGTGTCTTATCAAAGTCTCCTAAAAGCTACAAATGGATTCTCCTCGATCAATTTAATTGGTACTGGCAGCTTTGGCTCTGTCTATAAAGGAATTCTTGATCATAATGGAACAGCTGTTGCTGTCAAAGTGCTTAACCTAAGGCGTCAAGGAGCTTCTAAGAGTTTCATGGCTGAATGTGAGGCTCTGCGGAACGTCAGACATCGAAATCTAGTTAAGGTAGTGACAGCATGTTCAGGTGTTGATTATCATGGGAATGATTTCAAGGCTTTGGTGTATGAATTCATGGTTAATGGGAGTTTGGAAACCTGGCTGCATCCAAGTCCTGCAACAGCTGAGGTGCAGGGGATTCTAGATCTTACACAGAGACTAAACATTGCCATCGATGTTGCCCACGCACTAGACTATCTTCATCATCAATGTGAAAAACAAATAGTTCACTGTGACCTCAAACCAGGCAATGTTCTTCTCGATGACGATATGGTTGGCCATGTAGGTGATTTTGGGTTAGCAAAATTCCTTCTCGAAGACACCCTTCACCATTCGATGAATCCATCAAGCTCCATTGGAATAAGAGGGACCATTGGTTATACTCCCCCTGGTAAATGTTGTACATACATTTGTTCTGTTCATCCTATTCTTTTTCATTTTAATATCATATTTTCGTGCCGCTGTTTCTTCAAATGTCTCTAAACACTTTAAATTTTTCATGCTACTGCTTGCTGTATTCCGTAGCAAACTTACTTCCCATCTTATGGTTATGATTGTAGAGTATGGTGCGGGAAACGAAGTGTCAGCATATGGTGATGTATACAGCTATGGCATACTCTTGCTGGAGATGTTTACAGGGAAGAGACCAACTGATGACCTGTTTAATGGTCTGAACCTTCATAGCTATGTGAAGACATTTTTGCCTGAGAAAGTGTTGCAGATTGCAGATCCTACTCTTCTTCAAATAAAATTTGAAGGGAATTCTATCGAACAAAATAGAGTTCTTGAGTGCTTGGTCTCAGTATTTACAACTGGAATCTCCTGTTCTGTCGAGTCGCCACAGGAACGGATGGGCATTGCTGATGTTATAGCCCAACTATTTTCTGCCAGAAACGAACTTCTTGGAACCTGATTACATTACCAGAGAATGACATCCCTAGTTCTGTGTATGCTTCATGATGATGTTATAGCCCAACTATTTTCTGCTAGAAACGAACTTCTTGGAACCTGATATTACATTACCAGGGAATGACGTGCCTAGTTCTGTGTATGCTTGATGATGATGTGCTACACTCTTGTACTCAGTTCTTTCGATAGAATGTAGATCAACTATTTTCTTTTATTTCACTATGACTTTAATCGCTTTGAAACAGTAAGATCAAGTGAATCTTTTAGAATCATAATTTAAACTTATTAAAATATCAAGAATGAATTCACATAGCCTTTTCTCTAATAACTACTAATTAATGTTGCAATTTGATAACCAAAACCAAAATCAAACAAAAGAAAGTATTAAGAGAAATTTGCAAAGCAAAACAAGTTTTCCTTCGCCCTCTCTTCTTTCTCTTTTTAACTTTTGCTTTCCTTATTTCTCCCAAGCTTAAAAACCTTATTCTATCTCAATAACCTCTCTAAAGTCATTAAATCTCCCTTTTATGCCATTCATTCTCTTAATTTCACAATTTTCTCTCATGAATTTAATTGAAAAAAAGCATAAAAACCCTAACCCCCAATTTCTTCTCTCTTTATTCTTTTCCAGCAGCTCAAGCCAGCTTTAAAGGGTGTTTGAAAATGTGGTAAACATTGTTTTTCAAAGTATTTTTTACTTGGAATTGTATTAAAATAATATATTTTTTATCTTTTTTAAAATTTATTTTTGACATTAGTACATCAAAATGATCAAAAAACACTGAAAAATTATTTTGAAACAAAAAATCAAATTTTAAAGAAAAGTATATTCAACCTCAACGCCAAATACCCTTTTAAGTTGAAGAATAAACTGTAGTTTATTGATAAATGATTGTTTTACACCTCACTTACCTCTGTTTTTTTTTCCTACCCAAATGTTTATATTTTTTAGAACCTTTCTGAACTTGAATTTCTCCAAGATTTTAACCTGAGGTAAAAAAATATGTCAACCAACTTCACATAAAATTTTAGCCTGATTAGACAATTGGTTTAAAAGATATACTTGATAACATAAAACTTGCCAATACATAATTTTATGTTAAAAAATTAAATTTTCTTGTTCAATCTCTATTGGAATCATATCAGTTATTTTAGTAAATCCTCAAGACTATTTCCTTACTTCAAAATATGTTTATTTTTTCTTTCCATCTTTTATTTCTCTTGCACACTTACTACCGTTTCACACAAATATTACCGATTTTAAATTGGGGTTTACACCAACTTTTTTTTTGTACAATTCTTTCATAACTTTCATCGTTCATTTTCATTATAATTCCTTGGAATTATTTTCATTCTCAAAACACATTCATTTAAATTTCCGTAATACTTCTATCCGTCGAAACACGTTAGCTAAAATAAAAATTATGAATTATAGTTAAAAATTCATAACATCAATGAAACCAATACTTTTAAATTTATTTATGGAGATCATTCCCTCCATTACAAATCACATTTATTTTTATTTCCATAATTTATCCATCTTTTAAAGTATGCCTTGTCACACAAACTATTTGTTAAGTATGAATAATGCAAAACTAATGAGAGAGTTAATCCTATCATGTGTGAGTGGTAGATTAAGGAGAAAATGATTTGGGTCAGATGGGCCAACCCAACCCAATCTATATTAATATTATTTATATTAATAATAATGATGAAGAGTTACATCATAACAATAACTACCAATGGTCGGTAACCTTTACCCTTATAAATATGTCTATTAAATATGTTTTCCTACAAATAGATTACATTCTAGAGAGAAAAAAAGCTCTTAACAAAATTTTTTTTTAAGAAAACTACTAAATGGACTCCAAAGTTTTGTTTTGCATTATTTTGAGTAGTGTCATTCTTTATAATAACAACTCAACATCCTAATTTACTTAGCAAGTCTTGTTTATACTTTCAAAAATCTTTTTCATTCAGCATAGTCATTTAAGTCCCCTAAGCATTGTCTAGCCTTGCTAATAATAATGGTGTGAAGATTTTTTTTAATATAAAAAAACTAATTATAGGATGGTTATAAAATATTTTATATTAATTAATTTTTTTGTAAAACGTATTATATAAAAGAAACAAAAAATACTCTTACAATAGTTTACACAAAATAAACAAAGAAAAGTCGAAAGAACAGTTTCTATATTTTCTGTCAAATGTTTCACACAAAACAAATCTATTAATTTGTACTGAGTCTAAGATTGGAAGTGCTCTCTCCTTCCCCTTTGGTCTCCGCTAGTGAGTAAACATCGTGTTATATATAGATGTGTTTTAGGTTAGAAATAAGTAGAACAATCAAATTCATCGGGAAGTTAAGAATTAACATACAAAAATACTAGATAGAGATGAGTTTGGATCGATCATTAGTAATATTGGATTGCCTAAATTAGCCTAATTCATGACAAACATATACTAATACATTCCGCTATGTTTATATATATATATATATAACCTAAAAGAAAAGGATATTTTCATTGTTTATTTTCCTTTACATTTTAGATTGCTATAGTGCAACTAAGTCAATCTTTTTTATGTGCTTGAAAAATTATGTTGTTGCTGTCACTAAATCTTTTTTTTTTTAATTTTATCAGTCAATATTATGTTAATATTATGTTGAGATGGTTTTAAGCCTCATACTTTGTTTCCTCTTGCATGCTATTATGTATTCATGGCGTTCAAAAAGTTTTTTGACATGAAATTAATGCTTAATTTTGTAAAATATAATTTAATTTTATCAATTAAGAAAATTTAAGCAACATAGGCAAAATTTAACACTACAAGAATATTCATTTTTGTTTTTACAGTTCATTGGGTGCAAAAAGCCATAAATTAATCCCTAAATTTTTTTTAAAAAAATTTATTCCTATATTTTGAGGGTTCCATGTTTCAATCCTAAATTTTACTTTTTTAACATATTAATCACTCAAATTTGAGAAAATACAGCATGTTGCTGGAAAAAGGAGAGGAGGGAAAAAGCTTTTGGTCAGCCATATTCCGACCTCCAAAAAAACTAATCTTGGTGTTAATAGATTTCTCTTTAAGAGAGAGGTTCAGGCCATGTTTGTTTTCCGGAAAGTAGTTTCCGGGAAACCACTTTCCAAACTTTCCTGTGTTTGTTTACCATTAGAAAAGTTGGTCAACGGAAAACACTTTCCAGTTAACGGAAAACACTCTCCAGTCAAAAAAAAAATTGGTTTGGTTTCCAGGAAAGTGTTTTCCCTTTTCAATGGAGGTGTAGTTTCCCTTTGTACATGTTTCAAAACGTATATCTAGACTCGTAAAATTGTTTATGATATAGTTGAATTTTTTATTTATGGAGAGATTATGGTCTTTTTAGAGTTCGAAATGGGTTTATTCAGATTCATAGTATGTTTTTAGGGTATTCCAGCCGAAAACAAGTTAAGAATTGGGTTATTGGATTCCTAAAACTAGATTTTAGCTTTCCGATCACTAGGAGTAACTACAAAGTCATCTGAAAGACAATGTGTCATTTACCCAAGCAAACAATGCATAGTTTACTATATATAAAAAAACTAGTGGCAGACGACATGTCATCCACATGTTAAAAACAAAAAATAAAAGAAATCCAAACGAGTTGACTTGACCTTTCAAACCTATATGCACCTAGCATTTTCTTAGATATCCTTTCTCCTTCTTCTTCTTCTTTTTCTAAATTTTGACAAAACAAATCTCTTAAAATAAATCTATTAAAATAATATTTATGCAATTTTTTTTTTAAGAAGATTAGGTCTTTTGTGATGATATTATCGATTCCTTTATTGATAATTTTGTGTTAGCCTAATATGCATAATTTTTAAAATAATTTACCGATTAATATCGTCGCCTGTGCAGGCGCGGGGTGGAAGGACATCAGGATCGATGAGTCACCACATAGTTGTTTGGTTTAGGGTCACTAAGAAACCCAGGTGGACTGATCTTATATGAAATTCTAGGATAAATGACAGGTTGTGACTTGAAAATGTATTAACACCCCTAACACACCTTAACTAAGGTAAGCTCTATTATATGGTCTAGATGTGGCTTAAAGGTATTATTACGTTTCTAACCGATGATTTGTTTATAGGTTAAAACAAATATTTATGCTTATAAATAAATCTAGTATTTTGAATTTATTATGGGCTCTTATACCCAAATAAATTATTACGGAAAAAATTCATGTAAGTGTCCTGATAGGATCCACCTTCCTTTAAGGCTAAAGGATTTTCCATAACTCATATATCATGATGAAGAATACTCTCAATTAAAATTGATGAATATTCAAAATAAAATTATTTGAATTTTTTAATCAACTCCTGATATTTAAATATCAGTCTACTTGTAGGTTCAATATTCATATCAGAATGTTGACCATTAATTCTCAGAAAAAAATTAAGGTTTTTGAAATATTGGTCAAGTTCTCATTGATTCAATGAACTGGTTATTGAAACACTTTTTTTAAAAAAATATGATAAATGTTTTTAAAAATTTTGGAAAGTTTTGAGATTTCGACAAAAAACGGATATTTTAATACTGAGTCAGCATCTTACAATAGAAGTTTACACACTCAGTATTAGTTAAAATTGCTGGAAAAACATGCGAAAGACCCATAAATAATTTTAAATTGATCCTGAAATTTTTTAGATTTTGTTTAGAGTTTATTTGGGGGTCTTTTTGGCAAAAAAATCATTTTTTATTCAAAGCAAAATTGTCAAAATAGATCTAAAAGTGTGTTTGTTATACAATACTTTAGGCCAAAAATTCTTCAATAAAAAAAGTAACCAACCAAACAATGTCTTAGTACCTGATCCAAACCAAAACGAATCAAGTTGACTCGAAAAAACTGGTTCAACCCTGACTCGAACCGAAAACCGTGGTTTGATCCGAAACTAAATCAAAACAAACAATTAAACCAAAAACATATATAAAAAAAACACAAAAACAGATCAAACACCAAGAATATAAAGAACACGATGAACATTCAAACCAAAACTCAGCAAACACAAATCACAAACAAGACAAGTTTTCATGCAATCAAAGGCAAGGCTTTATTCGTAATCATGTGTAGATAAAAAATCGAGCATCCATTTTCTTCAATTAACACTTAAAAACTACTATTTGATCAAAATATGTTTGGGTAGTCAAAAGAACCCTAGAATATAAACGAATGAATAAATGTTATTTATGCATTTTAACCCTGGATTATTTGCTAAAGATGACAAACTAACATGTTTGTGCCAAGAATTAACCTAAAACATATAAAAAACAAGGGGCTAAGGCAAAATTCATACGAAGAACATGAACCCAAAATCTAGAAAATTTCAATAAATTGAAGAACTAATGTTAAAACCCAAATTTAACTTTTTAGGCCTCTAGACACACTATTTTTGTCCTCACAAACCACATTACCAATATCAAGCATAATTGAATCCAAAGAACTAACAAAAAACATCAAATCATCACAAACATGCTTTAAATTCCAACTTCATAACTGCAGCCCCAACAACGGTCAACAAAAACATAAAATTTCAATTCAAAACTAACTCTTTAAACACTTGGAACCCAAACCATGCTCGGAAACCAAGAACATACACTAACAAAATAGAAAAAGACATAAACACCCACTGTCACCTTTTAGTAGAATCCAAAACTACCATATTTTATCAAAATCAGTCACAAACATATTATCCTGACACTTAAACAACTCCTCCAAACAAGATTTAAACAATAAAAACAATATTTTTACATATTAATCAAAACAAAACTAGAAAATATCATAATACTGAAACAAGTTCAAAAAAATCAAAAGAGATTTAAAAATTAAGAAAACATGAATTGGTAGGCCACATGGACTCCACCCTTGAGTTTTTACATGGTTAGACCTTCTCCAAGTTTGCTGACTATAAGTTGCTTTTTTTCTTCTCTTTTTCTTCCTTCCTTTTCTTTCACTCTCTCTCTTTCTAAAGCTTGTTAGACCTTCTATGTTAGGCTCTTGAACCTTCATAATAGGGTTTATTAACAGAGCATTTCCCCACGTGTTTTCTCTTTCTTTTTCTTTTTTTTTTGGATTTTCAAGGGTATTTATAGGGTTTTTCTAGGTGTTTATGATGGAAGGTTAGCCCTTTGATTGAAGTGAGAGGTTTTTGGACAAAAGCTAATAGTTGGAAGCTCTTATACTATGCTAGTTTTGTAATTGTGGTTTTGGTTTTAGGGGTACTTGGTGGTTTTGCTAAACCTAGATGGTAAGGAGCTATTTTTGATCTTTTGATCTTGAGATAGAGGTTTTAAAGCCATTGATAAGAGCCCTTTGAGAATTTTTAAGTGTGAGCACGCGGAAAAAATGGATGGTTTTTGAAAAATAGATGCCACAGTCAAGGTTGACTTGGTTTACCGCTTTCAAAGTTTTGCTAGAGCAACTCTAATGTAAACGTCATTGGAAATCATTTGAAGTTGGTATAGGAGGTGCATACCTTTTATTTAGATCCAACCTTGCTCAATTTGAAGGTCTATAGCTTCACATTCATTCGTTTAAAGGTGCCAACTCGATCAGACCAGAATTTGAAAATGCAGGGAGCTGATCGGGAACAAGATGTTCTATCTCATTTTTAGGACAATAATTTGTCTCATCTTGGGATAAGAACAATGTTTGTTAGGTCTAGCCTAAACGGGCAAAAAATCTATCCTTTATTAGGAAAAAAATCTTTCATTTTTGGAATTGCAAAGCTATCCATTTTTAGAATAGTAATGGGATATCCGCTAAAATTTAGAGTCCAACAACAAATAGTATTTAGACCTTGTTCTAACTCTAAGAACTCAATGTCAATCTTGTACAAATTTTTAGGATGCCTAGAGATTGGCACACACCACAATGTAGTGTTATAACATCTTAGAGGTCTACGTTGTCTAGTTTTCTCTCTAAAAGCTACCACCATTGATGAGTATATCTTACGCCTTGTCAATATAATACTTTCTCATCAATTACCCTCGAGCACTAACCATTCTCGTCAGTGGCTATCTCCTGTCAACTTGTCTCCTTAATGGATGCTAACTGTAACAACCGGGCTTTTCAAGCCCAAAACAACATTAGTTTTTTTTTGTACTTGACACACATCGTGTCGGTAAACAGCGAACATGTTTCCTCACATCATCAATACACAATCCATACATCAATAACAATCAACATTTCATTTAAAAGTGAATCTTACATAAACTCATAATATTATGTTGCATGATTAGAAATTCGCATTTAAAATATACATGCATAGACATGAGTTTGTATTCTATCCCACAAATAGTCGTCACAAATTTAAGCTAAAAGGATCTAATAATAGTTATACATTCGATACATTGATTCATACAAAGTACATCATGATTTAGAATACAACTACATGATTCCTTGCAAAAGTAGGTCCCAGTGTATTGGGTTTCCTAGGCACCTTGTTGGTGTGACGTCCCTACTACAGTACAAAACATTTACAAGAATGTAATTACTTAATAATAATAATAATAAAAAAAAAATGATCTGGCAGTTTAATGAAGCATTAACATTATCTCATGTTTAAAGCGTGACATTTATACTTCCTTTATGTTCTTGGTATACACAACTTGCAATACATATAGATGCACCAATTCTTACAATCAGCCATAATCTTAAATCCGGCCATCATCTTAAGGCATCATTTGTCGAGGTTAACCGTTCACTCACCCCGGCCAACCCCTTCGAATGCCATCAGCCAAAGCTAATCATTCATTTGTCCCGGTCATCCATTCGGAAGCCATTAACCAAAGCTAATCAATCGTTTGTCTCGGTCATCCCTTCGGATGCTATTAGCCAAAGCTAATCATTCGTTTGTCCTGGTCATCCCTTCGGATGCCATTAGCCGAAGCTAATCAATTGTTTTTCCCGGTCATCCTTTTAGATGCAATTAGCCAAAGCAAATCATTCATTTGTCCCGGCCATCCATTCGGATGCCATTAGCCGAAGCTAATCAATTGTTTGTCTCGGTCATCCCTTCGGATGCAATTAGCCAAAGCAAATCATTCATTTGTCACGGCCATCCCTTCGGATGCCATTAGCCGAAGCTAATCAATTGTTTGTCTCGGTCATCCCTTCGGATGCAATTAGCCAAAGCAAATAATTCATTTGTCACGGCCATCCCTTCGGATGCCATTAGCCGAAGCTAATCAATTGTTTGTCTCGGTCATCCCTTCGGATGCAATTAGCCAAAGCAAATAATTCATTTATCCCGGCCATCCCTTCGGATGCCATTAGCCGAAGCTAATCAATTGTTTGTCTTGGTCATCCCTTCAGATGCAATTAGCCAAAGCAAATAATTCATTTATCACGGCCATCCCTTCGGATGCCATTAGCCGAAGCTAATCAATTGTTTGTCTTGGTCATCCCTTCGGATGCAATTAGCCAAAGCAAATAATTCATTTATCCCGGCCATCCCTTCGGATGCCATTAGCCGAAGCTAATCAATTGTTAACATTTAAGCATTTGAAAATCTGATATCTGAATTAACACAATACAATAACATTTATGATAAAGTATTTTTCATTATTCAACATTATTAAAAAGGAAGGTGAAGTCACCTACCTGCAGTAGAAGCTCTACTCATGCTCCCCTATTGCTGCTGTTGCACCACACCGATGGTCCCTCCTGCAGTCACAGACTCATCTTATAAATTTTCCTCATTCAAGGATATGTTTTAGAATAATCATATCAATAGCTAATAGATCTTTCTTTCAATCATTTCTTTCTTTATATCTTACATTTTTCTCATTACACCCATTAATGTTGTCCTCCTTTATCCAACCATAGTTATCATTCCTTCAAGTCGATATTACAGAGAATCCATATTCATCCATTACTCATATGTTATTTTCTATGCATGTTTATTTCCTCATAATAACATATATACATATATCATGTATATTTTCAATGTTAGTATCTCAATGTGCAAGTGTTCGTATAACTCAATTCTTTTATATTTTTATATATAGTATTCACGTGAAAGTCTACTGTTACTTTCTAACTTGGAACTGTTACTGTCCAATTTCCAACTGTTACTGTCTAACTTTGAACTGTTACTGTCTAACTTTCAAAAAACTGAAAGGATATATTAAGTTATTTTTCATATGTCCCATGTTTGATGTTTTGACTCTTCCGAGTAATCTTAACTAGGAGTGAGTAAAAAAATTGAAAAACTGATTAAATCGAGAAAATCAGAAAAAAAAATAATCTAAAAAATCGAACCGAACCGAAAATAATCACCTCTAATCTTAATCATGAAATGATCCTCACTACCAAAGCCTTAATTTTACACATCCTAATTTAGGAGGAACATGCTATAGCGATAAATCCTTGTATATAAAGAGTCGTAATAGAGTAATGTTCCACAGATTTGTTCCACTTTGTGATTTATCACTGGTGTCCTCTTTTATAAAAGGGAATGCAATACTGTACAAGCATGTGCCAGACTGTTATGTAGTGTTAAAAAAAAAATGTTTTTTCTCTCTTTCTTTCACCATTAGCATATAATTCTTATATTCTATTTATTTTTGTGTTTTAAAAAAATATTTTTAAAAAAATTTAAATATTTTAACACAAGTTTAAAATTATACAGTTATTTTGATATAATTAAATTAATTTATCATGTTTAAAAATAACTTAGATAATTAATAAAAAAACATAATTTGATTTTTTTAAAATAAATTCAAGGTGATCTTTTTTTAATATTGAAATATTAATATATTAGATTGGATCAAGCTTCACGAATTAATCTATCAAATTCACGATCCAGATGATAGACTTTACTGAGTTTAAGAATTTTGTTTTTTAAATAATTTTTTATTTAATTGTACGATAACAAAAATAAATGCTCATAAAATTAAGTATAAATCAAACATCGAGATATTTGTTTGAGACTACAATACCCTCATAAAAATTAAACCAAAATAATTTATGAAGACAAATTCAAAATCAAGCTAATATTTAAAAAACATTAAATAAAAATAACTAGAATAAAAAAAGAAAAGAAAAATGCTTTAAAAAACATCACCTTCTTAGGGTCCGTTTGTTTACACGGCTGCGGCTGCGTTTAAAGTAAACCACAAATATTAACCTCAATTTACTATTCAGTGAGACCCATTTAAATTTAAGTAAAACCGCAGGTTTGTGGAAAGCAGTTCTCAACTGCTTTTCGCAAACCTTCGGGTTAACACAGTGGAGAGTGAATTATAATTCACTCTTCACTGTTCACTTAAGTGAACAGTGGATTGTGCATGTGAACAGTGGAGTCACTCTCCACTATTTCGGCCATTGTTCTGGTCGGACCGGGTCCGGTCCAAAACTAAATGCATTAAACCGGGTCTGACCCAGTTATAAAAAAAATCAATTTTAATTTTAATTTTTAATTGTATTTTATTCGAAAAATTAGAAGGAGATCGCTTGATGACGTAGCATTTGCAGAATTTGATCGCAATCCCAAATTTTGTTCTTGCCGGGTCTGACCCAGTTAAAAAAAATTCAATTTTTATTTTTATTTTTAATTGTATTTTATTCAGAAAATTAGAAGGAGATCGTTTGATGACGTAGCATTTGCAGAATTTGATCACAATCCCAATTTTGTTCTTGCCGGGTCCGACCCATTTAAAAAAAGTTCAATTTTTATTTTTATTTCATGATGTAATAGCAGTAGTTAAATCTATAATATTTAAATTAAAAACCATAAATATTAATATATATATATATATATATATATATTTTAATTATTTTATAACCTCAATTTAAAAAACATTCTTTTAACCAAACACATTAAACTATTTTTTGTTCAACCTCAATTTAAACTACAGTTTTAACCAAACATCTATTTTTTCAAACCAACCTCAACTAAAAATACTTTTTATAAAACAACTTTTTTCAAATTACAACCACAAAAACTACCGCAATAACTATTCATATAAATAATAATAAAAGTGAATTTCACTCTAACTTTTTACTTTATGTGTGCGTGTGTGAAAGCAAATTACTAGAAATGTGAAAGCAAATTACCCTTTTCTAGTTCTCAAGAGGAGATATATATATATATATATATATATATAAGTACGAATGTATTAAACGTTTTTAGTGGAAGTTCTACGATGGTGATGCTATTCAATAGTCATATTTTATTATATTGTGTCTTATTTATTATTTACATATAAAAAAATTTATATATCAATAATCTATTTATTAAAGTTTGAATATCAATTCTTTTATCACTTAATGAAAAATTAAAAATAATAAATATACACTTGAAGTATGTATAGATATATTAAATAATTATAATATAAATGTTATACATATTCCTTTTCATTTTTAAAAAAATGACTAATTCAATTTGATTTAATATTTATCAAAATTAGATTAAACTAGTTATTTGACCTATTCTTTGTTGTGGGTTAGATAATTTTTTCAATACATTGAGAATTATTTATACCCATAAATAAAAAAAAACAAAGTATTAATGTGTCTAATCAATTGCGCTCCAAGTCAATAATTTTTTTCTAATGCAGAATAATTAATGTGTATGTGTTTCTAAGTGTTTTTTGACATTGAATAAAAAATGTAACAGTGAATAAAAAATTTGATGTTTATATATAATAAAATATAGTAAAAATTATATGAAAAACTAAAAATATATAAAATCTCAAGCTAATTCTTAACGTAATTGAAGAATGAAACAATGTTGTAATTACTATAATAAAATCCTTTTTTCTTAGTATTTATTTAATAATTTTTAAAAATATAAAAAATAAACTAAAAAAATGATATAAATAGATTAGGAGTAGAATAATAAATATTAAAAGTGTAAAAGTAAAAAAAAAATGTAAAGAAAAAGAAATGAAAACACCTTCTTGACTACCCCGACCATAGAATTCTTGTGGTGCTGCAATAATAACAATTATGGCCTACCAAACAAGTCATATTCTTGACAGTGCGGCATTATCGTATCTTGTTCATCGTACTTTTGATGGCCCTTTCCACACACTCTTTAGTTCACTTACACTTTTGATGGTCCAATTTTCACATTTGCTGTTAAAATTCTCATCTTATTACTATATATTTCCTTCTCCTTGTTCACTGCCAAACTAGCTTAACCCTTGGCCTTTATCACTGCCTAAAAGCACCACTCAAAACCTTCAGCCATTGTTCTCTATGGGTTTTTTAGTGCCTTCTCCAGTCTTCTGCCCCCATGCCTTTGTTCTTCTCCTCTTGTGTTTCACGTCCTCTGCCTTGTCAATCGGCAGGAATGAGACCGACCGACTAGCCTTGCTGGATTTCAAGTCCAAAATAACCCATGATCCTCTTGGAATCATGCGCTTGTGGAATAGCAGCATCCACTTCTGCCATTGGTTCGGTGTCACATGCAGTCAGAAGCACCAAAGGGTGGCGGTGCTGGATCTGCAGTCCCTTAAACTGTCAGGTTCCGTATCACCATATATTGGCAATCTGAGCTTTTTAAGAAACCTATACCTTCAACACAACAGCTTCAGTCATGAAATCCCAGCACAAATTGGCCACTTGCATCGATTGCAAATACTAGCACTACATAATAATTCCTTTACTGGTGAAATTCCTGCTAGTATGTCTAGTTCCTATAACCTCGTTTCACTCATATTAGATAACAACAAGCTGACAGGAGAAATTCCTAAGGAGTTTGGCTCCTTCTTGAAGCTCACAGACCTCTATATAGACGACAACAACCTTCTAGGAACTATCCCTCCATCTTTAGGGAACATATCATCCCTCCAAGAACTATGGCTAGATGATAATAACTTGTTTGGGAATCTCCCTGCTACTTTAAGCAAATTGGTAAACCTCAGGGTTTTATCATTGTTTAATAATAGATTTTCAGGTACCATACCTCCCTCCATGCTCAATCTCTCTTCATTAAGGACTTTCCAAGTAGGGCTTAACAATTTCCAAGGCAATCTCCCCCCTGATCTGGGCATTTCCCTTCCAAATCTTGAATTCTTTTCCATCTATTCTAACCAATTCACTGGAAGTGTTCCTGTTTCAATATCCAATTTATCAAATCTTGAAATGCTAGGGTTAAACCTAAACAAGCTTACAGGAAAAATGCCTTCACTGGAAAAGCTACAAAGGCTTCTTTCAATAACCATTGCCTCCAACAATCTGGGAAGTGGGGAAGCCAATGACTTGAGCTTTCTCTCCTCCTTGACCAATGCCACAAACCTAGAGGAATTGATTATAACGCAAAATAACTTTCAAGGACAGCTGCCTCCACAAATCAGCAATCTGTCAACTACACTGGAAATCATGGGCCTAGACAGCAATCTATTATTTGGGAGCATCCCTGATGGAATAGAGAATCTCATCAGCTTGAATGATTTTGAAGTACAAAACAACCACCTTTCAGGTATCATTCCTTCTACCATTGGGAAGCTTCAAAATCTAGAAATATTGGGTCTTGCATTGAATAATTTTTCAGGGGATATTCCATCCTCTCTAGGAAACCTGACAAACTTAATTGGACTCTATTTAAATGACATCAATGTTCAAGGCAGCATCCCTTCAAGTCTAGCAAATTGCAACAAATTGTTAGAGTTGGATCTTTCTGGAAACTATATTACCGGTAGCATACCCCCTGGCATATTTGGACTATCCTCCCTGTCAATTAATCTTGATTTATCTCGAAACCATTTGTCTGGCTCCCTACCAAAGGAAGTAGGAAATTTGGAAAATCTAGAAATTTTTGCTATTTCTGGGAATATGATATCAGGCAAGATTCCTAGTAGTCTTGCACAGTGTATAAGTCTGCAATTCTTGTACTTGGATGCCAACTTTTTTGAAGGTTCCGTCCCTTCCTCCTTGAGTACCCTGAGAGGCATTCAGGAATTCAATTTTTCTCATAACAATTTGTCAGGGAAAATTCATGAATTTTTCCAAGATTTCAGGTCCTTGGAAATTTTGGACCTATCTTATAATAATTTTGAAGGGATGGTACCTTTTAGAGGAATTTTCAAGAACGCAACAGCAACTTCAGTCATTGGGAATAGCAAGCTATGCGGTGGCACACCTGATTTTGAGCTTCCTCCATGCAATTTCAAACACCCGAAGAGGTTGAGCCTAAAAATGAAGATAACAATCTTTGTGATTTCCCTGCTTCTAGCGGTGGCAGTACTTATCACTGGTTTATTTCTTTTCTGGTCAAGAAAGAAAAGAAGAGAATTCACTCCAAGCTCTGATGGGAATGTGCTATTGAAGGTGTCTTATCAAAGTCTCCTAAAAGCTACAAATGGATTCTCCTCGATCAATTTAATTGGTACTGGCAGCTTTGGCTCTGTCTATAAAGGAATTCTTGATCATAATGGAACAGCTGTTGCTGTCAAAGTGCTTAACCTAAGGCGTCAAGGAGCTTCTAAGAGTTTCATGGCTGAATGTGAGGCTCTGCCGAACGTCAGACATCGAAATCTAGTTAAGGTAGTGACAGCATGTTCAGGTGTTGATTATCATGGGAATGATTTCAAGGCTTTGGTGTATGAATTCATGGTTAATGGGAGTTTGGAAACCTGGCTGCATCCAAGTCGTGCAACAGATGAGGTGCGGGGGATTCTAGATCTTACACAGAGACTAAGCATTGCCATCGATGTTGCCCACGCACTAGACTATTTTCATCATCAATGTGAAAAACAAATAGTTCACTGTGACCTCAAACCAGGCAATGTTCTTCTCGATGACGAAATGGTTGGCCATGTAGGTGATTTTGGGTTAGCAAAATTCCTTCTCGAAGACACCCTTCACCATTCGACGAACCCATCAAGCTCCATTGGAATAAGAGGGACCATTGGTTATACTCCCCCTGGTAAATGTTGTACATACGTTTGTTCTGTTCATCGCATTCTTTTTCATTTTAATATCATATTTTCGTGCCGCTGTTTCTTCAAATGTCTCTAAACACTTTAAATTTTTCATGCTACTGCTTGCTGTATTCCGTAGCAAACTTACTTCCTATCTTATGGTTATGATTGTAGAGTATGGTGCGGGAAACGAAGTGTCAGCATATGGTGATGTATACAGCTATGGCATACTCTTGCTGGAGATGTTTACAGGAAAGAGACCAACTGATGACCTGTTTAATGGTCTGAACCTTCATAGCTATGTCAAGACATTTTTGCCTGAGAAAGTGTTGCAGATTGCAGATCCTACTCTTCCTCAAATAAATTTTGAAGGGAATTCTATCGAACAAAATAGAGTTCTTCAGTGCCTGGTCTCAGTATTTACAACTGGAATCTCCTGTTCTGTCGAGTCGCCACAGGAACGGATGGGCATTGCTGATGTTATAGCCCAACTATTTTCTGCCAGAAACGAACTTCTTGGAACCTGATTACATTACAAGAGAATGACGTGCCTAGTTCTGTGTATGCTTCATGCTGATGTGCTACACTCTTGTACTCAGTTCTTTCGATAGAATGTAGATCAACTATTTTCTTTTATTTCACTATGACTTTAATCGCTTTGAAACAATAAGATCAAATGAATCTTTTAGAATCATAATTTAAACTTGTTAAATATCAAGAATGAATTCACATAGCCTTTTCTCTGATAACGACTAATTAATGTTGCAATTTCATATCCAAAACCAAAATCAAACTAAAGAAAGGATTAAGAGAAATTTGGAAAGGAAATCAAGTTTTCCTTCGCCCTCTCTTCTTTCTCTTTTTAACTTCTACATTCCTTGTTTCTCCCAAGCTTAAAAACCTTATTCTATCTCAATAACCTCTCTAAAGTCATTAAATCTCCCTTTTATGCCATTCATTCTCTTAATTTCACAATTTTCTCTCATAAATTTAATGGAAAAAAAATAAAAACCCTAACCCCCAATTTCTTCTCTCTTTTTTATTTTCCAGCCGCTCAAGCCAGCTTTAAAAGGTGTTTGAGAGTGTGGTAAACATTGCTTTTTAAACTATTTTTTACTTGGAATTGCATTAAAATAATATATATTTTTTTATCTTTTTTAAAATTTATTTTTGACATTAGTACATCAAAATTATCAAAAAATACTAAAAAATTATTTTGAATAAAAAAATCAAATTTTAAAGAAAAGTAGGTTCAATCTCAATGCCAAATACCCTTTTAAGTAGAAGAAGAAACTGTAGTTTATTGATAAATGATTGTTTTACACCTCACTTACCCTTGTTCTTTTCCTACCCAACTGTCCATATTTTTTCAGAACCTTTGTGAACTTGAATTTCCCCAAGATTTTAACCTGAGGTAAAAAATATATCAACCAACTTCACATAAAATTCTAGCCTGATTAGACAATTGGTTTAAAAGATATACTTGATAACATAAAACTGGTTAGTACATGATTTTATGTTAAAAAATTGAATTTTCTTGTTCAATCCCTATGGGAATCATATCAGTTATTTTTGTAAATCCTCAAGACTATTTCTTTACTTCTGATTAGTACTTAAAAGTGCATTTTTATCAAGGTTTTATATCATCATTTTGCACTTGAAGTATCAATAACTCCTTAACTAAAGCATGTTCTATAATAACATATCTAATAATATAAAATACCTTTAATTTATGGTAAATGTTCATCTTAAACGCAGGCCTATCACATAAATGAAAGAATTGATTGATGAGTTGAAGTACTGAAATTGAAAGGACAAAGAGATGGCCAAACTTAGAAAAGAGATGTTGGTGCAGTTCAAACTGGAACATTGTTCGGTAATCGGGTCATATCTAGAGCTGTAGATCTCAGATTTAGGTCTGCTTTATATGGATGGAAAGCTAAGACATAAGCCTACAACTTTCATGAGGAGTCCAAGATTTAAGAAGGCCATTTTCAAGTCCAAATTGTAGCAACAACGAAGAAGTCCAAATCTGTCCTGCAGACCAGACACTGTTCAATGTTCAGCCCATATCTCGAGTTCTAGAAGTCCAAATGATCTCAAATTTTTACCCTGGAAAGCTGAGACAATTTCCTAGAACTTTCATGATTTAGGTCTGTTCAAATTATGACGTTATCAATGACGTTTTTGGCAGACAAGAAGATAAGGATTGTCACCAAGTCAAGATGTGGCCACCCACTCATCAATTAGTCAACAAATCAATAGTTCTGAATTTTGGCCTATAAAAAGAGGCATTTGCCATGTATTTAGGCATCTTGGTTTTCATATCAAGATCATGCTCTTGCTCTCTCTTTATATTTTGTAATGCTTAAGTTTTGCTTATATTAATCTCTTGCTTATGCTTTTCATTTCCTTTCCTTGTTTATTTATGTTTATCTCTTTCATTATGATTAGCTAAGTTTATCATGTCAAGGTGAAAAGGTTATACTAATGGTGTAAGAATAAGTATAATATAAACTCAACATGGACCTTAATGTTTGATACTAACATGTTTTATATTTGTTATCTTGTTCACTTTTAATACTTTGCTTGTTAAATGGTTAATCTAGATTTATGTTGTATAACCCTTGGTACAAAAAATACTTGGCACTTTCATAGCTCAACTGTATGGTATAACCGACACCTGTGCTATGAAAGGAACTTGATTTGTTGTTAACATAAGTTATAATCATGAATGCCTGACAACATTTACAAGTATTAGCATTATTCGAATAAGATAACTAATGTAATCATGTTAACAATTTATAATCCGATTGGAACCTCCTTTGTGTGTGGTTTCCAGTTGAGTAATAAAAAGAGTTTATACTATACTTGTTTGAAATACCATTAGTGGATCCTCTAACCTTGACAATTATTTTATCCTTGTTTAATCCTTACATCAATATCACATCTCAAAGCTCTCTTTAACTTGTTGTTGTTGTTGTTATTTATAATTTATACAATTAACCTCCCTGTGGTTCGACTCCGGTCTTGCCGGGTTATTTATTACTTCGACACTCCTGCACTTGGGAGAAGACATCAATCTTTTGGTCGTGTCAACTTCAAAATATATTTATTTTTCCTTTCCATCGTTTATTTCTCTTGCAAACTTACTATTGTTTCACAAAAATGTTACCGATTCTTAATTGGGGTTTACACCAAATTTTTTTTGTACAATTCTTTCATAACTTTCTTCGTTCATTTTCATTATAATTCCTTTGAATTATTTTCATTCTCAAAACACATTCTTTTAAATTTTCATAATACTTCTATCCATCGAAACACGTTACTGGTTTCATCGATGTTATGAATTTTCAGCTATAATTCATAATTCTTATTTTAGCTTCAACAATACCTTTAAATTTATTTATGGAGATCATTCCCTCCATTACAAATCATATTTATTTTTATTTCCATCATTATCCATCTTTTCCCATCCTGAATTTCCATTACTTGTCGGGGCCTTATCACCTTCGATCCTTTATGAGTACAAGAAGTATAATGAATGAGATCATGAGAGATAAAAAAAAAGTAAAAATAATCAACGATACTGCATACTACATCTATTTTATGTCTTATTATTCAAGAAGTTATATATTTCTAATAAATATATTGCAACTTAGCTTTTAAAGTATGCCTTGTCACACAAACTATTTGTTAAGTATGAATACTGCAAAACTAATGAGAGAGTTGATCCTATTATAGATGAGTGGTAGATTAAGAAGAAAATGATTTGGGTCATCTAAGATGGGCCAACCCAACCCAATCTATATTAATATTATTTATATTAATAATAATGATGAAGAGTTACATCCTAACAATAACTACCAATGGTTGGTAACCTTTACCCTTATAAATATGTCTATTAAAACCAATAGACAACATACAAAAAGGAATTGATAAAAAGTAAAGCGGAGAAATGACTCGCAGAAGAAAACTCTTTGTAAATTCTCAAAAAAATCATTTGTGCAAACACTTAGGCATTGAATAATAAGAATGATTCATTGTTTTTTAATGTTATATATATATATATATATATGTATGTTTTCCTACAAATAGATTGTGCATTCTAGAGATAAAAATAGCTCTTAACATTTTATTTTATTTTTTGAGAAAACTTCTAAATGGACTCCAAAGTTTTGTTTTGCATTATTTTGAGTAGTGTCACTTTTTATAATAACAACTCAACATCCTAATTTACTTAGCAAGTCTTGTTTATACTTTCAAAAATCTTTTTCATTCAGCATAGTTATTTAAGTCCGCTAAGCATTGTCTAGCCTTGCTAATAATAATGATGTGAAGATTTTTTTTAATATAAAAAAAACTAATTATAGGATGATTATAAAATATTTTATATTAATTAATTTTTTTGTAAAATGTATTATATAAAAGAAACAAAAAAATAACAAAAAATACTTTTACAATAGTTTACACAAAATAAACAAAGAAAAGTCGAAAGAACAGTTTCTATATTTTCTGTAAAATAACAAATATATTAATTTGTACTACACAAAACAAATATATTAATTTGTACTAAGCCTAAGATTGGAAGTGCTCTCTCCTTCCCCTTTGGTCTCTGCTAATAAGTAAACATCATGTTGTATATGTGTTTTAGGTTACAAATAAGTAGAACGATCAAATTCATTGGGAAGTTAAGAATTAACATACAAAAATACTAGATAAATGGGTTGGGATCGATCATTAGTAATATTGGATTGCTTAAATTAGCCTAATTCATGACAAGCATATACTAATACATTCCGCTATGCTTATATATATATATATAAAAAACCTAAAAGAAAAGGATATTTTCATTGTTTATTTTCCTGTACATTTTGGATTGCCATGTAGGAAAGATGAACTTGCTATTCATGTATATTGTTCGTGCCTTTAAATAGGCATTACATACAATACAGTACATTACATGTCATTGATTCTTACTATATATATATATGATTTGATGCAGGAATTATGGAAATCATGAAGTAAATGGAATGAAGAATTATTGCAGGGGATCTCTCAATAGAGTGATGTATGCAGAAGATCCATGCAGGATTTCTACACTTGCATCCTGCATGGGATCTCTGCATATATTTCCATATTTCTTCATCCCCCCTCAAGCTCAAGGCGGGGCTGGACCGAGGCAGAGCTTGTCAAGATTTAATGCAAACATTGCAGCACAAAGTGATTTGGTAAAAATATCTGTAATTTGATCGGATCCTGGAATATAAGCCAATGAAAGAGCACCACTTGCAACTCGTTCTCGGACAAAATGGACATCTATTTCAATGTGTTTTGTACAATGATGGAATACTGGATTTTTAGCCATATGGATGGCACTAATATTATCACATTATTAGAGCTTAGGAAGAGGAACACAGTGGCCAATATTTTTGAGTAAGTGGACGAACCACATGAGCTCAGCTGTAGTGGAGGCTTAGGCGCGATACTCTGCCTCAGCTGTTGATCGAGACACAGTGGTCTGCTTCTTAGTTCCCCAGGATATCAAATTGTTGCCTAAAAAGATAGCGAACCCAGTAGTGGAACGTCTGTCATCCCTACAGCCAGCCCAATCTGCGTCACAAAAACCACAAAGTTCATGAACAGGACTGCGAATGTAGTGAAGTCCAACATTGAGTGTCCCCTTTAGATACCGAAAAATCCTTTTAACAGCAATAAGGTGAGTATCATGAGGTGCTTGCATGAATCTGCAGAAGTGATGTACAACAAATAAAATGCCTGGTCTGGTCAGGGTGAGATATTGTAGAGAACCAACCAAATAGCGATAGTGAGAAGGATCAGCTAAAGGAACACCATCAGTGGCAGACATGGAAGAGCCTGATGCTAGTGGAGTGCTTACTGGTTTAGCACCGTCAAAGCCAAACTTTTGAAGAAGAGATAGCAGATACCTTGTTTGAGTGACTGTGAAGGTGGACTCATCACGAACAATTTGAAGTCCTAAGAAATAATGAATGTCACCAAGATCTTTCATGTAGAAGACAGCAGAGAGATGGGCAATAAGCTTGGTAATCTGTGAAGATGAGCTGCCTGTTAAAAGAATGTCATCAACATAAATGGGTAAAAGTAGAATGGCTGATCCTTGAGTGCGATAAAATAAGGATTGATCATAGGGGCATCATGTAAATCCCATTTGCTGAATATAGGTATTGAATTTGAGGTACCATGCACAAGAAGCCTGCTTCAATCTGTATAAAGCTTTATGAAGATGACAAACATAATCTGGATGATATAAATCTTCAAAACCTGGAGGTTGAGCCAGATACACTTGCTCCTGTAGATCACCATGAAGGAAGGCATTACTTACATCTAGTTGTTTGACAGACCATCCTTGAGAAAGTCTAATGGTGAGGATAAGCCGAATGGTGCTTGGTTTTATAACATGACTGAATGTTTCATCATAATCGAGTCTTGGTTGCTATGAAAATGCACAAGCCACTAGCCGAGCTTTATATCTTTCAATGGAACCATCAAATCATATTTTGATTTTAAACACTCATTTGCTGCTGATAATATTCATTGTTGCTTGTCTAGGTACCAGGGTCCAGGTTTTGTTGCTGTGAAGGGCATTCATTTCAACTTGCATTGCTTGAAGCCAATGTGGATGTTGGAGAGCTTGTTGAACTGATGATGGCTCTTGTGGTTGGGCAACAAGGTTAGCAACAAAACAGGCAGGGATGGGATGTCGTGAAGAAATAAATACCTTGGGTTTTAGCTTCCCTGTTTGAGTTCATGTAATCATATGATGCTGTCGCTATGGAGCTGGACCAAATGTAAGAGAGATCGCTGGTGGTACAGGAGTGATTTCTGGTGCAGTTGATGAAGATAGTGAAGCAGAAGTGGCAGGTTGAGATGTTGATTCTTCTTGAACAATTTCTGCATTTTGAAGAATTGTTACTAGATCGTGATGACTGACTTGTGGGGCTGTGGCAATAGATTTTTCTACCACAGTTTTGAGTAATCGAGGAAGTGCTTTAATTTTAAACAACTGAGAGGCATGTGTGTCAGGTTGCTGCATACAATTGTAGGGAAACTGGAATTCATTAAATTTCCATGGCGTGATATATAAAAACGATGTGTCTGTGGTTCAAGACAGAGATAGCCTTTGTGATTGGTGGAGTAAACAAGAAAGACACATCGTGTGGATTTAAAATTCAACTTTGATCAACCAAATGGTGCAAACATGGGATAGCAGGAACATCCAAACACTCGTAAGGAGTCATAAGTAGGAGCAGAACCAAAAACCACTTCATGCGGTGACTTGTAACCCAAGACTGAAGTAGGTAAGCGATTAATTAGGAACACTGCAGTACGAAACGCTGCAGTCCAGAATTTTATTAGAATAGAAGCATGTGATAACAATGTTAATCCTGTTTCTACGATATGTCGATGACGTCGTTCGGCTAATCCATTTTGTTCTGGTGTTCCTAGACATGAAATTCTAAGAATGATGCCATTAGTTTTGAAAAGATTCTGCAGACTTTGATTAACAAACTCACCGCCTCCATCACTTTGAAATATTTTAACATGAGTATCAAACTGTGTTTCCATTTGCTTGAGAAAGGAAGGAAATATTGTTGCTACGTCAGATTTTCGATTCATAGGAAAGAACCATATATACCGGGAATACTCATCAACAATAATTAAATTAAATCAGTTTCCATCATAAGAAGGGACAGATGCAAGACCCAGACATCTGAATGCAGTGTATGCAGAAAAGCAGTAGCATATGATTTTCTAGATTCAAACGGTAACTTTGTTGATTTTCCCAAAACACAGCTTTCATAGAAAACATTTTGTTTATCCATAGATGGTAAACATAACTTTGTGAGAATTATGGCTTGAGGGTGGCCAAGTCGTGCATGCCATAAGTTGGTGGACACTTTATTTGCTAAAAAACTGACTGAAAGTGTGGAGAATTGCTGTAGATTGATCGGATATAACCTATCCTTCATGAAACCTTTAAGAATTACTTGCTTCGTCTTCATGTCCTTAAGAATAAAACCCCATGGATAAAACAGAAAATAGCAGTTATTATCTCTTGTAAATTGAGATATAGATAATAGTTTCTTCTTAACTGCAGGAACCATAAGAACATCATTTAGCTTGAGATTGGTAGTGGGAATAGTAACGTTTCCAGTACCAGTGATAGGCAAGCCCTGACCATTTCCAACCATAACAGAGTTATTTCTAGGATAAGAGATAATACCTTGGACTTCATTTGTGTCAGACGTCATATGCTGGTTTGCTCTAGTGTCAGAATACCATGTCTCTTCTGCAGTTTCACCAATTTTGATTGCAGCAAAGGCCTTGTATTGATCAGCTTCTTCATCAGATGCAAAGCATCCATCTGCTTTGTGATTAGGTCCCCCACATCGAAAACAAGTGATGCTACCACGTCCACGATTACTGTTATGTGAGATTTGTTTCTGACGAGTCCCAGTGAAGCTTCCATTTTGGCGAGGAAAATGAGTCTCTTTAGCTCGTAGTGGAGTGTTGTTAGTGGGATTTCTCACAGTGAAGTTGCGATGATTGCGACCACGAGTGCTGGTGTTTATCCATGGCTTTGAGTTTGTGCGGCCATGATTTGTATAAAAAGCCACAGAAGGAGCAGTTGTCCGTGCTCCTTGAATTTGAATTTCAAAGTCACGGAGTTTGCCAATAACTCCTTCAAGAGATGGAAAGATATCTCTAGCATTTAATGCTGCTACTATAGGATCAAATTCAGATCCTAATCCTCGAAGAATACAAATGATAAATTCATCATCATCCATTGGTTTACCTGCACCACAGAGAGACAAAGCCAAAGCTTTTACTTTGTGTAAATAATCTTCCAGTGAAGAGGTACCTTTTGTCAGGGACTGTAGTTCGCCTTTGATTTGTTGGATGCGATCTCGAGTGTGAGTGCCATAAAGAGTCTCTAACACTTGCCATGCATCATGCGAAGATTCACTATTGATGACTTGAGAAAGAGGTCCATCAGATAGTGAACTATTGATCCATCCAAGGATCAATTGATCCGTGCGCAGCCACACTGCTGCAGCAGGATTTGTTTGTAACTCACCATTTTCACCAATGATAGTTGATTTTGGGCAGGGAACTTCATCCTTCACATATCCAAGGAGTCCATAGCCACGTAAAACAAGAATAACCTATGCTTTCCACATAAGATAATTGCTTGAAGCCAGCTTGATGGAGATATCAGACATATGTGATTTTGGGAGTGTAATCTCAAGAGAATAAGCAGGGAACATTGTTTGAACTGAAGAAGAAGATGTCATGGTGATAGAAGGCTCTGATACCATGTAGGAAAGTTGAACTTGCTATTCATGTATATTGTTCGTGCCTTTAAGTAGGCATTACATACAATACAGTACATTAAATGTCATTGATTCTTACTATATATATACATGATTTGATGCAGGAATTAGGGAAATCATGAAATAAATGGAATGAAGAATTATAGCAGGGGATCCCTCAATAGAGTGATGTATGCAGAAGATCCATGCAGGATTTCTGCACTTGCATCCTGCATGGGATCTCTGCATATATTTTCATATTTCTTCATGCCATAGAGCAACTAAGTCAATCCTCTTTTCTTTTTTGTTTTGTCCTTGAAAAATTGTGTTGTTGTTGTTACTAAATTATTATTTTTTTAATTTCATCAGTCAACATTATATTAACATGGTTTTAAGCCTCATACTTTGTTTCCCCTTGCATGCTATTGTGTATTCATGGTGTCCAAAAAGGTTTTTGACATGAAATTAATGCTCAATTTTGTAAAATATAATTTAATTTTATCAATTAAGAAAATTAAAACAACAGAGGCAAAATTTAACACTACAAGAGTAACCATTTTTGTTTTTATAGTTCATTGGGTGCGAAAAGCCATAATTTAATCCCTAAATTTTTTACATTTTTATTTTTTGATTCATGTATCTTGAGGGTTCCATGTTTCAATCCTAAATTTTACTTTTAACATATTAATCACTCAAATTTGAGAGAATAGAGCATGTTGCTGGAAAAAGAAGAGGAGGGAAAAAGTTTTTGGTCAGCCATATTCCGACCTCCGAAAAGACTAATCTTGGTGTTAATAGATTTCTCTTTAAGAGAGAGGTTCAATGGAGGCGTAGTTTCCCTTTCTACATGTTTCAAAACGTATATCTAGACTCGTAAAATTGTTTATGATATAATTGAATTTTTTATTTATGGAGAGATTGTAGTCTTTTTAGAGTTTGAAATGGGTTTATTCAAATTCATAGTATGTTTTTAGGGTATTTCCAGTTGAAAACAAGTTAATAATTGGGTTATTGGATTCCTAAAACTAGATTTTAGCTTTCCGACCACTAGGAGTGACTGCAAAGTCATCTGAAAGACAACGTGTCATTTACCCAAGCAAACAATGCATAGTTTGCTAAATATAAAAAAACTAGTGGCGAACGACATGTCATCCACATGTTAAAAACAAAAAATAAAATAAATCCAAACGAGTTGACTTGACCTTTCAAACCTATATGCACCTAGCCTTTTCCTAGATATCCCTTTCTCCTTCTTCTTCTTCTTTTTCTACATTTTGACAAAACAAATCTCTTAAAATAAATCTATTAAAATAATATTTATGCAATTTGTTTTTTAAGAAGATTAGGTCTTTTGTGATGATATTATCGATTCCTTTATTGATAATTTTGTGTTAGCCTAATATGCATAATTTTTAAAATAATTCACCGATTAATATTGTCGCCTGTGCGGGCGCGGGGTGGGAGGACATCAGTATCGAAGAGTCACCACCTAGTTGTTTGGTTCAGAGTTACTAAGAAACCCAGGTGGACTGGTCTTATATGAAATTCTAGGATAAATCACAAGTTTTGAGTAGAAAAGGTATTAACACCCCTAGCACACCTTAATTAAGGTAAGTTCTATTATATGGTCTAGATGTGGCTTAAAGGTATTATTGAGTTTCTAACCAATGATTTGTTTATGGGTTAAAACAAAGATTTATGCTTATAAATAAATCTAGTATTTTGAATTTATTATGGGCTCGTATACCCAAATAAATTATTACAGAAAAAATTCATGTAGGTGCCTTGATAGGATTCACCTATCCTTTAAGGCTAAAGGATTTTCCATAACTCATATATCATGATGAAGAATACTCCCAATTAAAATTGGTGAATATCCAAAATAAAATTATTTGAATTTTTTAATCAATTCCTGGTATTTAAATATCAGCCTACTTGTAGGTCCAATATTCATATCAGAATGTTGACCATTAATTCTCAGAAATTTTTTTAAGGTTTTTGAAATATTGATCAAGTTCTCATTGATTCAATGAACTGGTTATTGAAACACTTTTTTTTTGTTTTTTAAAATGATAAATGTTTTTGAGATTTCGACAAAAAGTGAATATTTTAATATTGATTCAGCATCTTACAATAGAAGTTTACAGCCTCAGTATTAATTACAATTGCTGGAAAAACATGCGAAAGACCCACAAAAAATTTTAAATTGGTCCTAAAATTTTTTAGATTTTGTTTAGAGTTTACTTGGGGGTCTTTTTGGCAAAAAAATCATTTTTTATTCAAAGTAAAATTGTCAAAATAGGTCTAAGGGTGTGTTTGCCATACAATACTTTAGGCAAAAAATTCTTCAATAAAAAAAAAACCAACCAAACAATGTCGTAGTACCTGATCCAAAGCAAAACGAATCAAGTTGACTCGAAAAAACTGGTTCAACCCTAAATCGAACCGAAAACCATGGTTTGATTCGAAACTAAATCAAAACAAACAATTAAACCGAAAACATATCAAAACTAAAAAAAACACAAAAACAGATCAAACACCAAGAACATAAAAAACACGATGAACATTCAAACCAAAACTCAGCAAACACAAATCACAAACAAGACAAGTTTTCATGCAATCAAAGGCAAGGCTTTGTTTGTAATCATGCGTAGATCAAGAATCAAGCATCCATTTTCTTCTATTAACACTCAAAAATCACTATTTGATCAAAATATGTTTGACTAGTCAAAAGAATCCTAGAATATAAAAAAATGAATAAATGTTATTTATGCATTTTAACCCTGGATTATTTGTTAAAGATGACAAACTAAAATGTTTGTGCCAAGAATTAACCTAAAACATATAAAAAACAAGAGGCTAAAGCAAAGTTCATACGAAGAACATGAACCCAAAATCTAGAAAATTTCAATAAATTGAACTAATGTTAAAACCCAAATTTAACTTTTTAGGCCTCTAGACACACTATTTTTGTCCTCACAAACCACATTACCAATACCAAGTATAGTTGAATCCAAAGAACTAACAAAAAAATCAAATCATCACAAACATGCTTTAAATTCCAACTTCATAACTGCAGCCCCAACAACGGTCAACAAAAACATAAAATTTCAATTCAAAACTAACTCTTTGAACACTTGGAACCCAAACCATGCTCTTAAACCAAGAATATACACTAACAAAATAGAAAAAGACATAAACACCCACTGTCACCTTTTAGTAGAATCCAAAACTACCATATTTTATCAAAATCAGTCACAAACATATTATCCTGACACTTAATAACATCAACAACTCCTCCAAACAAGATTTAAACAATAAAAGCAACATGTTTATGTATTAATCAAAACAAAACTAGAAAATATCATAACACTGAAACAAGTTCAAAAAAATCCAAAGAGATTTAAAAATTAAGAAAACATGAATTGGTAGGCCACATGGACTCCACCCTTGAGTTTTTACATGGTTAGACCTTCTCTAAGCTTGCTGACTATAAGTTGCTTTTGTTTCTTCTCTTTTTCTTCCTTCTTTTTCTTTCACTCTCTCTCTTTCTAATGCTTGTTAGACATTCTATGTTAGGCTCTTGAACCTTCATAATAAGGTTTGTTAGCAGAGCATTTCCCTACGTGTTTTCTTTTTCTTTTTCTTTTTTTTTTTGGATTTTGAAGGGTATTTATAGGGTTTTTCTAAGTGTTTATGATGGAAACTTAGCCCTTTGATTAAAGTGAGAGGTTTTTCGACAAAAGCTAATAGTTGGAAGCTCTTATACTATGCTAGTTTTGCAATGGTGGTTTTGGTTTTAGGAATACTTAGTGGTTTTGCTAAACCTAGATGGTAAGGAGCTATTTTTGGTCTTTTGATCTTGAGATAGAGGTTTTAAAGTCATTGATAAGAACCCTTTGAGAATTTTTAAGTGTGAGCACACGAAAAAAATGGATGGTTTTTGAAAAATAGATGTCACGGTCAAGGTTGACTGGGTTTACCGCTTTCAAAGTTTTGCTAGAGCAATTCTAATGTAAACGTCATTGGAAATCATCTAAAGTCGGTATAGGAGGTGCATACCTTTTATTTGGATCCAACCTTACTCAATTTGAAGGTCTATAGCTTCACATTCATTCGTTTAAAGATGTCAACTCGATTAGACCAGAATCTAAAAATACAGGGAAGCTGATCGGGAACAAGATGTTCTATCTCATTTTTAGGACAATAATTTGTCTCATCTTGGGATAACAACAATGTTTGTAAGGTCTAGCCTAAACAGGCAAAAAATCTATCCCTTGACAAAAATCTTTCCCTTTTGGAATTGTAAAGCTATCCATTTTTAGAATAGTAATAGGATATCCGCTAAATTTTGGAGTCCAACAACAAATAGTATTTAGACCTTGTTCTAACTCTAAGAACTCAATCTCAATCTTGTACAAATTTTTAGGATGCTTAGAGATTGGCACACACCACAATGTAGTGTTATAACATCTCAGAGGTCTATGTTGTCTAGTTTTCTCTCTAAAAGCTACCACCACTGATGAGTATATCTTATGCCTTGTCAATATAATACTTTCTCATCAATCACCCTCGAGCACCAACCATTCTCGTCAATGGCTATCTCCTGTCATATCTCCAAACATATTATCTATATCTCGAATGAAATCTCCATACAAAATCTCCTTGCAAGATCTTGATGCCTCCAATAAAATCTCCATATCTTTGAATTATGAGCACTCTAAACATTTATCTTGGTAATTTCTCCATTTATCCACCATTGTTGTTGGTACAATTCTTACCTTCACACTACTTTATCGTGTAATTTTACACCTCATAGATATTAAAGTCTACATATAGACCCTAAAAAAGATTGGAAAAGAGTTTTTGATATTTTGATCAAATCCTAATGGATAATCATAAACTGGTTACGATATCTATTTTTGGATTTTTTTAAACATGAGAAAGATGTAATTTTTTATTTTTTTTATTAAAAATATGCTTGGAAAATTTTAAGATTTGGTTGTATGCATGAAAAAAATATATTTTTTTTCTATTTTTGAAAAGAGAAATTAATTTAAAAGTTTTGAATTTTTTTAGAAACGTTTCAGAGAAAACGGGGTATTTTAATACCGGATCTGTATCTTATAGTGTAAGTATACAACCCGATATTAAGTAAAACTAGTAGAAAAACATGCAAGAAAATCATAAAAAAATTTAAAGGATTTTTGAAATTTTTTGTTTTTTTTAAATATATATAATATTATAATATATAATATTATTTTATATTAATTAAATTTTATTAAATATATGGACTGGGTCGATACCAGCTTAAAATAATTGGGTAAAAAGTAGCTATTGGATGTGAACGGACCAGGCCGGCAGAATCTAACATAGTTGCCATCTGTTTCATTAGCTTCGTCGAGATCTGCTATAGCAATAAATCCTTGTATATAAAGAGTCGTAGTAGAGTAATGTTTCACAGACTGTTATGTAGTGTTATATATATATATATATATATATATATATATATATAAAATGTTCTCTCTCTTTCTTTCACCGGTAGCATATCATTCTTATATTTTATTTATTTTTATGTTTTAAAAATATTTAATTTTTTTAAATATTTTAACACAAGTTTAAAATTATACAATTATTTTGATATAATTAAATTAATTTATCAGGTTTAAAAATAACTTAGATAATTAATAAAAAACATAATTTGATTTTTTAAAAATAAATTCAAAGTGATCTTTTTTTTAATATTGAGATATTAATATATTAGATTGGATCAAGCTTGACGAATTAATTTATCAAATTCACGATCTAGATGATAGACTTTACTGAGTTTAAAAATTTTATAATTTAAACAATTTTTTATTTAATTGTACGATAATAAAAATAAATGTTCATAAAATTAAGTATAAATTAAACATTGAGATATTTGTTTGAGACTAAAATATCCTCATAAAAATTAAACCAAAATAATTTATGAATGCAAATTTAAAATCAAGCTCATAGTTAAAAAAAAATTAAATAAAAATACTAGAATAAAAAAAAAGAAAAATGCTTTAAAAAACATCACCTTCTTACTATTCATATAAATAATAATAAAAGTGAATTTTCACTCTAACTTTTTACTTTATATATGTGTGTGTGTGAAAGCAAATTACTAGAAATGTGAAAGCAAATTACGGGAAAGTGGGGACCCCACCAAGACTGTCTTTCCCTGCCTTTCCTAGTCGTGGGGGTCAAGTAAACGAGAGTTTGTCTTGCAAAGTTATGAACACCCGCGCTCCCGCTCGCGGCTGGCCTAAAATTGAGTCCTCGGCGACGGTCGTCACGACGAGCGGTGGTTGAGAGATCCTCGGACACTGTCGTGCGCGCGCCCGTCGCCCCCGGGATCTCCCGGACTCTCGGGCATCGACCTTCTAGGATGCTCTCGTTGCGACCCCAGGTCAGGCGGGACTACCCGCTGAGTTTAAGCATATCAATAAGCGGAGGAAAAGAAACTTACAAGGATTCCCCTAGTAACGGCGAGCGAACCGGGAAATGCCCAGCTTGAGAATCTGGCGCCTGCGGCGTCCGAATTGTAGTCTGGAGAAGCGTCCTCAGCGGCGGACCAGACCCAAGTCCCCTGGAAAGGGGCGCCGGAGAGGGTGAGAGCCCCGGGGAGAAGCGGCAGCGCAGATTTTTCGACGAACATGGGCTGGACGATGGACTGTCCAGGCCAGGCAGGAAAATTCGTGCAGGGGACACGTTGACGAAACAGCGCTGGTTTAGACACGGTGGGGGCAGTGTTGGAATCGGCATATTTTATTATATTGAGTAAGTACGAATGTATTAAACGTTTTTAGTAGAATTTCTACGATGGTGATGGTATTCACTAGTCATATTTTATTATATTGTGTCTTATTTATTATTTACATATAAAAAAATTTATATATGAATAATTTATTTATTAAAGTTTGAATATCAATTCTTTATTACTTAATGAAAAATTAAAAATAACATATATCCACTTGAAGTATGTATAGATATATTAAATAATTATAATATAAATTTTGTTCATATTCCTTTTTATTTTAAAAAAAATCACTAATTTAATTTGATTCAATATTTATCAAAATTAGATTAAACTAGTTATGTGACCTATTCTTTATTGTGGGTTAGATAATGTTTTCAATAGATTGAGAATTATTTATACCAATAAATAAAAAAAACAAAAACAAAGTGTTTTTAATTGCCTTGCTCCAAGTCAATAATTTTTTTTAATGCAGAAGAATTAATGTGTAGATATTTCTAAGTGTTTTCTGACATTGAATAAAAAATATAACAATGAATAAAAATTTTGATATTTATATAAAATAAAATATATTAAAGATTATATGTGTTAGTAACAATATATAAAATTTCAAGCTAATTTTTAATGTAGTTAAAGAATGGAACAATGTTGTAATTACTACGATAAAATATTTTTTTTTTAGTATTTATATAATAATTTCTCAAAAAATATAAAAAAATAAAAAATAAACTAAAAAAATGATATAAATAGATTAGGAGTAGAATAATAAATATTAAAAGTGTAAAAGTAAAAAAACAATGTAAAGAAAAAGAAATGAAAACACCTTGTGGGAAAGACTACCCCGACCATGGAATTCTTGTGGTGCTCCAATAATAATAATTATGACCCACCAAACCAGTCATAATCTTGACAGTGAGAATCAGTGTGGCCTTATCGTATCTTGTTCATCGTACTTTTGATGGCCCTTTCCACACACTCTTTAGTTCACTTCCACTTTTGATGGTCCAATTTTCACATTTGCTGTTAAAATTCTCATCTTATTACTATATATTTCCTTCTCCTTGTTCACTGCCAAACTAGCTTAACCCTTGGCCTTTATCACTGCCTAAAAGCACCACTCAAAACCTTCAGCCATTGTTCTCTATGGGTTTTTTAGTGCCTTCTCCAGTCTTCTGCCCCCATGCCTTTGTTCTTCTCCTCTTGTGTTTCACGTCCTCTGCCTTGTCAATCGGCAGGAATGAGACCGACCGACTAGCCTTGCTGGATTTCAAGTCCAAAATAACCCATGATCCTCTTGGAATCATGCGCTTGTGGAATAGCAGCATCCACTTCTGCCAGTGGTTCGGTGTCACATGCAGTCAGAAGCACCAAAGGGTGGCGGTGCTGGATCTGCAGTCCCTTAAACTGTCAGGTTCCGTATCACCATATATTGGCAATCTGAGCTTTTTAAGAAACCTATACCTTCAACACAACAGCTTCAGTCATGAAATCCCAGCACAAATTGGCCACTTGCATCGATTGCAAATACTAGCACTACATAATAATTCCTTTACTGGTGAAATTCCTGCTAGTATGTCTAGTTCCTATAACCTCGTTTCACTCATATTAGATAACAACAAGCTGACAGGAGAAATTCCTAAGGAGTTTGGCTCCTTCTTGAAGCTCACAGACCTCTATATAGACGACAACAACCTTGTAGGAACTATTCCTCCATCTTTAGGGAACATATCATCCCTCCAAGAACTATGGCTAGATGATAATAACTTGTTTGGGAATCTCCCTGCTACTTTAAGCAAATTGGTAAACCTCAGGGTTTTATCATTGTTTAATAATAGATTTTCAGGTACCATACCTCCCTCCATGCTCAATCTCTCTTCATTAAGGACTTTCCAAGTAGGGCTTAACCATTTCCAAGGCAATCTCCCCCCTGATCTGGGCATTTCCCTTCCAAATCTTGAATTCTTTTCCATCTATTCTAACCAATTCACTGGAAGTGTTCCTGTTTCAATATCCAATTTATCAAATCTTGAAATGCTAGAGTTAAACCTAAACAAGCTTAGAGGAAAAATGCCTTCACTGGAAAAGCTACAAAGGCTTCTTTCAATAACCATTGCCTCCAACAATTTGGGAAGTGGGGAAGCCAATGACTTGAGCTTTCTCTCCTCTTTGACCAATGCCACAAACCTACAGCGCTTGATTATAACGCAAAATAACTTTCAAGGACAGCTGCCTCCACAAATCAGCAATTTGTCAACTACACTGGAAATCATGGGCCTAGACAGCAATCTATTATTTGGGAGCATCCCTGATGGAATAGAGAATCTCATCAGCTTGAATGATTTTGAAGTACAAAACAACCACCTTTCAGGTATCATTCCTTCTACCATTGGGAAGCTTCAAAATCTAGAAATATTGGGTCTTGCATTGAATAATTTTTCAGGGCATATTCCATCCTCTCTAGGAAACCTGACAAAGTTAATTGGACTCTATTTAAATGACATCAATGTTCAAGGCAGCATCCCTTCAAGTCTAGCAAATTGCAACAAATTGTTAGAGTTGGATCTTTCTGGAAACTATATTACCGGTAGCATGCCCCCTGGCATATTTGGACTATCCTCCCTGACAATTAATCTTGATTTATCTCGAAACCATTTGTCTGGCTCCCTACCAAAGGAAGTAGGAAATTTGGAAAATCTAGAAATTTTTGCTATTTCTGGGAATATGATATCAGGTAAGATTCCTAGTAGTCTTGCACACTGTATAAGTCTGCAATTCTTGTACTTGGATGCCAACTTTTTTGAAGGTTCCGTCCCTTCCTCCTTGAGTACCCTGAGAGGCATTCAAGAATTCAATTTTTCTCATAACAATTTGTCAGGGAAAATTCCAGAATTTTTCCAAGATTTCAGGTCCTTGGAAATTTTGGACCTATCTTATAATAATTTTGAAGGGATGGTACCTTTTAGAGGAATTTTCAAGAACGCAACAGCAACTTCAGTCATTGGGAATAGCAAGCTATGCGGTGGCACACCTGATTTTGAGCTTCCTCCATGCAATTTCAAACACCCGAAGAGGTTGAGCCTAAAAATGAAGATAACAATCTTTGTGATTTCCTTGCTTCTAGCGGTGGCAGTACTTATCACTGGTTTATTTCTTTTCTGGTCAAGAAAGAAAAGAAGAGAATTCACTCCAAGCTCTGATGGGAATGTGCTATTGAAGGTGTCTTATCAAAGTCTCCTAAAAGCTACAAATGGATTCTCCTCGATCAATTTAATTGGTACTGGCAGCTTTGGCTCTGTCTATAAAGGAACTCTTGATCATAATGGAATAGCTGTTGCAGTCAAAGTGCTTAACCTAACGCGTCAAGGAGCTTCTAAGAGTTTCATGGCTGAATGTGAGGCTCTGCGGAACGTCAGACATCGAAATCTAGTTAAGGTAGTGACAGCATGTTCAGGTGTTGATTATCATGGGAATGATTTCAAGGCTTTGGTGTATGAATTCATGGTTAATGGGAGTTTGGAAACCTGGCTGCATCCAAGTCCTGCAACAGATGAGGTGCGGGGGATTCTAGATCTTTCGCAGAGACTAAACATTGCCATCGATGTTGCCCACGCACTTGACTATCTTCATCATCAATGTGAAAAACAAATAGTTCACTGTGACCTCAAACCAGGCAATGTTCTTCTCGATGACGAAATGGTTGGCCATGTTGGTGATTTTGGGTTAGCAAAATTCCTTCTCGAAGACACCCTTCACCATTCGACGAACCCATCAAGCTCCATTGGAATAAGAGGGACCATTGGTTATGCTCCCCCTGGTAAATGTTGTACATACAATTGTTCTGTTCATCGGATTCTTTTTCATTTTAATATCATATTTTCATGCCGCTGTTTCTTCAAATGTCTCTAAATACTTTAAATTTTTCATGCTACTGCTTGCTGTATTCGGTAGCAAACTTACTTCCCATCTTATGATTATGATTGTAGAGTATGGTGCGGGAAACGAAGTGTCAGCATACGGTGATGTATACAGCTATGGCATACTCTTGCTGGAGATGTTTACAGGAAAGAGACCAACTGATGACCTGTTTAATGGTCTGAACCTTCATAGCTATGTCAAGACATTTTTGCCTGAGAAAGTGTTGCAGATTGCAGATCCTACTCTTCCTCAAATAAATTTTGAAGGGAATTCTATCGAACAAAATAGAGTTCTTGAGTGCTTGGTCTCAGTATTTACAACTGGAATCTCCTGTTCTGTCGAGTCGCCACAGGAACGGATGGGCATTGCTGATGTTATAGCCCAACTATTTTCTGCCAGAAACGAACTTCTTGGAACCTGATTACATTACAAGAGAACGACGTACCTAGTTCTGTGTATGCTTGATGATGATGTGATACACTATTTATCTTAGCCTCGATTTTTTCTTTGATGAAGAGCCTATCTATCTCTACATACTTTATCTAATTATGTTGCCCTGAATTGTGAGTTAATTCTATAGTTGTCTTGTTGTCATAAAATAGCTTTATCGCATTTCTTGGTGAATAGCCAATTCCAGTAAGCAACTCCTTTAGCCATAACGTTCCACAATCTTCTTATTTCTCTATGAAATAAGATTGCCCCCTACAAATTTAAAATAGCATGAAGTAGATTTTTTATCAATAATCTTTTCTGCCCATTATGCGCATATATATACACACACTCCAATCAGTTTTCAATCCGAACTTTCAAACGATTGTCAATCTTAATATTGGGAATATCAATAGGCATGACTTAATACATTCTTTCTTCAAAACTCTAAGGATAGTAATTTTTGACTATTTTATTTTACCCTTTATACAAAAACTACAAATTTACCAAACTAGTTTTGCCAATGATGAGAATATTTTGGTTGCCTTAAAGACATTCTTCAACCTCGTCCAATGATTACATATTTTTCAAACAAAATTTTCAAGCCTTAAAAAATGATAAAAGATTTGTTCATGGTATTTTAACTCTCGGCATGGATTTCTCATACTATTAGAAAATTCAAAATTAAATGGTAGGATTTCTTTACAGTAGAATTTAAAAGTTTCAAATTGACAGTTTTACAACGGTTGAAACAAAACCAAAAGACTGAGATTAAGGACCTAAACCCTCAATCCAAATTCTTAGTTCAAATATCTCATGTCTCTGTATTCTTAGCTATAACGAAATCTAAAAAAGAATACTTTGTGATCATGAAGCAGCTCCTACAAAGCAAAAAAAAATAATAATTCCACCCTATCTTCATCTTCATCTTCATCATGTTCCGTCATAGATCTAGCAGATGATAATGAAGATGATTGTTATGGTATTCTTCCACATATACAAAATTCATAGGCATTTTCTGCCCACAAATATAAATGTCAATATTTTTTAAAAAAATATATATTTTAAAAGGCCAAAAACTTTTATGGCCCATTTTCATCTTTAAACCTTTTCAATACCCCTTTAGCCTAATTCCCTTGTCATTAGAAAACACCAAAATTGTTTCTCCACTTGCAGAAGAAGACATTAAACTTTCAGTGGTGGGATTTCTTGGCAAATAACTACATTAACTTTTCAAAAAGCAACATAATTGCTTTACAAAAATTCAAAAATGCCTTCCACAAAACTGCTTTATAAAAGAGAACTTCTCTTAGGCATTCAAGGCAGGACTTCAGAATAGAATTTCTCTATAAAAGAAAATTTATCTAACCCTTTGTAAACAAAACAACCAGGAAGATCCTATTGTAACCATATACAAAATTCTTTGTACTCATATCTCTTATATCCATTTTCAATGCAAATTTAAGTAATATTTCTTCAAATCTTATTTATTACTATTTCTATTATAGTTTAAATTTTGCATTTATATTTTTGCAAATTATAAGTATGCTTTGTGCTTGTTAGAGGATCTCATTATTATTAGATTTGTCTCTTCATTCACACTAGAAATTTGTGTTTATTTCTATATTTATTTATATTGTTTGTGTTTATTTATATTGGTGTTTCTTTAATTTGTGTTGTTTATTTATATTGGTGTTTATTTTTTTTTGTCTCCTATCAAGTATTTATATTAGTGTTTAATTATTTATTTATTGGTATCAGAGCCAGCTAGGATCTGGATAGAGTATTGTTATTGTATAAACTTACAGGAACCAAGTAGAGAACAAAGAACCTTAGAAATATAGATCAATATTATTGAATGATTGTCAGACCTATTTGATAGACAAGAGGGCAGTAAACCATATGACTCGCAACTTATATTTTTAAACTATCTTTTCAAAATCATGGATTCTATTTTTTGCAGAACTATTTCTCTTTCATCCTCTTCTACCTCTGATTCTTCTGAAAATAAAAGAGTTATTAATAATGAAAAAATTACTATATAAGATTTTATAAAAAATATTGAAAATTAGAAAATTCCAAAAGTTCAAAATAATTAGATTTATCGAACATCTTTTAATCTTTTCAAAATTGATTTTACGATAAAAACTGAAAGGACATTCAGCTTACAAAGCCTTTTGAAACCATCCAACTCCTTTCAAAAAATCCTTACAAAAACACCAAGATCAAAACTATAAATATATTTATATTTATCTCGTACAAGTTAGGATTTAACCCCTTACTAAAAAAGGTCTGAATACTTTCATCCTAGTTATCCTTAGAGATTTTAGATTCTAAAATTTCAAAGATTTATTAATAATTCTCATGGAATCCAGTTTATGTAGTGATCATGTTTCCTTTAACTCTTATCGAAACCTTATTATATCCCTCAAAAATAAAAACATCCTACATAGTATGATTCTACATATCAAAACCCATAACTATAATATGCTTGAAGGATGGGTTCTCATACCCTTGATCTTCAAAATCCATTATAAGACAATATTTTATGCTTTTACCAGTAAATATAAATCCCAATCCCAGAAAGATAAAACCTTACTCCTCCCAACAGACCTTTCTAGATCAAATACAATTGAATCCAAATGAATATGTTATCATCAATACCAAACACATCATCTAGCAAAATAAATTTACAAATATCAACCTCAACATCATTAGAAAGCAATTGACCAGACTAGAAAAACAAATATAAAAATCTTTAGTCTCTCCAATTAAACTTCATCAACGTCTGTTGATCAAAAACTTAAAAATCTAGTTTTCAAACCATAACAGGTTACCAAAACTAGTCAAATGTCATTACAAAACAACAAAAAAGACTTCCTTAAAGCTATCAAAAACAATCTCAACCACCTTAAAGTTTCATCTTCCACCTTAATTGCTTATGACACTCCAAATCAATAACCATTTTTCAACCTCTACAAGTTATATCAAAATTATCTAAAATAATCAATTCTAAACTTCAAATAAAGAAGCATTTCAGAAAGAAAGTCCTGAAATCAACAAACTCTTTTGAAAAAACCCTAAAACATTTGTTGCTCTAGATATAACAATAAAAAATAAACCAACCATCATAAACGAATACAGATTCAATGTTTTTTCCTTCTATGAAACTGGAATGTCTAAATATAATATTCTAAACGCCTTACAACAAATAACCATGATTGTCAATGACTACAAAACTTAAACTAGAACCATAAACAAAGTTATAGCTAAATTTCTTATAGTTATTTTTTCTAACGAGTTAAAAGGATAGTCGAATTACCATCCTACCAAAACACAAAATCTTGAAATATTAAACTCATTAAAACATCAAAACAACTAAAGATCAAATACCTATATTAGACTTTATTGGAAATATAATTCAGGATGTAGTTTCAACTTTAAATTACTAAGTAATTCAATGAAGGAAATTTAGGAGCTAATGGCTAGTCACAAATTATTGATATTCATAAGAAATCAACTAGACCATTAGGTGCATCACACTGGGTAAAATTAATCATATCAGCTCAAATAATCAAAACTACCAACTTAAAATCTAAACAAGATAGCTATCTTAACAATATTGGAAAAAGAAAAAAATGTAATTTTCATCAAAGACTAGCACATTCTCAAACCCTCATCAATGTCATTCAATAGCCCACCTAGAGCTTATTATTTTCTGTGCTCTTCTCTAGCAACAATCTTGAACTTCCCTGTCTGTTGTTGCTGCAAAAAAAGGGGGGGGAACCCATCAAAAAGCCATAGAAATATGAGATCTCTCTACCAATCAAAATTTTGAATTGAAACGCGTAATGCTTTTTTTTTCTTTTTTTACCTTATCCCATAATTCAGTGTGTCTTTTGCAGAAGCCAGCAACTATAGTCTCCTTCTTCTTCCCTTCTTTATACTCGATATAAACATCCTCATTCAACCCACAAGTAACATGAAATGCCAGAGGACACTTAGGCTCAGAGCAGTCAATAACACACCCTTTTCTACTCTTGCAAACATAACATTTCTCTTCCCATCTCCTTTTAGGAACCTTAGAATAAACAATTCCTTCACGGCCATCTGGATCTTCAAAAAACACCTCAGGAATCAAAAGTGCGCACACAATATGAGCCCATGACTCATCACGGCCAATTGTTGCGGTGGGTTTCAAAGCACCACCCTTTATTGGACACAAGCAACAAGATAAGGATGGTTGCTTAGTTTCTTTGTCGGATTTAGAAGCCAAACACTGACTACAGAACCAATCACCATCAGGAACACCCTTTATTAAAGGATTGCCATAGCAAGTAGTGTGAACCATTAAATCGCACCCGTCACAAAACACTATAGGATCTGTTGGATCCCCATCTGTGCTTTGACAAATAGCACACAAAATACCATCATCCTCTTCCTCCTTATACTCTTGTTGATTGTTTTCATAAAGAAATGTGACTTTCTCCTCTTGTTGTAAACTATCAATTGACTTATTAATAATTGGAAGAGGGGTTTTCTTGTTTTCCTCATCTGCTTTAATTTCTTCATTAGAAGAAGGAATATACTCAACGTTGAGATCGATTAGCGGCGAAAGAGGCTTACCGGAAACTAAATCAGGATGCAGTGCCCAAACCCTCTTCTTGGTTGGCAAGCAGTACGCAGCACTAGTAGTGCCTTTGGGATCAGCATCCGCAAGAAGTGGGTTCCGGGACTCCTTTCGCTTCTTGGCCGGCAATTGCGAGGAGAAGGGCACATTTTCTTCGTTTTCTTGTTGCTGTTGCTGTTCTAAGAGGGTGTGCCTTTTGAAAGGAGGTAAGGCTTGGAATTTGGTATCCATTGTTGATTCTGTGTTTTTTTGGGATTTTGCAAGCAGAAAAAGATGGAGGCGGAGATTTAGGGCTTTTGTGTGGTTAAAATTTTGAATTATTAAAGGCAAATTTGGTTTGGAGGGAAGAGAGCCCGGGAAGGGAAGAACAACTCTATCAAAATCTGGTTTTTTGTTTTCGTTTTTTCAGTTTCTCAAAGCTTTGTGGCGGCAACTTAATTTTAAAATTTTCATGCCCCTCCAACTATCAATAAGGTCTCGTTTTGGTCCCCATAGCACCGGCAATTTTATTTATATCCTTCTCTCCGATTTTGGGCATCTGCTTATTTTATTTATAAGCTTTGTAATTTAATCTGTGGGGGTGCTCTAGGCATTTTCATTCCGATGCTTGTTTTCATATATTCGGACCAACTTCTATATACGATGCTTGTTTTCATATATTCGGACCAACTTGTATAACTAATTTTCCGATTCTCTGAGATCAAATTAACATTCATGAACCTTCAATAGCAGTCAAACTTAAAACCTCTAGAAAAGCATAATTGTTTACGGCTCATGGTGACCTTAAACCCCAACACTTGGAACACCAACTCGTGGGCAACAAATTTGTTCATCCAGGCCTACCTTCCCTCTCCCATAACATCTTGCTGCTCTGTAAGCTCTTTACAATGCACACAATAAGGTCAATTCATAAAAACTTCCGTTGTCCTCAATATTGTACTCTGAAATTACAAAACCTAGACACATTTCAAATGCCAAATACTAACAAGATGGGGGTACATTACAAGTCTGTAGTGCAAAGTCCACAGTTCAAACACAGAATAAATCTCAAAATTTGTAATCATAATGTTACTGAAAAATATGGCATTCCACATTTCTCAAATCAACCATGAAAGGCCCACGTCACTAGCTACTGCTTATCGAGTTTCTAGATGTCATGTCAATCATCATTCTGGGCAGGCACACTGCGTCTCCAAATTCCGGCCAGGACACTACCAAAGATTGAGTGGCAGACACTAGAAACAGCACACGGCACTGCTGTAAGCGGGTTACCAAAATGCTTTGTAGCAAGAACAACACCGAGCACAGAGTTCTGAAAGATAAAACAGGAAAAGTGGAATTATTTGTCTTCATAGAAAATGGGAATGCATAGGAGAGATCAACTTCTAAATGTGATAGACATTAGACACAAGGGGGCCAAGAGCCATGGTCCCACCAAAGTTGAGAATTTCTCTCTTTTGATGCAGCGCGAGATTTATTTTGACCTCCTCATGAATAGAGAATTTGCCTCTTTCCCTTTAAACTAAAAGGATAGATTTTTAAACATATTTAGCCCCTCCATGCCAAATGTAAAATTCTGGCCCCATTAAAGCATCAATCCAAGGATCTGCTCCCAAAATCACCAAAGTACCATTCACAGCAGGCGGCCACAACAAGACTACTGTAAACTTTGCCTGGAATTGGAATCTACAAACTACTATATGATTACTCCACCGTGTACAGTGAAGTGTAGCATATGAGTCATCAAATAGAGAACAGGAGAGAAGCATCCCTTAATAATCCAGCTAGAGTAATTATCTACCTGCATGCCAACCTCAATCGAGATGGTCCGTGATGATGCCACATCAAGCCCTAGCATTCTTGAAAGCAAATATCCAAAGAAAAAACCACACGCATGAAGGAGAAATGCAGCAAGCACCACTTGTCGGCCAGACATAAGGATTGCAGAAGAACTCTGGGCAATTGCGTTTCCACACAGAACAGCAACAGTTCCCACAGCAATGGGTGGCATCAAGGGAGATACAATTTTAACCAGGCTCTGGAAATACTGATTTAGAAATGCACCAACAAGTACAGGAAGCAGCACGACCTGTCTTTGTAGCAGGAAATGACAAAATTGCTCTTGAAGTTAATGGCATCAAAACAGGATCAGGGCAGGAAAATGTACCTGCATGGTTGACACTAAGAGTCCAGTGGCATCTACTGCAACATATTGCCCAGCCAGTTTAGCTGTCAGAAATGGGGTCATCACCTGCAAACGGCAAGGGAAAAGAAAATACTATTATGGAATCATAAAGGGCAAACAAACTCCAAAGGGTACTGCAACGTATTGCCCAGCCAGTTTAGCTGTCAGAAATGGGGTCATCACCTGCAAACAGCATGGGAAAAGAAAATACTATTATGGAATCATAAAAGGCAAACAAACTCCAAAGGAGGTGTTTTGCATTTTATGGACCGATTGTCAGTAAAATTACTTTAGCAAAAATAAGAAAAATTAAAAACTCCTTCCTTCCAAACTACATCACAGCTGAACACAAGAAAACTGTATTGTACATATTTCATAAATCTAAAATTTAAATTCTTTTTGAGAAAACAAATCGATCTCCTGTAAATTTTAACTGGACAAAGAAAGGTGAGTAGATGAATGCTAAAAGGAGATGTCGATGCAGTATGTATAAGTGAAAAGCATCATCCTTGAATTTCTTCACATAATATTGCATTTAGCTGAATGCACTGAATTTTACCAGGTAAAAGAGGGGAACATAAGAAGAGAGAAGGGCTAGTTACCAACCACAGATGCAAAAGTGCTCGCTGCAGTCATTAATACTGAAAGCGCCACATTTCCACTGGAAAACAAAAAGGATTGTCACATTTGTTGGTTCCAGTGTAATTAAGCACAAAAAGACAGAAAGAAATAATTATGATTACAACAGTAAGAATCACATACCGGGCAATATAAGTGACAATGTTACTTGCTGTTCCTGCAGCCAAAAAAATTATAAACTATATTTGTCATAAAAATAAGCAAGAAAAAGGATCAATAGTACACAATTAACAGATATGCATACCGCCTGGGCAGCAACCAACCAATATGAGACCAGCTGCATAGTAAGATGGCAGATTCAATAGCTTGCTCACTAGAAACCCTGATATTGGCATCACCTGCAAACCATTCACACATCCATGCTCTATTAGCAGTTAACAGAATTTGATATAAAGCTGAAAAATCTCCTAGAAGTGGTTTATTAGCTATTACTTTAGTGCTTTTCAAAAAATTTACAATATCATTCATTGTGGTGGAAAAAAAAAGTGATATTGACAGAAAGGAACGCAAGTAACCACACACTCAGAAATGGAAAATGAGTCAAGTTATACAGTTCCATGAGGTGGGATGCAACTGAGCACGTCCAGACCGTATATGGACAGATTTCATTTAAAGGATGAACTTCTAGTATTGATTCTCCAAAATGAGAATTGAGATTTGTATGAGAATGGCATAAAATGCACTTTTACAGTACAATATTACAACTTAGAAAACCTATCTTCATACAAGTGTCGACTTATTAAATCATGAACAGTTTTGACCTTACCATCAGCTCTACATTACTAAATAAAGTACATTCTTAGGCACCTTTGCTAATGCACTGTAGCAGGAGTATTCGACAGCCCACGGTAGGAGTAATCCACTAAACACTCCAAAAGTCAGAAACGGCTTTGTGGAAAACAATGGTGACTTAATACTTCATTTTTAATTTGATAGAAAAGCCTTTCTTTCCAAATCCTAAGCCAATATGTTTTATATCTTCTTCATGAAGCTAACGATATAAGTAGCAAGAATTTGATCTCACCAGACTTGAAAGCCCTAAAACATAAAACACACTATCTACCTTTTTCTAGTTAATATGACTCATTTAGATCGGTTGATTTGATAAAAGAAAACTTGAAAGGACTAAAACATAAATGCTCAAAAAAATTATTACAGCAACAGACCTAATATAGTCCCATAATGCTGATGATTTTCATTGAAATGCAATAACTAACAAACAAATCTCGATATAATACTAAAGAATAAAGCTCCTTTAAAACACTGTTAAGATTGAAGGGAACACTGGACATAAACAAACAAACACAAAAAGAAAAGAACAACAGATAGAGAGAGAGAGAGTTGAACAAACCGAGTACTGGAGCACAAAGCCAGAGAGCACCTCTTTAGGCATAGCAAAAGCGTTGCTAAGATCATCAAGTGTAAGTGTCATACCCATACCAAGCATTGTAAGAGGAAGGCCAATACCGACCCATTTGGGAGTGACCCAATTATAAGCAGTTGGTCTTAGGAGACCTAATAGGCAACCCAAAGATACCCATATCGGAAATGCTGTAGATATTGCGTCACTAATCACATCAATCCACTCCCTCAAACCCCTTTTAGAACCGGTACTCAAATCGTTTGATGAAATGCCACAATGAAGTTGGTTTGCTGATTTTCTACCGAATTTAGGCTTCAAAATGAGTGGCCAAATGGGTTTGTTTTGCGGGGTTTGTGAGCTTGGTTGGAGTTGAGATTTAAGTGAGAAGGCGAGTCCATGTGGTTTGATTCTTGTTGGATGGCTTGAAAAGAGGTTTGTGTATGGCTTGAATACGAAATTGTTTGATGTTCCTGAAAGTAATGACTGCATTTTAGCTTCGTGTACTCTTTTCTGTTACTATCTGTACGACTAGGATAGTCGTTGAGGAGCCCAGCTGGATTGCATTTGTATAATGTTTGATGCCATCAAGGGAATGGATCGTCATTGGAAATAGCGATGATTTGGACACGGCCATCCTGTCATTATTTATTCCTTGATTTGTTTATTAAAATAAGTTAGTTTTTAAAATATTTTTTATTTAGAAAAATATTGAAATAATATTATTTTTATTTTTTAAAATTTATTTTTGTATTAACATTTAAACGAAAATATTAAAAAAATCATTTTAAAACATAGAAAAATAAAAAAAAATCAAATTGTTTCATAAATTCTTTTAAAATACAAGAACAAACGACTTTCTAATCTCTTTTCTTGTGTATTAGCTGTGGTTGATTTAAGGGGTGTTTTGGAGTAAGTTTCAATCTATTTTTTAATAAAATTTAGAATTTCTTGTTTTAAATTAATTTTTTTAGTGTTTTTTTTATAGTTTTAATGTCCTGATATTAAAAAAAATTATTTTAATGTTTTTCGAGCGAAAATAATATTTTGAAAATTATCCGCTACCACACTTTTAAATTTAAATGTCCTTTAAAGACAGTTTTCTTTATGAGTTAATTATAAATTAGCAAATTGATTAATCTCTTTAATTTGAAAAATAACTAAATAATCTCTTAATGAAAATTTACCAACAAATAGCTAACTGATCTATTGCTTTCAATATTGATATCTAAACAATCCTAATAATTCATTTTAAATATTTATTGTAATAATATTTTATTAATTAACAAAATCTGAATGGCATTTGTTTTCACTCTAGCAATTGATAGTCAAAACCCTGACTTGCCTTTAGAGAAATCATCAAAGGAATTGACCATATATGGGTAAAATGATCTTTTTATATGAACACAATAGTTATTTTCAAATTTTGTGGGGTTAGATTGGTTTTTTTACATTGTTTAGGAACTGTGATAACTAAAATACCATTTACAGAAAAAAAAAATGAAGCAACGTATATAGGGGTTTTATAGACAATTCCATTTTATATGCACAGTGGAATTATTTTGATGCCCTTAGGATTAAAAATTTTAATGCTTCCTTATAAATTGTATGCAAAGTAAAATTACTTAAATTGTCTCGAGGTCAAAATTTTTAAAGTTTCCTTGCTAGGAATTTTTGGTTTTTTATTCTTGGTTTTTTAGTTAAATTGACGTTAATAGAGCAATATAGTCTTTCTATAAATATAAAGTATTGTAAAAAAAAAATAGGTTCTTGGTGCATGTCTCACGTGCTAGCAAGTGGACACCACCCACACCCTTCGAGTGGTGCTTGCAATATCATCCTACAATTAAACTTGTCTTTCCACGATCGAATTAGAAGCACACTAATGTCCTCTCTCTAGTGGTGTGATGTGTGTGGGCGATGAAGTTGTGGTTGGGATCTGACGGGTTTTTTTTTCCTCTCTCTTCTCCTTGCCAAAGTATGATGGTATTCAGTCATTTATTTTTTGTTTATAATTTGGTGCTTATTCTTTTGATTGCTATTTGTTTTTTAATATTCTTTTGATTTATTTTTTCTTCAATTTCGTCTTGAATCATTTGGTTTAATTTGATTTTTAAATCAAATTTGGTTCTCATTCTTTTGATTTTTTTATCCTTTTACCAATTGAATTTTGTTTTTAATTTCATCCCTAACATTTGATTTCAATTTATTTTTATATCAAATTTGATCTCCATTCTTTTTATTATTGTTTATTTTGTTTAAGATCTTTTTTTATTGCATTTGTTTTTTTTTCAATTTTATCCCTTTTTTATTTATGATTTTGCTTCTTCTTCTTCTTCTTTTCCTTCTATGGGGTTACTCTAGGCTTTAAGAAAAAAAAATTACAGGTTTTGAAGGTTAACACGGGTTTACTTTTGTTTTATTAGGTCTTTTTATCAAATTGATTTATTTTTAATTTCATTCTTCAAAACTTTATTTTTGGGAATTGGTCTTCGTGTTTTATTTTTTTTACTTTTATTTTTATAGGCCTATTACAATATTAAACACATGACTGCATTGTTAGTGGGTTAATTCGGTTTAATCAAATCTATTTTGTACTTTTTTTATTTTGTAGTTTCATCACCCGACAATTTTTATTGAGAATTTTGTTTCATTGTTTTTTAGATTTGCTTTTTATATGGTCATTGTATGTCTCATAACCACGGTCACAAGTTTTGAAAGTTAATATGAGTTGACTTTAGTTTTTTGCTGTCCTTTTTAAATAATTTTTTATCAATTTCAATTTCAAAATTTAATATTTTAAGAATTGATCTTCATTCTTGTTTTTCAATTTCCTTTCACATCTAATTTTATGTGAGATCAAATATATTAATTTATTTGGTCATAAATGTTTTTATTAAAGTGAACACAAGACGAAGATATCCATATGTTATTCCATCTTCGTAACAAAATACTTGTTCGTACACTTTCTAAGACACTCAGATGTGAAATGATCAGAGATAAGAGTGCGTCAGGAAGGCTGTTAATTTGATCATCACCTTCAATATCCATCTTCATAAATGACAAGCAAATATATATATATATATATTATAAAACCTTAGATATATGGATTCTAAATAGGATATTTTGATGATGAATTTAAAAGAGTGATGAAGGGTTGATAAATACTATGAAAAGTAAAATTTTACTGCACTTCTACTATTTTTTATTATGACTTTGGAGATTTATTTATCCAACCACAGTAATAATATGCACGAAACTCGAAAAGAAAGTTTCCTTTTAAAAAAATAAATATTTTTCCTTATTTTTATCCAACTGTTAAATATTGACACACGTATACTCACACCATGAAACTTTCACTAATAAATAACATGGTCCCCAAAATGTTTTTGAAAACTTTGTTTTGGTCTTTACATTTCATTTTATAACAAAAACAATCCTTATTACATGTCAAATTGTAAACTAGCTCAAAATTAGTCAAATAATTTTAATGGGTTTATAGATCTCATAAGAGTTGAGTAAATTTAAATATGATAAAACCACGGTCATTTATATATTTTGCTTTTTAGATTTGCCTTTTATAAGGTCATTTTTTATCTCATAACCACAGTGACAAGTTTTCAAAGTTAATATAAGTTGATATTAGTCTTTTGCTCTCCTTTTTAAATTATTATTTTTTCAATTTCAACTTTTAAAATTTAATTTTTTGGAAATTGACTTTCATGATTTTGTTTCACTTTGTTTTTACATTTAATTTTTTATGAGATCAAATATATTGATTTATTTGGTAAGAAATATTTTTTTATAAAAGTGAAGGCAAGACGAAGATTTCCATATGTTTTTCTATCTTTCTCACAAAATGTTTGTTTGTATATTTTCCGGTATATTTTCTAGGATACTGAGATATGAAATGATCAGAGATAAAAGTGCGTTAGGAAGGCTGCTGATTTGATCACCACCTTCAATATCCATCTTCATAAATGATAAGCAAAATTATAAAAATAAAAACCCTATCTATATGGATTCTCAAGCGGATATTTTGAGGATGAATTTAAGAGTGATAAAGGGTTGATAAATACTATGACAAGTAAAATTTTACTGCACTTCTACTATTTTTTATTATGACTTTTGAGATTTATTAGTCCAACCACATCAATAATATGCACGAAACTCGGAAAGGAAATTTCCTTTTAAAAACAAAAAAAAATATTTTTCCTTATTAGTTTTTACTCTTTTTTTTATCCAGATGTTAAATATTGACACACGTATGCTCACACTATGAAACTTTCACTAATAAATAATATGGTCCCTAAAATGTTTTTGAAAACTTTATTTTGGTCTTTACATTTAATTTTATAATACAAAAAATCCTTATTACATGTCAAATTGTAAACTAGCTCGAAATTAGTCAAATAATTTTAATGAATTTATAAATCACATAAGAGTTGAGTAAATTAAAATATGATTAAAACCATGGTCATTTATACATTTTGTTTTTTAGATTTGCCTTTTATAATGTCATTTTTTTTCTCGTCACCACGGTCACGAGTTTTGAAAGTTGATATGAGTTGATTTTAGTTTTTTGTTGTCTTTTTTAAATTATTTTGTTTTCAATTACAATCTTCAAAATTTAATTATTTGGAAATTGACCCTCATGCTTTTTTTCCACTTTCCTTTCGCATTTAATTTTTTATGAGATCAAATATATTAATTTATTTAGTAAGAAATATTTTTTTATAAAAGTGAAGGCAAGACAGAGATTTCCATATGTTTATCCATCTTCTTGACTGAATGGTTGTTCGTATGGTTTCTGGAACACTCAGATGTAAAATGATCAAAAATAAGAGTGTGTCACAAAGGTTGCTGATTTGATCAGAACCTTCAATATCCATCTCCATAAATGACAAGCAAAATATAAAAATAAAAACATTAGCTATGTGGATTCTCAAGCGGATATTTTGAGGATAAATTTAAAAGAGTAGTTGATAAATACTATGAGAAGTAAAATTTTACTGCACTTGTACGATTTGTTATTATGACTTTGGAGATTTAGTAGTCCAACCATAACGATAATATGCACGAATCTCGAAAAGAAAATTTCCTTTTAAAATAAGAAAAATAAATATTTTTCCTTATTAATTTTTACTCTTTTTTTTACCCTGATGTTAAATATTGACACAAGTATGCTCACACCATGAAACTTTCACTAATAAATAATATGGTCCCTAAAATGTTTTTGAAAACTTTATTTTGGTCTTTAAATTTCATTTTATAACAAAAAAAATCCTTATTACATGTCAAATTTTAAACAAGCTCAAAATTAGTCAAATAATTTTAATGGGTTTATAGATCACATAAGAGTTGAGAAAATTTAAATATGATAAAAACCACGGTCATTTATACATTTTGCTTTATAGATTTACCTTTTATAATGTCATTTTTTTATCTCATAACTACGGTCACAAGTTTTGAAAGTTAATATGAGTTGACATTAGTTTTTTGCTGTCTTTTTTTAAAAAAATTTCATTTCAACCTTCAAAATTTAATTTTTTGAAAATTGACCTTCATGCTCTCTTTTTTTCACTTTCCTTTCACATATAATTTTTTTATGAGATCAAATATATAAATTTATTTGGTAAGAAATTTTCTTATCAAAGTGAAGGCAAAACGAAGATTTCCATATGTTTTTCCATCTTCCTGACAACATGCTTGTTTGTATACTTTTTGGGACACTAAGATGTGAAATGATCAGAAATAAGAGGACGTCAGGAAAGCTGTTGATTTGATCACCATCTTCAATATCCATCTCCATAAATGACAAGCAAAATAAAAAAATAAAAACCTTAGCTATATGGATTCTCAAGCGGATATTTTGAGGATGAATTTAAAAGAGTGATGAAGGGTTGATAAATATTATGAAAAGTAAACTTTTACTACACTTCTACTTATTTTTATTATGACTTTGGACATTTATGAGTCCAACCACAACGATAATATGCACAAAACTTGGAAAGGAAATTTCCTTTTAAAAAACAAAAATAAATATTTTTCCTTATTAATTTTTTTTTATCCAGATGTTAAATATTGACACACGTATGCTCACACCAAAAAATATTTCACTAATAAATAATATGATCCCAAAATGTTTTTGAAAACTTTATTTTGGTATTTACATTTCATTTTATAACAAAAAAAATACTTATTACATGTCAAATTGTAAACCAGCTCAAAATTAGTCAAATAATTTTAATAGATTTATAGATCACATAAGAGTTGAGTAAATTAAAATATGATAAAAACCACGGTCATTTATACATTTTGCTTTTTAGATTTACTTTTTATAAGGTCATGTTTTATCTTATAACCACAGTCACGAGTTTTGAAAGTTAATATGAGTTGACATTAGTTTTTTGTTGTCCTTTTTAAATTATTTATTTTTCAATTTCAACCTTCAAAATTTAATTTTTTGGAAATTGACATTCATAATTTTTTTTCACTTTGCTTTTAAATTTAATTTTTTATTAGATCAAATATATTAATTTATTTGGTAAGAAATAGTTTTTATAAAAGTGAAGGCAAGACGAAGATTTCCATATGTTTTTTCGTCTTCCTGACAGAATGCTTGTTCGTATGGTTTCTGGGACACTCAGATGTGAAATGATTAGATATAAGAGTGTGTTAGGAAGACAACTGATTTGATTGCCACCTTCAATATCCATCTCCATAAATGAGAAGCAAAATATAAAAATAAAAACCCTAGTTATATAGATTCTCAAGCGGATATTTTGAGGATGAATTTAAATGAGTGAAGAAGGGTTGGTAAATACCATGAGAAGCAAAATTATACTGCACTTCTACTATTTTTTATTATGACTTTGGAAATTTATCACTCCAACCATACCGATATTATGCACGAAACTCGAAAAGGAAATTTCCTTTAAAAAAACAAAAATAAATATTTTTCCTTATTAATTTTTACCTTTTTTTATCCTGATGTTAAATATTGACATATGTATGCTCACATCAAAACAATTTCACTAATAAATAATATGATCCCAAAAATATTTTTGAAAACTTTATTTTGGTATTTACATTTCATTTTATAACAAAAAAAAAATCCTTATTACATGTCAAATTGTAAACCAGCTCAAAATTAGTCAAATAATTTTAATGGGTTTGTAGATCACAAAAGAGTTGACTAAATTAAAATATGATCAAACCCACGGTCATTTATACATTTTGCTTTTTAGATTTGCATTTTATAAGGTCATGTTTTATCTTATAACCACGGTCACGAATTTTAAAAGTTAATATGAGTTTACATTAGTTTTTTGCTATCCTTTTTAAATTATTATTTTTTCAATTTCAACCTTCAAATTTTTTTTTTTTAAATTGACATTAATGATTTTTTTTCACTTTGCTTTTACATTTAATTTTTTGTGAGATCAAATATATTAATTTATTTGGTAAAAATTAGTTTTTATAAAAGTAAAGGCAAGACTAAGATTGCCTTAAGTTTTTCCGTCTTCCTGACACAATGTTTGTTCGTACGGTTTATGAAACACTCAGATGTGAAATGATCAGAGATAAGAATGCGTCACAAAGGCTGCTGATTTGATCAGCACCTTCAATATCCATCTCTATGTATGACAAGCAAAATATAAAAATAAAAACACTAGCTATATGGATTCTCAAGCGGATATTTTGAGGATGAATTTAAAAGAGTGATGAAAGGTTCATAAATAGTATAAGAAGTAAAAATTTACTCCACTTCAACTAATTTTTATTATGACTCTGGAGATTTTTAGTCCAACCATAGCGAAAATATGCACGAAACTCGAAAAGGAAATTTTCTTAAAAAAAATCAAAAAATAAATATTTTTCCTTAGTAATTTTTTCTTTTTTTTAATCCTCCTGTTAAATGTTGACACACGTATGCTCACACCATGAAACTATCACTAATAAATAATATGGTCCCAAAATGTTTTTGAAAACTTTATTGTGGTCTTTACATTTCATTTTATAACAAAAAAAAAATCCTTATTACATGTCTAATTGTAAACTAGCTCAAAATTAGTCAAATAATTTTAATGGGTTTATAGATCAAATAAGAGTTGAGTAAATTTAAATCTGATAAAAACCACGGCCATTTATACATTTTGTTTTTTAGATTTGCTTTTTATAAGGTCATTTTTTTGCCTCATAACCACGGTCACAAGTTTTGAAAGTTGATATGAGTTGACTTTAGTTTTTTGGTGTCTTTTTTTTAAAAAATTTCAATTTCAACTTTCAAAATTTAATTTTTTGAAAATTGACCTTCATGTATTTTTTCTCACTTTCCTTTCACATTTAATTTTTTGGGAGATCAAATATATTAATTTATTTTATCAGAAATGTTTTTATCAAAGTGAAGGCAAGTCGAAGATTTCCAAATGTTTTTCCATCTTCCTAACACAATACTTGTTCGAATGCTTTCTGGTATATTGAGATGTGAAATGATGAGATAATAGTGTGTCAGGAGGGCTGCTGATTTGATCACCACCTTCAATATCCATCTTCATAAATAACAAGCAAAATAAAAAAATAAAAACCCTAGATATATGGATTTCTAAGCGGATATTTTGAAGATGAATTTAAAAGAGTGATGAAGGGTCGATAAATACTATGAGAAGTAAATTTTTACTGCACTTCTACTATTTGTTATTATGACTTTGGAGATTTCTTAGTCCAACCACAACGATAATATGCACGAAACTCAAAAAGGAAATGTCCTTTTAAAAAAACAAAAATAAATTATTTTTCCTTATTAATTTTTACATTTTTTTATCCGCCTGTTAAATGTTGACACACGTATGCTCACACCATGAAACTTTCACTAATAATAATATGGTCCCTAAAATGTTTTTGAGAACTATATTTTGGTCTTTAAATTTCATTTTATAACAAAAAAAATCCTTATTACATGTCAAATTTTAAACAAGCTCAAAATTAATCAAATAATTTTAATGGGTTTATAGATCACATAAGAGTTGAGTAAATTTAAATATGATAAAAACCACGGTCATTTATACATTTTTTTTAGATTTGCCTTTTATAAGGTCATTTTTGTCTTATAATCACGATCACGAGTCTTGAAAGTTGATATAAGTTGACTTTAGTTTTTTGGTGTCCTTTAAATTATTACTTTTTTCAATTTCAACCTTCAAAATTTAATCTTTTGGAAATTGACTTTCATGCTTTTTTTTTTCGCTTTCCTTTCACATTTGATTTTTTGTAAGATCAAATATATTAATTTATTTGGTCAAAAATGTTTTTATCTAAGTGAAGGCAAGTCGAAGATTTCGATATGTTTTTCCATCTTTCTGACGGAATACTTGTTCGTATGCTTTATGGGACAATGAGATGTGAAATGATGAGATAATAGTGTGTCAAGAGGGCTGCTGATTTGATCACCACCTTCAATATCCATCTCCATAAATGACAAGCAAAATATAAAAATAAAAACCCTAGCTATATGGATTCCCAAACGGATATTTTGATGATGAATTTAAAAGAGTGATGAAGGGTTGATAAATACTATGAAAAGTAAAATTTTACTGCACTTCTACTATTTTTTTATTATGACTTTGGAGATTTATTAGTCCAACCACAGTGATAATATGCACGAAACTCGAAAAAGAAATTTCCTTTTTAAAAAACAAAAATTAATATTTTTTGTTATTAATTTTTACTTTTTTTATCCCGATGTTAAATATTGACACACGTATGCTCACACCATCAAACTTTTAGTAATAAATAATATGGTCCCCAAAATGTTTTTGAAAACTTTATTTTGACTTTACATTTCATTTTATAACAAAACAAATCCTTATTACATGTCAAATTGTAAACCAGCTGAAAATTAGTCAAATAATTTTAATGGATTTATAGTTCACATAAGAGTTGAGTAAATTCAAATATGATAAAAACCACAGTTATTTATACATTTTGCTTTTTAGATTTGCCTTTTATAAGGTCATTCTTTTGTCTCATCACCACAGTCATGAGTTTTGAAAGTTGATATGAGTTGATTTTTGTTTTTTGTTGTCTTTTTTAAATTATTTTGTTTTCAATTTCAATCTTTAAAATTTAATTTTTTAGAAATTGACCTTCATGGTTTTTTTAACTTTCCTTTCACATTTAATTTTTTGTGAGATCAAATATATTAATTTATTTGGTAAGAAATTTTGTTTTTTAAAGTGAAGGCAAGATGATTTCCATATGTTTTTCCATCTTCCTGTCAAAATGTTTGTTCGTACGGTTTCTGGGACACTCAAATATGAAATGATCAGAGATAAGAGTGCGTCAGGAAGGCAGCTGATTTGATTGCCACCTTCAATATCCATCTCCATAAATGACAAGCAAAATATAAAAATAAAAACCCTAGCTATATGGATTCTCAAGCGGATATTTTGAGGATGAATTTAAATGAGTGAAGAAGGGCTGATAAATACCATGAGAAGTAAACTTTTACTGCACTTCTACTATTTTTTATTATGATTTTGGAGATTTATCGGTCCAACCATACCGATATTATGCACGAAACTCGAAAATGAATTTTCTTTTAAAAAAACAAAAATAAATATTTTTCCTTATTAATTTTTACTTTTTTTTATCTAGCTGTTAAATATTGACCCAAGTATGCTCACACCATGAAACTTTTACTAATAAATAATATGGTCCCAAAAATGTTTTTGAGAACTTTATTTTGGTCTTTACATTTCATTTTATAACAAAAAAATCCGTATTACATGTCAAATTGTAAACTAGCTCAAAATTAGTCAAATAATTTTAATGGGTTTATAGATCTCATAAGAGTTGAGTAAATTTTAAATATGATAAAAACTACGGTCATTTATACATTTTGCTTTTTAGATTTGCCTTTTATGAGGTTATTTTTTGTCTCATAACCATGGTCACGAGTTTTGAAAGTTAATATGAGTTGATATTAGTTTTTTGTTGTCCTTTTTAAATTATTATTTTTTCAATTTCAACATTCAAAATTTAATTTTTTGAAAATTGACCTCCATGATTTTTTATCACTTTGCTTTTACATTTAATTTTTTAAGAGATCAAATATATTAATTTATTTGGTTAGAAATATTTTTTATAAAAGTGAAGGCAAGACCATGATTTTCATATATTTTTCCATCTTCCTGACAAAATGCTTGTTCGTATGGTTTATGAGACACTCAAATGTGAAATGATCGAAGATAAAAGTGCGTCAAAAAGGCAGCTGATTTAATCACCACCTTCAATATACATCTCTATAAATGACAAGCAAAATATAAAAATAAAAACATTAGCGATATGGATTCTCAAGCGGATATTTTGATGATGAATTTAAAAGAGTGATGAAGGGTTAATAAATATTATGAGAAGTAAAATTTTACTGCACTTCTATTATTTTTTATTATGACTTTAGAGATTTATTAGTCCAACCACAGTGATAATATACATGAAACTCGAAAAGAAAATTTCCTTTTAAGAAAACAAAAATAAATATTTTTCCTTATTAATTTTTACTTTTTTTTATCTAGCTGTTAAATATTGACCCAAGTATGCTCACACCATGAAACTTTCACTAATAAATAATATGGTCCCAAAAATGTTTTTGAGAACTTTATTTTGGTCTTTACATTTTATTTTATAACAAACAAAATCCATATTACATGTCAAATTATAAACTAGTTCAAAATTAGTCAAATAATTTTAATGGGTTTATAGATCTCATAAGAGTTGAGTAAATTTTAAATATGATAAAAACTACGGTCATTTATACATTTTGCTTTTTAGATTTGCCTTTTATGAGGTTATTTTTTCTTTTATAACCATGGTCACGAGTTTTGAAAGTTAATATGAGTTGATATTAGTTTTTTGTTGTCCTTTTTAAATTATTATTTTTTCAATTTCAACCTTTAAAATTTAATTTTTTAAAAATTGACCTCCATGATTTTTTATCACTTTGCTTTTACATTTAATTTTTTAAGAGATCAAATATATTAATTTATTTGGTTAGAAATATTTTTTATAAAAATGAAGGCAAGACCATGATTTTCATATGTTTTTCCATCTTCCTGACAAAATGCTTGTTCATACGGTTTATGAGACACTCAAATGTGAAATGATCGAAGATAAAAATGCGTCAGAAAAGCAGCTGATTTAATCACCACCTTCAATATACATCTCCATAAATGACAAGCAAAATATAAAAATAAAAACATTAGCGATATGGATTCTCAAGCGGATATTTTGATGATAAATTTAAAAGAGTGATGAAGGGTTGATAAATATTATGAGAAGTAAAATTTTACTGCACTTCTATTATTTTTTATTATGACTTTAGAGATTTATTAGTCCAACCACAGTGATAATATGCACGAAACTTGAAAAGAAAATTTCCTTTTAAGAAAACAAAAATAAATATTTTTTCTTATTAATTTTTTTTATCTAGATGTTAAATATTGACACACGCACGTATGCTCACACCACGAAACTGTCACTAATAAATAATATGGTCCCCAAAATGTTTTTGATAACTTTATTTTGTTCTTTACATTTCATTTTACAACAAAAAAATTCTTATTACATGTCGAATTGTAAACTAGCTCAAAATTAGTCAAATAATTTTAATGGATTTATAGATCACATAAGAGTTGAGTAAATTTAAATATGACAAAAACCACGACCATTTATAGTTTTTGTTTTTTAGATTTGCCTTTTATATGATTATTTTTTATCTCCTAACCACGGTCACAATTTTTGAAATTTAATATGAATTGACTTTAGTTTTTTGTTGTTTTTTTTAAATTTTTTTTTTTTCAATTTCAAAATTTAAATTTCTTGAAATTGACCTTCATGCTCTTTTTTTTTTCATTTTCCTTTCACATTTACTTTTTTATGAGATCAAATATAATAATTTATTTAATTAGATGCATGTATAAGCATTTCAATTTATAATTAAAAATTGTTTATATTAAAAAAACTTGTTGGGAAATCATATATATTCATTTTTCTTAACTAAAAAAATAGTATTTAACCCGCATCAAAGCACGGGTCACATAGCTAATTAAATATTCATATGTTATAATGTTTGTCATTACCTAATCTCTTACCCTCCTTTTTTTATTTGTTTTTGAGAAAAATCCAAAAAATAGCAAAAACACAACAAAAAATTCCAATTTTTTTTTATTTTTGATGCATTTGTGCTTTTTTTGGTATTTTTAATTTCTTTTCAAAAAAACTAAAAACTGAAAAATTTACTTTGGATGCATTTAGTTAGTTTTAATGTACTCATTTCAAAATTATTGAGTTATTTTTCCCATCAAATTGATGTTGTTTCAAAAAAAAAAAAAAATATTTGGATAAAAAAATTAAAAGTACAAAAAAATAAAAATAAAGTGATTTTGAATTATTTAATCACCAAGTAGACAAAACAATTGAAAGGAAAGAAATAATTAATTTTCCTATAATTAAAGAGGAATCCCACACAGCTAAAATAAGGCCTTCACCATTTTCCTCATTCTTCTTCTTCATCGTGAACCCTATCTTGACCATACACACAGAAAAAACAAAGAAAAATACAGACCAGTTTCTTCTTCCCAAACCATCAGCCCTTCACTCCCTACCATCAAAAAACAGCCACGCACTGCCAGTTAGCTCCACCTCACTAGCAGCCATGGAAAGCAATAGCTGAAATAAACATGGCCTTCTATCTAGCCAAAAAATGTGACCCTCTCTCTCTCTCTCTCTCTCTCTCTCTCTTTCAAAGCAAGTGCTTAGAAAAGCAGCAAATCCTCGGCCATGGCACCCACCTTTCCAACAACAGCAGCAAGTTACAGCTTCACCTTTCTTCAGCGTCTCTCTCATCTTCTCAAGTAGCAGCGGTCGTGTTCCTCAACCACTCCAGTAGCTTCAACCGTATCTCTTCAGTCACCAGATGAAAGTAATGTCAATCATGTAAATAATTAAATAATTTTTTTTTAAACATATCAAGGAAGGATGTATATTGTTATTTGCTTGTCAAGATTTAAAATGTAAACTATAATATTTTAAAACACAATGAGTAAATATAAAATTAACTATAGAATATTGGATGGTTAGGTAATTTTTCAAAAATAATAATAATGTGAATTAATGATTATGTTTACACTTAAGATGCCATATTATACCTTTGACCTATACTTAATGAAACTAATCGGTCAAATTAGTATAAGGTTTGATCACAGGTCGGACGAATTTATTTAAATTAATTTAAGTTTCTTTTTAAATATTATAATGACATCATTTAAAAAAAATAAAAAATTGTACATGTTTTTGTATTGATTTTGACTAGGTTGCTGGTTAATTTATTAAGTAAAATAAGTCAATTAAGTTATTTCTAGGTTGATTATTTTTAAGATTCAGCATGAAACAGGAAGAACATTATTTTTTAACATAACATGGGTTTCAGCTAGGCGTAGGTAGTCAGCTAATAAAGATTGGAAGTCTTGTTGTTGCGCTGCCAGATGAGCCTCGAAGTCTCGAACATGATAAGGAAGGCGCCTGGGGCCCATCCCAGACTGGGGCTCTCTCTCACATCCTCTGAGAGAGAGAGAGAGAGAACATGTGGAAGGAAAAGAAAAGAAAAATGGTCAGGCAATTAGGCTTTTAGGATGCCCAGAAGAGAAGAAAAGAAAAGACAGTTTTTTTATTCCTTTTCCTCTCTTTTTTTTTTTTTAATTAAATGCTACATAATTAATGCCTGCGGTTTAAAAGGCTCAGATATTTAATTTCCCTACGGATGGTGGCGTGATCAAGGTTGAGAGCGAACTGAACGTACCTAAACGCGTAGTCGCAACGGGACTAGATATCCCACATCGGCTGGTTAGAGCAAACTAATAGCCTTTGTATACGCGACGCAGAGAAGAAAAGCTTGTCCCTTCGGGGACATCCGATAAAATTGGAACGATACAGAGAAGATTAGCATGGCCCCTGCGCAAGGATGACACGCACAAATCGAGAAATGGTCCAAATTTTTTTGTTTTTTTCAGTCTCTGCTCTTCTGCTTGCTTGCTTCAGTGGCTCCCTTTCTCATCTGGGTTCTTTAGAAGGTAAGGTATTTTTTAATGTTTTGGATTCTGTGCTTTCTGCAATTTACAGACAAAATCTAGGTATTGGTTTCTATCGTGATGGTCTTAGTGTACTTTCTGCAGTGTATGTGGAAAAATCACTTATTGTGTTAGCAGAACCATTGATTTCTCAGGGTGAACATATCGTAGAAAACCTTAGTTGAAACAAGGAAACAACTCACTGTGTTTGCAGCCTTTTAGTATCTTGATTAAGTTGCAAATTAGTGGGTGTATTCTTGCAAATCATAGCAGTATTTTTCACACTTTGCTTTTCTAATCTGTTTCTTCATTCGACTGTTTCTAATCTCATATTTTGCTGCAGCACACATATTGTCATCTTATTCTATGTTCAGTGGCAGCGAGGATGCTCACTGTCTTTGAAGGCCCTACAACATGTAGAGAGAAGATATTAAAATGTATCAGATTGGAATTCTTGACATTTTTCAAGTTTTCTTCATTCTAAGGTAAATTACTGTCTCTGTTGCTTGTTCAAAAAGGCGTGAGAGTTTGCAATACGGGTGCTTTGTAGAGAAGCTATACCATGCTAAATTGATTCATTTGTTTGTGCGATGTTTGGAAAATGAAGGATAAAATAGAACCCCAGATTGAAGTTTGGCCTCAATCAAGATGAAGATTGGAAAATGGCACCATCCTCAGTTTTGTCTCTGTGTATCTCGTTGAAGCTAATGAAACTGATAGGAGTTGAGCTGGATTCTGCCTTCAATATCATGATACATCTTCTCTGCTAATTTGACCCTTTTTTGAATTCAGATATTATTGATTGTCCCATCACAAACTACAGATGTAGTGTATATTATATGAATCTGTTTTTTTTTCCTCCAAGTGGCGAAATCCCTTAGGTGGATTCTTGGGATATCTTGGTCCAGTGTAGATTTGGTTGGCAAGGATCACCGTCAAGTTCTCAGTAATTTAATGGTAAAATCTAGCCAGTGATTTCTATCTTGATGGCGATTTGTATTTTATGCAGTTAATAAGAGTTTTGTTTACAAATATACAAGAACTATGGTTAAGAAGCAGTTTATTCTGTTGAGCTAGACAAATATAGAAGGTTTGGCATTACTTGATGATGATTAGTACAAGTTTCTAAACGCAGGCTTCTATGATCTTTCCAAACTTGTCTCGCTGGTTGTTTTGTTTACAAGGTGGCAATCATCCCTCATCCTAGCAGGTGTCAGGTTGGTGGCTTTGCCCAGGATGGTCTTGCAGGGGAGCGAGATGAAGACAGAAACAAGCATTAACCCGTATTGTGCCAGTCTTTTCACAATGTCAAACTACTTTTCAAACTGCAGATTGGTTCTCTTGCGGTTCAATTCCAGGTGGAAAGAAAGACCAAGTCAATTGTTTTTGTTTCTATATATTGCAAACTACGAATTGCAAGTCACATACGGTAATGGTCGATAAAACCTGAACTCACCCCCACTTTTAGGCTATTTTAGTCTTTCATATCCAGAGAATCTAGTGTTGCTAGTAGAGGCATTAGAGGTTCCAAAGTTGGCAGAAGTGATGCTAGTACATCATTCTCTCAACCCTCGACATAAACACATGTGTTTCTATTTAATATACATGATCTTTCTATTATTGTAATGCAAAATATATACTTTGACTAATCTATATTTTCTAAAATTACAGACTAGTAAATTTGCATTATCCCAGTGCTCAACTCAATTGTGTTGATTGAAGAATGTAGCTAACAAATTGGTGAATGTTTTTGTAAACTGTTATGTGTGTAGTATGTGGATCATTGCTATTAAGGTGTTTTGTTAAAATATTTTATGGATTTATGCTTCATTTTATTCAAATATGAATGTTATGTTGTTGCCATATAAATTTACTTGGCATATTTAGTCTCTTGCATTTTGTTCAATAGTTAATAGTTGCGAATACATTGATTTTATTTTATTTGTTCGACATGAACTCGATAATAGATAGAAACAATAACATTTCACACACCAAAATTGCTACAACAATAACTCGATATTTGCAAATCTAGCCTTTACATTATGATTTTTGATCCAAATTCTACGTGGTTTATCTTTTTTTTTTATTATTATTTTAATAAAAAATATTATTTTAATAAATTTTTATATAAAATACACTTTAAATTGTAATCACTATAACGCTATACTAGCCATAACATATTTAAAGACAAAAGTAAATGTATCAATAATGAAATAAAGGATAAATTATCTAAATTTAGTTTACCCAGGTTGCTATCCTTTCATTATTATTATTATTATTATATTCTGATATCATATATTCTCAACAACATATTGTGTTTTAAACTATCACTTGTAGTTAAATTAATTAAATGACTCTTTTCTGATTTTTACCAAAAAATTATTTGAAATACTCGAATAAAAAAGAAATTGAAGCTCAAAGATTAGATTCAATTTGCCCCAAAATTAAGGATAATTTAATCTTTAATAATTTAGTCTGAGATAAATTACGTGATTGTCTAGTTTCAACCCATTTACGCAGATCAAGACTGGATTCATCAATAGGAAAAAGAGAGCCGAGAGTGATGAACTGAGGATGAGCAGCTGATTGTTCATGATGAAAATACCCTTATTTACACAAATACCCGATTCAATTCTTTGAGTTTTGCAAGATAAACCGCACCTCTGCCAGTCAGCTCATTTTTTAACCCACCCAAGGTATTTCATGCATAAATATATATGAGGTATGGTATTTGATGTCATAATTCAATGTATTCTTCTCCTCTATAAAATAATTAGTTATTTGACTCGTATTTCGTTGTATTTTTTTTTTTGGTAAAAAAAATATGCAAGCTTTTTCAAACTTTTTTTTTAAAATTTTAATTATAAATCAAAAGGCATATACATACATTTAATTAAATACATTGAGAACCATCTATTCCAATAAATAAATAAAAGTATTAACTTGTTTATTCAACTTTCCTCGTTGCAAGTTGAATAATTTTTTGTTTTATATAATATAAAATAATTAATGTATAGGTATTATTAATGTGTTTTTAACATTGAATAAAAAATATAATCATGAATCAAAAAATCGATATTTATATATAATAAAATATAATAAATATCATATAAATTAATAAAAATATACAAAATCTCAAATTAATTTTTTTTTATAATAATGATGATAATAATAATAATGGTTCTAATACCATCACATACAACTAATGCATCCAATGACATAATTAGGGTTAACCCACTCAATGCACCTCCTAGTGCCAACGAAATATAATATAGTTAGACGACATCAAGAAATTGTCTCAAATCATCAGCTTTTCTTTTTTTATATTTCTTCTCAGCAGCTAAAATATAAATATAAAAATGAGAGAAGATGCCACATAAAAAAACCTGCTGGATAAACAAGACAACGATCGCTTGCTCCAATAATGCTACTATAATTCGGCAAATTTTAAAATGACAATGTACTTATTCCACTAAATCAATCCTTTTTTTGTTGTACAAATGAAAGGAAACAAACAAGACAATTAGGACTTAATGAACAAGATTCCCAAAGAATCTGCTAGGAGAAAATGGCTCAGTCCTGGAGGTGGATGATCCCAAATCTGAAACCTTTCCATCCCTCTAGCAACATTCTTGGCTAGGAAATTTGCTCAAGAGTTGGCCTCCTTGAGGGTGTGATGCATTTGTACCTCCCAAGGTTTCAACAGTAGCCTCTTGATATCAAGGATAAGAGGTCTTAACTTGTGAAAAACTTGTTCTTCACTGTAGATGAGAAAAATGACATCCATGGAGATGAAGTTGCATCTATGGAGACAGAGTTGCAGAGAACCTTTCCATGCCTCTAGTCCCAAGAAATATGGAGACCATGTTTTATCGCTAACAACTCAGAGAAGCCTACCAACCAAGCACCTTCCATGTCCTTAATAAGACCACCGAATCCAACTCTCTCTGAATTCCTGAAGGAACTGCCATCAACATCCAATTTCACATAGCCTTCCAGGACACCAACGGAGGGATCCTTGGGGTTTTAGTCCAGCCTCCATGCTCTGAGACAATCATCTTCCAACAAGAGGATCCTTTTGATCAACCAATCTGCACTCGCATAGGTCTCAGCAAAGGCAACCATGTAACATTGTCTCCACAACCACCAAACTCCAGCCAAAAAAGGAAGGATATCAAGAGGCTTTTGGAGTACATGTTGCTAGATATGAGTACCACTGGGTTTCTCAAAACACATATATGCAATGAATACAGTAAATTTTAAATTTTTTTCAGGAATCCCGAGAATCACATTACAAATCTAGAATTGTTTAGGTTTGTACGAAGATTACCTTTATTAAACACACCATATATACGTCAACACACCATCAGCATCCTGTACTTGATAAACAAAGGTTAATGTTTGAGTAAAGGATGCAACTCAGGGGAGAGGACAAAATAAGGATTCATGTCTTCGATTTCTAACAGAAGAATCTGCAACTCGAACCATCTCCAATTCTCCAAGAAATATAGTAAAGAATCATGCAATGATTGTAAATGCCAGAAAATATTGATGCAGTGGAAAACAATAAAAAGTAAGCATCAATACAAGCTAGCCGAACATTAATCCTCTACATCTCTTCAAAATAAACTAAAATATTTTGTTTAACACAAACTGCTCAGTCAAATATTAACTTTTCTAGAGACTAAAAGTCTAAATGTCAGAAAAAAAAAAAAATTTCAACTTCAACACAATTCAGTTAAAATATTTAGCATACTGAATTGAAAAGTAAGACTCAAGACAGAAAATGACCCTGTAAGAAGACAAAAAAGCATCACATTATTGGTCTTGAAGTGGTTGTTGTTGTAAACTATAGGCTCTAAATACTATATTTCCTTATCTAGATTGTGTAGGTAGGAGGGATCGATCCCTATTCAGATTGCAACTCCAATAACCAAACTATGGACACTCTCTAAGCTCAGCATTGTTGTGCAGGTAGGAGGGATCGATCCCAATCCAGATTGAAAATTTAATGACCATCCTATGGACACTCCTCTAAGCTCAGCAAACAAATGCCAGTTTTAGATTTTATCAGGTAAAGAAAAATGTGAACCACAGAGTGAGCGAAAAGCAGGACAATTCTCCAACACATTTGCTTATAACACCTATCCAGAATAAACAAAAGGAATATGGCCAAGACAAATGACTGATGATGCTGCCAACACATTCACATAAGCAATATAGCTCCATAAATTAAACATCACAACACATTTTCCCCCCCTATCCTTCCAGCAGTGTAACCCTGTCAAAATGCTGCTTCCTAGAGTGCTCATCACTCTTACATTACAGAGTTTACAAATTAAGTCAACATCAAATCATCATCGCCAATCCATTCATTTAATGTTTTGTCCCATTATTTCAACCTCCTGCACTACCGAGATCAGAAAGTGCCCAAAAACTAGCACGCAAGGAAAGAAGAAGAATAAGAAGAAGAAGAAGAAAGAAGTAAACCAAGAAATACAACGTATAATACGCTGGCAATATTCATATTGCTTCAAAAAACGCAACCGGAAGACAACCCATGTAGTCTATTTTCATGACTTTGAAATGCCTCAACGATTGATTACAAAAGGCTGCCTATCATATGCAACAACCAAGAGATTGGCACCAAGCTACTAGTGTACTTGCAGAGAAAAGAAATTAAAAAGATTTGTTCTGGGAAACAAAATCGAGGGAATGGAAATACAAATAAAAGATTGCCTACTCGCAGAAAGTAAAGCAGTAATATGCTTGTAACCAATCAATCATGGCCCATGGGATTGATGGTTTTCATCACTACTCAACAGCAGGTCAAGGGAACCCAAGCTAGCTCACACTGTACATGATGAAGCTCATTCCGCGTAGTTTTCACCCCACGAAGATCCATCTCCATCCGTACAGACTTGTCATTCAATTCTCTCATCTGAACATCCTTGTCTGAATGAAATGCATCCGCACAATGTGCAATCCTTTGCGAAGCATGCTGAGCCGCTTCCAAATCCTGCTTTAACGTAACATGGGTTGCAGCTGGGCGCAGGTAGTAAGCTAATAAAGATTGAAAGTCTTGTTGTTGCGCTGCAAGATGAGCCTAGAACATGATGAGGAAGAGAGACGGAAATTCGGGCAGGTCCTCATTGCGCCTGGGGTCCATCCCAAACTGGGGCTGAGAGAGAGCGAGAACATATGGAAGGAAAAGAAAAAAAAAATGGTCAGGCAATTAGGCTTTTAGGATGCCCAGAAGAGAAGAAAAGAGAGGACAGTTTTTTATTCCCTTTCCTTTCCTTTTTTTTTTTTTTTTACTTTTTTAATTAAATGCTACATAATTAATGCCTGCGGTTTAAAAGGCTCAAATATTTAATTTCCCTACGGATGGTGACGGGATCAAGGTTGAGAGCGAACTGAACGTACCTAAACGCGTAGTCGCAACGGGACTAGATATCCCACATCGGCTGGTTAGAGCAAACTAATAGTCTTTGTATACGCGACGTAGAGATCTGAAGCTTGTCCCTTCGGGGACATCCGATAAAATTGGAACGATACAGAGAAGATTAGCATGGCCCCTGCGCAAGGATGACACGCACAAATCGAGAAATGGTCCAAATTTTTTTTTGTTTTTTTTCAGTCTCTGCTCTTCTGCTTGCTTGCTTCAATGGCTCCCTTTCTCATCTGGGTTCTTTAGAAGCTAAGGTATTTTTTAATGTTTTGGATTCTGTGCTTTCTGCAATTTACAGACAAAATCTAGGTATTGATTTCTATCGTGATGGTCTTAGTGTACTTTCTGCAGTGTATGTGGAAAAATCACTTATTGTGGTAGCAGCACCATTGATTTCTCAGGGTGAACTTATCGTAGAAAACCTTTTTTGAAACAAGGAAACAACTCACTGTGTTTGCAGCCTTTTAGTACCTTGATTAAGTTGCAAATTAGTGGGTGTATTCTTGCAAATCATAGCAGTATTTTTCACACTTTGCTTTTCTAATCTGTTTCTTCATTCGACTGTTTCTAATCTCATATTGTGCTGAAGCACACATTTTGTCATGTTATTCTATGTTCAGTGGCAGCGAGGATGCTCACTGTCTTTGAAGACCCTACAACATGTAGAGAGAAGATATTAGAATGTATTAGACTGGAATTCTTGACATTTTTCAAGTTTTCTTCATTCTAAGGTAAATTACTGTCTCTGTTGCTTGTTCAAAAAGGCGTGAGTGTTTGCAATACGGGTGCTTTTTAGAGAAGCTATACTATGCTAAATTGATTCATTTGTTTGTGCGATATTTGGAAAATGAAGGATAAAATAGAACCCCAGATTGAAGTTTTGGCCTCAATCAAGATGAAGATTGGAAAATGGCACCATCCTCAGTTTTGTCTCTGTGTATATATTTTGTTGAAGCTAATGAAACTGATAGGATTTGTGAAAGTAGTCTTTTCACAATGTGATAGGAAGGGAGACCTTTCCATTGCATCTACCTCTGCCTCCCTCGAATTCAAAACTTTCCTCTGAAGGGAGACATATCTTGACTACTTTCAAACTGCAGATTGGTTCTCTTGCGGTTCAATTCCAGGTAGAAAGAAAGACCAAGTCAATTGTTTTTGTTTCTATATGTTGCAAACTACGAATTGCAAGTCACATACTGTAATGGTTGATGGTGTTTTGCTTCATGATTGTCAACGATAAGAAGCTTAGTATGTGCTCGGCTAAAGATACTCTAAAGGGGAGAGGAATCTGTGTACCAATTGCATGTTCTTGAATTTCAGCGATCGTGGATGATAATTGGGTGTCTCTACAGAAAAATACAAGATGCAGATTTTGAAAGTTCCATAGAGCACTCAGACTTGGGATGATGTGAAAATCGGCTCTGACTATTTGCTTAATTTCATGAAAGTGATTCCTCCCATAGCTTAGTAGTCAATTAAACCAGGCCAACTCGAATCACACAGAAGGCAGTCAAGCATCTGTGTCATGTATAGTTTGCATATCATACATATATCCCTCGTGAGGTGCTTTAATTAGCTCAAATCGGTGAGATACTTCCAACGGCTAGAACACAAGGGAACACTACACATGAGCAGCCACTAGGCCTAACCCCAGCTAGCGGTGGACCTCACGTGAAGGTCATCACAGACACCCTGATATAGCCAAGCTACACGCTCAGCAACCTAGCATGATAGATATCATCAGTAACACCCAGTCTCACACTCATACTAATCAGTTATGGAAGCATTGTGGAATTTGGAGGACGAATGGAAGCTGACAACCCAAGAAGCAGTTCTCTTATTTGTTTGCACAGCCCTTGCAGTCATTGCGCTTTGCGCTGCAATCATGCTTAAGAGGAAGGCCCAAACAAAGCAAAGATCAGTGAACCAAGACCCAAGCACAGGTAGCTCAAAACGGTGGTCTGAGCCCGAGCCTGGCTCTAACAATTGGATCACAATAAGGAGGGTGTTGATGGAGTCAATGAGGTGGAGTGGAGCAAGCAAATGGGATGAGGGAAGTAGCGGGAGTGGCAGTGGCAGTGGGATGCTGCTGCCACCACCGGTTCTTGGGTTAGAAAGGTGCGAGTCAAGTATGGGGTGGCAAAGCCCTGACTCTTTGTCAGCAGTGTGGCAAAGGCCTATACTAATGGGAGAGAAATGTGAGCTTCCAAGGTATAGTGGTCTTATTCTCTATGATGAAAGAGGGCGGCTACTTGATCATTCTCTCACATCTTCTCGTAAAGAAAATATTCACGAGGTAAATAAAGGAGAGCAATGCTTATTTGCTAACCACACTCATCCTGTATTATAGAATTGATCTCTGTTGCTTCCATGAACAACAACAATAATAATTTCTGAGTTTGTTGATGTTTCTTATCGTTTTAATATGTTGATTTAAAAAAATATATATTATTTTAATATATTTCCAAACGAAAAGTATTTTAAAAAATAGTTTGAAAAGTAGTCGCTACCATACTTTTAAACACTCATTTCATCTTGGTGTTATATGTGTTGCAGGAAAAACCAGCAGCTGTTCTGAGAACTACTCTGAAGGATTTGCTATTGCCGTAGTATTTAGGTGATGTTGATGCTTGTAACCATGACAAGAGAGTGATATCATGTGGGGGATTTCCAATTGAAGAATTGTTTTCCAGATTTATTCTGCAATAAGAACCCTCATACAATGCTGTGCAGTTACATTATATGCTGCTCACCTTCCTTGCTTCTATTTACGTTTTCTAGAAACCCAAAGAAATTAGGAGAGAAGAAGATATGGGATAATTTATGGTCACATTGCACCGCATATTTGTTCTTGCTCACGCAAGAGACAAAATGTGTCCCACGGATTATTGCTTGGATTAAATAGAGATGGGTAATTATGCGACATAGAGTTATTATTTATCTCTAACATATCAATAGCATAAAATTATTTTTTTAAAAAAAAAAAAAGAAATAGACGTTATTCAAAGCTTTTTTGCAATTCTATTATAGAAACACAATTCATATAGATCCCTAAACAAATCACCTCATAATTAATTGAAATTTCATATATTTACTATTAAGGTGAAATTGCACTATGTATTAAATTTGAGCTTATTTTGATGTTGTTTTCTTAAGGTTTCAATTAGAGGTTTAATTCTGCCGCAAACTGAACATATACGAGTTTCAATACCTAGACATAAGATAATGATCTATAAACTGAGATATGTAGTTTATTGGATATCAGGATACTACATATTTAATTTTATATCATTCCAATATCGTTAGGTCTTATTTCAATTCTAGTGCTTTAAAATTACATAACATGTTATATTTATGTTGAGTTTCAAAACGTATTTGTCTACTGATTGTTTTGATCAAATCAATTTGTTTCTATTATATTAGGGTTATTTAGGAGTCAAATTAGTGTCTTCATTAGTTTCCATTACTGTTTTATTTCGCGTCTTCATTTCGTCCACAATTCATACGAATTTGCATTTCTACTTGTAAAATCATAATCGTATTTTTGTTTTGCTTGTTTTCAGTATATTTATTAATTTTTTAGTCTATAGTCATAATTTGAAATTACTATACAACTTTTAGATTAAAGATTCTGATTGTTTACTCTCTAAGGACAATATGGTAATTGTACTGTTATTAAAAAAATAAAAAGACGAAGCTGCCCCAAACAAATTTAGAATGATGAATTGACCATGTGCAAAGACCATTCTACCCCTCACATAAAACTTTAAAAATAAAAAAATAAAAGGTAATAAAATAATTTCTCTGTTTTTCATTGTGGATAGTCTACAGAAAAAAACAGATGTGGTTTAGTATTGTAGTTAATAATGGTCACTAATTAAAAGACATCCATCCAAATTTAGAGTTATGAAGTAGCAAAGCAACCACCTTCAACACGTGCACACACCATAGCTATCCATGCTAATATTTCCAACTTTTGGGGAACGAGAACCCCTGTCATTGGCAAAGCAATTGATGGATGTGCAAGGAATGTGGGCTCCGTTAGATTTCTTTGAGAAATGAACATGAAATGCCAATAAATATCTATTAATTTCCAAATAATATTTTTTTTTTTTTTTTTTTTGTTTTGTGTTCATTGCGAGTCCAACTGATATTGAATTGAACTATATAATATATAATTATTTGACACTCCCGGTGATATTGAATTGATCTATTAAGCTTCCCTTTTAGAACTTAACAGTGAACATTACCAGCACATACCACCATCATCATGTGACCCAAAGAATGCTGTGTCCACCAAGGCACCACCACAGCATCATTTTTTTCAATTTTTGCTTTTGAAAGAACAGTGATGTTCAAGATTACAATAAGAATGGAGCAACTGATGAAACAAGATTAAAATAGGAAGGAGAGCAACAGGTAAAGAAACATACGAGGCTTCCAAGTGGTACAATCAAATATTGAAAAAGAATGGTGAGAAGAGTTACGAATTGAAGAAGATGAGGGACAATAGGAAAAGTGGCAACTTGGAAAAGCAGTCCTCAATAAATGGAGGTCATCATCACTGAGAAAAAAATATTCTCAAGACCAAACACTGCCAAACTAACACTCTTGCAAGAACTTCTGCAACCTTTCTGGAACACCACGAACAAAAGTGACCAGCAAACAATCAGGTAACTGCCTCAGCTAACACAGGATCAGTAACATGAGCTTTATGAGCTGCTAGACCTGCCATGGATTATCCTGCAGAATTACGAAGAACAGGCCTACATGTAAGACTTTTTCCTTACATTTGAAATCAGAAAAGTTTATGATCAAGACATCAACAGCTAATGAGATTATTAAAACAGGAGACATCCCTTGCTCTACCATCTTGGAAATGGAGGGAGAAATCAAGGATGATGCTATTGGCTCGCACAACTTTTCTATGATCAGACAGAGATAATGACCCCCCCATAAGAGATGAGTGAGCAATATAATGTGATTTCTTTTCTGCATTCAGCAGTTCAATGGACCTAGACTACAACGGAGATAACTCTTTCCTCTCTTAAGTGGCTTGTCTGATTTTTTTTAATCTACACGCTATTTCTCTCTCTCCCTCTCTTTCTTTTTGTGTTGATGAAAACATAAACAAACACAAAAGAGGAGAGGAAGAAGCCAAATAAGACTTGTGACACGGATGCATTATTTGTTTCTTACACTTAATTATCACAGTTTGATGAATAAAACTGTCTAGATGCCTCTAATCATGTGAGTCTATTAAGGAACTTGCCTATTTAGCAGAGTTGCTGGTTTATTTCTATAGGATTTTATTTCTCATAGGCCTCATTCAGCAGAAGAGGTTCGATAAACGAATCCTCAGTCAAAGAATGTACTAGACGATGTACATCAACCCTGGCATGGAAAGTATAGACAATGCTAACAGATTTAAAGATGAAAGGCAATAATAAAAATTATGGATCCACACATCAGCAGTGCACATTGGATTTTGATAGCCAATGTGTACGCACACACGCAACAATGACTAAATAGCATGAATTAGGATATGTTACCCATTTACAAGCCCACCTAGGGCTTTTCTTGTTATTATTTGATTAGGAAGTTGGATAAACAAACCCATTTAAAATCATTCAGATATGCAGAGAAGTTCCATTTCTCATACAACAGAAGTTTAACATGCCCTGGCACCCCAGTATTAAATAACCCAGGCATAAAAAAGGTTCAACCTCTCATAAAAGAGAAAACTATCACGCAATTAGAGAGAACAAAACTATTGAATTGAGATCAGTTATTCCTCACCTTCTTATTTCAGCATGTTAATTTATGCATGCGAAGCTATCAAGGGTTCTATAGAGTCTTGTGTGGATTTCTTCTTATAGTGAACGTATAGGGCTAATTGGATAATTCCCAAAATGGCGCCTATGCCATTTGGAACCTGCAATTTAAAGAGGAAAATCAGTCTTCAGTGGGAAAATTTATAGATACAATAAATTCATTCATATACAGCTACATAATTATGATTGCTGGAATTAATTTGTGTTAAATACGGAGAACATTATAATGCATGTACATTAAGCCTACTGTATTAAAAGATGAAAAAGGGAAAAGATAAAGGTTGCTGGAGAAGATAATGAATGTGCCAGGGGGAGCTTACATAAACAAAGGCATCGAAATTCAAAAGTCCATACAGCATGAAAGAGGTGCTCATCAAGAAAGTGGAAAGGGAGAGATAAAATGGCATGAATTCAACACTCTTTGTTCGGATCACCAAATTCTGGAGACATAAGCAAAAAACAATACGAGATTAAGCAATTTACGGTAAATAGTTTACTGGAAGGAAATACTAAGGCTAATGTTATTGATTTACTCACAATTATAAATAGTGGGGAAGCAAACATTGATATGAGAGAAACAACAGTCAATGAGCCAACTGAGAGCCAACGTATCATTCGATCAGTTATTTGCAAGCTTCCTACGGCTATGATTGCAAATAGGCCAAGCACAACTAGCAGCGAAGCCAACGTCCTGACCTGCTAGCAACAATTGGAAGAAAATGTAAGTGAATGACCATGGAGAACCCAGAAAATGCAGATAAGGCTTGCAAATTTGAAGGGATAAATACCTTTATTCTTCTCTCAGCATATATTGTAAACAGGATAATGTAGGCTAACTGAAATACAGCACCAAATGAATTGACAGTGACAAGCAAAAGATTATCAGCAGATACGAGGGGCGTGCCGTACCACATGCAGATCAAGCAATTCATGAGCGCATATATATATGGCAACCCCGAGAACTGTTCTGTTGACCGGTTTCTGATGATTCTCCTATATGTTGGTCTGGGAGTTTCAACAAAAAAAAAAAGCTAGTCAAGGGACGAATTACAACAATCTCCGTGGTCAAGGAATACCTAGGACGGAAGAAGAACTTACATAGGCGATACAAACAGCCCAAAAGCGAAGATATTCCCTGCAGCAATTAAATAGTACTGGTATCAGAAACAAAATTCTCAAATTGGATTCCAATTCTAGGTTCTCCCTCTTATTTTACGTGGCGAAAATACACTCATTTCATAAATCATATCATGTAATTTGACATCTGTTTCGAGTTCCAAACTGAGAATTGCAAGCAGCTAAACAATCCTTCGTCGACAACCAAAAGGGCCGATAAATTGATTAAGCATAAATACACTATCCAATGTATGCATAGAATTTAGGAACAGAATCAGGGAGAGAAAGAGAAAGAAGATCACCGGCGATTCCTGCTGCATCCTTGCAAGTAGTCCAGACAGGATTAGGAATAGAATCACTCATCAATCCCTCCTTCACTAAACAACTCTATGCTCTCTTTTTAACACCAATTCAATTATAATCCAACCAACGAGAAGCTAAACCAAACCATATTGTCTTCTTGTCTCTGTCTCTTTAAGGCATTATAAGAAGCATGTGTCTTGATTTTATTTTATTTTTTTTCCACGTTTTTTGAATTGCAAGCCTCACTTTTTTTTTCTAAAACAGCCACCCACCTTCTTACTCCGGACAAGGGGTTGAGCTGGCAGGCCCGTTGGTTACGGTAGTGACCAAGACACTTGCACAATTAATTTTTTTTTAATGATAAAAATTTAATTTAAAATTATTATATATAAAAAAAATATTTATATATTTTATTATTTTTTAATTAAATATGTTTTTATTCCTGTATTTATTAATTTATTTAAAAACACTAATTAAACATAACATTAGAATCATTCAATTACCATTCAAAATTTTTCTACTTTTAGTGCAAAAGATTTTTCAACTTTCAATTTCAAATGAAAAGGAATAGTCCTTTGGGATTTTTATTCATAGATACGGTACAAAGTTGCTCTAATTTAAGTTTAACTATTATATTGGCACAGTTACACCATGGATTAGAGCGGAAAAAAAATTAAAACTTAAGAAAATTCAAGTATTAATAATATGTCTTTTAAAAATATAAATTTTAATTATAAATTGAACAATATTTTTATTTAATATTAAAATAAAAAAATATTCGATTTACTAGATTAACTTGGGTTGACCTGTAAAATTCATAAAGGTAATATTAAAAAAATTAGAAAACTCAATCATGAATTAACTCAATATTAAAGGATAAAATTAGTAAAAAAAAGTATTTAGTTAAAAAGAATATTTAATTTTACTAGACTAACTTGGGTTGACCTAAGCGTGTGAGTCTTGTCTTTATTTTTTTTAATTTTTTAAGGGGATGTTTATCCTTTTTAAAAAAAAAACAATAGTAAAACTACAAAATATGGTAACAAGAGATTGCTGAAAAAATAAGGCTTTGGTTTTTGCTTATATGTTTTAATACAATTATGACAAAAAAAAAAAGTTGGGGATACAATTGATGACAAAAAAAAAGTTGGGGACTAATATGAGGCTACCTTTTATTCTTTATTTGCTTATTTGTTTTGATACTATATTTAAATATCGATATATAAAAAAAAAAAAGTTAACTTATAACAGCATGAGTCTAATTTTATAGTTGAAATCTTTATTTTTTTTCTTGGAGTTATGATTAATACTTATTTTAACAGGAAAATTATACTAGCTTTAATGACAATTTTATAAGTCTTAAAATTCAAAACCTGGGTTTGCGATGAGGTATTTTTTAATAAATAATTAATTTGAAATTTTTATCACAATGAAGCAATATTTTTTTTTATTTCTCAAGGGATCTTTGAGCCATTAGGTAGAAATGATCGATATATATAATCTTTTTTAATTAAAAGAAATACTTTTTACAATAAAGTCAGCGACAATGCAACTCATTTGAAATGCTCTTACCATCAACGTTGAACTTTATTGATTTTAAAATGTTCGCTTCAAAGTTTTTCCAGCTTGTTGTCGGTTTTCTTTTAATTATTGGAAGTTTTTTTTTTCTTATGTTAGGAAACAACTAGATTATATATATATATATCAAAGGGTTGGTTTTTAATGTTAAGAATTTTTTTTTGTTTTTTTGAGTTTGGATTGTAATGAAAATTTAATATTTATACGAATATTAATATTGCTGCAAAGCAATGTAGATGAAAAATCCCTAAAATCATTTGAAAATAGGATTTAATTTTGATTAACATGTAAATAAATAACTAATAAAATCATGGATAAATAATCTTGTCGTTAGAGTATAACATGATGGAGAATAATATAAATTATATCTTAGAACCTCATCTAATAACTTAAACTTTTGGGTTGAGATGTTTTTTTGACATGGTATCAGAGCTTTAATAATCAAGCGGTCACAAATTCGAATCTCATCATCCCTATTTATTTGATAAAAAATAAGCATAATATAATATGAGTCTGTGCAAGTTTCAAGCCCAAAGAACTTTCACTTGAGGGGATGTGTTAGAGAATAATATAAATCATATCTTATAACATCATCTAACAACTTAAACTTTTGGGTTGAGATAGTTTTTTGAAATAACATATTCATCATATTTTTAAGTACCAAAATGGATCAATCGATATAAATTGTCTCTAAAATATTGCAAAGTCTTCAACTTAGGATAAAATCACTATGTGTGTGTGTGATGATAATTTGGCGTGCCGGAGTCGCTTCCAAGACAATTTGGTTGTTGCTTGTCTTTACTCTTTACACAAGACATGCACAAAGCGTTACAAACACGCTATTGAACCAAATCAATGCGTAAAATCTTGAGAAAGCCCTATGCCGAAATAAATTAGAAAATATAAAAATAAAATGTATGCTTGCACGTCTGATCATTAGCTAAAAAAAAATAATATATGCAATAATGTAGTAACTGTGAAAGTCAAATGTACCTTATAAACAAAATAAAAATAAAAAATGATAGCTGTCGCTTCAATGAACCTGTCTGGTAAACTTGGGAGTTAATAAGCTTAAATAAGTACTTTCGTCCAAATCCAGGCATTAAATGTTGATTTGACCTCATAAATGGGATCTGCTACTCACTTTTTCTCTTCTAATTTCAAGTTAGCCTGCGTTGTCTAGCGATACCACAACTTGATTATAAAATTTTGACGAACATTGATATTTTAGTTTTGAGTTATAGGAGGGATAAACAACCACTCATTTATATTATATGCGGGATAATATTGATTTGATTGGATTTGATTGAATAATATTAAATTATTTTAGAAATTATTTTTTGTAATTATTTTAATTATTTTAGTTGAGTTAAATATTGGTATAATAAAAAAAATTTCGATTTCAATTTAATGTTAGGTTGAAAGTGAGGTTTTATAAAAAAAAATTTATTTGCTTTTTTTTTAGTTCTCTTGATTTCATGACCCGATTTTCGGGTTTGTAAGTTAACCTAGGTTGACCTGAGAATTTTTTTGTTTTTTTTTTAATTTTATATTTTCATATTAGATTAATTAGAAATTGACCTTCATAATTTATTTTGATTTTTTTTTTATACAATTATCAGGTCTCATAACCTGAGTTGCAGATTTGATAGGTTAATTTAAATTGATCCAATATGTTGTTGTTTCAATATTAAAAAGAAAGTCATTCAATATGTTAGTGCATCAACATTTAAAAAGATGTTGTTCAATATGCATCATATTTTGAGTTCATAATTAATTTTTTTATATAAGAAAACACTTCAGCAAAACTTGAATTTTTTTATGTAAAAAAATTGATTCGACCCACGACTTTGTATCCTTCAATATTGGATTGATTGATTTCTTTTCTTTGTATCCTTCAATATTGGATTGTTTGAGGATTAGACTTCATAATTTATTTCAGTTTGCTCTCTATGATATTACCCCGCTTTCATGACCTAGGCATGTTAACCCAAGTTGACTTGTGTTGTTTTTTTTTTTATCATTTTTTTATTTCATCATTCAATATTAAATTGAGTGAAAATTAAAATTCGTATTTTTTTTTTAATGAGGTTATCCTCATCTCATGACCTAATTTTGGCAAGTTAACATGGGTTGATTTATATTATTTTTTTTATGGTTTTTTTTTTAATTTTATCCTTCAATATTGAGTTGATTAACCTTTTGGTTTATAAAGGATTGAGCTTCATAATTTATTTTAATTTACTTTTTATGAAGTTATGCTAGACTCATGACTCGGGTTGCAGGTTAACCCAATTTATGAAGTTATTATGGTCTCATGACTTTGGCAAATTAACCCGAGGTGACTCAAATTGTTTTTTTTATTGATTTTATTTGTTCAATTTAATCTTTTAAAATTAAGTTGATTTGGAATTGGATTTTATAATTTATTTTGATTTGTTTTCTATAGATTTATCTTGATCCTATGATCCAAGTTTGACAAATTAACCCAAGTTGATTCAGGTCCATTTTTATCATTTTTTTAATTGAATTTTCATTTTCAATTATATCTTTCAACAATGGTTGATTGAAAATTAAATTTTATAATTTTTATTTTATTTTCTATGGGGTTAAAGATGTTGTCTTGAGATTTTGTTTTTAATAATTTTATATTTTTAATAGTCTTTCGAGTTATTTTTGGATCAGCCAAATAGACTAAATCACATTGAGTTATCCCCATATTGTTTGATTTTTTTTTCTACCACAAACACGTTAATAACACCTTAATATCATTTTACACTAAAAAAATTGATTTGATCCTCAATATATTGCGGTCTAATAATCTAATTTAACATCTAAATTTAGATGGAAGTCTTATTTGAAATAATTAACATTAAGAAAATCTTTTAAACTTATTAAAATGTCAAATTAAAGAGTAGTTTATTTCTCGAGTTAATGTTCTTGTATATCCTTATATTTTTGTTTTAATATTTAAAGGTCTCTCTACTATTTTTTTGTTGTATTCATATCATCTTTATACGTTATATGATTGTTATATGATTGTTACTGTTAGGTTTTTTCATCAGTTAACGATGTTAAATAATAAATAAGATGTGTCAATTGCTAACAGTATGCAATATTTTTCTGATGTATATTTTGGTCCCTAAATTTCTTGAAAAACTTCTATTGGTCCCTATATTTTATTTTTTATTATAAATAAGTTCTTAATTGAAGTTTTTTTATCCTTATATTTTACCAAAGAGTTTTTTTTTTAGGATCTGGATTGGATAATTGAGTCATTATGATTTAATTTGTTTGGCAGTAAAGGTCCCCTCCAATTGTAGGCAACCTAACTTTCCTTTATTTTTCACTTTTAAGGATATTGAGGGACACATTTCGAGTTCCTATTGGTTCTAAGTTTAGAAAAAAAACAATTGATGAAACTCAAGAAAATAACAAACAATTCAAGAAAACTATTTAAAAAAATTATATTTTATTTATTTATATGCATATAAATTGTATTAAATTTTCTCCTAATTATTATTTTGACCTTATTTAAGAAAGCCAAAAAAATGATTAAAAATTATTTATTTAATTGCTTATGTTGGATTTTTCATATTTGTTTTTTTTTTAATTTTTATGTATTTATCAAAGCTTTCATGAAAATCAAATTAAAAAAGCATGGATATGAAATACACACTTACTCCATCAAGTGAGTTTCATCAATAAATTCATAATTTATTCCTTCATTGAAGATTAGACCATCTTTTGATTTATATGACCCAAATGATTATTATATAGTATGTACTTAATGTTAAATTATGCCCTCCAAATTTGGCTAAAGGCCATTCTTCTTTAATTGAAAGATTTTACACTTGTTTTGGACAACGTTAAATTGTGAGGTCCAACCTATTAAATGCGTATTCACAAGAAAACAAAATCTATGTTGGCAAGGTATTTATGAAAAAGAAAAGTAATTAAATTATCATTTTTCCTTTTTTATTATTACAAAACAAAACCATGTTTTCTTACAAATAAGAATATTTTTTTATGTTGCCCAGTATCTTAATTATCTTAATTATTTGTATTAGTTATGGAAATCTAAAAAATATATTAATAAATATGATTAACATTAGATGCTATGACTAGGGGTAATTATTTTTTGTTCGATTCGGTTTTTATATATATAAAAAAAGTAATCAAACTGATTTTTTAAAAAAAAAACCAAAACCGGTTCAAACCAACCAGTTTCGGTTCGGTTCGGTTTGTTTTTAGGACAAAAACCGATTCAAATCGGTTTGGCTCGGTTTTTTCGGTTCGGCTTGGTTTTGGTTCGGTTTTTTCCAGTTTGGGTTCGGTTTTTTCGGTTTCAGGCTTATAAAACCGAAACCAAACCGTAGGTTTTTTCAAAATTTTAATCTGTTTAATCAGTTTTTTTTTACTGTTCGGTTTTTTTGGTTTTTTTTTTCTGATTTTCTCGATTTAATCGGTTTTTTGGTTTTTTCTCATCCCTAACTATGACTATTTGTTTAAATTCTATTGACGATACTCAAACCTAGAACCTCAATCTTAGTTATTTAACAATGTAAAATAACATATGATACTATGTTTAAATTAATAAATATAAAATAACATGTGGATTTAACTTTTTTTCTTAGATAATTTTTAAAATGTACCCTCCATATCGATTTAGTTCATTCAAAGAGATTTCTATGATTTTTTTCTAGATATTTACCTCAAGTTTAAATCCAAGAAACTAATTAAAAACATATTTCTCTTTAAATTTACTAAATTAAAAAATATTCTTGAATTATTCTTCTTGCGATATTTATTTTGTGAGCTCAATGAAAACACATATTTTATTTTGAAAACTCGAGAAGATGCAACGGCGAAGTCGAATGCAGAATAATATAACCTTTTATTCTTGAATTTTGAGGAGGCTGACTATTACTAATAAATTTTCTTCATCGGTTTCTTAACAATTTATTAAGAGGATATGAATAATAAAGGGCGGCCAAAAAAATTTTATAATGAAATATATTGACAAAATTTCTATTTTTCCATATAGTTTCGAACTAGTTTACCTCCCATGTTATTAAAATCAATTAATATACTAATCTTTACACAACTATTTGATTAATATTTAATCAATTTATAAAATTTATGACCTAAGTTATAAACTATATTGAATTGAATTAGATTATTTATTTTATTATATAATAAAAAATACAAAAATTAATTTACTATTAATCAGATAAATGAATGGTCAAATTTAATAAAAACCCCACATTAAATTATTGAAAAGATAAAAAAATCCAAAAAATACTGACGTATCTTTTTTATTAATATTTAGTCTATTCAACAAATTTACAATCCAATTTATAAATTCAACAAATACAATTTAATTTTTTTTTTTATTATGTGATAAAAAATACTAAAATTGATTTACCATCAACTCAGTACCAAATAATAAAATTTAATAAAAATCTCAAACTAAATGATGGATTAAAAAAATAAAAGAGATAAAATTTTTTGACTCAACTCTTTGATTAAACTCGCATCCTGGATTATGAGTCCCATTGAATTTAGTTAATTGTTTTATTTTATTATATAAAAATAAATTTATCATCAATTCAATACTATAAAATAAAATTAAATAAAAATATTACACAAAAATAATGTAATTAAAAAAACAAAAAAAAATGATCAAGTAAAAAAAAAACCCAGCCATGCTGGGCTGGGCTTGTTTAAAGCAGCCAGGTGCATGGCCTTATAGGAGGCTTTCTCATCATGCTTAAACCAACTAAATTAAGAAACAACTTTATTTTAAAATATGTAAAATAATATATTAACCTCGTATATTTTTTATTATTTACATAAACAGATAAACCATTTGCAAGCCTTTTAGTTCTATAATTAGAATATGAAGGAAAATTATAAAAATCTTTTAGTTTTAGTTTAAGAGATTCCTTTTTATTGCATCATTATCATAATTTTCAAAATAAAGTTCTATAAATATCTTATGTCTATACGAGTAAAAGGGTGATCTATAAATCTCTTCTGTCCATACGAGTGAGAGTGTGACATGAGAGACAAAACAAAGATCTATGTAGTTACTTGATGAATTAGTCTAGATGAAAATATTAACAAGTTGTTTTTTAAAATAAAAAATTAATTATTGAAGAGGAAATTTCATTATTCCCTCCTCATGCACACTATAACAATGATTTTTTTTATTTTATAGTTTAACATTGATTTTACTAAGTGTAGAGTTTTATAATTTATTTTTATTTATTTTATATTATGTTATTGTAATATTATGACTTGAGTTGTGAGTTTGACGGGTGAACTTGATTAACTCGATTTTTTTATCTAATTTTAATTGAATTGTTTTCCAGTTTTATCATTTAATATTTAATTGATTGAAAATTGAAATTTATAATTTTTCTTGGTTTATTTTCTATAAGATTATCTCAGTTTCATAACTCTAGTTGCAGTTCGGTGGATTAACCTGATTAATACGGGTCATTTTATGGGTCCTTTGTTATTTAATATTCTTTCAATTTCATCATTAAACATTGAGTTAATTAAGAATTAGGCTTTATAATTTATTTTGGTTTACTTTCTATGGGGTTATCCTAGTCTAAAGACCTAATCCATGAGTTTGGCTGGTTAACCTGAGTTGACTTGAGTTGTTTTTTTGTGTCTTTTTTTAATTGATATTTTTTAAATTTCATCATTCAATATTAAGTTGATTGAGAATTGAGTTTCACAATCTCAATTTCATTATTTAATATAATTTGATTTTTTTTCAATTCTAATATGTTGTCATCTTAATATTTTTTAAAAAATAATATAATCTTGAATTTTTTTAGTTAAACTATATTTTTATCAATGATTCAGGTTATTTTTTGACCTACTGAGTTAGGTCACATCGAATCAACCCTCACACGATTTATTTTTTTTCTACTAGAAAATTCATTAGCATGCTTGAATAATGTTTTTTACATTAAAAAATATTATATGACCCATAACATAATGCATGCCAATAATCTAGTAGGTTACCGTGTAGAGTAATTTATAAAGTTATTTTATGTTTGTTTAAATGAAAATCAATATAAATATTTTAAATAATAAAATCTTGCTGATATGGATAGTTTTGACAAACCAAAAATAGGCCAACATGATATATAACTAGACCAATGACTTGCCTATGTGAGGGTCAAATTAATTTTTTTTAATGCAAAAAAAAAAAGAGTGTAGACATTACTAATGTGTTTTCTTAAAAACAATTAACGATAGATTCCACAAATTAGATGATATCTTTTTAAAATATTAAGAAAATGATATATTAAATGATTTAAAAAAAATATTGAAATAACAATATATTAAATTAACCTAAACTAACCTGGGTTAACTAGAGAAACCCGTAAGCTGATCATGAGACTTTAATAACCTTATAATGGTAAATTAAAACAAATTAGAAAGCTCAATTTCCAAATAATACCAAGTGAAAGGATGAAATTGTTAAAAAATAATATTTAATTAAAAATTAAAAGATAAAAGCTTAAGTGAATCTGCCAAATTCGTGATCTGGGGCATACACCTCACTACATTTAATAGTTTTTTTATCTCTAAAATTACTTTTTATTTAATTAGATGATTGTCATATGCATGATATTTTTTTTTATAAAAATATCATTGAATAAAAAATAATGATATATATATATATATATATATATATATATATATATATATATTAAAAAATTGACGGACTGAAAATGTATAATATAACAAAAAATAACAAAAAGGCCAGATGTTTGGGTCAATCTATTTTGTAAAAAAAAAATTGTTGTCAATTTATTCTAATGTACCATAGTGTAAAACTAGTTACATGACCCGCACGATGCCGTGGGTTAAATTTTTTTTGCATAAAAATATAAAAAAAAACTAAGATAAAAAAGTGTTACGTTTTTCTGCAAAGCTATACTCAAGAGTCTTGGGTTTGGCTGCAACACTTGATCCAAGAGTAATATTTATAATATTAATAATAACATTAAACTTGCATGACCCAAGTTTAAGTGGGTCTGACTGCAATACCAAACCCAATAGCCTTGGATGTGGGTTTGGCTGCAAGATCATGTCATAAAAGTGTGATAATCAAATAGATTAATTAAAAAGAAAAAAAAACCAACAGGAAAAAAAAAAACTAATGAAGAAAAAGAAAATTTGTTTGAATTAACTGGGTTAACCCTTCAAACCAGGTTAACCTGTCAAACCTTGGATTCGTGTCGTGAAAGTTTGATAACTAAATAAAAAAACAAATTGACGGGTTAACCCAGAATTAATTAGGCTAACCCGTGAAACCAGGTTAACCCATTGAACCCGGGATCCGTGGCATGAAAGTTTGATAACTAAATAGAAAAAAATTTAACATTAACAAACTAAATTAAACGAAAAAAATTAACTAAAAAGGAAAAAGAAAAAAAAAAAAACAAAAGGCATCAAGCTTTTCATTGTGGACTGCACTGTGCAGTCCACAGTCAAAGACATAAAAACGACAAAAAAGCAAAAAGAAAAAAGAAAAACTAAAGGCATCAGGCGATAACTAAATAGAAATTTTTTTAATATTAATGAACTAAATTAAATAAAAAAAATATTGATTAAAAAGAAAAAATAAAGAAAGAAAACCTATAAGAAGAAAAAAAACTAATGAAGAAAGAGAAAAAAAATCTAAATTAACTCTGAATCAACTGGGTTAACCCGTTAAATCAGGTTAACCCATCAAATCTGGGATCCGTGTCATAAAATTCTGATAATTAAATAGAAAAAATTTAATATTAAGAAAGTAAATTAAAAATAATAATTAAAAAACAAAAAAAAAACAAAGAAAAAAGCTAAAAAAAAAACTAAAGGCATCAGCTTTTTCACTGTGGACTGCACTGTGCAGTTCACAGTAAAAGACTTAAAAAGGAAAAAAAACAAAGGCATACGCCAAGGGTTAATTTTTTTTTCTTGCATAAAAAATATCAAAAAAAGCTAAAATCTAAGAGTGTTAGGTTTTTCTGCAATGATATACCCAAAAATCTTGGGTCTAGCTGCAACGCTTGACCCAAGAGTAATATTTATAATATTATTAATAATATTAAACTTACATGACCCAAGTTTAAGTGAGTCTGACGGCAACACCAGACCCAATAGCCTTGGATGTGGGTCTGGCTGCAAGGTCGTGTCATAAAAATATGATAATTAAATAGATTAACTAAAAAGAAAAAACAAAGAAAAAAACTAACAGGAAGAAAAAAACTAATGAAGAAAAAGAAAAAAAAAATCTGAATTAACTGGGTTAACCCTTCAAACCAGGTTAACCTGTCAAACCTGGGATTCGCATCATGAAAGTTTGATAACTACATAGAAAAAAAATTTAACGGGTTACCCCAAAATTAATTAGGTTAACACATGAAACCAGGTTAACCCGTCAAACCCGAGATATGTGTCATGAAAGTCTGATAACTAAATAGAAAGAAATTTAAAATTAACAAACTAAACTAAACGAAAAAAATTAATTAAAAAGAAAAAAAGAAAAAAAAATTCCGGGTTAACTCGTCAAACTAGCTTAACCCGTTAAACCCGGGATCCGTGTCATGAAAGTCTGATAACTAAATAAAAAAATTTAACATTAACAAACTAAATTAAATAAAAAAATATTAAAAGAAAAAAAAATTTGACGGGTTAACCTGTGAAACCAGGTTAACCCGTGAAACTTGAGATACGTGTCATGAAAGTCTAATAACTAAATAGAAAGAAATCTAATATTAACAAACTAAAGTAAACGAAAAAAATTAATTAAAAAGAAAAAAAAGCAAAAAAAAATTTGCAGGTTAACTTGTCAAACCATGTTAACCTGTTAAACCCGGGATCCGTGTCATGAAAGTATGATAACTAAATAAAAAAAATTTAACATTAACAAAAAAAAATTATTAAAAGTATAAAAACAAAGAAAGAAGCAAAAAAAAAAAACAGCTAAAAAAATTGAAAAAAAAAACAGCTCATCTTTTACTGTGAACTGCAATCTAAAATAAAAAAATGAATCGTTTTAGTTATAGTTTAATTAACGTAAGAGGAAAATAAACAAAAGGAATATATATATATATAAAGAAAACAGGCAATGTGCGCCTACTACTAGCCCATAAAAAAAAGGCATCACTTGCTCACCAGGCCTATTATTTATTTATATTAAATAGCAGAAAATGCACATACGATGTGTTGATTGTGACCCTAAAATTCAACAACCGAAGGTTCATTGAAAAATCAAGATAAGGATATTTTATGCCTGAAACTTTAATTTTTCAATCTATTATTTTATACAAAACACTTATAAATTTTTAGAGAACTTCATAAACCCTAAAAATCCAAAATCAACTTAAATCTAAAAAACTTTTCAATATCATATTTATCATCTCAAGCAATAAAAATATTAAAAAACACCCCCAATGGAATCTTCCTATCAAATAGAACTCGTGATCACTAAGATTGATTATTATAGTGATTTAAATTGGTGTTAACCGAGATTTTTTTTCTTTGCTATCAGAATTTGACCCCTTTCTCTCTCTCATCTTTCGAATTAGAAACTGAAAATTAAAAAAATTAAAGAGTCAGACCAATATTGAATTTTAAAAAACTATAGGGCCAAAAATATATCTATTAGAAAAAGAGAGGATGAAAGTTAGCTTTTCATGTCAATTTTGAAAAAGCCATATGTTCTTTGCCTTATTTACTTTGGTCCCTTTACTTTTAATCATGACCTTCATCAATAAATTGCAAGCAACTGGCAATAAATTTGGCTACAAACTGATCAAATCAAAGAGAAAAAAGTTCAAGCACTAAAATGAAAGAAAAAATAAGACAGCGTGAATGCACAATGATTTGTGAGAGGTTGCATGCATGATTGTACAATGTTTTCACCTCACCTCTTCATTTCTTTACTAGTTAGTTGACATGCGTTTTGTTGCGGGTTGAATTATTTTTTTTAAATATAAAAAATATATATATAAACATTGTTAAAGTGTTTTTTGATATCGAGAAAAAAATTAAATATAAATTGAAAAATTAATGCATACATTTAATAAAATAAAACAAGAATCATATATATTAATAAATTCCAAAAGGAGTTAATGCAACACCAGATATAGGATTTCAAGTTAATTTTTAACATAGTAAAAAAAATAGCAATGTTGTAGGTGCGTTTAGTGATTTTCTTAATTGAGAAACTCATAAATATTTTTTACATTGAACGAAAGAAATTTTAAAATATATGAACCGATAAATTAAGAAAAAGTTACTAGTAATGATCAAATGCTAAAATAAAAAGATAATCATTCTATACAAGTATGAGATAGATAAGTATGATATTTAACCTTAGCTTTTCCTTTTAATTTTCATGTTTTTTTAAATTTTATTTTGATCTGATAGGTTATTTTTTCTTACCAAGAATAAATTATTTTTAATTTTATAAACACATTATGGAAAAAAAATTAAAAAAAGAGTTAAAGTACTTCACTATTCATATGAATATTGAAATACCTCAAATAATCCTCAAATGTTTCAACAGTAAAGCATCTGGGAGAAATCTCAGATGTTTTAGTGTTTTTGTTTTTAATTTTGATAGCACAGTTTTCTAGCCATAAATGAACATTTATTCTCCCTAAGATCACTGCCGGAGAGTACGAGGATAGTAAAAACATGTACGGATTTGCGGCCTCCTAAAAAAAATAATTATGTTTGTTTTTGAAAATATTTATTTATATTAAAATTGTATCAAAATAATATTTTTAAAATTATAAAAAAATTATTTTTTTATATCAAAATTATTTTATTTTAAAAAAAAATAAAATTTTTGGAAAGGCCAGGTTGGTTTCCAAACACTTCCCTAATAAAATATTGCACCGCGTTAAAAAAAAAAATATATTTTTTAAAAATATATTTTTTAATACATTTATGTTTAAAATAAATTTTAAAAAATAAAATAAAATTATTTTAATATATTTTTAAATAAAAAATATTTTAAAAATTAATTACTCCTGCTGCGGTACAAAACATTACCGGAGTCTGTGATCCTCCGTAGAGGGTTTGTACGGTCATTAGTGGTTAAGTTGCAGGTAGTATTAATTAAAAAGAGGATCCATTCCAACACTATACAGCTGAGTTTTAGCATCGGCAGCCATCGTCTTCTGATTGTTCACTTTTAGTATCTGCAGCCATCGGCTTCCTTGATTAAAATTTAAGACAGAAAAAACTAAAATGACGATTGTTCACTGATCAGACTTTTCTTTTATTATTTCTTTTGTTGAGTTCAGTTGCTGAACCTCTTTTTTTTTTGTTTTTTTTTTTTTTGTTTGTGATCGTGCTGATGATTGAACTTAAAAACACTCTGGCAAGGCTCTCTACGAGAAAATAAAATCAAAGGGCCTTTAAAAGCTTCACTCCCTTTTGTTTTGAGAAGAAATTGGCTTCAAAGGACCAAATCATATTTGCAGTCTGAATGCTGCCAATAAGATTATTATTTTTTGAAAAAAAAAAAGAGGTTCCGGTTAATGCTAATCATTAATAAAAAGAAAATCTCAATAATTAATTAAAAGATAGTAATGTTAACTTTAATAGACATATATGTAGATTTCCTCGACTCTTCCAAGTCCTGGAGTGGAAACCAGACCACACGGCCGCCTCTACTATTCCGCGTCAACACCCTACGCGGCCTCACCCTCCAACCCCGCAGGAGATGAACAATTTTAAGTGTAAAAGGTGCCTAGCCCTTTGACAAATACAATTCAGTCCACGAACAATTTTGGGATTTCTTTCTATTTCATCAATAGAACCTTTACCAAGACATAATTTCCTCCTTTTTCCTTGACTATTCTAGCACACCTTCTGGCTACTATCTTATCTTTTTCTATCAAAAAAGATATTTTAACCACGGGATCACAGCAGCATCAACTGCTTAATTCATAATTCATAATTCATAATTCATGGTTTGGATGGCCTTGCACAGTTGGGATTTTGTCTTTCAATAATTGGGATGTACATGTTCTTAAAGCATAAAAAACTGGCCATTCCAAGTAGCTGAAATGATGTTAACAACAGTTTCTGCAATGGGAATATTATTATTGAACTGGCTGTTGGAAGACAAACTAAATTCTGCAATTCTTGAACATAACAAGGTAGCAGTACGTGTTCAATTGAAAAGCTCAGCGATAAGAATCGAACAACGAAACATTTGTCTAATAAGAGGCCCACCTGCAAGCTCCCAGATGACTACAAATTTTAAAAACCTATAATTGTTTGCTTTGGAAAGGAATGATGAGCAATCTAAGTAGTGATAGAAAGAACCTCCTTACTCTCTAATATGGCAGAAACCATGATATGAATCTAACAATGAATAGCAAGTAGAACAAAAATATTAGAATATAATTAGTGTACTCGGAGGCACAGCAATGCAAGATATGATCAGCAACTGAATCTTTCGCTTAGGTTCTCTTGTTGGGTTCAAAAACATACTTGATTAGGGACTCCTTGATTGGCAGCAACTCAGGGAATTCATTCTTCAGCTTGGACGCATCCAACTCATTGTTGCTCCGGGGGGCAACTATCACCTTGGCTTGCTCCTCTAGGTTGAAGTTAACCCATGTGAAGTTCGGGTCAATGTAGTTCTTGTACATGTCCAGAATCTCATTATGGCTCACAACACCAGGGTTCGTGAAGTTCCATATACCCCTCAAGTTCCTTTTTGCCATCTCAATTGAAATAGGTAGAAGTTCCTCCAAGATAGTCATGCTGTTTGGAATGTTAACTACTTTATTGTAGCGAGAGATTTTTGTAATGAAGTTGCGCGGGTTGCTTAGGTCTGATGATATTGGCATTCTAACTCTGAGCGTGCACACATTGTCATATTCTCTCAAAAGCTCTTCGACCTGGTTGAAATTTCAAACAATATACATGACCGTAGGAAAAAAATAATTTCAGATAAAATGAGTCTGGAAGAAAAAGATTACCATGGCCTTAGTTTTTGAATAGAAAGAACCAATGAAATTGGGCTTGTCTTCCTCAGTGAAACCAATGCCAGAACCCTCTGGATGACCAGCATCATACTCAAATATGCAGCCTGTAGCAAAATTTACCATCAGGAGGTTGTGCTCTCTGCAAACATCTGCTAAAGTTAGAGTTCCAGCAACATTGGTGCGTATGGTTTCTGTCTTGTGAGATTCACACCAATCAACATTAGGTCTGCCGGTGACCCCGGCAGCATTAAAAACATGGGTAGGCCTGATGTTCTGAATATCTGACAAAAGTGAAGATCGATCTTCCAAGCGCCCCTTTCCATATTCAAAGGAAATTCCTTGTTTCTCACACAACTTCCCCAGCAGACCCCCAATCCATCCAGTCCTGCCATAGATTAGGAACTTAAGAGAAGGTTTTCGAGGAGAGCCAGTGCCTACTTTTGTAACTGGAATCACCATTCGGGCCTGATTTGAATTATTTGAGACATAAGATGCATCTTTGTTCTCTTCAGACCCGTCAAAGTGTCTCCCACCAGGCATCATAAGCATTCTTGGATGAGGAAGCAGGGCTCCAGTGACATCACCCCACCAATCAGGATTTTGAGTGTACCACTCGATAGTCTTTCTCAACCCCTCCTCCCATGTAGTGTGCTCCGACCAACCCAAAATCTTCAGCTTCTGATCATCCAAAAAGTACCTTTGGTCATTAAACGGTCTATTCTCTACAAACTTGATGCTTTTATCAGGGTCCATGGAGAAAAGATTGCAAATATCTTTGGCTACATCAATCACTCTCCTTTCCTTCTTTGTCCCAACATTGTAAACATGGCCCACCTCTCCCTTGTGAAGGATGACTTCAAAAGCCTCAGCAACATCCTCACAATACAAGTAACTCCTCACATTAGAACCATCCCCATGGATGGGGAGATCCTTCCCTTGCATGGCTAAGAGGATAAACTTCGGGATTAATTTTTCAGGGAACTGATTGGGGCCATAAACATTGTTCCCACGAGTGGTTATCACAGGCAGCCCATATGACCGGCCATATGCCATAACAAGCATTTCTGCTCCAGCTTTTGTTGCAGAGTAGGGGTTGGTTGGGAGAAGTTGAGAGGCCTCATGATTTCCTACAACAGCATCTTCATCGGTCTCCCCATATACTTCATCCGTGCTCACATGGATGAACCTCCTGATCTGACCAGTGACTTTGCAAGCTTCTAAAAGGACATGAGTTCCATAAATATTGTTCTTGGTAAACTCAAAACTGTTACCAAAAGAGTTGTCAACATGGGTCTGGGCTGCAAAGTGCATAATTGTGTCGATCGACTCAGTGATCAGAAGGAAGTTGACGAGATCAGCACTTCCAATGTCACCCTTGACAAACTTAAAGTTAGGAGATGACTTAGAAGGGAGGAGGTTTTTCAAGTTCGAGCAATAGTCAAGCTTGTCAAGCACAACAATTTTGTAATCAGGGTAGTTGCGGATAAGCCTATTGCAAACATGGGATGCAATAAAACCAGCAGCCCCGGTGATTAGGATGTTCTTCGGAGTATATGTAGCCATGCCAAAACAACTTCTACAAGGAAAAGAAAACAAATTTAACCCTAGAACTGTAAGTTGAAGAGAATAATGTTTGCCCAGATTTAAAATAGAAATGCAGATCTTGATCACCATATAAGACAAACTAGAAGGAATGCATATATAGATGGGTCCACGAGCATCTATCTCAGGAGAAAAACAATAGCCAACTACCACAGCTCACATTAAGTAAAGCATGGAGAGAAAAGGAAAAAAGAGACGAGATCTGACGGCAATCTAGGGAGAATGCACACCCAAAATGATCAGATCAACAGTAAAATAGTAACAAATAATTATATAATAGGTTCAAGTAGTCACCGATATACCAAAAATGATTCTCATTTTCCCCAGTTAAAATATGATGAAGAATTAAGGCAGTTCAACTAAATCTAAAGCAATGAAATGTCCATGTCCTCAAGAAACTAAGTACGTAAATTCCAAACATCAGTTATCTATGGAATCAAAATCTCAAGAAAGTAAAACATAAAAACAATTAGCAAACCAAAAAGTAATCTCAAAATTAAGAAAGATCACCACCATACCATCAGATCCCACATAAAGTAATTAAGACAACAATTCATAATAGATCCACACAAAAAGTTTCTAGCAAATGAATGATTCCATAAACCAATTTCAACAAACCAAACATGAATCTGACATTGAACAATGGCTCCAAGTTACATTTTCTTAATACAAAGGATCCAGATCCAATTAAGCAACAAATGTGGATCATCCAAATCTACTACAAAGCAACAGAAAATACAGAAAGTTTTCCCCTTTATCGAAGATCTAACAAAATGGAGAAAACCCAGATAAAAAAAGTAGCGTAAACAGCTTGAAATCAACAACAAGTGATCACGATCAAATCTTTCATAAACCATGCTCCAATTTTGTTTAAGAAAATAGAAAATTTTAAAACAAACAAGGGTTGACAGAAGTAAGTTACAAGATTGACTTACAAATCCAAAACTGGTTAAGATCAAGGAAATCCCAGATATGAAATGAAGATTTAAGAGACAGAAAGAAGGGAAATTGGTACAAAGATATGGTCTGGTAGAGAAGGATATTAAGGAGAGTTCATATATGTGTTTGTGTGTGTGCGCGCGCGTGTAGGGGGGGTTACGTAAGTATAAAAAAACTGAGTCAATTAAGGAGGACCATCAGGTAAGTAATTTTTATGTACGTGTTTGACATTTCAGTTGCATTTTGAATTGTGTTTATATATATATATATATATATATTAAAATAATTTTTTTTATTATTATATTAAAATATCTAAAAACACTAAAATAATATTTTAAAGTAAGAAAAATTAAAGTTTTGGTCAAATATGTTTTGATTGAAACGTCAAACATATTAATAAATGACTAAATTGACATTTAATTTTAAGTTATTAACTATATAGTATTGCATGTTTAGTGTAGATGTTATATATATGGGACGATTAGACATTCATCTAAAAAAATATTAATTAAATTACAACTATGTTCATTAAGTGTTATATTTATGTTATTTTACCACTTGCACAAGAACTTTGTCATATAAACTGTCATTTTATTGAATGTTTGGATATTGTTTGATTTTTTTAGTATGGTTATCAAACTCGGCTCGACCTGATGAATCAACTCGAGACCTGGAGCCTTGACTAGGTTTGTTTCATTCAAAACCCTAGCTTGCAATTGGTCCAGAGAAAACCGTTTGACCCGCCGAGTCAACTCGAAACTCGGGTGACCTAACAAAACCCGGTAGATACCCGTTTTTTTTTTTCAAATGTGTTTTTTCTCCTAGCCAAAGACCTTTTTTTTCATATTTTTTAGTTGGTTATTAACTCATTTCAAAGTTTACTATATAAATACTAGAAGAATATTTTATTTTTTCAATGCAAGATTTGAAACCCTTTAGTATATATCATTGTTTTTAAACCCGGCCCGTTCCAAGGCCCGGGTTCTGGGTTTTGACCGGGTTGGCCAGGTCAATCCCTATTTTAAAAAAAATTCAAAACGGTGTCGTTTTAGTAAAAAAAAAATCAACGGGTTGCAACCAGGTTTTTGACCGGGTTTTGCCGGGTCAACCTGTCGGGTCGGCTGGGTCACACCGGGTCAATCCCTATTTAAAAAAAATTCAAAACGACATCGTTTTAGTAAAAAAAAGGTCAACGGGTTGCAACCTGGTTTTTGACCGGGTTTTGCCGGGTCAACCCACTGGGTCGACCGGGTCACACCGGGTCATGACTTTTCTTATTTTTTCTTCAACCCGGCTCGGTTCCAGCCCTGGGTCAACCCGCCGAGCCGGCCCGGGTTTCAAAACTATGGTATATATATTCTATATTCACAAGAAAAAAGTTATGTTTTTTCAATGTGGAATAAAAAATCTTTTTGGTTTAAATACTTTAACTTAAAAGGATAAGATAATGTCTTTCTAATGTAAGATAAAAACCTTTTTAAAATAATCTTTTAAACTTCATTATTTACAACATGTATAGCATATATTTACATGAATTGTTTCTTAATTTTTTCATATGAAATATTCATGCATCATTTGTTTTATGTATATCCATGAATTAACAGGTTGTCTTTCCTCTCTTAATCATGTATATGTTTAATGCTTACATTAGGATAAAGCTTCGCCTTTTAGACTATACACAACTAGTGTTACCATCTTCACTTTTATGATGTCAATGTATTCTTTAACCTTATAATATTTAGCAAGCCAATCGAGGAACTTTTCTATGTCCAGATATACATTGAAGGTATGGATTTATAACTTTATTTGAAACTCATTTGCTTGTTATCTCTCAAGTTATGATAGTTTATCTTGGTATACTAAGGTTTTATGGCCCCCATTGAATTCGTCTTTACTAACACCCTCCACATAGATAATTGATTGTCTTGGTGAATTTTTAGGAATATGTTTGGGGTTATGCCCACCCCAAGATAAGTCTTTAGGCATGTTCCTCTTCTCTTTACCATCCTTGTTGATGCCTCTCATTAGCTAAATTAGATGTTCTAAGCTATTTGAAATTGTTGTTATATTTTCTCCAAACAATCTAGTTTTTACTCTTAATTCTGCACAATTCCCTAAATAGTCTCCACCACTATATTATAAGATGGGTTGTTACCATCTTTATCTATCAAATAAATCAACTTACTTTGATACCAATTGATGAGACATATAATGCATATTGGTTTTGTCTTATGTCATGGGCCAAAGTAATATATATATATATATATATATATATATATATATATATACACTTAGTTCATATAAAAACCTAAATTTTCTATATTTTATGGTAAAGTTTATTTATGAGTGCTTCATTTCTCAACACTTTAGTGGCTAGAGAAAGGAGAAAAAAATGAGTTTGGGTTACTTTGAGATTTTAGGTGAGAGAGCAAATTTATATGACACCTGTATTCTTCTACTTTCTTATAGTGAATTTCTTTAATCATCTCACTTGTGGTGTAGTCCGAAGTTGTTGAACATGAAATTTTAATGTATGCTCTTGTATGATTGATTATGCTTGTTTTACACACACACTCACACTTTCCAATTAGGTTGAGATTTTAGGGTTAATTCCACTACAATTTGGTATATGAGTTTGTCTGGTTATCAATTAGCTTTCACAATGACAATAAAAGTAACATCAATGACAAAGTTTAATGTAGAGAAATTTAATGGTTGAAACAACTTCAATATGTAGCGTATTAAGATGCGAGCCTTGTTAGTTTAAAACGGTTTATTTAAGGCACTGAAAGGTGTATACAATTTGCTTAAATAGATGAATGGTGAGGGAAAAAAGATCTCATGGAACATGTTTACAATGCTATTCAACTTTATTTGTCTAATGAGGTTCCTAGAGAGGTTGTTGAATATACTACAACTGCTAGATTATGAAAAAAGTTAAGAACTTTTAACATGATCAAATCCTTGATTAACCAATTGTATTTAAAACATCTGTTGTGTACTCTCCAAATTAAAAAAGGTATGTCCATTAAAGAACATCTTGATGAATTTAATATAACATCTTGATGAATTTAATAGAATAATTTTAGATTTGTGAAATAATGATGTTAAGGTTGAAAATAAGGATCATGATTTGATTTTATTATGTTCGTTACCTTTATTTTATGACCATTTTATGCATACTTTCTTATAAGTCGGTTTAGAAATGTTAAAGCTTCTTTAAACTCTAGAGAGTTAAAAAGACGAGTGTCAGAGATTCATAACAAGGAATATATAGAGGGTTTGATAGTGAGTGATATAATAAATAATAAGGGTTAGGGTAATAGAGGCAAATTTAGATTAAAATCAAAGCTTATAAAAATTAAATACTTTGAATGTCATGAAGTAGGACACTTTTAAAAAATACTTTTCTAAGTGGAAAGATATGGAAAAAAAAGAAAACCTCTGATGTTGTAAATATTATCAGTGAAGGGAAAAATTTGTATGATGTTGAACATGTTTTAGCTATATCTATTTATAGTTAGGTGATTCGTGAATTCTTCATTCAGGTTGCATATTTTATAGTTGTCATAGTAGAAGTTCATTTAACACTTATAAAGTTGTCAATGAAACTATTTTATTAAGAGACAACAAATGATTTTTTGTTGTTAGTATGGTACAATTTGAACTATAATGTAAGATAGCATTATTAGGACATTGGAGGTTCGACATATTTCAAATATGAGGAAAAAAATAATTTCTTTAAGTCTTCTTGATTTCTAAGGTTATTGTTATTCTACTAAAAATAGAGCTCTGAGAGTTTGTAATGGTACTCTTGTCATAATGAAAGTAAAACTAGTTAATAACATATATCATCTTTAAGGTTCAACGTTTATTGATTTAGCTATTGTATCATCTATGGTTGATTCAAATAGTGTTTTTACTTAATTATGACATATATGACTATGATACATGAGTGAGAGAGGGTGATAGAGTTAATCAAATAAAATTTGTTGTGTGGTAAAAAATAGATAAATTAGATTTTTGTGAGCATTATAATTATAGTAAACAATGCAAAGTGAAATTCTTATTGTACCAAGGGTACTATAAATTATGTTTATTATAGCCTTTGGGTTTTTCTTCTTGTCTTGTCAAAAGTTAGAGCACAATATTTATTTATATTTATTGATGACTAATCTAGAAAGTTCTAAGTTTATTTTTTTAGGACAAAAAGTGATATGTTCATCATCTTCAAGTAGTGGAAAACCTTGACCGAGAAAAAGACTGGTAAGAAGATCAAACACTGGTAAAATTTTGCTCAAGTGAGTTTGATGAGTTTTGTAAAAATAAAGGAATCACTAAACACCACACTGTTAGGAATACACCATAATAAAATAGAATATATATACACTTATAGAAAAAGCATGTTATATGTTTTTACAAGCTAGATTATCAAAGGAATTTTAGTTTAAATAAATTAATATGGCTTGTTATCTTATGAATAGATCTTAATTGATAGTTTTATAGTTAAAGACTCCATATGAGGTATAATTTGGTTCTCTTGCTAATTACTCTAAACTGAGAGTATTTGATTGTTCTACTTATGCTAATATTAAAGAAGATAAACTTGGGTTGAGAGAGAGAAAATATGACCTTTGATGATCTAATTATTTTTTACAAGGAAAAAGAGTCATTTGGTTTTGATTTTGAGATGGACTAAAATACTAGCAAGCAAGTAGAGCTTAAGGTTAAAGCTTCAAAGACAATACAAAAAGATACATCAGTTGAACTTGTTGTGGAAGTGGTGTTTAGGCTATGCTAATTTAGTTAATTTTGCCTTGAATATTGTAGAGAATCTTGTAAAAATGCTCTTGTAACATATCCAAAGTCTTAGTTGCCCCAAAATATCTCATTAAATCGCCTTCATGAGCTTCCCTCACAAGTAAATCATGCAATGAATATTTAGGCACACACAATCTCTTAACTTTAAATAAAGATCCATTAGGCCTAAATTACTTATTAAAGGTTGAATGCTCACATTATCCATACACTTGTTCATAACTTATATATAATTCTTTCACATGTTAAAATCCTAAAAGTCTAGTGTTCAAGGTATTAAAGAAGTACATACCTTCAAGACAATGCATCCGCAATGATGTTTTCCTTACCACGCTTGTACTTAATAACATATGAGAACGTCTCAATGAATTCAATTAATTTGGCATGTTTCCTATTCAACTTACATTGGCTCTTTAAGTGTTTTAAAATCTTCAATTCTAATGGCCGAAACTTTCCTCCCAATTGTTTCAGACTCACGACTTACCTTATTTTTACTTAGTCTCATATCCTCACCATTATTTTTTTTTATGAATTCTCATTTAGCTTCCTCAACTTTCTTAAGCTTCAATTGATCTGCATACACTTGTCTAGGTCGCAATAGAGCAAGTGTGTAAATCTTTCATCTTTCTTCACAGTATACCTATTTTTGAACTCATCATGTTTGGTCTTCATATCAAACTGTCAAGGTCTCCTTGATAATAGGTGTGTATAATGCATAAGAATAACATCACATAGAACCTTATCCTTAAACTTTCCTATGGTGAATGAAACCAAAACCTGCTTAGTCATCCTAACTTCTCCATATTCATTCAACCACTGAAGCTTATATGGCTTAACATGTTTAGATGTATTCAGGTTCAACTTTCTAACCAAAGTTGAGCTAACAATATTAGTACAACTACCATTATCATTTATCATACCATATACCTTATTATCAATGTAGCTTCTAGTATGAAAAACATTCTCTCTTTTTTGCTCTACATCCTCTTCACAAACCTAACACTTAAAGATCTCTTTATAACCAAGGATCTTCCTTACATAACATACTCCACATAATTACAATCAAGCTTTGACATCCCTTCTAAATCATAATCACTAGTCGATTCCACCTCACTATCATCTCTTATAACCATAATTATCTTATTTGGACATGCATGTGATAAAAGCCTAAACTCTTGACATCGAAAAACATTTAATATTTTGTTTATGCCTCGGCCGAGCAATATTTTTCCCCTTTACTCCAAAACTGCAACTTGCATCCTAATAAAGGAAGGTTCAGCTACTTTAGGTGTAGTCATTGGTTTTACCTATGCATTACCCTCTCTTCTAAAATTTGATTTTCAAACCAAAGAGAAACCCGAATATCTAACAAGTTTTGCACTACATTTTCTCCTTAACTATTTCTTTATTTTTATAGTCATATGTACCATATCCTCAATCTCCATATAATGCTACAATTTCACCACATTAGCAATATCTTTATTTAATCCATTAAAAAATCTAGCCATTGTGACTTCTCTATCCTCATAAATATTAGCTCTAATCGTAGTTACTTCCATCTCTATAAAGTACCGATCCACACTTCTAGAACCCTGAGATGATGTTTGTAATTTATCATAGATATCTCTATAATAGTGAGTAGGTACAAACCGTTTTTCTTATAATTACCTTCATCCCCTCCTAAGTTTCTATTGGCCTTTCTCCATTACACCTTCTACTTGTAACAAGCTAATCCCGCTAACTAATTGTATAATTAGTGAATTCAACCACAATCAATTTAACCTTTTTTTCTTCTAAATATCTATGGTAATCAAATATAAACTCTATTTTTTTTCTCAATCCATGTAAGCCTCCAAATCATTATTTCCCTGAAACCTTGGAATTTTGAGTTTAATACCACCCAAATTATCATCTAAACCATCATGCTCCTTAAAAGTCCTACCCTGGACGAATATATTAGTTAACCGTGACCCACCTCCCATTATCCTCATATGTCATGACTCATACAGGGGATTTTGTTGCATTTGAGATTCTCTATCATAATCAACTACATCATCATCATCCTTTTTTTCTTTAGAATTATCGCCCATATTCTCATCATTCACTGTAGCCTTAATGCTAGGCATTTCAACTTCATTTTCTTTACGACTAAGAACTCCTTGTCCACTAATCATCTCATCAAACTTACTCATTAATTCTTCCATCGTAGCTTTTATTTTATCATGCCTTTCCTCCATAATTCTCACTTCTTTTATGCAGCACATTTTGAAGACATTGTTTATACCTGAAATAAAGGTTAGTAGAAAAGATAATTTTTCCTCACACAAACCTCATATGTTTACTCTGACAACAGAATTCACTCCTCTCATGTTTCACATAATTTATTATGCTTTTCACTCTAATAGTCTTATTACACCTTTTACTACTTTATTCATATACTTTGGTTCTTAAAAGTAACATAGCAACTTATCAAATAATTAATCAAACTATGCAATGATTTATTTTATGTTTAAAGACTCAAGAATCAATAATTATTCAAACTTCTCAAAACAAAACTTGAGGATAAACTTATGAGTAGCAATGTAAATTTATGCGAATATAATAACAAAAATGAGGACAAAAATTAAAAAGCAAGAATTATTATTAAGAAACAATGAAAACTATGAAATTTAAGAATAAAACAAAATGATGTAAGAAATCAAGAAACTTAAAAAATAAAGCAAGATAATTCTATCCTATCCAAATTTGCAAGAAATCAATTAAGATCACCAAGAATTTTCAAGACAAGTTACAACTAAACCCTAGTTTATTCAAGATCCAAAATTTCTAAATTTATTCTCTAAGAATACTTTCAAGATTGTGATTTTGATTCTTATTTCCTTTATTCTTTTTTTTTTATATGATGAATTTCTTAAGTCACAAAGATGAACACAATTTGTTCTTTTTTATATGCTGAATTGTGATTTGTTGTTTGAACAACTTCAAGACTTTTCCATATCAAAATCAATTTTCTTCTTCCTTTTTTTTTTAATCAAACACACAACTCAGATTAATCAAGAATTAATGTTTTTTTTTGTATTAGCCAAACATTTAGAGAGAAATAAACTAAGAAAAATAAGAAAACAAATTCTAGATATGACAAGATCTAAAGAAAACCCTAGAATTACTTGTAACAATGAAAATTAAAGAGATATAACCTAAAATTAGTAATGCTCTGATACAAAACTGATACAAAATTTTCCCTTAGATTTCTAATTTGAGGTTTGAAAAAAAAATTTGCAACTTGACCAAACAAGAATCTTATATTGGAGAACCAAAATTATATGCAATTGATCACCCGAACCTAGGCCTATAACGAGACACGAATAAGAAGTATAGATCACAATGAAGTTGATCAATCATTTGAAGAGTTTGCAAGTTCAATCTAGAACTTCGTATAGGAATCACTCAATAACACAAAAAGAGAAATAAAGTACATAATTTACGATAACTTTAGAAAAAAAATCATAAGCTAAAAAGTAATGTTAACAATCAATTTATATAGTAGAAAGCTAACCCTAATTTGACTTAATGGACCCAAACTTGATAAATAGGGTCTAACACATTAAAAGCTCAAAATAACTAAAATAATAAAATAAAATCTAACCCAAATAAAATTTTAAATTCCGCAAGCCCAAAAATAAACTAAAAGATAAATAAATTATAGCACAACTAACTAAAACAAGATTAAGTTGAATTTTATAATCTGCCGGCAGAATCAAAAGTCAACTCCAAACATATGGTTATCCCTCGTCTTGATGAATTAAAAGGTGTATCATATATGAATGGAAAGCTATGGATATTTACTTTCCAATGCAACTGAGATCACATCAAAATTCATTTTATAGCTCCAATTATGGCCAAAACATTAGCGAAAGGTAAAAATTAACATATTTGAATCTTCTTATTCCAATATTTCTGTTATGTTTGGATGCTCCCCTACAAGTCCTTCTTAAACATGAATCAAATTAATTAGATCTTGTTCTTTATTATATGATATCCTCTTGAAGTCCACCTTAACTCATGTATCTTGAAGAAGTTCATTAATTACCTCTTTGATCTAGGTCTTGTGATCGGATCCAATGTCATCTCTAATGGATCTCTTAGTGTTGAAGCTAAGATCACATTACATTTCACATGTTGTTAGTATGGTTAGCAAGTTTAAAAGAAATCCTGGTAAAGTCCACTGGCATGCCGTGAAATGAATACTTTTTTTTTTTTATCTTAGAAGTAATTTAGATGTTGGTTTGGTGTATGACAGGGGTAATAATGCTAGAGGTAGTATTGAGGGCTTTGTAAATTTAAATTGTGATTGTGATTTAGATAGGAGGAGGTCGCTGGCAGGTTATGTTTTTACTCTCTCAAAATATGCAATTAGTTGAAAAGTAATTTTTAATCCATTATTGCATTGTCTACAACAAAGACTAGGTATATCAGAGGTTCAATTAATAATCTTAGTTTATCACATGAGTTAACTGTATACACTATATTGATGTCAGGTATCACTTCATTTTAAATATCATATCATAAGGTGTTGTATTAGTGAAATAGTTTGTTACAACTAAGAGCTCTGTAGTTATGTTGATGAAGTCTATCTTTACAGTTAAGTTCAAGCATTACGTAGATTTGATTAGTTTGCATAGTACTTGAGAGGTTCTTGGTAGAGACAATCAGAGAGGAGTTTAGGTTCCATAAATTGGCTCAATTTAAGCCAATGTAGAGATTTGTTGGGTTTATCTTAAATTATACGTCCAAGTGAGAAAATAAATACTTATGTACTTAGTCCATATAAAACCCTAAAGTTTTTATATTTTACAGGAAGACTTATTTGTTAGTGCTTTCATTCTCTACACTTTAGTGGCTACAGAAAGGAGAAAAAAAATGAGTTTTATGTTACTTTGGAATTTTTTATAAGAAAGCAATTTTGTGCAATACTTTGTAATTTTCTACTTTCTTATGATGAATTTCTCTTATCATTTCATCCATGGAGTGGGTCTAAGTTGTTGAACCATGTAAATTTCATATATGCACTTATATGATTGATTATGCTTGTTACCCACTACAATTAAGGTTCTCAAGTCCTAAGTTGTAACATGAAACTATAAAGAAATAAAAAGAATACTTTGATATTTTCTGAAAAGTTTGACCTGTTCTGGAAAAATTAGCCTATAAGGATTTTTAAATACAAGAAAAAATTGTAATTGATAAAATCCTATAGATAACAAGAAAAATAGAGAAAATCCTGGTTAGAAACTTCTAGGCCAAATATGGGTACGTTCCCGAATTTTATTAGAAATTTAGGTAACAAGACCTTTAGAACATTTTATTAAAATTTTAGTTTGATGTAATAACAGGATAAAACATGATTGTTTTCATTAGTTTGGCTTCTTCGTGTATTTCTTTTCCAGCTTGGTCTTGGTCTTGGTCTTGGTCTTGGTCTTTAAACATAAAGATATTATTTTTATATAAATTATAGCCTCTGTCATGCCCAAGGTTGTCAATACCGTTTCGATAGGTGTTTCGTTTTTTCAATTGGAACGGAATGTTTCGGTTTCGGAGCGTTTCGGCGTGCCGTTTCGGGGTTATACTGTTCATCTATATATATATTCAAGATAAATTAATTATAAATTATGCATTACAAAGTACAAACACAATGTCAAGCAAACATAATTTTAAAATTTAAAATATTTCTAAATAGTCAAGATTAAATAGAACTTTAACTTAAAGTCTTAAAGTAATTCAACTTAAACAAAATACCAAAATATTATGAAGTAAAATGTTTTAACACAAAAGAAACATAAATCAAACATCATCTCCATCATTAACATAGAAATAAGGATCTTGATCTTGTGGTGGTATGTAGGGAAAGTCATCAACTAGACATTCCAATAGTTGATCATTTCCACCAAGCTCATTCTCTTCATCAAAACATGTCTCTTCATCCTCTAAAGTCAAAGTAGACAAAGGTGCTTCTATAGTCTCCCAACTTATATCATCTCCATTAAGAAGGCTAGGTTCTTCACAAATCCATTCATTCAATAGATCAATGTTATCGAGGCTAATGGGATCTAAAGCATCCCTTGTTTTGCTCAAATTCCTACAAAAAATAACATGAATATAAACCACATATATATTAGTGATAAATATAATTTTAAAAAATTAATATTATTGTTAATGAAAATAGTAATAATCATTTTCAATATTATTATTAATATGATAATATCAATATTTTACCTCTGTTGAATCCTCAAATTATAATGAACAACTACTAGATCACTCAATCTCTTGTGCTCTAGCCTATTGCGCCTTTTAGAATGAATGAATTCAAATATACTCCAATTTCTTTCACACCTAGTTGCACTACAACATTGACTAACAATTCGAATTGCAAACTTTTGAAGTTCTTGAGTATCATTGCCAAATTGCTCCCACCATGCAACTAGATAAGACAAAAGTTTAATTAATTAGATATTATAAATACAAAACAATATTATATTTAAAAAACAAAATGTTATTACCTGGATTTAACTTTTCTCTTTGACGAATAGCTAGAGGCATGCCAAAATCACTAGTTGCTTTCTTATACTCCTCAAGTTGGCCACTAATTACATCTTGAGTGTCACAATCAGGGACCAATCTAGTAATTATGCTAAGCAAACCTCGAGTAACCTCCTTTTGTTTTGAAAAAGAAGGCCTAAAATAGATTCCAGGATTAAGAAAAAAACCTGCTGCATGTAATGGACTATGAAGTTGCTTATCCCATCTAGCATCAATTACCGGAATATATGGTCCATATTGAGATACTCTATTTTTCAACCTTGTCTTGATGGCTTCTTTTGCTTTATCCATTGCCTCATATAAATAACCCATTGATGGTTTTTCTTCACTATCTGCTAACTGAAGAACTCACACTAAAGGCTCACTAACTTTGACTATATGTTCACATCGAGGCCAAAAGTCTTTATCTTGTAAAATTATGGCAGCTATTTCCTTTCCAACTTTACTTTTACCATGACTTGATTCTATCCATTTCATGCAAGTAAACATTTGTCGAAGCTCTTTCTTAAACTTAAGTAAACATTGGATGCTTAAAAAATGGGTAGCAAACCTTGTAATGCCAGGACGACAAAGATCATTTCCATTAGTAAAGTCTTTCCTCATCAAAGCTAAAACCCATGCATGATTATATATAAATTTGGTTATGTTTCTTGCCTTCTTAATGGTTTCATCAATCATCGGAAAATATCTTGGATCAAAAATATTTTCTAACATCAAATCAATGCAATATGCAGCACAAGGAGACCAAAAGAAAGTGCCATACCTTTGTTGTAAAGCCTTCCCAGCAGCCTTGAATGCAGCCTCATTATCACTAACAAATTGGACAATATTTTCTTGCCCCACTTCTTTGACAACTTCATCAAACATTTCAAGCAATGTCTCTTTATCTTTTCGAAGACCCGAAGTGTCAACTGACTTCAAGAATATGGTACCTCTTGGAGAATAAGCAAGAAAATTCACAATTGGTACATTCCTTTTATTTGACCACCCATCTGCCATAATGGATCATCCATAAAGTTTCCAATCAGCCTTGATTTCAAAGAGGTATTCATGGACATTATGAACTACATCTTTCAAAAGTGATCCCCTTAAAACATGATATGATGGTCCTTTAAAACCAGATCCCATTGATGTTATGGCGTCTATCATTGGTTGATAATAGTATGATTTAGCACCATTAAATGGTACATTAACATCATACCACCATCTTGCCATGACCTTCCTTGCATTATGTTCCTTCTCTTTAGAAGCCATTGCACTTTTAATGCTAGGTTGTGAACTTAGGGTAGTTCGTGGAACGAATGAAGTCATCTTTTTTCTATTTGCACTTGTGCCTTGCATTGTCAATCTCTTATTTGCTTTTGAACCGATATCACTTAAAGTAGGATTTGCACTACCACCCTCTTCGACTTCATCATTGGAAAGTGATTGAGAATTTCCAATATCAGTTCTAAGTCTCTTTCTTTTCTCTTTCTCCATTGTTAAGTCCTCTATCAACTGCTTCATTTGCCATTTCACATCTGGAGGAATCTTTTTACAAGCTTCAACTTGGCCCTTAATACTAGCAAGGTGATACTTCAGACGAGTAATACCACCACCATTGATTCTTTTGCTACAATGAACACATATACTTAAGTTCTTTGCACCAACAACCATTTGCCCATGAGCCCATGCTGGATCATCTGATCTTGTTGGAGCTGAAGCCATAGAAGAACCACCACTTGATGAGTTTTCAGCCATGTAATTTGATTTGGAAAAAAAAATAAAACACAATTAATTTCAGCTATTACAATTTACATCAACGTGATTTTTAAAGTAAAATGGATGGTAATAATACCAATAACTTAAAATGAAAAAAATGACATTTCTCAAGATACCATGTTGATTTACAAATATTATTTGTTGGCTTCACACTTTAAATTTATTATTTGATACATTCGGTTTCATATAATAATTATGTATCCTTCCTTATAATTAATCCGGCCATGGTCAAGTTACTTATATTATTAACTACCAAACCTAGCAACCTAACAATTAATCCGGTTATTTGGTTTGTATAGGCTTGTGCAAATAATACAGATCAAACATCAAAGTAGGATTCAATTTCAGATAAAGATTCAAAGTTCAAACTAGCTAGCCAAGCCCGGTGAAGTAATAAAATGATAAATACAATACAAAGTTACAACTTACAAACCCAACAGTAAGATTATATACAAAGAAAAAGATTACATGCGTTTTCCATTTCATAATTAAATTAGATACAAAGAAAGACCAAATTAAATACAAAATTTGGTATTAAGTTAGGAGGGGTATCTAGTGGGATATTGTTACTCTGCCTGCATATGATTTTAGAAAAATGATAAAATTTATACAATAGTCGGTGAGATATCCATTGTTTTCCGTAGATCAATATCATATTGTATATATTCGTTGAACAATCCATTCAAAGAAGTTGGTTTTCTATGCTAAAATATTTTCAGATGGCATATCCTTCTCTTTTATCTAACGTCATATTCCACACCACCTAAGTCCTAAACAATGGATTCATTGTAGTAAGCCATCTCTTAATTTGATTTATATATATAAAAAAAACTTTTAACGTAGAAATCAAAGCCATTTATCATAAAAGACAACTTTCTAAAGTGTTTTGTCCTTTGAATTTATGGCGAGCCTGAGACTATTAACGTTCCAGCAGTGTAAGACGTAAGTTAACAGAACTAAGTTCATGCGTTTTCCATTTCCAATTTGAACTTGAAGAGAGAAAAAAGATTGCACCTTAGCTCTGCAGAGACAATTATTTGAGAAGGGAACGGATGGCCACAAAGCGAGGTTTGATGAGTCTTCTGGTTCTTTGCCAGGTTGCAGGGGGACTCCTTCTCTTTTTTGTTGATTGAGCCGCTTTGGTCGGGAAGTCAGGTTGCAGCCTTGCAGGAGCAGCAGTGCAGTTACTGTAGTATGCAAGAGCAAGACAGCAACATAGAAGAGGAAAGATTGGAGGGGGAGTTCGTGAAACTGAAAGACAAGATGCCGATTGTAATTGTTTTGGTTGGGAACTTGAGTCTGCGAGGAGGAAGAGAAATTAGGGATTTGGTTTAGTTTACTTTAGACTTCAGAGAAAAAAGAGCGTGGGTGTACTGTGCAGTTAATGAAAATGAACCGGGTTTAATTTTGAGTCTTTGACTTTGACTCGGTGGCTTTAACCCGAAACGGAACACATGGAATTCGGTTGGAACGTTCCGGCCGAAATTTGACCGAAAATTCCGGATCAGGCCGAGATTTTAAGCGAGGTAAAACTTGTTTCGTTTCGTTTTGTTTTGTTTTTTTAACTGGTACGAGACGTTCTAGGCATTCCGGCCGGAACAGAACGGAATTAACAACTCTGGTCATGCCCCGATGTAACTTTATTTGGCAAAATTAATGCAATAAAAAATGCACGTATAATAATTTAGTTACTGTTCACTAGTACGATTTCTCACTTCTGCTAAAAATCTAAAATTAACTTGAGAACTAAAAAAAAAAAATCACAACCATTTGAGTTATGTTATTTATTTAGTTGTAATACATCTTAATTATATTAAAAGAAAATTGCTATACATCATTCTTACATTCTATATTGACAATATTCAAAAGATAATATTTAAAAAATAGTTCAATTGATCAAGTTTTATATTTAATTATCAATAATTACGAGTTTAAATTTTTTCAGAGTCATTAAAAACTTATATAATCATTAACTTCAGAGTCTGTGAAATTAATCAAGATATACGCAAGCTGATTCAAACATCAATGTTTCTAAATAAAAAATAAAAAAATTTCATTATGCAATCGAAGTATAAAAGTCACATAAATATTAACTTCTTGTGCAATTGTTCTCTTGGTTTTTACACATCGTATTCGCACCCGAAAACATGCCCACTTTAACAGGCTAAATGTCTGCCTGGTCCCTGAAGGACGGTATCACTGTTTTCAGGACTCAAAGCACGCAAGCATTACATAGGGATATCAGTATTTCTTTAATGGATAAAACTAAAGGGTATGACAGCTCTTATACACACTGTACATACGCCAGGAGAAGCAAACAAGCTTCATTTACTAACATAACTGCTCTTTTGCGAGTACTCATTCCAAAATCTGGGACAAAAATAAACATATGGAACGATAGAAGCAAAAGAACGGAAATGAAGAAGCTGAGGCTATAAGAGTTCTCTTCCTCAAATCTTTCAACAAAGGTCTCACTGCGGTGGCTTGCTGCTCTTTCTTTTCTTCCTGTTTTTTATCTTTTATCTTTTTCTTGGTTCTCGGTACCATGCCTTTGCTTATGTGGGGCTAACTATTGATGTTACAACATTCGAACCTATAGAGGACTGTTTCTGTTGCCTCACCATTCCTGCCTTCAAGAACCACACGTGGTTCGTGAACTCTGAGCGGATGCTTTACCATTTGCAGGAGAGAAACATTTCTCGACTTCAGCACTACTTGTCTCACGTAGATGCATTGGCTAATTTCATTAGGAAGGACACGACATCATCTGATGATCCAAGTAGATAGCGAGCATTTGTGCGAGTTCGACCAACAGCACAGGAGAAGTAATTATCTCCCTTGAGATCAAGCACGTTCCATGAAATCTTTTCTGCTGATGGCCGTCGCCCACTCCCACAGCCGTGGTTAGCTGTTCTCTTCTCGGGATTTAGTAAAGGTCGCTGTGCCTTACCTTGAGATGATTTAGACACGCTTCTAATGGCTGGAAGCTTCATAGAAGGTCGTCTATCAATGGGCGATTTTAGTCCATCATTTTGCTTAGTTCTTGCAACAGCTAAGCTATCAGAAGGGAGCTCTGGCTCAAAGAAGGTGTACACATCTTCATCCTGATGATCAAGAACATGATAATGAGATTCCACCAATTAAAATGCAAGCACACCAAATCAATAGACACGTTTTCCATCGAACAGTAGATGAGACAGAGACGGTTAATTTATAAAGAACTTGCTTAAGGCCTGAATTGAGAACGGGTTTTGCAAACAGTTAATAGTCAACTAAATTCCAGAAGGTGTTCTGTGAACAAGGCTGTTGCAGGATTAGCATGACTAGAGGATGGTCAGATAGATCTGACATCTGAGGTTTATTTGCATCCTATCAATGGGGTTTTAAAAAAGATGATTTAGAAAGCATTGTCATTGCTATCATATTGAATCCTCAAGCAAGTTTATTCAAGCTGCCAACAAAGAAACTTTTGCAACATGATTATCACATTAGTTATTTAATAATTTCAGTTTTCCGACTTAATAAAATGCACAATAATTCCCATTTATGACACAATATAAGCCTATTATAAGCTAAATCAATGTGTAAAATAAATCCAGCATGATCACGACTTATCCAAGTACATAGACCAAGTCTTGAAAACCAACATCAGATTGAGATTTTGGTCTCCCAGGATTCTGCTTAATATTGCTAGAGAGATTTAAGTTGATGAAATTACCTTTCCCAGAAAATGGCCAATGCATAGGACATAATCAATTGGTGTTGTCATGGATTTACTATGGACAATCTCTCCCAGTATACGATCAATAGCAGCACCCTGAATAAATACAAAGCTGTCATATACAGAACAAACAAGTATTGTACTAGAACAATGAAAAATTTTAGTGGTGTCAATAATTTTAACTATATCAATCATATCGTTACCTTTGTAACACCAACTGCTCGAACCTCAACTGATCGATTCCCTTGGACCACATCAACAGAGGCATTTGAAATTGGGCCCGTCCAGAGGTGTTGCAACATATCCCTTGCTTGAAGCCTCCCAAATTCAACATCTACCATCATAGTAATATCAGAACAAAACAACAATGAAGCAAGCAGAGATAAATAAATTTCAAAATTTAGCTGGTCCAAATTCCAAAAAGACACATACCTGCATACTTGTAATTCCATACAAGTGATGTTTCACAGCGTTCAAAATGTGATCGGGGAGTACGTTCTGTGAAGTACTCAAAAACATGCTGAAAAGAAGTGAAATGTGTCATATGGCTATAGGCAAGAAGGGATAATTAAAAATGAACACTATTATAACAGAAGCACCTTCACACTGTCAACCCATTCCATATTTAAGTGTTCTGGCATTGTTGTCATCCATTCTCCCTTTGTAAGTCGCAAAAACATTCCATGTTCTGCTGCCAACCACATGTCATACTCCCCAAAGTTCTGAGGAAGAGATAACACTTGGTTAAGACATTTTCATAACAGGGTAAATAGGAAATTAATGTGAAATAGAGAAAATACATCATCTAATGTTTTTCGGTCACTCCCACTGAGAACAACAATGGTTGTCTTTCTATCACTGCAAAGTGCTGTCAATGCTTCTTTTAACTCTGGGTGCAATTTAAGTTCCATTTCTTTAATTTGATCAGCTCTTCTCCCAGGAGTGTCCGCTGGCTCAGTCAATGTTGCATTGAATCCCTGTAGCGTACACACCAATCATATGAAGGCAGAAAGCAAGCACAGAAACATTTTTACAACAATTAAAATCAGGAACATAAACCATATATTAAACTATGATGAAAATTTCCCAAAATCCACATTAGGATTTCAATATCATGCTGGAAAGAAGAAAAGCAAATGTTTAATATGACAGGTAACTCCTATTTAATATGTTCCAAGGTTATGCTTTGTTCAGAAAAATAGCAGAAATATTCATGTCATGAATTCATTTTGTTACGAATTTATTGATTATTGAGGCAATGGGTGATGCCATGATGATCACCATGTAAAATAGATGAGAAATTTGACCTTATCCATCACTGCAAGGCTGCTTCACTCAACATAATTCAGATGCAATTTTTAATACCGTGCTAGTAGGCTTTAAGGCATGGAATAGAGGTAGAAATTGGTGCTTTCTCCAAGATCTAAAACTTTCATTTTCAGCTCAACCTTGAGTGATTTAATGTTTTATTTAATTGCATTAGTTTGGTGTGTGTGTGAGTGTTGGCTCAGCATACTCCTCTACAACCTGGGACACAGAATACCATTAACAGGCAAAAGAAAAAATTAAAATGAAGGACATAAAATTCTTTCACTAGAAATAGATTGTCTAGATTCCTAACAGAACAAAGTCGCACAAATTCTGGCATGTGTCTAAAATATACTTGTAACAGGATTTCTTATTTTGAGCCGAGACATAATGATTTTTTTCAAATTTAAAAAGAGCAGACAGTAATTATATATGTAAAAAAAGCAGCATACCAGTATGAGCAATCGATTAGTAGACTGCAAATAACGACTAATTGCATCTTCTTCTGGAAGTGCAGGTGGCACTTGCTTGGTCCTTAGTTGTGCCTCGATAACTGTATCATCTAGTTCACTGTATGGAAAATATTCAAAAATCAAAGTTTAGCACCACAAAATGAAAGTTGAAAAGCTGGAAATTTCTATTCTTGTTTTCATAAAGACTGCAAAATATCAAAATAGCCACATTAAATAATAAAGTTTTCATACATCAGAACTACACATTTCCAAGTTGAATTATGATTATTAGCAATATGATACTTGACAATATTTGCTAAACAAAAACACCAGAAGATTTTCATTTTCACATACTTAACGAGTCTATTCATCACTATTTAAAGGTTATTGGTACTGATCAATTATTTCCAATTATACTTCACTCTATACACATGTGGTATGGTCATTTATTAGCATGCACCAACAGCATTCAAAAATAAAAAACTGATTAAAGGCCATAATATTGAAATCAATTTCACTTATCCAGACTTAATCTATCCTCCTCCTTCATAGGTGCTAAAGAATAAATCTGCAAGGTCTCCCACAAAACCTTATGCAGATGAAAAAAGAAGCCTTCTCTGTGAAGCAAGCAGCCAGATTAGCGAATATCATGAAACACAATTTCTCGAATTCAAGTGCGTAAAAGCACAATAGAAGTGTGTACTCTGATGCATTGCATCAGATAAAGAAGGTAGTTCTTTAGGACAAGGTTATGATAGCACAAGGGGGTTTCATTTAACAGGTTTCTTCCATGCTGTGAACTCATAAGCCCCCTAATTACAATAGAAAAATAATATCAACAACCTAGTTACCGATGTCCAAAAAGGTTTTAAGACCTAAAGTACTTTTGGTCTTTTTCTCAAAGATAATTTCTGCTATTACACGTGTACCTCACAAAAGTTTCAGCCCATTCTTGAGCAGTGTGGGTTGTCACATGGACAAAGTTGTGGCGATGTCGCTTCTCTCTTTCTTCAGGGGACATAGTTAGAGCTTGGCGTATTGAATCAGCAACTTCAGTGATGTTCCAAGGATTCACAAGGATTGCTCCAGCACCTAGAGATTGGGCTGCACCTGCAAACTACAAAAATACAAAAAGCCTGCTTTTTTTAAGACTGGGAGATTATAATCCATAAAATACAGATAGTAATTATTCAAATATACAGCTATTGACAATTTATAATATATGATTGATTTTCATTCCAAATCAATGCAGAAAAACACAGCATCAAGGTTTGGTGTTCATGGAGCTTGTATTTGGTCATCAGTAGATAAAATAACTCCACATGTATTGCTGAGATCAAAATCATAGAGCTTCACTATGGAATCCTGCACAAGTCAAAATCATATACTACAATTTAAAAACCAAGTCTTCTGCCTCTGAAGTTTGTGGGGATTCCATTCTCATTGTTTACCAAATTATTTCACAGGAAGTAAAAAAAAAAATTGTGATAAATTGATATATGTCCTCCATTAGTTATTCGGAAGAAAAAGAAACTTTTGTTCACTAACTTCAACATTAAATTTATTTTCCAAGCAATTGGTGATTATGTTTATGAAAGTTGCTGCTTGTTGCTACATGAGCAAATATCATGGAAGGTGTCAGATCCAGCCATGTCAAGCCAAAACGTTAAGGCAATAAAAAGAAAGAGATCCATTAAAAGGATACACCAATAGTTACATAAAAACGACAAGAAGACTAACAAAACTACGTTTTCGCACTTGCAAGAGATAAACAACATCACAAATTTTAGATAAAATCCAGACATCACACATTTCAACTCATCTGTAATTACCTCACTAAGAATGAGCACACCTTTCTTCGAATCTTGGCATGCTACAAACTCATAACTGACGAGATTCATTCCATCCCTTAAAGAAGTTACAAGAGCAACATCTGCAAAGGGAGAGAAAAAACATTATGGGGAATGACAAATTATCATCTGCAAAACAGATCAGGTTTCTTGTATGTTCATTCCATTTCCAATAACAATACTATTAAACCAGTGAGATTTCCACTTTTAGGAGAAAACATTGTCGATTTTCACTGTGATTAACGCTGTCAACATTCTGAGACAAAGTTCTAGTTCTTGAAGTTTGCCCAAAGTCTAAAATGAAAGCATTTCCAGACCTCTACTGACACTTTGATATTTATACATTGTCTGATTTCAAATCTTCTAACTTCATGAATTGACTGTAAATCTGACACCATGTGGTACCCTAGAACAGATAGCATACTTTCGTAGTCAATTCTTGGAAGAATGGCATTTCACAAGTAATAAGAAGATGAGACTCAAACATTAAACAATAGCATAAAATCCTGCTTGGAAGTACATCATTTCCAGTTAGAGCAGTTAATACATAAGGAAAGGCATTTATTCAAATAGTGAAGATGAGCAGAGTACAATATGAATGTGTAAATAACATAACTTGTGAACAAATAGGACTTCTTACAAAAAGATTTGCTCATAAAAATATATACATACATGTGCGCACGCGTGCGAGTGCATGCATAAATGTATGTGTCCACTCCATTTAGAAGAGTGTGTGTGACATGGTTGTTCAGATGAACATGTCTTGAACAAACTCCATACCGTCCTAATAATGAGCTAACATCCAAGAGATGCAAATGCGTTTGGAACAGTTTACAGGAACAAAAACCAAAGGGATGTCAATTTTAGTATCATCATGTCGTAGTCATTGTCTTGGGTTTTGATAATATGTATGTAACAATTCTTGATAAGTAGAATGTAATGCACAAAGGATATGCTACTAAACACACACAAGCACAGACAGTGCACAAACACAAATTGATGTCTCAAACTGATAATATTTTAGTTGCATTCCACTTCATAAGTTTAGAACTTATTATTTAGCTTTTTTGATGATTTGGCTTTTGAAGTCATTCCCAACCCTGCTTATATAAATGCAGCTGTCCAGGAAATATTGGCGCTCCCACTTGCACATCCATTCCATTATATACAAATGTGTGCTATGTGGCTTTTCAGATAAGAACCATTTTAAATGAGGATTCTGTTGCCGTCCAATAAATAAGGTAGCATCTAACTGATGCAAGAGTTTGAAACATAGGCTGCAGGCTGCAGTCTGAATAACCAGCAAGGATGTGAACTTTAGTATTGGCTGTCATTTCCATTTTTACCTTGTCCTTATTGTAGTTATTATCATTACATTTATCATTAATAATTAATCTGCAGTGCTTCTAAATGATGGAGAATTTGTTCTGTTTGATATTTCATTGCCACATAACAAGATTTACTGTGGAAATGGTAAGAAGGATTAAAAACTTTAAAATGACTGGTAAAGGAAATGGGGGAAAATTAAATAAATTCAGAAGAGAAACTTAACCAAATTCAGGGAAATAAACATCCAAATCCGAAGATTATAGCACATGATCAATCTATAGGTCAAAAATATTTCAATAAAACACATTTGTGTGCTGCCCATATGCACTTAGCCACATAGTAGTTGCTAAAACAGGAATGTTTATCTCTTACATGCCAGCTGTATTTAATAAGATACGTGTCAATTGTGGGTAAAAGCTTAAGTTAGAGATAAGATTTTCTTAAAAACAGGTAGAAAGGTTAAAATAAGGGCATCATGATTAAGAGTCTTTTAGTGAAACCATATTTGACAATTGGTAATAAGAGCCACTAATATTGGCTGCTCCATTATTTTCAGTTGCAGAAATATCAATAAGGTTAATCTTATGCAGAAATAGAAAAAACTATAAAAAAAATTCCAAAAAAAATGAAGATAGTAGGAAAACCTATGTTAAAGGATGAAAAAATTACCGGTAACTGCATATAAAGCACACAAGGCATGGAAGTCGAGAGAGCGATCCTGCAAGCATAAAAGAAACTGCTTCAGGAATTTCCCATTAATGATCCCCAGATGCAAGATTAAATCATTAGAAGATGACTCAGAAAAACAAGGCATTTTTCAGGAGCAGAGTATAAATCTTTAAAGAAGTTCTAATACTACAATAAAATCTCCCACAGGCAAGCAGAAACCTAGCCAAGGTCTTCAGATTCCTCTTATTTATAAACCACCCAGCTCAAAAACTGGCATCTTGTTATCTGTTTCTTTTCTTTTCTTTTTTTTTCCCCCATACTGTATTGTTTTGTTGAGACCTGAAAAAAACTTCGCACACAAAAACTGTTTTCTCCCACATAAAATCCTTTTGTTTTCTCAAAACGTTTTCTCAATGGCTTCCACTTCAGTTGGACATAGAATGTAAAAACATTCAGTTATGTTTGGCTATAGCTTCGTATGCCAGGATTTTCCTTTCAATATAAAGGCCAAACGCCCTTTGGCTCATCCTTTTTTTCTGAAACAGAGATCTGCATGAGAGTTCTTATTTTTATATTCAAATATGAGGCAAAATGTTTATGGTGGCTAGGTATTTTATTCAAGTATTTGGTTTAGACACAAGTACATTTCCAGCAGAGATTCATTTCTAAAAAGTATCGCAAGAAGCTAGAAATGAGATCAACATACAGCCAATGATAAATTTACTCCTTTCAAATAGTAATTTGTCAAGCCAACAAGCAATCTATAATGCACCTCAAAATTTTCATTTATAATCCAACATTGAGTTGAAAAATCAAAAACATACCAGGTGGTGTATTGGAACAGCAGTTAATGTTCCAAATCTGCCATTAATGCGTCCAACAATTTCATGAACTTGGCTTGTAAGTTTTTGATCTGTGAATATAACAAGAAAAACTTACTGGTTTATCTTTTTCGAGAAGGCACAAAAGCCACAGTTTAGAATGCTACACAAGGCTAAGAGTCAATAATCTGTTATCATGGCTGAGACAGCAACAAGCACATCAAAATCAATAAAGCCTAACGTTGCTGATACAAATACACTAGAAGACAAAAAAAAATCGATGCACCTCGAATGACAAATCAGAAGAAATGAAATTAAGGAAATCTAAACCCAGTTTGCAAGTAACCAATGAATTTATCAAGGGAATAATAACGAGATAAGAGTCGAAAAAACTACTACAAAACACAAACTATTACTAAACTAGAAAATCTTGAGTTATCTCGTAGGTGTTACTAACTTCTATAAGCACCTAAGATCAACAACTCAATAAAGATAGTATCTCTATCTACCATTATATATATTTGGGAGCATTCTCTCATGCATTTTTTCACTCTCCTATGTCCCTTGTCTATTAATGTTTTCTCTCATGTCATTTTTCTAATTTTGAAAAATAATGCCCTCAAACCAAAGAAGAAAAAAACAAAGAAACATAAAAAAAATTATAAATTAATTTTAAAAGTTAATAGAACTAGGAAAACCTAGAAAATAAAAAAGAAATGAAAAATAAAGAATAGAATTGAAAAAACTAGGAAATTAAGAACTTGGAACATCCCAATATAAAAGTGAACTAAATCATAAAAAATATAAAAAACATTGAAAACAAGTGAAAATTTTGAAAACCCGCATCAAGCAAGACCCTTTTTTATATATATCTTTTTGGGATTTTCCTTGGCTTTTCAAGTTTTTGTTCTAATTTTTGAAAATGAAATTTTCATTTTCTTCTAACTTTTTTAAAATTAATTTTTCTGACATTTTCCTTCAAAAAGTGAGAAAAGATTGTATGAAAAAAAATACGAAAATATAAGGGCATGTGAGTAAATAATTCCTAAAATGGCATTTAATATGTCCAATTTATTAGGGTAGCTAAATCAAGTGACCCCAACTCAATATTTTGCACGTAACTCGCAATGGGCAATAACCTCATGTAATTGTGGTATGATGGCATGCTCAAGAGTTGAGATCCAGATTTCATGTTCACATTCCTCATTTTCCTTTTGAGTGGCAGCTGAAGGCTTGAGCTAACTCTAGTTGTAAGGCCTGAGGTGAGGATTTCCATAGAGACCTTAGGTTCAATTTACAGTGACCTCCACTATAGAGAAAAATCGAAAAAGAAAAAACCATAAAAATATAAATGTAGCTTCTATCATTTAGGAAAAAATAGTAACATAAGCAGTGCAATTTGGAACATTTTTGTACACATAGGACACAACCAGTGCTTAGGAGCGAAGATCCAACTTGATTCCCAGACCTTTTCTTTCGTAGCATATATTGTTTCGGCATATGGGACAACATAACTCTTAAAGACATAAATTCCACAGTACAGTCAGTTTGAAATGCCAACATGATGATGACTAATGTCATATATGGAACTGTATCAAGGGTGTTAGAAATCATACACTCAGGAACATCTGTTCTTGTTGGCACAGCAATCTGCAGTAGAACAACTTTATCACGCCAGGCGGAATTCTCCTCGAGAAATTTTTCAAATGCAAGAATCTTCTGTGGAATTCCTTTAATCATATCAAGGCGGTCAACACCTAGCATTACCTGTTAATTATAATAATTTCAGCAGGAATGAGATAGTAGAATATAATCTAATGACATGGTTTGTGAGAAAAAAGGGATGACAGTGAAGTTGACAGCGTGAGAGAACCTAAACCTTAAAAGTTAAAAGACGTAAGATAATTACATGAAGGTTTAATTCTATAAAGATCAGAACAAATGACCATGAGATTCTTATGGAGTAGTGCTCATTTCAGAATATGCTAGTCTTGGTGCTGGAGCCTGGAGCTAGTTAATCATTTTAAAAAATATGGGTCAAAAACAGCTGACCATCTTCTTCTTTTCTTCTTTTTTTCCCCTCAAATACTTTAGTAAGAGAACTGACTGTTCAAGTGTTCATGAGAAACAAAATTCAACTGACATGAAATAAAACAGAAATTCAAATTATGTATGATTTGGCAGCTGGCACTGGAGGTTCTCCAAGTTTCCATGGCCAACAAAAATCAGAGATCCCATATCATGCCTATTACATATGTTTCAAGTACTTCAAATCATATACTCATGCAATAAATGTCAGGTTCATAATTGAAAAACTTGTAGGTTTCAACTACCATATTTTAGAAAATGAAGAACTTAATCAAGTAAAGATCAGATCTACCTTTCGGCCAGCAAATCTTTCCTTCAGTTCTTTGATGTGTTCCTGGACTTGAGGGAGTTCAAGAGCTCTTATGAACCGATCTGAGTCTATCCCAATGGGAAACTGATTACAAGAAGATGAAAGAGCATGATTATCATAACAGGAGTAGAACCTTATTTGCTCATGCTGTGGTGCAACACCAGAAAGTATGGAGTGACTCAGTGAAAAAAGGCAAGGGGAATTCAAATGAATAATTCTACTCAAACATACCGCAGCAACTCGAGTCAGCCTCCCTTGATCCTCAACGCCTTCAGGTGTGCCCTCTAGCCCAAGAATACGAGTACAAGCACTAACAAAATGTCTTGCATAGTCATAGGTGTGAAACCTGAGGAAAAATTAACATGTTAAGTTAAAGTCGTGAGTAATAATAAGTCTTAGCAAATACTGCAAGAATGCTCTTACATCTGAAGCAAAACAAAAGAACCAAAAGGAAAAGGGGTCCTATTCATGTTACCATGAAATTAATTTGCAGTATCAAAAAAATATTAGTGAGTTTGAAAGCAAAATTCCTGTTATATTCAACAACCAAGAGTGGCCTCTAAAACCAAATGATTTAATGTCAAACTAAAGATAACCCTAGTTCTAGATTCCTACCTATACAAACCCTGGACACAGAGCCACTCCATATTTCATTCAATAATGCTAGATTTAAAGACCCTACATCAAAATGTTCAGAGCAGTCAGTTATTTATGGATTCCTTTCCTAAATTACTAATTTTCCTCTAGCTTCCCTCATTAACTGTAACTACCAAAACTCAGATAAAGTTCAATCTGATGATTTCAAGCCTAAATGCACTTCAACTTTTTGTTGGCCTGCCACAAAAAAAACAAACAAGGAATCTCATTGGATCATTAGGTTTCAGTCGCACTTGTCTCTAAATAGACAAGGGAGTTCAGAAGAGGAACAGAAATAAAGTCCCTTACATTAATTACGTGTACAGTGAACACAAGAGATACTAACTCAGGTGGAGGGTGCAAAATATGGAAATGATGAATGAATGAACCATTCTAGTTTAAGTGAATTTCAAACAATTTACAAATCCAGCCATTTTCCCTTGTCAATGTTTAACCGTATCAACAATGCTAGCAAAGCTAAAATGGAATGCTATATATGATTTAAGAGACTTGCATTACATAAGTGAAACTTACCCAACTAAATCGGCTGCAAGAACAGAACGTAGTAGGTCTGATCGAGATGGCAGCGTCCTATGGATTTCAGAAGAAGGAAAGGGTGTGTGGAGAAACCAACCAACTTTCATATTATTATTGTATTCCTTAAGGCATTTTGGGAGGTACATCAAATGGTAATCATGGCACCAGACAACATCACCCTCCTCATAGTGCTGATTCACCACATCAGCAAACATTTGGTTTGCCTTCTTATATGCAGCAAACTGAGACTGGAAACTTCTGGTCGTGGCAAGTCGATCTTCTTGTGGAAGCCCAAGGTAATGAAAGAGGGGCCACAATATATTGTTGCAGTAGCCATTATAATATTGATGAACAATCTCTTCGTCAAGGAATACCGGAATACACCTCTGCAATAATTGAAGAAGAGGAGAGAATCAGAAACTTTTGATTTGTTAAGTTCAAAAGGTTTCAGGCACAGAAAGTTTTACCTTTTCAGCCAAAGCTTCAGTAAGCGCCTTCTGGCCAACTTCATCTGGCACATTAACTCCAGCCCAACCAATCCATTTCGCCTCAAACTCCTTTACACCTTCGGTAACGTTGTCCGAAACACATCAGGTACATGATCACAAGAGGAATGAGAAAATGCAACAAAGATAAAATACAGAATTAAGTAGAGAACAAATCAGAGGAGATACAAAAGCCTGAACAGTAAGAATGAATAATTTCAATGACAAACCCAACTCGAGTAATATTAGTCTCAATTACTTTGGGGTCCACTACATGTATTGTTATTCTCCATTCCATCAAATGGTTATAACAAAAATCAATGTAATTGCATACCTAGAAGAGCAGTGACTAAGCCCCCAGCACTTATCTCCAAAGACCATGAGTCTTCACCTCTTCTAACTGCAGATACAGGTAGTCTATTAGCTACCACCAACAGCCGTTGCCTTAAAGGCCTGACATCCAGCTTTTCATATCCCTCTGCGATAGCACCTTCCAAGTATTGTTCGATAAATGAATTGTTTAAGCTGTCACCTTCTCGCGTGCGCAAATCATTTTCACATGCTTCAGTTCCTCTATGGTTATCAGTTACCTCATTTGAATAGGCAGACCTGATACTTCTCCTTTGCTCTCTTATCTTTAAGAGCCGTCCGACACGACCTGAGTTAAGGGTAGAGTTACCGTTGTACTGGTTTCCAGGCATACGCTCACAACTTTAGTAACCCAACCTCCAATCAACAATTTGATGGGATAATGGTGTTTTCAGAGCAATTGAATCTCCTACATTTTTGTTTGAAAGTAAATTAAGTGCTCAGTAATCCCTATAAGCCACACAAAAATCTCAGTCCTAGTAAGTAAGACACTAAGAGAACTACATCAAATCATTGTCACATCTTAAAAAACAGAGTGAAACACATTTCTACGGCTGTATAAAATCCAATTATCGGGCTGAAATAAATGGCATGAGCATCTTTTGCATATTCATCAAACAAGACAAACACAAAATGACATAAGGGCAACGAGAAAGAGATAAAACAGAGAATGGGATCCACAGAATAGCACTGAAGCAACAAAAATGGGGTCTACAAAAAAAATCCTAGCTATTTAAGCCCAAATATTTGAACCTTCTCATTCAAAAAATAAACCTCAAATATCCAAAAAAGCATCACCACCCTTTTTTCCAGTTCATGAAAGCAAGACTGACAGATTGGCAAAGCGCGGACAAGAAGAATCATAAGATCCACAGAAGCAATTCAATTTAGCACACAAAAACAGAGCTCTCTTTGTTTATTTTCACTCAGTTGAAAAGGCAAATACATTGCATGAACAGAAATACTACAAAACACTTCCTCCAACTTGAAAATCAAGTTGAGCTTAAAAACACAAACGCAAGTTAAAAAGAATCCAAGATATTCCAAACACAAAACATGAATTACAACTCAAACAAGAACGACATCAAGAACCGACCTAGGCAGGCAATATAAGAAGTAGCTTGACAGTTGGCACCAGACTTTCGGGGATTACAAAAAAAAAAAACAAGGATTCGGTGAAAAAGATTGATCTTTTCACTCAATTGTGAAGCTATATTTGAATTTATAAAGATGGGTTTCAAGTAGAGAGAGAGAGAGAGATGGGAGAAAGAAAAACGAGGGGGAGCACAAAATCCCCGTGCAAGCTTTATAGGGTGCATCAAGATTCAGAAGCCATGCAAGGATTGTGTTTTTTTTTTTAAATAATACACAATCTTTTATACCGTCAAAAGGTATGTGATTAATTAAAAATTTGAGGTCTGATTTTTAAGGAAATATCATTTACCACGATAAGTAACATATTATAGCTTCTACATCGATAGATATTAACTAATATTTTAGTATTAATTATGTAAAATATTTTGTTAGAGATAAAGATGATACAGATTAATGAGTAATATTGACCTAAGAATTGGATAAGTATTCATTATTTAAACAATCAACGCTAAAGATTAAGAAAATAGTTTTAAACAAAGAAAGAAAAATTCAATATATATATATACACACACACACATATTCAGTTATCATTTGGTGTAATTAATTGATATGCCTATTTGTTGGGGTTTGTAATTATAATGCCTTTTTATTGGCAACAACATTTTTAGTAATTTCTTGCATTATTAGCAACCAAGAAAATTCTATTGCCTTAAATAGAGAAATTATGCGTAGATTTATTATTGATGATATTTATTATATTATTCTCGTTTTCGAAAATTGTAAGAGCAAATTTACTGCAGGTTCAATGGTAAAAAGTAATAAATTTTTTTAAAAAAACTTGTGGGACAAAATTATTATTATTATTATTATTATTACATAAAAAATCAGAGGTGCCATCATTTTTTTTCTTTTTCACTCAAAATTGCACAAACTATATTGTGCCACACACACAATCTAATTGGATACCCAAAACCAAAATAACAAGAGTTTTAATGTAAAGATCAAACTATTGTTTGAAGACCATCCAATTAAATTAACCTAATTATTTATTCAACTAAACACTCCAATGAAACCCTTCAATCCAACGTCTCTGAACAAGTAATCATATTATTTAATTCAGGAAAAAGTCTCCAGACTTCGCGTTAAAGCAATTAAGCAAAATGGGTGCATTAATATTTCCTAGCATACTTACAACTCCATAATTTATTGTTTATTGAGAAATACACAAGAACAAACTTTACTATAAAGGAACTAGCACAAGTGCCATGGCAAGTTTTATGCATGGAATTATGACGCATGATTTTCACATGTAACAGTGATTTGATTCCAGGATTGGTTTAAGCCGGTCTATTTTTTATTTTTTTTACCAAGATGATATTATTTTTAAAAAAGAATCCAAAAAATAAAAATTGATTTCCTATTCCATGAATCAATCCCTTTAAAGATTTCCTATTCGTTTTTTAATTCAGTAGTTGAGAGGAAATTCCTCCGAGTTTCCTGTTGCTTACCCAAGCGAGTTTCATTGCAGGATTTATTTCCAACTATTTTATATGCATGATTAATGTATTTCTATTACAAAATGTTGAAACTTTGACGGCTAGAATTATAAATCTAAGAGATTGGTGTGGTGATTTTTAAGTTTAGATTCTACGACTAATCTTCTGAAGAACAAGATGGACGCACAAACTTAATTTTTAACTCCTGAAAAACTTAATTACTATTTTCACCTCTCTAATTAAAATGATGTCAACTTCAACCCCCATATCCACATCCAAAAAGATTATTATTATTTTTTTTTAGTTTAATATGGGTGTCCGGGTCAGCTTGCGCGTACCTCGACTAATTTCATGGGCCCTGAAGTTAACGATCATGTAAATCTCCAGTGACCATCATATGAACAACCACATGAATTAAACCTGAAATCATAAAAAATTAAATTTTTTGATTCCAAAACTCTCTTATTTATAGCCACCACTAGATGATTAAAAAACTGTTGAGAAGTAGTAGAAGTAAACTGTTGAGAAGTAGTAGAAGTAACCATACCGCACCAATAGCTTAAAGCGGTTGCATGTAAGTAAACATAGATTACTAAACGTAAGCGGCCAACTGATGGCTAGAAATAATATCGTTTTCCACTAAGGCATGGATTCAATCATGAACTTATAATGGACCCAATAAAAAGGCAATGACGGTGTCCTGGCCAGCCACAGGCTAAATACATGCTCTGAAAAGTGCTTACCTAAGTGAGTGGTGTCCAGCTGCCCCCACCTAGTAGAGGTGCAGATTATGACTTTTTTAATATTTATGAGTTTGAGTTTTTTCAGAAAGATTTATATAATTATTGATTTTAAAATTTATAAAATTAGCTAGCGTATCTGAAATTCTGAATATCTATATTAATAATAATAATAATAAAAAATCAAGAATTAGCCCTGGAGAGAGGAAACACACGGGGAAAAAAACATTTCCGGGGGAGAACTGGAAAAACCGCGCTTTTAGACAGTGACCATTTTTCAGAAAGCACCAAGGACAAGGAGGAGACGAGATTGTTGGTTGGAATTTATTTCTCGTCCAATCCCCACAGATAAAAGAGAAAAGGCTAACGATCATATTTCTATTTGTTTTTATATTTTAAAAAAATTAATTTTTTTATTTTAAATTAATATTTTTTTTTTAGTATTTTCACATCATTTTGATATTCTAATATCAAAAATTTATTTTAATATATTTTTAAATAAAAAATATTTTAAAAAATAACTGATATTATATTTTCAAATACCCTAATATATCTAATATATAGGCTAATATTCTCTATGATTTGTTCTGATATCTAATATATTTTCAATTATTAGCAGCCAGCTGATATGACGAGTAGAAATCTACTTGCCATCATGCCACCCGCTCTATTGAAGACAAGAATACCTAATAATTTCTAGTAGGAGAAATTGTTGAGTAAATACAAGTTATTTCATAAATAGAGTTTATAAAAGCTCATCCGGATAAAATCAAACCACAAAAACTCATAAAATCAATTGTTAAATCATAGAGAATATAACCCCTTAAATGTTAGAATCTTTAGATAGAGAGGTTTTTGTAGTTTCTAGAAATAACTTCTTTATCATCTTAAAAATATAAAAGAACTTTTTTTTATATTTGTTTTTCAATATAAAAGCATTACAGTAGTTGTCAGGAATTTAAATTCCTAAAAAATTATAATATGAATATTTGGTTTTGAATTTATCTCCTCATGAGCATTCATTAATTCTCAACTCAAATCCAACATACATCTCGTGTTAGCAATAAATAAATAATATATATATATATATATATATATATATATATATATATATATATATATATATATAATCAATTGATTTGCAAGGGGAAATTACTAAGGACTCTACTTCTTGTATAATTAAACACTTAGACCAAACAATACAATATTAATAAATAAAAAAATTGATTTGAGATTAATTAGGAAATTCAGGATTTCTTAAATCATCTTTTTCTTACAACTTAAAAGGAGACCTGGAGCATGGAGGAATGCTTCTCTCAAGGGGGGGCCAAATGTCCATGGACTTGACAAAAAATAGACCATTTGTACCATCCAAACGGTTGATGTATACTGATAGATGTGGAGTTTATCCCTATCATGAGTGGTAGTCACTTTTTATGCCAACACCATTATTCGCAGTTAGTGTTTACCATCGTGAATTATTTTTTTTAAATGTTTTTATTTAAAAATATATTAAAATAATATTTTATATCTTTAAAAAGCATGTTAAAATAATAATAAAAACATTTAAAAATTTAACTTGAATATAAAAAAAACACCACGTGAAGCTTTACACCAAACCCTGTCATATGCCACGGCACTGTTACTGTGGCTGCTCGAGGCTGTAGCCTGGACCATGTTAGTTTTTGTGTTTAAAAAGTATTTTTGAAAAATTTAATTTTTTTTATTTTTTTGCTTTAAATTAATATATTTTTGGTGTTTTTAGATCATTATGATGCGTTGATATTAAAATTAATTTTTAAAAAATAAAAAAATATATTATTTTAATATATTTTCGATTGAAAAATACTTTAAAAAGTAACTACAATTATCCTCCTCCGAAACATACTCTTGGTGCCTGTTTAGAGTGGAAAAAAGCTCTAGCAATAGAAAATATCGATCATCTGAAAGCTAAGTGGACCGCACTACATAGCTATTGAAATCCCAATCAGAACTTTGTCTATTCCATCATTAATTGGCCTCATTAGTTGGATTTTTTAAAGCATGGTGAATGCACAGACGCAACAACAACTTTAATTTCTCCTACTATGAATTCTAATCTCGGCACATAATGTTTGAAAACCAGACTCTGGTGCATATTCTAAGCATGCCCAGGGCAAAAAAATGCCTTGGCCAAAAAGAATTGCGCATGAGAATGAGAAGAACAGGTAAAGCGGATGCAATCAAGATGACATCGATAATCCAGAAAGTAATGCATGAGCATAGAAATTTGGATTCTAATAAATATGCTGTTTGTAATAGCATGTTAACAGAAAATAATACCATATTAATCTGTTCTGGGAGCGTTTACCTTCTACATTGGCATGCTGATGCAGAGGAAAAAACTTTTTCGGTCCTGAGAAGCGACAGCAGAAATATCTCTAAATCAATATATCTATGGCTTGATAGATCGAAGAATTATCCTTCCCCGTCGCTCGTTTGAAATTGAAGTACTCGAAAAACAACCATAAAACATAAAACATGTGACTATTATGTGTTTGAAAGTGGGATTGTGGTTGTTTTTTAAAATGTTTTTTATTTGGAAATATATTAAAATAATATTTTTTTTATTTTTTAAAAATTATTTTTTATATTACCGCATCAAAATAATTTGAAAATATTAATTTAAAACAAATAAAAAAAATTTAAATTTTTTTAGAAGTATTTTTAAAATATAATAAATGAATAGAAGAAGGTAAATGCAAGCTAAAACAGGTGATGACAGAAAAATACTCGCATGCAACTTGGTGTTTTCTCTGCCAAACAAAGGCAAGTGGACGTTAGTATCATTGCTGCTGTCAGATACCTACTTGGGATTCTCGAGTAGAAGAGCCCGTGAAGACCATCAAACACCTAGACAGGAATTCGCAGCAAAGCCATGAATTTCTCACACACGCAAGAGGTTTGGTACTCAAGATTTTTATGGGTCCCGCTAGAAAAGATACCCTAACCCAAAGGCCTCATGATCAACTGATGAGATGATCTAAGCCATTCATTTGTAACTTCCTCTTTTCAATAGTCAATTTTTGAAATTTCACCGTAAAATCCCAGTTCTCAACCAGCCGGTAAAAAACACAAAAAGATCTCAAGGTCAGAAAAGGCTTGCTGAACAATAAATTGGGGACGTGAGTATTTGCCAAAACTTCTTTAAAGAATTGTCACTTGTGATATGAGCTAATGATCAGGTGGGATATAAATTGAGTTTTTTTGGTTTTTAGCACTTAAAAAAAAAAAGATAAAATAACACACTATAAATATTTAAAAAAATTACACAATTTAAAAAACTATAAATAATATCTGCGACTCTTGAGTCGCGAGTCACAAATGTCATATGAGACTCATTTAAATTCTAAAAATAAATTAACATAATTTACAATAAAAAGAGAAGAGAAAAAAAAACAAGAAAAAAAAGAAAATGACATTACAGACACACTAAAACTCTGATGATAACATCACTAATATCGTTGGAAAAATATCGAGTCATTCAAATGTGCTGAGACTTATTTGCCTAGAACGACTCTTATAGCACACTACGATTATCGTTAATGACGTTTCTTGATGTCGTTTGATTTGTCTTGTTGAGATTTTACTAATAGTACCAGTAATATCATTATCAAAGAAAAAGGCCTAACGTTTGATTTCTTAATAGCATGTTTGTAAATCTATGAATTGAATTTAATTCAGGGGTTTTAATGAAATCTCATATTTGTAATCTTAAATGTTGAGAATTGAATTTCAAATGAAATTTAATCTCTAAAAATACTATAAAAATAAATTAGAGGTGAACCACTCTGATTTACCATTTCAAAAAGAAAAAAAATATAATATTAAAATTAATTACTTCAAAATACATATTTAACCCTTTTTAAAAGATTTTTAAAGAAATAAAATGAAGGTAATGAGGGTTATATAGAAAATAAAATAAAATAAAATATATATTTTCTAAACATACAAATTCAATTTATTTATTAATTAAATTAAAATTAAATACTATAATTAAATTTTATTGTTGAGAATTGATTTCAAATACCTTCTAAATTATCGGTTAGACTATCAATTTAAGAACTCTATTATCTTATCAATCGAGATAGAACAACCATATACCAGCATGATTGTCAAGTTGACAAACGTAGGTAAATTTTTCTAACTATTTTCACCAATACCTATTGGCTTTATTCGCTTTGCACAGTCCCTTTAGGCAGACTTTCATGTATCATGAACATTTGTATCATATTTTTTTAGTACTTTTGGTTTCTAGCATAGGAAAAAAATATATATCCCGGTGCAAAAAATATTTTAAAAAATAATATAATTTAGAGATTACAAATGATATATGTGATTCATGAGTCGTAATTATCTTATACGACTCCATCAAAATATAAAATTGTTGGATGCTTGATTCAATAAAGAGAAAGGAGAGAGAGAGAAAAGAAAGAAAAAAAGACTATTAAGGCATATCAAAACTATGATAATGACACTATCAGTACCATTGGAAAGTCACCAACGATGACTAAAGTGGGTCACATGAGCAGTCCAAAAACAAGTGAGTTTCGGCACCTTTGAACAGCTCGTGTGGTCCATTTTGTTTATCGCTTGTGACTTGTTTTGGTGTCATTAGATTCGCCTTGTCGAAATCTTTCTAACGATACTAGTGGTGTCATTATTGAAGTTTTGGTGTGTCTTTGATATATATTTTTTTCTTTGTTTTATTTCTCTCCTCCTTGTAATATGTAAAAAGAGAAAAGAGAGGGAAAAAAAAAGACTTCAGAGGTACACCAAAACTTCAATGATGATATCACTAATACTGTTGAAAAGATCTTGACGAAATAAATCCAACGACATCAAATAAGGTTACAAACAATAAACGAAGTAGGCTACACGAATAGTTAAAAGGTGTCGGGGCTCACTTACCTTTGAACCGCTCGTGTATCCCACTCTGGTCACTGTTAGTGACCTTCTTTAGTATCGTTGGATTTGTCTTGTCGGGATCTTTTCAACGATAATGGTGATGTCATTATCATAATTTTGATATGACTTTTTTTTTCTCTCTATTAAATCATGTATCCAGTAATTTTATAATTTAAAAAAGTTATAGATAATACTTATAACTCAAGAATCACAAATATAATTCATGACTCTTTAATCCGTTCTATTTTTATAGATATTTTTTGCAACGTTTTATTTTATCATATATTTTCTTAATGTGCTAGAAACCAAAAAGACTCACGTTTTTTCGAAGAAATTCTGATTTCTTCCGTTTCATGCATTTATTGAGCACTACCTAATGCCAATTAATTATCTGGAAAGCTGCAGCAGAGCACTCTAACAGTCAAGTCTGGAAACATAAAAGCCAGAGCATCCACCGAGCAACTTTTAAGAAATTTAGAGATTTGTTTTAGTAGCACAGTATAAATAAAATATTGAAAAACAGTAAAGTTGAAAAGGTAATTGAAAAAAATAATACAGTTTATAAAATCATACATAATATATTAAAAAAACTATTTTAATTTTTAAATTTAAAAAATATTATCTATTATCTTTATCCCAACTGTGATAAAGATATTATTAATTTATTTTTAAAATATAATATTTTAAAATATAAATTTCTAATTATCTTATATAATATATAATATTTACAATTTTTAAATTCATAGGTTTTAACATTAATTATAAAAATAATTTATTATTAATAAATATTTTTTTCATTTAAAAGATAAATGCATGTAATTTTTTGAAAGGAAAAAAATCACAGCAATTTAGTTAATCAAATCACGTGTGTCTATTTTTTTATGAAAAAATATTTATTAATAATAAACATTTTTTTCATAATTAACAAATAAAATCTTAAAACCTGTAAATATTATGTATTATCTTTATAATTGAGAATTTATATTTTAAAATATTAACTTTATTGATAATGATAATAAATAATATTTATTTATTTTTTATATTTAAAATAGCTTTAAAAAAATTCAATATTTTTAAAGGAGTCACGGATATCATTTACAATTAATTATACACTTTTTAAACTATATTATTTCTATTATTCTATTTTTTTTTAAAAAAAAACCCCTCATAAACTTCTTAATCAATGGATCAATATTGGACTTGGATGGATCGCAGGGAAATCTTTGGTGTAATCTGAATGACTAGCAACTACAAGCAGAAATGGACTACTGGTTGACCTGATACTACTCACTTTCTTTCTTCTATTTTTGATATTTGCAAGCACGCCAAGCAACGCCAAATCTCTGCCAAGTAACGCCAACTCTCTACCTAACATACGGAATCGTGACTAGTCATTTTGTCTTTCCAATCCTAATTTTTTTTACATTTTTTTTAATTTTTTTAATATATTAATATTAAAAAAATTATTTTAAAATATTTTAAAAAATAATAACTAACACGAAGAAGCTTGTTACCTAACAAGCATGCTTCAAAAGATAGTAATGTGTACGTGACACTGACGGGAATAGGAGGAATAATGAGACACGGGATTCAAGCATTAGACAATAGACATAATGCGATATGGTACAATTAATATTCTTTCAAGTGTCTACAGAATAGATGAACGTCCAGAATTCCATCTACAAGATATTTTTGTTATTTTAATTATTTTTGGATTATAATATCTTTTTCTACTTGTATTTAGATTTTTTTTTGGTTAGGTGGATTTTAATACTTACTTTTGGATTCTTTTAATAAAACCGGCTTTAATTTCTATATAAATACTTGAAGCAACCTTAAAATTTAATAACATTAATTTCATTATCGTTAAATGTTGGATAAATTTTCAATTGTGGACCTCTCTTACTATACTACGAGGAAACTATGAAACCAAGTTTTTATTTGACATTGCAGTTCAATTGAGTTTACCAGACTTTTAAACAGGTTAAGATATATCTGTAAAAAAAGAGAAGAAGAAGAAGAAGAAGAAGAAGGAAGATTGTTGTTGGATCACAAAACCATCAACGATAAGGCTTACTTGGAAAATATTGTTTGTCAATTTTGGAGACTAGATCACAGGCATGTGATGTGTGTGCGGGCGCGCATAATAGAATAGAATAGCCAAACAAACGTGACTTTCAAACTTCACTTTCCGTTATTGGTGCTCAGTTTTCACAGCAACGAACATGGCATCATTTGGAAATTGAAAAAATCAACCAGGCAAATAATTAAGCCGTCAGTACTGATAGACTACGCCTAGAAGGACTCAACATGCGCTAAATATGTTTGTATTTATCGTGTTGTGCACATACGTAGACGACAAACTAAAAGGTATATGTAAGATTGGAATATATCATGCGTATTTGATTGAATCTGTAGTCTGATTAACATTGAAGATTTTCGATCATGAAATTAATTAAAGCAGCCAAACACATAAGGAAAAAAATAAAGCTAAGTTTCCGAAATCCAAGAAGAAAGACAAATAATTAAATATTTAAATTGAAGATTGAGAGGAAGCCGAACCAGGATATGCGTACATGAACGACGATGATCAGCTGCTTCGATGGAGCTCTGAGTTCATCGAAGATTCCTTCGATATGTAATGGCTGCTTGCAAATTGAGAGTGAGAGATTTTGTTGGAGAAAGAGATTGACAGGAATTAAGTGGTAAAAGAAAGATTTATATACGAGGAGACATGATTCCGTCAGGGTGGGATTTTTTTCTTCTTTTTTTCTTTGGCGGGCAAGAGAGAGAGAGAGAGAGAGAGAGAGAGAGAGAGGCTTTTGTCCACTGGTTTGGAGGGAATCTATTCTCTTTTTTTTTTTTTTTTTTCTGTTTTGAATTTACTTTACCGCTAATTTTTTTTTTATTTTTTTTCTTGAAAGTACTTTAAGGATTCCTGCCTTTTCATTCCTTCTCTGCATGTTTGTTTTAAAAAAAAATTGAAATTTTTTTTATTTTAAATTGATTTTTTTTATAATTTTTCATCTTTTTGATAATGTCAAAAGTAATATTTTTTTAAAAAATATATATTATTTTAATATATTTCCAAACAAAAAACATAAAAAATAATTATTACTATAATATCGAACACTACTAAAAGCAATTCTTGGCCCCTAACGTTACTTTCATATCATTTCTTCATGAATTTGTGCCTTTCTTGTTGGCCAAGATACCTCGCAGGCTAGTCCAAATATTTTTTAATATAAAAGAAAAATGTTAAGATGAGTTAAGTGTTCCTAAAAATGTAAAAAATTAATAATATGAGATTCATGTTATTAATTTAATTCAGTTTAATAAAAATTTTAAATTTAAATAATGTTAATAAAAAAATACAACAACAATAAATAAGCAACAAAACAAAATTGACAACGTAAAAAAAATACATTGCTTATCGAAAGCAAACTGAATAAAATTATAAAGTTTAATTTTCAAATAAGGGAGAAATTGAAAAAAAAAACTAAAAAAAAAGCAACAAAAAAATGATCTAAATTAACTCAGGTTAACTCACTAACTAGCAATTTTAGGTACAAAATTGGGATAAACCTATAGAAAAAAAATAAAAAACAAATATGAAAACCAATTCCTAGTAGATCAAATGTTGAAAGAAAAAATTAAAAAATAAAATTAAAAAAACTTAAAAATACCAAAGTCAACATATATTAACTATCGCAACTCGTAACCCTAGTCATGAGCCTGAGACCAACCCTATATAGAAAACAAACCCTAAAATATAATGCAAAAAATTCTAAATCAATAAAATGATAAGAGATGAGATTGAAAAAAATACAAAAAAAGAATAAAAAAACAAAAAAATAGAATAAGAAAAATAAGAACTAAATTTGATATAAAAATAATTTGAAATTAAGTATTGATGGATGAAATTGAAAATAAAATTCAATCAGAAAAAGAAAAAACAACAATCGAAATAATAATGACCATATTTAATATAAAAATTAAATAAAACAAAATAACGAGAGATGAAATCGAAGAAAAAAATCAATCAAAAAAAGATTAAAAAAAACCAATAGCAATACAAAAAATAAGGATCAAATTGGATCTAAAAGGCAAATAAAATGATATCTTTATATTTTGATAAGGAAAACAGAGACAAAATAAGGAGAGAAAAAAGTTCACTAGAGCCCAACCATTTCTTCTATATGTATACAATTTGCATCAACAGAAAGATCACAACGAGATACTTCCAACACTATCTTAAAAGGCGGCATTTGAACATTGAATTATGCCACAAGCATCGCTCAAATAGTGTAGGCGTTTTCACACGCCGACAATGTTTTGTTTTTTTTAAATAATAATTATGTATGTCAAAAGACAATATCACACCATTCAACTTGTTAATAACTAGAAACCAGTTTAAAAATATAAAAATATTTCATGGATGCAAGCTTGAAAAAATTTGTTTTTAAGGGTAATATAATTTTTATACTATGCTTTTATAAAAGTAAATAGACCAAATAGCCCTAATTAGCCTTTTAGCAAATTTTACTTGTAAGGGTAATATAATTTTTACACTGTGCATATAAAATATAAAAATACCAAATTATTCTTGATCAACCTTCTAAAATATTTTCTTAAGAGTAATATAGTCTTTACATTGTATATTTAAAATATAAAAAGATTGAATTGTTCCCCATTAATCTCATAATGACTATGGCTATGTGAAAAAAACTATACTCCACCCAATAGCAAATTCATTGATTTTTTATTGGAAGAGAAAAATTATAATTATACTATTGTGGTGAATAATGATATGTGTTTAGGGACACAATGAAATTTTGCATGATTTAAATAAATAATTTAAAATTCTGAATTATAATTTAAGAGTTTGTTTGATATAATTTTTGAATTATAATTTTTTTATTCTAATTTATAATTCAAAAGTTGTTTTTCATAAATAATCTATGAGAAAAGTAAAAATAATTTTATATTAAAAATACATCTAATAAAAATTACTCAAATGAACTTATATATATATATAATAATAATAATAATAATAATAATAATAATAATAATAATAATAATAAAAGTTTTAACGTTTGATTAAAACAAGATTTTGACTTAGATTTTGTTTTACATGACATTTGCAAATCGAATTATATTTTTTTTATTTTAAGTTTTGACTTATAAAAAAATCATAAACATGTTTAGTTAAAAATAAATTTTGACTTGTATAAAAAACATGTTACAAAATTAAGTCAAAAATTTAAATTAATCAAAAGTTAAAATTTACAACTTTAATATATAGATTCTGTTATACTAGATCTCTTATTAAAAAAGTCATTTTAAATCATTTTTACCAAATATAATTATAATTTAAAGTCATTTTAACTTATTTTTTTACTTGAAAAACAACTTCTGAATTATAACTTAAAGTTAAAAATCATTTCTCATAAATCATGCGAACCAGCTCTCAATTTTGTAATCAAATTTGATTCAAATTACAAGTTATCTCCACCAATAATATCTATGCCTTTTTAATGAGTTAAAATTAAAAAAAAATCAATTTACAAAATTTATACCAAACAGAACCTAAAAATTATTTTTAAATAAGATATGCAGTGTAAGTTAGAATTCATAATTCATGTTAAAAACTATAACTTTTATTAAATCAAAATTTTAACTCAATTTTACAGCAATATCTTAATTTAAATAAAAAAAAGTTGTTTCTAACAAATCATACTCACGTCTTCTCTGTAAATCAAAATAAACAAGACTTAAATAATCTTTGCCCTTTCGGTCAACAGACTTTGCCAATCCATGAGTACACCTCAGAAGCCATCAGGGGAGAACACAGATATGTCAAACACATTACATCATGGTCTCCTGCTTATCAAGATTCCTAAGACGCACTTAAAAGCATTGTGTGATGCTGACAGGGTCGGCTGTTTTAATGACTGCAAATTTACCAATGATATGCTTTTTTCCCAAGTAAAAAATGTTTAAATATTTTTAAGGTATTGTCTTTGCTTGACAGTAAATATTATAATAATATCATATCTAATTATCGAATAAAATAATAAAATATTTTTTACAATCTTTAGCTTGCACAAACTCTAAGCTATAAATATCATGGTGAATTAAATCTAGATATTTACAATTTTTATCTATAAAATAAATTAGAAGACTCAACCATTTAAATAAAAGAAGAATCTTTATTAATCTTCTCGCTCTTTGTTTTTCCTGGTACAAGAATCATCACATTAAATTTAAATAGTCCATCACATAGATATCATTTGTTCACAAATATCCCACTATTTGTAACAACAAACTTGTAGGACACAAAACCAACCTAAAGCCATTCTTGCTCTATAGCAAGCAAAAACCCAAATTCTTTTAAATATCAAAAGCATAAATCACGTTGTTGAAAAGTCATCTCTTTTCTTAGATGTCATCCTTAGCACCACCTTTCCATGACTTAGGGTTTTACTCATAAAAGAGTTTCTCATGAACAACTATTATTTATTTATAGTTGGTGCATACTTAGAAAAACTATTCATGTCAGAATATAGAGGATGGTGAATCCAATATCAACCCACCATTTTTTAGGGTTATCCACCAATTTTACTTCTGACTCAATGGCAATAGCTTTATAGCTTTTTCATTAACATTCTCAATCACGTTAACTTGAGCATTCTTTCTTTTTATGATGACGACAATGTTTAGTGTGGTGTCTTTTGTTGCAAATAAATCAAGTTCATTTGGACTTCTTTTTACTACCGCCACCAGCATCAGGACCTATGAAAGAACTCACTCTTTCATGCTTCCTATTTATGTTCACACCACTTAAGTTCTTAGTTTTTCTCCATTTGGAGCACATGTAGGAATATGGTTAGCCAACAAGGTAACTAGGACTATAAGGACTACCGGGTTAACCAATTTATTATGCTATCAACACTCATTTCAACCATCTATTATCTCAATAATAGTATTAACTTCATAATTATATATCACACTTATATAATCTCAAATAATATTAATTAAATTGAATCACAAGAATATAACACATTAATTCAAAATATAGAAGCAAATCAAAATGTGACGACGAGTGGGCATTTTTACCTTAGGTTCAATACCAAGCCAACAACTTGGAATTAGGATGAGGGTCAAGATTGGGATTATAAGCTAAGTTGAACGAACTATGATAAAGTCTAAGCAGTTAATTGAGGATATGTCTAAGTACTCAATGATGGTTGGGTCTAGGTATAAATTCTTAGAATTTGACCATGTAATTGGGTTTAGATTCTTTGAATCTAGTCATAACTTGATGAATATATCTATTCCATCACATTAATTTAGTTAATTCTGAATAATAAAATAACAAGGATGTAATGACTATTAAAAGGATGTCAATTTTTTATTGATATGAAAAGAAGAGTCTTCATACATCATGATCATGATCATGATCAATTGAAATTAATCTAAAATTGTACCTTTTTTTGAACAGAGAATAATTAGATAGGTGGTCAGTGCTTTGTCGTGGGTTGAGTTGAATTTTTTTTTAACTTAAAAAAACAACGTTAAGCACTACTATCATGTTTTAAAACATAATTGTTTTTTCACAACTTGAGTCATAAATCCTATTGGGTCCAACAATGTGGTTTAATTTAATTATATGATAAGAAAAAAAATAATGACAATAAATGTACTGATGTAAATCCGAGTTAACATTTCACATCATTTGCATATGTTATGAGACTGGAATCATTGTATAAAAAAATTATGAGGTCTAATTCTTGACAATTCAATGCTGAAGGATGAGATTTAGAAAAAAAAATCAATTTAAAAATAGGATCCAAAGGAAAAAAAATTAAAAGAATAGGAACAAAATTTAACATAAAAAATAAAATAAAATGTTGAAACCTGTGACACGGGTCGTGAGGCCAGACTATCCTCGTAGAAAGAAAAATAAAGAAAATAAAAAAGTTGAATATTCAATAAACCTACTATTGAAGGATGCAATAAAAAAGTAAATATAAAAAAATTAAAAAAATTTAGCAATCCGAGTTAACATTTCATACATGTGACCCGAGTCATAAGATTGAATCATCACATGAAACAAATTATAAAGCTCACCAATGTTGAAGAATAAGATTGAAAGAAGTAAATCAATCTAAAAAATAAATCCAAAGGAAAAAAAGAAAAAAACAATGAGGAGAAAACTTGATATAAAATTCGAATGAAATAAAATGATGTAAAAGCTTTAATCCAATCTGAGTTAGGGTGACAAATTTACAACCCGGGTCGTGAATGTCAATAGAAAGCTAAAATCAAGCAGTATACAGGTTAATAGAAAGGCTGAATTCAAGCAAGCTATAAATACTAGATATAAATAGAAAATTTCTCTTACCATAGATAGCTCCCTAGATCTAGCTTAACATATGTAGCTTCCTAGAATTACTCTTTGTAATTACTGTGTACAAGATAATTTTCCCTGTATAAATGAAAGGCTAATCTCAATGAGAGGCAATTCAAACCAATCTGCTATGGTATCAGAGCCTCTCTCATATAATTCATAAATCTTAGTTTTTCTTAGTCATAGCTTTATGAAGAAGTCAATAATGTTTGTGTCAGATTTACTGGCAAAAATTATGTTGTTTCGACATTTCAGTTGGAGATCTTTCTCAAGAGAAAAGAGTTCTGAGGCTATATAGATGACAACCACAAATGAGACTTGGCTGTTGAGGGATCTGTTATTGCTAAGGCAGCATAGGCAGCTAAAGATACACAAATCATGTCCTGGATTCTCAGTTCCGTGGAGTCACATCTGATGTCTTTGCGTCCTCATAGATCAGGAAAGGTTATATGGGATCACCTCACACAAGTCTATAACCAAGATAACAATGCTAGGCGTTTTGAACTTGAGTTGGCTATTGCCAACTATACCCAAGGAGATCTCTCTATTCAAGATTACTATTCTGGATTTTTGACTCTATGGAATGACTATTCTGATCTTGTTACAGTTAAGATTTTTGCAGAAGGAGTGTTAGCAGTGCAACAAGTCTATAAGATCAGCCAAAGAGACCAATTTCTGATGAAATTACAACCTGAATATGAACCAGTTTGTGCCTCTCTAGTCAATCGCGATCTTGTTCCATCATTGGATGCTTGATTTGGAAAACTCTTATGTGAAGAACAGTGTCTCCATACTTAGACTGTTATGGAGCAGACAAGAGTTACCCTAGTTGCTTATGTTGCTTACAGTAAAGGGAGGGGCCGTGATACGAGCAAGACACAATGCTATAGTTGTAAGAAGTATGGCTATATTGCACCTTATTGTCCAAATAAATTTTGGAACTACTGCAAACAGCCAGGACATATTATCAAGGAATGTTCTATTCATCCTCCTCCACGCCTCAACAAGGCTTATCAAACTGTTGTTACCACTACTGGTCCTTCTGCTCCACAAACTCTTGTTGGCTCACCTATCTCACAACCTCCGGCAAATTTATTAACCAGAAAGATGGTGCAAGAAATGATTATGAGTGCTTTCTCCACACTTGGTCTTCAAGGTACTGGTTCTTCAACTCTTTCGTGGATCTTAGATTCATATGCTTCTAATCATATGACAAACTCCTTTGGTGGCTTAAGTAATATCCGGAAATTTTATGGATCCTCACATATTCAAACAGCTAATGGCAGTGCTCTTCCCATTGTAGCTGTTGGTGATATACCTCCTTTAAAAGATATTTTTGTCTCACTTAAGCTTGCTATAAATCTAGCTTTTGTAGGTCAGTTTGCGGATAATAATTGTGATGTATACTTTTCTAAATATGGATGTATTGTACAGGACTAGATGTCGGGACAACTGATAGCGAAGGAGCCTAAGCACAGACGTCTATTTTTCCTTCAATTTCATGTTCCACACACCTTGGCTCTTTCCTCTATTTTATCTCTCTTTTATACTGCACCTAAAGTGTTTAATGAAGTTTGGCATAAGTGTCTTGGTCATCCAAATCCTAAAATTCTCTCCCATCTGTTGAAATCTAGATTAATAAACAATAAATTGCATTCATCTTTCAGTATGTTCCTTGATTGTGTCACATGTAAGCTTGACAAGAGTAAAGTGTTACCTTTTTCCCTTTGAAGGCAGCAGAGCCACAAATCTATTTTAGATAGTTCATAGTGATGTCTGGGGAATTAGTCCTATCCTTTCTCATCCAGGTTATAAATATTTTGTAACCTTTATATGACTATAACCGTTATACATGGGTTTATTTCTTGCGGAACAAATCAGAAGTTTTCTCCATGTTCAAACTATTCTTGGGACTTGTACACACTTAATTTTTTGCCACTGTTAAAATTCTTAGATCAGATTCGGATGGGGAGTATATATCTAATGATTTCCAATCTTTCTTGCAAACTAAAGCATTATTTCTCAACGATCATGTTCCTATACTCCTCAACAAAATGGAGTAGCGGAACGTAAGAATCAACATCTTTTGGATGTAGTTCAGACCTTGCTCATTGAAACCTCAGTTCCTTTTAAGTTTTAGGTAGAAGCTCCTACTACCGCAACTTATCTAATCAATCATCTTCCTTCACAAATCTTAGGTCTAAAGTCTCCATACTTTCGGCTTCATCATTGCCATCCTACATATACAAATCTTCACACCTTTGGGTGTGTATGCTTTATGCATCTTCCTCCACTTCATAGAAATAAACTTTCTGCTCAGTCCATTCGTTGTGCCTTTCTTGGGTATAGTGCCAATAAAAAAGGTTATCTTTGTTTTGATCCACACACCAATCAAGTTCACATTTCTAGAAATGTTTTCTTCTTTGAAAATCAATGTTTCTTTCCTTTATCTTCATCTTCGGCCACATCTCTTGCCTCTTTGCCTTCTTTTAATGACACTTCTCATATACCAGTGTTCAGGTTGATAGAATTAAGCCATATTCAGTGTACAGACGTAGACTACCAGTGCTACCCCCTTCAGCTAATGTCCTGCCATATACTCTTTTGCATCATTCGGTGGATTCTGAGGTAACCAATTTACTTCCTTTACTGCCTCCTTTACGGTGCTCCTCTAGGGTATCTGTACCCCCTGACAGGTATGAGTTTAACCCATCTATGACACATATCTCTAATACTGCTCTCTCAACCACTTTAAACTCTATTGATATTCCTACTAGTTATTCACAGGTAGCTAAAGAGTCATGCTGGCAGCAGGCCATGCAGGAAGAATTAAGTGCCATTGATGCTAATCATACTTGGTATGTTGTTGATTGTCCTTCTGGTGTCACTACTCTTGGATGTAGATGGGTCTATTATGTTAAAATCAAGGCTGATGACAGCTTGGACAAACATAAAGCCTGTTTGGTGGCTCTTGGAAACCATCAACAATATAAAGTCAATTATGAGGAGACATTTGCTCCAGTACCCAAAATGACTACGATTCAGACACTTCTGGCCATTGCAGCTTCTCAACATTGGTGTTTACACTAATTGGACATGAAGAATGCTGTTTTCACGGTGATCTCAATGAAGATATTTATATACGTCCATCAGTCGGCTTATTTATCACTCCTACTTCTGCTGTGTGTAAGTTGCGTCACTCTTTATATGGTCTCAAACAAGCTCCTCGGGCGTGATACGTGAAATTTGCCTATACCCTTGTTGACTTTGATTTTCTCAAGAGCAAATATGATGCCTCTTTATTTCTGCGTACAACTGCAAATGGAGTTGTGTTTCTATTGGTATATGTTGATGATATAGTCATCACGAGTACTGATTTAACTCTGATTGATCAACTAAAATAGCATTTGCAGAACTCCTTCCACATGAAGGATCTCACTAATCTAACATATTTTTTTGGTCTAGAGATTCATGCTGGTTCACATGGCATTTTTCTATCACAACACAAGTATGACATGAACTTGATGGCTGCTGCTGGTCTCCAGGATTTGCCACCTTTTGATACTCCAATGGAAATTAATATCAAGCTACGCAAAGATGAGAGAGATTTATTATCGGACCCAGCAGCATATCATACATTTATGGGCAACTTGATCTATCTTACGAATGCTAGACCTGATATCTCTTATGCAGTACAACATGTTAGTCAGTTTATGGCCTCTCCCAGGCACCTTATATGGCTGCTGTTAAAAGAATCATCCGCTATGTTCATGGCACAATTCGGAGAGGGTTTTACTATCCTGTTGGTACTTCTTTTGATTTAATTGCATATAGTGATGCTGATTATGCTGGGTGTTCTGACACTTGACATTCAACCACTGGTTGATGTATGTTTCTTGGTCCTGTACTTGTTTTCTAGAAGAGCAAGAAACAAGATCGTGTCTCCAAGCTTCTACTAAGTCCGAGTACAGGGCTATGTCCCAAGCTTGTTCAAAAATATTATGTCTACACGGGCTCCATGTTGAGCTTGGTTTTCGACAATGTACCCTTACTCCTCTTTATGCTGATAATACAAGTGTCATTCACATTACCACCAATCCTATCTTCCATGAGCGCACCAAGCATATTGAGGTGGATTGCCACTTCATTCGAGATGCTTTTAAGGCTCTGATTATATCTCTTCCCCGTGTGTCTAGCAATCTTTAGGTGGCTGATGTCTTCACCAAAACTCTCACATGCCAGTGTCATCATTTTCTTGCGAACAAATTGATGCTTATGGACAAATCCACATCAATTTGATGGGGGATGTCAATAGAAAGCTAAAATCAAGCAATATACAAGTTAATAGAAAGGCTGAATTCAAGCAGGCTATAAATACTAGATATAAATAGGAAATTTCTCTTACCATAGATAGCTCTCTAGATCTAGCTTAACATATATCGCTTCCTAGAATTAATCTTTGTAATTACTGTGTACAAGACAATTTTCCATATATAAATGAAAGGCTAATCTCAATGAGAGGCAATTCAAACCAATGTGTTAGTGAAGCCAAGTTATTCTCATAGAAAGCAAATAGAAAAAAAAAAATAAAGAAGCTCAATCTTTAGTAAACTCAATATTGAAAGATGAAATTAAAAAAAAAATCAGTGTATGAAAGAAAAAAAAGACCAACAATATCAATTTGAGTTAACATTTCATACATGTGATTTAGGAAATAAAATTTGGATCAACGCATCAAAAAAATATTACGAAACTCAATTCTCAATTAATCCAATATGTTAAATGATGAAATTAAAAAATAAAACCAATTAAAAAAAAAAGAAGTTTTCCACCGCCACACTAATGTTTTTATCATTTAAGTTAATCGGCCCTCAGTTAATTAACCAAATGCATACAACATTTTGTACTCTTTATTTATTATTTTTTTTTATCATTTGGATAATATAAACATTTTCTCCACCGCCACACTACTCCCATAAAAAAACCTAGAATATAATAAATGAAGAAAGATTTAATGAAAGGAGCGGCTCTGATGAACTATTCTCCTTCAAATTTGAACTGATCAGGCGCACGGTGATCGTGAGGCCATCAACTTTATGCCTTTGGATCTCATCCTGCTGAGCTCACTCACATATTAATGCATCTACTTTTCTTTGTGCCCTTTTTTCTTTTCTTTTCAATTTATACTTTATATATCCCTTTCGACAGAAACCATGTCGATTCACCACCGAGTTAAAAAGTTTAGCTTCCTGTGAAGGTGGTTGCCTTTCGATTCAGCACCCTTTATGCAACCTTGAGAGAGAGTGAGTGAGTTCAATTGAAATGCTTTGAGTTCATCAAATTCAATATTGTTAAATAGAGGGAATTGGAAGCTTTGTCATTACACTGTTGATCGAAAGCAGATTTGTTTTTACTTTTTAAAAGTATTTTTAATTTTTTTTGTTTTAAATTAAATTTTATGATATTTTCATATTGTTTTTGATGTATTGATATTAAAAATAAATTTTAAAATGTTAAAAAATATTATTTTAATATATTTTTAATTAAAAATCTCTTAAGAAAGTATAATAATAATAATAATAATAATAATAATAATAATAATAGTAGTAGTAGTAAAATCAGGTGACTCAGGAACTAAAAAATCAAGATTTTAAAAATAAGAAAGGCACCAGCTAATAATATCATCAAAGATCACGCAGTAAGAATCGGAGCAGCGAAAAGTTAAATTGAAAGCAATGTCGGAGTACTTCTATTGACTATTCCGTCGGAAAACTTTCTATTCAAAGTTTAAATTTTAATTGAGGGTTATTTCTTTTCTTATTAAATGAGAGATCTAAATATTAAATCTAAGATAGAATAAATTAATGGAAATTGAATTTACCAATAGTTAGATTAAAATCATATCTCTTTAAAATATACAGCAATATAAAGAGGAAGGAAGAAAACCATTTATAATAAGTTTGCTTTCATGCTCGAGCGAGGTTAAGAAATTAAACTTTTTTGTAAAATTAATTTTTTTATATTTTTGAATTGTTTATATATTATATATATTAATATCAAAAATAATTTTTTAATATATTTTTAAATAAAAAATATTTTTTAAAAAATAATTGCTATCAAACTTTTAACACCCGGGGAAGATGTATGGCGTGTGAGAAGTGAATGAGGGTTGTAATGGGGAACATAATGAGAATCTCTTGATTTGAAGAGATATATTTCATGCACGTAGTGACCCTCTTGCTTTCTATTTCTGATTCCTTTACCGTACAAAAAGGAATGCATGCAACTGATGAGGACAATTTATCTCCTTGCTCTCCGATATAATCATTTTCATGATGATTTATTTTTCTCTTTTGTCTTCGGGTGGTTGTTTGAGCATCTTAATCAATGGAAGCCACGCAACGCGCCAAAGGTATCTTAGCCTAGAGAGTGGCTGCTAGATTCTTTGAAAAAAAGGGAAGGCAGAAACAACTTGTAAATCATATAATTGAGATTCCTCACCGGCCAGCCTGAGACATTGACGGTTCTTCGTAAAATTTGCAGACGGAGAAATATACAAGTTCAAGTCTCACAAGTCATGCTCATAGCCCGTCATTTCATGACGAGCTTCCTCGTCACTCCTGATTTGTTTGTAGCTTGGATTAGGCTGGCTAGCTGGATTCTCGCCTGTAGATGATGACCTAGCCCTCTGCAACTTCTCCTTCTAGCCACACCAGGTCGCTATATGACACCATTGGAATCCCGGGTGCTCTTGCTGCTAACCAAAAAACACAGCTAGCTGCTCTATGTACGTGCAGACAAACACATCTCTGAGTAGGGAAATTACTAGCATGTTGCTCTTTTTTCCCTCCCTGCGAGAAAATGGATGCAGATGCCGCCACATCTCGATCTTTCAGTCCTTTGATATTCGATCACAAACTACAAAGAATTACTAAAAGACAAGGGGATCACTGTTCACATGAACGAAGTAAATGTAATATTTTAAATATTTATTAACACAGTTGATGTATGGCTTCCTTGACGAACGCATGGCAAGGCGTGATTGAGGTTGCCGATTCGAGCTTTAACATTGCTAATATTTTCAGCAACGTGACAGCCGACATATTTTGTCGATCACCCCTTTATAAAGTGAAAAAAACATAAAGGCACAGGCTAGTGGGTCTGCTGCCTAGACTTTTTGGTATAGGCCCATGCCATTTTATAGTGCCTGTCTCTTGCCCACAAACTAGGCTTTTTTGTGTAGTCACATGGCAGTGCCATGTGTTTTTTTAGCCTCCTTTTTCTCTCACTATTCTTTTCAGTGCCATTATAGATCAGTTTTTGTATTTTTATTATATAATAAAATAAAAAAATTAATTTATTTTAATAAAAATTCATAATTCGAGTCAAGTTTGATAAAAAACTAAAATAAATCTGCTTTTTTTCTTTATTTTTTTTCTTTAAACCTATCTAATTAACAAAGATATATAAGAAGAATATCAACACAAGTTAATTTAAAATTCAAACTAAAACCATCTAGGTAGTGACCCAGTGGTAAGAGCTTGGGACCAAGAGGTTTGCTCCCTCTGTGGTCTCAGGTTCAAGCCCTGTGGTTGCTCATATGATGGCCACTGGAGGCTTACATGGTCGTTAACTTCAGGGCTCGTGGGATTAGTCGAGGTACGCGCAAACTGACCCGGACACCCACGTTAAACTAAAAAAAAAAAATTCAAACTAATAAAAAATCAAGTCATTATTTGTTTAGTTTCACTCATTAAACCAAGTTTAATGATAACACAAAAAGCTTAGTTTAGATATTGTTTTTTTACATTAAAAAAAATTCAAATCCAACCTTAGCAAAAACACAGGCAATAAACTAGTATGTACTAAGTGGAGGAGTATTCAACCATAAATTAGTAATAACTATTATCTTCTAAAATATCTAATCTAGTATATATAATATAATTTTTATCTTGTTCAATTATTTATATAAAATTTATTATTGATTGATTTTACTACATTATTGTAATCTCATTTTTGTGTTGTCATAGTCATTATAAATATATTTATTTGTATTGTTACTATTATGCTTAAACACGAATAACAATATATCTTATGTCCATGAAAATATTTAACCCAAATTTTATACAATTTTTATAAAATTGTATTATTTTTCCACCTTTGGTATCAAGTTTTAAATTTTTTTATTAATTGAAATTGAAGTTAAGAAATTTCTATCGTAATAGTAAAATCAAAGAGTAATAAAATTTGTAATATCGATGCATATCCTATTCTTATTTTTAAAGAAATAATATTGTATTATTTGATTTTGTAATTGTATTAAGAAGAAGGGTTTAATTAAAATATAATAATGGTTCAAATAATACATAATTCAACTCTTATATAATCATAAGTTTTTGAATAATTTAAAAGAATTTGATATGGGTAGATTTACTAAAAATAATTAATTTTTTATTAATTTTAGATCTTATAAAAAATATTCAATGTGCATCTTAAACTAAAACTTATGATATTAGCTTTGATGAGCTTAATTAAAAGGAAGTTATAATAAACACATGCTAAGAAATTGTGATTCAAAATATTTAGTTAAAAAGATTTTCTCAATTTTTTTTTAAATAGATATCAATATTTGTTTTTCTATATAGACGGTAAGAGGGACTCATTATATTATTGATTTTTTTAATAGATGAAATTTTTTTATTAGATTAGATTAAATTATATTAACATATAAGCTATCTATGCATGTTAATCATAATCATAGAACACACTTTTTCGTTTTAATATTGTATATTATTGGCCTATTTTAATTGAATCAGGAGGTGATATTAGTCTTGATATGCACGAGTTGGTTTTTTTTTCCAGGATAAATGTCTTAATATATATGGCCAAGTCTATTATATGTCTCTACATTTCTAATTGTGTCCTTTTTATTCTTATATAGTATCTAATTCCAAAATATTTCTTTATTTCTAAGTATTTTTGTACAGATTGAAATATTTATATCTTGTATTCCAAAAATATCCTCAAATTATATATAAGGATATAAAATAAGAATTTCATACAATTGCTCAAAATATTTTAATAAATAAATTTTTTTATAATAAAAATAAAAATAAAAATTGTATAACTCAAGGACATTTTTTAAATGAAAAATGTCAATACATTACATCGAGGGACACCTTTTTTTTCGGTATTGAAAAAAAAAATTAGAAAAATAAAGATTTTATTGGAGTCGTCATCAAGTAATTTGAAGGAATCATAAATCCAAAATTAAACACTGGTCTCAAAGATTCAGGTACTAGGTTCGTTATGATTAAGAGAATGTAGATACCACACTTAAATCATCCTTTCAAGTGAAAGGTTACCCTTACTTTTGTTTTTTCAAATTTTATTCAAATGCTAGAACATTTTGATCTTTTTTGCAATTTATTTTTTAGGGTTAACGCCGGTCCCTAAAAATAGAAGACTCGTTGAAATGTTAACTTTTAACCCTAAAAAAAAGAGTTACGTCCAAGTTACAACAAAAAAGGCACAATCTATATTTATTTTTTAAATTTTGACGTCGGTCCTTATTAAAAACAAGAGACACATCGATGAATAATGTTTATCACTAAAAAGAAAGATTATGTTGGAATAGCTAAAAAATAGTCATAACCAATATTTAAGAATTGGGCTTTAGACCCACGCACAACGATAGGATAAACTGGGCGCTGGACCTGCATTGTCATTCTTTTTTATATTTATTTATGGTATTTAAAAAAATAAAAAAATATAAATAAATACATGTATGAAAGACAAATAAAATACCCCTAGAAGTCCCCAACATTACTTAAGTGTCACTATATAGAAAAAGACCAAAATACCCTTGAATTTCACTGTAAATTACAAAAAGACCCCTGGTAGCGCGTGTGTAGCTCACGCATGGTCACTGTTGGAGGGGATGAACTTTTATTGCGATATTTTGGGGAAAAAAGGCAGATTATGGTAGATCTAGGTGAGAGGATTCCAATGGTGGTGGCGATGTTGGTTGTTGATGGTCGATGAGAGGGAATCGATGATGTAAAGCTTTGGGTGGTCGAAGGTAACCACAACCTTTTTCCAGAAATATAAGGCGGAGAAGGCGATGAAGACCACCTAGGGTTTTCACGCGAGGGGGATACGAGTCTTTCTGTGTTGGTTCAACGACTTGAGGTGACTAGAGTTTGGATATCTAAGGAGAGAGAGAATCACCAGCGAGAGGAGAGAGAGTATGTGAGGTTTGCTATGATACGGACACGAGCATGGTAATCTGGTACACCTAAAGTTTGTGGAGTGCTAGATCACTTCTGGATTGATCCCTCGGCTGCAGTTGGCTTGATCTGAAAATTGAACCAACACTCCTGATTGATAGATATTTATTTCGGTGTGATAAGATGCATTGAATGCTTGGTACACCATCAAAGTACAAGTTTGTTAAGGACTGAGATGGATTTGAGTTTTAATCTAATCAAAGGTTCAGATCTAATTATTATTCCATCAACTGGTTGGCATTTTTTGAATTTGTTTTTAAATCAATATCTTAATAAGGTGAAGAAAAACTAAAAAAAATCAGAAATAGCTATTTTTGTTTGACCATCTGTTTATGAAAGATAAGTAGTTAAAAACAATATTTTAGTTCCTAATTTTCACATAAAACCTTCCAAAAGTAGTTAAGAAATTTAACATCATCATCAGAAATAATGCTCTTAGAAACGTTACGAAGTTGTGCCATCTCTTTAAAGAATAAATCAACAATATTGGTGACATTATCAGTTTTATGACATGATATGAAATGTGTCATTTTAGAAAACCTATAAAAAAACCATAAAAATTGAATCTCTCTTTTTTTTTTTTTACCTAGGTAAACCTAAAACAAAGTCATGAAAATATCTACATAAGATTCATTAGGTAAAGGCAAAAGAGTATATAAATCATGCAATAAGATCTTAGATTTAGATTGTCTACATGTAATGCATTTGTCACACACTTTTTGGACATAACGTTTCATTTTAGATCAATAAAATTGTTCATGCAAAATCTCAAAAGTCTTCCTAACACCAAAGTGTTCCGTTAAACTATTATCATGAGCTTTACACACAAGCAATTCATACATAGAACTATTAAATATACAAAGTTTATTTTCCTTAAACAAATATACATCAAGTCTATAAAATTTACCATAACCTAATTTCTCATAAGCATTAAAAACATTAGAAAAATCAATATAATTTTCATACAAATCTTTCACATACTCAAATCTTAATAATTTCATATTTAAATTAGAAAGAAGAATATACTTTTTCGATAGTGTATCAACCACTATATTTATCCTTACCTTACTTATACTTAATAACATATGGAAATGTCTTAATAAACTCTATCCATTTGGCATGTTTCCTATTCAGCTTACTTTGTCTTTTTAAATGTTTCAACGATTCATGATTTGAATGTATACCAAATTTTTTTTACTACAAATAATATTGTCAAGTCTTCAAAGTCCTCACCAATGCATAAAGCTCTTTGTTATAAGTTGAGCAACTTAATATTACTTCATTAAGTCTTTCACTAAAATAGGTAATTGATCGCTTCTCCAACATTAAAACAACTCCAATACACATTCTAGAGGCATTAAACTCAATCTCAATTTTTTTAATAAAGTTAGGTAGTGCTAATAAAAGTGTTGAACATAGCCTTTCTTTAATAAGATTAAACGTATCCTCTTGTTCACTACCCCATTTAAACTCAACAAAGTTTTTAACAACCTCAGTTAGTGGTGCAACTAGTGTATTAAATACTTAACAATTCTCCTATAGAAACTAGCCAAACCATAAAAACTTCTAACCTCAATAATTGATTTAGGTGTAGGCCATTATTGGATAGACTTCACATTTTCCTCATTCATTTCTATACCTTTTGCACTAACAACATAACAGAGAAATAGAACCTTTTCCATGAAAAAAAATACACTTTTGCATATTAGCATATAATATTTCTTTTCTTATAAATGCTTAACATGCTTATCTAAACTCTTACTTTAAACCAAGATATAATCAAAATAAACAACAACAAATTTGTCTACAAATACATGCAAACCATGATTCATAAATCTCATAAAAATACCATGCAATTTATCTAGCATATCATCTAGACTAGGAATGAAATGCGTATACTTTACCATAATGTTTTTTATAGCTTGACAATCAACACACATCCTTTAAGATCCATCCTTTTTTCGGCACTAATAACACCATAACAACACATGAACTCATGTTTTCTCTTATATACCCCTTAAACATTAGCTCCTCAACTTGCTTTTGAAGCTCTTTTGTCTCCTCAAAACTATAGGATGGTTGTTAGGAATTGTAGCTATGAGTGTGAGATCAATTTGATGTTCAATTCTCCTTATTAGTGGCAAACCACTAGGAATATCTTCGGAAAACATATATTTAAATTCCTGTAACAACAAAACATAGGTTGTATGCATATGATAAAATTTGTTAGCATTAAAATATGTCTCTTTATACAAAAGTATAAACATAGGCTGGCTAGTATAAAAAACATTCTTAATTTCATTTTCTTTTGCATAAAAAACGCACTTGCTTTTTCCCCCATCAACATTCTCTTTTCTCTTCTTTTCTTTCTTCTCTTATTGATTTTTCACTTCACTCTCTGCTAGATCCCTAATTTTTTTCTCTCTCAGTTGAATCTAACTTTTCTCTCCTCTTATGGCTCATGATCAAATTTTTATTTTCACTCCCTTAGCCTCACTTTCCCTTTTCAATTTCAACTGGTTCTCATCAATATTTTTTAGTGAAAGTGGTATAAAGGTGATGAATTTTCCATCTTTTATAAAATAATACCTATTTTTAAAGTCATCATGTATAACTTCTTTTTTTATCAAACTACCATGGCCTCCCTAATAACAAATGACATGAATGCATAGAAACAACATCACACGAAACTTCATCATTATACCTCCCAATAAAAAATGAAACCAAAACCTGTTTATAAACCTTCACTTCCCCATATCCATTCAACAATCGAAGTTTATAAGGTTTATAATGCTTTGTAGTATTAAAATTCAACTTTATAATTAGTATAGTACTAGTAATATTAACATAACTCCCACCACCTATAATCATACTACATACCTTATTGTTGATAGGCATCTCATATGAAAAATATTCTTTTTTTGTTGCTCTAAATCATCCTCCTTAACTTGAACATCCAATGCTAGCCTAATCATAATTGATTCCGTCTTAACCAGATACTTTATATCATCATATCTAGCATCCTCAATTGTTGACATCTCTTCATCATTGTTGTCACTTTCAGATACAATATCCCCATGATAATGTAAAATCAAAGCTCTCTTGTTTGGGTATTGAGAAGCCATGTGACCTATTCCCAAAACTTATAAAAAAAACATTTAATATCATGATTACGAGGTGTTTAAGTATTAGATTTATCTCTAGTATTAGTGGAGACTTCTTTCTTGCCTTTAGATTATTTGGCCTTAGACCCCACATTCAACTTGGTTTGTGCAACCCTTTCTCTTATAAAATTCAACTTCTATATCGAAAATAAACTCGAGTTTTGAACTTGCCATATACTACCATTCTTTTAAGTTGTTGTTCTACCTTTTTATCCATATCCACTATGTCATCTAACTTCATATAGTGTTGTAACTCTATTACATTTGTTATCTTGCAATTTAACCCATTCAGAAACCTAGCCATAGTAGCTTCTCTATCCTCCACAACATTCTCCCAAATCATAGTTACTTGCATCTTCTTATAATAGTCCTTTACACTCTTAAAACCTTGAGTTGGACTTTGCAACTTTTTATATAAATCTTGGTAATAATATCTTAGAACAAATCTTTTTCTTATGATTGCCTTTATCTCATTCCATATGTCAACATGCCTCTCATGATTTCTTCTCCTATTTGAAACATGTTGATTCCACTAAATTATAACATAATCAATAAATTCAACTACAACAAGTTTTATGTTTTTTTATTTTTGAATAGTGGTGACAATCAAATATCAACTCCACCTTTTTCTCCCATTCTAAATATGTTTGAGGATCATTCCTCCTCTAAAACGCTAGAATTTTCATCTTAATACTTCTCAAATTTCTATGCAGACCATTATGATACCTAAAATCTCCTTTTACTCCTCGATGGCCAAAATTCTCAACTTGCTAAAATAACCTATCACCACTATTTCTAGGATGTCAAAATCTATCACTTTGGTCAAATGATACACGATCAAGATCTTTGGTTCTTCATCTTTATTCTCGTCAACTATCTTATTTAAAAGTGGGATAACATGTCTTTTCAACCTTCAAATATTAGGGCCCTTTCATACTGACCCTTCTAAAAAACTAGCTATCATAATCTCTTGTCTTTCCACTTGTTCCTGCACCTCACCAAACACCATATTCATCCTCTCATATTATTGTTGCATTACCCGTAACATAAATAATGAGTTTTACTTCTCCTTCATAGGTCATTCATCTTTGAAAGACATTGTCAAAATCTAAAATTTTATATTAGTACTAAAAACAATATACTCACACACTTATCATGTGTTTACACTCAATAAGATGTTACTCCACTCTTGTTTCACTCAATTATGGCTTTTCACAATAATATTATCACCTTTTTTCCTTTTACCTCTCATGTTCTCCTTTTCAGTTCTGTAAGGAATTAATCATAGACAATAAAAAATCATGGCCTCGTAACGATCAACCATAGATTTTAGGACTAAAAAAAATCAAGAAAAATTAAATAACAATGATACATATTTATAATAATAAAAATAAAAGCAAAATTGAAAACAACAATGAATATGTCAACGAACACAACAACAAATACGAAATCAAAAACTAATGCAAGAAAAACTCTAATGACCCAAAACTATAATAGATTATAAAACCAAAACTAAAAACAACAAATAAACAAAACCAATTGATGATGTAAACTTATTTTGATAAACACTGATTCATAATTTGCTCAAATACCTGAACCCCAAGTATGCTCAATTAATCCCAAAATCAATGACAAATAACAAATTCAAGCTAGTATGTAAACACACTAGTTTTGGCACAACACTAACTTGCCAACAACAATTTCTTAAGAATCATAACTTTTAATTTTTATGATATAATTCAACACTTGTGATTTTCAACCTTTTCTCTTTTTATATATATATATATATATATATATATATATATATATATAATATTGATTCAACAGTAATGGAATCCAACAACATTTGTTTTTTATATTATTTTCACAAGAACATATTAAAAATAATGAAAAGGATTAATATGGAAACCTAAAGATAGATATATAGAACCTGATTTTAAAGTTTTTATTTGATATTAACTTATGTAAACCTAGAGGGTAAGAACCCTTGAATACATAAAAAAGATAGAAACAACCTAAAAAAGCTAAAATAAGATTGATAGAAAACTCGACCTAATGATTATCTAAACCAAGGAACCAAAGTTATTGGATGAAAGACCCCAATGCTTTGATTATAAAGAATCAAGAATCGAAGGTATAAGGATGAACACCCTAAAAACAATTTTTTTTTATATAATTTCTAAAGAATTAAATGAAGAACCAAGAGTTAGAGTAACCTTGTACACTAAAAATATCTTAAACAAGGATGAAAAAAAATAATAAAAGAGTACTAATCCAAATAGAAAAAGAAATCATAAACCAACTAGAAAAATAATATAAATCTTGTATAGTAGCTTCTGTGCCTTATCATAAGGTCTTTTCGATATTTGATCACTGCAAAATTTAATCATATAAAAAACAAAACCTTTAGAATCTTCTAGCCAACTTTCAGCTTAATCCAACTTTTAGATTGAAAGTTATGCTTGTTAACGTAAAATTGTGCATTAGAAAATATAAAGCTCACAACCGACAGAGTCTATTTGGTATTGTGGTGGCTTTTGTGGTTGTAGTTTGAAAAAAAGTTGTTTTACAAAAAGTACTTTTAGTTGAGGTTAGTTTGGTATTTATATATGTTTGGTTAAAACTGTGGTTGAAATTGAGGTTGAACAAAAAGTAGTTTAATGTGTTTGGTTAAAAGAATACTTTTCAAATTGAGGTTATAAAATAATATATATATATATATATATATATATATATATATATATATATTGATGGTTTTAAATTTAAATATTGTAGATTTAACTACTGTTATTACATCATGAAATAAATAATACTTATATCAAATATTATAGATCAAATTCTGCAAATGCTACGTCATCAAGCTATCTCCTTCTAATTTTTTGAATAAAACACAATTAAAAATAAATTGTGATGAATTACTATAAACGACTATAAAAAATATCTCTCCAAACCTATAGCTGTTGTTTGAGAATTCATGCTTAATAAGAAATTTCTCAAGCTCCAATTTATTTCTTTTTATTTAAATTGATATTTGTTTCTTAAAAAATATCCATATTAAATGTATTTGTTTTGAAAATACCATTTCTAGTAGTATTGAAAATGATGTTTTCAGAATAAATGCACTTAATTTATTATTTTTAAATGTAAATAATATAGTAAAAAACAATTACTCTTAAACGGTGCTAGCAACTTCCAGATATTTTTTCTAAACCTGGAATTGTAATTCTATGCAAGCCACGTGTCTTTCAAATCATCTAGATAATTACCTGCAAGGAAAAGTTATTATTAGAAACGAAGTCATGTAACTCCACTGTGTCCGCAGGTTTGCGGAAAGCAGCTGAGAGCTGCTTTCCGCAAACCTGCGGTTTTAACCAACTTTTAAATGGGTCCTACATGAATAGTATATTGTGGTTCTTCATTACCAAACATTTAAAATCTGCGGTTTGCTTTAAAAGCTACCGCAGCCGCGTAAACAAACGGTTACTTAAGCTTTTTCAACTCTTGTATGGATTTTATTAATTAAAGTTCGATCATTTCTTATTGAAGTTTAAAAGTTTGACTTGACTCAAATATCCTAAATAAACTCATGGAGTGTTTTTTTTAATCTTCTTACTTCTTGACCTTGTAATTGTCCTAATCAATACCTCTAATAGATCATTTGATAATATTTGTTGATTTTTACTATCATAAACTGCCCAAAACTAGAATAAAAAACATGTTCCTAAAATCATCGGCATACCATCGGGGCACGAGTTCGCTGAGATTATCAATTAATTGTTTTGTGATTTAATTGCTTTTGTGATTTTTTAATTTATCAGTAATTGTTAAGTGAAAAAAAAAAGAGTTTTTGTACCGATATCTTATGTGAAAACCATTATATCATGTACCAAAAGAGGATTTGATATCGGATAATTAATAAGGAGAAAATAAGGAGAAGTATGAATTTTAGGGTCAACTATCTATTCGGCATGTGCTCTACCACAAGCTAAATATTTGTTTTAACAAGAAAGTTGAACATGCATGATTTTGCACACATGTTTTTTTACATAAAAAATTTCAAGTGCAAATCAAAATATTTATGCATGTATCTAATTAAATAAATTGAGAATTATCTATGTTCATAAAAAAAGTCATTAAAGATAACTAAATATATATCTAGAAAAGTCAACAGACGAATATAAATCAAGATATTTGATCTCGCAACACAGTTCATTCACCTAATTGTGTTCAATAACTTTATTTATTAAAATTAAATTTTTATTTAATCAAATGATAATAGAAATAGATACACATATAAAATTTATTGAATAAGATCATAGAGAAAAAAAAAATCTCGCAATGTTGCACTTAATAGAAATATTATCAAAAATAAATATGTTTTATCTTTAAAAATAAAGTTCAATTATATAAAACATAAAAAAAATATAAATGAATTAGAATAATATCATTAAAAATTAAATACCTATAAAATAATTAAAGAAAAATCACTATTTTAAAAAGACTAAATACTAAAAACAAAAATTAAGAGACAGGGGTATTAATTTAAATATAATTTTAAAATTATTTTCAAAAACACTTCTAAAAAAAAGCAAAATTAAAAATACAAAAAAGAAGAAGAGGCTAGTGCCTGTCCCATTTAGGCATGGGCCCTATTTTCTTAAAATTCAATTAGAGCAAATGAAAAAAAAATGAAAAACAATTCATGCCTGGCCTATTGAGATGTGTTGCCTTGCATTTCCCAGATTTTGGCTACTATGGTGGCAAAAAAAACAAGGTCTATATATTTTTATCCAAAAATATATTTTTAGCCTTTTTAACGCAAAACACCTAGAAATGAGCCTAAACACCTTAAAAAATCCATAATTTGATGTTTTTTTTTAAAAAAATCAACACAAAAACCTGAAACCAACCCCATTAAAACTTTTTCTGAGTTTTGATTTGGTTTTTAAGGCAATTTCAAGTTGGAAAAACACTTAAGTTTGACTCCTCTCACCAAATGAAACCTTTTGACACTAAAATCAACTATTTCAGTGGTTGAAATTGTTGCAAACTTTGATTTTCTCTCTCTATCGTTAGAATCCAGCGTCTTTTCTGTCTCTTCTCTCTAAAACTAGGGACTAAAATTTACAAAAATAAATTTTTGTACCAAATTAAATTGAAAAACTATTTAGCAACAGAATAGTTGTAATTTGTAAAATTGAAGGACTAAAGTAAACTCTTTTTTTGATAACTTTGAAAGCATCACCTATTTGTAACATTTTTTCCACTTTGGTCCTTATTCTTTCAATTTTGCCCTTAGTCAACAATTTTGATTCAATTATCCTTTACTTTGTCCCTAAAATAATGCAATGCGCAAAAAAAAAATTTGAGGATCAAAATGAAAAAAAATAAACAGTAAATCCATAATAAAATATGAGAAGGTGAACAGCGGACAATGTTTAAAGTCTTTGTTAACTAGACATGGATCCTCCCTACACCGACAGTACACATTTTTGTTTCATGTAAAAAATAATGTTTAGACGCCGTAATCACGTTTCGATTAAAGAACAAAAATTAACAACTTAGATTATAGGTCCGACAAGGTAAGTTTGTTTTATTTTAATTAGATGATAAAAAAAAAAGCAATAATAGTAAACACATAAAAAGAAAAAAAAAAGGTGTTCATGACAACTTAAGGAAAAAAATCCATGGAATGATGAAATTGTATTAAAAAAGGCGGAAAAACCCGACCTAAGTCAACTCGAGATAACATGATAAACATGTAATTTGGGTAATAAATGTCGAGCTAACCCGACTTAACTCGCGAAACTCGCAGCTCAAGTCATGAGATCGAAATAACCCAAGAGAGAAGAAACCACGAAGTCAATTTATTAAAAAAATATCAAATGACGAAATCAAAAGAGAGAATAAACAAAAAAGGATATCTACCTGCGTTAATTTTTCAAACTCGCGACCCTGGTTATTAGACCGGAAACACCATATATAAAAAAACCACGAAACTTAATCCCTAACAAATCAAACATTGAAGGATGAAATTGTAAATAAAAAAATAACACAAAAGGATCAAAAATCAAATAGAGTAATTAAAAGAATGAGGATAAAAATTGAAACAAAAAATAAATTAGAGGTAATCTATAAATTATTTATTGAAGGGTGAAATTGGAAAGAAAAACAAACTTGAATAAAAGGAAAAAAATCAAAAGAATAAGGACCAAATTGAAAAAATAATATACCATAAATTTGAATTGAGGGATAAAATTGAAAACCAATAAAAAAAATACACAAACGGTTTAAGGAAAAAAATCATAAATCAAAATATCAAGGACTAAAGTGATAAACAACACATGAAAAATTACGATTAAAGAAAGAAGTTGAAAAAAATAATCAAAACTCTACAAAAAAAGCAAATGATAAAAAAATTAGGAATCAAAATAATAAGGATCAGATTCAAAAAAAAAAAAGAATTGAAAGGCCTAATGCAAAAACCTGGATGGAAGGAGAAAGAAAAGAAAAATAAAAAGGTTATTAGCACCAAATTGAATGTAAATCGACAACATGCGCCGACCAATAATGAAAAGGATACTGAAAAAAATCAGACTCTACTTCAATGATGACCATCTATAGTCATGCATCATCATTAGTTTTTTTTTAATATTTATTATAATGCAAAAGACAAAAACTCCCCTTACCCACTTAATATTAACAAGAAAAGACCAAATTGAAAAGGCAAAACTAACATTGGATCAAAGTCAATGACTTTTTCCACTATAAAATCATGTAAGTAATTTAATTGTTTTCAGACCTTAGTTTTTTTTGTCCCTAATGGTATTTCCATCCTTTTTACATGCCAGTAAAGTCTCTCCTAGCCCAATAACCGACCCAATTGTTTTTTGGTTTAAAGGGTAAAATAAATTAGAGTCCATAACTACAGTAAACATAAATTCATGCGAGATAAATAAATTCTTTCTTACAAGACAGATTAAAATATATTTGTGGATAATAAGGAAAGCATGCGTGATAAAACACCAATGCATAAAATAACCTTATATTTGATTAAGTTGTATTTCGTATCTTGGATTGATCAATGTTTTGGAACATAAACTTTATTATATACATCAGGATTTTTCAAATAAAAAAAACCACTTCTTTATTCTATTTAACCTTTTAAAATCGAAAAGCTGCATCATAGCAAACTCGTTTCTGATAAAATTAACCTTCAATTTACCGCTATTTTAAATTCTTGGAACACCACAGGAATAAACACATAAAAACGCACGAGCAGTCGAGCTCCTTACGTTCAACTATGAATCACAAGAATTTGCAGGATCACATTAGATTATTGACTTCTTAGCACACTGATTTTTAAGTGTGCTTTTCTAAATTATAGGACTTTCGCACAATTTGCAGTCAGCCATGCCTTTGCATTATTATTAATTTTTAGTTTGTAAACTATACGTGATGCAGCAAAAGAAAATCCCTCAAATTGGAAGTGACATAATCAGTCAAAACTCAAAATCACTGAATTTATGAGAACGTAATTTGTGAAAATGAAAGTTGGAAAATACTATACATTAACACCATCCACTAAATTTCCGTTTCATCTAGTTATAATAAGAGATCTGCCCAACAGAGGCTCAAATTCTTCAAATTCAAGCGGAGGATACGTTAACCTTGCATGTCCTTGAATCTAGAACACAAACGTTTTAGTCGCTATCCTCAAAATGTACATTTCAGCTTCTTGATGAAGCAACTGTACCTAAGTAGCAATTTAGTCACACTGCAATATGAACATAGAGAATAAACTTAACTATGCTACACCAAACTCTGGAGGCCTATGTGTAGGAAACAATCAGGTACCATCATACAGCACATAACTTCAAGATAGCTCCCCATCAACCTTGCATGACAAGACTAAAATAAATAAGAAATAAGAAATAAGAAAAAATAAGCATAAAGGGGGCATAGATTTATTTGCAACTCATATGACTTGATAACATACCATGAACAGACTAATTCGCTTCAACATAAAGCGCTAGAGCAGAAGATGGATTGTGATCTGGTAAAATCACAACAGCAGAAAATTAGTAGAGGAGAAATTATGGGCCAACCAGATATATCAAAGTAAAATTCAAAGATTATGGACACAAACCTTCTGATTCCACCTGCAACCAATCCCGTGTGCATATCAGAGCCTGTCGAGTGTCTGGATTCAGGGAACTGCGATAACTATCAAGCACCCTACCTCCAACACCAAAAGCCAACTCTGGCGCAATAGTTGACATGGGAGTCCCCAGAATGTCTCGTGCCATCATAGACAATATAGGGTACCTAGGTGTGTGGACTTTCCACCAGTTTAATATGTTGAAATCGCAATTGCGAGGAAAGACCGGTTCTTCCAAGTATTTGTCCAAATCAGATATTGCACTCTGACCTTGAGAAGATTCATGGAGGAACTTGTCAAAACCCTTTAATCTATCCCTACTATCAGTACTGGTGCTAGGTAAACTGCTGCCAGGTAAAGTTGAACCTTGATCGACCAATGTTGAGCAGATGGAGTATGCATTAAAAAGCTCCTTAATGCCATCAGAAACTTCCTTGATTCGATCCAGGGCAGTACTACCATAGATCTGGGAATAATAATACTCCACCAATTTCATCTTGAATCGAGGATCTAAGATGGCTGCTACTGCCAAAGCCAAACTGCACTTGCTCCAATATCTATCAAACTTGGCTTTCATCTTCGATGCCATGGAACTAAGAAAATCATCTGGGTTCTTACACCATTCAATTAACTGGATGTGAACATCACAAATTTCAGGAAAATATATGTTCGCTGTTGGACATTTATCCCCAGAAAAGATATTGGTAATTTCAACAAAGAGTTTCAAATAACCAGTGATGGAACTGGCCCATTCCCACTCGGTATCAGTTAAAGCTGAGGTATAGGCTGGATCACGCTCTTGCAAGAAACAAAATGCACTCTTGTATCCTATGACTGTTTCGAGCATGAAGTATGTTGAGTTCCACCGAGTTGGCAAATCAAGAACCAAATTCTTCTGACTACTGATTCCAATTTGCTCTGCAATTTCATTGAACTTTCCTTGTATTACCTGCGAACTTTTAACATATCGAACACTTCCTCGTACCTTTTCAGTCACCTCTCGGATTGTTTCCATGGCATCTTGAACAATCAAATTTAGAACATGCGCAGCAGAGCGAACATCAAATAATTGACCATTACTCAAAAGGGGCCTGTTTTGTGAGATCCGATCCTTAATTCTGAGCACAATATCATCATCAGCAAAACAATCATCAAATGTCATGGCAAATAACTTGCATTCAACATCCCATTCCATGAGACAATTTATAATCACTTCTGAAAGCATATCTTCAGTATGAGAAGAATCCAAGGTCACAAAATTTAGAATTTTCTGTTGTAATTTCCAGTCCTCATCAATATAGTGCGCTATCAAACACAAGTATTCAGCATTTTCTGGAGAAGACCACATTTCAACAGCAAGGTTAATTCTGCCATGCAATCTATTTATCATCTCATACACTTTCTGTTTCTCTTTCATATAAATCTCAATACAAGAGACTTCAATGGAGCTATTTGGCACAAACTCAAACAAAGGCTGAAGATTCTTCACAAATATTTTGAATCCAACATGCTCAACCATGGTTAACGGGTAACCATGCAATATGATCATTCGGGCAAGATCCAGACGACTCTGTTCTTGATCAAACCTACAACTTCCAAGGCTAATAATTTCATCTTTTCTCTGTTCATGATCGAACTTTATAATTGAGGGCTTAATATATTCATCTTTTCTTTGTGTTTCATCATAGTTGGCATTGACATTTGCAATGCTAAGGGAAGTATCCTTCTTCTTTTTCTTTGCTGCAAGTAGTTGCGACACATCATAATTAGATCTTTTAAGACATCTCATTAAGTGATTTCTCAGATGCGTAGTCCCACTATTACTTGACCCACTGAGTTTCTTGTCACAATGCACACAAACAGCATAGCATACATCTGCCTTCCTAATCCTTTGGAAGTGATTCCATACGACAGACGTCAACCTCTTTGGTTTCTTAATAGCTGATTCATTTGATACTTCCATTGCATAGGTTTAAGAGCCAGAGTCTGCATTTGACAGGAATCAAGAAAAATTGTGACAAATGAATAATTTAACCTTTGATAAAATTTCAACACTGATGAAATCTATAAAGAAGACATGAAACAGCACTAGATTAGACCGATGACCTAGAGATGGGTTAACTCCATAAACAAAGATTACATTCCTAAGACCTCAAGCCAAAACATAGCATGGTTCAATAGAGAAGCCAAACTCAGGATAACAAGAAAAATGCTTTGCAATTACTTTCATACTCTTTTTTTCCTGACAAAAAAACCTTTAGTATGAGCATCACAAACTAAACATGTGGGTCTCACTTAAACCAAAACATTGCAGACAATCATGCATCCAAAAAGACCAGCCCAACCCAACCCACAAGAAGTAACTCTCTCAACAGAAACGGTTAGGAAACACTACACAAATGATCTTCCAATTTCATCATTAATAAGCAGCGGCCAAAAAACTCAGCGACCAACTCTTTCAACTTTCACTATCCTCTTAAGGAAAAAAAAAAAAAAGGCACACGCACATTCAAACGCATTACCAAAATCAAGGCTGTCAGTGATGTCATCATCTACCAAAGAAATAACAATCACATGAACAATTGTCACAACAAACAAAAAAAAATCATTTCAAAATTCAGTATTCTTAAATCACTCAATAAAATCACAGTTCCAGCTCCAGCATCCATGAATAAAAAATCCAACCAATCCACCAAAAACCAAATGAATTGATCATCTTAAAACCCTAAATTCTCATACAATAAATTCAAAACCAATCCATCCTCTCAAAGTCCACAATTCTCAAACAAAAATAACAAAAGTAGCAATAGTTTCAGCTTCAAGCACCTCTATAAATATTAAGTGTCCACACACCAAGAAACGCTATAAAACATAGATGGACCATCCTCAAATTCCCAATTTTCCAAGAACAAAGAAAAAAGAAAAACAAACTTTTAAACTTTACTTTTCTCTTTAACATGAATGCAAGATCCAATCTTTCAGCCATTATAACCATCAACTGAACAGTAACAGAAAAAAAACAGTAAATGGGCCATCTCAAAATACAGGAAGTAAGCACTAAATCACATTTTGAAAAGAAAGAAAGGAAACAGAAATAAAGGAAAACGACTTGCGTATACAAGAACCTTAAAGAAACAAAAAAAAAAGGTGAAAAATGAATCATGAGCGAGAGAGGGTCTTACATGGATTCTTGGATAAGCTTTGCTTTTTGAGCTCCACAGAGCCCGATCAGAGGATCCGGGAAGGTTTAGAGTTTGGACTCGGTGAAGAAAAGAAAAGATAAAAGAGGATCCGGTGTGGGGTTGTTGAAATTTGGAGAGAAAACGGGTAAGGATCCGGTAAGAAATCTGGTCATGTTGGAAACGGGTTGTGGGCCAATATCAGGGTTGGAAATATACTTTTGTTTGTTTGTTAATGCGGAGTTGGTAGAGGTGGTGTTTGTATAAAAAGAGGTATGTTTGGATCATAATAAAACAATAAATAAATAAAAGGGACCATATTGAAATTTAATTTGAAGCCAAACCCATGCTTGGGTCCGTTTGCTCATTGTTAGGTTGATTTGTGGTGCGTTGGGTTTCGACAAAATGGGGGGGCTTTGATTTTGGATTGGATATAACCAAGTCTCTCATTGTACCTTTTCTTTTCTTTTTCTTTTTATTTCTTTTATGATTTAAACTCTAGATATTAAAATGATAAGTAAATTCATTTACAAATCATACTATTTTTTTTAATAGTATAATGTAGATTGCAAATTTTTATAATTTATTATTTGTAAAATAAAAAAATACAACCCAAGTAATATTAGTATTATTCTTCCATATAAAAGTTAAAATTCAAATTTCTTATTTTAAATAAGTAAATAATTTTGTAATGTTGTTATTATTAATGCAAAAGTTCATTCTCCAATCACATTTTGTTTAAAAACAAATACATGGTGCAATAATTTTCTTATATCAATCTAAACATAAGATTTAGAGAGAGATTTAAAACCTTAATGTTGTTAAACATTAACAAAAATAACATAAATTTAAAATTTTATTTACTTTAAATTATTTAAAACCTTAATGATGCGAGAAATTGACTCAATTTGGTACCACACGTGGCCATGCTTTTTAAAAAATTTAAATTTTTTTACTTTGATTTTTTTTTACTTATTATTGAATTGTTTTGGTATACTGATGTCAAAAATAAATTTTAAAAAATAAAAAATATATATTTTAATATATTTTCAAATAAAAAATACTTTAAAAATAACTGTTATAACAAAAATAGTCATTTCACATTCTCAATTCTTTAATTTCTCACTAATTATCCTTTTTTTTTTCTTTTTTTTGAAAAAAAGAGGATGACTATGCAAAGTTCGTGCTCCTCTTTCTCTCTTCTCTTTAAGTTTTTTTTTTCTGTTTGGGAGTATGGTTGCGATTGTTTTTCAAAGTGTTTTTCACTTGGCAATGCATCAAAATAATATTTTTTTTGTTTTTTAAAAATTATTTTCAACATTAGCATATCAAAATGATTTGAAAATACTAAAAAAATATTAATTAAAAAATAAAAAAATATTAAATTTTTCAAAAAATATTTTTAAAATATAAAAACAAGATGGACGTATTAGATTTTGTTGTTTCCGTCATGGTTTCTAGCTTCTTCAAAGTGGCGGGGTCTCACCTTTCAATTCTTTTTTACGGGTTTTTATATGTGTTTTTTTCCCCTTAAACGCATTTAAACATGGCAAACTTGCTTGGATTTTGCTTTTTGGATTGTTAATTATAGTTCCTTTTTTTTTTTTTTAGTTTTTTAGAGCTTCGATTTTAAACGAAGAAGAAGAGAAAGGGACATGCTAACGAGTTTTGGTTATGGAACAAAGTGGAAGAGACTTTGTCACACTACCATTGCTCTTACTAGCAACTTTTGTTTTTAAGTTTTTATTGGTGCGTGGAAGAGAATGGATCTTGATAGTCTTTTTTTTTTTTTTTTTTGTCTTACTTATTAGAAAAAAAGATGTTAATTTAATCAAGTTAATAAAAAACCAAACCTTATACATAAAGCATACATTCTTTTATGATTAGGTATGAAGGTTTTTATGTTGATTTTATGTTGATTTTCTAAGTTTTATGTGACGGAGAAAAGCTATAATAACCACAATTTATTTACACGATATTCCATTTACATGTTGTATTATTATTGGAAATACAAGAAATTTTTTATATAATATTTCTACCAGAAATTCAACAGAGATTACTTTATTTTTTTCAAAACCAAGTTATTAACTCAATCAATATTCACAACTTGAAAATAAAATTTTAATATTTTCCTATATTTGAGATCTACTTTCTTATTTATATTATAACAAGCACAAGAACAAACTTATATTTCTCTTCAATATTGACTCAAATGGATCAATTATTATATTATTCAAGAAATATTATGTATAATGAGATGATTAATTTAATTATGATATAATTCAAGACACATTCATTTTAAAGCAAAATAAACTTAAAATTGAGTACACATCATTACACTTAAGTGTTTTTCAAAAGAACCTAGTTTAAATACATTATTCATATTTAATTTAGATTTATATATTTTTTGGATATAAAATTATATTACATAAAAAAAGATGCGTTTGATTATAGAAAATTATAAATACAAGATCGATTAATCGGCACGACACTGTAAGATACCTTAAATTTATACTAAACATAATATAATAAGATTATACACAATGAATATTTATTATTGCTACTTCTATATATAAATATTCCAACTAATACAATTGTATAGTTTACGCACATACAATGTCTTCTCTAGCCCATTCCGGGCATTTGTTTTATAACCATATTAACATATTTCTTTAATTGTCCATTAATCACGATACTAGTCTCATTTACTAAGGTAGTAGTTTTTTCAGTTAACTATTAACCAAGACACTAGTCTCATTAACCAAAGTAACTAGTTTCTACAATTGCTCATTAATCAGAGTAGCAGTTCCATTTACCAAGATTACTTGTTTCTTTAACAATTAACATTTATCAAATAGATTATAATACATTGAAGGAAAAATTGCTATCACAATTAATTAATACATTAGTTTTAAAGTCTCGAGTACCTACTTGATGACGGAGCATGTAAAATGATATCTTGCTACTAAATAGGTTTTGAGTATCTTCTTTACCAACAAAGACAATATCATTTACTATTAAATCCTCAATTTATTTTGAAATTTGACCCGATAGATAATTATTTTATTCTTTACTTAAATTATTTAATACGATTCCATATCACTTAAACTAATTATTATTAGCCATTTAACCCATATAAACAATTTCAGTCTTATAATTTTTAATATTTAAATCTTACATTAAGAGCATATCTAAATAATTTTTTTGAAGTTAGCTACTTCTAGCCGACTTAACTTAATTTAATCGCTAAAACACGCTAATTAATATTTTAACCATATCCAAAGTCTAAGTATTTAGGCTCTTTTCTAGGTAATTTGGATAAAAATTGGTTTTTAGATTAAAACAATATAGATCTTGTTTTTTCACCATCACAACGAGTCGTTTGACATTTTAAAAAATAGGGTTTGCATACGAGCCCTTCCTCAATGGGCCAAGCACTAACTTGGCTTGCCAAACCCACTGACGCCTAGCTGTTTTGTTTTTAAAATTTTTTCATTTAAAAAAACCAAGCTGTTTTTTATATGTTCTTAAATAATTTTTTAATTTATATTTAAATTAATACCCCTTCTCTCTATTTTTTATTTTTTATTTAGTGTTTTTTAAATAGTAATTTTTTGTAATTATTTTATATGTATTTAATTTTAAAGATATTATTCTAATTTATCTTTAATTTTTTTGTGTTTTCTATAATTGAACTTTATTTAACAAAAATATTTTTTTTATTAATATTTCTAATAAGCATAACTTTTTGTGAGATATTTTTTTACATTTCATATGCATGTCAATTTTTATTATTTTTTGATCAAATAAAAAATAATTTTAATTAATAAAATCATTGATCACAATATGATAAATGAAACGTTTTACGATTGATCTATATATATTTTCTGATTTTTTAAAATATATATTTAATTATTATTAATAAATTTTATTTAATTATTTAATTAAATATATATATAAAATTTTTAATTTGTACTTGATATTTTTTAATGTAAAAAATATGGGGAAAAAAAACTTCATGTTTAATTTTTTTTATTAAAAAAACAAATATATCCGGCCTGCGGTCAATTAGCCAGAATGCTCCAAACAGCAGAAAACCCGCCGACTTTAACACTTTCACTCGCCATAAAAAAAACAAAACGAACCCCTCAATTTCCCCTGTACTGTCTCGTCTCCGGCGAAATTCTCAGGTGAGTATCCTTAAAACCCTTTGAAATCAAATGGGTATGCAATAAATTCATGCAGCACGTACTGTTTAAACTTTTAATAGATTGGGGTTTATTGGTTGTTGCCTATGGATAGACAGATAGATGGGTTGATATTTATCTAGATAAATTGGAAGATTTTGAATATAGTTTTAGCACACAAGGAGGTTGACTTATTTATTTATTTATTTCGACTCAGTTTTAATCCAAGCAAATCATAAGATTTCTTCTTCCAAATGCAATTTGACTTAGGTCATTGATTCAAAACAATAGATTTTAATCAGGTAATATTTTTTTTAATTTCAAATTGGTATGCAGTAAAATCAATCAATTAGTCTTCGTTGGTTATTGGTTTTGGAAATTAATTGGCATAATCGGAACAACAAAGCATGGATTTTAACAATTATTTTCTTCGTAGTCTCATTTAATGGATCCTAATTAGTAATTCTAATGTTTTTTTCATTTATCAGGGTTGGTGAGATAGAATGGAATCAAGGACTAGAAAGAGGTCATCGCTGAACAACAATGAAGACAGGATCAGCACGCTACCAAATGTACTTCTCCATCACATTTTATCTTTTTTGGACGCAGTGCAGGTTGTTCAAACCTGTGTTTTGTCCAAAAGATGGATGAATGTGTGGAAATCTCATCCCTATCTTGACTTCAATTTTGAGACTTTTTCATCCTTAATAAGTTCATATTATTATGACGATGACATGAACAATTTCACTGATTTTATCAGTCATGTTTTAGTACGTCGTAATAACGTCAAGGCTTTTAAGCTTTCCTTAGATACACGTCGTGATTGTCAGTATAGTGTGGTAGAATCTCTGATATATTATGCAGTTAAACATCACGTGGAAGAGATATCTATAAATACTGCTCATTGGGATGTCCCAATTGTGTTGCCTCGTTGTTTCTTTGACTGTGAATCATTGAGAAGCCTGAAATTGAAAGTAGACGGTGGCCTAGCTTTGCCAAAATCATTGGGGTTGCAGTCTCTGAAGACATTGCATCTTGGTGGGGCTCAGAATTTTGATGGGAAGATTTTCTCAAGTTGCCCGAATCTTGAAAATCTGACAATTGAAGATATATGCTTAAACGTGATTGAAAACTTCAATATTCATGCTCTTAGTCTGAAAAGCTTGGAAATTTTGAATTGGAGATATAATAGAATTAAGCAGGGGTGCAAAGTTATGTTAGTTGCTCCTAAGCTTACCAGTTTCAAGTTTGATGGGAACACTCCTCTATTTTGGTCTGAAGTGAATCTTACCTCTTTGGATGATGTAAATGTAGTCTTGCAGAGATACTATCACAATCATTACTATCCATTCTATGTAGTTGAAGATGAATACATTTCAGAAGAAGAAGAAACCGAGCAGGGGCTTGGTCTCAATCTCATCAAGATGCTTCATCAGTTCTGCAGTGCAAAATCTTTGACATTATCCATGAATATCATTGAGGTGCATATTTTAAAACATTCTACAATTTAAGAGATTGTTTTGTTAAAGCTTGTGGTACAAGGCTGTGAAGTTCAGATGGCATGTCATCATTAGAGATATTGCGAATTTTGCCATTTTTGTCTCTTTAAAGATTTGTGCAGGAGGTTGTATTCTTAATTTGCATGGCTATCTTTAAGAAAATGATTTTCTTAGTGTGCATTCATTTGGACGCGTCTTGTTAACCTTTCATAAAGTTCCTAGCACATTAACTACTACTTCATTCCCTAGAGTGCTGCTAATTTAGTTGACAAATGCCTCCTTTTATGTTTTACATTGAAGAGTTGAAAGATATTCTCTTAACTGCATGAAAGAATTTTAGGATTTCGTGTGTGGTCGCTTGCTTGTGCATTAGCCCAAGTGCGTTTGATATGGACTCTTTAGGATTTGGAATCATATTCCTGCAACTCTGTAATATTAACTATTAGGCAGTGTTGAATTCTACAGGTGATGGCATAAGCTTTTTGACATTAAATTTTTACTTTTTTTAATGCTATGAGTTTACTTTGTATTTTGGCAATGGTGCTGCTACTGATTGACCCTCAAAGTGTAATGTTGAAATGTGACGTATCCTTGAATAATTGAATTTTACATTCCATGCATCTTAAATGCGTTCTTATCCTCATAGACACTCTCCTTCTTTATCATGGCATGCTGGGCATAGATACAATAAATTTGAGCATACATCTTTTACAGTTATTTTTTCCATACAAGCTTACCACTGATTGGTTGGCTTGCAAGGCTTTGAATATTTGATAAAACTGGATTTTCTTGAGCTGCAATTTTTTATTCAAGTATGGTTGAGGGTCATTAACAGATTATTAATTTTCTCATGTATAGCTTTCAAGTAGTGTTACAAGTTAAAAGGATTTGTTTGTTCTTGTTTATGCATATTTTACCCATGACTAAATAATAATAATAATATAATAATAATTTTTTATTTTTTGTTAGCGGTACCTAAAAGAATTTCATTTGATGAAATATCAAATCCTTTATATTCATGTTCTGCTGCTGACTTTTGTGTGAAAACAAGTCTGTTTATCATTAATAACTAACAGACTGACGTAGTTAACATGTAAAGACAACTGTTTTCTTCAGCCATACCCAACTAATGTTTATCATTTGTTGCTCACTGAATAACTAAAATGTTAATTATTTTATATATTTATTTTGCAAGGGTTTGTTTCTTGAACATCCTTTAGTCTGGTTTCATTTTATATGAAATTTTCATGTTTCCAGGTTCTCTCAAAGGTTCCGGCTGCTCTAAATAAACATCCTTCTCCGTTTTCTAATTTGAAGTATCTGAAGTTGAAAACTGACCACAAGGATGTCACTCTACCTGCCCATGTCTTGAATTACTTTCTTAGAAGCTCTTCTTTGCTGAAAGTATGCTTCTAATATCTCCCAAGGTAATCGAACATCTCCTTCTACATTCAAAGTTACTGTTGATGCCACATAAATAATAACTGCTTCAGTCTCACTCTAACATGCCTTGTAATTTCGTGGGCACAAAGCTGTGAAGCTATATGAAGGCAGTTCTTTCCATTACCATACGCATGTGAATGTCTTTCAAGTGCTTAGGTACTCCTTTGACACCTGTATTCTACATTCTAATCGATTGTGGCTTGATCCTTGTAGCATACTGCAATACAATATACGATGTTCTTTTTCCCGCAAACATTGCTTGGTTAATCCAATATATTGAGCAGCTCTGATTGAAATCAGCAGTTTGCATGAAACTTGCCGAGAAAGAACCCTGCATACGATGTGTTAGCAAAATTTGCCCAGAAGGTAAAAAGGAAATTGTTGGGTGATCTGTCGTTCTTGCATGTCGAATTTGCAAATATTTATTTACCTGTTGATTAAATAGGAGCGGCAGTTGTTCACTGCCAAAGGCTAAAATTGATTGATAACAGTTAAATTAACAAAGAGTTATTATTGATTAGGAGTTCAGATTTATCCATAGACTGGTAAAAAAAATCATTATTATGACAGGCTAGTTACAAGGCCATGAAGAATTTAACAACTAATTACCAACTCAAGGACTAATTGAGCAGGCTTAATTAGATTTACCGCGTTATGGTTTTTCATCTTTTAACTCCATTAAGCATCAAACAATTGCACATGGACAGACTTGATGTGCTCTCCATCTTATACCTCTGTTGCCATTCCGAACATCAGGCGTTACTACTCCTACGTAATAACACTTACATATCTTTTTAGGAATTGATGTAGTCAGGTGCTCACACCATTGTGGCCCCAAACTCTAGGTAGCCACCAATGGCTTCTCTTGAAGGATCTCCCTATCATCGAATGAACATGTCTAATTCTAATTTTAGAGTCATCTAATTAGAGATGAAAAACACAACAAACATTAATCACGACAATAATAATGGTGTGGTAGATCATGATTAATGAACTAAATCAGATTTAAAATAAGTTAATACAAAATTGATCTCTCATATGAAAACTTGAGGAGCAAGTACCAAGATATCTTCCAAGAGCAAATGCTTTGATGGGACTGTACGGAGGTTGCCAACCGTAACTTCGGTGTCATATGTTAGTTTTACAAACATTGCTGCAAGCCCAACATTATTAGAGTATGATCACACACTATGTAGGTTTACATACCGTCTCAAATTGATCATATGACTCGACAACCTTATAGTACACAACCTTACTTGTTCCTAGGCAATATACAATGCTCCACAAGTTACTTTACAACATGGTAATGTAAAACCTCTTCTACCTCAAGGACTTTATCAAACACAAGTAATGTTGTAAATAGATAGGGTTAAGCTAGCTTAATACCTAAGTAGTTCTTTGAATAAGACAGACAATCAATAAGAAAACACTTGTTAAATTCATTGATCAATGTTGGGATGGTGCACAAATCCCTTAATGAAGTTATTATTGTTTGGCTCATTACAAATCCAAATAGCCTTTCATTGATTCTTTATGCTATCGACAAACTCAATCAATAGTTTGAAAAAAATAAAGACTCGTTTTCATGAGCACTTCTATAAAACAAAGGTAGAGTTGTCATTGATTCAGGATTCTAAAACCAAATGCATAATAGTTATAATAAAGCAAGAGTGCATTAAATTCATTATGGAGTGGATGTAGTGGAGTATTACAACGAGGTTTATGGGAACCAAGAACTTGGATATCTACATCCCAACAAATGATCTTGTTCGATATTAAAAGATGTCTGAGAAATGAGAAGAAAAAAAAAGCCATTGAGGGGAATATACCCAAGTGGCTATTTCAATGAAGTTGAAATCGTACATCCAATTATTTACTTAAACTCTAATGAAAAGTTCGATGAAAAACATTATTAACATTGAGTATCTTGGTATTATTCTTGTAAGAATTAAACATTCCCTTATAACAACTTTCTTTTTGAAATTAATTTTGATAGAAGAAATTAAATAAAACATATGAAATTTTAACCAACATCATCGGTAAAAATTAAATGGATATTGTTATGGTTAAAGTCAAATGTTCAATGCACCAAATCAACATGTTGGCTTGTTTTTAATCAATTTTAATTTCAACACTTAAATTATTAGAAATTATGTGAATTTGGAAAGTTGTAGGGAACTAGTTCTCAATCTACTGTGCATACACACATAATTTCACAGGTAGTCATTAAACATTCTATCATTGAGTTTGTGCTCGATTTTTAGAAAAATTATTTGAATTTCTCACTTTTTAAAGAATTCAAAGTAAAGGGACTGCAACTAAATTTTTTGAAAAAATACAACCCTTTTTATACCAATAAGGAAGAAAAGGAAAAATCAGTCATGACAACCAAGGAAATGAGAGAGGGAAAAAAAGAAAAGAAGAATGGAATCAATGGATTGTCAGAATCACATTAGAGCTCCATCACTATCATGTGCTGTCGCACAATGAATTCCTTGCCAAGATGATCCAATGATACTAAGAAAGGTCATTGTCATATCTTGGAGGAGGCTATACACACCTTCTTAATATAGTAGCCTTTCTCACACGCTAGCGATTGTAACACACAAAACACCTTTTAACATCTTTCGTCTTTGATTCTCTCATAACTTTTTAATTTAGTCACAATTTTCATCTCTCTCAAGCTTAATAAAGGCCTAAATAGGAGAGAAGAAAGGAAGGGAAAGGAAATAGATAAATGGCCCAAATTGAGTAAGCTTATTATAGTTGTGTCCATGACACGAGTTTCTAATTTGACAGGTTAGTCTAGGTTGACCTAAGTTATGAATTTGACATGTTAACATGAGTGGACCTAATAAGTCACCGTCTCAATTTCTTTTTAAAAGATATCATCTTGAAATATTTTTTAAAGTCAAATCATGTTCTTAAACCTTTGGAATCGCCAAATCAAGTAGGTCACGTTGAGCCAACTTCTATATAACTTAATTTGAAGCCCAAGTAAGGAAATGGATCAGGTTGGGAGCTTATAATATTGACACATTGGGCCAGCTTTAGTGACATTTTTGAAGAGCTCACAATGAATTGGACATTCTTTCATATATTAAAAAAAATCACTTATCTTTTTTAATAAAATAAAAATAGTTTGAATAACATTATCTTAAAATATTTATTCACATAAGGTTTTCACTAGGTATATTGCTTAAGTTTTTCCCTCCTCCTATGACTATAATTTTGAGTTGTCAAAATGTTTTAAAAATAATTATCTTTCGACAAAATTCTCTAGTATTGGCAAGCCCTTCTGCCTTGCATCCTAATCTATTAAAATCTTGGATATCTTGTCATAATAGTCAATGAGTTATAGGTCAACTGATATTGATATCATCCTTATTTATTAGAGTGTTAGAGTATTGTGTTTGAACCTCTTCTTTGTCACATACAATAATTTGTATAATCCTTCTTTATAATTCAAGGAGATTGATATATTACGTTGCTATCTTTATTTTTTTAATAAGTTAATTTTAAAATGTCATGATGAAGATATAAATTTACCAAAATTGATGAGGCTTTGGTCTTAGAAAAGGTTCGAACTTTAAAGAGTGTTTAAGCATTGATTGTAACAACAACTTTAAACTTGATATAGACAAGTTGGATGTTTAATCAATCATACACTTGATTCTAAGATCTTGAAAATTTTAATTCTAATTCACATTATGAGTTCAAAAACCAATCAGGTTTAAAGATGCAATGGATTAACATTAGTTTAAAGATTATACAATACTTTATAATAAATGATTGGATTTATACACAACTAATACATGACAAATGAACAATATGACAACATAACTAGTCAAATATTTTATTTAAGAAAAAACCCTAACTAAACCATTTTTTTTTAATTATGTCAATTATGAACTGAATTAAACTGAATTGAAAACCAATTCAAATCAAATTGCCTTAGGTAGGTTCATTTTTTATTTATTAACAGGTAACTAATAGGTCTTTTAATTAGGATTGTTTTGTTTTGTTTTGTTTTTTTATATATACCTAGGCTTTTAATGCTTATTTACAATAATTATATATTGAATTGGGATTAAGAAATTTTCATAATAAGCTTGGTTTTTTTGTAGGCTTTTATTAACAACTAAATGGTTTATTGTAATAGACTTTTACTCCCCACTTATTGGGTATTTGTAAAGCCATAAAAGAGACTTTTGCATGATATAGACTATTTAACTTAAAGGTGACGGGGGAAAATTTCTTTAACAAAACAGGCTATCTAGCTAGCAAGTCTAAATCTAAAAGGTTAGGCTAGTGCGTTTAGAGCATGTTTAAAATTATGATTGTGATTATGATTCAAAGTATTTTTTGTTTAAAAATACATTAAAATAATATAAAAAAATATAATTTTTAACAAAATAAAAAATTAAATTTTTTAAAAACGCGAGTTGAACCGTGTTTCTAAACAATATGTTAGTCTAAAAGCAAAAGGTTTAGGTGCTTTTGGGTATGGAAGTTAGGGATACATGCCTTTTATATATATATATATTGATAACATATTTTCCACCCAATTTGTTTTAAAATAAATAATAACATGTCATTCACTTTAGATAATAAATTCAATTTTCAACCTTTTTTCACAAAGTCCTTTTAACAATGGAAACAAAAAAAGGTTGTATTTCTTTAAACTTAGTTCTATCATTTGTTTTTAACTACAAATTAAAATTTTATTTCATAAAATAAATATTTAATTTAACGTCAATAATTCTTAGAGACTTCATAAACATATCTCAACACATAAAACAATATCAATAATTCAATAAAATTCAAAATGATAGTGTAGAAGGGAAAAATTTGTCCATAATGAATTTTTGACGTTGAAAACAATGTAGCATAATAAAAACTTGCATTATGTTTTAACTGTATTTTTAATTGTAATTTGTAATGTTCTTTTATAATTTGTTTTTGTCTAAAAGAGAAGTTTTAATGCTGATTATTTCTTACATTCCAATATTAATGCTGTTTTCATTGTGCTCACATATATATAAACAAATTCAAACATTCCAATATTAATGTTAATTAGCCACATTAGCCAAAAATAAAAATAATAAAAATCCTAGAATGTATATCTCATTTGCTAATTGGTATCATCGAGCTTCCTAGGTAATAATGGAAAATGCAAGGAAAGCACAAAAAGAATTATTTTTTGTCAATTACTTTTGATTGCAGGACAACATTGAAGGGAATGTGATGGTTTTGAGGTAACATTGCTTAATTTCTTTTTATTTAATGTTGGTGTCCGGGTCAGCTTGCGCGCATCTCAACTAATTCTACGAGTCCTAAAGTTAATGACCATGTAAGCCTCTTTAGTTACCATCATATTAACAATTATAAAGTTCGAACCTGAAATTATAAAAAAAATAAATATTTTAGTTCTAAACTTTTACCACTGAATACTATAAGGTTAACATTGATTAATTTTGAATCTGAAAAATTAATTGAAAATATTATTTACCGGAGAGGGATGCATTTGTAGTTATCCATTAACTTTCTACTTCCCGTCCCTAATCCTTTATACATGCTCCAAACAGTGAGTGAAAAGCCGCCGAATTTAACACTCCCTCCCCACAAAAAAAATTCTACGAATCCCTCAAATTCCCATCTACTGTCGCGTCTCCGGTGAAATTCTCAGGTGGGTATCCTTAAAACCCTTTAAATTCAAATTAGTATGCAATAAATTCATGCAGCACGGGCTGTTTAAGCCTTTAATAGATAGGGGTTTATTGGTTGTTGCCTATGGTTGATTGTTATCTACATAAATTGGAAGATTTTTAGTTTAGTTTTAACACACAAAGAAGTTTACTTCTTCTTTTTTTCCCCTTTTAATCCAAGCAAGTCATAAGATTTTGTCTTCCAAATGCAATTTGACTTGGGTCATTGATTCAAAACAATAGATTTTAATCAGGTAATATTTTTTATTTCAAATTGGTATGCAGTAAAATCAATCAATTAGTCTTCGTTGGTTATTGGTTTTGGAAATTAATTGGCTTAATCGGAACAACAAAGCATGGATTTTAACAATTATTTTCTTCGTAGTCTCATTTATTGGATCGTAATAAGTAATTCTAGTGTTTTTTCATTCATCAGGGTTGGTGAGATAGAATGGAATCAAGGACTAGGAAGAGGTCATCGCTGAACAACAATGAAGACAGGATCAGCACGCTACCAAATGTACTTCTCCATCGCATTTTATCTTTTGTGGACGCAGTACAAGTTGTTCAAACCTGTGTTTTGTCCAAAAGATGGATGAATGTGTGGAAATCTCATCCCTATCTCGACTTCAATTTTGAGACATTTTCATCCTTAATAAATTCAGATTATTATGAGGATGAGATGGTCAATTTCACTGATTTTATCAATCAAGTTTTAGTACGTCGCAATAACTTTAAGGCTATTAAGATTTCCTTGGATTTATGTGGTCATACTCGGTACAGTTTGGTAGAATCTTTGATATATTATGCAGTTAAACATCATGCGGAAGAGATATGTATAGATACTGCTTGTCGCGATGTGCCAATTGTGTTGCCTCGTTGTTTCTTTAACTGTGAATCATTGAGAAGCCTAAAATTGAGAATTGATGGTGGCATAGCTTTGCCAAAATCATTGGGGTTGCCGTCTTTGAAGACATTGCATCTTGGAGGGGCCCAGAATTTTGATGGGAAGATTTTCTCAAGTTGCCCGAATCTTGAAAATCTGACAATTGAAGATATATGCTTAAACACGATTGAAAATTTCAATATTCATGCTCTTAATCTGAAAAGCTTGGAAATTTTGAATTGGAGATATAGTAGAATTATGCGTGGATGCAAGGTTATGTTATTTGCTCCAAAGCTTACCAGTTTCAAGTTTGATGGGAACACTCCTTTATTTTGGTCTGAAGTGAATCTTACCTCCTTAGATGATGTAAATGTAGTCTTGCAGAGATACTATTACAGACATGACTATCAATTCTATGTAGATGAAGATGAATACATTTCAGGTGAAGATGAAACCAAGCAGGGGTTTTGTCTGGATCTTCTCAAGATGCTTCATCAGTTCTGCAGTGCAAAATCTTTGACACTATCCATGAATATCATCGAGGTGCGTATTTTAAAAAAATTTACAATTTAAGAGATTGACCTGCTAAAGTTTGTGGTACAAGGCTGTGAAGTTCAGATGGCAAGTCATCATTAGAAATATCATGAATTTTGTCATGTTTGTGGTTCTAAAGATTTATGCAGAAGGTTGTATTCTTAATTTGCATGGCTATCTTTAAGAAGATGATTTTCTTAGTGTGCATTTGTTTAAATGTGTCTTGTTGACCTCTCATAAAGTTCCTAGCACGCTAACAACTACTTCATTCCCTAGAGTGCCACTAATTTAGCTGACAAATGCCTCCTTTTATGTTTTACATTGAAGAGTTGAAAGATATTCTCTTTAATGCATGAAATAATTTTAGGATTTCATATGATCCCTTGCTTGTGTGTTAGCCCATGTGCGTTTGATAAGGACTCTTTAGGATTTGTGTCATATTCTTGCAATTCTGTAATCTTACCTACTAGGCAGTGTTCAATTCTGCAAGTGATGACATAAGCTTTGTGAACTTTTTTAATGGTATGAGTTTGCTTTGTAATTAGGCAATGGTGCTGCTACTGATTGACCCTCAAAGTATAATGTTGAAATGTGACGTGTCCTTGAATAATTGAATTTTACATTCAATGCATCTTACATTCTTAACCTCAAAGGCTCCCTCCTTCTTCATGATGGAATGCTGGGCATAGATACAATAATCTGAGCATGCATCATTTAGAGTTATTTTTCCTTACAAGTTTACCACAAGATTGATTGGCTTGCACAGCTTTGAATATTTGATAAAACTGGATCTTTGTGCTGCAATTTTTGGTTAAGTATTGTCGAGGGTCACTAACAAATTGTTAATTTTCTCATGTCTCTTTCAACTAGTGTTACAAGTTAAAAGGATATGTTTGTTCTTGTTCATACGTATTTTACCCACCACTAAATTATTATTAATATTATTTTATTTTTTTTGTTAGCGATACCTAAAAGAATTTCCACAGTAGTTTCATTTGGTGAAATATCAAATCCTTCATATTCTTGTTCTGCTACTGATCTTTGTGTGATAACAAGTCTGTTTATCATTAATAACTAACGGACTGACGAAACTGTTTTCTTCATCCATACCCAACTAATTTTTAACTGGTTATCATGATCATCTATGGACATCAGGTTTCATGATGAGATTGTTTGTCAAAAACCTTGGATTTGTTGCTCACTGAATCACTAAAATGTTAATTTCCTTGTTTTTCGCAAAGGTTTCTTTCTTAGTTGAACATCCTTTAATCTGGTTTTATTCTACATGAATTTTTCATGTTTCCAGGTTCTCTCCAAGGTTCCGGCTGCTCTAAATAAACATCCTTCTCCATTTTCCAATTTGAAGTATCTGAAGTTGAAAACCGACCACAAGGATGTCACTCTACCTGCCCATGTCTTGAATTACTTTCTTAGTAGCTCTTCTTTGCTGAAAGTATGCTTCTAATATTTTCCAAGGTAACCGAACAGCTCCTTCTACATTCGAAGTTACTGTTGATGCCTCTTAAACAATAACTGCTTCTGTTTCACACTAACATGCCTTGTAATTTCTTAGGGCACAAACCCACAAAGCTCTGAAGCTATTTGAAGGCAATTCTTTCCATTACCATACGCATGTGAATGTCTTTCAAGTGCTTAGGCACTCCTTTGAGGCTTGTAATCTTCATGCGAATCGTGGCTTGATCCTTGTAGCCTACAGCAATACCATATACGGTGTTCTTTTTCCTGCAAACATTGCATGGTTAATCTCATATATGAGTAGCTCTGATTGAACTGAGCAAGTTTCAGGACTGAAACTTGCTCAGAAAGAATCATGCATACAATGCCAGTTAATGCAAAATTTGCCTAAAAGATAAAAATGGAAATTGTCGGGGTATGCGATGATGCCCTTCTTGTGAATTGAATTTGTGACATTTGTTTTTTAAATCCACATTAAGAAAGCTAAATGATACGAGAATTTCACGTAACTATAGACATGGATTACTATGGATGATTATAATAGTGAAATTATCTTTTTACCTCTTAATAACTTAAATTTAAGCCTTGATTTAGGGGTATTTGGGTCTTTTAGCTGGCTTAGTTGTCATTAGAAGATAGATTGCTCGGGGTGTTTGTGTGTTTTTTTTTTTTTTTTTAATTTTTTAACATAGATAAAATAATTTTTTATATTTATGCTATGTTTGTTTTCCGGAAATTGGTTTCCGGGAAATCATTTTTCAAACTTTCCTGTGTTTGTTTGTCATTAGGAAAGTTGGCCAACGGAAAACACTTTCCGGTCAACGGAAAACACTTTCCAGTCAAAGAAAAATTTGGCTTGGTTTCCAGGAAAGTGTTTTCCTTTTATTTTGGGCGGAAAACACTTTCCGGAAGTTGTGAAAAATTTAGAGATGTCATATTATTTGCTGATTATATCAAATTTGGTCCTCAAACTTTTGATTGCTATATATATTTTGTTTTTAATATTTATTTTTCAATTTCATCCCTTAGAATTTAATTTTTATATTAATTTTGATTCTTATTTTTATAATTGTTATTTGCTTTTCCCTTATCATTTTTAATTGAAATTTTTTATCTATCAAATTTGGTCATCATTCTTTTGATTGTTACTTATTTTATTTGAAATAATTTATGAAATGTTAATTATTATTATTTTAATTTCTTCATCTTTTAATTTTTTTATTTTTTAGATTTGATCTCTATTATGTTGATTATTATTTATTTTATTTGAGATAATTTATGAAATTATATTTTTTTTCAATTTTATTCTCATTTAACTTTTTAATTTGTAAGATTTGTTCTTCATTATTTTAATAAACTTGAAAAAAAAATAAAACATTAATAAGTTATTTTCCAGCTCATTTTTCATGACATAACCAAACACTGGAAAGTGTTTTCCAACTTATTTTTCATTACACTACCAAACATCGGAAAATAATTTACTTTTTCGGAATTCACTTTCTAAAAAGAAACTACTTTCCAGCAAACAAATGGGGCTTTAGAGTCAATAAAATTTAGAAATATTGACCAAGGGTTTTCTTGGCTTTTTTTAATATTTATAATAGTAAAAATATTTCTTTATCTCTAAGATCAAAAAATAATGGGCTGGTGGATAAGGGTATTTTGGGTTTTTTTCAATTTTTATATACAAAAAAATAACGCTTTTAACCTCAAAAAAGACAAAAAAAAAAGCTTTGTTTTTTGGGGTATTTTGGTATTTTTACGTAGGTATTTTGTGTAATTAAGAGGACCATGTGGACGTTTTAGTATTTTTTTCGTTGTATTTTTTATTTTCTTAATTGAAAAGCTACTAGCGCGTGTTTCACATGTCTTAGTGAGTGGACGGTGCCCATGCCACTAAGGAGGCGCGTGAGACGCTTCATGGTGGTCAAATCTGGTTGTTTCCTGTTTAACTAGATGCGCAATTGTGCTCTCTTCTATATGATGCGGCGTGTGTAAACATATAATGGTTAGGTTGTTGCTGGTGATTGATTATTTGTGTTTTTTTTCTTTCTTTTCTATTTCATGATAGCTAAAATGCACAATTGTCATATCTTTGTTTGCCAGACCTTACCCTTTTACTCTTTAGTGACTTAAATTTAAGCCTTCATTTTAGGGGTATGTAGGTATTTTCTTCTCGCTTGGTGGTTATTAGAAGATTGTTTGGGGGTATATATATATTTTCTAATTTTAACACAATTAAAGCATTTTTTTTATCTCTAAAGTCAATAAAATTTAAAACTGTTGTCCAAGGGTTTTTTTTGGATAAAAAAGATAGGCTGTTGGACAAGAATATTTCAAGTTTTTTCAATTTTCATATATAATAAAATAACACTTTTAATCTTAAAAAAAATAAAAAAATAGCTTAGATTTTATAAAAACATAACGTGTATGCCATACCTAAACAACTTGCCAGATCCACATGCTTTGAGCCTCAGAATTAATACCAGAGATTCAGCAAGTTTTCCCAACCATACCAGGCCAAAGCGCCTAACTTCATCTTAAGGTGCCACAGAATTAATACTTGAGATTCAGCAAGTTTTAATGATTTGAATGCCATGACTAATTAACTCTGTTGCCATTACTTAGACACCAAAAAATAAACTGATCGGAAATTATTCTACACAATGGGTGCAAGGCACATTTAGAAACATTATTGGCTCTTAATTAATTTAATATTTTCTTAATGTTCCATCTCTGTCAGTGTAAGATCACTTACAAGTGCTTTCTGGCTTTTTTCTCTCTCTTTTCTTCAACCTCAACACATTAGATTCACCTTTACCTACCCTTCTTCATCGCATCCCACCTTTTCCATTCATTTAATCCCTACCACTGATGGTTGCCTTTTCATTTGCAGGGATTCTCCATCACTAGGATTGCACTTGCTTTTTGTGCGTGCAACAGCTTAATAACCTGTTCTCCAGCTACATTTACGAGCCTCTTTTGACTGCTACAGCAAGAATTTACTTGGCTCTCTTGCAATGCACCATTACTCTTTGCCATTGATGAGGCATCGTTCTGTTGTTTGTTTGCTGAATGCATTTCTTTTGTAATGCTTTTTGTTGTTGCTAAATTCAAGAATACAGGTGTTGCCTAGCTTTTTAAGAATGATCAATCAAATAATACATTCTCTCAAATTATATAAGCTTTTGTTCTTACAATTTCTTTGCATTGTGAACCCTTTCACACACTGATAGTTGCCCATATTCACCTAAATTTGCTTCATCTGCACAATTGTTTTTGCTTCGTTCAACGTTCTCTTAATCATAACTTCAGCTGGTTTTTCTAAATTTTATTAGCAATATTGATAGGCATGGTTTGCCGGACCAATCACTTGGGAATGACTTAGGTTCACATGAAACAGTTTAAATACAAAATTATTCTTGGGTCTCAACAGAAATAAGGTTGCAGGCAAGAAGTTGCCAGATCTTATCGACACTTGCCTTTAGGTTGGGGTCTTTATTTGTCTTTTTTTTTATAAAAAAAAATAAAATAACATGAAGCTTAAATACTTGCCCTCGTGGTTGATGGTGAATATATTAGATTTTACTGGAGCCGATATTTTTATGAGAACAAGTTTGTTCATTTATATTTAAAAACAAAAACAACATAGTTAAGATAAAATTATTTTTATTGATTTTACACCGCTTTGACATAATCTCTTAGATAACTTAAGTTTCAAATTCAATTGTGTTTGAGTTGAATCTGATCAATTTAACCTAACAGACTTAAACTTGACTTGGTTGTCTAGCTCAAAACATGATCTAACTCTTAAAAAATTGTCAAGTTGTTGTCATTTAATATATACCTAACCCGATCATGCTAAAATACAAAATAACAAACTATTCAAGGATAAAAAAATTTATGAAATAAAATAAAAAAATAATAATATATCATATTGACCTAGATCAATAATATGACCACGGTAAACCAACCTCGTTAGACTTTTTTTTTTTCACCTTCTTTTTTTCCTAGTAGAGCTTTCATTAGATTTAGAAAATAAAAAATTAAAGAATTATTAAATAATCAATTATGAAATTAAAAAAAAATCATGGTGTTTGTAACGTATGCACTAGCTTGTGAGGAAGCTCATCGCAGTAGAGAGGCATGTTTAACATCCCATGAGATCTAATGACTACCTTTCTAAGTATATCATCGAAATCATTTTCACAGGGGCTTTCTTAGAGGGCAGAGCATGAAGGTTAGTCATGTCCGACATGGTTCTGGTGACCACTCTTTTTTCTTTTTGTATTTTTTCTCCTCCCGTCGGTCTTAGCGCCAAATTCCTCTACTTCTTCCCTCCAAGTAATTGGTTTTTTTTTTTTTTTATATCAAATTAGATTCTTTATCTACAATTAATATCAAATGCATAAATAATGATTATTTTTTTACATGTTGTCTTTTGTACTACTAACCAAATTCATATATTCCATTATTAATGATGCCAACATTAAAGGGTAATGTTAATTAGGCAGAAATAAAAATAATCCTTAAGGGTATAATTCAACTAATCGGGTTTTAGATTTGTTCCTTAAAGATTATTAGTTCGATTTACTAGAGATTTATATGGTTGTTAACTTTAGAATCCATGAAATTAATCAAGATAGGCGCAAACTAGCTTGAAAACCCATGTTAATTAAAAAAAAAAAATAAATAACAAAAATACTAGAATGTATATCTCATTTGCTAATTGGTATTACTATGCTTCTTGGGTAAATAATGGAAAAAGCAAGGAAAGCGCTTAACGAATAAATTCTTGCCTAATAAAAAAGCAATTGCGGGAAAACATAGAAGGGAATGTGATTTTTTTTAAGGTAACATTGCCGTATTCTGAACTTTGAGAAATTGTTTGAAAATATAATTTATATCAGAGGGATGCATTTGTAGTTAGTTTCCCATGTCTACTACCCGTCCCTGATCCTTTATATACGCTCCAAACAGCGAGTGAAAAGCCGCCGACTTTAACACTTCCTCTCCAAAACAAACAAATACGAATCCCTCAAATTCCCCTCAACTGTCGCGTCTCCGGCGAAATTCTCAGGTGGGTATCCTTAAAACCCTTTGAATTCAAATGGGTATGCAATAAATTCATTCAGCACATACTGTTTAAGCCTGTAATAGATTGGGGTTTGTTGGTTGTTGCCTATGGATAGATAGATAGATGTGTTCATTGGTATCTACATAAACTGGAAGATTTTGAGTATAGTTTTAACACACAACGAAGTTTACTTTTTTTATTCCTTTTATTTCCACTCACTTTTAATCCAAGCAAAGCATAAGATTTTTTCTTCCAAAAACAATTTGACATAGGTCATTGATTCAAAACAATAGATTTTAATCAGGTTTTTTTAACCCCGTAATCTCATTTGAATTCATTATCTAGAAAAAAATGACAAATTATATTATAATCGAAATAATATATGTTAATTTTCTAATATAATAGTAATATTGATCCTAGAGTATTTTTTTTTAACGAAAAGATAGAAAAATACGAAGTTGTGTTTATGATATCCAAATTGTATACCCTTTTCTTTTCATTTTTTCTCATGAAACTTTTTATATTAAATTTTGTTTATAAGGTGAATCAAAATTCTTAAAGATATACTTTGGCATGAAATGCTGTATTATTATAAATAACGTTTTGGTACATATACTAATAATAAAATAGTCTCTGAAAATTAACAAATTCATTTTTAAGCCAATCAAGAGATTATATTGGCAGTATAATTATAGCTGGATAGTACAATTACAAGAAAATTTAGTGTGATGGTTAATTTGAAATATAGGATGCTGCACTGTAATTATAACTCTTTTTCAAATTTCAATGACTTCGTAACATTCCTTCCTTGTTTACTTTTTGTTGTGGAATTTGCAGTTCTCAATCAATAGGTATCTCCTTGTCTCTCCACATTAACAATGGAAATAATCATACTGGAACCAGATGGACAACCTCAAAACAACCAAGAACCAACAGGGGAACCAAGGACTAGGAAGAGGTCATCACTGAACAACAATGAAGACAGGATCAGCACGCTACCAAATGTACTTCTCCATCACATTTTATCTTTTGTGGACGCAGTGCAAGTTGTTCAAACCTGTGTTTTGTCCAAAAGATGGATGAATGTGTGGAAATCTCATCCCTATCTCGACTTCAATTTTGAGACATTTTCATCCTTAATCAATTCAGATTATTATGACGATGAGGTGAACAATTTCACTGACTTTATCTATCATGTTTTAGTACGTCGCCATAACCTTAAGGCTGTTAAGATTTCCTTAGATATACTTCGTGATACTCGATGTAGTTTGGTGGAATCGTTGATATATTATGCAGTTAAACATCATGTGGAAGAGATATCTGTAAATACTGCTCATTGGGATATGCCAATTGTGTTGCCTCGTTGTTTCTTTGACTGTGAATCATTGAGAAGCCTAAAATTGAAAGTTGACGGTGGCATAGCTTTGCCAAAATCTTTGGGGTTGCAGTCTCTGAAGACATTGCATCTTGGTGGGGCTCGGAATTTTGATGGGAAGATTTTCTCAACTTGCCCAAATCTTGAAAATCTGAAAATTGAAGATATATACTTAAACACGATTGAAAATTTCAATATTCATGCTCTTAATCTGAAAAGCTTGGAAATTTTGAATTGGAGATATGGTAGAATTATGCGTGGATGCAAGGTTATGTTATTTGCTCCTAAGCTTACCAGTTTCAAGTTTTATGGGAACACTCCTTTGTTTTGGTCTGACGTGAATCTTACCTCTTTGGATGATGTAAATGTAGTCTTGCAGAGATACCATCACAGTCATAACTATCCATTCTATGTAGTTGAAGATGAATACATTTCAGAAGAAGATGAAACCGAGCAGGGGCTTGGTCTCAATCTCATCAAGATGCTTCATCAGTTCTGCAGTGCAAAATCTTTGACATTATCCATGAATATCATTGAGGTGCATTTTTTAAAACATTCTACCATTTAAGAGATTTATTTGTTAAAGTTTGTGGTACAAGGCTGCAAGTTCATATGTCATGTAAACATTACAAATATTGTGAATCTTGCCATTTTTGTTGCTTTGAAGATGTATGCAGAAGGTTAAATTCTTAATTTGCATGACCATCTTTAAGAAAATGATTTTCTTTGTGTGCATTCATTTAGATTTGTCTTGCTGACCTTTCATAAAGTTCCTAGCACATTAACAACCACTTCATTCTCTAGAGTGCCACCAATTTAGTTGACAAATGCCTCCTTTTATGTTTTATATTGAAGAGGCGAAAGATATTCTCTTTACTGCATGAAAGAATTTTAGGATTTTGTGTGTGGTCACTCGCTTGTGCTTTAGCCCATGTGTGTTTGATAACAACTCTTTAGGATTTGCGTGTCGGGGGGTTGAAGTAGGGAGGGGTTTGGTTCATATTCTTGCAACTCTGTAATCTTAACTATTAGTGAGTGTTAAATTCTGCATGTGATGACATAAGCTTTTTTGACATTTAATTTGTACTTTTCTAATGCTATGAGTTTGCTCCGTAATTTGGTTGACCCTCCTCCAAGTGTAATGCTGAAATGTGACATATCCTTGAATAATTGAATTTTACATTCCATGCATCTTTTATAGCTATCTTTTCCTTTCAAGTTTACAGATACTGGCTTTGATTGATTGGCTTGCACTACTTTGATATTTGATAAAACTGGATTTTCTTATGGTGCAATTTTTGGTTTCAAGTATTGTGGAGTGTCACTAACAGATTATTAATTTTCTGTATGTATCACTTTCAAGTGGTGTTACAAGCTACTAAAAGAATATGTCTGTTCTCGCTGCACACATATTTTACCCATGACTAAATTATTATTTTTTGTTGGAGATACCTAAAAGAATTTCTACAGTAGTTTCATTTGGTGAAATATCAAATCCTCTATATTCTTGTTCTGCTGCTGACTTTCATGCGAGAACAAGTCTGTATATCATTAATAACTACCGGACAGACTTAGGGAACGTTTGGGAACGCGGCTGCGGCTGCGGCTGCGTTCTCAAAAATTTTGAAATTTTTTTTTTTTTTTTACTAAAATTTAATATGGTTTGTATGTTTTGGATCGTTTTGATTTGCTGATGTCAAAAATGATTTTTAAAAAATGAAAAAACATCATTGGCATGCATTTTGGCACGAAAAGTTATTTGAAAAGCACCCGCAACCACACTGCCAAACACGCTCTTAGTCAACATGTAAAGACAGCTTTTTCTTCAGCTATATCCAACTACTGTTTAACTGGTTATCATGATCATCTATCGACATCAGATTTCATGATGAGATTGTTATTTTATAACCTTGAATTTGTTGCTCACTGAATAACTAAAGTGCTAATTTCATTGTTTTTCTCTAAGGTTTCTTTCTTAGTTGAGCATCCTTTGATCTGGTTTCATTTTATATGAAATTTTTGTGTTTCCAGATTCTCTCCGAGGTTCCGGCTGCTCTAGATAAACATCCTTCGCCATTTTCTAATTTGAAGTATCTGAAGTTGAAAACCGACCACAAGGATGTCACTCTACCTGCCCATGTCTTGAATTACTTTCTTAGAAGCGCTTCTTTTCTGAAAGTAAGCTTCTAATATTTTCCAAGGTAATCGAACAGCTCCTTCTACATTAAAAGTTACTGTTGATGGTTCTTAAATAATATCTGCTTCACTTTCACTCTAACATGCCTTGTAATTTCTTAGGCACAAACCCACGAAGCTGTGAAGCTATTTGAAGGCAGTTTTTCAAGTGCATATGAATGTCTTTCAAGTGCCTAGGTACTCCTTTGGGGCTTGTAATCATCATTTTAATCGATCGTGGCTTGATCCTTATAGCATACAGCAATGCCATATAAGATGTTCCTTTTCCCGCTAACATTGCGTAGCTAATCCAATATATTGAGCAACTCTGATTGAACTCAGCTGTGTAGCTATGATTGAACTCAGAAGTTTGCCAGAAACTTGCTCAGAAAGAACCATGCATACGATGATATCATTTTTTTTTATTGTTGTTTTGCTGCATTCTTTTACATTTCAGTTTATTTATTTTTCTTTTACCATTTACTTTCTTTTTACTTGACATTTCCTAAAACAATGTATCTTTTAAAATAATATATCTTTCTTAAGCATAGAATATTAGACACTTACATTTCATTTGATTTATGAGGTTGTTATTTGATTCATTTCGGGATTACGTTCCTTTAAGCACAAAGAGATGCACATGGACAAACTCATTGTACTCTCAAGCATCTTATATCTTTGCTACCATTCCTAATATCTTTGCCTTCACAAGCTTGTAATGGACAAGACGATGCTATTACACTTTCAGCACAATATAACATGTATCCGTTTTTAGAGATTGATGGTATAGTTAGGTGGTCACAACCATCGTGACCAAACTCCAATCAACCATCAATGGCTCCTATTGAAGGATCATCATTCTATCAGAAAATGAATCCATCTAATGCTAATTTAAGAGTCATCCAATTGAAGATGAAAAACGCAACAAACACAACTTACCATGATAATATTATGGTAGTTATAGAATTATATAGGTCATGATCGATTAGCTATATCATATTTATAATGAATTGAGGCAAAATTGATCTTCCACGCAAAGAGAATAATGTGTTTGGTATTGTGGTAACTGTTGTGATTGTGGTTTGAAAAAAGTTGTTTTTATAAAAAGTGTTTTTAGTTGAGGTTGATTTGATATTTATATATGTTTGGTTAAAACTGTGGTTGAAATTGAGGTTGAACAAAAAGTAGTTTAATGTGTTTGGTTAATAATGCTTTTTAAATTGAGGTTATAAAATAAGTAAAAACTATATATATTAATATTGATGGTTTTAAATTTAAATATTGTAGAATTAATTACTACTATTACATCATGAAATAAATAATACTTTATATAAAATATTTTTTATTATTCCATTAAACTATCTATAATTCCATTACGTACAAAATTCATCCGATAAGAACTACAGTTTTCATAATTTTTTGAGTGTGTATTAAAATTAGATAAAATATTATCAGGTATAAAATTGATATTACAGTGCGAGTGAATTTAATTCACTTTATACTAGTTTTTCAGGAAAAAAAAATATTGTTCACATTACAGTGCGAGTGAATTTAATTCACTCTAAACTAGTTTTTTTAAAAAAAAATATTAAAAAAATTAATACACTGAAAAAAAAACTAAAACTAAAACTATTCACGTGAACAATGCAAGTGAATTGTACTGTTCATTGTTTTTAAGTGAACAGTGCAATTTTCTTGCACTGTTCACATGAACAGTGTATTAATGTACACTGTTCATGCTAATTGCACTGTTTAGTGAATAATGCAATTAGCATAAACAGTGTGCGAAAAGCAAGAATTCCTTACTTTTCTCTCCCTGCGTTTGGAACGCAAAAGTAACGTGGGACCCATGAACAAAAAATCTCGTTTTAATGTTTACCAAACGATTTAAATCTGTGGTTTAATTAAAATGCAGTCGCAGCTTGTAAACAAATACACTGGCAAATACTAAGGTATTTTTCATGAGCAAACACTTGGAGGTTCCTAGCCATATACTGAGTATCAAGGCTGCCAAACTAACCGCCTTAACCCATGACAAACAACACAATCTCCTTTCCATCCACTCCAACCAAAACCTCATGATCTCCCTCCCCTCGTGCATATAGTAGCCTTTAACCACCACCCTCTACATCCAAAACACACCATCAACTATGTCATTTCTTCATTTTTCCCAAGCCAAATAAACTGGTAGCTATATAACCCAACAACCCTGAAATCTTCTTTCCATCATGAAATTGAAGCATCAATCCACCAATACCCAGGTTGAAAATACGAAAACTTCTCTAACTAAAATCAAACCAAAATTCTAGTCAATTTCTACCCAAAATCAAGTAAAAAATCCCCCATCTCTACGATTTTAACCATAAAATCCAACATAAAAACACCTAAAAAAAAGAAGAAAAAAATAGTATCAAAACATGAGATACATGTGTAGTGCACCTCACACACCTATCAATAGGCTAACGCATGATTCCCATGCACTGACCTACTGAAATGATTTTTAATTATGTTCTAAGGACAAAATCACCTTTTCCCCTTCCCTTTATTACATAAGATTATCTGTGCATGTTTTTCATTATATGTTGAAGAATTGGAGTTTGCATAATTGTATGGCAACTTTGGGGTATAAAGCCATCACAAATTTATTTTTTTAGGTGCGATAAGTTTATAATCAGCAACCCATGTTGAGATTGGAATAGAATTATCTAAGGTGTAATTGTTTAACCTTGGTGTGAGCCTTTATATATATATATATATATATATATATATGTATATATATGTATGTTTGGTTGTGGTGGAGTTTATGCTCGAATAACGGTTTTCAATTATTTTTTTAAATAAATGGTAGGTTTATTTTTATATTAAGAAAGTTTATATTTTCACTTTTTGTTTGGATGTGTATTAATTATTTTCTTTATCAAATAATCAACTTGGGGATGGTAAGATCTTTATATGAATCTTGTCTCTCAGATATTTAGATGTTTTCATATAAAAAACAATAATAATTTTTATTTTTAATTTTTGTGTGATTGTTTGTATGTGTGTTGATTGATTTTTTATTTATTCAAGATTTAACCTAGGGATAATACAATCCTTAAACATGTCATGTTTCTTGAGAGTTGAAAGATACTAGATATGGTTGATATGCCACTTTGTTTTTTGTAAAAAAATACATATATCATTTTGTTTTGTGTGAACCTGGATCTATAAATTGAAGGAAATCTTAAGAAATATCATTTTAATATACTTTACTGGTTATCCAGTAAACTGTTATCATATTGATAGAGTCATCTTCGAGATGTCAACATTTGATTTCATAAAAAAAGCATTATTTATAATAAACATTTGGTTAATATTATTTTGAAACTTGGTTTGTAAATATAATTTAGATGTTTATACTTATTGTTTATTAAATTTTAATTTTGAATGTGTGGATGTTTGTTTAATTATTTTCTAGATGATAACTTTTATGTGATGAGTGAATTTGGATCGTGTTGATATGACCCCACATAGACCGATTTAGAACGAGTGGTGGCTTTTGGATCTTGAGTATAATCGAAGAAAATAAACTTGAAACCTAATTTATCATTTACCATTCTCTCAAATCTAATGTCTATATTTTAAAAGTGAGGATTACACCATGTTGTCAAAACTAGATCCCAAATCACTGTCTCAGGTCTTAGTAGTATTTTATCCTTAGTATCAAGTGCACATATATCAGTTTAGAAAAATTATTAGCATGTAAGCACAATAAGTATCTTTTTATCATTAAAAATAAATATGAATCAACTTACCTTAGGTATGATATATAAAATGATTGTTATTTTTTCTATTAAATAACCAATCATTTACTTAGAATCTTTAAAAGACCAATTAGTGCTCTTAGTTACTATAAAACTATGTGAATTTAATTCGATTCCTATCAATCATATCAGCTCACCAAGATGTCAAAAGAGAGAAAATGAGGGACTACAATGAGTCAAAAGTTTTTGACCCCTTTTCCAAGCTAGGTAGCCCTATATATATTTCAAAGAATTTATATGAAAAGAAGTGGGGGACATCAATCCCAAAAAAAATCTAGAAAATTGAAAAAAAAAACAAACAAATAAGAAAAAGAGAGAGAGAAGAAAGAGATTATAGAGATATACAAAATAAAAAAAAGGATAAAAACATATTAGAAAAAAAAACAAAAAAGAAAGAAAAAAAAGAAGGGATGTTGATCAACATTGCCATCCATGACAATCACACCATTATCAATAACCCTCATTAATAGACTCTTCATCACCAATTAACCTATACCAAAATCTTTTGAAATGCGCTAATAAAACGCAAAGACCCGCATATCTCTCTCTCTCTCTCATCTCTCTCTCTCTCTCTCTCTCTCTCTCTCTCTCTTCATAATAAAAGACCCTACACCAACTACAACATTTATCTTTGTTCATATTTATTTTTATAAGCATACCCCTATCAATTTAGGCAACCTTAATAAAAAGTACAACCTACAACTTTATCTTTCAAAAGTAAACACAAAGCAATTTATCATAGGTAGGATGCCTAGACTAATTTTATTTTTTATTTGAATAATCAGTTTTGTACTATAGAATCTTGGAAAAGCTAGTTAGAGATTTCCTAGTTACCTTAAAAATAAGCGGTGAATATTTTTTTTCCCATTTTTCCCTTTTTCTTTCAGCTCACTGAAACGTCCCCTATAATAACAATTATGGGGTTATGTTAAAAAAATTGAAAAAACATAAATCGATATTGATAATTTTTTTCCATTTTTACTGTTCATATTGCACAAGCATTCTATGCTTTGTTTCCTATAGATTTTTTATTTGACATTTCAATTATAGAACTTTATTTATTTTTGTATTTAAGTCCTTATTTATTGAGAAAAGAGATAGAAAGTTGCTAGAAAAGGGATATGGGAGAGAAATATCTTGAGTGCCCAAATTTTGACCATATATAACTCTGATTTTAGTGTCTATGAATTCATTTTTAAGAAAAAAACTCAACGAATATGGCTTTTACCTTTAATAATGTTAGAAAAAGTAGATCGAAACTAAAAAATGTTAATGACTTAATTTGATTTTGTGTTTTCTTGTCTATTAAAATGTGTTTTATGATTGGAAGAGGTCCATATGATATATTTTTTCATGTTTTGGAGTAAAAAAAAGTTGAAATTTTAGTTTGTGGGATCCAAAACGTTATACCCCGATTTTTTAATTACCTTTAGCGATTGCAAATTGTTGTAGATTAATAACACATCATTCGCTATCTATAAATAAATTATGGTATGGGCTCTTAAGCCCATGCTTGTATAGGCCATCCTTTCATGCCTAGACATGTCTAGGCTTGATTATTTAGTCCCTTTTATTTTAAAAAATATTTATATTAAAATAAATTATATTTAGATAAATAATTCTAATAATATTTAAAAAACTATTTGCTTATGTTATGCTTTTTAAATAATAGTTTTAGCTTTTTATTGTTATTATATATATATATATATATATATTATTTTTTAATTATTTTATATTCTTTCTTATAATTAATTATTCTTTCTTTTTCATAATATCTCATACAAATAATCAAAATATCTTTTTTCCTGATTTAAAATTACTTTATAGATTATAGATTATGATAAGTTTTTATTTTAAAAACAATGCTACCAACATCTACCAAAATTGAAAAGAAATAAATGAATAATAAAAAGAGAGTTTTGGATAAATAATATTTTTTCCTACTAAATTTAAATCATTTGAGTCTTAATGGATGTTTGTTTAAGTTTTATTCAAATAACTATACATAAAACAAATCATAGTTCCATCGAAATTAAAAAAAAAAACACATAAATAAAATAATTAATAGAAGAAATATATTTTTACTCCTTGAATTTAATTCATTATAAATTTTTGGATAAATAATATTTTTTCCTACTAAATTTAAATCATTTTAGTCTTAATAGATGTTTGTTTTTATTGCTTTAAGTTTTATTCAAATAACTATACATAAAACAAATCATAGTTCCATCAAAATTAAAAAACAAACACATAAATAAAATAATTAATAGAAGAAATATATTTTTACTCCTTGAATTTAATTCATTATAAATTTTTATGAATATTAATTTTAGTTACCACATAAAAAAAGATGGTTTTGAAAATGGCATGAAGAAATATTTATTTACGAATATTTACTAATACTCCTGCGCTATATAATGGTAATACGAAGTCATGGGCTTTCTAACGAAATAAAAAAAAGTCCATCTAATAAATCATATGAGAAGAGAAACAAAGTTATTCATTCTAAAATATTCATTTTCAAAAGATTTAAACAAAGTTATTTATTTTGAAATATCCATTATTTAATGAATTTTTTCTTTTAACATAGATGATTTAGACTTATGGATTCCACATCCAACCAATACTAAAATTATTTAAAAACTTATTTAGGATTTGATATTTCAAAAGTGTACATCGAGGGTTTATACTAAAAATAAACACCACCTCTACTAAAAGTTTAAATTAACAAGTTAAAAATATATTTTATACTTTGTATAAGCACCTTTTTTCAATTAATTAGAATGAATTAATTCTTTTAATTATTTGTGCTTTTAATTCTTTGAGGACGATGACCGTTTAACTTCAAGCTTTTATTTCAGTCAATAAATAGTATTGGATATGCGTATAAACGTTTTTCACTTAATTTATATGAAAAGTTGATCTCCAAAGGGTAAATTATTTTCTTAACAAAGTAGAAAACAACATGTTTTTGACATCAAATTTTTTTTTTTTCTTCATGTATCTAGACATAATTGTGTCAGGTAAAAAGTCTTTTTTTTTTATATGAACTTTTGCCAAAAACCTCACAAGTTAAAACAACTTCTTTATTTATGTATTTCCCTTTTTATGTAAGAAATATGTTTTTTATTAATAGCATGAACTTTTTAATAAAAACTTATCATTATTTAAAAAGCAGGTTTTGGATTACAAGAAAGTACGAAAAAATCATTTACTTAAGAGAATGGTTGAGGGTAGCTCAAATAATCATCATCAATCAAAAGATAATAAAGTTGAGCTTAAAAAGAGTGAAAAGAAAAAAATGACCTAAACATTTGGTCTTGATTTTTTAACATACTTATTAGAAAATTAACCTCGAACCTATTCCGAGGCAATGTCATGTCCTAAAGCTTTATATTGGGAAAAGATAATCAATAAAAAAATTGAATCTATTATGAATGATCATAATCATACATGAGAACTAATGAATCTTCCTTTGAAAAATAAATCATTAGGTCATAAATGGATCTTTAGAAGAAAGATGAAAGTTAATGGCTCTATTGACAAATATAAAGCTAGATGAAACTTGATGGCGCTATTGATAAATATAAAAGCTAGACTTGTTGTTAAAGGTTTTAGATGACAATAAGGTTTTGAATATTTTGACACATATCCATCTGTGTCAATAATAATTTCCATACTAACATTAATAGCCATTGCAGTTATTAACAAGATTGAAATACATCAAATGGATATAAAAATAACTTTCTTATGGAATAACCCTATGAAATTGTTGTTAATGGACAAGACAAAAAAGTTTGTGAGCTTGTCAAATCATTATATGATTGAAACAAGTATCTAAATAATGACATGAAAAATTTGACAAGGTTATGTTGTCAAATGAGTTCAAAATCAATAATTTGATAAATGTGGCCAAAATCAATGCCAGTTATTTGTGTCCATTATGATAATCAGTCAACAATTGAAAGAGCACAAAGTAGTAGTTTAATAGGAAATCTATACATTATAAACATAATAATGTTAAACACTTTCTCTTGAATGAAATTATTTTCATTGATTATGTAAAGTCAAAGAAAAATATTATGGATTCACTAATTAAAGGTTCATTAAGAGAGTTTGTGTATAACTCATCAAAAGAAATGAGCTTAAAACCTTTTAAATATGAAAGAGTGTAATGATAATAACCATACCTAGTTAATCGAAAATCCCAAGTCATGCAAAATTCTTGTGGTAGCACTAGAAAAATATTATTTCCTGCTTATTCCTAAGATTAAATAAGTGTTAGCTGCATCGTGATAAAGGGAAAGCTGAGCTCTTAATGATTTTCATATATTGGTGCTTTAAATGGAGTATAGTAGAATATTTTTAATAAAAACTCACCTATATAAGTGAAAAATATGGCCCTTTTTTTGAGAATTTCAATAAATACTGAATTTTCTAAAGCACTCATGAATCAGGGCCAAAATAAACACAACAATGAGAACCACAAGAAATCTCTAGGTAGAGAACTAGAGTAATCTTAGTTTACATAAAAGGCTGAATAGTGCAAGACATCGCGTTCAATATTTAGCACAATAAATTCGATAATATTTCACTAAGAAAGCTCAAAGCCAAAAGCTACATATCTTGATGTAGTGATATGCTAAATCAATATTTCTCAACAAATCTTTGAGTGACTTTAAAATCGATGAGCAATTTTTGTTCATATGGGTAATTGTTAGAAATTTGTTTAAATAATATTAGTTAAACAAATTATAGGTGAATGAAAAATTAATTTCAAAGAACCCTTGATTTTCTTACTAAAAATAACCTTGGTTTTTCTAGTTTTTATTCTTGATGTATGGTGGTTAATCAAAGATTGATAATGGTGGGGATTAATTTTTATTAACTCTTCAACTTTTTAACTTCCAAAATTCACTATAAAAAAGGGTGAAAAATACTTTCTAACTTGAAATTTTAAGATTTTTACATACTCTTTCTCACTTCATATTTTAATTTTTTCCTCACTTTAAGCTTTGATTTTCCACCCAAACTTAGAGTTTAAGTTCATCTTATTGAGATATATTTGAGTTTTATATTATTTCATTCAAATATCTTATTTAGAAGTGCATCTAAACTAAGGTGGTGTTGTTATAATATTGAGAGAGATATTACAAACATCTTAGTTGCACAATTAATAAGCAATAAAACCTTAAGGACAAAGGATTCAATCTTGACAATAACAAATATTTCATCACTTTAAAGTGCTTGAACAAGTAAGTACTTTTTTTGTTTTAATTTAAATATAGATATTTTTTTTATTACTAGTATGTTTATTAGAGTTTTGAATTAACATTGATTGCAAGTAGGGCTATTTAAAAATATCAATTAAACCAAGAAAACAAAAAAAACATTAACTGATAAAACCAAACTAAGAGAAAAACCAAATCAATCAATTAGAAAATCAAAAAAACTTTTGGTCCGGTTCAGTTTTGATTTCAAAAGTATGAAACCAATTGATTCGGACCGATTCAATTTAAAATTGAACCCTAAAGCAAACTCAGGTATAAAAAGCTAATTTTTATCTGAAACTGTATCCCCTTAATTTCCTTTCCTCCGCAGCCACCCTACCCCTCCCTCTTTATCTTTATAGTTTGTTGACTTTGCTCACCTCTCTCCTAATGTAACACCCTCAAATTATAATATCATGAAATCTCAAATATTTTTTTACTAAACTCTCTCCCAACCCCCCTCCCTTTCTTCCTTGTTCTCTCTATCTCTGGTCTTTTAATTTAGTGTGGTTGGAGATAGAAAAATATTAAATACTCTTATATTTTATATACTTTTTCACCATCTTCGACTCCTAATGATGTTTGATTGCTTATTTGGTGTGTGATTGCATATAGACATAGATAACACAAATGTGTGAGGACTTTGTTAGCTCCTACCATGACAAACTAACTTTCTATTTTCCTTCCTCTATGGTCCATTTGCTTTTCTTTTATTATGTTCCCATTATTATTTTCTATTCTATAGATTTTTCTACATTAAAGCTTTTGAAAAGAAAAATTAACATATTCATGCACTTTTGACCAAGTCTTTAATGTTGTCCCAATAAGATGACCTCTTTTTCTCTTTTGTGTAAATGAAGTAAAATTAGATTAGATACTTATGATTACTTCATTTCATTTTTTTTTTCATCATATTAATACCAAATTATCCCTTTGCTTTTTGCTAGCTTTATCCAGGTGTTTGATTTCCTATTTTTTCATGCTAAAAAATCAATTTTGATCGAATCAAACCGGTTTGGTTTGAATAAGTTTTTGGTTTGATCCGGGTTATTTTCTCAAGAAATTACTGTTTTTAATTCGATTGATTTTTTAGATCCAAACCAGACTGAATTAGATCGTAAGCACCCCTAATTGCAAATTTAATTATATATTTAGTATACAAGCTATATATATATATATTGAAAACATGTTTTCTATAAATTATATTTTTCCATGCTTATAGTTTTAAATATGTGTTAATTCTAGGTTTTTGTTGGACATCTTTTTTATAATGATAAACTAAATATTTTTACTCATTAGTTTAATATATATTTATAAACTTTGATCTACAGTAAAATACGTTATGTTTTAGTTTATAGTTTATAGTTTATAGTTTATAGTTATAGTTGTAGTTGTAACTGTAATGTAACGTAAGTGTAATGTAATATTAATTTAGAAGAAAGAAGTGCACATTTTGAGTAACAGTTATTGAAGTAGCCCAAACAGGCACATAAGCCCAACTCACTGCCTTCCACACCACTCCTGCATCTCCAGCCCCTTACTCTCCCAAGTCTTTAAGGACGGACAGCACTTCGCTGCTGTGAACCCATCGAGAAAGCGAGCTCACGAACACACAGCGAGAAAGATATAAAGATGGCAAGGAGGCGGCTATTATTGATGTTAAAACCTTTTGATGTTTACCAATTTGGCCAATCAAATGGCGGCTCTTCCATCACCAATTCTCAGGTAACTACCATATCTACATTACAGTACCACCACCACCACTTTTACTCTCTCCATTTTTTTTTACAGAATATTCAGAGCTCACTTGCTATTCATGGTTTCTTCACTTCAACCCTCTTAAATATTAGCCATTTCTTTTTGGGTTCTTCTCCCTTGTCTCATTTTCATTTTTCTTTTCGGTTTTAACATTTGGCTTAACCTTGATGAAGATACTCTGTTTGATAAAATGTCAAAGTTGATATTAGTGTTTTTTGGATTGTATTATTTTCATTGCGTTTGACATTTTCTGCTCTTATTTAGCTATCATGTCTGTAATAGTAGATGGCTATAAATCAAAATACTTAATTTTTATGTTTCAATGGAGGAATTCTGTTCATTCTCAAATTTGATGGCTGCTTGCTAGAAACTTTGTTGGTCAAGGAATGTTTGAAGGGACCATTTGATCTAAAGTCTTAGCCTCTCTTTTTTGGTCATTTTCTGTTTTTATCAATCATGTAAAGGTTTCTTCGATGTTTCTTACCCAATTTTGTGTTGGAATTATTGCAGGCTTTTCGTTATCTAGATAACAGGCGTAAGGTTCACAAGGATGCTGTAAACTTCTGTCAGGATATTTTACGAAAGAAATCAAATATTGATTGGGAACCCATCTTACGTACAAATTTGTCACAACCAATTCGGAATTTTGATTTGGTTGTTACTGTTGGTGGTGATGGAACTCTTTTACAAGCAAGTCATTTCTTGGATGATTCAATTCCGGTTCTTGGAGTGAACTCAGATCCCACACAAGTCAAAGAGGTTAGTTTATTTGTCAGGCTGAGCTTAGATTTGTGTTCATTAAGTCTGTAAGGATTTATTTAGATTCTCTTCTTTTTTCCCTTGATGTTAAGGTGTGTTCTGGATGTCCAATTACAGTATGCTCTTTGGTGTAGGTGGAGAAATTCAGTAATGAATTTGATGCTACTAGAAGCACTGGCTACCTGTGTGCAGCAACTGTCCAGAGTTTTGAACAAGTAAGAAATACCAATGGGGTTAACGAAGGGAAATTAAAGAAGCAGGCATAGACAATAAATGCGACTCTGATAATGTATAGGCCGTGATTATAAGTTTGGATATTGATTAAAGGACAACTTAGTAGCCATGTAATGTCCAGGTTAAATACTAGCATTTGTGCTAACTTAGATTGATCACTAGGCAATCCAGAAAGTGTATCCAAGACCTGAAAACCTAACTTAATTTTACTAAACCATTTTTTAAAAAAGCATCCTGACTGGATTGCTAGTCATTAGAAGGCTTTCCTTGGAGAAGAGATTTAAACACACTTTCGTCTTATAATTTGTAATCTTGAGATGGTTTTACTCTCATTTTAGTTTATGTGCCTGTACTAATATCATTTTTTTTTTATAGTATGTATTTTCTGGAATGGTGTCATTTGTTCTTATAATATGTATTACCTAAATTAGCAGAAATCACCAAATTCTTTTCATAGTAAGTAATTTCCTTTGTTCATCAATCATGTTGATTTCTCTCAGGTGCTAGACGATATCCTAGCTGGTCAGAAAGTCCCTTCTAACCTCTCGAGAATATCATTAAGTGTAAATTCACAACCGCTGTCTACTTATGCCCTCAATGACATATTGATCGCAGACCCTTGTCCTGCGACAGTTTCACGCTTCTCATTCAGGTAATGATTTGGCGTTGAGCATGCATTGATTACAGCATATTATGTTGATACGACCCATGTTGAACCTTTGTTCTTGTTTTCAGGATTCAGAGGGACAGTGAATCGTGTGGCCCATTAGTGAACTGCCGATCAAGTGGTCTCAGAGTCTCGACTGCTGCTGGATCAACAGCTGCAATGCTCTCGGCAGGTGGATTTGCGATGCCTGTTTTATCCGAGGACCTTCAATATATGGTGAGAGAACCCATTTCACCTGGAGCCGCAATCAGGTTAATGCACGGGATAATTAAATCCGACCAGTCCATGAAGGCCTCGTGGTTTTCCAAGAAGGGAGTAATATACATTGATGGTTCTCATGTTTTCCACTCTATCCAGCATGGGGATACCATTGAAATATCTTCCAAGGCCCCGAGTTTGAAAGTTTTTTTGCCTCACGATTAACACAGAGGACATGTGAACGGGGAGTGTAAATATCTGAAAGGACAGAAATTTTACATGCATGATGGAGGTCTAGTAATTTTGCAGGGAAATTATATTTCTCTTATTGAGAAGTCAAAAAAGCAGGATCTCCTTTTCTTTTTTGCCCTTCTCTCCATTTTCCTTATGAACCAAAGCTTGTGCCGGCCTCAAGCATCAAATGTGAGAAAATTATAACTCAAGGCCCTTGTATCAAGCAAGATGCTGTTCTCTGTTTTAAATCATGTACTCTAAATAATGACAATGAAGTGAAATTGCTTGAAAAATAAAAAAGAAATGGCATTGAAATATGTTTTTATTGACCAATTGGAATTGACTCTTAAGATTTGTAACTGCGTAAAAGGTCCAGCCGTTCTTTCATAGCACACAGGCACAAAAGTAGCAATTGGATCGAGAAATCCAGACCCAAGAGGAAAATGCTAATATCATTTCAGTATTTCCTAGTAGAACTTGAATCCTCTGTTAAACTGATCAGAGAAAGCAGAGGATGCTACTGTTACAAGACCAACGTAAGAGCATCAAGAGTTGCTGAGGTTCAAACACGTGTGCCCCTTTAAGCCAACGCTTTGACATCTTCTATGTACCCTTTTTAATTATATCAATCAAGAAATCCAACAGTATAATAGCTATTTCCATGTATCTGTTGTTATGGAAGCCAAAATCTACACTTGCATGATATCAGGATTACAGTCTCTTGTTTGTGCCACGTCATCATTCTTCTCCTTCCCTTTTTTTTTTCTTTGTTTTTTGGAAGACAGGAAAAGGAAAGAGAAGACAGGAAAAGCTTCTCAGGACTGTACTGAAACCAAGCAGTCCGGCGAGTGCATGTAAGTTGCACGCCTTGCCTTGTAGCCTACAGCCTGAAAAAGAAAATATAAAAGATAAATTACTCAGAAATATCAAATATCTAGCAACTTGAATCGAATTACAAAGATTAGGCTACGCTACTACTAAGCCTGGTTAATGAACACAGTCCATCACTTACGTGAACATCTGAGGGCGGCTACGTGAAAGTTGAGGGCGCTTTATCGGGGAAAGTATCAAGTTCCTTAGCGTCATTGAGGGGTTGCCAGAGCCAGCTCCAAAGGAAGGAACAGAGCCAATTCTTCTATTTCCAACATCAACTGGCATGGCTGCTTGGTTTGCTGGTGAGCCACCACGGATTTCAAAGGGACCAGAATTCGAGCTGTTTTGTCTTGCCGGCCATATATCCTCCCGAGGCCCTGGAGTTGATGGAGTGAAAACCGTCCAATCTGCATAAATTAAGTCAACTAATTTTGGAGATGCTTAACCAAAATGCATTATTAAGCTATAGCGTGACAATGACAAAGCAAACATTTTCCAATGTTGTAAGCGTAACAAGGACTTTAATAATCAAGAAATATTTTAAGGCACCACAAGGAGCCTGTGCTGTTCTATTGCCATTTTAAAATGAAAATGATTACCTTTACGGATAGGGTCTCTGTTATCCATCATGGTAGCTGCAGGGTTTGAGAACAAATCAGGCTCATTTCTTGAAAAGAAATTGTTTGCTGGTTGGATGGCTGATCTTTTATTTGACTCGTACTCGCTCCTCAACTGATCATACATTTCATCAAGTTTCCTCTTCTGCCTAGTATTGAAAGTACCAGTGTTTATTACGATCCAGGCTCGCATCATAAGCTGATAAAGTAATTGAAGGCTTTGGACAATATATAAACTGACCTGGCTTTCTCAGAAAATTTCTCCTGGAGCTCTTGTTTATCCTTTGACAAGCTCTCAATCTCTTGTTCCATCATCTGGCACCTTTTGGCCATTTTCTGATATGCAGCATGCAGCTGCTCGAGTTTTTCCGTGAACTTTTCTTGCATGGACTCACATTTTTGCCGGCACTGAGCTACAATTCTATTCATCTTGTATTGCATCTCAAGTTCCCTTTGCCCAGTAAAAAACATCACGCTTCTGTATGCACTTTTCATCACTGGGGTCATTTAAGGAAGATGCAAGGATTAAAAGGCTGTTTTTGCACGTTTCCCAGGGAATGCCAAGAACCATTCTGCTATTCAGTTTGGTAATTCTCTCAAATGAAATAGAAGAATTATGAGTACCACCAAATAGTCTTATCATTTCAAATTTTCAACTTGTATTCAAACTAGCAGTTGATGGATTTAAGGAAAAATGGTGTTAACTTATAAAGGATACATATCTGTGGAGATATTCCAGCCATGGCCATCTGCAAGAAATTCATTATGAATAAAAGGAAAAAGGCAACCAGTAAAATAAGAAATAGCAATGTTGTGACCAAATAATGATGCATGTTTAGATTTCACTTTAATAAGATGTAATAGAAGAAGCAAGATATTCGTAATATTCTAAGCTAAGTCCTTGCTTACATTTATCCACTCATCATTTGGATTGATCTCCACAGGTTTCATAAGGCTGTAAAGAGGAAACAAAAATTGAAAGTAATATCAGAATACCATGAGCAAGAAACATCAGTAAAGATTACCCAAATCATTATTTCATATTAGAGGTGTTCAAAAAAATTGACAGATATATTATGATCTTGTGGACATTCAAGGAAATGTCAAATAAATTCTTTTTGTTAAGAAACAATTCCGAGCCACAACAAGCATTTCATGGAATAAGCATTTCCATAAAGCACTCACCTCTTAGAGAGCACTTGATCACAGATTGGACAGGCCGCATCATTATTAAGGATCTTGTTTGCATCTTCAGTGCCTGTTTATTCTGTTAAGGGACAATTTGCGAATGCAACAATAATCCAGAAAGCATAGAACTAAAAAAGCTTAATCATAATCTGATCTTGGATACATAAGAGGTGACCACAAGTAGTAGAAACAGCACGCCCTTCCAACTCTCGCCAGCATGAATTGCATCTCATTTTCACCTTCACTATGAGACTTTTATCCAAATATTATCCACTCATCTGAACCTAATAAAAGGAGTTTCATAGCATTAGCATTAGCTACAACATCACATGCAGACACATAGATTCAAACTAATCTGCATCACTGTTACATGCAGCCACATGGTTTTAAAAATTGAAGTTTTGGATGACACTGGCGAAAATCATCAGCTGTAAATACTGAAAATATATTGAATTTTTTAGTCCCAGTAAATTCTTTAAAATCATAGAGTTTCATATTTTGTAAAATAAAGAGTGATATTGATCATGCACAGAAAAATAGACATGGAGATTTTATAGAGAGCGATATCGATCATGAAGAATGACAATCCACGCAACTTCTTTCACAACATTCGTTTTTTTTTTTAACGAAATTGGCCCATCTTTATGGGGTCATTTATTTTCTCAACATCAAAATGTGATCTGCGAATTCACTACAATCCCCTTCCATTATGCACAATCAAAACAGAATTTGTGCAAATATTTATATTTTTTTACGAAAGTATTCCTCATAAGATAAAACGACTGTCACAATCTCAAAAGAATTGCTAAAATTTTGTCAAATATACAGCTGCAAAGTGCCAAATCCTCATCACTGAGTATCAAATTACAAAGATTTTCTAGTGTCTAAATATTGATCAAGGCAGTGGTTACTCAGTAATCAAGAAAAATTAGTCAAGGTCATGAAAATGACCAGAGTACCCTCAGTTTGGTACTGAGCCAAAAAGTCCGCGCAGACGCAAAATTTGCATGAAAACCACCAATTTTCTCGAGTTCCAAAAGTGAAGTCTTATTATTCAAATTCCTGAAACTCCTTTCCAATTCTCAAATTTTCTCAGCATCCAAACGGAAAACGAGAAAAAAGAAGACGCATAAACAAAGCTTGTAAAAAAGAAGACACAAACAAACGGAATCGACTTGATAAATTTTCCTGAAAATCACACTCCTCGGCGTTCTCCTTAATGAAAATCACAAATCAACGCCTAAAATCGTAAAGACACTAGAGATTATAAACATAAATAAATCATATGGAGATCTAAAACGCGAGCAGAGTGACTATCGAAATTGAAAAGCAGCAGCAATTGGTAATGTGAAATCAAATTTATACGTTACTTCGGAAACAGTGAAATGTGATTTGAAGAGACACGAATCCCTAACCTGAAAGAGTTCTGGCTCGAAACGTTTCTTCTCTTCTCTTCTCTTCTCTTCTCGGCTTGTGGCGTGGGGGTTTTGAAGGAGAGAAATGGCGGCAACTCGATTTTTGTATTTATTTCAAATTATCACACTTCTCTCTCTCTCAAGCAAGGAATTTATAATTTGACGCTTCTCCTTTATTTCAAAATCTGGATTCAGAACGGTGTCGTTCTTCAAGCAACTCTTTTAATTTTTTAACCTTAAATAGTGTTAAAAAAATCTAAATTAAAAAAAAAAGAATTTTGTTGTTCTGTTTTTTTTTCTTAATAAATTTGTTTTTTTTAATAATGTATGTATAGAAAAAAGTATATAGTTGTGCAAAAAGCCAAGATAGAGATTACAGAATATCTAAATTATGATTTTTTCTATGGTGCTGAAATAATAAATTCAGGATCACTATCAAATTAACATATAATTGTCTAATATCAGCTAAACCTATCTATTATAACAGGTTAATGTTAATAGTTTAAATCATACTAGAAATAATAGAAAACTTTGAATAATTAATTTAACAATTTACATGAGTAACTTTTTGATTTCAAAATGATAATTCATTTGTTTAAATCTAAAGGATTTCCTATTATTCATCAACTAGGTTTTCTTAGAATCATAATTTTTTTTATCCATTTTAATATCGTTTCTTATTTTAACTATATATTTATAGGCTATGAAATATATATTAAAATATATAGTAGCCAAAGCATGGCTTAGGACTTCAAATTAATCACTAACTACAATTCTTAATAATTACAATTACGACAGTAAGAATCTATCTATTAACCAGGCTAAAAACCGCTAAATGAACAATTTTGCTCGTGAAAAATTATAAACACACAAATTAAAAGAAAAAACAAAGAAAGAAAGAAAAAAGAATTTAAGTATGGTCCCCTCCTCTTGACAGTTGTCATTATAGTCCTTGTCCACAGGCCTTCTCTTGAATCTAATCGAGAGAAGTTTACAAAAAAAAAAAAAAGCAAGTTGAAGCTAGAGTAAAGATTTTTTAGATTTCCTAGTCGAAATTCAGGAAGCACCATCCGAAATTCATATGCCTCACTGTGTGAAGGAGGCATAAGCTAAATATAGCTGTAACAACACATGCACATGGAAAATATATAATATTTAATGTGCAAAGAGGGAATTCCCAGTTTTTATTAGGGGTGCTTATTTTTTATTTGGTTTGATTTTTATTAAATCAAATAATTAAATTAGTTTTTTTAAAATAAAATCTGGTTAAAACCGACTGGTTCTGGTTTGGCACGGTTTTTTCGATTTGGTTCGGTTTTTTCAAGTTTAGCTTGGTTTTTTTGGTTTCGGGTTCGGTTTAATTTTTTTGGTTTCGGGATTATCAAACCGAAACCGAACCAAACCGGTCGGTTTTTTAAAAATTCTAATCGGTTTTTTTCACGGTTCGGTTTTTTCGGTTATTATTTTTTTTTCTGATTTTCTCGGTTTAATCAATTTTTTAGTTTTTTGCTCACCTCTAATTTTTATTCTCTAAATATATGATAATTATCTCTTTAAGAGGTTTCCAATATCTTTAAATAAGTCATGAAACCTACCTTACCACAAAACAACTACAAATATAAAAGCATGTAAAAAGTTAAAAAAAATCTAAATTAAACAACAAATCTTAAAACACCTAGAAAAAACAATAAAATTATTATATATATACCTAATATATAAATATTTTTTAAAAAATATCTTCATGAATATTAAATGAGAATAAATTATCTATTTTTTATTTTAATAATAGTTTTTTACATGTTTTTCTCATATTAATTTTTATTCTATCACACCTAAATAAATAATTGAGTCATGATAATTTTTTATGTTTATAATCAAAAGTTTCTTTTCAAATCATTATAAACTTTTATTAAAAAACAATGCTTTTTATATATAATAAAAAACATGTTTTCATCAAAATAATACAAAAAAATACATTTTTCCTCCTAACTTCAAATGATTTAAATTTTAATGAATATTTATTTTAGTTTTTTTCTCAAAAAAACATGCTACTAAAAAAGACATAATTTTGCTAAAATAAAATAAAAATGTATGAATAAGGAAGGAAAAAATTGCTGCCCGAATTGATAGCTAGGGGTGAGCAAAAAAACCGAAAAACCGATTAAACCGAGAAAACCGGAAAAAAAATAACCGAAAAAACCGAACCATAAAAAAAAACCGATTAAACCGATTAGAAAATTACAAAATATTCCCGGTTCGGTTCGGTTTTGGTTTTCAAAGTTTGAAACCGATTGAACCGAACCGAACCGGCCCGGTTCAACTAAGTTATCTCTTGAAAAAAAAAAGGAGTATAAATAGCATATTTTCTAACCCTAAACTTATCTCACCTTCTCACTTTCTCAGCCGCCACCTCTCCCTGATTCTCATCTCTCATCTCTCAAATCTGCCTCTCTCTCAGATCTGCCTCTCATCTCTGCCTCTCAAATCTGCCTCTCATCTCTCATCTCTCAAATCTGCCTCTCTTCTCTCATCTGCCTCTCAAATCTGCCTCTCATCTCTCAAATCTGCCTTCTTCTCCATGCTCTCTGCCTCTCATCTCTCAAATCTGTCTTAGGGTATCAAAGATCCAACCAAAGGAATATGATATTCGAGCTCTGTCTGGGCTGAGTTGTGTTCTTGATAAAGAGGTACAAGATGCAGTTACATGCAACCTGTTACATTTAGTTGAACAACTTGCAATACTTGTGATGCTCAGTTATGGCACAGATGTTTGTCATTGTTTGCCATTTTACAGGGAGGATTTAGTTGAACAACTTGCACACTTCTCTCTCCTCTCTCTCTCTCTCTCTCAACTCTCAAGCAAGGAATTTATAATTTGACGCTTCTCCTTTATTTCAAAATCTGGATTCAGAACGGTGTCGTTGTTCATGTAACTCTTTTAATTTTTTAACATTAAATAGTGTTAAAAAACCTAAATTAAAAAAAAGGAAATTTGTTGTTCTGTTTTTTCTCCTTAATAAATTTGGTTTTTTTATGATTTATGTATAGAAAAAAGTATATAGTTGTGCAAAAAGTCAAGATTGAGATTACATAATATCTAAATTATGATTTTTTCTATGGTATAGAAACAATAAATTCAGGATAAATATCTAATTAACATATAATTGTTCTGTATCAGTTAAACCTACCTATTAATGTTATTAGTTTAAATCATACTAGAAATAATAGAAAACTTTGAATAATTAATTTAACAATTTACATGAGTAACCTTTTGATTTATTAAATGATAATTCATTTGTTTCAATCTAAAGGATTTATAGCTTTTTAAAATAGGTTTCTATTTAAAAAAAAAATTGCCGCCCGAATTGATAGCAATCAGATCTCTTGGAAATAAAAAATCATGAATCATAATTAAATGAGCGTAATTGATAGCTTCAAAATATCAAGACATAAATGCCATCACCTAAATGACACCTCGTCAGAGCTTTTGCTCATAATTTATTATATTATTAACTTACAATGACATAAATCTATCGATTAAAATAAAATTACAAACACACGACGTAAAAAAAAAAACCAGCTTCACTAGCCTGGAAGATGATCCCCTCTTCTTGACTGCTGCCATTATAGACCTAAGTCCACAAAGCAAGTTAATTAACTAAACTGGTGATGGATCATGGAATAAAATATTTGCGCTATTAGTTAAAAGCATTATCAAGACTTACCTTCTCACACCGCCCTGAGTAGCTAGTGTCGTCTTCCACCATTTCTGGCCGGAGCATTCTTCCTTCTAAGCCTTTTTCCATATTGATGGGCACTGGCTTCAACCATCTTCACAAACCATGCAGGTTTTCTTGCTCTAAATACAACGTATCCTATAGAGACTCCAAATACAAATCCACATCCATAACCCATTGCTACAGCTTTCCATCCAAATCCTTCTTCAAACATTGAATCTTCTTTCTCGAAGTTTGATGGTGGCGGTTGTTGCCCCTCACCTTCGTTGCATTTTACTTGCAAGGGAAGTCCACATAATCCCAAGTTCCCTTCGTATGAACCAATTTCAAATGTGTTGAACTGCTTACCTACAGGTATGGGTCCCTCAAGTTGGTTATACGAAAGGTTGAGGACTTGAAGAAATGTTAAATCTACCAGTTGTTGAGGAATCCTTCCAGCAAGCAGATTTGAGGAGAGATCCAGCGATTCCAGATTAGTTAAATTCCCAAGTGATGGCTGGATATAACCGATGAGGCTGTTGTGAGAAAGGTTGAGCTGTATCAGAGATTTAAGCTTCCCGAGGGACTCTGGAATCTTTCCCGTGAATTTATTGCAGGATAAATCAAGTGTTGCGAGGGCAATTTGAATTTTAGAAAACTCAATCTCCGAACCTTTCCATGCCAAAGTTACAGAATAAACATAAGAAGTAGATATATTTTTATTTTTTGGCCTCATGTAATCCATATCCTGATCAACGCTCATCATGGCTTTGAAGTTGTTGAAATACTCTGTTGGCAACGGACCACTCAAGCTGTTGTTGGAGAGGTCAAAAATCTGTAATTTAGAAAAAGAGTCCTTGACAGTTGGACCCTTAAAAGAACCATGGAATTTATTTGACCTTAGAATAACAACCTCCAACTGTGGAAGCATTTCTAAAAAGGAAGGGAATGTGTCATCAATCATGTTGTTACCGAGATCCAGAAATTCTAAATTCACACAATTGATGATGGATGGTGGTATCACCCCTTTCAATTGGTTGCCATTGAAGTTGAGATATCTCAAATCGTTCCCCTCTGAATAGATTGAAGGGATATTGCCATGGAGATTGTTGCCACCAAGATGCAACACTAAGAGTCCATCACTGAAGTTTCCCAAGCATTGTGGGATGAATCCACTAAAGCTATTGTTGGACAAGTCTAGAATCTCTAGGAACTTCAGCTCACAAATGACAGAGGAGATGTTCCCGGTCAGTTTATAATTGGAGGAAAGCATAAGAGCTCTCAAATGCTCAAGCTTGAAAACTGAAGGTGGAATCTGGCCATACAACCTATTATGACTGAAATCGATATATTGTAATGAATTGCAAAGGAACGGACTTATCTGGCCATACAGTAGGTTATTGTGAAGAAGGAGAGCCCGCAAAGAAGGCATAGAAAACAAGGAGGATGGAATTGTTCCATCGAGCAAGTTATGAGATAAGTCGAGAGAGTTTAAACCTGAAAGCCTACTTATTTGTGATGGGATACTTCCTATCAGTATATTGTTTGAGAGGTCCAACGAAGTGAGCCGTGTGAGGTTAAAAAAACCATCCGGAATTTGACCATCAAACCTGTTGTTTGAGAGGTCCAACGAAGTGAGCTGTGTGAGGTTAAAAAAACCATCAGGAATTTGACCATCAAACCTGTTGTTTGAGAGGTCCAACAAAGGGAGCTGTGTGAGGTTAAAAAAACCATATGGAATTTTACTAGAAAAATTATTGGAAGAAAGTTTCAAGAAATATAGCTTTTTAAGGTTTCCAAATGAGGATGGAATCTGACCATCAATCTTGTTGTTTGAGAGGTCCAACGAAGTGAGCTGTGTGAGGTTAAAAAAACCATCCGGAATTTGACCATCAAACCTGTTGTTTGAGAGGTCCAACGAAAAGAGCTGTGTGAGGTTAAAAAAACCATCCGGAATTTGACCATCAAACCTGTTGTTTGAGAGGTCCAACCAAAGGAGCTGTGTGAGGTTAAAAAAACCATATGGAATTTTACCAGAAAAATTATTGGAAGACAGTGTCAAGAAATCTAGCTTCTTAAGGTTTCTAAGTGACAATGGAAGATGACCTTGAAAACTGTTATATGAGAGGTCTAACGAAGTGAGCTGTGTGAGGTTAAAAAAACCATATGGAATTTTACCAGAAAAATTATTGGAAGACAGTGTCAAGGAATCTAGCTTCTTAAGGTTTCTAAGTGACAATGGAAGATGACCTTGAAAACTGTTATATGAGAGGTCTAACGAAGTGAGCTGTGTGAGGTTAAAAAAACCATATGGAATTTTACCAGAAAAATTATTGGAAGACAGTGTCAAGGAATCTAGCTTCTTAAGGTTTCTAAGTGACAATGGAAGATGACCTTGAAAACTGTTATATGAGAGGTCTAACGAAGTGAGCTGTGTGAGGTTAAAAAAACCATATGGAATTTTACCAGAAAAATTATTGGAAGACAGTGTCAAGGAATCTAGCTTCTTAAGGTTTATAAGTGAGAATGGAAGATGACCTTGAAAACTGTTATACGAGAGCTCCAACGACGTCAATTGCGTTTGATTAACAAAAACATCAGGTATTGGACCAATAAAATTATTGAATTTAAGATCCAAGTACTCGAGTTGCTTAAGTTTTCCAAACGAGAAAGGGATTTGACCACCCAACTGGTTACCTTCAAGTGCCAACTCAATTAGTTGAGTGAGATTACCAAGTAGACCAAGATTCGAGCCAACAAAATTGCACCAATTAAGATACATCACTTCCACAGACTTCAGTTGACTGATTGAATGTGGTTCCAAATGTATTGAAATCCGCGTCTCTGACAGAGCCAAATGCGAAATAGCATTGCTCAAATTGTATGGCGGAAAAGAGCCAGTGAGTCCTTCGTTGCTCGATAAATCGAGCGATTGAAGGTTTGATCGGCGAAAGAAATTATCAGGGAGTTCCCCTTGCAATCCACAATACCAGAGTCGGAGAGATGACAAAGAAAAAGACAAGTTCATCAAGGAACTGGGTACCACGAAAGACATGTTCACTCCATCCAAGTAGAGTTCTCTCAGCTGGGTAAGGTTCTGAGCAAGCTTGTTGAAAGAAATCGGTTCCAGCATCAGCTCCTCAGAGTTGGAAGAGAGATCAAGTGACACCAATCTGGATAAATGGGAGATTTCTGGGGGAACTTGGCCTGCAAAATTCGATGAATCTAGATTTAAATGCGTCAAATGCAAGAACTGACCAAAGGAAGATGAAATAACAGAGCGATTGAAGTCATTGCGAGAGAGATCGAGCTTCTGAAGATGATGAAGGGAGAAGAGAGTGCTGTTAGAATGGAGGGTGCCATAAAGCATGCTGCAACCAAGGTCTAGGCCAATTACATGGCCAGTTTGCATGTTGCATGTCACGCCATCCCAAGAGCAGCAATCTGTACCCTCTTTCCACAGCACTTTCTTGGGTGGATAACATGAAAATCCATGTGGAGAAGAAGGCGTCATGGGAAAGGAATGTTTGAATTGGAGTAAAGCCAGGCTCTGGTCACCGGGGCATAATTTTACTGAAGAGGAGAAATTGGAAGAAGAATGAGCAGGTTGGGAGTGCGAATGGAAGAAAAGGAGGCAGAGAAATTGAGCGAGCAACAATGAAGATCCCATCATTCCCCTAAAAGTGCTCTTCTTAGAGACTGGAAGTTAACTTAGATTGATGGGAGACTTCTATTAGAATGTAGTGTATATATAGAGACTTCTCCGGAATGCAGAATTTCCCCTTTCCTCGTTGTTTCTAAAATTATTTAAAAAAGAAATCATATAAATATATGATCAAAATATATACTGATGGGAGAACAAAAGTCTAGCCAGAATAAAATTGAAAGCAAATTCCTTCACTGCTGCAAAACAGACTAAAAACGAAATGGAATTTGAAAGGTTGCAGTATCTACTAAAACCTCAGTTCGGCTAATTCGGAAACCAATAGCAAAAATAGACTGGCCAACAAAGTTTGCACTGATAAGTTGCCATTGTTATTCGGAAACTACAATATTTGGATTAAAGAAAAAAAAAACAAATAAATAAATAATAAATTCATAAATAGCAATTAAAAATTCATAAAATTAAGTCCCTTTTTTTGTTGTTGAATAGTGAAATGGATATTCATTTTGTCGCGTAAAATATAACACTTTTATATTAGATATGCTAAGTCATTATTCTAAATTTAAATTATATTATATACATGATTTTTTGTATCTCAATAAAGACATGCAATGAACATAAGGTTTTATACCAATAAATGACTAGGAATAACCTTTATTTATATAGTAAATTTTGGTATCCGATAATAACTAAGCATAAGATTGAGTTGAGTAAGAGAAAAATTTTTAATTGCCTCTCCTACGCGCGAGACAATGCATGTATAACAACTCTTTAACTCTAACAATAATTTTTTTTGGTCTTAAACTGTAATCTAATTGCCTCTCCTACACGCGAGGCAATACATGTATTTTATGAACCTTTTATCTCTAATAATAATTTTTTTTTTTAAATTGAAAATGTAATATTTTAAATACTTGAAATTAATTTTTAAACAATCACAAAATCCTAACAACTATTTTATTTTAAAACTTTTTTTAACAGTTTTAACTCTTTAATTTCTTAACAGCTCTTTTATTTTTTAAATTATTATAACAACTCTTTAATTTTCTAATTTATTTCTTGACTAACTGGTACATGCTAACAGCCTATATATACCATGCACTTTTATAATCAAGGTATACTAAAAACACCATAGTATTTTTTTTGTGTTTGCAAAGCTTGTTGGTATTTTCTTTCGATCTTGGTCTAGTTATTTATGTAACCCTTGTTTTAGAGGAGAAATTTGTTGAATCATGAAGAATGACATTGTATAGAGAAAATTTTTCTTAAGGACATCCTTCGTATACGTCTCAGATTTTATTTTGTTTCTGTTTTTCATTGGATTTTCTTGGAAGACTTGGTTTTTTTTTGTTTTTTTTTTTAGAAATAAGATTTTTGAATTTATACTTAACCAGAAAAAAATGTTTGGCCACCCAGATGATTGTAAGATGGAAGACTTGTCAGTATGGCTTTCCCTGGTCTTCTCTCCAAATACAACGCAACTTGACTTGATATTCATGGATAGTAAAGTTATGTAGGTCCAGTATTTGATTAGCATAGACTGGAACAGTAAGTTTTTGACTGGAAAAATGGTTATGTAGGTCCAGTATTTAATTCCATCAATATTGACTGGACCATAATGAACTAGGAACCCCTTGCACACGGTGTATTTGATTTCGATACTTGTCAATATTACAAAGTATTTGAAATTGCAGTTGCAATTTGTCTTTGAAAAATTCTGATATTTTTTTAATTTTAAATTATAATATATTTTTTATTTTTGTATCGTTTTGATGTGATGATGTCAAAAATAAAATTTAAAAAATATATATTATTTAAACGTATTTCCAAGCGAAAAATAATTTAAAAACCAACATCTACTACACTTCTAAATAGGAACTATGCATACATCTATCTTTCTAAAATTGGTAATTATACAGTCTAGAGAAAAATATCAATCAATCCCTAAAATCGTAAAGAAATTCGAGAATATAAAAGCTCTATCTCGGAACATAAATGGAAGAAACATTTAATCTAAGTCCATGTCATATGTTATTAGTTGATAAATAGTTTTCAAATTATTGGATGGCCCAAAAATGTTGGGTTTACTTCCATCCCATTTCGAGTCCAAAACCGTGTGTGTATTACAAAGAAAGAGAAAATGAAAGTCATTCTTTTTGGGTTTTGTGAAACACTGTCAAAGAACCAATTCAATTCAAAAACTTAAGCTATTAGGTGAGGTCCCAAGATATGATTTATATTATTCTCTAACATACCCCCTCAAGTGAAAGCTCTTGGAGCTTAAAACTTGCATAGACCCACATTACCTTGTGCTTAATTTTTATCAAATAAATGAGAATGATGAAATTCAAACTTGTGACCGCTTGGTCATCAACCCTCTGATACCATGTCAAAGAACCAATTTAACCTAAAAGCTTAAGCTATTAGGTGATGTCCCAAGATATGATTTATATTATTCTCTAACAAACACAAACATATAGTGAAAATAGTAAATTTGAATTTTTTTTCATGAGTCCCGAGAATCTTGTTAGAACGATTTAGAGTTGTTTAAGATTTATGTGAAGATTACCTGAAGATTTGAACTTTATTTCAACTTTGAATATATGCTTCAAGGTTGGGTTGTCGCAAACTATAAGTCTTCCAATTGTTTGGCCTCTAAAGGTAATCCACTCGAATCACCTATAAAAAATCTCATAAACCTTTTTAGAAGAAAGAGATTGTTATACCTTAAAGTAATAACTCTTTTTTTTTTTTTTTTTGTGTTGTAGGTATTTCAATATTGTACTCTACTCACCTTTTTCACCATCCATGTGAAATAAGAGGCATATCTTTTTATTTATAAGGAAACCTAAAACCTTATAAATGATAAAATATCAATTTGCCCCTTAAATAATATATATATATATACACACACACACACTATTTTAGGCTAATTTTAGAAATTTATTCAATTAAGTCCCTACTTGATTTTTTTAGGTTTAGAATTGTAATTCCCTGTATATTAGTTTAGTCAATTCAATATATAAGTCATCTGACAAACACCTACATATTAGTCAATTCAGTGTACAAGTTATCTGACAAGCACCTATATATTAGTTTTAAGTATCTCTCATACTTCAGTTTATGAGAACAATTGTTTCCTTTTATAAAGAAAAGAACATCATATATGTTGTAACCCATTTTGGGTTCCCCCCCACAAAAATAAAAATAAAATAAAAATATAAAAATATATAGCCGGAAGAAATTATAAAAAATAATAAGGGGTTTAGAGCACTCGGAAAAGGATCAGAAAATTGATTAAGGAGGTTCAAAAATACAAAGAGTGATTTTTTACAGTATATACTTGAATGATGAGGGTCTTGTTAGACAAGAAAATTTAATTTGAAGAGAAAAGTCCGAAATTGGATGTTTATGGACTCAATTGGATTTTATTGAAGGTTTAATTGAATTTATAAGGGGGTTTGATTGCAAAGAAAATTGATTTTTAAGTCAAATAAGGTTTTAATTGGAAGAAATTAAAGTTCTGGGGACAAATTATGATTTTTGAGAGTTGATTGGGCTAAATCGGGGACTTTATTGCATACATGTTGAAGTTTAATGACCAATTAGGGACTTATTTGACACGATTCAAAACCAAGGACCAAACCAGAAGATGCGCTAAAATCAAGGATCCAATTACAATTCGGCTTGATTACAAAATTGTCAAAACACTAAAATGTTAATTTTTTGAAATTTTGAAACGGCGTCAAGCACTATTTATTGTCTCCTTAAAAGAAAGCCATTTTCAGCATTAAAACAGGGATATGGTTTGCAGTAAATTGCTGAAATTATGGGGCATGTTTTATGGCTTGTCCCGGATACCATTATCACCGCAAGGCTTTCCTTGCCTATAAAAGGGGAAGAAAAACAGACGAAAAGAGAGGGGGAGAAAGACAGAGGGGACGAAGGAAAAACACAGGGAGAGAGAGACGACCACAGCACCAACAGTCCCTTCTCCCCGAGTCAAGCTTTTTTCCTTTCGTTTTCCTTCTTCCCCTCAGCCGACCAAAGAACACACCAGCCCCTCTACCTTTCCATCTCTTTTTCATCCCTTCATCTTCAAGTCTAAGCCAGCCACCAGCGGCTTCCCTGGTTTTGGAGATTTCGGTCACAGAACCCCCAAGCCTCCAACAGCCTTTCCCTCTCATCAACAGCCCACCATTTTCCCCCACGCCACCACCCTCCTTCCTCAGCTCATCATCTTTCTCCCACACGCCGCGCTACCATTGAGGGAAACCGTTGTACATTGAGGAGGGCGAACAGCTGACAGAAGGAAACACCCGCGATCAAGAGAAGAAGAACCAAACAGAAGCAAAGGAGGAAGGAAAACAGAGGCGGGTGCATCTGCATAAAGGAGAAGAAATACTGCAGAAAAGCAGTTGCTGACATTGAGCTTCTCAGCCACTGCCACCGTCAGAACCACCGGGAGACCTCGTCGGCTGCCTCTCCACCGCCACCAGCATCACAGGGAGTGTTCGCCATCGTCTTCAACATCGCTTCTGCCACCAGGTTTGTTTCTCCTTCTCGTCGCTGTGCATGCACCATTTCCTTGCATTTCACTGTTCAAGTGAAATATAATTCACTTGAACAGTGAAATGCTATTTCACTAGTTACTTACTGTGCATATGCACAGTAACCAGTCCATACTTGTTTTGGGCTGGAACCCCAGCCCAGCCCATGCTGCTGGGCTGAGTCCAGCCCTGTAGAAAGTAAGCCCATGCTGTTGGGCCGATTTCGGCCCATTTTCCTTTTGGGCCGGGTATGGCCCATTCAAAAGTTTTCTTCAAATATGTATTCAAAAATCTGTGATTTTCTGCAAGTTTGTATTTTTGTACTATAAAGAATACAAATCCGGTATGAAAATACCCGGTTTTCGTCAAGACATCAGAAAAAATATAAAAATGAAAAAATGTTTTGTTTTCATGCATACGGCCAATACCCTAACATTGTTTTTACGTTTTTTTTTATCTAAAAAACAAATATTTGAAGTTTCAAAAATGTGTTTTCGCATGGATTTCTTAAACACAACAAAAATCATTTTTCTTGCATTTCTGGATTTTACAACATGTTTGTAAAACTCCAAAGGGTATTGGCCAATATTCCAAAAAATATAAAAATCTTATTTTTGGGGAATTCATCTATTATTCACCACTAATGTTTGGATAAAGAAATCCCTAAAGGACGAATATCCAAAATATTATTGGGGATAATTTGTTATTATTCACCACTAATGTTTGGATAAAGAAATCCATAAAGGACAAATATCCAAAATATTATTGGGGATAATTTGTTATTATTCACCACTAATGTTTGGATAAAGAAATCCTTAAAGGACGAATATCCAAAATATTATTGGGGATAATTTGTTATTATTCACTGTTAATATTTGGATAAAGAAATCCTTAAAGGACGAATATCCAAAATATTATTGGGGATAATTTGTTATTATTCACTGTTAATATTTGGATAAAGAAACCCGGAGTGGTAAATATCCAAAATAATTTTTTAGGAATAATAAATCCGCACACATCCTTGAAAGAAGCCTTGATTATAATCGAGGACATTTCAAATTTTTTTTTACTCCACGGTTTGCGAGCCGTGAGAGTATAAAACATTAAGACAAAAATAGGTTTTTAAAGCACCCTAGATTTCGTTCATCAGAGCAGACTTATCCTAGGAAACGGATGGGATTAGAGAACATCAACACCATGACAGTTATAAGGCAAATCAAACACCAAGCAGCTTACCTTAGGTAGGGCGTACTAGGGGTGCTAAAACCTTCCCTTTACGCAACCAGTCCCTTGCCTTAGAATCTCTGAAAGACCAGTTAGGTTTCCTAGTGACCTTCATACTAGGTGGCGACTCCCTTTTTCACAACAGAAAGACCCCAACAATCAATCACGGCTACGAGAACAGGTCGCCGCGACGTCGAGCCGCTCGGGAGGGTACGACAGGATGGCGACTCCACTGGGGACCATAGGACTAAGCTTGGTAATTGTTTATTTTATTTTATTTTGCTAGGTGTTGTTTTTTTTACTATGAATGATACTTTGTTTAAAAGCTTTAGCATGCATCTTTAAATTATGTCATATATGGTATAGTCACGCATCACTTTATTATTATTATCTTTTTGATTGCACACACATTAAACTTCAAGTTAGGTGGGGGACTAGCAGCTTGCCTTATGACTTGAGTCAAGGTTTAAGTTTGTGTAAACCCCAACTCTTTGCTGAGTGTTTAGACTGATAGTGATTGGTACATGTGCCGTCCCACTATCTGCTGAACCCCCATATTGCCTTTACGAGGGCGATCACTGGGACAGCGAGAGACCCTTGTTTAGAGACCAAGTAGTAAACCTACCCTATGTCTCACATAAATGAACTAGAACCTATCCTTAGGGTGTATGATCCATAATATCTTTTGCATCAAAACAAGTCTAACCCCCGGCATTTTGAATTGCAGGACTTGTGAACGAAATGGCCACCATCGCTAAATTTTCCATCATAGAATATGAGAAAAATTCCGAACTGTCACAATTGACTGAAGGAGACTGCCTTAGAAGCGATGCTAAGAAAACTGTCACCAATCAAGAACCTGAATTGCATTATGAATGAGGTGAACAAGTTAACGACTCATTTTCAGAATGTGGATAAGGATGCATTTTTTAATAAATACGGACGTTTGATGGAAATTGCAAGGGTAGAAGTCTTAAGCCCAGCTGTGCGAGCCATAGTTCATTTTTGGGATCCAGACTACCGGTGTTTTTCTTTTGGAAGCATAGACCTTTGGCTAGAGAGTTTGTGGAGGAAAGGGATTAATAAATTTTGTATTTCCTTTTTATTTATTAATGTAATAAACTTATCAAGCAGTAATGAAAAGGGCGTTGACCCATCTTCTTATGCAAAATCTATCTCTTGGTGAATATGATTCAAGCAAACGACTTGAAATGTAGTACTCCTAGCAATGTGACAAAAGAACCTATGTTTATAAGGTGGTGGCTATTATTCGTTCACAAGAAAGTTGCATCCATACCCAATATACAAATGCATTTTTATCACAATCATGCATTATATCATGCATTTTCTTATACATCTATACACGCATATGCAGACTGAGAAACATAGGTCCCCCTTCTAGAATCCACAACACTCGATTAGAGAAAAGGTTGGAAAATGAAGAAAGGTTACACCCAAAAGCTCAGTACCAGAGAAAGCTCGAAGGAGTTTGGAATGATGTTGCGCACCTAATCGGTTTGCTCAAGCAAATGTTTTGAGACAATTTTTCCTTTAATGAGATCATGCATTTTCAAAAGTTCATCTTGATGTTTTTACACATCACTTTCCATTTTCAAATCGGATCTTTCAAAACAAACATCTACACTTTACACTGAGAATGAATGGCCAAACTTAAGAATACATAGTAGCTATAGAAGAGGAAGATGTAGATGAAAATAGGACAACGTGAACAAGCTCGGAAACCCGCTAGAGAGGAGCTTGAAACCATAGATTCGGGCAATGAAAAAAAATAAGAGAAAAATTGAAGATATGGATGACATGATTGCTAAACCTAGAGAAAGAGAGAATCATGTCCAAATATTGAAGGAATTGTCTTGAAAGAAGTATAAGTTGAGGCTTAACCACAAAGTGTTCATTCGGGTTGAAATCTGGGAAGTTGTTGGGATTTATGATGAGTGATAAAAGGATAGAAGTGGACCCCGGTTAAGTAAAAGCTATTCAATCTATGCCACCTCCCAAGACTGAGAAAGATGTGAGAGGTTTCTTAGGAAGGTTGAATTACATTGCTCGGTTTATATCCCAATTAACCACGACTTGTGACCCGATCTTTCGTTTGTTAAGGAAGAAGAACCCTGGAATTTGGAATAAAGAGTTCGAAGAGGCTTTTGAGAAAATCAAGCAGTACTTGTTGAATCCACCCCTGCCTGTTCCTCCTGTACCAGAAAGGCCATTGATATTGTACCTAACAGTAACAGAAACAACAATGGGATGTGTGCTTGGGCAACACGATGAAACCGGAAGGAAGGAAAGGGCCATTTATTACCTGAGCAAGAAGTTCACGGAGTGTGAGTCTAGATATACGGTGATTGAGAAGCTGTGTTGCGCACTGACCTGGGCTGCAAAGAGATTACGTCAGTATATGTTGTATCACACTACGTGGTTAATTTCCAAATTAGACCCGTTGAGGTACATTTGTGAAAAGCCTTATTTATCGAGCCGAATTGCAAGATGGCAAGTTCTATTGGCTGAGTATGACATAGTATATATGACAAGGAAAGCCGTAAAATGGAGTATTATTGCCGATCACCTGGCTGACCATGCTATGGAAGATTATGAATCATTAGACTTTGAATTTCCCGATGAAGATGTGCTTACAATCGAGGAAGAGAAATCAGATTGGTGGATTATGTACTTTGATGGTGCTGTAAATATATGTGGTAACGGAGCAGGTGCGGTGATAATCTCTCCTGATAAGAAGCAGTACCCGGTTTCAGTTAAGCTACAGTTGGGGTGCACCAACAACACAGCTGAGTATGAAGCTTGCATTCTCGGTTTAGAGGCTGCACTGGAGCTAAACATCAGAAAGATAGATGTGTATGGAGACTCAATGCTGATCATTTGCCAAGTAAAAGGAGAATGGCAAACCAAAGAAGAGAAGTTAAGGCCTTACCAAGAATACCTGTCTAAACTGGCTGGAGAATTTGAGGAAATAGAGTTCACCCATCTAGGAAAGGAAGGAAACCAGTTTGCAGATGCTTTGGCTACACTAGCATCTATGGCCAAAATAGACTTTGGGCACAAGGTACAACCAGTACACATCAATATCAGAAATCACCCAGCTCATTGTTGCTCAGTCGAAAGAGAAGTGGATGGAAACCCTTGGTACTATGATGTCAAGAGTTTCATCCAAAACCAGGCATATCCCATGGGGGCATCCAAAATCGACAAGAAGACCTTGAGGAGGTTGGCAATGGATTTTTATCTTGATGGGGAGATTTTGTATAAGAAATCATCCGACGGGACTTTGTTGAGATGTTTGGATGAATTTGAGGCAAAAAGTGCGTTACGAGAAGTCCATGAAGGGATTTGTTCAACCCATGCTAATGGACACGTGATGGCTAGGAAGATACAAAGAGCCGGTTACTTCTGGATGACATTAGAAAAGAATTGCATCGACTATGTCCGAAAATGTCATAAGTGCCAAGTATACAATGACAAAATCAACGCCCCTCCAACTCCTCTATTTAACTTGACATCTCCATGGCCCTTCGCGATGTGGGGAATTGATGTGATTGGACCTGTAAACCCAAAAGCCAGCAATGGTCACAGGTTTATTCTTGTGGCTATCGACTACTTTACAAAATGGGTAGAAGCCGGGTCATTTGCTCATGTGACGCAAAAAATAGTGAAGAAATTTATTGAGAGAGATCTGATTTGTCGATATGGTCCACCAGAAAAGATTATAACTGATAATGCCCAGAATTTCAATGGCAAGATGATAATAAAACTCTGCGCTAAATGGAAAATCAAGCATTCCAACTTTTCGCCGTATAGACCAAAGATGAATGGTGCGGTAGAAGCTGCTAACAAGAATGTCAAAAAGATTATTCAGAAGATGGTAGTCACCTATAAGGATTGGCATGAGATGTTGCCATTTGCCCTTCATGCGTATCGCACCGCAGTCCGAACCTCAACAGGAGCCACCCCGTACACGTTGGTATATGGAATGGAGGCGGTTATGCCTTTAGAAGTGGAAATCCCCTCATTGAGAGTACTAGTAGACTCTGAGCTGGAAGAGGTAGAATGGGCAAAAGTTAGATATGAACAGCTGAATCTGATCAGTGAAAAGAGGATAGTCGCAATCTGTCATCATCAACTTTACCAAAGAAGGATGGCCAAATCATACGACAAAAAGGTTCGACCTCGAGGATTCCACGAAGGAGATCTTGTACTGAAGAAAATATTGTCGTTACCAGGAGAAGATCAGAGTAAATGAGCGTCAAACTATGAGGGCCCTTACGTGGTGAAGAAAGCATTCTCGGGAGGAGCTTTGCTGTTATCTAGAATGGATGGAGAAGATCTAGTTAGGCCAGTGAATTCTGACTCTGTAAGGAAATATTACGCTTGATGTATTCCGTAATCTCCCAATCAATAAAATAAAGTTTGGCCATGAATTTTCTCTGTAAAAAACCTTTCTTCATAAAAAGCATGATCTCATAGCATTTGAAATCTTTTTACTTAAACAAACTCTTTTCTTACACATGACTAAGGAAACGACTCCATCAATTGGAGGGAACCAAATCAAATCTAAAACTTGGCATATTTATGCACACCAGCTGGGGGCAAGAAGTGTACGAAGTGCACATAGGGGTCCAAAGTGAAACAAAGCCCAAAGGGGTATCGTAATAAAAAACTTCTAAAAAAAAAAGCATCTTTTATAAGAATTGCTAATTGCATTGAAAGTTTCAGTTTTCATGAACAAAACCAAATCTTTTGAGTTTTCCTTTTGAAATAATAATAAAGCACAATACTCAATGAAGCAAGAAAGGGCCCCATAAGAAACCAGAGATCTCTTCATTAAGAGGATATGGTATATTTCGGTTCATGAGAAAAGGTTGAAACAAGAGCTTGAAGAAGTTTACGATGAAAGGGGGACCTATGTTTCCAAGATCGGTAACAAAAACATACATGCATATTGACCATAATGCATTGCTTTCAACATGTGTCAGATCGGTGTTTCATCACCATTTCTCAGGTAGTGCGTTTTCTAACCCTACCTAATTTTGAGCGTGCCTTTGAGCCCTCACTTCTTAGGTAGTGCGTTTTCTAACCCTACCTCATTCCGAGTGTGCCTTTGAGCCACCACCATTCAGGTAGTGTGTTTTCTAACCCTACCTCCTTTTGAGCGCGCCTTTGAGCCTTCACTTCTTAGGTAGTGTGTTTTCTAACCCTACCTCCTTTCAAGTGCGCCTTTGAGCCATTGTCAACATTTTTCTGGGTAGGCCACCCATTACAATGCGACCAATTCTCCATGTTTTTTTTATCTGGGTGGGTCACCCATTACAATGAGACCATTCTTCCACCTGGGTAGGTCACCCATTACAATGAGACCGTTCTTTTCTTTATCTTGGGTAGGTCACGCATTACAATGAGACCGCTCTTTCCTTTATCTTGGGTAGGTCACCCATTACAATGAGACCGCTCTTTTCTTTTCCACTTGGGTAGGTCACCCATCATAATGAGACCATCATTTTTTTTCTGGGTAGGTCACCCATTAGAATGAGACCATTCTCCATCTTTTTTTACTTGGGTAGGTCACCCATAATAATGAGGCCATTCTTCCCCCTGGGTAGGTCACCCATAAGAATGAGACCACTCTTTCCTTTTCCACTTGGGTAGGTCACCCATCACAATGAGACCATCATTTTGTTTCTGGGTAGGTCACCCATTAGAATGAGACCATTCTCCATCTTTTTTTACTTGGGTAGGTCACCCATAATAATGAGGCCATTCTTCCCCCTGGGTAGGTCACCCATAAGAATGAGACCACTCTTCCCCTTTTCCACTCGGGTAGGTCACCCATCACAATGAGACCATCATTTTTTTTCTGGGTAGGTCACCCATTAGAATGAGACCATTCTCCATCTTTTTTTACTTGGGTAGGTCACCCATAATAATGAGGCCATTCTTCCCCCTGGGTAGGTCACCCATAAGAATGAGACCACTCTTTCCTTTTCCACTTGGGTAGGTCACCCATCACAATGAGACCATCATTTTGTTTCTGGGTAGGTCACCCATTAGAATGAGACCATTCTCCATCTTTTTTTACTTGGGTAGGTCACCCATAATAATGAGGCCATTCTTCCCCCTGGGTAGGTCACCCATAAGAATGAGACCACTCTTCCCCTTTTCCACTCGGGTAGGTCACCCATCACAATGAGACCATCATTTTTTTTCTGGGTAGGTCACCCATTAGAATGAGACCATTCTCCATCTTTTTTTACTTGGGTAGGTCACCCATAATAATGAGGCCATTCTTCCCCCTGGGTAGGTCACCCATAAAAATGAGACCACTCTTTCCTTTTCCACTTGGGTAGGTCACCCATCACAATGAGACCATTTTTTCTGGGTAGGTCACCCATTAGAATGAGACCATTCTCCATTTTTTTTTACTTGGGTAGGTCACCCATTACAATGAGGCCATTCTTCCCCCTGGGTAGGTCACCCATAAGAATGAGACCACTCTTTCCCTTTTTCCACTTGGGTAGGTCACCCATCACAATGAGACCATTTTTTATAGGTAGGTCACCCATTAGAATGAAACCATTCTTCATTTTTTTTTACTGGGTAGGTCACCCATAAGAATGAGACCACTCTTCCCTTCTCTCCACTTGGGTAGGTCACCCATCACAATGAGACCATCTTGCATTTGGGTAGGTCACCCGTCATAATGAGACCATCTTTTATTTTGGGTAGGTCACCCGTCATAATAAGACCACACACAGGATCTTGGTTCTGGTTAAAGGGGATCGCCGGAAGGGATTTCAGGTTAGCCCAACCGCAACACAGATATCAGCTTTGGCTAAGGGAAATCACCAGATGGGATTTCAGGTTGGCCAAAATACAAATATGGATTTTTAGTTAAAAGAGATCGCCAGAAGGGATCTAAGATGGAATGCCAGGTTAAGCTAATCGAAGTTAGAGGTCAAAGGATCGCTAGATTGGGATCTCAAGATGACTAAGTTTTGATCATTGTTTCGAGTCGAAGGGGAATTGCTGTAAAGACAGTTTCAGATCGATCAAGCTTCGACAAGATCAATTTTGGAAGTTCAGTTATATTTATCTTTATAAAACTTACGACGCAAAATCATTGCTCTGTAAGTATTATAAAGAGGGGGCATATGTTGTAACCCATTTTGGGTTTCCCCCCACAAAAATAAAAATAAAATAAAAATATACAAATATATAGCCGGAAGAAATTAGAAAAAATAATAAGGGGTTTGGAGCACTCGAAAAAGGATCAGAAAATTGATTAAGGAGGTTCAAAAATACAAAGAGTGATTTTTTACAGTATATACTTGAATGATGAGGGTCTTGTTAGACAAGAAAATTTAATTTGAAGAGAAAAGTCCGAAATTGGATGTTTATGGACTCAATTGGATTTTATTGAAGGTTTAATTGAATTTATAGGGGGTTTGATTGCAAAGAAAATTGATTTTTAAGTCAAATAAGGTTTTAATTGGAAGAAATTAAAGTTCTGGGGACAAATTATGATTTTTGAGAGTTGATTGGGCTAAATCGGGGACTTTATTGCATACATGTTGAAGTTTAATGACCAATTAGGGACTTATTTGACACGATTCAAAACCAAGGACCAAACCAGAAGATGCGCTAAAATCAAGGATCCAATTACAATTCGGCTTGATTACAAAATTGTCAAAACACTAAAATGTTAATTTTTTGAAATTTTGAAACGGCGTCAAGCACTATTTATTGTCTCCTTAAAAGAAAGCCATTTTCAGCATTAAAACAGGGATATGGTTTGCAGTAAATTGCTGAAATTATGGGGCATGTTTTATGGCTTGTCCCGGATACCATTATCACCGCAAGGCTTTCCTTGCCTATAAAAGGGGAAGAAAAACAGACGAAAAGAGAGGGGGAGAAAGACAGAGGGGACGAAGGAAAAACACAGGGAGAGAGAGACGACCACAGCACCAACAGTCCCTTCTCCCCGAGTCAAGCTTTTTTCCTTTCGTTTTCCTTCTTCCCCTCAGCCGACCAAAGAACACACCAGCCCCTCTACCTTTCCATCTCTTTTTCATCCCTTCATCTTCAAGTCTAAGCCAGCCACCAGCGGCTTCCCTGGTTTTGGAGATTTCGGTCACAGAACCCCCAAGCCTCCAACAGCCTTTCCCTCTCATCAACAGCCCACCATTTTCCCCCACGCCACCACCCTCCTTCCTCAGCTCATCATCTTTCTCCCACACGCCGCGCTACCATTGAGGGAAACCGTTGTACATTGAGGAGGGCGAACAGCTGACAGAAGGAAACACCCGCGATCAAGAGAAGAAGAACCAAACAGAAGCAAAGGAGGAAGGAAAACAGAGGCGGGTGCATCTGCATAAAGGAGAAGAAATACTGCAGAAAAGCAGTTGCTGACATTGAGCTTCTCAGCCACTGCCACCGTCAGAACCACCGGGAGACCTCGTCGGCTGCCTCTCCACCGCCACCAGCATCACAGGGAGTGTTCGCCATCGTCTTCAACATCGCTTCTGCCACCAGGTTTGTTTCTCCTTCTCGTCGCTGTGCATGCACCATTTCCTTGCATTTCACTGTTCAAGTGAAATATAATTCACTTGAACAGTGAAATGCTATTTCACTAGTTACTTACTGTGCATATGCACAGTAACCAGTCCATACTTGTTTTGGGCTGGAACCCCAGCCCAGCCCATGCTGCTGGGCTGAGTCCAGCCCTGTAGAAAGTAAGCCCATGCTGTTGGGCCGATTTCGGCCCATTTTCCTTTTGGGCCGGGTATGGCCCATTCAAAAGTTTTCTTCAAATATGTATTCAAAAATCTGTGATTTTCTGCAAGTTTGTATTTTTGTACTATAAAGAATACAAATCCGGTATGAAAATACCCGGTTTTCGTCAAGACATCAGAAAAAATATAAAAATGAAAAAATGTTTTGTTTTCATGCATACGGCCAATACCCTAACATTGTTTTTACGTTTTTTTTTATCTAAAAAACAAATATTTGAAGTTTCAAAAATGTGTTTTCGCATGGATTTCTTAAACACAACAAAAATCATTTTTCTTGCATTTCTGGATTTTACAACATGTTTGTAAAACTCCAAAGGGTATTGGCCAATATTCCAAAAAATATAAAAATCTTATTTTTGGGGAATTCATCTATTATTCACCACTAATGTTTGGATAAAGAAATCCCTAAAGGACGAATATCCAAAATATTATTGGGGATAATTTGTTATTATTCACCACTAATGTTTGGATAAAGAAATCCATAAAGGACAAATATCCAAAATATTATTGGGGATAATTTGTTATTATTCACCACTAATGTTTGGATAAAGAAATCCTTAAAGGACGAATATCCAAAATATTATTGGGGATAATTTGTTATTATTCACTGTTAATATTTGGATAAAGAAATCCTTAAAGGACGAATATCCAAAATATTATTGGGGATAATTTGTTATTATTCACTGTTAATATTTGGATAAAGAAACCCGGAGTGGTAAATATCCAAAATAATTTTTTAGGAATAATAAATCCGCACACATCCTTGAAAGAAGCCTTGATTATAATCGAGGACATTTCAAATTTTTTTTTACTCCACGGTTTGCGAGCCGTGAGAGTATAAAACATTAAGACAAAAATAGGTTTTTAAAGCACCCTAGATTTCGTTCATCAGAGCAGACTTATCCTAGGAAACGGATGGGATTAGAGAACATCAACACCATGACAGTTATAAGGCAAATCAAACACCAAGCAGCTTACCTTAGGTAGGGCGTACTAGGGGTGCTAAAACCTTCCCTTTACGCAACCAGTCCCTTGCCTTAGAATCTCTGAAAGACCAGTTAGGTTTCCTAGTGACCTTCATACTAGGTGGCGACTCCCTTTTTCACAACAGAAAGACCCCAACAATCAATCACGGCTACGAGAACAGGTCGTCGCGACGTCGAGCCGCTCGGGAGGGTACGACAATATATATCAGTCTCAACAGCTCTAATTAATGTCCAGTCTTAATATAACATTGACTAGGAATAATGGTTTGATGCAATAAGAATCTCATAATTATAACAACTGTATAATTTTCTTTGCAAAACATTTTTTTTTCTAAGGACTTTATCTTTATTCTAGATTCATTAATCAAATATTTGATGAATATTAAAGATAAAAAAGCCTTTATTAATAAATTAAATATATATACATGAACAAAGTCAATACCACATATAACCAATTGATTGATTATAGGTCATATGTACACCCCCAGTTATAATTTTTCTAGGTTATTAAAATATGAGAAATTTAACCGATAGTAAAATGAATTAAATTAAATTAAAGAAACCTAAATCAAGATAAAAATGGTGAAATTAATGAAATGAAAAGTGAATATAGTGCTAAATTGTTAGAAAGAAAAATTTACGGGGACAAAATAAATACGTAAGACCAAGAGGGGTCAATGTTCAAATAACAGAAGGTTAGGGGTTTATGTACAAATGATAAAATGACCCCTAGGGTTTAGAGGATTAATGTATATGTTTTATAAAAGGGTTAAACAAGAAAATTTGGATTTTTCTTGCGTAAAAATCACCTACTGACCAATTTAGCGCTATTAAGCATAACGATCAATCCAACGTTGGATCAAACTGAACATTTATGAGAGCCTCCTTCACATATAGTTTCATATACAATTAAAATTTTAGAGTGATCAGAGTTCGGTAAGGTTGTCAAATAATGTCGAGAATTAGACTGAAAAATAGCATGAAAATCATTAATGGCAGTTTTGTAAATATGCTTGATCAGCTGGAAAATTGCAGCAGCTCTCTTCTTCATTAAACCACGGCTAGACAGAAAAATAGGAGGAGAAAAACAAAGAAAAGAGATTTTGGAAGAGATAGAGAGAAAAAGGCAAGGAGGAACCCAACAATTGTGTTAGGAAAAGTGTTTTTAGTTAGAAATCAACAAGAAACAAGAGAGAAAAGAAGGAACAAGGGAACTTAGGAGACAAAGAGAAGACATATGGATGACAAAAATTCCAACAACTATAACTCCACCGTTGGATCAAAACAATATTTGAATATGTTGTTCTCCTCCATGTCTTGTACATTGTCACTAGAGGGATCGTCTATATCAATCCCCGTGTGAGAGATATCGTAGGAGGAAAATTTCTCGGAAAATACACTTCTGGACATTCTCAGTCGCCAACCATTTTCTCCACCGTCCACTGTTGGATCAAGCTATAATTTGGATATCGTGTTCATGCTAATTCTATCTAGATTCTGAATGGTGGAGATCAAAACCAACCACTCCGAACAGAAGTTGTACTTCTTGCATAGTAAGTCTACAAGTTTTAGGTCAGTTCAGTTAAACCTATGTTTCTGGAAATTTTACGTTGGATGGAGTTGATATTTGGATATGTTATACTTTTAATAATGAATTATAACTTGACCGTATGGATTGTTGTAATATTATTCATTTGTTATTTATGGGTGATTGAAATTGTTGCCAAAATTAGTTTTGTGTGAGCTGAAACAGCCCCAAAATTAAAAGGAAATGGAGCAATAGAGAGACTTAAGGGTTGTTGTGACAGCCCTGAACATCTATGTTTGGGGGGGTAAATACCTCTCCAATTTTTTTTTAATGTCTCTAAGAAACTAAAGCAAGGCTGTTGTGACAGCCCTACTAATGGGTGTTAAGGGGCTGATTTGGACAGCCCCAAGAACAAAAACTTATGGGAAATTAGAGTCTCATATAAAGTGATTACAGTGAGGTAAGTTTGGGTTAAGAAATTAGCTTGGAAAAGTTTGCACGGTTTGAGTTAATAGATAACTATGTGAACATGAAATAATGATCTAATTTGGATATGGTAATCTTGCATTAAATCATATAATGATGCTTGCTAGATTATAAGAAAACTTTGAAAAGGGAAATGAATGATATTAAATATTGGTCTTGTGTGGAGCAGGAGAGGCATCGACTGTGGGACCTCAAGCTAGTAGAACGAGACCACTAAGAGGAACAGCTAGGTGTTTACCACCTCACCTCTTTAAATTTTGAAGAGTTTAATACATTCTAAAATTTTATTTTTTTATACTGCATGTTGTTTTATGATAGTAAAGGATGAGAAATTTGATAGTGGAAACAAGATTAAATATGACGGCTGGTGTCGTGAGTGTTGCCGGGAAAAACATTGTATAAGGTAATAATGGTTGTTATCCTAATTTCTAAGGACAACTCGGATTGATATAAAAAGTCGGCCACATGAGTGGGGGCAAGGAAAGTTAGCCGACCATATGAAAAGCAGAGAGAAAAAGGGGGAAATTGTGGTTTTCCTTAATGAATTTATTAAAATAGGTTGTTTTCTTTATGTGAATGTGTGTGTGAATTGAATGAAATTAGCATGAAAGAATGAGGGAACTCTTGGTTCCTTAAGGCCATGCTTTCGGTCAATTATGTATCAAAGAGGGAGGATGTTTAATTTGACATATTTAGCTTAATGACTTATGTTTAATTGTGTCAAAATGAGGAAACAATGCATGTTGAAATGTCAAGGATTGTGTTTAGAAAAATATTGTTCGGAAAGTTCGTAAAATTGATAAGAATGTTCTATTTTGACGTTAAGAGGGAAGATCGAAATAAATAGGATAAATTGGTTCTTAAAAAGATATTTTTGACACTCTTATATGGTATGTGATATTGCTAGGGGTTGAGATAAAAGAGAAAAAGTTGAATTGTAGATGTTGTGTGTAAATGAAAAGGTTGATAAATCTGTACAGATTTGTCTCATAACTTTTGGAGAGAATTCGAGTAGGAGGATGAGGGAATTAAGATCTGGTTCCTGCATAGTAATTGTATTTTTGGATGTTGACTAACTAAGAAAACTGGTGTTACTCAATTTGGAGCTATAGAACTCCAATTATGGGTCACCAACCGAGACTGGGTCATGATAGACCCTATAAGGCAGTGGGTCTGATTTTTTGACAAATTATTTCGAGTGTCTTGAAGGCAGAACTAGGTTCTCCTCCCCTCATGGGACTTGTAGCCCCATGTCTTAGCTTTCCAACGAGACCAACCTTGCTTGAAACATAGTCTTAGAACTCTAGATATAGTTAAAACTCTGAGGAGAGGTCGGAATACGACTTTTGCTGGCAGATTCGGAAACTCCCTAAAGCGACTATTTAGACGCGTTAAAGGGTGAAAATTTGGGTCCTTTCCCTTTAGGGAACATGTGATATTATATCTTAGCTTCCAAAAGAAACGAGTCATGTTTGAAATGGAAATTTGTAATGATAACTATGGTCAAACAAAAAATAACAATATTAATGGGTGAAATTAGCATGGACTAGCATACATTTAGTGTATGTTAGGATCTCGGGTAAGGAGATCACCATGCATCGATGCCTATGGGGCATGGACTAGCATACATTTAGTGTATGTTAGGATCCCGGGGAAGGGAATCACCATGCATGGATGCCTATAGAGCATGGACTAGCATACATTTAATGTATGTTAGGATCCCGGGTAAGGGGATCACCATGCATCGACTAACATATATTTAGTGTATGTTAGGGTCCCGGGTAAGGGGATCACCATGCATCGACTAACATATATTTAGTGTATGTTAGGGTCCCGGGTAAGAGGATCGCTATGCATCGACGCCTACAAGGTGATGATGATACCAGTGAAATTGGTATTGGCAATGAGTTAGGCAGAAATAATTGTGGTTGATCTTATGAAATCTTGAATGGAAGTTGAAAATGGAAGATGAAACGATTTTAGTAGTTGAATGAAAAAAAGTTCCAATGGAAACAAATATGGAGAAGTGAATAGAATATGAATACATGTTTGTCTTTTTAAATTGTTGGATATTTGTGTTATTATACTTATTGTGATATTCATGTTTCAATAATATGTATTTTGTTTTAGGACCATCGTATGCACGACAGGAGTAGATCCTAGTTTTTGTTCACTTTTTGTTATCTAGTTCTAAGGAGTGTATCCTTGTATTTTGCAATATTAAAATATTTATATAACTTAATTTGTATAATTGATGTTTAAACTTGAATAGATGAACTTAACTCTGAAATTCATATAATCATGTTTCATGTGTGCGTGTTTATCTCATTTATTCTTCTCTAACGATATTTGTTGTTCAATGTGTGTTATAAATATTATGGTTGTGATGATGATGATGTTTGTGGGTCTGAGACCCAAGACGATTGAGTCGTGATTGAGTTATGAGATGTGAGATATTAGAAGTGTAAACAAGGCATATGTCGATAACTTGGGATCTCCCAGTATAGGAAAGACTCTGCCGAAATTTTGGTGGAAATTTCGGTAGACTTTTATATGAGAACTGTATAAAAAAAAATTATCCATATTTTTACATACCAAATCACAGGAAAACAACTATAAATACATATGAAAGTATGAGGCGTTACATCATATACACTAACAATTCTCTACAATGAATTCTTTAATTTGAATAGTGTTGTTCGTTGAAAAACTTCTATCTTTATGTGTTTTCTAAATACCTATTTGTTAGTTTTGCCAATCTTTTTTTGATTATTATTGTTGATAACTTGATATCCTTTTTTTTGGATGATTAATTTTTTTATTGTTGTTTTGATGATGGTATACATATCCTCTAATTGAGTTACAAAATAAATTTTGTAATCCCATTATTGATGGATTATGATCCCAAGGTTTTTCCACATTAGAGTTTTAATGTAAACAAAAATTATGTTCATCATGTGGTTCTATTGTTGATTGTTTCCACTTTTTAATTTGATTTCTCTCATTTTAACTATGCAAAGAGAAAAGATTTTGTGACATGTGGTTTATGATTATAGTTTATACAAATGTCTTGGTACATATCATGAAACAAGGTTTCATCCTAAATTAATGTAAATTTTTCATTAAAAAAATAGAGAAAGCTTGAAATAATTGAGTTTTGTTTTTGGAAATTGCAATTACTAATTCAAGGTGTGTGTATTCTTGATTCTATGAGAATTTTTATGAAAGTTTTTCATTCACTTCTCTTCAATAAAAGTTTTATTTTTCAAGAATTTATCCTAATTTTTTGTCTAATTCTTTTTCTGACTATTGATTTAACCTCTAATAAAATAGATATGCGTTGGTTATATTACATCTTTTCAACAAGTTTAGAAATGACTATAACAACCCTGATTCTCCAATAGAGAGAATGACCTATGATTGACTTAAGGAAAATTTCCACACCAAAAATTAATAAAAAAAATTTATGTTATTATGTTCAAATTTATGCATTCCCTTATTCATAGTGTAGATTAAATGTACATAAATAGTTATACCAAAGATTCCCTTATTCATATGAACATGTACTCTAGAAGAAATGTTTTTATGCAATGTTAACAATTTTATAACTATTTTTTTATTGTTAAAATATTTTCGTTTATGATCATTCCTATTATCTATATAAATCAAGAAAGATATGTGGACTAATAAGGCTATTATGAAATATTTACTTACAAATAGGCAAGCTATTCTATTCTAGTTCATAGTTTCTCTTGTTATATGATTGGTCTAGGAGACACACCAGATATTTTAGTTGTGCCTATATCACTCATTATAGGAATTAGGCACAAGCTTTCTCCATCAAATTCTCATTAATGGAGTGTGGTTCGTTCAAAAACTTCATACCTCTTTATTTATCGCTGAGATGTGTGGATTTTTCAAAACTTCATGGACATAAAAAAGAGAGAACACCACGGATTGTTTTATGATAAACAAATGCATTTTATAAGTTCATTGTTATGGATAACTCTTATAAAATATTGGACCTATGACGTACGTACGAGACTTAAATTCTATATGTAGATGCTATATAGTTGATTTTCATCCTTTAAAGACTACAAGTATCAAGGGAGCATCCATTGACAAAAAGATTACACTAAGATTATCATCACATGGCTTTGACGTAACCAAGAGGTCAAAAAAATTAAGAATAATCAGCCATTCACAACAAATGATGAAGAATTTCTTACAAATTTAAGGATTAGTAATTTGTTTTACAAATCGAATGGATTTAGTCTTATACACAGAAGCATATGGGAATCAAGAAATAAAGAAGATAAGCTATTCTTTCTTTTACCTCTCAAAAGTTAAGTGAGTTAAAAGTCTCATGTATGATTTTGAATAAAAAAATAAGTGAGGAATCATTTTTTCAACTTTAATTTCAATATTCCTTTTTATTTCATCATAAGAATGACTTAATCTTTTGGAAATCCTAGTTAGCATAAGCATGATAACGGGGGTTCTTATTATTATTACTCAAATAAACATTAAATATTCTCTTACATATTTGTCCATAGATCAAATTGGATATGTAATTATTAGAATAATTTTATAATGGATAATTAACTTATATGATATTTTATTTCTCCATAAATCTAGGTACTCTGACTTGCATTATATTATCTTATTTATATATATGAAAAATGATAACATTCAAGATTATGCACGATTATATAAGAAAAATTCTTTGTTGCATCTCTCTTTAGTCTTATATCTTTTATCCTTAGAAGGTCTTCCTCTATGAGCAAGATATTTTGAAAAACTCTATATGTTATCATGTGGATTACAAATAGGTCTATATTACTTGGGTTTTAAAAGGACTCCTTATGAGTGTTGTTTTTAGGCACTTTTATTTAAAATGATCAAGTTATTAATGATTGGACAAAACCAAGAGTAAATCCTTATAAGAGTAATTATGGAAAATCCTCTTTAAGATAAAAAAAAATAAATACATGAATTGAGTATGATTGAATGTGTGATAGTATATATTATACAAAGAATAGTAACAAGCTTGATTATTACATTTTTGCAAGTTATTATGATTTCTAAAATATATTTCTTAGTTCAAGATCCCTTTACCAACTCAAATAAAAAAATTAGTAAATTTATTCCGTATAAAATGGGAATGAATTAGGGTTATGAATTTATAATTTATAATAAAGTTAATTCAATGACTATAAGTTTATTTCATATAAGACCAATCCCGGATGATCAGAACGGTAAAGAAAAAAAAGATCGAAGGCATTGCTTCTGCCTTCCTTAGAAAATTGCTTGCGCTCCATGATAGTGGACAATCGGCAGAGAAAAAAAATGAGGCAAGAAACAGAGGCAGAGAGCTAGGTTAGCAGCTCTGATACCATGTAAAACGGAGAAAGAAAAGATTTGCCAGAAATGTTATTTTCATTGAATCTGTTGCTGCCGCTATATACAAGTATTTTCCTATAATTGTGCTTAGCTATTTTTGGAATAAGAATTACAATAGGAATAGATATCCTTGACAGCATATGTTTACATATTTGTTTCCTAATCCATTTCGTAACCATGAGATATTGTTGATCCTTTCTTAACAGAAGTCCCCAGCAACGTACACTTCCCATCAGACGAGCTGCAAAGGAAGAGCACAAACTGTATCTATTAGCACATATTAATTGCTATTTTCTAAGCTATGAAATGCTTCTTCTTCTTCTGAGAAACATATAAATTGCTTAACCCTTCAAGTAAGCTGTCCCCTGTTCTTGCTAATAATAGCAATAAGAATCTATCAGTATTAAGTTTGTAAGCCAGCAAGGAATAATAGCGGGGTAGATGTCCCCGAGAACAGCTGCCATCAGACGAGCTACAAAGGAAGTTCTAATTAGAGCATGAACTGCATCTTTTAGCACAAAGACTTGCTGAAAAAATGTCAATTTTGGAAATTAGTACCGCCGTGTTTCCAACGCTCACTCTTGTCTGGAAATATTTGCAAGTGAACCTTCAGTTCCATATTCAGCACCACACAATATCTATACGTACATCCAAGTTCCGAAGACTTGGAGGTCAAGGACAGACCAAATGAAGATTGGTTCTCCCTTGTTGATGCTGAAAGAGAGAGACCTCTTAGGACGACCAATCCCACAGAATCTTGAGGGCAAGAACCCTCAAACTCCAATCTCCATTGTTTGTCAGTTTTCTAGTAACTGTTCAATAAAGCTATTGCCAGAACGTGTTGACTGGTTTACAACTTGTGTTAGTGACTTAAGGGACCTCTCCTCGTGTGGAAATATTCGCTGAAAGGATTTATTGGTTGCTGTACAGCTGCGGATTGGACACGAGAAGGTGAAGACGACTTTTTGTTTATCAATTTTTTTTATTTCAATTATGTATACATTATCCATAGTTTAAATTATTTTTTATTTAAAACAGAAAAGGGAAAAATCAAAGTAAATCAATTGAAGGAATGGAAAGAATTTCTCGAAAACAAAATATTACTAATCAAGGTGTGTACATTATTTCCATCGGTTTTTATTCTTACTTTATTATTATTTTTAACTCCTGGAAAAGGTATTATTGATCATATTATAGGTATACAAAAATAATACTAGTAAATAGTTAATTAAAAAGTTTAATTTCCAGGATGAAGATGTTTTGCGCGTACCTCGTTGAAACCAGGGCCACCTCATTTTACAAAAAAGTTAGATAATCGTTTCTAGCTATGTTTATTATTTTCCAGGATTAGATTTTGAGACTTGCCAATATTATGAAGGGTTTGGAATTGTGGTTGAATTTTGTTTTTGAAAAATTCTGAATTTTTTTTTCTTAGCTTTGAATTATTATAAGTTTTTGTTTTTATATTATTTTGATGTTAAAAATAAATTTTTTAAAAATAAAAATATATTTGAAAAGCAATATTTACTACATTTTTTAATAAACATTAAACATACATCTATCTTTGTAAATTCTTATCGAAGAAAGTATCAATCAATCTCTATAATAGTAAAGAAATTCGAGATTATAAAAGGTCTATCTCGGCACTTAAATGGAAGAACCTTATAATCCAAGTCCATATCATATGTTTTTTAAGTGCTCAAGGAAATGCATCAATTAGTTAAAATAAGATCCACGCAACCACTTGTTATTAGTGGATGGCCCAAAAGTGTTGGGTCTACGTCCATCCCATTTGGAGTCCAAAACCATGTGTCTGTATATTACAGAGAAAGAAAAAACGAAAGTCGCCTAATGACATTTTTAAAAGCCAACCTTAACTTTTCTTTGTTAGTAAATGGCAAACTATAAAACCTAACGAAAGAGAGAGTTTGGCCATGAGAGAAAGTTTAAATCTTAACCTTTTCTGCCTTAATCATCAATTATCTGACCTCTAAAGTTAATACATAAGAATCACAAGGAAGAAATTTTCTAAACCCTTTTAAAATAGAGATATTTTTATACCTTAGAATGATAACTTTTTTTTTTGTATTTTAGATATTTCAGTACTGTACTCTACTCATCTTTTTCACCATCCATGTGAAATAAAAGACATAGTTTTTTATTTATAGGAAAATCTAAAAATTCTATAAATGATAAAATATCAATTTGTCCCTTAAATAATATATATATATATATATATATATATATTATTTTAGAGTAATTTTAGAAATTTATTCAATCAAGTCCCTACTTTATTTTTCTAGGTCTAGAATTGTAATTCCATGTATAAATTACACTTCAATCCTCACTTTCTAAAACTTATTTATAATCAAGTCACACTTGATTAATCTTTCCATTTTAATTTCTAACCAATGGTTCTTATATGTGTGACTCATTAGATTTCCTAATAAGTTAACTCAAATATAAATCACAATCCTAAATAAAATAAGATTAACTAAATTAATTTATTATCAATTCAAAAGTTGATTGATTTATATTTGAAGATCAAGTATAATGTCTAGCAACTTGTCATGATTCCCTAAATATTAAAAAAGACATAAGTCGTTTGACTTAACTTTTCAATGATTAGTTTCTTAGTGTAATTATTATTCATTTATTAATAATATTCCAATTTAGACAATATAGTACGGAGTATGTTTACTATATCAAATCATGTTTGTTCTCAACATCATAGTTATTGATTCTTTAAATAAGATTTAAAACTCTTTACAAATCTCATTCCACCTTGCAAAAGGATCTACAATCAATACTATTTAAGAATGGATGAAATATTTTTTCTAATTCACCAAGCATGATGAATCAACACTACTCATCCTTTTTCAACTTTTTCAGTCACAACATCCGTGTTCTGATTTATTACGAATTTTTCATTTTAAGTAAGTAAATGTATCTTTTTTTAATTTGAATATAATTTGAATTTTTAATTTTTTTATTACATGTTTTTTTAGTACATGTATTTTGTTTGGGTGTTTACTTGTTTTATTATTTTTTCTCAAACAAACTTGTCGTATGAATTTATGATTTTGTTTATGTTATGGTTTGTTTTAGATTTTGTAAAATTATATTTGTTTGTAAATTATTGAAACTTATATTAAATTATCGACTTAGGTGTGTTGTCGGGGGCGAAAGTGAGGGTGGGGGGGGGGGGAAGCAGGGCCCGCCCCCCCTAAAGACATTTTAATTTTTAAAGAGGAGGTGTTGTATTGGTGGGTCTTATTACAGCTGATTATCACTTTACTTTTGATTTCCTAATTCACTCTTGAACTACGTGGAAAAAAAATGAAGGCATTACTTTGGGAAATAAAAAATAGAGCCATCAATTTCTTCTAATATAAATTTTGTAGGCTGCAGCCAATCAAACAGAAGAATAAAAACACAAATTGTAAGTAAAAATTTTTAACAAAAAAATTGAAGTAGAGTTATCAATTAATTTATCTTTCATCAAACAAAAAAAGATAATTTAAATTTAAAATTTATTTTTATTTTGTTTTGAGATGTTTGTTAATAATTTAATGAGGTTCTTTTATAATTCTACCATTTTTGCTCCTTTTTTTCTCAAATCTGCTAGTTCTACCCATTGTTTTTTGAATTCTTGTTATAGTGATTTTTTTTTCTAATTAATTAGATATATTTTATTGGTTTGTTTTGATTACACTTAGATCTATTTTTTTTATGTTTTGTTTTTAGCAGAGCCACTAAAATTATCAATTTTTTCTTACGATATATGTTTTGATTTTAGGCTGAACGATGAACAAACTAAGAAGAATTGATTTCTTTATTATTTTTTGCTTTATTTCAAAGTTTATCAAACATAAATAATGCTTGAAATTAACTTCATTGTTTTGACTCAATTTGATATTGCTCTAAATATTTTACCTTATACAAAGGTCATTATATGTTTGTAGTAAGTTATTTGAATAAAACTAAATTATACATGTTTTGTTTTACAACTCATGTACAATAAATTAAAATAAATATTATATCTTGTTATATTAATTTTGGCCTCCCCTAACAAATAATTCTAGCTCCGCCCTTGTGTGTTGTGATGAAATAAATAATGGTTTGTTTAACATGTCTGTTTTATATTTTGTTAATTTTATTACCGAGTTATAATTTACGTAAATTAATATGCATAAATTTGTACGAACATAGATAATTGACAATGAATTAAGAGAAATATAAAAGTAGGTTAGATAATCTTAAGCAAAATCAGTATTTTTACAAATTTATTTATTTAATGTAGTTAATTAATGTATGCAGACACATAGATTCAAACTAATCTGCATCACTGTTACATGCAGCCACATGGTTTTAAAAATTGAAGTTTTGGATGACACTGGCGAAAATCATCAGCTGTAAATACTGAAAATATATTGAATTGTTTAGTCCCAGTAAATTCTTTAAAATCATAGAGCTTCATGTTTTGTCAAATAAAGAGTGATATTGATCATACACAGAAAAATAGACATGGAGATTTTATAGAGAGTGATATCGATCATAAAGAATGACGATCCACGCAACTTCTTTCACAACATTATTATTATTATTTTTTTTTACGAAATTGGCCCATCTGCGATCTGCGAATTTGTAAAAATGTGATCTGCGAATTCACTACAATCCCCCTTCCATTATGCACAGTCAAAACAGAATTTGTGCAAATATTTGTCAAAACAGAATTTCCATGAAAACCACCAATTTTCTCGAGTTCAAAAAAAGAAGTCTTATTATTCAAATTCCTGGAACTCCTCTCCAATTCTCAAATTTTCTCAGCATCCAAACGGAAAACGAGGAAAAAAGAAGACGCATAAACAAAGGCTTGAAAACAAGAAGACGCGTAAACAAACGGAATTGAATTGATAAATTTACCTGAAAATTACACTCCTTGGCGTTCTCCTTAATGAAAATCACAAATCAACGCCTAAAATCGTAAAGAAACTAGAGATTATAAACATCAATAAATCATATGGAGATCTAAAACGCGAGCAAAGTGACCATCGAAATTGAAAAGCAGCAGCAATCGCTATTGATAAATCAAATTTATACGTTTCTTCGGAAACAGCGAAATGTTATTTGAAGAGATACGAATCCCTAACCTGAAAGAGTTATGGCTGGAAACGTTTCTTCTCTTCTCTTCTTGGCTTGTGGTGTGGGGGGTTTTGAAGGAGAGAAATGGCGGCAACTCGATTTTTTTATTTCTTTCAAATTATCACACTTCTCTCTCCTCTCTCTCCCTCTCTCTCAACTCTCAAGCAAGGAATTTATAATTTGACGCTTCTCCTTTATTTCAAAATCTGGATTCAGAACGGTGTCGTTCTTCAACTCTTTTAATTTTTTAACATTAAATAGTGTTAAAAAACCTAAATTAAAAAAAAAAGAATTTTGTTGTTCTGTTTTTCTCCTTAATAAATTTGGTTTTTTTTATGATTTATGTATAGAAAAAAGTATATAGTTGTGCAAAAAGTCAAGATAGAGATTACAGAATATCTAAATTATGATTTTTTCTATGGTATTGAAACAATAAATTCAGGATCAATACCTAATTAACATATAATTAATTGTCCTATATCAGCTAAACCTACCTATTATAACTGGTTAATGTTATTAGTTTAAATCATACTAGAAATAGTAGAAAACTTTAAATAATTAATTTAACAAAAAAAAGAAGGAACATAAGTAGCTAGCCAGGAAGATGATCCCCTCCTTTTGACAGCTGTCATTATAGTCCTTGTCCACAGGTCCTTTAATTTCTTGAATCTTATCGAGAGAAGTTTACAAGAAAAAAAGAGCATAAGCCAAATATAACTGTAACAACACATGCACATAGAAAATATATAAGATTTAGAGTGTGTTTGGTATTGCGGTAGTTGTTGTGGTTGTGGTTTAAAAAAAGTTGTTTTATAAAAAGTACTTTTAGTTGTGGTTGGTTTGAAAAAATAGGTATTTGGTTAAAACTGTGGTTGAAATTGAGGTTGAAGAAAAAATAGTGTAATGTGTTTGGTTAAAAATGCTTTTGAAATTGAGATTATAAAATAATTTTAAAATATATATATTAATATTGATGGTTTTAAATTTAAATATTGTAAAATTAATTACTCCTATTATATCATGAAATAAATAATACTTTATATAAAATATTTTTTATTATTCCATTAAACTATTTATAATTCCATTACGTACAAAATTCATCCGATAAAAACTACAGTTTGCATAATTATTTGAGCGTGTAATAAAATTAGATAAAATATTATCAGGTATAAAATTGATATTACAGTGCGAGTGAATTTAATTCACTCTATACTAGTTTTTCAAGAAAAAAATATTGTTCACATCACAGTACGAGTGTAACTAGTTTTTTGTTTAAAAAAAAACTGTTAAAAAATTTAACACACTAAAAAAAAAAACACTGTTCATGTAATTGCACTGTTCACTGAACAGTGCAATTGCATGAACAGTAACGAAAAAGCATGAATTCTCTGCTTCTTAACAATTGAGTTACAGCCGCAAATAAAATGGTGGGACCCACGTTTTTTCACAGTTTATAATTCGTAACCAAACGGATAATTACTGCGTTTTTTAAGAAACGCGAACGTGAACGAGTAGAGAAACGGACTCTTAATGGGCGAAGAAAGAATTCACTGTTTTTATTCTCTAAAAATAAAATATATGATAATTAATTTTTTTTTAGAGGTTTACAAAACTTTTAAATAAATTATAAAATGCTACGTACCCTATTACAAAAACAACTATAAATCTGAAAGCATGTAAGTTAAAAAAAATCTAAATAAAACAAAAAAAATTCTAAAATACCTAGAAAAAATAATAAAATTATTATATATAAACCTAATATAGAAATCCTTTTTTAAAATATATTCATGAATATTAAATGAGAATTAATTATCTATTTTTTATTTTAACAATAATGTTTTACATGTTTTTCTCATATTAATTTTTTTCCTATCACATATAATTAAATTATTGAGTAATGATTTTTTATGTTTATAAAACTTTTATTTAAAACAATGCTTTTTATATATATAAAAAACATGTTTTCATCAAAATCAAAATAAGACAAGAAATACATTAACATGGAAAGAGAATTATTTTGGTTTAAGATATACATTTTTCCTCCACACTTCAAATTATTTAAATTTTAACAAATATTTATTTTAGTTATTTCTCAAAAAAACATGCTACTAAAAAAGACATGATTTTGCTAAAATAAAATAAAAAACAAATGTATGAATAAGAGAGGAAAAAATTGCTGCCCGAATTGATAGCAATCAGATCTCTTGGAAATAATTAAAAATCATGAATCATAATTAAATGAGCGTAATTGATAGCTTCAAAAGATCAAGACATAATCACCTCGTTAGTGCTTTTGCTTACAATTTATTATATTATTATGATTCTGGTAAAATTCATTAACTTACAATGGCATAAATCTATCGATTAAAAAAATTTACAAACACACGACGTAAAAAAAATAAAAAGCAGCTACACCAGCCTGGAAGATGATCCCCTCTTCTTGACTGCTGCCATTATCTACGACTGGATGGGTTGGAGGTTGTCGACGTCCCCACCTTTGCCACAAAGCAAGTTAATTAACTAAACTGGTGATGGATCATGGAATAAAATATTTGCGCTATTAGTTGAAAGCATTATCAAGACTTACCTTCTCACACCGCCCTGAGTTCCACCATTTCTGGGAGCATTCTTCCTTCTAAGCCTTTTTCCATATTGATGGGCACTGTCTTCAACCATTTTCACAAACCATGCAGCTTTTCTTGCTCTAAATACAACATATCCTATAGAGACTCCAAATACAAATCCACATCCATAACCCATTGTTACAGCTTTCCATCCAAATCCCTCTTCAAACATTGAACCTTGTTTCTCGAAGTTTGACGGTGGCGGTTGTTGCCCCTCGCCTTTGTTGCATTTTACTTGCAAGGGAAACCCACATAATCCCAAGTTCCCTTCGTATGAACCATTTTCAAATGTATTGAACTGCTTACCTTGAGGTATGGGTCCCTCAAGTTGGTTATACGAAAGGTTCAGGACTTGAAGAAATGTTAAATCTACCAATTCCTGAGGAATCCTTCCAGCAAGCAGATTTGAAGAGAGATCCAACCACTCCAGATTAGTTAAATTCCCCATTGACGGCTGGATACAACCAATGAGGCTGTTGTGAGAAAGGTTGAGCTGTTTCAGAGATTTAAGCTTCCCGAGTGACTCTGGAATCTTTCCCGTGAATTTATTGCATGATAAATCAAGTGTCGTGAGCGCAATTTGAATTTTAGGAAACAGAGTCTTCGAACCTTTCCATGCCAATTGTACAGAATAAACATAAGTAGTAGATACATTTTTTGTCCTCATGTAATCCATATCCTGATCAATGCTCATCATGGCTTTGAAGTTGTTGAAATACTCTGTTGGCAAAGGACCACTCAGGCTGTTGTTGGAAAGGTCAAAAATCTGTAATTTAGAAAAAGAGTCCTTGACAGTCGGACCCTTCAAAGAACCACGGAGTTTATTTGACCTTAGAATAACAACCTTCAACTTTGGAAGCGTTTCTAAAAAGGAAGGGAATGTGTCATCAATCATATTGTTACCAAGATCCAGAAATTCTAAATTCACACAATTGATGATGGTATCACCCCTTTCAATTGGTTGCCATTGAAGTTGAGATATCTCAAATCATTCCCCTCTGAATAGATTGAAGGGATATTGCCGTGGAGATTGTTGGCACCAAGATGCAACACTAAGAGTCCATCACTGAAGTTTCCCAAGCATTGTGGAATGAATCCACTAAAGCCATTGTTGGACAAGTCTAGAATTCTAAGAACTTCAGCTCGCAAATGACAGAAGAGATGTTCCCAGTCAGTTTATCATTGGAGGAAAGCCTAAGAAGTCTCAAATGTTCAAGCTTGAAAACTGAAGGTGGAATCTGGCCATACAACTTGTTGAAACTAAGATTGATATATTGTAATGAATTACAAAGGTTACAAAGGAACGGACTTATCTGGCCATTCAATAGGTTATTGTTCAAAAGAAGAAAATGCAATGAAGGCATGGAAAATAAGGAGGATGGAATTATTCACACACGCTCATTTTCTCAACTTTATCAAATCAAACATTTTTTAATAGCTAGAAGCATAGTTTTTAAACCCGATCTGGTGGTCTACCCGGTATAATGATCAGGTCACGAGTCAGATGGGTTGACCCAGGTCAACCCCAAAAAACAAAATCCAATGCAACATCTATAAAAAACACATAAGTAGTTACAATGCAACACTTATATAAATCAAATTTAAATTTTAAACCAACAAAATAAATTTAATTCAATATCCAAAACACAAACCAAATATAAATTCTAAAATATTTAAAACAAAACATCCAAAAAACATAAATTCTAAATCAACAACATATTCACTTTTGTTGAATGAATACATTAAGTTCTTCGGTGTTCATATGAGCAAAATTTGAATCAAATGTCGATGAAATTGAGTCAATCTCGTCAACACCTAATAAAACATCAGCATGCTCCTTTGAAACTTCATCGCCACAATCATCTTCAATCTCATTAATATTTATGAAATCTACATTTAAAACACGATTAACAAATAAATATTATGTGTTAAACAATACTTTGTTTTAAATAATATTTTTCACTAAATGATCAATAATTAATTATCATCATCTAAAGTATCTTGTACGGTCATTGTTGATAGAGCTTGGTGAAAACTCTTTGCTTCTTCAGTTGTCAAAATTGACGGGTCATCTTCTACTACCCAATTTTCAATGTCATGATTTATCAAACATAATTTATCATATTATATTCACCTAATTAACAATAAAAACAAGCATATAGTTTAGTTAAAATATTGGTTAGCAATAGCCCTTTAAGGAATGCTAACATGGCAAGATTACAAAGCAATGTCTTTTACTCAGTGTGTAAGTGATGCATATTATAATTGTCTTTAATTAATCCCCTGTTATGCAAAACACCAACATCGTCATGCTCAATACCAAGGTCTCTGCTCTTTTTTCCATTCCTTACTCTCCCCATTAATTACTCCTACTATTAACCTCAATTTTTATTTTATTTTTTATTGCTGCTAATCTTAATCATCGTAATTTTTCTTTCTCTCTATCCATCAACCCGGCCCGGTTCCAGCCTCGGGTCAGCCGGGTCTCAGATCGACCCTCTGGGCCGGGCCGGGTTTTAAATCTATGGCTAGAAGATTATTCAGCATCAAGGTTCGTCGGCTCAAGTTTCCAAGTATAAAGCAACTTAACAAGAGTTTCCTGGAAGGATTGGTCATGCATAACAAACTACAATATTTGGATTAAAGAAAAAAATAACTTTAAAAAAAAAAACAAACAAGACTTGGTGCATCTAATTTCCAGGATGGGCCACCTCAATTATGATGACTTTAAAAAGTTTTGACATTATTCAGAATAAATAGTTTTCAAACTAGTGGATGGCGCAAAAGTGTTGGGTATACATCCATCCCATTTGGAGTCTAAAACCATGTGTCTGTAAATTACAGACATATTAAAAGCCGAAAGTCACCTAATGACTTTTTCAAAAGCCAATCTTAACTTTTCTTCGTTAGTAAATGGCAAAGTACTATAACTTTTGCGCCATAAAGATATTGAACCTTTGCATTTAACCTATTGACAAAAAAGATTACATTAAGCTTATCATCTCATGGCTATTGAGAACGAATCCAATCAAGCAAACTACCAATTGAGCTGAAGACATGGCTAATTGCTCACAAGGATATATAGGAGATTGGGAAATTTCTTACTTCACACCGTAGCTAGACTAGGTATATGTCAAAAAAAGTTAACTTGCAAGGCCAACTCTTATCGATAGCACATCCTTCACTACCAGAAATTCGCTTAATACCAATGGAATTGCCGACGGAATAATTCTGTCGATAATTTGGGGTCGTCATTACCAACAAACATTACTCCGTCGGTAATTTCGTCGGTAAATACCGACGGCACACATCCGTCGGTATTTACCGATGAAATTACGAACGGAATGTTGAGAATTTAAAAAAAGAGGGCGGTTCGCTGACGTGGAGGTTATTGCGGGTATTTTTTACCGACAGAATCACCGAGGGATTCAAAACGTCAGCTCCGTACGGTGACGTGACCGATTCACCGATGGAAATGCCGACGGAATCACCGAGGGATTCAAAACGTTAGCTCCGTACGGTGACGTGACCGATTCACCGATGAAAATGCCGACGGAATCGCCGATGGATTCAAAACGGCAGCACCGTACGGTGACGTGCCCTTTTAGCCGATAGATTAACTGACGAAATCACAGACGGAATAGTCCGTCGGTGAAGTATAAGAAAACCCAAATCCTCAAGCTTGAAAACTGAAGGTGGAATCTGGCCGTACAACCTGTTATGACTGAAATCGATATATTGTAATGAATTACAAAGGAACGGACTTATCTGGCCATATAGTAGGTTATTGTGAAGAAGAAGAGCCTGCAAAGAAGGCATAGAAAACAAGGAGGATGGAATTGTTCCATTGAGCAAGTTATGAGATAAGTCGAGATCGTTTAAACCTGAAAGCCTACTTATTTGTGATGGGATGTGTCCTATCAACTGATTATTAGATAATAAAAGTGTGGTTAGACCTGAAAGCCTATTTATTTGACAAGGGAGAAGGCCTATCAATATATTGTTTGAGAGGTTCAACAAAGTGAGTTGCGTGAGGTTAAAAAAATCATCTAGATTTTGACCATCAAACCTGTTATTTGAGAGGTCTAATATAGTGAGTTGTGTGAGGTTAAAAAAGCCATCTAGAATTTGACTATCAAACCTGTTATTTGAGAGGTCCAAGCAAGTGAGTTGTGTGATCTTAAAAAAACCATCTGGAATTTTACCAGAAAAATTATTGAAAGAAAGTGTCAAGGAATCTAGCTTCTTAAAGTTTTCAAGTGAGGATGAAATCTGACCATCAAATCTGTTGTTTGAGAGGTCCAACCAAGCAACTAGAGAGAGCTTCGAAAAGTCATTCAGAATTTTGCTAGTAAAATTATTGGCTGAGAGAAGCAGTGACTGAGATGCTTAAGGTTTTTAAGTGAGAATGGGAGATGACCTTGGAAATTGTTATGTGAGGGCTATAACATTGGCGTTTAAAGCATCGATAGAGATTTTATTGTTTCAATGGAGCCAGGTTCCTGAGTGGAAACCTAATATCGATGCATGGTTTAAGCGATTTCCGGTCGGTGTTAACTTTTAATTTCCAACTTATTTTTAATAAATTATTTTTATAATTTTATATCTTGTACTATTTTTATTTTATATGAATTATTTATATACATAGAACAAATTTGAGTGGGATAGGGCGAACAACAATGTTATAAGGAGGGTATGAGAGAATCACGCTGCAACTAGGTAACATCGAAAATAATATTTATTTTTGTTTTATAATTTTATATTCTAAATTCTAATTTGTTACTATGGAAGTAGGTTGCATGATTTTGGTATGACACCTAAAAAAAAAAAGACATGCGAGGGATAACGGTCTTGAAGGATGGAATGAGGTGGCGGTTTGGCGGGAATTCAAACCGCCATTCATATCGGGGGAAATATGGACAGCATATATTGAGCACGTGACCTCAGAGCGGTTCTCACGGTGTTCCCGGTCCGGCACCAACAACCAGAACCGGCAAATTCATGATTCGGTGACCACGCACACTGAAGGATCCGTCCCATTCAGCGCACATGCAAAGCGGATGGTAAGATTAATTTTAATGAAATATATCATTAATTAATTTGTCGTTCCTTATAATATATTTAACTTGCAACCTATTTTTTCCTTACAGGCTGCATCTCTTGGACGTGAGCCGAGTCCAATGGAGCTGTTTGTAGAGACGTATGTGCGGAGTCAAGACCGCCAAAAGGGGGTGCAGTAGTTCGTGGACAACTGTGCTTAGCACTTCGTGGTATGTTCGTTCATTCATTTTATTTTGTAAGTTATTATTTTCTTGAATTGAATATGATGATTTTTTTCTAAATTTTCAGGAGACCTATAATAGCCGGTTGAGGGAGAGATATGGGAACAATCTTTCGACCCATCCAGATTTCGATCCAGATTTGTGGATGGAGGTAGTATCGTCTGGTGGACCCGAAAAAAATCAGGTCTACGGGCTCTCCAACACTACGGCCGAAAACTTGCGTTCGGCCCGTAGTGTCTCAACAGTTGAGAGTTCTCCATCAGTATCGAGCACCCAGTTTGAGGAGTTCATTGCCTTGAAGCAGCAATATCAACAACTCTCGACGAATTATGATAAGCTCCGTCAAATAGTCATGGAGATGAGATCAAAGATGGGTGATGATACATGTGCAGCTCCTTTTTGGCCGTACGGTCCCGGGAACAACTAGCCTCCTCCTCCTCCTCCAGCTCCGCCGCTATTCTAGTTTAATTTTGTTTTTTAAACACATTAAATTTGTAATGAATATTTGGATGAATATTATTTAACATTATTTTTAAATTTTTAATGTTTAATCCAATTTTATTTGTTTATTAAGATTTTTTACTATTAATAAATTATTTTTTATATATATTTTAAAAACATACCGACGGATTTACCGACGGATAAGTTCCGTTGGTATTTCACAGAGAGTTGCCAAACAATTACCACCCATGCCATAATTACCGACGAAATATTTTAGTCGGTGTTTACCATAACTATTACCGACGGACTATCCGTCGGTACTTACCATTGAAATTTCAGACGGGTGTAGTCCGTCGATAATGTTCTGGCGGGAAATTTTTTTTACCGCGCGTATCCATCTGTAAGACCGTCGGTGGGTGGTTTTTTTTATTTGCGACGGAAAGGGGAATTATTGACGATTAGTATACCGACAGACTAAAGCTGTCAGTAATAATTTTACCAACGAAGTTCATGCCTTACACCGACGGAATTATTCCGTCGGTAAAACTGTTTAATGGTGTAGTGAGAGAGGTACACACCATCTTCAGCACGTGGGGTCTAAAAATAAGTAACAATAATATCCATCAATGATTCCTAAGTGTAAATGAACCTCCACTAGTCATTACATTTTGGTGTCAAATTGGGATATTAAGTTAATTGTTCTTTTATGCTTTACATTTCTATTAAAAAAAGGTAAATCAATAATCATAAATAATTAGAAAAATCATGGCATTTAAACAAGTTGTCCATATATATATATATATATATATATATATATATATAAGGGAAGCACTTTAAAAAATTAATAAAATATTATGTTTATATAGCAACATACTCAAGATAAATTAACATTTATAGGTCTTTGTCCAACCTTTAGTTCAAAAAAGGACACCTAGTATCACTATATTTTGCTTCTAAATAGGTAAACTATCAATAGTCACTATTTAGACTCATGATTGGAGTATAAAATATCATTCAACAAAAATGCAAGTGATATCTCACCATATGATAAATGAACCTTCATTGATCTTTGTCCATAAACTTTGGATACATAAACAAATGTTTAGTACCATAACCCTCTAAGGATTAGGGTTGGGTTTATTCAGCCCTATATAAACCCATCTAGTTCTTCACTAATGTCACCTGAAAAGATTGTCTCTAGTTACGGGTGATAGTATCTTCTCTTTAATATAACCAACTTCTTATCAAAAACTCTAAAAAACTAGATAGAGTTCTTAGTAAATATAATACTAGGTGGCGACTGCTTCACATTTCATTCCCTCTTCAGACCTTTTTTCTCCTTTTTCAACGTACAAATTTAAAAGAAAAGAGCAACCATTGTGATGTCGAGTGCGACACAAAGCATATGTGCGAGCATGTGTGCGACACAAACATGCACTAAAGCTATCAGACAAAGAGTCTGATGTCGCTTAAGTGATAGCTATTGATGCATGGACACATGGTGATCTTATGTATAAATTTTACATCATAAATTAGTTGGATAATATGCTTTATTATGTGTATAGTTTCATTGTAAGTTCTAAGAAGCTACGAGAATCCATGGAGCAGAAATACAAGGATGAGGATGTCAGTTTGAAAAAGAAATCATAGTCAACAAATTTCTTGATTTCAAAATGGATGATTCAAAAACAGTTGTAAGCCAAGTCCAAAAGTTACAACTCATCCTATATGATATTTATAAAGAGGAGATGGTTCTAAGTGAGTCTTTATAAGTGATTGTTATTATTAAGATGTTAATATCATATTGAAATGACTTTAAGAACTATTTTAAACATAAGCAAAAAGATATGAGAGTTGAATCTCATTTTAAAATTAAGGATAGATGATGACAATAAGTTGTTTGAAAAGAGAGCAAGCAACTCCTCAATGACCCCTGTAAAAAATATGGTTGAACACATGGAAAAATTCCATAAGAAGAAGAAAAAAAAAACTCATTACTAAGAGCAAATGCATTATCAAAAATTTCAATGGAAAATACTTTATTTGTAACAAGAATATTGGACATCTGGCTAAAGATCGCATAAATAAGTTTTTGTAAGAAAACCCGAAGAGAAGGGTTGCCCAAGAGAGTGATAAATTTGTAATCACAAAAAGTAAAATGTTTGTAAAAAATGGGTATTTATAGTGGCCTCTTAAAATAAATTTTATGCCAATTGTAATCAAGGATGAGAATAATAATAAGATTGATTTTTTTTTCCTTGAACCTTGTGATATATGATATGAAAGGTTGAGACATTTAAATTATAATTATATAAAAAGATTAATTAATCTTAAATTATTACCAACTATAATTTTTTTAACAAAAAATGATAAATGTGAAATATGTGTAGAATTAATCAAAATCCATAAAGACTTATATTATAATTCTTATTTTGACCCTTAGGGGTGAGCATGCTTATTTACAGCAGATAACTGATAATCTTGAACTTATTTGTTTTAGTTTCTCGTTCATGGGTGTTCTAAACTTTTACGTGAGTGTTCAGAGCTAGAGAAAGGGAGTCTACGGAGTTTTCCTAACTGACAGCTATCACATAGATGTTCAATTTTTATTGCTCCTATAACATCAATCAATCTTTATTTTTTAATAACTGCAACGCTGAAACTTGAGGGTGTCCTAAATGTTGATGCCAAATATCTGCTGATCTAGATTTAAAAATATCTGCTGATCTAGATTTAAAACGATGAGAAATATAAAGTTTTGGTGAGTTGTGAAGAACATAAAGATCACCCTTTCGTCATCTTGTGATCACTAGTTGTCCAGTTGCTCGTTTCTTGACACAGAAATCAATATCAGAAAATTCACAATTAACTGGAAATTGAGTAGTTAGTTGACTTATTGAGAGTAGATTCTTTTTCAAGTCAGGGACAAACAGAACATTCTTGAGAGGTAAAGCAGTATTCTTTTGTTTAACAAGAGTATCACCAATACCAAGAATTGGTAGGGAAGATCCATTGCCTATAATTATATAATCTGTACCATAATATTCACGAATATTAAACAACATACCTGGCTGTCCTGTCATGTGGTTTGATGCTCATATGTCTGATGTCCATTCAATTTCTGCTACTGTGTTATCAAGAGTAAGTGCAGCAAGAGCTTGCAGGATATCATCATGTTTTTGTAGTCTTCATGGGCACCCACCAGCAGATTTTGGTAACATGTCCTATGGGGCCACAATACTGACATTTTTCATTTCGGTAGAGATTTCTTTCCACTAGAGTCATACGACGCTCTCCTAATGGAGGAGGACGTCGTTGTTGTGGAGCATCAACATGCCGGTTTTGACCTTCATCTCGAGTTTGTTGTGCCTAAAAACCTCTTCCATAAGATGAAAATTTTTGAAAGTTATTACGATACCTATAAGAAAGGTGGTGATGTTGTTGTTGGTGTCTATAGAATGCTAACTGAGGGATGAATGATGACGCTGATGCATCTGACTGACTGGAAAACCAGCTACGTCTTTCATTAAGATTTTTGAGTTGTGAGATCGATTCTGTATATGATGGTCTTGGAGGCTTTAGCATATAGTAGTTGTAAAATTTTCATATTGAGGTCCAAGACTCGTGACAAGGTAGAAGACTTTTTCTTTATCAGGGACAAGTTTTCCAATGGCAACAAGGCTATCACACAATCCTTTAAATTTTTAAATATGCTCACCTATGGTTTTGTCATCCTCTTTACGAAAATATGTTAACTGTTGACGCAGTGTGAATTCACGTTCTTGTGAATCTTGTGCATATGCATTTTTGAATGCTTCCCAAACAGCATAGGCTGTGTCAAGTCCTATAACAAGACTTAATGTTTTCTCAGAGAGTGTTCCAATGATCCACCCTCGCAGAAGGCGATCTGCTTTCCTCTAAGCAATAAAGGCTTCTGTTAGTTTGGGTTCAAGTTTTTCTCCAGGTGTGATGTTACTGCCATCTGGTGTGATGTATTGGATGCGTGCAGGGTCTTCATTGGTGAGATGGCCAACTAAGTCTTGGCTTTTTGCAAAAGCCAAAGCTTGCTCTCGCCACAGGGGATAATATTTTAGGCTTAGTTTGAGAGTAATGAAATTTTCAATATTTAGAGACAATGAGGACATTATCTTTTACTTGTATGCTCACACAAGCTCTGATACTATAAAAAAAAAAAGTGAAGACGTGAGTAGAACAATTTGTTCTAATGGTTTTTTGTTTGTTTGTTTACTGAAACATTAACATACAATTTTTTAACATACATTACATTACCATAAGCAGAGTATTTAAAGTTTACTGAAGATGACATATACAAGGATTCAAAGAGCTAGCGAGCTAAGGATTATCTAGATCACCATGAACAAGGACATGAGGCAGCTTCCATGCATTGGCAGTTCTGACTTGGAATCACAGAGTCCCTTTTAATTTCGGATGAATCACAACAGTCTCCTTATCTTGTTAGACTACCATTCTGACTTGAATTTGTTACCCTTGAAGACATCTTTATCTCCTGACTTTTCTCCATTAAACACGGCAGTTTTGTAGAACAATATGGGCAGCATCGTAAGGGGCATTGTGAGAGAATTCTGCTTTATTACCCCACTAGCTTGGGCACCCTTATCTCTCCACTGAACTCTCACAAAGCTTGTTGTCAGATTATGTTGTGCAAACAAGATACACAATAGGTCTGTATTTTGTGAATGGATTCGTAAGCTCTTCGTGTCCTTTTGGAGAAAAAGCAAAAAGGTTCTTGGTAACCGCCGTAGATAAGGCGGGTGGGGGGGGGGGGGGGAAGAAAGGAAAAGAAGATGAAAACAAGAGAGGGAGAATAAGGAATTTAGGGTTTTTGTGTTTTTTTTTCTTTTGCAATGGCCTCCCCTAGGTTTTCTTGTAATGTCTTTTTTCTTGCTAGTGCATGCACTGGGTCTGTATTTATAGTACAGAAATCTCATTGCATATAAAAAACTAAGTTACAAACAAATTCATTCTTTTCTTTGAAATTTAAATTTGATTAAGAATCAAATTAAAAAAAAGATAACTATCATTATCTTAATAATAAGAAAATAACAAAACACATTGTAGTTCCTAGTTTTCCCACGAGTTGAAAAATTATATTTTTCATCGAAATAAATCCTTAATTTTTTAATTTTAAATTTTAATCACTGTAAAATTAAATCGAAAACCAACGGGCTAAAAATTGAGTTATAATAATGTGGTTGTCTTGTGGTAAAAGTAATAATCCAAGATGTTTGAATCAAGAATTGGAAAAATTGTTTAAAAGTATACATGTGATTGTCGATAACTTATGATGTCTTAGATACAGAGGTAACTCTATAAAAATTTTGATAGGAATTTTAGTAGAGGACTAGTTGATAAGCATTAATACTATTTTGAAAAGGAATGTGGTTATATATATATATATATATATATTACAAAAAATTAACATAGTTTTCCATGAACCATGACTTCTTATAAAAAATTAACCTTAATTGAAAAGAGGGGACATTACACTTTTCTTTCTATTGAAAACATGGTATCTAAGCTACATTTATGAAATTCTTGACCTCTTGATTTTCCCCTATTGTTGTATATTTTTTTCTTTTCTTAAAGACTTTGAATCCTATAAAAAAAAAACCAAGATCATTCTTTCTTTAATATATTAAGAGAAACATATTGTATATTGTTTATGTGTGATTATAATAATAATAAAAAGAATAGAGCGATCTGAAAATTTTACAACTTCTCCAAATAATAATTTGGAGATCCATCCAATTTTGATCAAACACTTCGATTGGAGTCGGACGTGGTCTAATTGAGTTGAAACTTTGTACGCGAGTTCACGACATGAGGTTCTATAGTATGAATGGTGGAGATTGAAACATAATTGATGTTTTTGGCAATGAACAATAATTTTTATTTTATGATTCACACAAAAAGAAGAAAAACTTATATTTGTTATTTTATGATTAATTTGGTTATCTCCAATTAGAGAGAGAGATAGAGTGATCAACAATGGATATGGATTCATCAAAATATTATGAGAATTTTATTTATATTGCCAAGCTGTCTAGGAAAGTTGAGTGGTATAATGAAATGATGAAGACAATGAAGAAAGTGCCAAAACTTGACGTTGAATTAACAATTAAGAAAAGATAATTACTCCATTTGTTTTCATATGGTATAAAGAAAATAAATTGATGAGACTTTTTGTAAAAAAATTGGGTGATGATAATTTTTTTCATTTAAGATTGGGTTGAATTTTTTTATTAAAAGCAAGTTTGTTTTTGTATTTGAAAAATGCTTTTAAAAAAATTTGAAATTTTTTTATTTTTTTTTACTTCAAATTAATATTTTTATTTTTTTCCTCTTGAATTTTTTTTCCTTTTTTGTTATGTAATTATTTTTTCATACGGTAAAGAGAAAATAAATTGTTGGGACTTTTTTTATATTATATAAAAGTTAGGTGATGATAATTTTTTTCATTTGAGGTTGCGTTGAATTTTCTTATTAAAGCATGTTTGTTTTTGCGTTTCAAAAATGCTTTAAAAATATTTTGAATTTTTTTTCCTTTAATTCAAATTAATATTTTTGTATTATTTTTTATGTGATTAAAAGTGGCGTAGGTTCCCAAAACTTTGAATTTTCCAAAAAAAAAAGTGACTACAGGCCTCATATAAAGCTGAGGCATTGATTAATATAGCACAGTGGAAGAAGATTATTGGGTTTGGCTCGACAGCCAAACCCAAAGTTTTTTAGTAAAAAAATGATACTGGGTTGTTGGGTCCTACTGCCATAATGACCCAATAGCGTTAGGTTTGGCTACCCAACAAGACCCAATACTTTAATTTTTTTTTCTCTTATTTAATTTTTTTCATACGGTAAAGAAAAATAAATTGATGGGACTTTTTTTATGTTATACAAAAGTTGGGTGATGATTATTGTTTTTCATTTGAGGTTGTGTTGAATTTCTTTATTCAAGCATATTTGTTTTTGCGTTTCAAAAATGCTTTAAATTTTTTTTATTTTTTCTTTAATTCAAATTAATATTTTTTGATGTTTTTGTATTATTTTGTTGTGATGATATAAAAAATCAATGTTAAAAAATAAAAAAAATATTATCTCAATATATCTTTTAAAAAATATATTTGAAAAAATAATTGTTACGTAATAATATAATAACTAGCATAGTGGCCCGCACTCCGCAGCAGGTCAATGACAATTTGTTTTTTCAAATGTAAAAATGTTTGAGCTGGGTTAAAAGCACAAAATATATTTTAACCATCATCATCTTCAAATAAAGTATTTTCTACAGTAGCACCATAAATAGTGCATAACAGAGCAGCGCCTAATACACTGGCATCTAATTTCTTTCCCTTTAATTTTTTTTCCTTTTAAGATATTTTCAATTTTATGTTTTTTCCTCTTGAATTTTTTTTTCTTCTCTTTTGTAATTTTGTTTTTCATATTGTAAAGAAGAAATAAATTGATGAGACTTAAAAAATAACTTTATGAAATATTTTAAGATGGTCATTAAAAAAATTTGAAAGACTAAAGAAAAAAAAAACAAAACGCACAATTAAGAAGGCATAAAAAACTTTATTTTAACTCCTGAAGTTTCAGTTTACATAGTATTTGGTCCCTGCAATCTCTTATTTTTATATATTATTTCTAAACTTTATTTTTACCATACTTACTCCCTGAGTTCTGTGAGACGAGAAAGAAAGTCATATGAAAAAAAGAGAAGGAGAGAGAAAGTGGTTGAAAAGTCACATCTTAGCCATAAAAATATCAATTTTGATGTCAATAAATATTTTTAAAAGAATAGAGTTCATATACACCATTATGACTTACTACATGGTGCCACCACCTCACTATCACAATTTTACCACCGCGCAACTACTACTAGTTCACAACATAGAATTATTATCTATTAATTTTGGAAGTTTTGCAAATTAACCTTTTTCATACACAAGTTTATGCAAAGCAAAGCAAATTCAAACACATTAAATGATGCTAACATAACTTTGTGATGATAAAATTGAAAAACAATAAATTTTGATAATAAAAAAGGCATTGTTGAAGAAATAATATCATATATAGTTCATTATCTTTGATGCTACAATAAGTACAAGAAAATTGTTGTTCAAGAATTAAGACAACTTAACACCTAAGAGGAGGTGTTAATTTGATGTAACATAAGACTATACAGATAATGCAAATTACTTCAAGTACAATAACTAACAATATAATTAAAGTATTCAAAGTAAAGAGATAATGTAAAGAATTTACTAACTCATTTTGAACATGATTTGACAAGCTTACATTCATACCTCAACTACTAAACCATACTTGAGTATTGTATTCATTTGCGAGTCCAAGATCAAAAGTATAATAGCCACTTGATGAATCTACACCAAAATTTTTACATTACTTGAAGTTATTCTCTCTCCAAGATCTTTTGCATTTGAAGATATGTCATCTTTAAGATTTTTTTTCCTTAGTGAAATTACCTCACAAATACTAAGAGTTTTTGTCTAACTCCCAAAGGTTTATCACAACTATCTCTCTTAATAGAATGAATAATATAATTGAAGTTCTAATATCTCTATATCTCACAAGATAACACCTATATGATTTCAAGGTGTTTAAGTGTAGCGAGAATGAGATTGAATACTCTTGTGCTAGATTATAAAGGTTTAATAGCCAATATTGAATGATGAAATTGGAAAATAAATTATTCGATTTAAAAAGAAAAAAAGACCTAAGTCAACATAGCTAATTTGCAAAACTCGCAACCTGGATCATGAGATCATGATAACCCTATAGAAATCAAATAAAAAAAATTAAAATCAATTTTCAATCAACTCAATTTTGAATGATGAAGCTGAAAAAGAATTAATTTAAAAATAAATAAAAAATGACATGAGTCAAAAGGACTAACCTGCAAAACTCATGACCCGATAATGTATAATATCAAGAATGAAAATGTAGAAGAGTGTTTATGGTAATTCCATGTTATCGAGGGAAATAATGTTGTAATTCATTACAATATATCGATTTCAGTCATAATAGGTTGTATGGCCAGATAAGTCCGTTCCTTTGTAATTCATTACATTATATCGATTTCAGTCATAACAGGTTTTCTTAGAATGATAATCTTTAATTTTTGATCCATTTTAATATTGTTCCTTATTTTAATTATATATTTATAGGCTATATATATCTATTTGATCACAAAATAGTTTTAACCACCAATCACTACTAATTAATTTCTAAGTATTACACAAAGCATGGCTAATTAGGACTACAATTCTTAATAAAAACACACAAATTAAACTAAAAACAAAGAAAGGAAAAAAAAAAAGGAACACAAGTAGCTAGCCAGGAAGATGATCCCCTCCTTTTGACAGCTGTCATTATAGTCCTTGTCCACAGGTCCTTAATTTCTTGAATCTCTTACAAGAAAAAAAGAGCAAGCAATGCTAAACTGAAGATTTTTTAGATTTCCTAGTCGAAATTCAGGAAGCTAAATATAACTGTAACAACACATTCACATAGAAAATATATAAGATTTAATGGGCGAAGAAAGAATTCACAGTTTTTATTCTTTGAAAATAAAATATATGATAGTTATTTTTTTTAGAGGTTTACACGAATTTTAAATAAATTATAAAATCCTACCCTATTACAAAACAACTATAAATCTGACAGCATGCAAGAAGTGAAAAAAAAAATCTAAATAAAACAAAAGGTCCTGAAATACCTAGAAAAAATAATAAAATTATTATATATAAACCTAATATAGAAATCCTTTTTTAAAATAAATTCATGAATATTAAATGAGCATAAATTATCTATTTTTTTAATTTTAACAATATTTTTTTACATGTTTTTCTCATATTAATTTTTTTCCTATCACATATAATTAAATTATTGAGTAATGATTTTTTATGTTTATAAAACTTTTATTTAAAACAATGCTTTTTATATATAAAAAAAACATGTTTTCATCAAAATCAAAATAAGACATAATCACCTCGTTAGTGGTTTTGCTTATAATTTATTATATTATTATGATTTCGGTAAAATCATTAACTTACAATGACATAAATCTATCTATTAAAAAAAATTACAAACACACGACGTAAAAAAAAAAAAAAGCAGCTACACTAGCCTGGAAGATGATCCCCTCTTCTTGACTGCTGCCATTATTGACCTAATCCACAAAGCAAGTTAATTAACTAAACTGGTGATGGATCATGGAATAAAATATTTGCGCTATTAGTTAAAAGCATTATCAAGACGTACCTTCTCACACCGCCCTGAGTAGCTAGTATCGTCTTCCTCCATTTCTGGGAGCATTCTTCCTTCTAAGCCTTTTTCCATATTGATGGGCACTGTCTTCAACCATATTCACAAACCATGCAGCTTTTCTTGCTCTAAATACAACATATCCTATAGAGACTCCAAATACAAATCCACATCCATAACCCATTGTTACAGCTTTCCATCCAAATCCCTCTTCAAACATTGAATCTTCTTTCTCGAAGTTTGACGGAGGCGGTTGTTGCCCCTCGCCTTTGTTGCATTTTACTTGCAAGGGAAACCCACATAATCCCAAGTTCCCTTCGTATGAACCATTTTCAAATGTATTGAACTGCTTACCTAGAGGTATGGGTCCCTCAAGTTGGTTATACGAAAGGTTCAGGACTTGAAGAAATGTTAAATCTACCAATTCCTGAGGAATCCTTCCAGCAAGCAGATTTGAAGAGAGATCCAACGACTCCAGATTAGTTAAATTCCCCAATGACGGCTGGATAAAACCAATGAGGCTGTTGTGAGAAAGGTTGAGCTGTTTCAGAGATTTAAGCTTCCCGAGGGACTCTGGAATCTTTCCCGTGAATTTATTGCAGGATAAATCAAGTGTCGTGAGCGCAATTTGAATTTTAGGAAACACAGTCTTCGAACCTTTCCATGCCAATTGTACAGAAAAAACATAAGTAGTAGATACATTTTTTGTCCTCATGTAATCCATATCCTGATCAATGCTCATCATGGCTTTGAAGTTGTTGAAATACTCTGTTGGCAAAGGACCACTCAGGCTGTTGTTGGAAAGGTCAAAAATCTGTAATTTAGAAAAAGAGTCCTTGACAGTTGGACCCTTCAAAGAACCATGGAGTTTATTTGACCTTAGAATAACAACCTTCAATTTTGGAAGCGTTTCTAGAAAGGAAGGGAATGTGTCATCAATCATATTGTTACCAAGATCCAGAAATTCTAAATTCACACAATTGATGATGGATGATGGTATCACCCCATTCAATTGGTTGCCATTGAAGTTGAGATATCTCAAATCGTTCCCCTCTGAATAGATTGAAGGGATATTACCATGGAGATTGTTGCCACCAAGATGCAACACTAAGAGTCCATCGCTGAAGTTTCCCAAGCATTGTGGGATGAATCCACTAAAGCCATTGTTGGACAAGTCTAGAATCTCTAAGAACTTCAGCTCGCAAATGACGGAAGAGATGTTCCCAGTCAGTTTATCATTGGAGGAAAGCCTAAGAAGTCTCAAATGTTCAAGCTTGAAAACTGAAGGTGGAATCTGGCCATACAACTTGTTGAAACTAAGATTGATATATTGTAATGACTTACAAAGGAACGGACTTATCTGGCCATACAATAGGTTATTGTTCAAAAGAAGAAAATGCAATGAAGGCATGGAAAACAAGGAGGATGGAATTGTTCCATTGAGCAAGTTATGAGATAAGTCGAGAATGATTAAACCTGAAAGCCTACTTATTTGTGATGGGATGGGTCCTATCAGTTGATTATTAGATAAAAGTAGTGCAGTAAGACTTGAAAGCCTGCTTATTTGAAAAGGGATCTGACCTATTAGCCTATTGTACGAGAGGTCCAACCACTCAAGCTGTGTGAGTTTAACCAAACTATCCGGAATTGGACCAATAAAACTATTGTTTCCAAGATGCAAGTACTTGAGTTGCTTAAGTTTTCCCAATGAGAAAGGGATTTGACCACCCAACTGGTTATCTTTAAGGCCCAACTCAATGAGTTGAGTGAGGTTACCAAGTAGATCCAGATTCGAGCCAACAAAATTGCACCCACTAAGATACATCTCCTCCACAGACTTCAGATGACTGATTGAATCTGGTTCCAAATGAATTGAGATCCGCGTGTATGACAGATCCAAATGCGAAAGAGCATTGCTCAAATTGTATTGCGGAAAAGAGCCAGTGAGTCCTTCGTTGCTCCATAAATCGAGCCATTGAAGGTTTGATCGGCGAAATAAATTATCAGGGAGTTCCCCTTTCAATCCACAACGCCAGAGTTGGAGAGTTGACAAAGAAGAAGACAAGTTCATCAAGGAACTGGGTACCACTAAAGACATGTTCACTCCACCCAAGTAGAGTTCTCTTAGCTGGGTAAGGTTCTGAGCAAGCTTGTTGAAAGAAATCGGTTCCAGCATCAGCTCCTCAGAGTTGGAAGAGAGATCAAGTGACACCAATCTGGATAAATGGGAGATTTCTGGGGGAACTTGGCCTGCAAAATTCGATGAATTTAGATTTAAATGCGTCAAATGCAAGAACTGGCCAAAGGAAGATGAAATGACAGAGCGATTGAAGTCATTGCGGGAGAGATCGAGCTTCTGAAGATGATGAAGGGAGAAGAGAGTGCTGTTAGAATGGAGGGTGCCATAAAGCATGCTGCAACCAAGGTCTAGGCCAATTACATGGCCAGTTTTCATGTTGCATGTCACGCCATCCCAAGTGCAGCAATCTGTACCCTCTTTCCACAGCACTTTCTCGGGTGGATAACATGGAAATGTAGATGGAGAAGAAGGCATGGGAAAGGAATTTTTGAATTGGAGCAAAGCCAGGCTCTGGTCACGGGGGCATAATTGTACTGAAGAGGAGAAATTGGAAGAAGAATGAGCAGGTTGGGAGTGCGAATGGAAGAGAAGGAGGCAGAGAAATTGAGCGAGCAACAATGAAGATCCCATCATTCCCTAAAAGTGCTCTTCTTAGAGATTAAAATGTGGAAGGTAACTTAGATTGATGGGAGACTTCTATTAGAATGTAGTCTATATATAGAGACTTCCGGAATGCATATTTTCCCTAATATTTAAATAATCAATTTTATATGTACTAATATTTGCACTCAATTTGTCCAAATAAATATTAATATTATAGCATTGTAAAGAGATCTTTGATTTTTAATCTGTTTCGATTTTATAAACTCTGATTTTTATTTTTTTTGCTAATCAAATCTTTCTCTTGAAGTTTTCACATTCTCGCCTAGTATGAATTTCCATTCTTTTATTTTATGGTATATTTGGAAATGTAGTCCAATCATAATTAAAAAGAATTTTTATTTTTTTTAATTAATTTTTAAAAATTTTAGATAAAATACGCTGATTTTAAAAATAAAATTTTAAAAATAACAAATATTATTTTAATATATTTTTTTAAAAAAACTTGAAAAACAATTTCTATCCGTACTCTTAAAGATTCTTTGCTTGTCATTTACCTGGGTTTTACTTGTAATACTTTCTCTTTATTTGCATCATTTGTTTTAATTGATGATTGAATATTTTAATTAGTTACAACAATATTCAGATAGTGTTTGATTCTGTGGCACTACTATGTTAAAAAAACAAAATTTATTTTTTTTTAATTTTTTTTGTTTTGTTTTTTTAAATTATTTTGGTATATTAATATCAAAATACTTTTAATAAAAATCAATTTAAAAAACAAACATCACTGTAATAACCAATACCATAATTTTCAATATTTTAAATAATCTACTTCCTAATCATTTTACATGTTCACACACGCTCATTTTCTCAAGTTTATCAAATCAAACATTTTTGAAGACTAGTCAGCATCGAGGTTCGTCGGCTCAAGTTTCCTGGAAGGATTGGTGATGCATAACAAACTACAATATTTGGATTAAAGAAAAAAATAACTTTAAAAAAAAAAAAAACAAGACTCGGTGCATCTAATTTCCAGGATGGGCCATGCACCTCAATTATGACGACTTTAAAAAGTTTTGACATTATTCCAATCCAAGTTGATATTAGTTGGTTAGTAGGAACATTCGAATCCAAGTTGAAATAAGATCCACGCAACCACTTGTTATTAGGAGCATTCTAATCCAAGTTGAAATAAAATCCCAGCAACCACTTATTATTAGTTGGTTATTAGAACTTAGAAGCATTCTAATCCAAGTTGATAAATAGTAACTTTCAAATTAATAGACGGCTCAAAAGTGTTGGGTCTATTTAACATGTGTCTGTATATTACAAAGAATTAAAAACCGAAAGTCACCTAATGACTTTTCAAAAGCCAACCTTAACTTTTCTTCGTTAGTAAATGGCAAACTATAAAACCTCAAGAAAGAGAGAGTTTGAAAACATATATATACAGGATAAATAGTAAATTTTAAATTTTCTCAAGAATTTCAAAAATTCTTGTTAGAAAAATCTAAAGTTGTTTAAAATTTATGTGGAGATTACCTAAAAATCTGAATTTCTTTTGATTTTGAATATATACTTTAAAGTTGAGTTATCGCAAATCACAACCCTTCCAATTATTTGATTTCTAAAATTAATTCACACGAACCACAAGTGATAAATCTCTCAAACCCTTTTAGAAGAGAGAGATTGTCATATCTTAAAGTTATAACTCTTTTCTTTTGTATTTTAAGTATTTCAGTACTGTATTCTACTCATTTTTTTTTACCTTCCACGTAAAATAGAAGACATAATTTTTTTATTTATAGAAAAATCTAAAAACCCTATAAATAATAAAATCCACAAATAAAATGTAGCTGTAGATTACCTTTTTTTTGTTTAGTACAACCACTTAAAATTTGTAAGGAAGAAATGAGATTTTTTTTTTTTTTTTTTTTAGAAATGAGATTTTTGAATTTATATACTTAACGAGAAAAAAATGTTTGGCCATCCAGATGATTGTAAGGTGGAAGACTTGTTGATATGGCTTTCCTTGGTCTTCTCTCCAAATACAACGTCGCAACTTGACTTGACATTCATTGATAGTAAGGTTATGGAGGCATGAATACACGCAAGCAACAAGTGACTAGACTACACGTGGTGGCACAGAGGTGTGAATGTGCAGAGATTAGCCCCATTATAATGAAATATTTATATGTTATTCTATTAAACTATACTTTTAAAACATGTGAGAAAAATATTGTATATTTATTATGGATATAGATTTATTATATTATAAATTATACTATAAATAAAGAGTATTTACACTATAAATGACAATACTGTAGCATCAAGTAGCGTTCTTTTCCATGTTCTTTTCTATGTTTTCTTATTATTAGTTGGTTATTAGAAGCATTCTAATCCAAGTTGATAAATAGTTTTCAAACTAGTGGATGGCGCAAAAGTGTTGGGTATAAATGGCGTTAGTAAATGGCAAAGTAATACAACTTTGGCGCCATAAAGATGAACCTTTGCATTTAACCTATTGACAAAAAGACTACATTAAGAGATTATCATCTCATGGCTATTGAGAACGAATCCAATCAAGCAAACTACCAATTGAGCCGAAGACATGGCTAATTGCTCACAAGGATATGTAGGAGATTGGGAAATTTCTTACTTCACACCGTAGCTAGACTAGGTATATGTCAAAAGAAGGCAACTTGCAAGGCCAGCTCTTATCGAGGGTACGTCCTTGTGGATTATTAATTCTTTTATCAAATTAGTGTTTTGTCTTTTTGGGCATCATTCTTCTTCTTTAGTCATCCTAAAAGATATATTTATTCAATCATTCTTTCATCAAAATGAACTCTATCACCACTAGTGATATATATATTCTTGCCCTCTGAATCCAGTCTAATTAAGAAACTTGTTGTTATATATATATATATATATATATATATATATATATATATATATATATATATATATATATATTCTTTCATTATTTTAATGCATGTGAATTCAAGCATCAAATGAATTATATTTCATGTCATTTCATCGAGAGATAGAGAAATTTGTTGTTGCCTTCCACCGACTTCACCCCGGCATTAAGTTGTTTTAATCCTTAAAAAATAGTTTTATTGTAGTCATCACAGATAGTGTACTGTAGATGACACTGTTTCTTCAACAATATCTTTTTTATTATCAAACTTTATTGTTTTTTAATTTTATCATCTCAAAGTTATATTAGCATCATTTAATGTGTTTGAATTTGCTTTACTTTGCATAAAACTTGTGTATGAAAAGGGTTTTGCAAAATTCCAAAATTAAATTAAAGAATAACTTTATGAAATATATTTTACGATGGTCATTAAAAAATTAAATTAAAAAACAAAGCACACATTTAAAAAGGCTTAAAAAACATTATTTTAACCCCTGAAGTTTCAGTTTGCATATTATTTGGTCCCTGCAATTTCTTAATTTTATATATTATCTCTAAACTTTATTTTTATCATCTCCCTAAGTTTAATGAGACAAGATAGAAAGCCATATGGAATATATCATCTCCCCTGAAAGAGTTCTGGCTCGAAACGTTTCTTCTCTTCTCTTCTTGGCTTGTGGTGTCGGTGTTTCGAAGGAGAGAAATGGCGGCAACTCGATTTTTTTATTTATTTCAAATTATCACACTTCTCTCTCCTCTCTCTCTCTCTCTCAAGCAAGGAAATTATAATTTGACGTTTCTGCTTTATTTCAAAATTTGGATTCAGAACGGTGTCGTTCTTCAAGTAACTCTTTCAATTTTTTAACCTTAAATAGTGTTAAAAATCCTAAATTAAAAAAAAAAGAATTTTGTTGTTCTGTTTTTTTTTCTTAAAATCGTAAACCTAAATAGTGTTTATTTTCAAATTGATTTACCTTTTCTTTATTACATTGTTTATTGATTTCTTTGTGAATATCTTTAGTGTAGTACCTAGATTTTTTAGATTTTACCCATCAAAATACCTTTATAGTTTATTAGGTTTTTTTATCTAAAAACCTTACCTAATCTCTTAGTGATTTATTTTGATCTATTAGGTTAGCATTCGGTTACCCTTTCACCGTAAAAAAGAGCCAAAAATAGTTGGAACATAGTGGATAAGATAAAATAAAAAATTAAGATAAAATTGTGTTTAATAATAGTTTATATATCTGTATTTTATTTTATTGATGCAAGACATGGAAAAATACAATAATTTTTTTTTATTTTACTCTTAATATGTATTTATCATCTAACTTCCAATGTTTTAAATAATAAATAGAGATCATTATTTTTTACTTTAATTTATAATCATCATTAATTTTTTTAACTAACTTAAAATGATAATTTCTCATATCCCAGAGATCAGGCTAAAAAGGGATTAATAATTATCGTAAAAAAGATAATTAATCCCTAAGAAGACAATATAACTCAATTATAATTTACTTAGTCAATAAATTATTTTTATAATGTATTTCAAATCTAACATAATTAGAAATGCAAGATAATAATTTTATATTATATATTTTAACACAAATTTAAATACTCCACTTTTTTAAACAATTAAATCAACACTCAAATTCAATTTAACAATAAAAAGACATGAAAACACCCACTCAAGATTACGAACATAAATTTAACACTAGAAACCACCTTTAAACAACTAATCAACAAAAAATTCAGTTTTAAAATTCTTAGATCGAAAACTATAAATTCATGTATCTTTCAAATCTAGAAATAAAATTGTTTGAATTTGGTGTCTACGAGCTCCTAACGATGAGAGCTTCTATTTTATAATGATGTTGTTTGGTAATTTAGTTGGATTCTATTTGATCAATATTTTATCTCCTCTCTTTCTCTCATGTTTATATTTCTTATATATTTTTAATGAATTTTACTTTTATATTTTTCTAGTTTTTATATCTAATAGTGGAAATTAAACTAGTTCAAATAAATAAACCATATCTAAATGTAAGAATAGAGATTGAAATTTTGAAACATTCAAGAGAATAATTATGAATTTTTTTTGTCTTTGTCTATGGTCTATGGACAAAAAAATAACTAAAAATTGTCCATAAAATAGAGATAAAAACCTATTTTTGTCTATAAATATATAGTCAAAATAAAAAACAATAAAAAAACACGATTTTATCCATCGTGTTTTCTTAGAATTATAATCTTTTTTGTTCCATTTTAATATTTTTCCTTATTTTAACTATATATTTATAGGCTATATATTTTGAACCTATATCTATTTGATCACAAAATAGTTACCACACCAACTACTAGTTAATTTCCAAGTATTACACAAAACTAGCTATGAAATATATATTAAAATATATAGCAGCCAAAGCATGGCTAATTAGGACTCCAAATTATAAACACACAAATTAAAACAAAAACAAAAACAAAGAAAGGAAAAAAAAAAGGAACATAAGTAGCTAGCCTGGAAGATGATCCCCTCTCCTTTTGACAGTTGTCAATATAGTCCACAGGGCCTTGCTTGAATCTAATCGAGAGAAGTTTACAAGAAAACACAAGCAAGTTCAACGCTAAAGTAAAGATTTTTTAGATTTTCTAGTCGAAATTCAGGAAGTACCATCCGAAATATGGATCAGTTTGTGAAGTAGGCATAAGCTAAATATAACTGTAACAACACATATGTTGTTATTTATTTTTGAATCCTCTCAAAAAAAAAATACAAAAAAAATAAGAGTCGAAAAAATTCAATAATAATAATAATAAATAAAATAAATAAATATGTCGCAGTGAGAAAAGATGCCGGAGCGCCCAAAAATGGCCAAAAATTAGTTGAAGATGTTCAAAAATACAAATATTGAAATTTGGCAATATATCGTTGATGAATGAGAGCTGTGTTGATAAAGAAAATTCAATTTTAAAAATATATATCCAAAATCAGATGTTTATGGACTCAATTAAATTGTATCGAGGGTTTAATTGAATTTATGAAGGGTTTGATTGAAAAAAAAATTGATTTTTAAGTCGATTTAGGTTTTTATTGGAAGGAATTAAAGTTCTAGGGTCCAATTATAATTTTGAAGAGTTGATTTGGTCAAATCAGGGGCTTAATTGCATAATTATTAAAGTTTGACGACCAATTAGGGACTTGATTGAAAAATTTTGAAACCAAGGACCAAATCGGAAAAGGCGCGTAAATAGAGGGGCGGAAATTGACCAAGTCAGGGGCTAAATTGAAAAAATTAGAAGTTTATTGATCAAATGAGGGTCAAATCGCATGAATCCAGAACCAAAGATTGTCTTGTAAACAACGTTAAAATCAAGGGATCCAATTACAATTTATCTGGGGGCTTGATTGCAAAATTGCAAAAAATCCAATGACCAAATTGGAAATATTCATTTTGAATTTTAAAACACTGTAGTTTCCTTGACAATTGTTCATTACCTTCTTCATTAACAACGGTTTTGGTAGTAAAAGGCAGTGAAGACGTTAGCGGTGGAACTGCTTCAATGAGGGGAGCACGTCTCACGGCTGATATCCCTCGCCACCGTGATGCACGCCGACCGTTACTATCTTCATGCAATAATCCCAAAAAATGCATGCATCCTCTAACTATAAAAGCTAGAGGAGAGACGGACAGTGGAGAGGGGGGGAAAATCAGAGAGGGGATCAAAGGAGAACAGGGGAAAAGAAAGAAAAGCTAAGAGAGAAAGACAGAGAGGAGAGTGAACGAAGAACAAACCAAAAAAACCAAAAAAAGAGGGAAATAAGCAGAGAGAAGCACAAGCATAAGGCAAGAAGAAGAAGAAGAAAATATAGAGAAACCGAAGCAGCATCCTCCGCGTACCACCACCAGTCTTCCTCTTTACCGCCACCAGCATCACCGCTAGCACCAGCAGCACCTCCACGAAGCCACTACAGAGAGGCAAGAACACTGTTGACAGGGGGAATGAAAAATAGAGGAAGAAAACAGCACAACGAAGCAGAGGAGAGAGGAAGGAGAATCAACATCTGCCACCACAGCCAGCTGCCGCGACAACAACACCACCGTGAGCCACCAGCACCGTGAACCACAATGCCTCCATTCCAGGTAATTCTCTTCCTCTCGTCTTTGTTTCCCATTTCATCTTCTTGCACGCAGAATGTGCACTGTGCATGTTTCTGCAAGCAATGAAAAATAATTACCCTGTTACTGTGCTCATGCACAGTAACCAGGTAATTGCATTTGGCTGGTTACTGTGCACGGGTACAACGACCAGTCCGGGTTGGATCATGAGCTCAGTCTATGCGGCTGGGTTGAGTCCAGCCTAATATAAGATAGTTTGTATTTTATTGGGTTGATCTCGACCCAGTTTCTTTTTTGGGTCGGGTCCGGCCCATTCCAACAAATTTTTTTTTTGTTTTCATGCATAGGACCAAGTATCTCAAAGAAAAAAAATCATATCATATTTTCATACAACAAAAATTCAAAAATATGTATTAGCATGCATTTTGGCTTTAGTAACCAGTTTATTAAAGTCACGAGAATTAGGCCAATATTTGAAAAATTCCAAAAAACATTATTTTGTTTTCTTTTAGTATCTGGGGTTACGACCTTATACGTAAGATGTATTCCGGATATTAAATTCTTTTGTTGATGTTTCAACGGTTAGGTTTTACCCGATAAGATAAGGATCTCTTTATCGAGGAGTACTTTTCTTAAACCATAGACAAACCAACAACTAGAAAACATGATAAGACCTTATATTTTATCAGACAATAAAACAATGCAGCTTACCTTAGGTAGGCATATTTGAGGTGCTAGTACCTTTTCTTTACGCAACCAATCCCCGTACCCGATTTGTGAGACCAGTTAGGGTTCCTAGTGACCAAAATACTAGGTGACGACTCCCATTTCTGCTTTCCACGGATAAAAGATAAGAATTCCTCGTCTCCCTATTTTTCCTGATTTTTCTAGGATACTAATATTCTAGGATTTGTGGACGCAATCGCCGCGGTGCCGCACACGTGCGACAATATGCACATTGTCATAACCTATTTTTGGATTATTCTCCAAATTAAAAAAAAAAATTCTCCTAACCTCCAAAAAAAAAACCTGAAACAGTGCCGTTCTAAACAGCATTGTTCTCCTTCTTCCCCTGCACACGTAGAAGCAAGGGAAGAAGAGGTTTATTCTCTTGCATTTCCCCGCTCCCTCTCTCTCCCAAAATCAAAAAAACCCGAGACGACCCATGCCCCTCACTTGGCACCAAACAAAACAAGCAGAGGGAACAAGCCCTGTGGGTGGCCCTGAGGCGGCTGCCTAGTGGCCTCCCAGCCCCTACCCCTGTGCCATGACTGAACAGGGGTAGTAGACCTCTCTCCCTATTTTTTTTTCTATAAATACCGACATAAAAGAGGAACTAAAGGGGGGGAATAGAGAGAAGGAAGAGAGAAATATAGAAGCATAAGAATAGAAACCGAATGAAGGAGAAATACAGAAAATGCTGAGAAAGGAAGAAGAACCACCGGCCAAGCAGCTCGCCTAAGTTTGCCACTGCCACCAGCACTGTGAGTTACCAGTAGTACTGGCACAACCAGAAAACAAAAAAAAACAGAGAGCAAAAGAAAGGAAGCACATAAGAGAAAGGAAAGCCGAAAAACAGAAGATAGATAAAGAAGAAGATAAGCACTATAACATCTCTCTAGTCTCTTTCTCTCTGTCGCTGGAAACACCTCCTGCGACCACAACACTGCCACCGTGAACGACAGCGCCCCATCACCAGGTAAGCTTCTTCCTCTTCCTCCTTTTCTTCTTTGTCTTCTCCAGGCCGCTCCACTGTTCTACTTGAACAGTGGAGAGTGAATTAATTCACTCTTCATTGTTCACGTGAACATTGGAGAGTCCACTGTTTGTTTTAGTTTTCTGGGCCAGACAGCACTGGCATAGACCAAAGTGGCTGGGCCGGGCCCGTCCCAGTAAACAAATTTCCAAAAATATTTTAAAAAATTTGTGATTTTCCCGTGTATTTTTCAACTGAATTTTGCTTAATATTAGTTTGTATTTTTATATCATAAAGATACAAATCCAGTATTAAAATACCCGATTTTCATCACAACGTTGGAAAATTAAAAAAAAAACATGTTTTTGTTTTCATGCATACGTCTAAGTCTCTCAAAGAAAAAAAATCATATCATATTTTCATACAAAATAAATTCAAAAAAAATGTTTTAACATGCATTTTGGCTTTAATAACCAGTTTATTAAAATCATGAGAACTAGGCCAATATTTCAAAAATTCCAAAAAAAATCATTTTTTCTTTTAATATTAAGGATTACACACTTATACGTAAAGTGTATTCTCGATATTAAAAAGATAGTTTTTTTTATTGACGTTAGAATGATTAGGTTTTACCCGATAAGATAAGAATCTCCTTACCAAGAAGGACTTTTCTAAAACCATAGACAGACCAAAAATTAGAAATACAATAAAATCGTAGCATATATTAGACATTAAAACAATACAGCTTACCTTAGGTAGGGCATATTTGGGGTGCTAATACCTTCCCTTTACGCAACCAGTCCCCGTACTCGATCTCTGAGACCATTTAGGGTTCCTAGTGACCAAAATACTAGGTGGAGACTCTCATTCTATTTTTCATTGATAAAAGACAAGAATTCATTGTCTCCCATATTTGTCAGATTGATACACTACCTGAGGGTGGACGATCGCCGTGACGCCGCACACGTGCGACACACATAGAAACTAAATCCTAAAATACCTAGAAACAATAATAAAATTAGTATATATAAATGTAACATATAAATTCTTTTTTAAAAATATGTTCATGAATATTAAATGAGAATAAATTATCTATTTTTTTTTATTTTAATAATAGTTTTTTACATTTTTTCTCATATTAATTTTTTTTTCTATCACATATAATTAAATTATTGATTCATGATTTTTTATGTTTATAATTGAAACTTGCTTTTCAAATCATTATAAACTTTTATTTAAAAACAATGCTTTTTATATATAAAAAAACATGTTTTCAGAAAAATAAACAAAAAATACATCAACAAGGAAAGAGAGTTTTGGTTTAAGATATACATTTTCCCTCCGTACTTCAAATGATTTAAATTTTAACGAATATTTATTTTAGTTTTTTCCTCAAAAAAACATGCTACTAAAAAGGACATAATGTTTCTAAAAAAAAAAATGTATGAATAAGAATGGAAAACATAATGTATGAATAAGAATGGAAAAAATTGCTGCCTAAATTGATATCAATCAGATCTCTTGGAAATAAAAAATCATGAATCATAATTAAATGAACGTAATTGATAGCTTCAAAAGATCAAGACATAAATATTGCCATCACCTAAATTACACGTTGTTTGTGCTTTTGCTTATAATTTATTATATTATTATGATTCTGGTAAAATTATTAACTTACAATGACATAAATCTATCGATTAAAATAAAATTACAAACGCACAACGTAAAAAAAAGAAAAGAAAAAGCAGCTTCACTAGCCTGGAAGATGATCCCCTCTTCTTGACTGCTGCCATTATTGACCTAGTCCACAAAGCAAGTTAATTAACTAAACTGGCGATGGATTATGGAATAAAATATTTGCGCTATTAGTTAAAAGCATTATCAAGACTTACCTTCTCACACCGCCCTGAGTAGCTAGTGTCGTCTTCCACCATTTCTGGCCGGAGCATTCTTCCTTCTAAGCCTTTTTGCATTTTGATGTGCACTGTCTTCAACCATCTTCACAAACCATGCAGGTTTTCTTGCTCTAAATACAACGTATCCTATAGAGACTCCAACTACAAATCCACATCCATAACCCATTGCTACAGCTTTCCATCCTAATCCCTCTCCAAACATTGAATCTTCTTTCTCGAAGTTTGATGGTGGCGGTTGTTGCTCCTCACCTTTGTTGCATTTTACTTGCAAGGGAAATCCACATAATCCCAAGTTCCCTTCGTAAGAACCATTTTCAAATGTGTTGAACTGCTTACCTACAGGTATGGGTCCCTCAAGTTGGTTATATGAAAGGTTGAGGACTTGAAGATATTTTAAATCTACCAATTGTTGAGGAATCCTTCCAGCAAGCAAATTTGAGGAGAGATCCAGCGATTCCAGATTAGTTAAATTCCCCAGTGATGGCTGGATATAACCGATGAGGCTGTTGTGAGAAAGGTTGAGCTGTATCAGAGATTTAAGCTTCCCAAGGGACTCTGGAATCTTTCCCGTGAATTTATTGCAGGATAAATCAAGTATTGTGAGGGCAATTTGAATTTTAGAAAACTCAACCTCGAAACCTTTCCATGCCAATTTTACAGAATAAACATAAGTAGTAGATAAATTGTGTGTCCTCATGTAATCCATATCCTGATCAACGCTCATTATGGCTTTGAAGTTGTTGAAATACTCTGTTGGCAAAGGACCACTCAGGTTATTGTTGGAAAGGTCAAAAATCTGCAATTTAGAAAAAGCATCCTTGACAGTTGGACCCTTCAAAGAACCATGCAGTTTATTTGACCTTAGAATAACAACCTTCAACTTTGGAAGCGTTTCTAAAAAGGAAGGGAATGTGCCATCAATCATGTTGTTACTAAGGTCCAGAAATTCTAAATTCACACAATTGATGATGGATGGTGGTATCACCCCTTTCAATTTGTTGCCATTGAAGTTGAGATATCTCAAACTATTCCCCTCTGAATAGATTGAAGGGATATTGCCGTGGAGATTGTTGCCACCAAGATGCAATACTGAGAGTCCATAACTGAAGTTTCCCAAGCATTGTGGGATGAATCCACTAAAGCCACTGTTGGACAAGTCTAGAATCTCTAGGAACTTTAGCTCACAAATGACAGAAGAGATGTTCCCAATCAGTTTATCATTGGAGGAAAGCATAAGAACTTTCAAATGTTCAAGCTTCAAAACTGAAGGTGGAATCTGGCCATACAACTTGTTATGACTGAAATTGATATATTGTAATGAATTACAAAGGAACGGACTTATGTGGCCATACAAGAGGTTATTGTTCAGAAGAAGAAACTGTAATGAAGGCATACAAAACAAGGAGGATGGAATTGTTCCATTGAAAAAGTTATGAGATAAGTCGAGAATGTTTAAATCTGAAAGCCTACTTAATAGTGATGGGATGTGTCCTATCAGTTGATTATTAGATAAAAAGAGTGTGGTTAGACCTGTAAGCCTATTTATTTGATGAGGGAGGCCTGTTAGTCTATTGTAAGAGAGGTCTAACCAAGTGAGATGTGTGAGGTTAGCAAAATTATCTGGAATTTTACCAAAAAATTTATTAAAAGAAAGTGTCAAAGAATTTAGTTTTTTAAGGTTTCCAAGTAAGGATGGAATCTGAACATCAAATTTGTTATATGAGAGATCCAACTCGGTGAGTTCAGTGAGGTTAGAAAACTCATTCAGAATTTGGGAAGTAAAATTATTGGCTGAGAGTTGTAAGCGACTGAGCTGCTTAAGGTTTCTAAGTGAGAATGGCAGATGACCTTGAAAATTGTTATCCGAGAGGCGCAACCACGCCAATTGGGTTTGATTAACAAAAATATCAGGAATTGGACCAATAAAATTATTGTTTCGGAGATCCAAGTGCTCGAGTTGCTTAAGTTTTCCCAACGAGAAAGGGATTTGACCACCAAACTGGTTACCTGCAAGTCCCAACTCAATGAGTTGTGTGAGGTTACCAAATAGATCCAGATTCGAGCCAACAAAATTGCACCCACTAAGATACAGCTTCTCCACAGACTTCAGATGACTGATTGAATCTGGTTCCAAATGAATTGAGATCCGCGTGTATGACAGATCCAAATGCGAAAGAGCATTGCTCAAATTGTATTGCGGAAAAGAGCCAGTGAGTCCTTCGTTGCTCCATAAATCGAGCCATTGAAGGTTTGATCGGCGAAATAAATTATCAGGGAGATCCCCTTTCAATCCACAACGCCAGAGTTGGAGATATGACAAAGAAGAAGACAAGTTCATCAAGGAACTGGGTACCACCAAAGACATGTTCACTCCACCCAAGTAGAGTTCTCTCAGCTGGGTCAGGTTCTGAGCAAGCTTGTTGAAAGAAATCGGTTCCAGCATCAGCTCCCCAGAGTTGGAAGAGAGACCAAGGGACACCAATCTGGATAAATGGGAGATTTCTGGGGGAACTTGGCCTGCAAAATTCGATGAATTTAGATTTAAATGCGTCAAATGCAAGAACTGACCAAAGGAAGATGAAATGACAGAGCGATTGAAGTCATTGTAAGAGAGATTAAGCTTCTGAAGATGATGAAGGGAGAAGAGAGTGCTGTTAGAATGGAGGGTGCCATAAAGCATGCTGCAACCAAGGTCTAGGCCAATTACATGGCCAGTTTTGATGTTGCATGTCACGCCATCCCAAGTGCAGCAATCTGTACCCTCTTTCCACAGCACTTTCTCGGGTGGATAACATGGAAGTGTAGATGGAGAAGAAGGCATGGGAAAGGAATTTTTGAATTGGAGCAAAGCCAGGCTCTGGTCACCGGGGCATAATTGTACTGAAGAGGAGAAATTGGAAGAAGAATGAGTAGGTTGGGAGTGCGAATGGAAGAAAAGAAGGCAGAGAAATTGAGCGAGCAACAATGAAGATCCCATCATTCCCTAAAAGTGCTCTTCTTAGAGATTAACTTAGATTGTTGGGAGACTTCTATTAGAATGTAGTCTATATATAGAGACTTCCGGAATGCATATTTTCCCTAATATTTAAATAATCAATTTTATATGTACTAATATTTGCACTCAATTTGTCCAAATAAATATTAATATTATAGCATTGTAAAGAGATCTTTGATTTTTAATCTGTTTCGATTTTATAAACTCTGATTTTTATTTTTTTTGCTAATCAAATCTTTCTCTTGAAGTTTTCGATTTTATTAACTCTGATTTTATTAACTCTGATTTTTTTATTTTTTTTTTCTAATGAAAACGTTCTTGAAGTTTTCATTTTCTCGTACAACTTTCAAATTTTTATTTTTTTTTGATGTGTTTGGAAGTATGGTCGAATCATAATTTAAAAAATTTTAAATTTTTTTAAATTAATTTTTAAAATTTTTAGATCGTTTTAATGTACGTTGATATAAAAAATAAAATTTAAAAAATAACAAAATATTATTTTAATATATTTCTAAATAAAAAAAAACTTAAAAAACAATCTCTATCATAATATTAAAGAGTTCTTTTCTTGTCATTTACCTGGATTTTACTTGTAATACTCTCTCTCTATTAACATCATTTTTTTTAATTGATGATTGAATATTTTGAGAAATGTATACATAAAAAAAATTAAATTAAATATTTTCATATATTTATGATGTTTTTAGTATTTAAAAATTTTAATTGATAACAACCTTGTTATCTTTTGTTTCTTCCTGCATCACAATCGTTCTTTTTTAAAAGAGTTTTAGAAAATTGATACATGCCAGACCCATAAGCTGGACTTTGGTTGCCAAAGACTTCGCTACAATTTCTCGAGTATCATCCATCAAGCGATGGTGATATCTTGGAACTATACATATTTCCACCTCGGGCTAGTCTGAATTGGGCACCACGAGAGTTGGTGCGTTTAATTCCCAGGATGGGCCACCTAACATGTAGAGAGAATCGGGTATTTGACTGGAAGATTGATCCAAATGCTGGTTTCCCATCTATCATGCATCAAGTGATGCTAATCTAATTGAAACAGTAAGATTTTTACTGGAAAAATGGTTATTGAATCTGACCCAATTGGGCTGATCAACCGAGCATTATTAGAGTTTTTTAGTTTTTTTTTCTATATAAATTATTATTATAATTATTTTTATTAATAGATACATAAAAAAATAAAATTAAATATTTTAAAATTTTTTCTATATTTATAGTGTTATTGATCTTTGATGTTTTTACTTGTAATAAATTCTTATCTTTTATTTCTTTCCATGTCATTATCACTTATTTTTAAGAGTTTTAGTAATTTTTTATTGATGATTTATGTGGATTAACGAACATTTAAATTATTTGTAATTTATGACAATTTAGTTACGGATTATATTTAGTTACAATTTAGTAGTTTTTGAAAAATTGATTAAATTTCATAAAAAAATCTAATTCTTTTATAATTTTTTATATATTCTAAATGACCCTAGATTTTCTAACCAATGCTTGGACTTCCAAATATATTTTTTAAAAAATTATCATTAAAATATTATCAAAATTGTTTTTTGATAAATAGTCCTTCGCAAATGAATGAGTTACGGATTTACTGTACACATTTAATTAAATAAATTTGTAGGACACATGATATTTTCGAGATAGAAATTAATGCTTAACTTATACTGGATTTAATAGCACCAGCTAAAAATATTTTTTTAATAGATGGAGTGAATTAAGATATTTATCTAAAATATTTTAGGTTGAATAATTTTCTTGTAGAATATTTCATGAAAAAATACAAAATAATTTTTTTAAAAATATTTTATGCAAAACAAATAATCTCTTAATTGTAGACTATGTTAGCCATGTATCATCATCCATCATGGAATTCATTGGGAAATGAATGAACAACTTAGACATTATTTTGTTTTCAGATGGAAATTAATACGTGCTGGTGATATCATGGAACTATACATATTTCCACCTTGGGCTAGTCTGAATTGGGCACCACTAGAGTTGGTGCGTTTAATTGCCAGGATGGGCCACCTCAATTATGCCGACTTTAAAAAGTTTTGACATGTTCATCACTCTCGTTTTCCGGCTATGTTTATTATTTTCCAGGATTAGATTTTGAGACTTGCCAATATTATGAATTGTTTGGAATTGTGTTTTAGAAAAATCATGATTTTTTTTCCTTAGCTTTGAATTATTATAATTTTTTTATTGTTTAATATGTTACTACTAAAAATAAATTTTAAAAACATAAAAAATATATTATTTGAATGTTTTTAAATGAAAACATATTTTAAAAAATAACATTTACTACACTTTTATTTTTATAAATTTGATTATTATTCAGTGTAGAGAAAACATCAATCCATCCTTATATAATTGTAAAGAGAGATTCAGATTATAAAAGCTCTATCTCGGCACTAAAATGGAAGAACCTTTCAATCTAAAGTCCATATCATTTGTTTTTTAAGAGCTCGCGGAAATGCATCAATTAGTTAAAATAAGATCCACGCAACCACTTGTTATTAGTTGGTTATTAATTAGGAGCATACTAATCCAAGTTGATAAATAGTTTTCAAATTAGTTGGTTATTAATTAGGAGCATACTAATCCAAGTTGATAAATAGTTTTCAAATTAGTGGATGGCCCAAAAGTGTTGGGTCTACGTCCATCCCATTTGGAGTCCAAAACCATGTGTCTGTATATTACGAAGAATGAAAAACCGAAAGTCACCTCTAATGACTTTTTCAAAAGCCAACCTTAACTTTTCTTCGTTAGTAAAGTATACAATATGAATGTAGTTATTTTCTTCGTTAGAAAATAGTCAGCTACAGTTTTAGTAGGGCTGCAGATACTCGGTGTTGGGACTGCCAAGCCTATGGCATCCGCGCGTCAAGTGGGACGACAGGATACAGGCTGCAAACATATGGTGTTGGGACTCCCCAGAATGCTAGCCTTAAGTCCTGCATAAAAATCTTATGTTGTTGGGTCCGGCTCATAAATGTTATTATTTTTTTTATAATTCAAAGTATTCATATAAAAAATGATGTCAAGGGTTCTTGACATCGACAACTTTGATGGTAAACTAGATATGAATAAGAATTGATTAATTATTCTGAGAAAAGAATAGTTAATGATACAATCGATTGTATTGATATCGGCACATGAATGTAATTGATTAGTCTAGCCCAATATTAGAAGACTAATGATACTAATGAGATTTATTAGTATCAGCGATTACCTTCTAGAAAATAAAAGGGAAGATATTGATTAGTTATTCCAAAAGAATGAGTTAAGCTAATGATACCAAGAGAGGAATATTTTGGTATCAAGTGATAATTGATTTATAAAGAAATGGTGTTCGCAAACCGTTGAGTTGTGTTGAGATTTTCAAGATGAAATTATTCTTGGCAAATGAGATAGGATATTAGATGGATATTGATAATAGATGGAAAAGATATGTTGTAAAAGAGGTTTATGTCTAATTTTATATATCAAAAGAAATTCCATAGAGATTATTACCTGTCATTGTTATTGCTTATTACTATCTTTTATATTTATGTGTACACGTTAACATCTATTTTTAGGTCCATCAAGGTCACGTCATGAGTGATATTAATTTAGTTATCTTTTGCTTTTAACCATGTAAATTATTTTTAAATTAAGAAATTTATCTTCTAAAACTTGAAATATAATATTAATCCATAAATTTGAATGTACGACCTTAATGTAATGTTTGTAACTCTAAGTACCTATTTAACCCTGTGTGTTTATAGTTGAAATCGAATATTTCACTTGAATTATATTATATGATGTTATTGAATAAGATATGTTGTGTTGATGATGATGAGTTGGGTTGAGATCCAAAATGATTGGATCAGGATGTGAATTAAAATTGAAAGTGTAATATGATTTTATCGATAACTTGGGACCTCCCAGTATAGGGGAGACTCTACTAAAATTTTGGTAGAAATTTTGGTGGAACCTGTATATTTAAAAAAACAATTACCTGAAAATTTTCAATGTATTGCAAAAAAAGATGTAGGAAATTGAGGTTGTTACAGTTGGTATCAGAGCGTGGTTGTGATTCAGTAGACTTTATAAGCATGGAATGTATAATGAATCACTTATTTTGAGATAAAATGGACTAGACATGGAATATATATATATATATATATATATATATATATATATATATATATATATATATATATATATATACATATACATACTTGGTTACCAGTGTGGTAATTAAGGATAGTGATATATATTGGGTTGGAAAAAAGTTGGTTAAATAAGGAAACAAGATATTACCTTGTGATTGTGGTATCGATAGCAAATAATAAATGTGGAACCATTGTTTGATAATACGTTAGATAATAGTAAAGGATTCATGAACAAAATAAATTTGAAATATTAATAAAATGATAATGTAACAAGGGTGTTTGTTGTCTTGATGAAATATAAATGGATGGGATGAAACCATATATGAATTAATATTTGAGTGAATATATGATTGTTTAGGCATAATCAAGTGTTGATGTAAGTGCTATCGATTCAAACTTCTGACACAACATACAGATAGAGGCGAGACTGTTTTGTGATTAATGCCTTAATAAATAATTATGTGAAGACGGTAGTGAGACCCTGCATATTAGGCCCTTGCCCTAATTGACAACACTTTATCTTGACATGCAAAAGAATACTAGTTTGGTACATAACAAAATAGATAATACGAGTTTATTACTGGCGTCGTAGATATGAGATAAAGGCTTGGAAATTAGTTATGAAAAACATTATTAAATTACCTTATGAGAATCTAGCCCAAAATCAAGAATGAATTAAGGATCGTATGCGTGGTTATCCTTGTAGACATATAGGAGTAAATGGTTAAAACATGAACATGGAGGTAATACCTGTTGTGGAATGTTATGGGCTAATGGTAAGACACTGAGTTACCGTCATACAAGATAATAAGTAAATAAATAATTTGGCAAGCTACCTATGTAAACACCTAAGAGAAAATATATATATATATATGAATTGACGACACAGTTTTCGCTGCCGATTTCGTGATCGGTAGCGACGCAGTTTTCACTGCCGATTTCGTGATCGACAGCGACGCAGTTTTCGCTGCCGATTTCTGCATCGACAGCGACACAGTTTTTGTTTTAAAAAAAATTAATTAACTTAAGGAGCTGGGAGGGAGGGGTAAAACCGGTTTTAGATAGACCAAAACAAGGATAAGAACACATCTAAACCAACCCCCAAACAACCCACCTCATTTCATGGGGAGTATAAATACAAGGAGGAGAGAGAGGATGATCCATCCTCTTCCCAAACAGCAGCTGCATGTCGTTCTTCCCTTCCTCTTTCAGAACAGAAACCTAAACCAAACTAGTAGAGAGTGCTTTGTGAACGTGTGAGGGAAAGATGAGACCTTGAGAGAAGATTGGTCAGCTGCCTAGAGGAAAGGAAAAAGAGGGCTGGAAAACGTGAGAGGAAGAAGAAGGAGGAGAACCAGCAGGAGAAGAGGAAGAATAGTTTCAAACCTTCCTCAAACTTAGTTAGATTCGAAAGGTATGGGTCATGAAACTCCCTTCCTCTTCTCCTTAAGACCAGAAACGGAAATGAAGAAGAAAACCCTAAGAAAATTGACCTAAGACCTAAGCTAGCTGTGAAGGAAACTGAAATTAACTAGGAGAACAAGGAAACAGAAATGAAATGAAGCCAATTTCAGAACATCTAACAAAGAAAAATGAATAAAATGGAAATAACAAATCATGGTAGAGGGCTGGCTTTAACTATGGGGTTGGCCAGCATGCATGTGTGTGTTCTGCTGGGATTTGTTGAAGGATTATGTGCTGAAATTGATGGTTTCAATGTGTGTGTTCTGCTGGAATTTATTGAAAGATTATATGCTGTAATTGATGGTTTTCAATGTGTGTGTTCTGCTGGAACTTAGTGACAGTGTATATGCTGGGGTTATTACAGCATGTGTGGTGTGTGTTCATGCCAAAATGTGTGTTGTGCAGTGAAACCGTGATTCGCTGCCGAAACTGAGTGTCTGCAGCGAATTAGCATTCGCTGCCGAAACTGAGTCTTCTGCAGCGAATTAGCATTCGTTGTCGAATTGTGTGTGTTCTGCAGCGAATTGTGATTCGCTGCCGAAACTGTGTCGTCTGCAGCGCGTTAACAATTCGCTGCCGAGTGGCGTGTTCTGCAGCGAACTTGCGATTCGCTGCCAAAGTGGAGTTGTCTGCAGCAAATCGCTGCCGAAGTTGAGTTGGCTGCAGCGAATTTGTGATTCGCTGCCGAAACTGTGGTGCCAGCAGCGAAACAGTTTTCGCTGCCGAACTGGCTGCCGGCGGCGAAACAATTTTCGCTGCCGAACTGGCTGCCTGCAGCGAACCAGTTCTCGCTGCCGATTTCTACAATAAGCCTCCTAGGCAGAAATGACTTAAATGCTAGTAACAATTTCATGGTATGATGGTGTAAAATATGGAACACTTGAATGTGAACATATGAACTCTTGAAATAAGTGTGCTGACGAATGTGATTCAAAAATATAAATGTACTGATTTGTGACCATTGATATCTTAGGTGGTGCGGTCGGGATTGGACCATCGTCAAGACAAGAACAACCCACAGGTGGAGCAGGTAGGTGACTTGCACCTTCCTTTTTCATACGTTGAATAATGAAATACTTTAACATGAATATTACCATATTGTGTTAGAACCGATATTAGATTGTCGAACGCTTAAATGTTGAGAAATGAATGATTAGCTTCGACTAATGGCATCCAAATGGATGGCCGGGATGATGAATGATTAGCTCCGGCTAATGGCATCCGAATGGATGGCCGGGACAAATGAATGATTAGCTTCGGCTAATGGCATCCGAATGGATGGCCGGGACAAAGAATGATTAGCTTCGGCTAATGGCATCCGAATGGATGGCCGGGACAAATGAATGATTAGCTTCGGCTAATGGCATCCGAATGGATGGCCGGGACGAATGATTGATTAGCTTTGGCTAATGGCATCCGAAGTGGATGACCGGGGTGAGTGAACGGTTAACCTCAGCAAATGATGCCTTAAGAGGATAGCCGGGTTTAAGATTATGGTTGATTGCCAAAAAAAATGGGTGCATCTATATGTACTACAAGCTGTTTATACCAAGTACATGAAGAAATTATAAATGTTAAAGCTTCTTTTAACTGCCAGACCGTTTAGTTACCATTATTATTATTATTATTATTAAGTAATTACATTCTCTTAAATATTTTGTACTGCTGCAGGGACGTCACACCAACGAGACGTCTAGGAAACCCGATACACGGGAACCTACTTTTGCAAGGAATCATGTAGATGCATTCTAAATCACAATGTATTTTGTATGAATCAATGTACTAAATGTTTAACTTTTATTAGATCCTTTTGTTTAAATTTGTAATGGCTATTAGTAGGATAGGAATGCAAACTCATGTCTATGTATGTATATTTTTAATATGAACTTCTAATCATGCAACCATAATATTACGTGTTTATGTAAGATTCACTTTTAAATGAAATGTTGATTGTATGGATTGTATCTTGATGATGTGAGGGATCAGGTTCGCTGATTACCGGCACCATGTGTGTTAGGTATATATATATATAATTTACTATTGTTTTGGGCTTGAAAAACTGGGTTGTTACAGTTGGTATCAGAGCACCTGGTCTGGATCCTGAGGATCACTGATAATTGCGTTGTTGTGGTGAATTTCAGGATGGTACGCACCCGGCAAGGGACACGAACTGAGCCGCCCTCCTTAGAAAGGTGGGGCAGGAACCAAGGTATCCAAGGTTGGTAAGACGAAGATCCCTTGGATGATATGGCATCTCATGCTCCGAGAATACCACCCGAAACCTTGCAGGGGGAAGCTGCGGTAGCGGGGGAAGGCGGGAGGCCTAACCAGACAGAGGGAGTACCCCCAGTTGTAGCAGAGCAGCAAGAAAGATCAGAAGCACAACCATCAACTATTCCAACTGGTGTGCCCCCACAATATGTAGACGCGAGACTCCTTGTACAAATAGTTAAAGCAGTGATGAAGGGCATGGCTGGTTCGGCGACACAAACAACTCCCACCACGCAGATTCCACAGGCAGCCCCTATGACTAGCATGACCACGGATAACGTGGTGCCACTGGTACGACTAGTCAAGAGTATAAGGGAAATGGGCTGTGAACCGTATATGGGGGAACAAGATGCAGAGATAGCTGGAAGATGGATTAGGAAGGTAGAAAAGACCATGATTCAAATAAGCATACCCGAGGGTTTGAGGGTAAATTGTGCAACCCATTTACTGTCTGATAGGGCCATGACATGGTGGGAAACAATTCAGTTGAGGCGTGCAACCGAGACACTAACTTGGAGTGATTTCAAGACAGAGTTTGAGAATCAGTTTTATTCCAGGTACCATCGCAAGGTGAAAGAACAAGAGTTCTTGGCATTAAGACAGGGTGATATGTCGGTATTGGAGTACGAAAGGAGGTTCCATGATCTCTCATTGTTCGCCCCACACTATGTGCCGATAGAGGAATATATGATTGAGAAGTTGAGAGATGGTTTGCGACACGATTTGAGACAAGGATTGATCGCCTTACGGTTTAAATCTATGAGAGAGTTGATTGAGGCTGCCCAAGCTTTGGAGGCTTGTATTGGAGAAAGCCAAGGGGGACATCAGGGTATAGGCAAAAAGAGAGATGGGGACTATTTCAGCGGCAGACCACCACTCCCGAAGAAAGGAAAAAGTGGAGTGTTTGAGCAGTACAGGAAAAAGGGGAGTTTGATGTTACCGCCCCACCAACAGTCAAGTGGGAGAGTGATGGTTGGACAGTCGCACTCGAGGGAAAACTCTTCAACTAGGACCGGTGACTGCAAGGGTGTTGGCTATCCTTTTTGTATAAAATGTGGACAAAAACACCCTGGGGACTGCTCAGTTTCCCCCGGGCGATGCTTTGTGTGCAGAGGAGAAGGTCATAGGTGGAGGAATTGCCAGTATTTGAGTCAAGGGTGTCATTACTGTGGTGGAAGAGGTCATTTCAAGAGGGACTGCCCTAAAAGGAACACTGGACAGGTACAAAGCTATAGGCAGCCCAGTCAGAGCCATCAACAGTCAGTCACCGTGAATAGGCCAGTGAGATCTTCTCAATCAGGAGCAAACTCCAGTCGAGGGAGACCGAGAGCACAAAATGATCGGACCCTGGGGAGGGTCTTCCACCTGACACAGGAGGAGGTTAGGGCTGCATCGGATGTGGTGGCAGGTACACTACTATTGAATGATTTTAATGTGCATGTGTTGTTTGATCCGGGTGCCACCCACTCATTCATTGCTAAGAGAATTGTCACTAAACTGAGAAAGGGAGTAGAAATAGTAGAGAAGGGATTCTTAATTGGAACTCCAATGGGAAACATGGTTGAAACAAATATTATGTATGTGGATGTGAGGGTTAGTCTATCTGGGTATGAAACAGAAGTAGACTTGATTCCCTTAGAGCTGCATGATTTTGACATAATCCTAGGCATGAATTGGTTGAGTAAATACAAGGCTCTAATAAATTGTTATGCTAAAACTATTACTTTCCAAACCCCTAAGGGTGAGAGAATGATTTTTGAAGGAGAGAGAATTCTCAAACCAATTGCCTTAATATCGGTGGTAACAGCCCAAAAACTTTTAAGAAAGGGATGTATGGGATACCTCGCATACATCTTAAACTCTGATGATGAAGATCCACGACTGAATTATATTCCTGTGGTGAAGGAATTCCCAGATGTGTTTCCCGAAGAACTACCGGGACTACCCCCGGAGTGAGAGGTAGAGGTGTCCATAGACACTTTTCCTGGAGTCCCACCCATAGCCCAACAACCTTACCGGATGGCTCCAGCAGAACTGAACGAGTTAAAGACTCAACTACAAGAATTGTTAGACAAAGGGTTCATACGGCCCAGCAATTCTCCTTGGGGAGCACCGGTCCTATTTGTAAGAAAGAAAGATGGAACCCATAGACTTTGTATTGACTATCGACAGTTGAACAAAATAACAATGAAAAACAAGTATCTGTTACCTCGGATAGATGATTTGTTCGATCAATTAAAAGGAGCGAGGGCATTTTCGAAGATAGATCTGAGATCAGGGTACTATCAGATGAAGATTAAAGAAGCGGATGTAGCAAAGACCGCATTTAGAACTCGTTACGGACACTATGAATTTTTGGTGCTACCGTTCGGGTTGACGAACGCCCCAGCCCTCTTCATGGATTTGATGAATCGGGTTTTCCAACCATACCTTGATAAGTTTGTGGTGGTATTCATTGATGATATACTGGTGTACTCAAATTCTTTCGAGGAGCACGAAGAACACTTGAGGCAAACCTTACAAACCTTGAGAGATCACCAATTATATGCAAAACTGAGTAAATGTGAATTTTGGCTGAAGAGAGTGACGTTTCTAGGACACGTCATTTCAGCCGAAGGTGTTTTTGTAGACCCCCAAAAAGTCGAAGCAGTCTTGAAATGGGAAAGACCGACTTCGGTCACCGAAATACGTAGCTTCCTGGGACTTGCAGGATACTATTGGAGGTTTATCGAAGGTTTTTCCCTGATTGCAACCCCTTTGACTCAGCTAACTAGGAAGAATAAGAAATGGGAGTGGTCGGAAGAATGTGAGAAAAGCTTCCAAGAATTGAAGAGGAGGCTCACCACTGCTCCAATGTTAACCCTTCCCTCAGGGACCGAGGCTTTTGTGGTATATAGTGATGCTTCGGGGAAGGGATTGGGGTGTGTTCTGATGCAACATGGGAAGGTGATCACCTATGCATCAAGACAGTTAAAGACTCATGAGGTGAACTACTCGGTGCACGACCTGGAGTTGGTTGCCGTAGTATTTGCCTTGAGGATATGGAGACACTATTTGTATGGGTCTCGAACCCAAATTTTTACTGATCATAAGAGCCTGAAGTATCTGATGTCGCAAAAGGAGTTGAACATGCGACAAAGAAGGTGGATAGAGCTCATTAAGGATTATGATTGCACCATAGAATACCACCCGGGGAAAGCAAACGTGGTGGCAGATGCCCTCAGTCGTAAAAATAAAGCCACCCTGGGAAGGTTAATAGTGGGAAAGGAGCGGCAATTTGCGGAATTGAAAGAGATGGGTGCAAATTTGGACATTAATGCCGGAGGTGGGTTAGTAGCCCAACTATTGGTGCGACCAACGTATCGGGAACAAATACTACATGCCCAATTCCATGACAAGGTTGGGTCCAAGATTAGGAAGAATGTAGAGGCCGGGGTAGAAATGAAATTCCGAGTAGCGGATGATGGATCCTTGATGATGGGACAACGATTGTACGTGCCTAATGACGAAACAGTCAAACGAATGGTTCTACAAGAAACACATGAGTCCAAGTTCTCCATACATCCTGGCAGCACTAAGATGTATCGAGACCTGAAACACCTCTATTGATGGCCTAATATGAAAAGGGAAATAGCTGAGTATGTGTCAAAGTGTGGGATATGTCAACAAGTCAAGGTTGAACACCAAAGGCCTGCGGGACCATTACAACCATTACAAATTCCAGAATGGAAGTGGGAGATGATCACCATGGATTTCGTGTCAGGATTTCCCAAAGGGAAGAAAGGAAATGACGCGATATGGGTCATCGTAGATCGGTTGACGAAATTCGCAATATTCTTGCCTATAAAGATGACTGACTCGGTGGACAAGCTTGCCAAGATCTACATAAATGAGGTGGTACGGCTTCATGGGATTCCGGTGTCCATTGTATCGGATCGAGATCCCAGATTCACCTCTCGACTTTGGCCGAGCATACAACATGCCTTGGGGACAAGATTGGACATGAGCACTGCGTTTCACCCTCAAACGGATGGCCAATCAGAAAGAGTCATCCAAGTCTTGGAAGACCTATTACGGGCCTGTGTGCTAGAATTTGGAGGAAACTGGGAGGAACACATGGCATTGGTGGAGTTCACGTATAACAATAGTCACCAAGCCACAATAGGGATGGCCCCATATGAAGCCTTGTATGGTAGGAGGTGCAGAACTCCTTTGTGTTGGGAGGAAATTGGGGACCGGAAGTTATATGGCGCGGAGTTGGTCCAAGTCACCACGGAGAAAGTGAGAACCATCAGGGATCGCATCAAAGCCGCACAGGATAGACAGAAGAAGTATGCTGATGTGAGGAGAAGACCTCTCGAGTTCAGTACGGGGGACCAGGTGTTCCTGAAGGTAGCCCCATGGAAGAACATGTTACGGTTTGGATTGAAAGGGAAGTTAACTCCCCGCTTCATCGGACCCTTCAAAATCTTACAGCGAGTAGGACCAGTAGCCTACAAAGTGGACTTGCCCCCACAGTTAGCCAAGGTCCATGATGTGTTCCATGTCTCCTTGTTAAGGAAGGCTGACGTGGACCCCGCGCGAGTTCTACCCCAGGTTCTAGTAGAAGTCAAGGAAGACTTAACACTGGAATTGAGGCCCTTAAGGATACTAGATCAGGAAGTGAAGGAGCTACGGAGCAAAAAGATCCCCATCATCATAATCTTATGGCGAAATGCTCAAATAGAAGAGGAAACTTGGGAGAGGGAGGCTGAGATGAGGAAAAAGTACCCCGATTTATTTGAACTACCAGGTATGGAGTGTGAAACCTCTTAAATTTCGAGGACGAAATTCATATTAAGGGGGGGAGAATGTAAACACCTAAGAGAATATATATATATATATATATATATATATGAATTGACGACACAGTTTTCGCTGCCGATTTCATGATCGGCAGCGACGCAGTTTTCGCTGCCGATTTCGTGATCGGCAGCGACACAGTTTTTGTTTTTAAAAAAAATTAATTAACTTAAGGAGCTGGGAGGGAGGGGTAAAACCGGTTTTAGATAGACCAAAACAAGGATAAGAACACATCTAAACCAACCCCCAAACAACCCACCTCATTTCATGGGGAGTATAAATACAAGGAGGAGAGAGAGGATGATCCATCCTCTTCCCAAACAGCAGCTGCATGTCGTTCTTCCCTTCCTCTTTCATAATAGAAACCTAAACCAAACTAGTAGAGAGTGCTTTGTGAACGTGAGAGGGAAAGATGAGACCTTGAGAGAAGATTGGTCAGCTGCCTAGAGGAAAGGAAAAAGAGGGCTGGAAAACGTGAGAGGAAGAAGAAGGAGGAGAACCAGCAGGAGAAGAGGAAGAATAGTTTCAAACCTTCCTCAAACTTAGTTAGATTCGAAAGGTATGGGTCATGAAACTCCCTTCCTCTTCTCCTTAAGACCAGAAACGGAAATGAAGAAGAAAACCCTAAGAAAATTGACCTAAGACCTAAGCTAGCTGTGAAGGAAACTGAAATTAACTAGGAGAACAAGGAAACGGAAATGAAATGAAGCCAATTTCAGAACATCTAACAAAGAAAAATGAATAAAATGGAAATAACAAATCATGGTAGAGGGCTGGCTTTAACTATGGGGTTGGCCAGCATGCATGTGTGTGTTCTGCTGGGATTTGTTGAAGGATTATGTGCTGAAATTGATGGTTTCAATGTGTATGTTCTGCTGGAATTTATTGAAAGATTATATGCTGTAATTGATGGTTTTCAATGTGTGTGTTCTGCTGGAACTTAGTGACAGTGTATATGCTGGGGTTATTACAGCATGTGTGGTGTGTGTTCATGCCAAAATGTGTGTTGTGCAGTGAAACCGTGATTCGCTGCCGAAACTGAGTGTCTGCAGCGAATTAGCATTCGCTGCCGAAACTGAGTCTTCTGCAGCGAATTAGCATTCGTTGTCGAATTGTGTGTGTTCTGCAGCGAATTGTGATTCGCTGCCGAAACTGTGTCGTCTGCAGCGCGTTAACAATTCGCTGCCGAGTGGCGTGTTCTGCAGCGAACTTGCGATTCGCTGCCAAAGTGGAGTTGTCTGCAGCAAATCGCTGCCGAAGTTGAGTTGGCTGCAGCGAATTTGTGATTCGCTGCCGAAACTGTGGTGCCAGCAGCGAAACAGTTTTCGCTGCCGAACTGGCTGCCGGCGGCGAAACAATTTTCGCTACCGAACTGGCTGCCTGCAGCGAACCAGTTCTCGCTGCCGATTTCTACAATAAGCCTCCTAGGCAGAAATGACTTAAATGCTAGTAACAATTTCATGGTATGATGGTGTAAAATATGGAACACTTGAATGTGAACATATGAACTCTTGAAATAAGTGTGCTGACGAATGTGATTCAAAAATATAAATGTACTGATTTGTGACCATTGATATCTTAGGTGGTGCGGTCGGGATTGGACCATCGTCAAGACAAGAACAACCCACAGGTGGAGCAGGTAGGTGACTTGCACCTTCCTTTTTCATACGTTGAATAATGAAATACTTTAACATGAATATTACCATATTGTGTTAGAACCGATATTAGATTGTCGAACGCTTAAATGTTGAGAAATGAATGATTAGCTTCGACTAATGGCATCCAAATGGATGGCCGGGATGATGAATGATTAGCTCCGGTTAATGGCATCCGAATGGATGGCCGAGACAAATGAATGATTAGCTTCGGCTAATGGCATCCGAATGGATGGCCGGGACAAATGAATGATTAGCTTCGGCTAATGGCATCCGAATGGATGACCGGGACGAAAGATTGATTAGCTTTGGCTAATGGCATCCGAAGTGGATGACCGGGATGAGTGAACGGTTAACCTCAGCAAATGATGCCTTAAGAGGATAGTCGGGTTTAAGATTATGGTTGATTGCCAAAAAAATGGGTGCATCTATATGTACTACAAGCTGTTTATACCAAGTACATGAAGAAATTATAAATGTTAAAGCTTCTTTTAACTGCCAGACCGTTTAGTTACCATTATTATTATTATTATTATTAAGTAATTACATTCTCTTAAATATTTTGTACTGCTGCAGAGACGTCACACCAACGAGACGTCTAGGAAACCCGATACACGGGAACCTACTTTTGCAAGGAATCATGTAGATGCATTCTAAATCACAATGTATTTTGTATGAATCAATGTACTAAATGTTTAACTTTTATTAGATCCTTTTGTTTAAATTTGTAATGGCTATTAGTAGGATAGGAATGCAAACTCATGTCTATGTACGTATATTTTTAATATGAACTTCTAATCATGCAACCATAATATTACGTGTTTATGTAAGATTCACTTTTAAATGAAATGTTGATTGTATGGATTGTATCTTGATGATGTGAGGGATCAGGTTCGCTGATTACCGGCACCATGTGTGTTAGGTATATATATATATAAAAAAAATTACTATTGTTTTGGGCTTGAAAAACCGGGTTGTTACAACCTATAAGAGTAGGCGAGGAGGTCACAAGTGTGCAATTTATGTACATGTGATTGTAGAAATACATAGTTAATAAGAAAACTAGAAAAGAGATGAATTTAGGGAATGAAGGGAACTAATACGCGCTGACGATGAGACGTAAATGAACATTAATTCAGGAGTTAATACTTAATATTAGGAGTTTCTGTGCATAGAAGTTGAGTAATTATGGATATGAAGTGTTACTTGGTGGGCTCTAAATAGGATTAGGATGTGAAAATATGATGATATGAACAAGTAGTTAAGTATGAAATTATATGGACCATAAGGATTTCTATATTGAAACACTAAATCGCTAAGATAAATCATAGTTGTTAAACTGTAAGGAGTGCAACATGGAATTGGGGAAAACAAATTGACGACAACAATAGTTATATACAAATGTAATCGGAAAACTACAACAATGACAAGAATTACATGTTAATCGTAATGGACTTAAATGATGGATCTTAAAAGTATTCAATACATTAGTTAGCCACAATACCAAATACTAACATGTAAATAGATATTTAGTTGGTATTATGACAAGCTAAAGTTATGAAATTGAGACTAGGTCATCTGAATAGTGGATGACTCGGGTGGTTGGCACGGTACTTCACTAGTAGGGTGAATAATATTTAAGATAATTGACATGTTACTTGTACTTTTGTTTGGGAAGGAGATGTCATTGACAATGTGACTAACAAGAATAATCATTGGATAAGATAAATGTAATGTTTGAGGTGTAGTTATGTTATAAATTTGGGAAGTAATTATAGGAATACTACGTATCGATGAGAGATAAAGTGGTGTATAAAAGAAAAAGTGTGTCTAGTGGGAGCATGACATGCTTCAACAATGAGAAAATAAGGTAAAATTGTTTCCTCGAGACAAACACAAGAGTTGGGCTAATAGCTTATTGAATTTAATTGTCTATACTTTTATATAGAATCCAAGACGTGTTTCTTATATCCATGTTACAGAAAGGAGAAATGAAAAAGATAAAGAAGTACCTAATAATATTTGCAAATATAAGTAGAAATCCTAAATTTTGAGGACGAAATTTCTTAAACGAGGGGAGAATGTGAAAACCTGAAAATTTATAATTTAAATATGCGGATGTATAAACCCTCATGTAAAAGTAAGACTGAAAGTGATATGATCTCAATGAGTGATGGAAATCAAGATAAGAAATAATAGATAAATAATGATATATAATGGAAGGGATGACCTCCATAAAATGAATTTTGGTTAAGAATTCATAAGGATAGAGAAATTGGTAACGTGTTTTGAGGGATAAAATAATGAGAAAAATGACAATGTTTGTAAGAAATAAGTGAGATAATAAAAAATACAATATAATAAATGATAGTGCAATGAAAATGGTAGGACTGAAGGTGCAAGCACTGATTAAAAATCAGTGACGTTACTTTGGTTCAACCTAAAAGCTTAAGCTATTAGGTGAGGTTCCAATATATGATTTATATTATTCTCTAACAAACACAAACATGCAGTGAAAATAGTAAATTTGATTTTTTTTTTCAGGAGTCTTGAGAATCTTGTTAGAATAATTTAGAGTTGTTTAAGATTTATGCGAAGATTACCTGAAGATTTGAACTTTATTTTGACTTTGAATATATGCTTCAAGGCTGGGTTGTCATAAACCACAAGTCTTCCAATTGTCTGGCCTCTAAAGGTAATCCACACAAACTACCTGTGAAAAATCTCATAAACCTTTTTAGAAGAGAGGGATTATTATACCTTAAAGTAATAGCTCTTTTTTTTTGTTCTAGGTATTTCAATATTGTACTCTACTCACCTTTTCCACCATTAACGTGAAATAAGAGGCATAGCTTTCAATTTATAAGGAAACTTAAAAACCTTATAAATGATAAAATATCAATTTGCCTCTTTAATAATATATATATATATATATATATATATATATATATATATATATATTATATAAGGGAAACACTTAAAAAAATTAATAAAATATGATTGTTTATGTCGCGGGGTCGTGCCGACTTGACGTTGTTTGGCGATGGCGGACGCTTTTTGTCGAGCCTCCTCTATGCAGTTTTGTGTGTTGGAAATATGTTTTGGATTTAATCATAAAATTATGATTAATGTTCAGGAGTTGCCACCTAGTATTATGGTCACTAGGAACCTATGGTCTGCGAGAGTTTGAGTAAGGGACTAGTTGTGCAAGGGGAAGACGCATCACCCCTAATACACCCTAACTAAGGTAAGCTGCATTATTGTTTGATTGTTATTCTGTGTCAGGATTCTATTCGTTGGTCTTTTCTAAGGTTCAAGGTAGATCTCTCTTCATGAGAAAGTTTCTATCTTATCGGGTTAAACTCTAACCATTCAAAAGTCTGAATTTTAGCATCGTCTTTTTACACCTTATATCTTTAATACGTGAGGGTGTACTTTATCATATAATTTTACACCCCACAAATATTAAAGTCTACATCTAGACCCTAAAAAAAGATTGGAAAAAGGTTTTTGATATTTTGGCCATATTATAATGGATGATCATAAACTGGTTATGATATCCATATTTTTGGATTTTCAAAACATGAGAAAGATACAATTTTTTTAATGAAAATGTGCTTGGAAAAATTTTAGGATTTGGCTATATGCATGAAAATAATTTTTTTTAAAAGGGAAAATTAATTTAAAGGTTTTTGAGATTTTTTTTAGAAAATGTTTTGAATTTTTTTTTGAAATATTTAGGAGAAAACCGAGTATTTTAATACCGGATTTATATTTTACAGTGTAAATATACAACCTGATATTATGCAAAATTGCTAGAAAAATATTTGAGAAAATCACAATTTTTTGAAATGATATTTTGAAAATTTTTGATTTTTTTTAATATTATAATATATATATATTAATTATAATTTACATCCTGCATGAACAGGAGGACGTGAATTATAATTCACGCCTACTGTTCACATAGTGAATAGAGAAGAAGAAGAAGGAGGAAAGGAGGGGGGCTCGCCTGGTTGAAGGGTCTGGTGAGGACAGTGTGGTGCAGGCGATGGAAACTGTGGCAACTGACGGTGGTTGCGACAGGAAGAGGAAGAAAGGAGAAGACATATGCAGAGGGAGAGGACCGGCGGTCACGGTGGCCGTTCTGCCACTGGTGAAGATTTAGGTTCGTAGGGAGGCTGCGCCGCTGTCTGTTGGTGGAGGAGAAAGGTGTTTGCGGGGTCTTCAGGAGCTGAAGACACGGTGGAGAGAGAAGGGAGGAAAATGTTGGCTGGAATCGGGAATGGCTGGTTTTTTGGCTGACTTTGGACCCGATTTCTCCCCCCTCAGGCCATGAAATCAACCTCTATTTATAGGCGGTAGAAGGAGCAATCTTGTCTATATCAGGAAAAAAATTGAAGCCCTTGATTTAGTTGGGAAGGATCCCACCGTTGGTTCAAAGTAGGCATCCTGAGTTGTCAAATCTGCAGAAAAAGGCTGCCTGAGTTGGCTTGTTTAGGCTGGTGCCGGGGCTGTCGTGCTGTCATTCAGCCTGAAATGTTCACGTGAAATTGTAGAGAAATTGCAGGTGATTATTTTCGTGCAAGTTTTGTTAAATCTTATGGACGTTAGATACATTAAATGTGCCTGCAAAGTAGGTGACAAGAGCAGCTTTATCCGGGTAAAAGATGAAGACAATGAACAGTGACCAGACGACATGTCGTCTAGTCCTTTATATATATATATATATATATATATATTCAAAACGGTGCCGTTTTAGGTTTGAATTAGGGATTTCCTCGAAGTTCAATGTAGTCTTGTAGCTTTCAATTTGTTTCAATTGAACCCTTAATTGACCATAAATGTTTGATTTAATGCAATTAATCCCCTGATGAACTTCAATTGGATCCCTGAAGTTACGCGCCTTTTGTGATTTAGTCCTTAGTCTCGGATTTATACAATTTAACCCCTAATTGACCATTAAACTTTTAATTTCTTCAATTTCACCCCTAAATTTCATCAATTAAGCCTCTATAGTTTGGTGCCTTTTGCAAATTGATCATTGGCTGTGAATTTCTTCAATTTAGCCCCTAATTGACCCAAAAACTTCAATTTTCTTGCAATTTGGCCGCTAATTTCAATCAATTAACTTGGTAAAAATTAAATTTGGTCTCTTAAAATTCCAATATTCTCAATTAAGCCTAGATTAGGCTCCCAAACTTAATTTTTCACCAATTAAGCCCTAAATAAAATTAATTTGACCCTTTTAAAGTATAATTAAGTCCTTGTACTTAATTAAATCCTTGAATTGGACCCAAATTAATTCTTAAACATAATTAAAATTCAATTTGGCTCATGATTAAATCAAATTGGCCTATTAAAAATTTAATTATGTCCTCGAACTTAATTTTTATGAAAATTCATCCAATAATAATTTAATTTGACCTTGAATGTGCATTTTCTCTCTATTTTGGGGCATAATGGGGTACAATTAGGTCTTTAATTTCCTTCAAAAATTGCAGTTTGATTTCCCGACTTACATTCTCCACATTGCCAGCCTTTATTTTGTTTTTTGATTTTTATTTTGGAAAAGAAAGTGATGTTTGGGGAATAACCTAGAATTGGGTTATGATAGTTTAAATAGCAACACACTCAGGATAAATTAACATTTATAGGTCATTGTCCAACCTTTAGTTCAAAAAAGGACATCTAGTATCACTATATTTTATTTCTAAATAGGTAAACTATCAATGGTCACTATTTAGACACTCATGATTGGAGTATAAAATATCATTCAAAAAAAATGCAAGTGATATCTCACCATATGATAAATGAACCTTTATTGATCTTTGTCCATGAACGTTGGATACATAAACAAATGTTTAGTACCATAACCCTCTAAGGGTTTATTATGCCCTATATAAACCCATCTAGTTCTTCACCAATGTCACTTGAAAAGATTATCTCTAGTTACAGGTGATAGTATCTTCTCTTTAGTATAATCAACTTCTTGTTTAAAACTCTAAAATACCAGTTAGAATTCTTAGTGAACATAATGTTAGGTGACAACTACTTCACATTTCATTCCCTCTTCAGACCTTTTTTCTCATTTTTCAACATAAAAATTTAAAAGAAAAGAGCAACCATTGTGATGTCGAGTGCAACACAAAGCATGTGTGTGACACAAACATGCATTAAAGCTATCAGACAAAGAGTCTGTTGTTGCTTTAGTGATAGCTATTAACGCATGGAAACATGGTGATCTTATGTATAAATATTACATCATAAATTAGTTGGATAATATACTTTATTATGTGTATAGTTTTATTGTTAGATCTAAGAAGCTACAAGAATCCTTGGAGCAGAAATACAAGGATGAGGATGTCAGTTTGAAAAAGAAATCATAGCAACAAATTACTTGTCTTTAAAATGGATGATTCAAAAATAGTTGTAAGCCAAGTCCAAGAGTTACAACTCATCCTATATGATATTTGTCGCACCCTTGCGCAGAGCGTGGGGACCCTTCCCGAGAGTGGGGATTCCATGTCGGGGTTTTTGTTTTGTTTTATAAGGGAGTCGCAACCTAATATTATGGTTACCAAGAAACCTAACTAGTCTTTCAGAGATTCTAAGGCAAGGGACTGGTTGCGTAAAGGGAAGGTATTAGCACCCCTAGTACGCCCTACCTAAGGTAAGCTGCTTGGTGTTCGTTTTGCCTTGCTATGGTGTTGGTGTTCTCTAATAAGTTTTCCTATGATAGGTTTGCTATGATGAATGAGCTTGGGTTCAAAGTCTAAAAGTAAGAACCCTTAGTCAATATAGATCATACCTTTAGATGTGTCTAAAGAGTGCCAAGAAGAACCGATGTAGATCTCTTAAAATCTGTGTTTGATTTGAAATAAATTTATAACCTATGAATTAAAATATAGCCAAGATAGAAATCTAAGGAGATTCAATGTACTTTAAAAGCTCATTTTCCCCTTAGGATTTCAAGTGTTCGTGACTTGTAAATCGTAAGGAAGAGGGATAAAAATTTAGAAATCTAAGGAAATTCATAGCGCTTTAAAAGCCTATTTTTGCATTAGCGTTTCATACTCTCACGACTCGTAAACCGTGGAGTTAAAAAAATTGGAATGTCCTCAATTATAATTGAAGCTTCTTTCAAGGATGTGTGATGACTTATTATTCCTAGAAAAATATTTTGGATATTAAGCACTTGGGGTTTCTTTATCCAAACATTAACAGTGAATAATAACAAGTTATTCTCAATAATGTTTTGGATATTCATCCATTTGGGATTTCTTTATCTAAACAGTAATGGTGAATAATAGATGAATTCCCCTAAAAATAAGATTTTTGTATTTTTTGGAATATTGGCCAACACCCTTTGGAGTTTTACAAATATGTTGTAAAATCCAGAATGCAAGAAAATAATTTTTTGTGTTTAAGAAATCCATGTTAAAACACATTTTTTTTAAACTTCGAATATTTGTTTTTTTTAAAGGAAATTTAAAATATGGTAGGGTATTGGTCGTATGCATGAAAACATATATATATATATATATATATATATATATATATATATATATATATATATATATTCTGCATTTGCATTGAAAACCGGGTATTCTAAATGCGAGATTGATATTTTTTTTACAATATAAAAAAATTCAGACCTTAAAATAAATATGCCAGAAAATCATAAATCTCTTTCTCTTTCTTTTTTTTTTCAGGAAAGAAAAAAAAAGTTGGAACCAGTAGGTTCGGCCGGGTCACTTGCTCAAGCAAGTGACCTAGCTAGACACAAAAAGGGCTAAGTTACTGTTTAATGAAAACTGTCCAGTTACTGTTCAAGTGAATTAATTCACTTGAACGGTACAAACACAAAGGAAAATGCATGCAAAGAGACTCAGTTACTGTTCAAGTGAATTATAATTCACTTGAACAGTACAAGCACAAAGGAAAATGCATGTAAAGAGATGGGGAGGAACAGACCTGGAGGCAGAAAATGAAAAGGAAGATGGTGATGGGGAAGGCGAACTGGCTTGTCTATCAATATTGTCATCTGTTTTGGCTCTTTCCCCTCTATTCTCTGTTGGTGTCCGTCTCTTGAGCTTTATCTTAGCGTTTTCGTCCCTCTCTCTCTACTGGTTTTAGCTCCTTTGTTCTTCCTTGTTCTGCAGATTTTGTTTGCAGAACATGGAGCAGAGACCGAAAGGCAGTCCCTGCTTCTTTCTTGTTTCTCTTCTCTTTTTTCATCCTTTTGTCTTCTTTCTCTTCTATTGCCTGCCTTCCCGATCTCACAGTAACGCAAGGATGAAGGAAAGAAACTCCCTCTGTTCTCTGTGTTTTTTTTCCTCTCCTACTGCTTGCCTCTCTTTCGTTTTTTCTTGTCTTTTTTCTTTCTTTTTCTCCTCTTTTTCCCTTCTCTGCTAGGTCAGTAGAGGGGGCTTATATATAACCTAATATATCTCTATTTAGAAAAGATTCAATGCACTAATTCTAGGATGTAAATCTTGGCTGATTTACAACCAAATAATGCAAATGAGAAAACTACAATATTCTCATTGATTATGTGTTGATTCCAGTGATTTCTTTCCAATATTAACACATCATCCCAGCCATCTATGTTAGGGATAAAATCCCAGCCATTAGATGATGGTGCGGTTTCTCTCTTCATGTCATTTTGCAGCTCTCAAAAGCTGTTGTCTCCTATGAATTAAAACTGCACAAAAACATGATCTACAGCTCCAAAAAGAAAACTACCAGGAATTTGCAGAGAAAAGGAAATAATTGCATACGGGGAGGTTTGTGCTGAGAAAAAAAGGAAAGAAATCAGACGGGGAGGGGTGTGTAGAGAAAAGGAAAGAAATGCAGATGGGGAGGTTTGTGCAGAGGAAAAAGGAAAGAAATTAGATGGGGGAGGGGTTGTTCTCAAAATGATAATGAACAGTATCATGCTAATAAAATCCTATGATGCTGTTTTACTCTGCCAGGTAACAAACATTATTATGACGTTTTATGATCCAGTTCCTATTTTTTTTAATCCTCGAACGAAACCGATTTACTTTCCATAGTTGGAAATTTATCTTTAATTAATCCGATAAATCCTTAAAACATTATCGGGTCCCTCGAATCAAGACCTAATAAACTCGGGCTAGAATCCTTCTTGCGGCAGGATTTTCTACTTTCATATTAAATATTGAAATGGAAATATCTTGGGCTTCTGGTATTGAAATCAAGCAATTCAAAAGCTCAAATTCATCAGCACGTACATGACTATAACTTCCATGAGGGTTTAAAGTGAGATAAAATCATTTTGAAGAACATAATTGCAACAAAACTCGGTTGGAAACCTTCTCGCGACATGATTCTCTACTTTCACGCTAGATTTCAAAAGGAAATATCTTGAGCTTCTGTTATCGAAATTAGCAATTCAATAACCCAAATTCATCTAAACTTGTAGCATTATAACTTTCATGAAGGATCCAAAATGAGATAAATTTGTTTTTAAGAGCAGAATCTGGCCGCAGCTTGAAGGTCAAAAGAATTTCCTGATCTGATTCGAGAAACTGCCAATGTTAAGCATCCCAAATCTGATTGAGGGTTTGACCTAAGGACAGTGAACAATAAAATTGTGATGGAAACAAAATCTTTAGTGCAAAACTCGGGTTAGAATCCTTCTCGAGGCAGAATTCTCTACTTTCTCATTAGATATTCACATAGGTATATCTTGAGCTTCTGATATCGAAATTAGGAGATTAAAAAATCTAAATTCATCTACACGTACAAGTCTACAACTTTCATAAAGGGTTCAAACTGAGATAAATTCGTTTTGAAGAGCAAAATCTGGCCGCAACCTGGTTGGTCAAAAGGATTTTCTGATCTGATTCGGGAAACTGACAATGCCAAGCATCCCAATCTGACTGAGAGTCTGCCATAAGAACAATGAACCCTAGGACCCAATAAAGGTGGAGGTCAATTCTTCAACATATCATGAGTGACAAAATATAACTAGGATGGTTAGATATTGCACGAAACCAAGTCAGAATCAAAGCCTAAGTTAGAGCAAAAAATTGCGACAGCAAGAGAATTAGTTTTTTTTAGTGCAATTTCTGAGGGATTTATCCAACCTTAAAGAATAGATAAAGAAGAAATGAATTTAGCATTACAAAGACTCCTAATCAGTCTAAGAAACCTAACGATTTTGGCAGCAAAAGAATATGATAAAGAGGGCAGAAAACAACTCAAACAGGGTTTGAAAAAAATTTCTTTCTTCTCTGCTTTTGTTAATCTTCCAACAAACATGAGCTAAACTCCTTCACTCGGTTCAAAAGGTGTACACACAATTTTCAGCACGCGGGGCCCAAAAATGAGTAACAACAATATTTATAAAGAGGAGATGGTTCTAAGTGAGTCTTTATAAGTGATTGTTATTATTAAGATGTTAATATCATATTGAAATAACTTTAAGAACTATTTTAAACATAAGCAAAAAGATATGAGAGTTGAAATCTCATTTTAAAATTAAGGATAGATGATGACAATAAGTTGTTTGAAAAGAGAGCAAGCAACTCCTCAATGATCCCGATAAAAAATATGGTTAAAGACATGGCAAAATTCCATAAGAAGAACAACAACAAAAAAAAATCTCATTGGTAAGAGCAAATGCATTATAAAAAATTTCAAGGGAAAATACTTTATTTGTAACAAGAATATTTGACATCTGGCTAAAGATTGCAGAAATAAGTTTTTGTAAGGAAACCCCAAGAGAAGGGTTGCCCAAGAGAGTGATAAATTTGTAATCACAAAGAGTAAAATGTTTGTAAAAAAATGGGTATATATATTGGCCTCTTAAAATGATTATTATGTCAATTATAATCAAGGATGAGAATAATAATAAGATTTATTTTTTTATTTTCTTGAACCTTGTGATATATAATATGAAAGGTTGAGATATTTAAATTATAATTATATAAAAAGATTAATTAATCTTAAATTATTACCAACTATTTTTTTTTAACAAAAAATAATAAGTGTGAAATATGTGTAGAATTAATCAAAATCCATAAAGACTTTATATTATAAGTCTTATTTTGACCCTTAGGGATGAGCATGCTTATTTACAGCAGATAACTGATAATCTTGAACTTATTTGTTTTAGTTTCTCGTTCATAGGTGTTCTAAACTTAATTTTTCTTACAAGTGAATTTGAGTTTTGTTTGGTGTTGATTGCATGTTATTTTTATCATCTATTAATTCTTGAGTTTGGATTTTATATGTGAAGTCTCATAGTCGAAGGATTAGAATAAGATGGATTAATTTGACGTGCTAAGAATGAATTCCTAAATTAGGAGCTGTAATAACTCGTTGTTAGGCATTTTCAAGGTGACTTTGTTCTTTATATGTGAAGTCTCATGTTAGCATGCAAGATTAAGTCTAAAGTTCTTGGAGTAAGGTAGAGACTAGGTTCAAAGTGTCTCAAATTAAAATTGACATGATGAAGGATCGAGTAAGAATTGAGTAAAAGATAGAGTCGTACCCTTTATCTTTCAATAACTTTAATATATATAAATCCAACTAATTCAAGCATCCTAGTGAGAGTAAGTGCTATCCAATCAAAAAAGTTCTCTTTTTCAAAAAAATGAAAACAAAAAGAGCAAATCTCAAATCAAATAAAAATAAATTATACAAAACGAATTCTTAAAATTTTGCATTTCCCACTGATATTTTGGGGTAGGCATCCTTGATTTATTGGATGTTTTAGTTTTTTAATTAATGTTGGCTTATAGAAAAGAAACATACTTAGTGAAGAAGGGATTGGTCTTAGACTTGGATGCTTGACATCAAAAGATATTATGAGAGCAATACTTTCTCCCTCGCATCAAAATGACATGCACGAATATAGTGATTCTCATGTGGGAGAATTGTGGTATTGGAATGTTCAATAATTTCCTTTAAAGCTTTGAACCCTTTTGAAAGAGATGAGTTTATGACGTTTTGTATGTGGATTCAATGGATTATTATATTTAGGCCAAGCTTATAGGCCTGATAAACTTGTTATCAGGGCCAAAAAAGCATGCAAAAACAATACAATTTTTTATGCTAAAAACACAAAATGATTTTTTTTTTCCAACTGCTATATCTATAATTTCGCAGCAGCACAGAGCAAATCCAAGAACTTTCAAAACCAAATTGACAGATCGTTGGTAATATGATTTAAACTAGCATTTTCAAATATAACATCTGAAATGTACGTAAGAACATAAAAGATGGATGGTATGGCAAACAAATCCATTAATTCGTTACCTCCATTAACTCTTTGGCCTTTGAAATGTCCTCAGATTTTGTTTTTATCAGTTCTTCATTAGCAATTTTCAAATATAACATCTGAAATGTACGTAAGAACATAAAAGATGGATGGTATGGCAAACAAATCCATCAATTCGTTACATCCATTAACTCTTTGGCCTTTGAAATGTCCTCAGATTTTGTTTTTATCAGTTCTTCCTCAGCAATTTTAAGAGCACGTTTTGTATTACGGATTTCGCTTTTCTGCTCCACATTAATCTTTTCAAGATCTGCTAGCTTAAAGTTCAATTCACTAATCTTCTTTTCAGCTTCACTTGCGCTGGCTTCCAGGGCCTCCTTTTCCTGTTGTTGTGTTTCTAATTCCTTAGAGAGCTTCTCCATCTATTTCTCTAGCTCGCCTGCACGTGCGTGCCTTCCCAACTAGCTCCTAAGCATCAATCTTCCTTTTTTTTTAAGAGATGAAATTTCACTCTGCAGCAGTGCAATACTATCAACTTTCTCTTGAATAATTGTCTCCTTCTGTGCTATCGACTCGACCAAAGCCGTTCCCAAAGTTATGAGGGAGAAGTTCCCTTACTGAATGAAAGTCACAGCTCAGTCGAACTTCCAGTTACGCGAACCAGATCCATCATCCACATCTCATATGCCATTGGCGGGGGTCCCATTCGTCATGTGCCCTTTTACGGGATCCCATTCCCAGTAGGTAGACTTGAACCCATACCCTTTCGGGGGGGACTCTTTCTAAAGTAAAAAGATTCACTGGAATGAAGGACAGCTACTCGTCTATGCTTACTACGAGCTATACCAGGAGTCAAGCTAACTGCAATAATGAAAGTTGCAATGGATAAGAGAATACCGGAGCTTGCCATTTGTGCAGCGCTTATTATAGACAGACCTTTTCGGATTAGCCACGAAATGAACCAATCCAATTAATGTTCATAAGTCCACCTATGCTTTCCCTACTTACCCTAACACAGCTACTTTGCTCCAGCTTCGGCAGATCCTTCTTCATATGCTTAGTCAAAACCACTCTTGCTACGAAGAGACTTTTTGAGAGAGTCCCTTTTTTCGGGGATAGGCAGGATATCTTGGTTTGAGAAAACTGGTTAAAAAGAGTAAGACTCCTCCCTCCAGTGGTTTTCGCTTTTGGATTCTATAATGAGTCGCTATAACTAGACATCCATACCAGGGGCGGAGGAGCATAGAAGAATGAGGTGGGCTGTAGTCCAGGTAGAAAAATAAATCCTAAAAAACCCTAATATCGATCCCATCTTATAAGTATAGCCTTTTTATTTATCTTTTTCCAAATTTGTATATGTAAATAGTCCCGTCTGCATTATTTCTTATTTGCCTCGTACCTTTTCATTGGGCTTCTTAGCCTTTGGCATCCCATTTCTCTTCTTACTCATTGAATAAATCTCTAGGATTTTCTTTTCCGGAGAAAAGAACCCATTTTATATATCCCAATTTATATGTATTTGATTAATTCTTAGAAAAACATTAAAAAATTTAATTTAAAAATAAATAAATTTAGGAGTGTGGTTGCGATTGTTTTTTAAAGTGTTTTTTGTGCTGAAATGTATCAAAATGATGTTTTTTTTATTTTTTAAAAATCATTTTTAAAATCAATGCATCAAAACAATTCAAAACATATCAAAAAAAATTAATTTTTAGCAAAAAAAAAATTAAATTTTAGCTCTCTACTCTTTAGCCCCATCTCATAGCATCAAATAAATACTCAATCAACCATGAGGAGTGTAGTCTAATTGGTCAGACTCTAGGTTTGCTCCCTAAAAATCACTAGTTCGAGTCTCACAAACCTTAAGGCCACTGAAGGTTTACATGGTCGTTAACTTCAGGACCCGTGGGATTAGTCGAGGTACACGTGAGCTGGCCTGAATATCCACGTTAATAAAAATAAATAAATAAATACTCAATCCAACTTTTGCCACATCTTTTGCCACCTGTTTAACTCCCGTCAGTATGGAGTATGGTTTCTTAGCTCATCCTTCTTCCATGTATCATTAGTGAAGTGATGGAAAACAAAAGGCGTGAAACCAGAGCGTCTATTCAGTGATGAATATTGAAAAACAACTTATATTTATTTGTTCGTAACTTAGGATAAAAAAAATTCATGGCTCCGCCCTCGATCATACCATTTAATTCTTTTGTTTTCTCATCGATATGAGATTCGAGTGCTTGGATCTTAGACATAAGTTGATGAAGTTTGATCTTCAACGCAGACAAATCACCGGGAGCAGCCGACTCAGCTGGATTTGTTATCGATGAAGATCAGAATGATGTGGCAGATAAAGGAGACCTCAATATGGCAAGTTTTCCAAGTTAGATAAAAAAAAAAAGGATGGAGGATACACAATGGGTCTGCATTTGGTGAACGGATTCGTAAGCTCTTCTTGTCCTTTTAGAGAAAAAGCAAAAAGGTTTCTAACAAACTTATTTTTTTTTTTTTGAACTTTAAATTTAATTAAAAATAAAATTTGATAAAAAGATAATTATCATTATCTTAATGATAAAGAGAAAATAACAAAAATATATTATATTCCTTAGTTTTTTCATGAGTTGACAAATCATACTTTTCATCAAAATAAATTCCTGATATTTTAATCTTTATAAAATTAAATTAAAAATCAATAGGTCAAAATTAAATTATTACAATGTGGTTGTGATGTTGTGGTAAAAGTAATAGTCCAAGATGTGTGAATCAAGATTGGAAAATTCTTTTAAAAGTGTACATGATTGTTGATAATTAACCTATGATATCTTAGATATAGAGGGAACTCTATAAAAATTTGGATAGGAATTTTAGTAGATGACTAGTTGATACGCACTAATATTATTTTGAAAAGGAATGTGATTATATATATATTTAAAAAATTTAACATAGTTTTCAATGAACCATATCTTCTTATAAAAAAATTAACCTTAATTGAAAATAGGGGACATTACACTTTTCTTTCTATTGAAAACATGGTATCTAAGCTACATTTATGAAATTCTTGACCTCTTGATTTTCCCCTATTGTTGTGTATTTTTTTTCTTTTCTTAAAGACTTTGAATCCTATATATATAAAAAAAAGCAATACAACAAATCATTTTTTCTTTAATATATTAAGAGAAGCATATTGTATATTGTTTGTGTGTGATTACAATTAAAAAAAAAAAGAATAGAGAGATCTGAAAAATTTGCAAATTCTCGAAATAGTAATTTCGAGATCCATCCAATTTTGATCAAATACTTCGATTGGAGTAAGGCGTGGTCTAATTGAGCTGAAACTTTGTACGTAAGTTCACAACATGAGGTTCTATAGTATGAATGGTGGGGATTGAAACATAATTGATGTTTTTGGCTATGAACAATAATTTTTATTTTATGATTCACACAAAAAAGGAGAAAAACTTATATTTGTTATTTTATGATTAATTTGGTTATCTCCTATTAGAGAGAGAGACAGAGATCAATAATGGATATGGATTCATCAAAATATTATGAGAATTTTATTTATATGGAAATGATGAAAACAATGAAAAAAGTGCGAAAAAAGATAATTACTCCATTTTTTGTACGGTGTAGAGAAAATAAATTGATGAAATTTTTGTATAAAAGTTGAGTGATGGTAATTTTTTTATTTAAGATTGGATTGAATTTTCTTATTAAAGCATGTTTATTTTTGCGTTTGAAAAATGCTTTTAAAAAAATTTGAAATTTTTTTATTTTTTTCTTTCCTTCAAATTAATATTTTTTTTCCTCTTGGTTTTTTTTTCTTTTCTCTTATGTAATTTGTTTTCATAGGGTAAAGAGAAATAAATTGATGATACTTTTTTTATATTGTACAAAAGTTGGGTGCATGATGATATGTTTTTTTTCATTTAAGGTTGTGTTAAATTTCCGTATTAAAGTTTGTTTGTTTTTGCGTTTTAAAAATACTTTAAAATTTTTTAATTTTTTATTTAATTAAATTAATATTTTTTTATGTTTTTTGTATTATTTTGATATGATTGTAAGTCCCCAAAACTTTGAATTTTCCAAAATCAGTGACTTCAGACCTTATATAAAGGAGAGACATTGATTAATGAAGAACAATGAGAGAAGATTATTGGGTTTGGCAGAGCGACCAGAACCAATGCCTTTAGGTTTGGCTGAGCGGCTAGAACCAATGCTTTTGGGTGTGGCTTCGGCAGCCAGATCCAAGGAAGATTATTGGGTTTTGCTCTGTAGTCGAACCCAAAGTTTTTTAGTCAAAAGTATTACTGAATTGTTGGGTCCTGCCACCAACCTGACCCAATGGTGTTAAATCTTGTTGGGTAGCAGGACCCAATATTTTATTTTTTTTCTTTTTTCTTATTTAATTTTTTTTCACAAAGTAAAGAGAAAATAAATTAATGAAACTTTTTTTATATTGTATAAAAGTTGGGTGATGATAATTTGTTTTCAGTTGAGGTTGGGTTGAATTTTCTTATTAAAGTATGTTTTTTTTTTCATTTGAAAAATGCTTTAAAAAAAATTGAAATTTTTTTTTAATTTAAATTAATATTTTTTTGATATTTTTGTATTATTTTAATGTAATGATATAACAAATCAATATTAAAAAATAAAAAAAAATTATCTCAATATATATTTTAAAAAATAATCATTATATAATAATAAAATAATTATCATAGTGGCCCGCGCTCCTGTCGAACTACAAAAAAAAGCTTCTAATTAGCACACAGACTTGCTGCACATCACTCACATAGACTGGATCTCAACAAAATGTTAATTATGGAAATTAATTAATATTGCCGTGATTCCAACACTCTTGTTTAGTGATCAACTAGTAAAGAGAAACCAACGAAGTGTTAATCTAGTGATTAAGATATTATTATATTTTTATAAGAGTAAAAATACAAGTTTGATCCCTAAAAAATATATTTATTAGAAAGGATAGCCAAGAATATTGAACGGGACAAGTCTCAAGAATACTTGGATAAGGACAAAAAAAAATAAAAAATTAAGGGAGCTCTCCTTGCGAGGAAATATTCGCTATTGAATAATTCAACCTTCAGTTCCATTTTCAGCACCACATGAAGAGTGGACAATATCTAAACATCTAAGTTCCGAAGACTTGGAGGTCAAGGACAGACCAAATGAAGATTGGTTCTCCCTTGTTGATGCTAGAAGAAAAATTAAATTGATGAAACTTTTTTTATATTGTATAAAAATTGGGTGATGATAAATTGCTTAACCCTTCAAGTAAGCTGTCCCCTTTTCTTGTTAATAATAGCAATAATAATCTATCTGCATTAAGTTTATAAGCCAGCAAGGAATAATAGCGGGGTAGATGTGCCCGAGAACAGCAGCCATCAGACGAGCTACAGAGGAAGTTGTAATTAGAGCATGAACTGTATCGGTCCCCGAGAACAGCTGCCATCAGACTTGCTGCAAAAATGTCAATTTTGGAAATTAGTACTGCCGTGTTTCCAACGCTCACTCTTGTGTGGAAATATTTGCAAGTGAACCTTCAGTTCAATATTCAGCACCAAATGAAGATTGGTTCTCCCTTGTTGATGCTGGAAGAGAGAGACCTTTTAGGACGTCCAATCCCACAGTATCTTGAGGGCAAGAACCTTCAAACTCCAATCTCCGTTGTTTGTCAGTTTTCTAGTAACTGTTCAATAAAGCTATTGCCAGAAGAACGTGTTGACTGGTGTACAACTTGTGTTAGTGACGTAAGGGACCTCTCCTCGTGTGGAAATATTCGCTGAAAGGATTTATTGGTTACTTAGTCTTGCTGTACAGCTGCGGATTGAAGATGACTTTGTTTATCAATTTTTTTTTATTTCAATTATGTATACATAATCCCATAGTTTAAATTATTTTTTGTTTAAAATAGAAAAGGGAAAAATCAAAGTATATCAATTCAAGGAATGAAAAGAATTTTTAAAAAACAAAATATTACTAATCAAGATGTATACATTATTTCAATTGAAAAAAAAAATATTTTTTCTTTAGGTTATCCTAATCACTTTTCTTTTTAAATTTAATTCATCTATAGTCTCTTTTTTTTTTTTGTCTATTTGAATTAAAATCATCTTATCCAACCTAGTCGGGTCTATAACCTGAGTTGCATATTTTTTTTATCTTTTAAAACATGATTGCGGTAGTTAAACATTATTTTTTACACAAAACAAAATAGTCTAGCCCAATGGCGAAGCGCGGGCTCCAATTATAGTTAACATATACTAAAACGACTTGACTTTTCACTATATAAATCAATAATAAAATGTTAAGCCCTTTTAACCTTGGTCCTCGAGACTTTTTAGGCCTTTTTTACAAAAAAATCAAAATTTTTTTTTTCAATTTCCTCCTCCAACATTCGGCTTACGAGGTACTGGATTTCATAATTTATTTTGATTTACTTTCTATAAAGTTATCTTGATCTCATGACCTAGGTCATGACGAGTTTTGCAGGTTAGTCATGTTGACTCATGTTGTTGTTTTTTTTAATTAATTTTTTTTAACTTCATCATTCAAAATTGGGTTGATTGAGAATTGATCTTAATATTTTTTTTATTTGATTTCTATAGGGTTATTGTTAGAGCTCTAAGCGCGGGGACGCGCCAACGAAAGCACACTACCTAGAATTTGGCAGCGATGGACAGCGTCAGCCTTGCATAGGCAGAGACGAATTTGGCAGGCAGCGTGCGATGGTCTATGCGAGTCTTTGAGCTTGCGACTTGGCATGGATGTGGGGGCTTAGATCATGGACCTTCTAAGTCAACAGCTGACGCAGCAGAACAGGTAGTTGGGACTGCCATATGGATAGGCAGAACGTGGGTGAAGTGGCAGCATCATGGGGGCAGAACGTGGGAGCATAACTGGGGTGCTCTCCAAGCTGTTGAGATCATGGGAGAGAAACTGCCCCATCACTTGCTAGAAAATAGGTCACTAAGATCATGGAGATCATGGGGGAGAAAATGCCCCATTATGTCTTGAAAAATAGGGATCATGGGTGAGCCTAGCAGCTCACATATCTGTCTATAAATAGGCTGTAAAGCCTTTACTGTGTAGTATGCGATTTATGTGCATAGCGCGCGCACTCTTATTGTGTAATCCTTTGTTGACGAGATAAATAAAGGTTCAGAAGTATTCTTGTAATTCTCGGTGTGCTTGCTTGTGTTTGTTCTTTGTTTACGATGAGGCAATTGTGAGAACCTCTTTGGGTGAGCGAAACACATAGTCGTAGGAAACACGAGCGAAAAGGTGAGGCAAGGCTTAGTCTAGTTGGGACTAGACTGCCACATTGGGTTGAATTTCGGTGTGAAAAAATTAACCTCGTGACAATTGGTATCAGAGCGCGGTTGATTCTACAAACGTGCAGTTGAAGTCATGGAAGCTATTCGAGAACGGTTGATGCATCTTGAGACTTTGATAGGGTCGGATGAAGAAGGCGAAGAATGTTCTATTATTGATCGCTTGAAGGAAGCTATGGAAAGTGTTGAAAGGGCTAAGAGCTTGTACATTTCTCTTGCGGCAGAATCGAGTGAACGATTGGCAGCTGCCGAAGAGACGATTGCCATTCTGAAGAGGGCAGTGATAAATGCTCCTATTGGGGTAAGTACTTCTAAACCTAAGGTGCCTGAACCAAAGTGTTTTGGTGGGGCAAGAAGTTCCAAAGAACTTGAGAATTTCTTGAGGGACATGGAGCAATACTTTAGTGTTGCGAAGATCGGCGTGGCTGAACAAAGGGATCTTACCGTGATGTATCTCACGGGTGATGCGAAGCTTTGGTGGAGGACGAGAACCAAAGATGACTTAAGTGTTGGACATCCAAAGATTGAGACGTGGGATCATCTCAAGCAGGTGCTGAAGGAGCAGTTCCTTCTGAACAACACATCTTGGATTGCGCGGGAGGAATTGAAAAGGCTCAAACATGAAAAGTCAGTTCGTGAGTATGTTAAATCTTTCAGTTCTTTGATTCTCGACATCGAGAATATGTACGAGAAGGATAGGTTGTTCAACTTCATGTCTGGATTGCAAACTTGGGCGCAAACGGAACTAAGACGATAGAACATAAAGGATCTGTCCTCCGCTATTGCTGCTGCGAACAGTTTGGTTGATTTTAAATCAACTACTAGAGAGGGGTATACATCAACCTCCTTCAAATCTAAGGGAAGAAACAAGGAGGAAAGGATGAAGAAGAAGTTCGGTGGGGGTGCATCGAAGGCTGCTGTCGCGAATAAGGGTAAGGCTAAGTTTATGAGTGCACAAGGTAAGGGTACTAAACCAAACTTTACTTGCTTCATTTGTGATGGTCCTCACTTTGCGAGGGAATGTCCGAAGAGGGAGAAGTTAAATGCTATTCGGGTTGGGGATAGCGATGAGGATGAGGGAGTAGTTATGCATGTCAATCCTATGCGTGTGATAAACTGCCTGGTAGCTAAATCAGGGGATGCGGCTGCCGAAACCTGCCCTATTGATTAAGACTTGTCAAGGATTGATGCACTGCAGAAAGGGAAGTCAAGGGCTACGGACAATATGATGTATGTGAATATTGGGATAAATGGCAAAGACATGAATGCTATGCTGGATTCAGGTGCAACCCAAATGTTTGTGGCATATCGGCTGGTGAAGGAACTTGGCTTGCGGCTGAGTGATAGCCATACATCAATGAAGGCAGTAAACTCGAAGGCACAGAGAATTGCGGGGATGTCTTACGATGTGCCGATAACGCTGGATCAGTGGAGAGGTAAGCAAGACGTACTGGTCGTAAATCTTGATGATTACAATATTATTCTTGGTCTTGATTTCTTACGAAAAGCCAAGATTGTTTTGATGTCGTATCTCAATGGAGTCATGATTGCGAGTGAGGGATGCCCATGTTTCGTCCCATATTGTAACGTCGCAGCTGCGAATGTTGTGAAAGGGGGAAAAAGCTTGGTCTCGGTAATTGCTATTGATAAAGCGTTGCAGAAAGGAGGGGAAGTGTTTCTTGCAACAATAGTGGACGAGAAAGCGGACTATTGTGGAGAGGTGCCGAAAAAAATTGCTAGTGTGCTGCAACAATTCGCGGATGTAATGCTGCCTCAATTGCCAAAGGAACTCCCGCCTAGGAGGGCCATCGACCATCGAATTGAGCTGGTGCCAGGGACAAAGCCACCATCTCAAGCCCCTTACCGAATGTTGCCAATAGAATTGGCAAACTTGAGGAAACAATTGGAAGAGCTGATTGACTCGAGGTTTGTCCGTCCTTCCAAGGCTTCCATATGGTGCTCCGGTTTTGTTTCAAAAGAAGGCGGATGAGAGCCTTCGCATGTGTGTGGATTACCGAGCACTTAACAAGGTAACAATAAAAAACAAATATCCCATTCCTTTAATTCAGGATTTGATGGACAGATTGTGTGGAGCCTCAATCTTTACAAAATTGGACTTGCGATTGGGGTATTGGCAAGTGCGGGTTGCTGACGGTGACGAGCATAAAACTACTTGTGTGACGAGGTATGGTTCATACGAGTTTCTAGTTATGCCATTCGGCCTAACAAATGCTTCAGCAATATTTTGCAATCTAATTAACGATGTCTTATATGATTTCTTAGACAATTTTGTTGTAGTCTACTTAGATGACATTGTAATCTATAATAGAGGCATTGAAGATCATGTAACTCATCTTTCTAAAGTCCTAAGCAGATTGAGAGAATATGAATTGTATATGAAGAGAGAAAAGTGTGAGTTTCCAAAAGCTAAAATTATGTTCTTAGGCCACTTGATTAGAGAAGGACAGGTGAAGATGGATCCACGGAAGATTCAAGCCATCGTCGAACGGACAGCGCCAAAATCAATCCCGGAACTGAGATCATTTTTGGGGCTTACAAACTACTATAGACTATTCATTGAGGGCTATAGCAAGAAGACAACTCCTCTCTCGGATCTTCTCAAGAAGAATCGAAGATGGGAATGGATGGTTGACAGCCAGCAAGCTTTTGAGAAGCTGAAAACAGCGGTAGCGTCAGCTCCAGTCTTGGGGCTGCCTGATTTCGAGAAGCCATTCGAAGTGCATACTGATGCTTCGGATATGGTCATTGATGGAGTGCTCGTACAAGAGGGGCATCCGATTGCTTTCGAGAGTCGGAAGCTAAATGACGGGGAACAGAATTACTCGACACATGAGAAAGAGATGACGCCAGTAGTGCACTGCCTTGGCATTTGGGGAGTATATCTATTGGGGCTGAAATTTGTTGTCAAGACCGACAATGTTGCTAACACATTTTTCAGAACGCAGAAGAAATTGTCGCAGCGACAAGCTCGATGGCAGGAATTCTTGGTCGAAAATGATTTCGTATGGGAGCACAAACCGGGGAGCCATAATCAGGTTGCGGATGCACTCAACAGATGCGAGGTAATTGCTACCGTTCTTGCTATTGTTCAGGTGGAGTCGGGCATGCTGGGTTGACTTCGTCAAGCTGCTAGGGAAGACGCAGCGTACAAGAAGATGGTTGAGCTTATACGAGAAGGGACAATGCAGAGGTATTGGCTGGAACAAGACCTACTATATGTAAAGGGGGGGTCAAATCTTCATGCCGAAGGGAGAGCTGCGAAAATATTTAATGACAGAGACTCCTGATCCGCAGTGGGCTGGACATCCAGGTAGAGAGGATGGTTGCTCTCTTGTTGCAGACTTATTATTGGTCAAAGATGGAGGACGACATAGAACTTTATGTCAGGACCTGTCTAGTATGCCAGCAAGACAAGACTTTATGGCAGCATGAGGCAGGTTTGTTACAGCCGCTGCCAATTCCAAAAAAGCCTTGGGTGTCGGATTCGATGGACTTCATTGTTGGTTTTCCAAAGGTGGATGGCATGAACACGATCATGGTTGTCGTGGACAGATTCACCAAGTACGCGGTGTTTATGGCTGCCTCGATGGTGTGTATAACCGAAGTGGCCGCTGAATTATTCTACCGCAACGTGGTGAAGTACTCTAGAGTACCTTCTAACATTGCAAGCGATCGCGATGTGCGATTCACGGGCAGATTCTGGACAGCGTTGTTCAACATGATGGGAACAAGGCTGAAGTTTTCGACTGCCAATCATTCACAAACTGATGGGCAGACAGAAAGGATAAATGATCTGCTGGAGGAATATTTGAGACACTATGTGTCAACGATACAACTCAACTGGTTGGAGTTGCTAGAAAGTGCGCAGTTTTGCTATAATCTTCAAAAATCCTCGATAACAGAAGCAAGTCCGTTTGAGCTGGTTTTGGGGGCATAACCCCAAACTCCTACTGAAATTACAGTGCAGATGTCAGGTGGGAAGAGTCCAACGGCATACAGGTTTGCGATGGAGCGAAAGGAACTGTTTGAGCAAGCCCAAGATAGCTTGCGTAAGGCAAGGAAAAGGATGCTTAAATATGCCAATCAAAAGTGAAGATTGTTGGAATTCAGCGTGGGCGACAAGGTGTTGCTCAAGTTAACTCTGTAAATTTAGAAGAAAATTGTGGGGACTACGAAGCACTGAGGGTTGGTGGCAAGGTACGATGGACCTTTCGAGGTCATCGAAAAGGTAGGGGTTGTCGCCTATAGGTTGAAGTTGTCCAAACGGCTAAAGCTTCATCCTACTTTTCACGTAAGTTACTTACAACCCTTTTATGAAGACAACGAGGATCCAAAAAGAAGTAAGTTGCAACGAGCTCCTCCTACGATTCACAAGCAGTTTGACGATGGTATCGTCAAGATCATGGATCATCATCGACTCTGTCAACATAGAAAGAATCGACGAACAGAATTTTTGGTAAAATGGAAGAAAAATGAGGAGGTTTCATGGGAGAATGATACAGACTTGTGGCAATTTGAGGATCAAGTGCAAGACTACCTCACGTCTATTTTGACGACGACGTCAGACTCTTCTAGTGGGGGTGGTTTGTTAGAGCTCTAAGCGCAGTGACACGCCAAAGAAAGCACACTACCTAGAATTCGGTAGCGATGGACAGCGGCAGCCTTGCATAGGCAGAGACAAATTCGGTAGGCAGCGTGCGATGGTCTATGCGAGTCTTTGAGCTTGTGACTTGGCATTGATGTGGGGGCTTAGATCATGGACCTTCTAAGTCAGCAACTGACACAGCAGAACAGGCAGTTGGGACTGCCATGTGGACAGGCAGAACGTGGGTGAAGTGGCTGCATCATGGGGGCAGAACGTGGGTGAAGTGGCAACATCATGGGGGCAGAACGTGGGTGAAGTGGCAACAGCATGGGGTGCTCTCCAAGCTGCTGAGATCATGGGATCATGGGAGAGAAACTGCCCCATCACTTGCTAGAAAATAGGCCACTAAGATCATGGAGATCATGGGGGAGAAAGTGCCCCATTATATCCTGAAAAATAGGGATCATGGGTGAGCCTAACAGCTCACATATCTGTCTATAAATAGGCTGCAAAGCCTTTGCTGTGTAGTATACGATTTATATGCATAGCACACACACTTTTATTGTGTAATCCTTTGTTGACGAGATAATAAAGGTTGAGAAGTATTCCTGTAATTCTCGGTATGCTTGCTTGTGTTTGTTCTTTGTTTACGACGAGGCAATTGTGAGAACCTCTTTGGGTGAGCAAAACACATAGTCATAGAAAACACGAGCGAAAAGGTGAGGCAAGGTTTAGTCTAGTTGGGACTAGACTACCGCACTGGGTTGAATTTCGGTGTGAAAAATTTAATCCCGTGAAAGTTATCATGGTCTCATGACTTAGGTTGTGAGTTTTGCAAGTTAGCTATGTTGACTTAGGTCTTTTCTCCTTTTTAAATTGAATAATTTATTTTCCAATTTCATCATTCAATATTGGCTATTAAACCATCATAATCTAGCACAAGAGTATTCAATCTCATTCTTGCTACACTTAAACACCTTAAAATCATATAGGTGTTATCTTGTGAGATATAAAAATATTAGAACTTCAATTATATTATTCATTCTATTGAGAGAGTTAGTTGTGATAACAAAATCACCCTTATAAACCTTTGGCAAAAACTCTTAATATTGGTGAGGTAATTTCACGAAGGAAAAAAAAACTTGAATATGACATATCTTCAAATGGAAAAGGTCTTGAAGAGAGAATACCTTCAAGTAATGTAAAAATCTTGGTGTGGATTCATCAAGTGGCTATTGTACTCTTGAACTTGGACTAGCAAATGAATACAATACTCAAGTATGGTTTAGTACTTAAGGTATGAGTGTAGGCTTGCCAAACCACGTTCAAAATTAGTTAGCAAATTCTTTCTATTATCTCTTTACTTTGAGTACATTAATTATATTGTTAGTTATTGTACTTGTAGTAATTTGCATTATCTATATAGTTTTATGATACATCAAATTCACCTCTCCTCTTAGATGTTAACTTGTCTTAATCCTTGAACAACAATTTTATTATACTCACTATAACATCAAAGATAGTGAACTGTAGGTGACACTATTTCTTCAACAATGCATTTTTTATTATCAAAATTTATTGTTTTTCAATTTTATCATCACAAAGTTATGTTAACATCATTAATGTGTTTGAATTTGCTTTACTTTGCATAAACTTGTGTATGAAAAGGGTTAATTTGCAAAACTTCCAAAATTAAATTAAAGAATAACTTTATGAAATATAGTTTAAGATGGTCATTAAAAAAAATTGAAAGATTAAAGAAAACAAAACAAAATGCACAATTAAGAAGGCATAAAAAACTTTATTTTAACTTCTGAAGTTTCAATTTACATATTATTTGGTCCCTATAGTTTCTTAATTTTATATATTATTTCCAAACTTTATTTTTACCATAATTACTCCCTGAGTTTTGTGAGACGAGAGAGAAAACCATATGAAATAAGGAAAAGGAGAGAGAAAGAGGTCAAGAAGTCACATCTTAGCCATAAAAATACCAATTTTGGTGTTAATAAATTTGTTTAAAAGAATAGAGTTCAATATAGGTGGTTTGAAGCTTCGATCTTGTTGGAAATAATAGATTACAACTCAAAGGTATTTTTATTTGGTTTAATTTTGGGTTTTTTTGACCACTTAGAGGGTAATTTGGGTTCGAAATGATTTAATTAGGTTAATAGGGTGTGTTTAGGGTGTTTTAGGTAAAAATAAGTTGACAATTAGTTTTTGAGATAAAACAAGTTAAAACATGACTTTTTAGCATTTAAAAATTGATTTTTTTTAATCAAAGGTGTCATTATTTTATTTAAAAGATGATGTGTCATCAACTTAAATGAAGGATGTGTCTTCGATCTTATAAAAAAATATATAAACAATATTTCATCGACACATTAAAAAACCCAAAAACATCATGTTTTTCTTAAGCCAAAAGCACTGGCCTATCTTTCTAGGTTCAGACACAAGACTTTTTTTATATTGTCCTTTAATTTTTTAAAATTTTTCTCAATTTTAAATAAAATTCACTATAAATAAAATAACTTTAATTTCATTTTTATATTGAATTGTCAATATTGAGTCATGATTTTTTATGTTTATAATCGAAACCTGCTTTTCAAATCATTATAAACTTTTGTTTAAAACAATGGTTTTTATATATAAAAAAAACATATTTTCATCAAAATCAAAATAAGACAAAAAATACATTAACAAGGAAAGAGAGTTTTGGTTTAAGATATACATTTTTCCTCCGTACTTCAAATTATTTAAATTTTAACGAATATTTATTTTTGTTTTTTTCTCAAAAAAACATGCCACTAAAAAAGACATAATTTTGCTAAAATAAAAAAAAATGTATGAATAAGAAAGGAAAAAATTGCTGCCCGAATTGATAGCAATCAGATCTCTTGGAAATAAAAAATCATGAAAATTATTAACTTATAATGACATAAATCTATCGATTAAAATAAAATTACAAACACACGACGTAAAAAAAAAGAAAAAGCAGCTACACTAGCCTGGAAGATGATCCCCTCTTCTTGACTGCTGCCATTATAAACCTAAGTCCACAAAGCAAGTTAATTAACTAAACTGGTGATGGATCATGGAATAAAATATTTGCGCTATTAGTTAAAAGCATTATCAAGACGTACCTTCTCACACCGCCCCGAGTAGCTAGTATCGTCTTCCACCATTTCTGGGAGCATTCTTCCTTCTAAGCCTTTTTGCATTTTGATGTGCACTGTCTTCAACCATCTTCACAAACCATGCAGGTTTTCTTGCTCTAAATACAACGTATCCTATAGAGACTCCAAATACAAAGCCACATCCATAACCCATTGCTACAGCTTTCCATCCAAATCCCTCTTCAAACATTGAATCTTCTTTCTCGAAGTTTGATGGTGGCGGTTGTTGCCCTTCACCTTCGTTGCATTTTGCTTGCAAGGGAAATCCACATAATCTACTTACTAAGTAAAATGATTAGTATGCTAATATTAAATTATTTTTAATAAAAAAACTTTTAAAAGTAATTGCTACACCATTAAACAATACCATAATTTTAAATATCTTAAATAATCTACTTACTAATCATTTTACTTATTCACACACGCTCATTTTCTCAAGTTTATCATATCAAACATTTTTGAAATAGCTACGTTACAACTAAGAAGACTTGTCAGCATCGAGGTTCGTCGGGTCAAGCTTCCAAGTGTAAAGAAACTTAACAAGAGTTTCCTGGAAGGATTGGTGATGCATAACAAACTAATATTTGGATTAAAGAAAAAAAATAACTTAAAAAAAAACACAAAAAAATAAATAATAAATTCATAAAATTAAGTCCGCTTTTTGTTGTTGTTGTTGAATAGCGAAATGGATATTCATTTTGTCGCATAAAATATAACACTTCTATATTAGTTATGCTAAGTCATTATTATAAATTTAAATTATATTATTTACATGATTTTTTTATCTCAATAAAGACATGCAATGAACATAAGGTTTTATACCAATAAATGACTAGGAATAATATTTATCTAGTAAATTTTAAAATATGATAATAACCAACAAGGAATAGTGGAATCATGTGTATAAGATTGAGCTAAGCAAGAGTAAAAAATTTTATTATCTCCTCTGCGTGCAAGATAACACCTATAGTTTTTGAATCTTTTATCTCCAACAATAAATTTTTTGGCTTTTAAATTGAATCTATAATTTTTTAAACACTTGAAATTAATTTTCTAACCGTAATAAAATCCTAACAACTCTTTTATTTTAAATATTTTTCTTAACAGTTATAACTCTTTAATTCCTTAACAGATCTTTTATTTTTTGAACTGTTGTAACAACTCTTTAATTTTCTAATTTATTTCATGACTAACTCTTACATACTAGAAGCCTATATATATCATGCACTTTTATAATCAAGATTTGTTGAAAACACCATAGTATTTTTTTATGTTTGCAAAGTTTGCTAGCATTTCCTTTCAATCTTAGACGAGAAATTTGTTGAATCCTGAAGGATAGCCAAATATTAAGGAAATATCTTTAGTAATAACCTATGTTTTATTTTGTTTTTGTTCTTGATCATTGTATTTTCTTACAACATGAGGAAGACTTGGTTGTTTTATATTTATTTTTCTTTTTAGAAATGAGTTTTTTTAATTTATACTTAACCAGAAATAAATGTATGGCCACCCAGATGACTGTAAGGTGGGAGATATGGCTACGTTCCGTATTTGACGAGCATAGACTGGAAGATTGATCCGAATGCTTGTTTCCCGTCTATCATGCATCAAGTGATGCTAATCTAATTGAAACAGTAAGTTTATGACTGGAAAAAATGGTTATTGAATCTGAACCGAGTTGGTCGGTCAACCTAGCATTATTAATTAGGGGTTTTTTTAGTTTTTTTTGTTTTATAAATTATTATTATAATCATTTTGACGAATAGATACATAAAGAAATAAAATTAAGTATTTAACATTCTCGTATAGTAAAACTTTCAAAACTCCATTCATTCCAACTGTAGTTTTGAAAACTTTTAATTTTATTTTCAAATTAATTTTTTTTATATTTTTAAATCCCTTTGATACAGTAATGTTAAAAATATAATTAAAAACATAACAAAATATTATTTTAATGTATTTTCAAGTGAAAAAAATCTTGAAAAATTGAGGTATAAAGAATATCTAAAACTAATATATATACCTAAAACACCGTGGTAGTGTGGTCGAATTGCAATTCTGAAAAATTTAAATTTTGTTTTTCAAATTAATTTTTTATGTTTTTAAATTATTTTAATGCGCTGATATCAAAAATAAAATTTAAAAAATAAAAAAAATATTATTTTACTATATTTTAAAATAAAAAATACATTAAAAAATAATCATTATTACACATTCAAACAAATCTTTACTTGTTATTCACCTAGGTTTTACTTGTAATATACTCTCTCTCTCTCTCAACGCCATCTATTTACATCATTTTTTTTATTTGATGAATATTTTAACTAGTTACAACATTTTGAAGAAAAAATAAATTTTTTTAAATAAATATTTTTATATTTTTAAATTATTTTAGTGTTCTAATATAAAAAATTAATAATAAAATAATTTTAAAAAATAACTATTGTTACAACAACAAACACTGATTTAATTTTCATTATCTTAGATAATCTACAACTAATCATTTTACTTATTCACAAATGCTCATTTTCTCAAGTTTATCAAATCAAAATTTTTTTAAATAGCTACGTTACAACTAAGAAGACCTGTCAGCATCGAGGTTCGTCAGGTCTTCTCTCCAAATACAACGCATGACTTGACTTGATATTCATGGATAGTGAGGCGACGTAGGAACAGTATTTGGCTGTTGGTGTGTGTTTGGCAAGTATCATCCACCAAATGATCATGGATGATAGCTTCGTTCCGTATTTGACTGGAAGATTGATCCAAATGCTTGTTTCCCATCTATCATGCATCAAGTGATGCTTATCTAATTGAAACGGTAAGTCTTTTACTGGAAAAAATGGTTATTGAATCGATCTGATTCGATGGATCAATCTAAGGAATATGTTTGGGAACGCGGTGCAAACCGCGTTTCTAGAAAATTCAAAAAAAAAATTTACTAAAATTTAAAATGTTTTATATGTTTTAAATTGTTTTGATATGCTGATGTCAAAAATAATTTTAAAAAAATAAAAAAACATCATTGATATGCATTTCGGCACAGAAAGTTATTTGAAAAGCAATTGCAACCACACTGCCAAATACTCTCTAGTGTTATTAGGGTTTTTTAATTTTTATTTTATATAAATTATTATTATAATTATTATGGCGAATGGATACATAAAGAAATAAAATTAATTATTTTAAAAGATTTTTTATATTTATAATTTTTTTTATTTTTAAGAGTTTTGACTTGGAATAAATTAACCTCTTATCATTTATTTTTGTCTACGTCATGATTATTTTTAAAAAGAATTTTAAGATATTTTTCATTAATGATTCAAGTAAATTATTGTTAAAACATGAATACTTAAATGATTCATGATTTGTTACAATTTAAACTTTTCTTCGATTAAACTTCAAAAAAAAAAAATTAATCTTTTAATAATTTTTCTTCTAAACGATACTAGATTTTCTAACTGTATACTTGAGGCTCCCAAATATTTTGTTTTTAAATTATCATTAACTTGATATCGAAAAGTTCCTTTGGTAAATAGTCCTTTGCAAATGAACGAGTGTCTAATTTACCGCCCACATTTAATTAAATAAATTTGGAAGATATGTGATATTTTCGAGATAGAAATTAATGCTTAACTTATAATGGATTTAATAGCATGAGCTAAAAATATTTTTGTAATAGATGGAGTGAATTAAGATATTCATCTAAAATATTTTAGGTTGAATAATTTTCTTGCATAATATTTCATAAAAAAATACAAAATAATTTTTTTAAAATATTTTATGCAAAACAAATAATCTCTTAGACTATATTAGCCATGTAATGGAATTCCTATGGAAATGAATGAACAACTTAGACATTATTTATGCAGGCCTCATTACATTTGATTAAACTAAACTTGTAGGACACTTCATTTTTTTTCCAGATGGAAACTAATACATGCCAGACCCATAAGCTGGACTTTGGTTGCCAAAGACTTCGCTACAATTTCTCGATTATCATCTAGACTTGGTGCGTTTAATTTCCAGGATGGAGATGTTTTGTGCGTATCTTGCTGAAACCGGGGCCGCCTCACTAGAATCATTCTTGTGAATTTATTGCAGAATAAAACAAGTGTTTTGAGGGCAATTTGAACTTTTGCAAACTCAATCTCCAAACCTTTCCATGTCAATGTTACAGAACAACCTTCATCAAAGAAATTTTTTCTTCCCTCTGCTGGCAAATGTCCACTCAATCAAGATGTAAAAATCTATAATTTAGAAAAAAGAATAAGAAAAAGTTGGACCCTTTACAAGGCCATGGAGTTTGTTGGATCAAATTTGTACAACTGATCGAGATGGGTAAGGTTGGAAAAATCATCCAGAATTTGACCAGAAAAATATTAATTGGAAGATTTAAAAGATAGAGATGCTTAGAATTTCAAAGAGAGGATGAGATCTGACAATGAACAGAGTTCAAAAAACATATTTCTGTAAGGTTATTGTTTGATAGATACAAATAAGTGAGTTACTTAAGAGTTCCAAGTGAGAATCGAGAATAACCACCAAAACTGTTATATAAGAGGTGTAACAAAGTAGTAAGGTTAGCTAAATAATTCGGGATTTGGCTAGTAAGAGTGTCGAATGAAAGCAATAAGTGATTTAGTTGCTTAAGAGTGTGTTTGGTATTGCGGTAGCTGTTGTGGTTGTGGTTTAAAAAAAGTTGTTTTATAAAAAGTACTTTTAGTTGTGGTTGGTTTGAAAAAATAGGTGTTTGGTTAAAACTGTGGTTGAAATTGAGGTTGAAGAAAAAGTAATTTAATATGTTTGGTTAAGAATGTTTTTGAAATTGAGGTTATAAAATAATTTTAAAAAATATAAATTAATATTGATGGTTTTTAATTTAAATATTGTGGATTTAACTATTGCGGTAACATTATGAAATAAATCATACTTTATATAAAAAAAATTTATTGTTCTATTAAACTATCTACAATTCCATTACGTACAAAATTTATCTGACAATAACTACAGTTTCCATAATTTTTTAGCGTGTAATAAAATTAGATAAAATATTATCATGTATAAAATTCACGCTAAACTAGTTTTTTTAAAAAAAAATTAACAAAAAAAAAACTTAACACACTAAAAAAAAATTAAAAAATTAAAAAATTAAAAAATTAAAAAAATAAAAATAAAAAATCCACGCAGTGCAAGTGAACAGTGCAAGAGAATTGCACTGTTCATGTTAATTGCACTGTTCATTGAACAGTGCAATTACGTGAACAGTGCAAAAAAAGCAAGCAATTCTTGCTTTGTAAATACTGCGTTTCCAACACAGAAAAAAGGTGGGACCCAGTGAACAGTATACCACTTTTTTTGTAACCAAACAGCTGCAACTACGTTTAAAAAAAACGCAGCCACAGCCGCAGAGCCAAACGGGCTCTAAGTGATCTTAGAAAAAACATCACAACAAAGCTAAAAAAAATTCTAATTCAAAACTTTATTAATGCATATTTTCTCTAATCAAAACTTAATATTATAGCTCTTCTAAGCTGCTTATATACTAGGAGAAAATCCTAATTAAAGCAAAAAAAAAAAAAAAAAAATTTAAATTAAATAGAAAAAATAATTCTAAATCAACTGGGAAAGTATGTCAAATCCTAAACAGTAATTTCTAAACTTTATTTAAAGGCTTTTTCAACTTTAGATGGCTATAAAATTTTAATCTTATAAAAAATAGAGCCTTGAAATCTCCTAGAAAAATCTTAGCATGAATTAATAGTTCGATTAAAACTTATTCCCGTTGATATAAGTTCGTGTGTTAAGAAAAAATCTCCTGCATCTTGGAGTTATTATAGAAAGATACATAAGTTATTATTAGAAAGGTACAACTTCGTAAGTTGCATCAAATTACCAAATTAAAATCACTAATATACAATTCCTTCATAGACTTTAGATTACTGATCAATCCATGAATGTAAACTGTTATCTATAAGAGATCAAAAGACAAAAGAGCACTACTCATATTGAATGACAGAAAAGAGCTAATAAGATCTTCATTATGGGATAAATCTAGCTACTGAAGGCTTGATAGCCTGAATATATTAGATGGGAATTCTCATGGCTAGTAAGAGCACTACTCATATTTGTTGTCATGGTAGTTTAACTTTTTATGTTACTTTGTACGCCTGAGCAATTTATTCTTCATGGTTTATAAGATTATTGTTTGGTCTTGTTTTAGCCTTTTTATATAAAAAGTTTTATCATCTATGAGATGATCTAAAGGTTAAAAGAAAGTTTTATATAACTGAAATAAATTTATGTTCATATATAATTTTATTGAGCACCATTTTAATCAATTTAGTTTTAGACTACCACCTTATTAAATGGTTAGTTCAAAATTTAATCAATTTATTTAGGTTAATAAATGTATCAATTTCAATTAAATATATTCAATTTTATTTAACTTTTGAAAAATAATTTAAACTTTCTTTGATTTAAATCCTATAATCTAAAAACAAATATTTTATAGTTTATTTATTTTGAATAAATAAATAAATAAAACTTTCTACAAATTATTTTTTGATTATTGTGATAGAAAAATATGAACTCTACTTGAGAGAATATTGCTTTGGCAAGCTTTATTTTAGTAAGGAGAATTTCACCATTGTATTATAAAAAACCTATGAAGTTCAATTGTATGAACTTTAAAATGTAAAAACATAAGATACTCTTTTATTTTGTCACCTTAAACTTGGCAAAACTCTTGGTAAAAGATGGATTCTCTTGTAGTCTGATGTCGCTTTAATGACAACTATTGACGCATGAACACATGGTGATCTTATATGTAAGTATTACATCCAAAATTGGTTGGATAATGTACTTTATTATGTGTATAGTTTCATTGTTAGTTCTAAGAAGCAATGAGAATCCTTAGAGCTAAAGTACAAGGATGATGATGTTAGCTTGAAAAAGAATTCATAGTCAATAAATTTCTTAACTTTAAAATGACTGATGCAAAAATAGCTGTAAGTCAAGTCCAAGAGGTACAACTCATCTTATATGATATTTATAAAAAGGAGATGGTTTTAAGTGAATCTTTATAAGTGATTGTTATTATTAAAATGTTAATACATATTGAAATAACTTCAAGAACTATTTTAAATATAAGCAAAAGAAGATGGGAGTTGAAATCTCATTTTAAAATTGAGGATAGAAGATGACAATAAGTTGTTCGAAAAGAGAGCAAGCTCCTCCTCAATGACCCCCATAGAAAATATGGTTGAACAAATGGTAAATTTTCATAAGAAGAACAACCAAAAAAAAAAGCTCATTGTGAAAAGCAAATCCATTATCAAGAATTTCAATGGAAAATACTTTATTTGTAACAAGAATATTGAACATATGGCTAAAGATCACATAAATAAGTTTAAGTAAGGAAACCCTAAGAGAAGGGCTGCTCAAGTCAATGTTGTTGAAGTTGAGAACCTCTCAAATGATATATAAGAGATGAGCATGTCTACAATTTTCTTTTAGGCCAACCTAGTAAACAATCTCAAGAAGTGATGGGTTGATACTAGTGCAATAAGACATGTATATACCAAGAAAGGTATGTTCTCTACATAACAAGACATAGATATCAAACAACTATACACAAAAAACTCTTCAACCTTAAAAGTACCATGCATTGGAAAGGTCATTCTAAAGAGAACTTTTAAAAAGCTTCTCACTTAAAACAATGTGCTTCATGTTACTAATATTAAAAAAAAAATAAGTGTCCGCCTCATTCTCAAGTAAAAATAAGTTCAAAATAGTCTTTGAAAGTGATAACTTTGTAATCACAAAGAGTAAAATGTTTGTAAAAAATGGGTATTTATATTGGACTCTAAAAATGAATGTTATGTCAATCAAGGATGAGAATAATAATAAGATTGATTTTTTTATTTGCTTGAACCTTGCTGATACTCATTTTTGGGTTCCCACACAAAAATAAAAAATATATCAAAACAAATATATCAAAAAAATATTAGGAAGAAATCCAAAAAATAATAGCAGCGAGAAAAAGATGTTGGAATGCCCATAAAATGACTAGAAATTGGTTGAGGGGGTTCAAAAATACAAGCATTGAAATTTGACAGTATATTTTTAACTGATGAGAGCCCTGTTGACAAGAAAAATTCAATTTGAGAAAGAAAAGTCCAAAATCAGATATTTATGGACTCAATTAAATTTTATTGAAGGTTTAATTGAATTTATGAAAGGTTTAATTGCAAGAAAAAAATGTTTTTTAAGTCAATTTGGGTTTTATTTGGAAGAAATTAAAGTTCAAGGGTCCAATTATAATTTACCCAAGGATTTGACTATAAAATTTCAGAACTTGAGTGACCAAGCTGAAAATAGCCATTTCACATCTCAAAACAGCACCGTTTCAAAGGACACTGTTCATCACCTTCTTCATTACACCAGGGAAGCCGTTTCAGTAGGAAGAAGAAGAAACAATTAGCCTCGGCTGCCCACGATGCAATACGTTACTGAAACGTATGGCATTTATTCGGCTATAAAGCAAGAGAAAAAAACAGACACCCCTACCATCGCCGATCGTTACCATTACTCCTGCAATAACGATCCTGAATGTCTTTATTATCAGGGAAAACACATGCATTCTCTGACTATAAAAAGTCAAAGAAGGGATTGAACACAAGTGGAGAAAAAAAAGAGAATAGGAGAAAAAAACATAGAGAACAGAAGGAATAGAAGAGAGAAACCAAAGAAAAAAAAAGAGAGAACAGGGGAAGAGTAGAGAAGGGGAGAGGAGAAAAAAAAAAAAAGAGAAACAGAAGGTGAGTCCGGACCATTGTATTCCTGTAGCAGCTCCAGAGCTCCATCTTTAACAGCAACAGAGCATTCCAAGAGGCCACACAGGACGCAGACAGACACATGGGAGATAGAACAGAGAGAGACTAGGAGGAACTAAACTGAGATAGCAAAGAAAAACAAAAACAAAAAAAGAATATTATATACCTGATCTGTGGATTTTTACTATGAAATAGAAATTTAGAGTACGATATTTTTTAAAAAAATAAAAATATGCATGCATTGATTTTACAATTATTTTGCTGGTTTATTCACTGACGCTAGAGTTAGGAACACCATACGCTTTTTTTTTACTATGTAATATTTACCAACGCTGGAGTTGAAAGTATCCGTAATTGAATATTCACTGACGCCAGAGTCAGGAATATTACAAATAAACCATCATAGCATAAATCAATAAACTCTTAGCAACTTAAGATAAAACCAGCAATGCAGCTTACCTCAGGTAGAGTGCGCTATGAGTGTTAATACCTTTCTTAGCAACAACTAGTCTCAAACCATAGAATCTATGTTGACCAGTTAGGGTTCCTAGTGATCATAATACTAGGTGACGACTCTTTAAACCAGACCATTTCCTTTCAAAGAACCAGACACCATAAACCTGTTCTTTTCTTAGAATTTTTTAAGGCCGTCGCGATGTCGGGTGTGACAAACCTTGTGATATATGATATGATAGGTTGAGACATTTAAATTAATTATAATTCTATAGAAAGATTAATTAATCTTAAATTATTACCAACTATAATTTTTTTTAATAAAGACTTTATATTATAAGTCTTATTTTGACCCTTAGGGTGAGCATGCTAATTTATAGCAGATAACTGATAATCTTGAACTTAATTTTTTTTTTTTAGTATCAAGTTCATGCTGCTCTAAATTTTTTCTTAAATGATTTGGTTTTCTTATAAGTGAATTTGAGTTTTGTTTGGTGTTGTTAGAATGTTATTTTTATCATCTATTAATTCTTGAGTTTGGATTTTATATGTGAAGTACTCTCATAGCCGAAGGGTGCTTTCACACGTTCCGAGAATTGCTTTTTAGACCATTTGTTTTATTAGATCCAACTTTTTAGTTTTGTTCACTCTAAAGATTGCCAGTTAAATTATTTTTGTGAGCTATGCTAGACCATAAGATATTGATGTATTGACAAGTCTATTATCTTGTAATAAGGTAGAGGCCATTTTTTATAAAAAACAGGAGCAAGATTATTATTTTAGGCCAAAAATCTAGGGATCTTTCTTAGAGTTTAGACTGAACTAGCTTTAACCCTTTTTTTTTAGATTAATATGGGTGTCCGGCCAGTTTGCGCGCGCCTCGATTAATTTCATGGACCCTAAAGTTAACAACCATGTAAACCTCTAGTGGCTCTGAGGTTTGTAGAACTCGAATTGGTGACCTCTTGAAAGCAAACTGAAAATCTAACTAGTTGAATTATACCTTCCAAGATTGAACTAGCTTTAACCCTTGTTTTGTTTTACCCTTGTTTTGTTTTGTGGCGGTGATGGAAATTCTATTGGGCCATTTTCAAGGAGCTGTAATAACTCGTTGTTAGACATTTTTAAGGTGACTTTGGTCTTTCTTTCAAATGTACTGTCCTATAGGATTAAGTTTTTCTTAGTTTTAACTCTTTAATAAAATAGAGTAGCGACTTCAATATATTTTATACATTAGGTTTTTCGCATTCGCTTTAATTTCTACGAGCGACAACTATAATACTCGTAACATTCTTGTATGGCTTCGGCAATTCTTTGCAAAGTTATTTTCGTGATCGTATGCATGTTCAAGAGTTCGTCTCGCCGGACGTTGTCTCGGATTATGTCATCATTTGCTTAATGTTTATTTCTTGCAACAAGCTTAACTACAACTTGTATTTTTAATGCCCTTTCGTGTTGTCTAGCTGCTAGCTTATTAACAAGCATCATTCTTGAGATCCTCCTTTCTAAACAAATTTCATCCATCAATAAAAAAATTGCAAAAATATGGCCAGCCGGAGGAGTGATAATTTTGAGTATGCTTTCTTATTTCCAATGCAAGACAAAGATTAGAAAACATCAATATTTTGAGTGTTATAGGCCCGTTGAATGTAGTTGCACTTTTCACTCGGAAATATATTAAAATAATATTTTTTTTAAAATCATTTTTGACATCAGCACATCAAAATGATTAGAAAAAAAAATTAATTTGAAGCAAAGAAAAAAATAAAAAATTTCAAAATTTTTCAAAAACACTTTTAAAACGCAAAAACAAACAGGGCTGCATGGACACGTTGCTTCTATTGAGCGTCAACAACTTTACTAGCTAGGGAAAAAGAAAATTGAGGCATTCTTTTTATTTTTTTCAAAATAATAAAGAACAAGACATTAAAACTTATTTATTTTAACAACAAAACAAAATAGCTCAAAACTGGTTTTTTACACCAGTTTGATAGCTAGGGAAAAAGAAAATTGAGGCATTCTTTTTATTTGTTTTCAAAAAAATAAAGAACAAGACATTAAAACTTTTTTATTTTAACAACAAAACAAAATAGCTCAAAACTGGTTTTTACACCATTAGCATAAGATTTAGCAGTTATATATATCAAATTTAGGCTAGAATCATTTGCTCTGAAGTGCTAATAGATCAAGTTGAAATCTAATCCAAGTTGGATATGATGCCAACAAGAATGTTGTTGGAGAATAATATAAATATCTTAGAACCTCACCTAACAGCTTAAACTTTTGGGTTGAATTAGTTCTTTGACATGGTATCAGAGCCTTGAGGACCAAGCGGTCAAGAGTTTGAATCTTATCATCCCCATTTATTTGATAAAAGTTAAGCACAATGTAGTATGGGTCTGTGCAAATTTTAAGTTCAAAGGGTTTTTACTTGAGGAGATGTGTTAGAGAATAATATAAATTATATCTTGGAACCCCACCTAATACACTTTCACTTGAAAAGATATATTAGAGAATAATATAAATTATATCTTAGGACCTTACTTAATAATTTAAATTTTTAGCTTAAATTAATTCTCGGATAAAAACAGATAAATTTGGGTCTAGAGCACGCAAGATTAAGTCTAAAGTTCTTGGAGTAAGATAGAAACTAGGTTCAATGTGTCTCAAATTAAGATTGACATGACAAAGGATCAAGTAAGAATTGAGAAAAAAAAACTGATCAGGTTCTAGATTTGCTCTCTAGAGATCACCGGTTCGAGTCCCACAAACCTCAGAGTCACTGGAGGCTTACATGGTCCTTAACTTCAGGGCCTATGTGATTAGTCGAGGTGCGTACAAGCTGGCCCGGACACCCACGTTAATTAAAAAAAAATTAGAAAAAGATAGAGTCATACCCTTTATCTTTCAATAACTTTAATATAAATCCAACTAATTCAAGCATCCTAGTGAGATTAAGTGCTTTTTTTCTATGAAAAAAGCTATCCAATCAAAAAAGTTTTCTCTTTTTCAAAAAAATAGAAACAAAAACAACAAATTTGAAATCAAATAAAAAGAGAAATTATACAAAACAAATTCTTAAAAACCTAGTTCGATCTCTTACAAAGATTTCATAATTGTAAATTTTGCATTTCCCACTGATATTTTGGAGTAGGCATCCTTGATTTATTGGATGTTTTAGTTTTTTAATTAATTTTGGCTTATAGAAAAGAAACATACTTAGTGAAGAAGGGATTGGCCTTAGACTTGGATGCTTGACATCAAAAGGTATTATGAGAGCAATACCTTCTCCCTCGCATCAATATGAGATGCACGAATATAGTGATTCTCATGTGGGAGAATTGTGGTGTTGGAATGTTCAATAATTTCCTTTAAATGACATGGTTTTTTAATGCACTGATCTAAACCCAATTAAGTCATAAAAAGAGACTAAAATAATTATTTTTTTATGTTATTAGGTTTTTTTTTTTTAGATATATAAAAATTTATACTCTTTTTTTTTTAAGGGATTAATTTGACATTACCAAATTGATTGAAGACAAATTAGTTTGTACATATTTTTTTAATACAGTAAAATAATTTTATTATCTTTAAAAATAAAAATAAAATGTATATCTCTTGTCCAGGAGCTTTTTTTTTATTTTCCAATAAAATAGAATATTGGTGTCCAGGGGTACTTTTATATTTTTATTCTTGTTTTTTTATTATAATTAATTTGATTGAGGACAGTTAAAATATAGAATATTATTTTTTTAGAAAAAGTGGGGAGGCATGTGGGAAGATCCCACGATCTTCTAGCAATGCATGTGGTGGTGTTTGGTGGCCAAACAATAACTTTCAAGGCAGTTTTTGAATCATCTCAACGACCCTTCCATCCCTAAACGACATGTGACTTAACCACCTTTGGTTTGACATCGGTATTTGTTTTTTTCTCTCTCTTTCTCAAATTTTACATTAATCCTTTAAATTTTCAAAGCAGTCTTTCAATTTATTTATTTTTCAAATTTGGTCCTTATTTTTTTTATTGGCATTTTTTATTTGAAATAATTTATAAAATAAAAGGAATTTTCAATTTCATCCTTTCAATTTGTTTTTCCTCCTTTAATTTTTATAAGTCAAATTTGATCATCATTGCTATCTGTTTTATTTGAGATTATTTTTAAAAATGAATATTTTTTACAAATTTCATCCTTCTTTATTTTTTTCCTATTATATTTATTTTTTTATTATTTTGATTGCTATTTTTTTTCAATTTCATCATTCAATATTAAATTTGGTGAGAATTGAGCTTCTTAATTGAATTCAAGTCTAAAAATTCATGGATTGTGATTTTCAAAGATTAACTCAGATTTAAGAGATTTGTCAGAATATTGTTGTTTTCTTCCATTTTCATAGCATGATTAAATGACTAGACTACCTTAAAAGGCAAAAAAAAAATTAATGGTATTTTTGCTTTTTTTTATGTTGATTTTTTTGTTATAATAGATTTGATTGAAGGATAAATTTTGGCAGGTATTGTTTTTCCTTCTTATTATCATTGTCACTTTTTCTTTTTATAATCGATTCCTTTACTATTGATTAGTACTTAAAAGTGTATTTTTATCAAGGTTTTATATCATCATTTTGCACTTGAAATATCAATAACTCCTTAACTAAAGCATGTTTTATAATAACAAGTCTGATACTATAAGATACCTTAAATTTATGGTAAATGTTCATCTTAAATGCAGGCCTATCACATAAATCAAAGGATTGATTAATGAGTTTAACTACTGAAATTGAGAAGATAAAGAGAGGGTTAAGCTTAGAAAAGAGATGTTGGTTCCGTCCAAACTGGAACACTATTCAGTCATTGGGTCATATCTAGAGCTGTAGATCTTGGATTTCAATTTGATTTATATGGCTAGAAAGCTAAGACATAGGCCTAAAACATTCATGGGAGTGCATGACTCAATTCTGTTGTTTGGAAGTCCAAATCTTAGCAACAACAGAGAAGTTGGAATATGTCCTGCAGCCCAGACATTGTTCAGTGTTCAGCCCATATCTCGAGTTCTAGAAGTCCAAATGCACCGATTCTTTTAATGTTGGAAAGTTGAGACAATTTCCTAAAACTTTCATGATTTAAGTCTGTTCAAATTCTGACGGTAGCAATGACGTTTTGTTCAGACAAGAAGATAAGAATTGTCACCAAGTCAAGATGTGGCCACCCATTCAACAATTAGTCATCAAATCAATAGTTTCGAATTTTAGCCTATAAAATGAGGCATTTGCCATGTATTTAGGCATCTTGGTTTTCAGATCAAGATCATGTTCTTGCTCTCTCTTTATATTTTTGTAATGCTTAAGTTTTGCTTTCATTAATATCTTGTTTATGTTTTTCATTTCCTTTCATTTACTTAGTTAACTTATTTCTTATTTATGTTCTTATCTTGGTTATTTATGTTTCTCTTTCTCTTCTTCATTATGTTTACCTAAGTTTATTATGTCAAGGTGAAAAGGTTACACTAATGATGTAAGAATAAGTATAGTGTCAACTCAACATGGACTTTAATGTTTAATACTAACATGTTTTATATTTGTTATCTTGTTCACTTTTAATACTTTGCTTGTTAAATGGTTAATCTAGATTTATCTTGTATAACCTTTGGTACAACAAATACTTGGCACTTTCATAGCCCAAACCGTATGGTATAACCGACACATGTGCTATGAAAAGAATTTGATTTGTTGTTAACATAAGTTATAATCATGAATGCCTGACAACATTTACAAGTGTTAGCATTATTCGAATGAGATAACTAATGTAATCATGTTAACAATTTATAATCTGATTGGAACCTCTTTTGTGTGTGGTTTACAGTTGAATAATAAGAATTTATACTATACTTGTTTGAAATACCATTAGTGAATCCTTTAACCTTAACAATTGTTTTTATCATTGTTTAATCCTTATATCAATATCACATCTCAAAACTTTCTTTATTATTATTATTATTATTATCATTATTATCATTGTTGTTGTTGTTATATTATTGTTATTTATAATTTATATAGTTAAACTCACTGTGGTTCGATCTCAGTATTTATTATTTCGACATTCCTGCACTTAAAAAAAAACATTAATTTTTTAGTCGTGTGAACTATGATTTATTTTTTCTATCATGTAATTGATCATTTTTCATGTAGAAAAAAAAAATCAATCCAGTCTGTCTGTGACGAATAGCGTCCAACCTATCTGATTATAGTTTGGATACAATAAAACCTTAGAGTGAATTATCACACAAGGCCACGTGACACATGAAAGGACAGTAAAATATTCAGGCAAGAACAAAGAGTAGATTGGCGCGTGCAAACACTCTCTAGGCATCGGTTTTCTCAATTTTATCCTGTGGCTTCCCGCACTCTCTCTCATTACAAGACAGCCCAAGACAGCGAGCCTGGTCTCCATTTACTTGAACACAATCGAAAACCTGCCACGTGTACATCAAAAAATAAAAATTGATATGCGCCGCTAAAAATATCCCCCAGCCCAAAGGTTCAAACTTTGAGGGAGTGACTGCCTCGCTCACCTGCTTCCTTCTTTACGTGTCCCACCTACTAACTGTACAAGTCAGCTCTTGTGGCTCCATTTCATCCTCTTCTTTTCTCCCAAAAGATCTCTCTTCTCCCTTTATTTCTTCACTCTCAAGCCTCTCTACTAAAATATCTTCATATTCTATCTTTTTGAAAAGAAATTTCCTGCTCTTGGGAGAGAGATATTGGATTGAGGTTCTCCTTGCAGAGAGAGAGGGGGTGGGACACGAACTGGGTTTCACTTTAAGGCAGAAAGGTCAGATTCGAGGTTTGAAAAGGCAAAAGAGAGGGTTCTTTTTTCTATTTTTCAGAAAGAAGAGAGAAAAAGATAGGATTTTCAGAGAGAGAGAAAGAGAAGTTTAAGGTTGTAGAAGAAGAGAAACTATTGTGGTTGCGTGTGGTTTTTTTTTTTTTTTTTTTTTGGGGATAGTGAAACAGAGAAATCCTAAGAAGATTGGGAGTTCTTAGAGAAAATTAGAAAGAGTGAGAGATCGCTGGGGAAGATGAAGATACAGTGCAACGTCTGTGAGGCAGCGGAGGCGAAGGTGCTATGTTGTGCGGATGAGGCGGCGTTGTGTTGGACATGTGACGAGAAGGTTCATGCGGCTAACAAGCTTGCTAGTAAGCATCAGAGGATTCCACTTTCTACTTCTTCTCCTCAGATGCCTAAATGTGATATTTGTCAGGTAATTATTTTATTTTTCCAAGTGTTTAATTTATTTTTAACTTGATGATGTTATTGAGTTTCTATGTTAATAAGATTTTGGATTTGATGTGTCATGTACTAGTTGTGGTTATTAGATTCTGGAGATTGTTTTTAGATTTTGTTTTTCAGTTTGTCAATAGGAAGGGAAAAAATTTTAACTTGTTCTTACTGAATTAGTGATTAGTAATTAGGATGAATGTATGCGGACTCCACATGATTCTGGGTTTAGTGTGATGGTCTCTGATATCTTTTTAATGACTTGGGGTCATAAGGTTATTGTTTAGTATCCAACCTATAAGTTGAGGGTAATGGGATTAGCTTCTCATTCCTCGGAATTATGTAAGCATTCCCCTTCCAAACTAGCGAATAAATAAACAACTCCCAGCTCTGAACCTCTGCTGTTAAATTGAAGAAACTAGGTTGGTTTTTTGTATTCTTACACAAGCTATTGCCAAAACATTCACAGTTTCTTTTTGTATCCTGGGGAATTTCTTATAGTCTCTATCTCGATTAAGCAGAGTATGATAGTTAGATGTGAATAAGAGTGATAACTGCTGTCAAGGCCACATTTGAGGTAAATTAATGTTAAGGAAGGCCGGATTTGACAAATATTTTGAGCGAAAAAGGTAAACCAAGACAATCAAGAAGAGAAAGGGGAAGAAGAGAGTGTTCTTTTGGTTTGGCAACAAGTTGTAAATATCTGCTAGTAAAGTAGTCAACTGCCTAGTATGTATTGTAACTTAAGAGCCAAAAAGATGACCTGTTGATTTGCTTGTCCGATTCGCTTGCCATCAAAGAGCAAATTCATTCTTTTCTATGGCTTAGGTTGTTCGAAACACGTGCTTTCCTTTCAGATATCTAATTCCTCAAAACTATCAAGTTCCTTCTTTGAAATCTACATTTTGCTCTTTGGTGGCAGTTTTCCGATTTTACTTTCAGTTTTGACGTGTAACTCATCTATTCTTGAATGGTGAAAAGGTTAGTAACATAAAAATAGTTATATGCATAATTCTAAATTTCTTCGTCATTTTCATTACCAGATTTTTTATTTCGCAATAGTGACATATACTCGTATTAAACAGAATCCATGCTTTGTAGGTTCTAGCTTTCCAGTTTCTTATAGCACCATGTTCTTTTCAATGGTTCTAAAAATGTGAGGAGTTATTGCTCTACTCGGGGAAATGGTTGAGCCCTCATCCCCCAAAAAAACATTTTCAAAATATTACATAGTATTCCTAAAGCCTCATGATATTTTTAACTTGTCACCCCAAATAATTCAATACACCCTCTACCACTGGCCCTACTTGCTAGAGGTGAGTTTGTTGGGTATGAATTTATACTTTTTTTCTTTTCTTGTTGTTTACTAACTGGTGAAACTGTTGCTTATTACAGGAGACTGCTGGTTTTTTCTTTTGTCTAGAAGATAGAGCATTGCTCTGCAGGAAATGTGATGTTGCCATACACACAGCAAATACCCATGTGTCTGTTCATCAGAGATTTCTGCTCACTGGAGTAAAGGTAGGTCTAGAACCTACTGATCCTGGTGCATCCTCTTCCTCAGGAAAGTCACCTTCAGGGGAAAAGAAAACCTTGGAAACAAAATCACGCCCTGTTTCTAGAAGAGGCACCTTATTGCCTTTGGCCAATCCTTGCAATCAAGTTTCGACTGTGAATGTCTGTGGAGTTGGAGACTTTGGGCCTGCTAAGCTGCCCTATTCTGGAGGTTCAGCAACTTCCAGCATTTCACAGTGGCATATAGATGAATTTCTCGATCTGCCTGAGTTTAATCAAAATTATGGCTATATTGATAATGGATCTTCTAAGGTACGCATAAAGATTCACAAGGCAAACAGAGGCTGATCATGATCTAATTCATGTTCAGCTGGTTGAGATTTACATTACATCCCAACTAGGAGAACATGAATTAGATTACCTATAATATACCTATTAAGGCTAGATGAGTTTCTTGAACTGGCTTAATTTAATGAGAATTATGGCTATATGCATAATGGATCATCTAAGGTATGCTTGTAGTTTAATCTAACGTAGATGTACAGTTTGAGGGTAAGATCTTAAGTTAACTAGACTGGATCCATTATTGGTGCAGTTGAGTTTGATCTAATTCATGTTTTGATGGTAGGAATGTACATCTGAAGGTTCTTCCAATTAGACTACATATTTTCATGTAATTAATAACTGTAGCTCGTTTTAGTATAATTGCAACAACAAGGGCCATTCTTCCAGAGGTTCTTACCAAAGTTTGTTTACCAGGAATCAGGGATCTAAGGCTCGCCTTTTACCAAAAATTCCCTGCCCTTGTAAAACATTGATTTTGGCTGTATTGTTGTTGTTATAAGCAGGGCCATCTGAAGGAAGTAAATTACTTTTGAGGCTCCAAGCGTTTTTTCCCTTTTTGTTCTCCTTACCTGCACTTGCATTCAAAATTTCCAAGAGTTTTAGCTCAAGCACTTTCCAAATAATAAGGCAGGGATCTTTCAGTATTATTCATGCTACGTGTGTGAGAGAAATGCTAAGTTCCGCTGATTACATGCCAAGTTCTTATCCCACTGATTCAGAGAGATTATAGAATAATGATTGAGAAAAAGGATCTGACATGATGGAAAAACAGAAATGACTAAATCCCCCCCCCCCTTCCACAGACGTGCATTTTCTTGATTATGATTGTGTAATCTGGACACCGCTTAACAATTATCAAATTAGCTAGATGGTCCCTTGTTTCCTTGATGTGTGTTACATATTGACTTTTGTCGACTCGTAAGTGCAACTGAACACCTGTGAAATGTGTTAGTAAACATGTATTGTTTGTTTATTTGTGGGTAACATTTTTCCCATCCAATGTTAAAATTGGATTCTGTATCTGATTCACATTGGCTGTGTCAGTTGTGGTATTTTCAAAACTTTGGATTCATTGCGTTTGTCACAGAAAAGTGTGCGCACAGTGGATTTTTCTAAACTTGTTATACTGCTGTTTTTCAGAATTACTTCCTAATGAATTTGCTATTAGAAACGGCTTGTGACCGGCCTCCTTAATGTTCTATACAATTTGTAATTTTGGCTTCTTTCTTACTAGTCAGGCTGATAGTGGCAAACGTGGAGATTCTGACTGCTCTGCCATTTTAAGGTCAACTGAAGAAGAGGTGGATGATGAAGAATGCTTGGGTCAGGTGCCAGATAGCTCCAGGGCAGTTCCCCAAATCCCTTCCCCACCTACAGCCTCGGGGCTATACTGGCCAAAAAGTTTTCATAATCATTCCGAGACAGCAATTTTTGTGCCTGATATATGTTGTTCAGTTGTGCAGAACTGTCATTACAGTGAACAGCGTGGCACTGTTTCCAAACGGCAGCGGCAACTCTAGACTACTCTTTGCCAGCTTCATCCCTGCTGCTACTTTTTGCTCCTCCATTCCACTGCTGCTACTTTGGAGCTTGTAAGATAAAAGGCATTAGTGCTTGAGTCAATAATTCATTCACCTGAGACATTGATATCTGTAAGAGTCAGTAAGGTGGTTCAAGAAATACCTCAATAACGTGATGGAAATCCATGTTTCACAAAAAAATTCTGAATCCGAAGATAGGAGCGTGCTGAGTGGTTATTATTAAATCTTTTGTAAAACTTGAGAAGGTTGTTTGACCTTTACTTTTCATGGAAATCAGACATCCTTAATGATGATACCTGATGTCTGCTTCCATGTACATATCCTAATTACAAGTTTGAAAGCTGTTTGTCTGCCGCTTCAAGCAAAGTAATTGCTTTCCTTTTCAACTCTCTTTTATTATCTCCTTTATGCTGCTGGGTATCATCACACCAGAGGCATAGCCCCGCCTTTCCCGTTTTGCTTGATGACTTGATGTGGCAAAGATCAGCTTGGCTTTGCGGTGTTATATTCTTCATCTCTAGGAGTTCGGCCAGTGAAGTCCTTTGTGTTGCAGCATGCCGGCCCAGGTGCACGTTGATGCTTCTTAATATAAGAATTCTCAGACAGGAATAAGATGTAACATGGCCATGATGCCTCAAACATGGAGTGGTGCTATGTGGCTACAGATGATCGATCAACTTATATACGATCTCATGTAATGGGCAGCAAAATCACCATATTCTCTTTAACGAGAAGTCAAACAAATTTGCTAGCGAATGCAGCTGCCATGAGAATCATAATACAACTATACAAGAAATTCAACGACGCTACAGTAGTTGATTATATAACAATAAGAATTGGCATACAGTTCTGAACAGTTCGTGTACTATAGTCTTCTCATCCTCCAGGATAAATACTAGAGCCGACAATTTCATTTTAATGGGGACTGTTTTCAAAAGGAGATATAAGTGGCAGGAGTGGCCAGTGAATGTACGATATCTGCTTTCTTTGTTTCATCCTTCAGCTGGTCCAATTGGCAGGAAGGCGGTCAGAGGTGACAGGTGGCAAGGCACGAACATTGATGTCAAGAGGAAGAAGGCGATATTGCATGTCGAGCTCCCTGAAAATTCTCATCATCTCATCCAGCAAGAGAGATCTTCTTACAAACCTCTCCCCCATGTCTTGGTGGTTCATCCTATGAGTCAACCAAACTGCTATCCGTACCCTGGTCAAGTCTTCTGCATCCTTGAATATAATCATGGGGGAAGGATACCAGTGGTCCTTTTTGTTCTCAATATAGCTGCAGTGGCAGATGCAAAGTAATTCTTAGCATAGATGATCTATTACAAAAAAATATCTAACTTGATGCATGCCTGTAATAAACTAATGAAAGAACAACCACTAGTTGGAAAAAGTATCTTACAAGAAATGAGCACTGAAAAAAAAAAGATGCTCGCAATATGAAAACGCACAATCGTGCATGCATTTTCACAGTATCTGCTGTTTTCCATCTCAAAGCAATAACATCTAGATCAAGTTCTAGGGCCCAGTCGGTCAATCAACCCAAAGTAAAATTTTGATGGCTAAGATCTGTCTGTACAAACCCCATTCAAATGATGATAATATTGAATTTAACTTCCCAAAGACATAAATTTACAAGGGACAAGTGCAAATGGAACGAAAACTGCAAATTTGCAGGCTCCAAATGTGGATCCCAGAAAGAAAGAGTTGAGATTATTTTCTGCCAAAGTTTTCATGCTGTATAGTGAGATTTATTGGGAATGTAACTTTATCAATGTGATTTCAGCTTCAAGAGAACAAAATGGACACTCTTTAACATAGCAAAATGTTGTAAAATCAATGATAAAGTACCATTATGACTTCAGTAAAGAGAATTTGAGATGGGAAAAAAAGGTTATCCAATCTTTCTGTGGTTACCTGTTTATTCTTTGTTTCACAATGACAATCTTTTCAGCTGGGGTAGCTAGGTGGATGAGGAACTCAACTGCATCTCCCATATCTGGGCTACGGTAGTAGTTACCAATCGCTTTGGTAGCAAGAACACTGTTTGTAATTATTATCTTCTGGTTGTCAAATCTTAAAAAGACAGTAGTTAAAATGTTCATCTCTTCAACCACCATCTGAAATTTGTAGAAAAACCAATTAGACCCATAATAAAAAGAAGCCAAAACTTCTATCATGTTAAATCCATGAAACTGTGATACAGTTCATATGCATTAGCTTACATACCTGAACTCCATCAACTTCACAGCGATCGCCCACATCAAATGGATGGATTACAAACAGGAAAATAATAGACTCAAACACAGTTTTGCAGGTGTTTCCAAATATGAACGCCACAAGGAGAAGTTGTGAACTTAGAAAGAGGAGAAACTTGCTAGTAGCAATTCCTAGTATAAGAAGCCAAATAACTGCTATAACAATCCCAACCATAATGTTCACCATACGATGCAGTTTGTTAACAGCAGTTTTTGTGTCATTCAGTGTCAAAGCAAGTGCTCTCCGTTCTCTGAAAGCATTAACCTGAGACAATCAAGTGCCTTCTCATATGATCATAGAATAGAAAATCACAATCTCATGTCTAAAAAAATATGGAAGCAGAAAAACTTTGTAGATATGCCATCAAATATGAATCTGCAAAGCAGGTTTCCTTTTTTTCATAATCTGTGAAAAGAAATCCTCATTGAAGAGAGGAGATCATCCCATTGAAAAGCAAACGGTTATGTCTATACTGGAGATGATAAAGCAACCCCTCTTGAAAATCAATGTTTGAGGTAGGTTTTTACAAGAGAAGTACATAGAACTGTTAAATTTTGACATTTTGTCAAAGGCAAGCATCCAAAAAAAATCGTTGAGATTTCATATTTTATAGCTTAGACTTTAATGTTCAAATTTTGAAATGGTTATAGACCTATAAATTGCTAAAAGATTTCCAGTCCAATCCTGTAAATGAGTGCCCAAACTTGTGCAGGAGGGTTTTATCATTGGGTATGAGTTCATTTGCACCTCCTACACAACTCAGCAAGCATAACAAAATTCTAGAACTAAAAATGAAAAATATGCCAAAAAGGAGAAATGAGGAAGAAAAAAAAAGGTAAAAGGTATAATGTTAATTGGTTCTTACCACCCAGTTTTTCAAACATTTTTTGCTGATTTTTTTGCTTTCAGATGCTCCCTCAAAGAGGCTCATGGTCTTTGCAGCCTCATCATCTTGCATGAAACGCGTGATGTCATCCAAGTAGATATACCTGCATGATAAAACAATGACAGAGGATCATCACAAGATGACTGTGATACATCATAAACCAGATCAAGTTACAGACTCAGAATGAATATCTTCAATGATCCTTGTCCAAGAAGACATTTTCTGGCATCATGAAACAGAGCATAACGAAATTTGGAAATCAGTTAAATTTGATATAATCAATGCCCACATTATCCAACAAGAAGAGTCACGGAGCAAGTCAAATACTAGAATAGGCTGATAGTAGATTAAATCGAGAAAATTAGAACCTAAATACAATTTAACACGGGATTCAAAACATAAAAAGTGAGTGGAAACAAGAACTTACCGACACCCTGGCCTAGCCACATTCTGGAATATTTTCCTTGCTGCAGCCTTCGCTTCAATTTCACTTCTAATCTTTGTAGCAGACTCTTCATCACCGTCATTAGAATTTTGTATCTTCTCATCCAGCGTGGACAGAGCTCCATGTCGAATTATATTCATCAGCCTCTTCATATTCCAAGCAGAAACATTCTTAGGATTCAATTTGTGCAAGTGGTCGATCGTTATACCCTCATCTCCCTCGTCAAATTTGTTAGAAAGAGAACGAGAGAGCTTGGGGGTACCTATTCGAGGGCTTTTCTGGAGCCTTCCACTTCCGATAACCTTTGCACTCTGTGGTGGTGAAAGGCTCGCAGTTGCCTTAAGGCCGGGGGGCACGGTGGCACCTGCATTCTGCAACTTTTGTACTTCTGCCAGAAGTCTCTCTTCCTCTTCCTCATTCCTTCTCATTTCAACCAATGGGGGACCAGATAGGGTTTCAATCACATATTGATTAAACAACGACTCCTGGATCCGATCAAAGTAAGTGCTCACATGAAATGAAGATGCAAGAACTTTAACCACTAAGGTCTTCACCAACCACAACAAGGTACCCACAACTAAACAGACCAGAACCTTAGTCACATATCTAAGTTTGTCACTCCGAGTTTCCCTCTCAACTTTCTTGTCAAACAAGCAGTGCCAGGCAATCAAAACAAGCCCTAACCACAAACAATTTTGCACAGCTTTCCTAACTCCATAAACAAAATACAAAACCCGTTTCCGCAAGAGAAAGTTTCTCTCAATGAAAAACACGATGATCCTAATAACCCAACCTGAAACCAACCTCCCACAAATCAAAACTAAAACAAAAACTTCCCATTTCCACAACCTAAGTCTCCAAAAATCCTTCTCTCTCAAATATGGAATTGCAAGACTACAAACTAAAGCAGCAATAATAATAATCAAACTCACCCATTCAAGTAAAATCCAAATATCAAGCCTATCTTTTTTATACTCTTCGGGCAAATCCTCTTCCAATAAAGGGTCATCTTCCTCTTCATCAACAACACTCCCTTTCCCTAAAAATCCAGACTTTAACAGCCCCGACCTCCCAACTGCCACTCTTCCCGACTTCTCCGGCGGCTGCGGTGGCGGGTCCATCAATCTAGACTTTGGCCTGTCCTTCAACAAAGTAGACTTCCTCTTAAACGAGGGATTACTCGAAAAAGACCTGTGGTTTCTAGAACTACACTTCAAAATCTCACCATCATCAGTACCACCGTTACTTTCTTTAGTTGGAGAAGAATCTTTAAAATCCCTTCTCCTCCTCACTGATTCACTTGACCCTGGTGGGTTCGGGTCGAAAGAGACCCGATTCATAATAGCAGTAGGAGATTCAGAAACCGGAGCTAAACTCTTATGAAAAACAACAGCGTCGTCCTGGAGATGAGTCATCATCTCAGAGTCCATATCTAAACAAAACTCACCCGATGCTTTCTGTTTGTGCAAGAACTGACCAATCAGCTTCGAGGGTGGATCTTCTTCCTCCTTCGATGAACCGCTACCACTAGCACTAACAGTAACACCATTGTTACTGTTAATGTTCTGATGACCTTTAAAATCAAATTCGTGACTTCCATTTCCATCACTGTTGTTGTTGTTGTTGTTGTTGTCGTCGTCGTCGTCGTCGTCGTCTCCATTAATAACACGTCGCTTATCTTTTTTATTTGCATCATTCAAGAAATCATAGCTTGATTCCCTCCAAATCCCCCCTCCTCCTCGTCCTCCTCCTCCTCTGTTATTCAACATCACTTTAACACCACTGTCATCGAAGCCGTCCATGCTCACAATCACTTCTTTCAGGTCAGTTGAATTAAGGGCCATGTTGGGTTGTGATCAGTGAACAGTGTGAATATAAAACGAAGTGTATTATTCAAGGCGGTGCTGTTTGGAACATGGGAAACTGCGAGAGAAGACGAGAATGAATTTTCTTTTCTGGGATTCTTAGCAAAGAGAAAAGAGTGTGGACGCGTGTACTTATAGAGTGAATACTTTATGACATTAAGGTTAATTAGCGCCGTTGAGTTCTGCGGAGAGAAATAGTAAAAAGACAGAGAAGAAAGAGGAACAGGTGGCGCTTGGGTTTTGAGCTTTTTAAAGTCAGAAAGCGACAGATATGTTAGGGAAATTTAATATCTTTCCTTCGTATTTTTGGAGGAGTTTTTGGGTATTAGAATTTAAAAAAAAAAATTGGGAAAATTGTCAAGAAAATATTTGATAAATTAGAGGGTGTTTCGCAATGTGGTAGTGATTGCTTTTCAAATAATTTTTTATGCCGAAATGCATGCCAATAATTTTTTTTATTTTTTAAAAATTATTTTTGACATCAGCATATTAAAACGATCCAAAACATACAAATTATATTAAATTTTAATAAAAAAATTAATTTTTTTTGAAAAGCGATTTGCACCGCGTTCCCTAACATTTTCTTAGTGTGTTCAGAAAAAATTGTTCAAATAGCTTAGGAAATGGAGGTGCGATACTGTTTGGAATTAAAATTACATTTATTTTTTAAAATAGTTTTATATTAAAAAATATATTAAAATTAAATATTTTTTAGATTTATTTTTATTTTTATTTTTAATACGGTATATCAAAACTATCATAGCACTAAGACATATTAATTTAATATTTTTTTAAACCAGAAATATTTTTAAAAAATATCTAAGAATACAAACAAAAATTGTGTAAAACATCTCTTTATAAGTTGTTTTACACTCAAAATAATCACAATTTAATTTATTATATTTTAGAATAAAAGGCTTGTAATGTGATAAATTTAAGTGAATGAGAGAGGTATTGCATTTTTAGTAGAGGAATTTAAGTGGTAAAATATAAGGTGACTATCTACTGGGAGAACTTAAAATGTGTTCTATAATCATCAGTTCTCTATGGTAAATGGGACTATTAATCAAATAATCACATCTAACTATGTTTAAATATATCCATTTTCATTTAATAATATTATCATTTTCACCTCCTGGTGCTTTTTGAAGTGCTACATCCTGCGAATCATGGTGTGATTTACTTTTGTCCTTGTCTCCCACAACCAGATAATTCTCAGCTAGTGTCGGTTTGAGATTATGATAATAATAATAATAATTTAAAATATTTTTTATATATTAAAATAATATTTTTTTATTTTAAAAAAATTATTTTTAACATCAGCCTATCAAAACAATTTAAAAACATTAAAAAATTTAATTTTAATAAAAAAAATTCAAAATTTTTAGGAACGTGATTTGTACTGTGTTACCAAACGAAGCATTAAAAGCACTGTTATCAAACCCGGACCAGCAGGTCGGCCCGATGGCTGGATCGGTCTAGATTTGTTAAAAGACCGGCCTGTGCAACAACCCGGCAAAACCTGGTCGACCGGGTGAGTCGACCAATGACCCTGGCAACTCGGGCGAACCCGGATGAGACCCGGTGTTTTTTTTTTCAAATGTGGTTTTTCTCCTATACCTCTTTTTTTATATATTTTTTTAATTGATTATTAACACTTTTTAAAGTTCACTATATAAATATTAGAAAAATATTTTATTTTTTCAATGTGGATTTGAAACCATTTAGTATATATATTTTATGTTCCCAAGAAAAAAAAATTACTTTTTCAATATGAAATTTGAAACCCTTTAGTATATATACTCTATGTTCTAAAAAAAAATTTATTTTTTCAAAGTGAAATTTGAAACCCTTTCATATATATACTCTATGTTCATAAGAAAAAAGTTATGTTTTTTCAATGTGGGATAAAAAACCTTTTGGTTTAATACTTCAACTTAAAAGGATAATATAGTATATTTTCAATGTAGGATTTGAAGCCTTTTCGTATATATACTCTATGTTTACAAGAAAAAAGTTATGTTTTTTCAATGTGAGATTGAGATTTGAAACCTTTTAGTATATATATTTTATGTTCCCAAGAAAAAAATTATTTTTTCAATATGAAATTTGAAACTTTTTAGTATATGTACTCTATGTTCACAAGAAAAAAATTATGTTTTTTTAATATGGAATAAAAAACTTTTTTAGTTTAAATACTTTAATTTAAAAGGATAACATAGTATTTTTTCAATGTGGAATAAAAAACTTTTTAAAATATTCTTTCAAATTTTATTATTTATAATATATATAGTCTATATTCACATGAATTTTTTCTTAATTTTTTTATATAAAATATTAAAATTTTAAATATTTTTGTAATTTTTTTAAATAAACTCATAAAACTCGGTATCCAGCCACTTGACCGGCTGGATTTGATACCTATGATTAAAAACGAAGCCTCCTTGGTAATGGAAAGTTGAGAACCAATTGGTGAAGATAATATATAATACATTTATTATATGCTGACAAAAGAAACCAATGTATAACAAACTATTATTCCTTGATGTCTGAGAATCGTACTACATTCAGAGGCTACAGAATTTGATATCTTGACGGTGAAATAAAGCGATGCTTGATCTAAATGTACCAGTTCCTGTAGCCCTCCACTGCAATGGTGGGGTGATGCTCATGGATTTTTGCCTCCTTGCATCTTACTAGTTGATAAAAATCTACCTAAGTTATTGATCAATAATTCTCATTCTTACCTTAAATGACTAGTAACGTGGAGCTAATCACTACTGTTAAAATCAAGTACGTGGTATACGTTGATGCAATGCAAATTGTTGCTTAACACAATCGGGGCAATATAACTTAACTATCACAAAACATTATATTAAAACCATTGATCTTTGTATGTTGTTGCATTTGATGAAAACTTGATGAGTTGCCTGTATCGCATTGCCTGGGTACAATGTCGTATAACCTATTAAAGCATTGAATCCATGTATCTAATTATAAATAGTTTGGTGTGAAAAATAATATTACAATACAAGAAAAGGAAAGCGACAAAAAAAACATGAGAATCAATTCCCAATAATCCAAATATTGAAGGATAATATTGGCAAAAAAAAATTACATGTTAATATTAGAAACCTATAACCCTAGTCATGAGCTTGGGACTAACATCATTGAAGATAAACCCTAAAATGATAACGAAGTAAAATTTTCAATAACAAAACATCAAATGGTGGTATTTGAAAAGAAAAAAAAGCAATCAAAAAAAGAAGCAAAAAAAAAAAAAAGCAATAGAAAGAAAGCAGATAAAATTTGACATAAAAATAAATTGAACTCCAATGTTAAGTATGGATGGCAATGATTGCTTCTGTGTCAGATTTTTGATATTCATACCCTAGTCATTACTTATCGGGTAAAAAATTTAGATATTTATAAACTATCAATTGGATTTTACGTATCCATATGGATATCAATCATCTAACTATTATTTATTATTCAATAAAAACTAAAATTATATATATATTCAACAAATAAATATATCTATATAATATAAATATACATTTTGGGTTAGGTTCAGGTAGGTTTTGGATATATTTTGATAATATTCATATCCTATTCATTACTTATCGGGTAAGGTAACTTTTCAAAAAAACACCAATCTGTTCAGGTCAGGGCGGGGCGGGGCAGGTTGGGTCGAGGCGGCATCCATTATGTTCGGAATAAATTGCAATTTCTAATAATGAGGGATTAAATAAAAAACAAAACTAAATTAGGAAAATGATAAAAATAAAATAAATAGCAATCAAAAGAATGATGATCAAATTTGAAACAAAAACTAAACGAAATTAAATGATGAGAGATGAAATTGAAGAAAAAAAATAACCTATAAAAGATTAGAAAAAAATAAAATAAATAAGAAATCAAAAGAATGAGGACCAAATTTAAAATAAAAACTAAATGAAATCAAATGATAAGGACAAAATTAAAAGAGAAAAACTCATACAAAAGATTTTAAAAAATAAAATCGATGGGAAATCAAAAGAGTGAGGATCGCATTTGAAATAAAAACCAAATGAAATGGATGAAATTAAAAACAAAATAAACCTACAAAAGATTTAAAAAATAATGAAAATCAAAATAATAAGGATCACATTGTATAAAAAAGACAAATGAAAGGAAGCCTGTATACTTTGCCAAAAAGAGGATAGAGAAAAGTGGGTGGAGAAGAAAAAAGTCCACCGGAGTGATATCATCCATCATTCACTGCCACGCACGCCACCATCAGAAAGCTCTTGGTGCTCTTCTTGAAACGCTATCGTGAAACGTGGTGTTTGACGGCTGGAGGGGCTCGCACGTGCCTCCTAAAAGGCGCAGGCTTCTCTTACTTGCTAGCGCATGTGTTGCACACCCCATCAATTATTATTATTATTATTATTTTATCTTTTGTAGGTTTATTTTGGTTAACTTGACGAGTTTAAATGCAAACTAAATGACTAATTAAAATGTAATTTGCCTAAAAATAATTCAAGATTGATATTTTAAAACAACAATTATTAAAGCAACAACATATTACATTAACCTAAATTAATTTAGATTAGCTCATGAAATTCAATCCCCGAAAAAAAAATCATGATAGCCCATTAAAAAAACAAATTATATAAAATATTTTTTTATCAATTTAATATTATAAAAATTACCCTAAAGCCATGAGACAAATAACTCATACAAAACAAATTAAGATTAAAACAAAAAACTTAAAATAAAAATAAAAATAAAAAAAGTGCGGCGTGAACTGTGTATTGATTGGCATCACATTGTCGCTCATTACTAACAAATACGCGTTCAATTTTCTTTAGGACCACTAAAAATGCAATTTCTGTCGAAGCCCGAAGGTGTCATACACTAGTAGATGACCAAACGATGGCGACACGAGAAACAGAGCCGTTATTTAATGATACACTTTTGACAATTGATTTTAATTTAAAGTCACATATTGGTAGGGTAGACCGGACCACTCGTAATCTCGGCGACGTGAGAGGAGAAAACAAAAGAAAATGATTTGGGTTCGAGAATGTTTTACGCAGCAACATGATATTTGGCAAAAGAAGACGCTAGAAAGAGATGATGGGCAATCAATCAATCCACCCTCCGAATTAGCTTGCAATGGTGACAATTTCGAGTTTTTTTAGGTCATCGAAAAGTCTTGTAGATTAGTAGGGATATACATACACTGACCGAGCATTCATTGTCATCAGAAAAAATAAAATTTTTGACGCAAGGTGGGGGAATTGGGATGTGTAAAATGTCTAACGTAACTTTATTGTATATTAAAAAAATATTAAATATAATTTAATTGATTAAATTCTAAATTTATTTTTTTTAGAGATAATCGATTTAAATTTTACAAATTTTAAGATTATTAAAGACTTACATAATCGTTAATTTTAAAACCAGTAAAATTAGTCGATGTATACGTAAACTAACCCGAATACTCACATTAATAATAATAAAAAAAACATAATCATGTCTTCTTCTATTATTCTAATTCCTAACATGTTTTCTTTTGGTTTTATGGTCAAAAACATCTTCGACCACATTTCACACAAACAAAGATGCTAAGTTTATAATCATCTAGGTGGTGACCCAGTGGTAAAAGCTTGGGACCAAGAAGTTTGCTCCCTCTGTGGTCTCAAGTTCGAGCCTTGTGGTTGCTCATATGATGGCCATTGGAGACTTACATGGTCGTTAACTTCAGGGCCCGTGGGATTAGTCGAGGTACGCGCAAGCTGGCCCGAACACCCACGTTAAACTAAAAAAGGATACTAAGTTTATTTCTTTAATCCAATAAAAGAAAACATACTATTTACTACAAGATTAAAAGATTTGTAAAAATGTTGGCCAACCCCTAGCTACATCATCAAAATCAAGTGCTGATGGTAATATTTTTAAATATATTTTTTCAAGTTGAGATAATCTAATGCTGAATTTTATCTCAAAACCAGAAAAAATGTCTAGTTAAAGCTTTAGCCCAATACAGAAGAAGCTTATCTGTAAAACATACAGACGCCCAGTTCTCTTGCAATTCCGTGAACCTCCCTGGTTAGGCGGTTTCTAGTCAAAGAAGGTAATCAAAGCGGTGAGATTTTATTACTGTTCAGTGAATTATAGAATTCCTTCGAGATCTTGACTGCACCAATCTGTTGGCTATCCAGGAAGCAAGGGATGATTCTAAGCAGCCCAGAATGCACAGTACCTTGCAATAAAATAACTGAAAAGAGATGATAAAACGCTGCGTTCTAGCCTACGGACACAGGGTTTGTTCTTCAAATAAAACGGTGCGTATCGCACTTAATGAAACGGTGCGTATTGCACAATAGTTACTTAGCCTAACGATTTGATTTATAAATCAATCTTGAGATACTGTAGCTTCTTCTCTTCTTCAGGTTGCCACACCTGACAATGCTCCCCTCTTCAATTCGACCTTGTCCTCAAGAGAGAAGGTGGGAACCTGCGCTTGAGGTCGTCTGCAAACTCCCAGGTGGCGTCTTCTGGTGAGAGGATGTCCCAGTGAATAAGAGCTTGTGTAGCAGCCTGATGTCCCTTCTTGAGCATTCTTCTATTTAAAACTGCTCGAGGTTGAGGAGTCTGTTCCTGTGAGAAACTAGGTAAGCTTGCCTGCACCATTCTATTACCAACGTGCTTCTTAAGTTGTGACACATGAAAAACTGGGTGAATTGTTGCAGATGGGGGTAATTGCATTCTGTAAGCCACGGTTCCTATCTTCTTTAGAACCAAGGAAGGCCCATAGAACTTTGCTGCTAGTTTCTGACAAGTTCCATGGGCTACTAATTTATGCCTGTACTGTCGCAATTTGAGAAGTGAGTACATGCATATGATCATTAATATAACTCCAAGCTGGTGGAAAATTTAATTAGCACTCTATAATGGGGTGTTTACCTCACACATTTGGTAAAAAATCATTGTAATTTTCATATCCACATACATCTGAAGGAACTTTTAAGGTGCCTGTGATAGAACTGAAGGTTAAGGTACTATTTTGACGGGTGAGATTAGCCAACGAAACTTGAAACTTAGACCTGACGCAAAACTAGTCTTTTTCTTACCTTGTGAACTAACTTTACTAGTTTAACAGGTTTAGTAAAGAAGAAGGCGAATTGCTGATGATAAACAACCTCGTTTTCAACGCCCATGACCACAAAACCTTAACACGTAATCCACGTTTGCCCCATGTAAATCACAAGACATCCTTCTCTATTCATGTATACCTTGCATGTCCGTCAGTAGTACCACCTGAAGAAAATGTCGTCTTCTCATGAAATTTTCCTTACTAGCTCTACTAACCGCCCCATTACTGCTTATGACTTCTTCTCAGGCACCACCGTAGCTCGCTTCTCTGGCAGCCGGTCACCTTGCCATGGCCTTGTCCTTGCTGGAAAGGCTTATATTGATGCCTCTCATATCTCCTCGGTCACTTCTTCAGGCTCAATTCACCTGTACAATTGGTGGTCCTCAACAGCTTTTCACCATCTGCCTGTCTCTGAACCTGTAGCTCCACTTGATATGCCACTCTTGATGGGTCATTTTTATTTGCTGGTGGCCTTTCTGGGAATGTCTGTGCTCTTTCCATCCCTTCATGGCCCGTTCTGAAATCATTTCCTGCCCATAACAAACCAGTATCTTGCCTCACAGTCAACAATTAACAGTGATGAAGTCTGAAAAAACTTCACTTGGAAATGGACTTTTCTTGGTTATTGAGGTTTGGCCAGTATGATTCTGCAAAACAAGTTCCTTCACGAGAATGATATTTAAGTTAGTTTTTTAATTTAATTGCTAAAAAAAAACGAAAGAATAAAAATGGACGATGTAGCTTTTGTAGATGTGTACATTGAGTTTGGAGTGTGGTTTCAAAGTATTTTTTACTTAAATATATATTATAATAAATTTTTTTAAATTTTTTTTTATATTAGTACATCAAAATGATTTGAAAATACTAAAAACATATTAATTTGAAATAAATAAAAAAAATAAAAAAATTAATTTTTTTAGAAACACTTTTAAAATATAAAAATAATTTTTTAGAAATACTTTTAAAATATAAAAACAAATAAATATTGGATAATAATAGAGATAGCACTATCACATTGTTATGTTGCCTACTGTACAATAGCTTGCCCATGCATCGGGAGCTACACCTCACCTGGGCCTGGCCAGGCGAGATGATGTGCTGGGCTGAGCTGTTACTTCTTTCTTCTTTTTTTTTCCCTGCAAACTTCAACTGGTCACTTCTAATTTCTGGCGGTGATGATGGTACCGTGATTGTGAAGCCAATCTTTCAGATCGTAGGGCAAACAAAAGATGAGAATATTAGCAATTTCATGTTTCATAGCTTTTACGCAAATGATGGTCCAGCTACGGCTGTTGTAAGGGGTCCAGCCACTCTACCGTAATTTCTTGCTCAACAGATTGCACATGCAAGTTGTGGAGTCTTCTGGATGGAACAAACCTCTGCAAAATTACATTCCCATGTGCAATTTCTGGGATTTCTTTGGACCCAACAGAGACAGAATTCTATGCTGCAGGGGCAGATGGTTTGATTTATGAGGGATTTTTGAAGGTTGGAAGCAGAAAAGAAGTTACCCAAATGCTTGAATTGGAGACATGCGGTGAAAAACATGGTGGGGCGATCATATCAGTGGTGATTATGAATGAGGGGAAGAATTTGGTTTCTGCTACGGAAGATGGGAGTGTGTATTTATGGGAAGTTGAATAGGTTTACCAGATCAGTAAAGGATACAGTAGTCATAGAGGATGTCTTGTCGGTGGCAGCAAAAGATAGGAGCAAAGCCATTGATATGCTGGAGCCTGCTGTTGGAGCGTACGAGAAACCATTGGAGCTCATTCTCAAGGAAGCCAAGGGAGGGACCAGCAGGAATAGCCATAAGGAGAGTGGTGACATGTAAACAGATTCGAAATTACAAATCTTCCCTTTTTTCTCAACCTTCAAGAAAGGAAATCCAATGTGTTTATCATGTGCGTGCAGGGCTAAATATGGTTTATTAGCTGCTTAATAAAAGCTTACTGTACGTTCCTCTAAATTAGTTGTCCTATTTCAGCCATTATCGTTTCCATCAGAAAACTGCCACAAAAAGAAGGTTCCGGTGATTAAAGGATCACATTGTCCAGTTATTAGTCTGGCGTCTTAACATAGGCCTTAATGCATCAGCTAATAAGAATAATATACAGATAAAATTGGTAACATTTTGTATCTAACAACTATATAACGAATATTATCCCGAACTGAACTAGAATTACTTACAAACGCCTCCTTGTTTGGCACTCTGTTGCTAACATAGCCGAGAGCTATGTATGCAGATAACAAACAGTCAATCTCGCAGGTTGATGCGAAACAGAGCAAAATACCTTATCTGCACTGCACCTGGTCATGCTTTGTTCATCAATGGAATGTATAGATGGCTGAAATGATGTTGAAACTAAAGTCCAAAATTTTCAGACATTTTAATTTCCAGTAATTTATAGATTTAAGCACCCTAGCTTCGGAGAAAGACTTGCTGCATCAGTACAGCTAAAATACTGCCCACAGATATGTTGATGACATTGACAGCATCATTATTGAGCTGCAAAAAAGAGCAGAAGCATAAATTATATCATGAAAGAGGAATGGTTTAGTGGCAAACACGGACTCAAACAGCCTATCAATGATTGATGAGATCCTCAACCTCAGCAATATCAGGCAGTTACACACGAGATAGCAATAGAATTGCAGGATATTTCCATACTCATACTGATGAAGTATCACAATAATCTGTAGAAACTCAGAAGTGTAGAATATTCTTTCCTAAACATGTCCATTTAATAGAGGAGAGTCCAGAAAAGCTAGGAGCCATGAAGTCATAATACACAGAGAAGGTAAATCTCATTTGCCTGATTTTTCTATTTCTCTATGGTTGGAATAGGTTTCACAGATAAAGCATCTATATCCAGACTAATCAGATACTCGTCAGCTCAACTAAGGTAATCCTCAATCCCAAATTAATCAGGTAAGCTACATGGATCCAAACTTGGATTCAAAGCTAATCATATTCTAACACATCAATCAATTTAAGTAAGGTTCAAGCTGGTTAATCGTCCCCAACAGTCATAGACAATGAAGTGCAACCCCCTCTTCTACACGGCTGATCAGAACTCAAAACATATTGACAATAGCAGAGAAACATAACATGTACAACTGCTGGCCGCATTCCATAGTTTGTTATGCCAGTGAGTACGGAGCTTGAGCCTTCTAAGGTTCCTGGGATGGGGAGTGGTTTATCAGGAGGTAGTCCTGTAAAGTATAACCCCCCAACCCCCTACCAGAAAAAAAAAAGATTGAGTTCCATATGATAAATTAAGTTTTCTTCTTTTTTTTTGCTTGCTTACCCATTGAAATCCTTCTTTCTCCTGGAAAGCAGCACCTATTATGCTCTCACCAACATTAGCAATCTGGGATGCTATCACACATATAACTGCTTCAGGTGCATTTATCTGATTCATACAAAGAAAAGGGGAATGATTGGAATATGTCAAAAAAAGCAATACACTAAAATATTGCTACATGGTCTGAATGAAATTAAAACATAATCTGAAGAAACAGCATACAAATGTAGTCAAAATGGGTGCACCTAACCAGTAAACTCTCCACGAATCCTATTCAGAGCGAGGATGCTCTGTTTAGAAGATGAAGAGGCTACCCCTATTTGGAAGCCAGTCACTAGACCATACGGTTTTGCTGATGCACCAAACCTAAACACAACTTTCATGTTGGAAAATGCACACTCTTCCTTAAAAATCAACTTCCTAATTCTTACAGCATACTTTTTCTTAGTTTATTCTTTAAATAGTACATTTGTTTATGTCAAATATAGGAAGAAAGTTTATTATGGGATAAGTTGGACCATAAGCATCATAACAACCCATTTCAAAACTTACAAAATGAACAATGAAGAAATCATCTAAAAGAACTACAAAAAACAAGGTAATCATTCTTTGGAGATAATAGGAGTGACTCCATAATACTAGGTTTCTTCCAAATCTCTTTCGGCAAAGCTACTTCCTTTTTTTGGCAAGGTTTCATAAAAGTTAATCACAACAGTATCCAGAATACTAGCTTCAGAAATAAAAATGGTAATTACAAAAAAAGATAACCTTATTGATGAGAAATAATAGTAAAAAGAAAACCAAAACTTTTCTCAAAGCAGTATGTGGGATTGGGGGCAGAAATTAAATGGAGAATATAAAAATATATGGATCAAGCCAAAACTCTGTTTTTAGATTTTACATTTGACAATTACCATCAGCATTGCCTTTGCTATAACAACACAATCTGAAAATGAGAAACTATGATAATGATAGCATAAGGTTATGTAATGGTGTGATGTTTACCAAAGCAATGTGAGAAAGAGAAAGAAGGCAGGAAAAATGCTCATAATGCTAACGACCATTTTAGTTATACATTTTTTGGTTGCATAATTATTTTCTTATGCTTAAAAAGAATACAAGTCAACCTAAATAAGAATGGATGATACAGATGAAAAAAAAAAGAGTAATGTAAAGCAATAGAAAAGGTTATGCATAATAAAGAGAACATGATAAACAATACCTCACCCAGGATACAACCAATGGAGGCAAGAAGTATAGAGGCCAACAATCCAGCTAGTGTTCCCTCAGCACTGACAGCCCCTTCTGTTCCTCTTGGAACTACCTTAAATGTGGTAACAAGGTACCTGCTCAAGCCACATAAATGTGGAACTATAAAATTCTCATAGTCCAAAAGCAAAACAAAAGATTAAGAAAAGCATCAAAGCATGGTAATCAAATCAAATTTGTTCCTATGGATACAAGCTTCATTAAAAACTGAAACCCTTGAAAATGCAATGATCAAATCGCAAGAAACAATTCCAACCAGCATTACCTAGATTACCAAGTAAAACTCATAAAAAGCCAACTCTCACAAACTATAATCTAACTACAGCAAGGAATTGCTCAACTTGTGTGCATGCACACGTGTTTGGGAGTTTTCAAGAACATGTCTCTTCATATGAAGGATTTTATTTATTTTTCCCTTTTTATACTTATCAGTAATAAAATGTATTATAAAAATGCAATAAACTGGATGTGACTCATATATCAGAAGCACTAAACACATTTTACAGGTAAATGATCGATGAAGATGCATACTACCAATTGTCACTGGCACAGCATAATAACTACATGTTTCTTTTCAAGTGAATGCAAAGAAACTTAAATACACGATCTGATTATGCTAATTGCAAATGCCACCAGCATTCCATTAGTTTGTTAGATTTAGGTACATGTGCAAAGTACACAGGCTTGATGTCATGATCACCTAAATACCATATAGAACCTGCCAGAGAAGAATTAATCTTCCAAAAGCGTTGAGAAAGCAACTTCATAATATCATTATTTACGCTTCTTCTATCGCTCATGCTTTGTTATCTAAATTTTAGACATTTTCTTTTCAAAACTCCTTCTGTTAAAAAGTGTAAACTCATAATGGGAACATATCGCACTCATTCTTTTGAAAATCATCGACAAACAAGAAATGCAAACCTCAAACAGAAAATTATCATTAAAATAAGGTAGTTAATCACTGGAAAGTTTAGTCCATAAAACATATCTCCAAAATAATCAGGCTTTTCTTGCATGGTTCTCACATAGTGATAAACTACAGTTCATGAACACTCCTCCTTGAAAAGGTTAGTACTTAATACATCAATGTAAAGGACACTCCAAGGAATTCATTTACATACACAGGTCTTAATCAAACCTAAGTTTCTTAAATCAGTCCTAGTTTTCTTATCCCAGTAACCTTCTTAAGCACAATAATCCTTGTCTCAAGGTTTAGAAGGATACCCATTAGCACAGTTGCCACCAGTGTTCCAAATCCAGATCCAACTAGATGATCGAACTTCTAAAATTGTAACAAGTAATGCTTCTAAGTTATTTCAGCAAAAACTATCACCTATAAACAATGAAAAACTAAATAAAACTGGCTGATGACTGATGCTATTAAGTGGCGATAGGTCAATGGCATTCAAAGCCACTGAATTCCAAATCCAGCTTAATCAAGAGTGACCAAATCAAAGCCTAAAAATTCAGAATGAACTGCTGAATCCTCACCAAACAGAAAAGAAATACTTACGTAGTTTTTCCATATGCCTTCCCTATCTCACTTGAGACTGTATCACTCAACTTAGTACAGAAACTGGCTACAAAGCCAAGTTGCCAAAGCGCAATAAATGCCCGTCCCCCTGTTCCAAATATTGACAGAAAAGCACACACACAACCAGCAGCACTTGAACCAATCACACTGCCTGGTCCCCTTCTTCCCTTCCTCTTCTCAGCCACCCCTTGAGCTTCCTTCTGAGCCATTTTCACTTTTGTAACTGCAGTTCCCTGACAGCATAAATTAACTGAATCCTGTTAAAAACAAGAATTTGAATGGAAAAAAAAAATACAATGACTAATAAATCACCCTCTAAAACTGGCAATTTGTAACCAATCAGTTGCTAAGAGTAAGCTCTAACTTCTAAAATTCAAATCCTGCACGAAAGAAATACAAAATAATCTATAAGATGAGAGAAAGAGAGAGAGAAATAAAAACACCGCATTATATTTTTCAACCACTTAAAAGAAGTGAAACCATTACAGATTAAACCCAGAAAAGGACCCAACATCTATGGCAGACTGACCAATTAATTATTTCAAAATTAAGTGTACAAAATCTAAATTCTATAGAATCAGAAAAAAGCTCAAGCAACCTAATCATGCATAAATATTATATATATAACTAGAAAAGACATAAAGGGCATAAAATGTATCGCCTGAATCACTAAAAAAAAGGAATTCAATTATTTTAGCCATTAAAAAACCCAACAAAACAAATCACCAAAACCCAACAAAAATAACAAAATACATGCAAGCAAAGATCCAATCTTTTTTTTTTGCTTTATAACTTACAATAACAAAGTAAGACGCAACCAGGAGGAACCCCGAAGCTCCAAAAGCGCGCCAAGTAAGAGTGCCCAGCAAATAAGCAGCAAAAATCCCAGAGAGAGAGAGCCCGGATACCAAAATTGGAGACCCCACAACAAAAATCAACAGATTGCTGAAAAGGGCTGATTTCCAAGTGGGATGTGCTGATTGGATCAAGTTCATAGCGTCTGATAGAACTCCTTGCATTGAGACTGCATGTGGTCTGTGAGGGAGCATTTTCTTGTGGGACTTGAGTGTTGGAAATGTTGGGGTGGAAGTAAGAATTAATGGTTTTTGGGGGTGAATTTGTGATTCGGAGAAGTGGAGAGGAGGGAAGGGATATGGGTGTTTGATGTAGAGGAGCGTCGAAAGTGCCATTTTTATGTTTTTTATGTTCTGTTTGACTTTTGAGTAAAAGCTCAGGTGGAGAAGAAGCATTTAAAAAAAATAAAAATACCCATTGATAATGTTATTTTTCTAATTCATATTTAAAAAAAAAAATACATCAAATTTAAAATAAAAAAAATTCATTAAATATATTAGTGATTTATAATAAATGCTATATTATTAATGATCGATACAGTTATATGTCTATATAAATCATTTAATATCTATTTTATATTTATATATCTTGTATCTAGTGTTGACTTACATATTTATTATTTGTTTGAATGATCTTATATCATGTATTTTAAAAAACTATATATCAACTACGTAATTTGCATCATATACCATTTAATATATATATATACTCGGTTGATAACCAGTTACCAGATCTTTAGAAAAACAAATCCAAAAATTATTGTTTTTTATGTTGAGACTGTAAAATTTATAGACCATAAATTAAAAAACTTGCATACCAAATCATAAAATCAAGGCAAATCAAATTTCAAAACAAAAAATATGGTTTTTTCAAAACCATAAAAAAATCACCTTAACCCTGATTGCTCCAGACACTCCATAAGTCAACAACAACCCTCACAAGTTCACACCTCTATAAGTCACATAAACACTATCCAGAATTATTAGACCCAAACCTATGATGATGAAGCATTTCAAAAAGAAACTCTTAAAATCAATAAATTTATTTGGAGGAATCTTAGTCCTAAAACAACCATTGTTGCTGATATAACCACCCATAATGAACCAATCATTATAAACTAATGCAAATTCAATGCTTATTCCATCTATGAATGAAACGTAGATGAAATGTCTGAATATAATATCATAAACACCTTACAACAAATGATCATCTTACAACAAATGATCATGGCAACCAATGCTTACAAAACCTAAACTGGAACCTCAGATAAAGCTATAGATGAGCTCCTTATAGCTAGATTTTCTGGCCAGTTAAAAGGATGGTGGGATTACCATCTCATTGAAACCCAGCACCTTAAGATCCTTAACTCCATCCAGAAAACTAAAAACCAAATACTCATCTTTGACTCTAATAAAAACATCATCTAAGATGCAGTCTCAACCCTTATTTTAACAATTTCTCTACATTTTGTAAGAGATCATTCTCATCTCAAAGACAAATATATTGAACTCTTTTCCAACCTTTGATGTAAAAAAACTCAATGACTTCCAATGGTACACAAACACTTCCCTCACTCGTTTCATGCTCTGAGAAGATTCAAACCAATCTTTCTGAAAAGAAAAATTCATTGTTGGATTGTCAACCCTTCTAGGATAAAGAGTCAGAAATAAAATTAAGATATTTTTTTCTCCAAAACAACCCCTTATAACCAATTAATATATGGGGAGCTTGTTAGTTTTACCTAAAAGAAAGGTCTCAAGATTTGTCAAGACCTTAAACTTCAAAAACACCTCAAATGGAAAATGAAAAGAGCTCAACAAGAACTATATAGCTTTTGTCAGCAGTTTGATTTGTCTCAACCAAAACCAACTTGTAATGGTTCATACTCTAAACCTACTACCTCAAAACCAAATAAACCACCTCACAAAAGAATAGCCCACAAATATAAAAAACATTTATATACTAAAATCAAACCTTACTATAAAAAGACCATTAAAAAACCCACAAAACCTTTCCAATCAAAATCAAAACTCAAACCAAAATTTGATCCAAAAACATTACCTATTACAAATGTGGTTAGAAAGGTCATGCCTCTAGATTTTGTTGGATCAATACAAAATTATATGAACTATATTTAAAAGAGGAAGTCATTTATCATATCCAAAGCCTTTTGATTGAGACATTTGATATTGAATACAACCTATTAGATCTTTTTGAAGAACTTTTCCAAATAGATGAGTTAGCAACATCCAGTTTTGACTCAGAAACATCAAACTACACCACTCCAAAATAAATACATGTCCTAACCCAAGATCAAGAGTTTATTCAAGCTATCAAAAAGCTTGATGACCTTTAGCTATAAAAAATTTACCTAGACAAACTCTTAAGTTCTTTAAATGGTTTAGAAACACCGTAACTTGTCCAAAAACCAACTTAATTGCCATCAACCAGTACAAGTACATAACCTTACCAAAATTCTCAATAAAAAGAAGAAATCCGAACATGTTATTGCTATCCCACATTTACAATTTGAAATCAAAACCCTTAAAACTAAAATACAAAACCTCAAACAAACTCAACAAAAAGACTTAGCTATTTTACAGCACCTCCTCTCAAAATTAGAAAACTAATCTAATTCTAAACCAGAAACAAAAGACTAGACCCTAAAAAATCATGCATTATCAAGCATGTTCCTGAAGATTTTCTACATGCTTTAACCCAAATTACTTCAAAAATATATAATAAAAATTACATTAATTTTTTCAAATGATTTTAAAATAAACACTATTGTTTTATTTGAAATAGGTGCAGATCTAAATTGTAGTAAAGAAAAAATCGTTCCAAAATAATTTTTACAAAACACTTCTGAAAAACTTTCTACAGCAAATAATACTAAATTAGTTATTGCATAAAAAACTCAAGCATCGGTTTTTAATAATAGGCTTTATCTCAAGAATTTCTTTGTCGTTACTAATGATATTAATCATACTATTATTCTTGGTACTCCTTTTATTGACATGATTACTCCTTACAAAATTAATCATGAAAATATTATTTCAAAAATCAATTGTTGAAAACTTGTTTTTCCTTTCCAATAAAAGCCAAAGACTAGAAATTTAAATTTAATTAAAGTATGTTCCATTCATATTTATTACATCAATGCATTGATCTAAGGATAACAAACTCATCTTATGCATCTCAGAAAAGATATTTTTTACAAAAAATTGAGTAGCAATTAAAAAAATTCTATTTTACAAAAAAAGAATTTCAGAATTTCAAAGCAAGATAGAAAAAAGAATTTGTTCTGATTTAATAAATGTCTTTTGGAAGAGAAAACAACATGTTGTTGATTTTTCTCATGATGATAGTTTTAATGAAAAGCAAATTTCTACTAAATCAAGGCCTATTCAAATGAATGATATATTAGAACAACATTGTCATCTTAAGATCAATGACTTGGAGTCTAAAAGCCTTATACAAAAATCTAGATCATTTTAGTCACGTGCAACTTTTTATGTTAACAAAAATTATGAAATTGAAAGAGATACACCAAGGCTTTTCATAAATTATAAACCTCTTAGCAAAGCTCTAAAATAGATTAGATATCCAATTCCAAATAAAAAAATTTTATTATAAAAATTACATTCTACATTTATATTTTCAAAGTTTGATATAAAGTTAAGATTCTGGAAAATTCAAATTCATCCAAAAGATCGTTCAAAAACTGCATTCATAATTTCATTTGGACAATATGACACGACCAAAAGATTGATGTCTTCTCCCAAGTGCAGGAGTGTCGAAGTAATAAATAACCCGGTAAGACCGGGGTCGAACCACAAGGAGGTTAATTGTATAAATTATAGATAACAATAATACAACAACAACAATAACAACAATAATAATAATAGTGAAGAAGAAGAGGAAGAAGTTGATGAGAACTTTGAGATGGAAGATTAACGTAAGGATTAAACAATGATAACAACAAATGTCAAGGTTAGAGGATCCACTAATGGTATTTCAAACAAGTATAGTATAAAATCTTATTATTCAATTGGAAACCACACACAAAGGAGGTTCCAATCAGATTATAAATTGTTAACATGATTACATTAGTTATCTTATTCGAATAATGCTAATACTTGTAAATGTTGTCAGGCATTCATGATTATAACTTATGTTAACAACAAATCAAGTTCCTTTCATAGCTCAGGTGTCGGTTATACCATACAGTATGGGCTATGAAAGTGCCAAGTATTTGTTGTACCAAATGTTATACAACATAAATCTAGATTAACCATTTAACAAGCAAAGTATTAAAAGTGAACAAGATAACAAATATAAAGCATGTTAGTATCCAACATTAAGGTCCATGTTAAGTTTATATTATACTTATTCTTACACCATTAGTGTACCCTTTTCACCTTGACATAATTAACTTAGCAACACATAATGAAAGAAAGAAACATAAATAAACAAGGGAAGGAAATGAAAAGCATAAGCAAGAAATTAATATAAGCAAAACTTAAGCATTACAAAACATAAAGAGAGAGCAAGAGCATGATCTTGATCTGAACACCAAGATGCCTAAATACATGGCAAATGCCTCCTTTTATAGGCCAAAATTCGGAACTATTGATTTGTTGACTAATTGATGAGTGAGTGGCCACATCTTGACTTGGTGACAATTCTTATCTTCTTGTCTGCCAAAAACGTCATTGATAACGTCATAATTTGAACAGACTTCAATCATGAAAGTTCTAGGGAATTGTCTCATCTTTCCAGGGTAAATATTTGAGATCATTTGGACTTCTAGAACTCGAGATATGGGCTGAACACTGAACAGTGTCTGGGCTGCAGGACAGATTCGGACTTCTTCGTTGTTGCTACAATTTGGACTTGAAAACGGCCTTCGTAAATCTTGGACTCCTCATGAAAGTTGTAGGCCTATGTCTTATCTTTCCATCCATATAAAATAGACCTAAATTCGAGATCTACAGCTCCAGATATGACCCGATTACCGAACAATGTTCCAGTTTGGACTGCACCAACATCTCTTTTCTAAGTTTGGCCATCTCTTTGTCCTTTCAATTTCAGTACTTCAACTCATCAATCAATTCTTTCATTTATGTGATAGGCCTGCATTTAAGATGAACATTTACCATAAATTAAAGGTATCTTATATTATTAGATATGTTATTATAAAACATGCTTTAGTTAAGGAGTTATTGATACTTCAAGTGCAAAATGATGATATAAAACCTTGATAAAAATGCACTTTTAAGTACTAATCACACCCCCCAACCAGCTTATTACTAGTCCCTAGTAATCAAAGCGTTAAAATAGAAAAACTATTTGCAAATTTCACAAAGCAAGGCATTCATCATTCAACTTCCATTAATCTATCCAGATAAACAAACTCTCATTAAATTTTATATATCTGCTCAATACCTCTTAAACAAAATATTATTAAACCTTCCTTTTTATGTGCTCAATGTATGAAAACATAGATGATGGGGCTTTTATTGGAAGAAAACAATATTCTGTTCTAATGTTTAAGGTTAACTTCCTTGGGTTGAGATTATTATCTTCTTTTTTTTTTTTTTTTTTTTCTTTTTCTCTTTTTTTTTTTTTGGTATTTTTTTTTTTCAATATATACATATACTTAAAACACAATGCATCTTTAACCCATGTAACGAGCTTTCGGCTAATGACTCCCAGACCAGTTGGTCTTAGGGCATTAGGTGTTGAGACACCCCTACGAGCTTAGTAACTCGGGTTGCAGATACTGATACGTAGATAGTGCAATGTTTGATTCCCTTAAGCTTTTCTCCTTAACCCATGTAACAAGCTTTGGGCCAATAGCTCCCAAGTCAGTTGACTTTAGGGTATTAGGTGTTAAAACACCCCTTCGGGCTTAATTGCTTAGGTTAGGGAGGCTACGAAACCAAACTTATCTACGCTTTTATTATCATCAATTTTTGTTGTTGTTTTTTTTTTTTTTTTTTTTTAAATTATAGACTATCCTCATCCCTTAGTTGTTACCTTTAACAAAAGAACATAAATAATGTAATAATCCAATGTGCAACCCACAATCATATGTTAAAGTGTGTGTGTGAAAATGAAGGTTTAAGAATACTTGTTAAATGAGTATATGAGCAGAATCAAGTGATAATAATGCGAGAGTTTGTAAACCTGAATATTTCAAGAAGTATTCTAATAGGCCTTGTTATGAATATTGCAAATAACCATTAGAAAATGTTTACTAAGATGCGTCTCAAGAGTCAATAAAATTCCCCCTTACTCTGCCATCCTAGTAATAACAGTTTTGTTAAATGGTTTTAATAATAGCAAAAACAGTTAGTAAGCTTTTTTTTTTTTTTTTTTTTTTTTAATGTCAGCTACTACCCTCTCCCCCCAACCAAAACGAGACATTGTCCTCAATGTCATAAGGTAGAAAGATAGAGTATAGAAGACATCACCTGAAACAACGAACACTGACAAACCTGAAACACACTTAAACAAATATAAGAAATAACAGAACAAAATACTATGCTAGAAATAAAACCAAAAGACACAAGGATTCACAAACGAAGGCTCAAATCCAATCTAAGCTTTTTACGGCTTTCTGGAGTTGACCAATTTATGCGACTCATGGAAGGATCAATTACAGGGGTGAAAGATTGTAGTTTGTCGATCAATTGTTCAGCAGTAGCAGCAGAGATTATGATTTGTCGTGCCGAAGATGTTAGAAATTCCTGTTCCACAGCTTGATCAAGAAAAGACAACAAATTATCATAAAAACCATTAACATTGAGCAAACCTATAGGTTTATGGTGAATGTGAAGTTGGGCCCAAGAGGAAATATGAAAGATCTCTTCCAATGTGCCCAAACCACCTGGTAAGGCAATGAAGGCATCAACATGGTTAAACATTGCATTCAATCGATCAGACATTGTGGAGACCTGTAGTTCCTCTCCAATTGTTCTTCCAATGATGTCCCCTTTTGTTAAAGCTTCAGGGACGACCCCCAAAACTTGACTACCTCCTAAAAATACAGCTATTGCCACACCCCCCATTAACCCAAGGCTGCCTCCCCCATACACTAAATGAATCTTTTTCTCAGCTAGTACCTGACCAAGATGATTTGCTGCTTCCAAAAAAGCTATTTCCTTCCCAGGACTGGATCCACCGAAAACACAAATATTTTTTATGTGATAACTTGAGGGACCTGCCATTTCTACACACTTCTATATCTGTCTAATGTAAGGGTTGAGTAGAAATGAGGGGAAGGAAGAGAAGATTTTATAGATGAGGATTTGAAAAAGCAATCATATCACCTAGATATAGGCCAGCTGGAGTCTCACACTCTCTCTCTCTTTATGTATTTATTTATTTATTTATTTTGAAAAGCATGTGTATGTACAGGTAGTTGTGATTGTGGCTCACATCTTCCCTTGGTTTTACGTCCAAGAACGGCTTAAACGCCCTCTATGGGTCGGGGATAGGCTTCCCATCCAGTTTTCTTAAAAACTGGCAAACAGGGTCTTTTTTAGTCAGATTCCCAAGACTAAGTCGATCATGTTCTTTATGGAATTGTGGCCATAAATCATGAATAACACGATGCACATCTCCACTAGGATGCGTCTCAAGGGTTAATAGAAGATTATCTAAAGACCCCTTACTCAGGCCATCCTTAATGAATTGTATTTTATCTTCACGGTTTATAGATACCATTCCTAAAGAACGACATGTTGCATTACAAGTCCATCTGGCACATCTGTGACAGACTTTCAGTCGTTTTGCACGACGTTTCTTTGCAAAAGTGCTTTTACCTGTTCCAGGCATGTGTGAAATGAAAGAATTGGAGGACTCACCTGATAATCGGACCTTTGCTTCAATCAGCCAGCGAATATCCTCAGGAATTCCATGATTCATTAACAACCTCAATCTTGCACACCTAGCATGGTAAATTTTTGTAATCGCATTCTGAGGCAAAGCGGGAAAGTACTTTTTCAATTTTTCAAGAGTGGTGTCCATTTTCAATGAGAATTGGAGAAGAGATTCAAAGAAGAGAGAAAGAGCCAAGAATTGCACAATGTTTACAAATATCAGTTATTATGGGAAACTGAAAGAACCGACTGAAGTCACGGAGTACCGTTATCCGCCATTTGACCGGGGTGAGAGAGACTAGCAAAACAAAATTCACACCAAAACAAAACACAAAATAATGTGAGAAAAAGAATCATTCTTTATATACAGGATCACTCAATTTAATAGAGTCATTTTCAACTGAAAAATTGTCAAAGTAAACTTTCAAACGATGTCCATTTACCTTGAAAACGTTGCCATTCTTTGGATTCTCGATATCACAGGCCCCATATGGATACACATGTTTCACAATAAAAGGACCGCTCCATCTTGATCTTAGCTTTCCAGGAAATAAATGGAGTCGAGAATTATAAAGCAAAACTTTTTGACCAACATCAAATGTTTTTCTCGAGATTCTCTTGTCATGAAATTCTTTGATTCTTGCTTTATGAATTTTTGAATTCTCATATGCGTCATTTCTTATTTCCTCAAGCTCATTTATTTGTAACTTATGGAGCTGACTGGCATCATCAAGGTTTGAATTGAAAGCTTTAATAGCCCAATAAGCTTTATGTTCAAGTTCCACAGGCAAGTGACAAGGTTTTCCATAGACTAGTCTATAAGGTGACATACCTAATGATGTTTTATAAGCAGTTCGATAAGCCCAAAGTGCATCATTAAGTCTTAAAGACCAGTCTTTCCTATTAGGGTTCACTGTTTTCTCCAAGATTTGTTTGATCTCCCTATTAGCAAGCTCTACTTGTCCACTTGTCTGAGGGTGATAAGGGGTGGCAACTTTGTGTGTGATTCCATATTTCTTCATTAAAGACTCAAATGGCTTGTTGCAGAAATGTGTTCCACCATCACTTATCATGGCTCGAGGGATTCCAAATCGACTCAAAATATTTTCTTTCAAGAACTTTATTACTGTTTTGTGGTCATTGTTTCGACTTGGAATTGCCTCTATCCATTTTGAAACATAATCTACTGCAACTAATATGTACAAGAAACCAAATGATGGAGGAAATGGACCCATGAAATCTATACCCCAACAGTCAAAGATCTCAATGACAAGAATAGGATTTAAGGGCATCATATGACGTTTTGAAATAGATCCCAACTTTTGACAATTTTCACAAGTCTTGCAGAATGCATGTGAGTCCTTGAACATGGTGGGCCAATAAAATCCACTTTGTAGGATTTTTGCAGTGGTCTTTCTTGATGAGAAATGACCCCCACATGCCTCAGAATGACAAAATTTAATGACACTACTTACCTCATTGTCAGGAATGCATCTTCGAAATATTTGATCAGGACAATATTTGAATAAATAAGGGTCATCCCAATAAAAGTTCTTTACTTCATTCAAGAACTTTCTTTTGTCTTGGGTACTCCAATAAGCCGGCAATTGTCCTGAAACAAGAAAATTAACAATATTAGCATACCAAGGCATTGTAGAGACAGAAAATAAAGATTCGTCAGGAAAGTAGTCATCGATTGGTTTGATGTCAGATCTCGAATCTGTTGTCAATCTTGACAAGTGATCTGCGACAACATTTTCGGTGCCTTTCTTGTCTTTGATTGTGATATCAAATTCTTGAAGTAACAAAATCCACCGAACCAATCTAGCCTTAGAATCTTTCTTAGAAAGAAGATATTTCAATGCTGCATGATCACTAAAAACAACAACAGGTGAGCCAACAAGATAAGACCTGAATTTTTCACATGCAAATACTACTGCAAGTAATTCTTTTTCAGTGGTGGTGTAATTCATTTGAGCACTATTCAAAGTTTTACTTGCATAGTAAATCACATAGGGTTTCTTATCTTTTCTTTGTCCCAAGATAGCACCCACGGCATAATCACTAGCGTCACACATTATTTCAAAAGGTAATGACCAATCAGGAGGTTGAATGACAGGAGCAGAAGTAAGCAGGTTTTTAAGTTTAACAAAGGCTTCTTCACAATGTTCAGTCCATTCAAAAATATTATCCTTTGTTAGAAGGTTACTCAAGGGCTTAGATATCACACTAAAATCTTTGATGAACCTTCTATAAAAACCAGCATGTCCTAAGAATGATCTAACATCTTTAACAGATTTTGGCGTTGGCAAGTTAGCAATTAACTCGATTTTAGATTTGTCAACCTCAATTCCTTTGGATGAAACAATGTGACCAAGTACAATGCCGTTTGTTACCATAAAGTGACATTTTTCCCAATTCAGTACAAGATTCTTCTCTTCACACCTGCTCAAAACCTTTTCTAAGTTAGTCAAACAATCATCAAATGAATCGCCAAAAACAGAAAAATCATCCATAAAAATTTCAAGAAAACGTTCAACCATATCACTAAATATACTGAGCATGCATCTTTGAAACGTGGCTGGTGCATTACATAATCCAAAAGGCATCCTTCGATATGCAAAAGTACCAAATGGACATGTGAAAGTAGTTTTCTCTTGATCTTCCAATGCAATTTCAATTTGGTTGTAACCTGAATAGCCATCTAAGAAACAATAAAATTCATGACCTGCAACTCTTTCTAGGATTTGATCCATGAAAGGTAAAGGAAAATGATCTTTTCTAGTCATTGAATTAAGTTTCCTATAGTCAATGCACATGCGCCAACCAGTAATAGTCCTAGTTGGAATTAACTCATTTTTCTCATTCGTTATCACAGTGACTCCAGACTTCTTGGGTACAACTTGGGTAGGACTTACCCATTTGCTGTCAGAAATAGGATAAATGATTCCATTATCTAGAAGCTTAATGACCTCATTTTTCACTACTTCTTTCATATTAGGATTAAGCCTTCGTTGCATTTCTCTAGAGGGTTTAGCATTTTCCTCCAAATAGATCCTGTGTGTGCAAATCAAAGGACTAATTCCTTTTATGTCAGCTATGGTCCATCCTAATGCATTTTTGTGATTTTTCAGAGTTTGTAATAACTTACCTTCTTGATGTGCATTAAGTTTGGAAGAGATTATTACCGGAAAAGTTTCATTTTCTCCTAAAAATGAGTATTTGAGATGGAATGGTAACGACTTCAAATCCGGTTTTGGTGGTTGAACACTTGAAGGTATGGACTCAATTGATCGTGGTGGCAATTCCTCAATTTTCGGTCTCCAACTATTTGCCTTCGATTCTTCCTGAAAATAAACCATTTGCAAATCTTCAGATTCATCAATCTTAATTTCACTGGAAGTGGTTTGAAATTGGTCATGAACTAATTTTTCAGTAAAGTCCACTTCCTGTAAATCATTATCATCTCCAGGTTGCTTGCAAATGTTAAAAATATTCATTTCCAATGTCATGTTTCCAAAAGATAGCTTCATCAGTCCATTCCTACAATTAATCAATGCATTAGAAGTTGCAAGAAACGGACGTCCTAAAATAACAGGAAATGAATTACATGCTTCAACAGGTTGTGTGTCCAAGACAATAAAATCCACAGGATAAATGAACTTATCGACTTGTACTAACATATCTTCAACTATTCCTCTAGGCACTTTTACAGATCTATCGGCAAGTAAAAGAGTTACAGAAGTTGGTTTTAACTCACCTAAATTGAGACTTTGAAAAACTGAATATGGAAGTAAATTCACACTAGCTCCAAGATCAAGTAAGGCTCTTTCAATTTTATGTTCTCCAATAAAGCAAGAAATTGTAGGACAACCAGGGTCTTTATATTTCAAAGCATTATTGTTTTGAAGAATAGCACTTACTTGTTCGGCTAATAAGGCTTTCTTTTTCACATTCAGTTTTCTCTTCACAGTGCACAGATCTTTCAAAAATTTAGCATAAGAAGGAACCTGTTTAATAGCATCCAACAAAGGTATATTGATCCTTACCTGTTTGAAAGTTTCAAAGATTTCAGAGTTGTGATTAACTTTCCTTTGTTTGGTCATGGCATGAGGAAATGGAAGTGCTGGCGAAGAATCAGTCTTTTCTTTGCAATGATCAGATTCAACCCCTTCCTTACCCTCAGAGATTGACTCATCATCATTCTCACAAGGTTCAAGAATGGGTTTTTCAATAACCTTACCACTGCGAAGAGTGATGACTGATTTTACGTGATCTATATGTTGGCTTCCCGAACTACTTGCATTCGCATGGTACTGCCCCTTGGGATTTTGTTGTGGTTGAGATGGAAACTTACCTTTCTTTTGGAAACTGAGAGCAGATGTCAATTTTGCAAGAGTATCTTTAAAATCTGTCATGCTTTGAGCAAGTTGAGTGTTAATTGCCTCTTGCTTTTCCATAAATGCATGCAATGTTTCCTCAAGATTTCTTCTAGGAGGCGGAGCATAAGGAGGTGCATATCCATGAGAATTTTGGAATTTATGGTGTGCTTGAAACGGTGGCTGTGAAGTTTGAGCATTATTGTTCTCACTCTTCCAATTGAAATTTGGGTGATTTCTCCAACCAGGGTTGTATGTTTGCGAGTATGGGTTATGATTGGGCCTTTGCAAACTGTTTAATGCATGAGCTTGTTCATGGAGACATTCTTTAAAAGAAGGCAAGGTTGGACAGTCATTGGTTGAATGTTCGTTGGTTTCACAAATTTGACACACAATGTCTTGAACAGATTTTACTTGACCACTCTTTTTTAATTCTAGTGCCTCGACTTTTCTAGCTAAAGATGCAAACTTGGCTTGGAGGTCATGATCTTCCCTAAGGTTGTACATACCTCCACTAGATGTATGAGGTTGGGTTTTACTTGGTGCCTCATAAGTTCCTGTAGTGTCCCAATTTTGCGCATTTTCAGCTAGCAAGTCTAGGTATTCCATGGCTTCATTAGGGTCTTTATCTTCAAAAGTTCCATTGCACATCAATTCAACCATTTGCCTATCTCTAGGTGTTAATCCTTCATAGAAATGTGAAACTAATCTCCATGTTTCAAAACCATGATGGGGGCAAGTATTAAGCAAGTCTCGATATCTATCCCAACATTGGTAAAATGTTTCTCCTGGTTTTTGAGTGAAAGTGATGATTTGTCTTTTGAAAGAGTTTGTTCTGTGGGACGGAAAAAACTTCTTTAAAAATTGTTGTTGCATTTCATCCCAAGCACGAATGGATCCAGGTCTCAAATTTTGTAACCATGTTTTAGCTTTATCTTTTAGTGAAAAAGGAAAAAGCTTTAACCTAATGGTGTTCATGCTACAATTTGAGTCATTATACGTGTTGCAAACCTCCTCAAATTCCCTTAAATGCAAGTATGGATTTTCTAAATCTAAGCCATGAAAAGAAGGTAAAAGTTGAATAATGCCTGTCTTAAAATTAAAATGAGATGCATCAGGAGGAAAAACTATGCATGAAGGTGCACTTGTTCTTGTGGGATTCATGTGGTCTCTAAGAGTTCTAACCCGAATATTCTCATTATTCTCATTGTGAAGCGATTGGTTATCTTCTTCGGCCATATTTTCTGAAAATGATGAGGATACCCTACAAAGTCTACCACTTAATGTACGTGACCACACTCTCATGCACGTGAAAGAAAAGAATAAAAGGAAGAAAAGAAAGAAAAGGAACCAAAACAAAAGAAAAGAAACAAAAGTTAGATAAAATGAAAAGTGAAAAGAGAAAATAAAATAAATACTATAATTTGTACAAGAATTTACCTCCCCGGCAACGGCGCCAAAAACTTGACACGACCAAAAGATTGATGTCTTCTCCCAAGTGCAGGAGTGTCGAAGTAATAAATAACCCGGTAAGACCGGGGTCGAACCACAAGGAGGTTAATTGTATAAATTATAGATAACAATAATACAACAACAACAATAACAACAATAATAATAATAGTGAAGAAGAAGAGGAAGAAGTTGATGAGAACTTTGAGATGGAAGATTAACGTAAGGATTAAACAATGATAACAACAAATGTCAAGGTTAGAGGATCCACTAATGGTATTTCAAACAAGTATAGTATAAAATCTTATTATTCAATTGGAAACCACACACAAAGGAGGTTCCAATCAGATTATAAATTGTTAACATGATTACATTAGTTATCTTATTCGAATAATGCTAATACTTGTAAATGTTGTCAGGCATTCATGATTATAACTTATGTTAACAACAAATCAAGTTCCTTTCATAGCTCAGGTGTCGGTTATACCATACAGTATGGGCTATGAAAGTGCCAAGTATTTGTTGTACCAAATGTTATACAACATAAATCTAGATTAACCATTTAACAAGCAAAGTATTAAAAGTGAACAAGATAACAAATATAAAGCATGTTAGTATCCAACATTAAGGTCCATGTTAAGTTTATATTATACTTATTCTTACACCATTAGTGTACCCTTTTCACCTTGACATAATTAACTTAGCAACACATAATGAAAGAAAGAAACATAAATAAACAAGGGAAGGAAATGAAAAGCATAAGCAAGAAATTAATATAAGCAAAACTTAAGCATTACAAAACATAAAGAGAGAGCAAGAGCATGATCTTGATCTGAACACCAAGATGCCTAAATACATGGCAAATGCCTCCTTTTATAGGCCAAAATTCGGAACTATTGATTTGTTGACTAATTGATGAGTGAGTGGCCACATCTTGACTTGGTGACAATTCTTATCTTCTTGTCTGCCAAAAACGTCATTGATAACGTCATAATTTGAACAGACTTCAATCATGAAAGTTCTAGGGAATTGTCTCATCTTTCCAGGGTAAATATTTGAGATCATTTGGACTTCTAGAACTCGAGATATGGGCTGAACACTGAACAGTGTCTGGGCTGCAGGACAGATTCGGACTTCTTCGTTGTTGCTACAATTTGGACTTGAAAACGGCCTTCGTAAATCTTGGACTCCTCATGAAAGTTGTAGGCCTATGTCTTATCTTTCCATCCATATAAAATAGACCTAAATTCGAGATCTACAGCTCCAGATATGACCCGATTACCGAACAATGTTCCAGTTTGGACTGCACCAACATCTCTTTTCTAAGTTTGGCCATCTCTTTGTCCTTTCAATTTCAGTACTTCAACTCATCAATCAATTCTTTCATTTATGTGATAGGCCTGCATTTAAGATGAACATTTACCATAAATTAAAGGTATCTTATATTATTAGATATGTTATTATAAAACATGCTTTAGTTAAGGAGTTATTGATACTTCAAGTGCAAAATGATGATATAAAACCTTGATAAAAATGCACTTTTAAGTACTAATCACAATACGAGTGGAATGCTATGCCAATCAAACTAAAAAAATGCTTCTTCTTAATTTTAAAGAATCATGAATGATATTTTCAATGCATATTCAAAATTCTGCATTGTATACTTTGATGATATTCTTATCTTCTCAAATTCTATAGAACAACATTTCAAACATATTTTTATATCGCAAAGAAAAATGATTTAGTTGTTTTAAAAACAAAAATTTCTCTTTTTCAAACTTGTGTTTGTTTTCTTGGTCATCATATCTCCCAAGAAACTATTACACCTATAGAGAGATCCCTTACTTTTGCTAGTAAATTTTCTGACAAAATCTTAGATAAAACTCAACTACAAAGAGTTTTAGGAAGTCTTAACTATGCTCTAGACTTCTATCCCAATATGAGTAGAATAACAAAACTCTTATATGATAAACTAAGAAAGAACCATGTTTCTTGGTCTGATGAACATATTAGAATCATTCGACAAATTAAAAAATAGGTAAAAATAGGTCCAAGAGATTCCTTGCCTACACATTTCCAATCCTTTAACTCTCAAAATAGTTGAGACAAATGCCTCAGAGTTAGGGTACCCGTATCCTCAAATAGGTTCAAAAAAACAAAGAATGAATTCTTCAATTTACATCTACACATTAGAATAATTGTTAAAAGAATTATTCTACTATTAAAAAAGAAAATATTTTTATTGTGTTATGCATTATGAAATTTCAAAGCGATTTACTAAATCAAAAATTCCTTTTATTTATTAATTGTAAATTTGCTAAAGAAGTTTTACAAAAAGATGTTCAAAATATTGCTTCAAAACAGATTTTTACTCAATGGAAAGTTATATTAAGTATTTTTTATTTTGGTATAGAATATATAAAAGGAGATACAAATTTTATTCCTAATTTCCTAACTAGAGAATTCCTTCAAAACAGATCCCGATGCCTCCCAAATCCAAATCTAGAAACAAAGGAGGTAAAGACCCACAAACAAAGTCCGAGTCTACAAAATGTCAAAACCCTATAATACTACTTACATAAGCAATTTCCTCTACAAAACCTATCAAATCATGGTATGAAGTGGTTATCAAAGAAGAAGAAGAACGTTCTTTACAAGTAAAAAATTAGGTAGAATCCCTATCCAACTCACCAGAATTACTTCTGGCTTTACAAGCTTTTACAAGAAGTAATCCGAGGAAGAGAAATCTTCCTAGACAAATAAATACTCCAAACCAATTTCCAAAACCGAAGCAGGATCTTCCTCTCAAAAATCCTTGCTTCATTATAATTCAAATTTTACATTCGATCTATCTCAAAAAGTTTTAAAAGAAAGATCTTATTATATTGAAAAATTTATCAAAATATTTTGACCATCGAAAATGGATTTTTCCATCACGATCCTTTTATTGCAACCACAAAAATCTTCCCTCCAAATTGGTATTTCAAACCATGAGACTTATCCAAATCCCAATATTATTACATGATAATACTTGAAATAATAGGATCTGCTAAATTCAAACATTTCAAACTACAACTAAACTATTCCCAATATGTTTACTTCACATGTATTATCCAAAATATTCTTCATTTTTCTGATTGAAAACAACCTCTTCTCCAAACAATCCAATTTCCAATCAGCTACGATGTCAAACTTAGTGATTTCATTGCCTGTTCTTATTCATACTCGGATTATCAACAAGCATGGTTCGATGCGTTTTTTCTTCAAAATAGTAAAGGTAGCCATTCTTGGCTATTCTATTTCAATAATTTTATCATGACTTCAAATTTACCAAACCGGTTCCTTCAATGGTGGGATTACTTTGATTGTATTTACAAAGTAATAAAACCCCACCTTTTTATTGAAATAACTACATTTATTTCAAACAGAATTTTAAACTTTTAGAAAATGAGAAGAAATTTATGTCAATTCTCATGTTCTATTCCAAATTCTTTGTTTCTTGGGTCTGTTCTTGGTATTTTGACTATAATTACCAACATGGATATCCCATCCTCATAAAAAGATATAAAGTAAAATGGTGAGACTCATTTATAGCAAAAAACAAAAGTTCAAAAGTTATTGTAATAAAATGACTTTAACAACACTAGAAGGCCCAAATTATAGACCTAATTCCTCAATCCAAATTTATAGCCCGAAGATCTCATGCTTTTGCTCTTCTTGCCTCAATCAAATATGAAGAAAAGTATTTTAAGATCATGAAACAACTGTTACAAAGCATGAAAGACTTCATCTTCAGGTTTCATTGTTGGCCTAGTTGATGACAATGAAAATGATTGTTATGGAATTTTTTCTCCTGTACAAAAATAATATGCACTTATTGTAAAAAGAAAAAAAAAGTATTTTTCTAGGCCCATAAATATTTTGGCCCATTCTTAAATCTTACTGGCCCAACTCTTACCTATCGACATAAGTGGTTAAACTAGTCAAATTCCAATTTAACTTTTCAAAATGCTGACCCTCCCTACTTGGAAAGGATGACAAACAACAACATGTGACTTTTAAAAGTTGACCCCCACTTGTAAAGGATGACAAACAATAAGCAGACGACTTTTTTAACTTCTTAAAAAGCAAATCATTTGCTTTATGAAATTTTTTAAAAACTAGTGTAACAGCCCGGCTCAACCTTGCCATATATTGTCCGCTTTGGGCCTTACCGCCCTCACAGTTTTGTTCCTGGTGACGCGAGCCCACTTTTGAGCCTGACACCCCAAAACATGTATGATAAGTTGGTAACCAACACTCTTAATAAGGCCAGCTACCACTCCCTCACCCGCCGATGTGGGATATTACAATCCACCCCCCTTAAAGAGCCCGACGACCCCGTCGGCACAATCAAACAGCCAGTGAGGTCGGCTCTGATACCAAATGTAACAGCTCGACCCAACCTTGCTATATATTGTCCGCTTTAGGCCTTACCGCCCTCACGGTTTTGTTCCTGGTGACGCGAGCCCACTTCTAAGCCTGACGCCCCAAAACGCGTATGACAAGTTGGCAACCAGCACTCTTAATAAGGCTAGCTACCACTCCCTCACTCGCCGATGTGGGATATTACAGCTAGTCTCAAACCCCTCTATATAAATAAGCTTTCCCCAAGCTTGAGGGGCAAAACCAATAAAAAGTGTTCATCTAAAGTTATCAAAACCTCTCATTTTGTAATTTCTTGTAACCTTCTGTATAGCTCTCTAATATCCTGTAAACAGATCCATATTTTTGGATCCAAACCAAAGAACTTATATCTCATACACTGTTATCTATACAAATTTAAATAAGATTAATTTAAATCTCATTTCTATATATATATATATATATATATATATCAAATTCTTTTTATTTTGTATTTACATTTATGCAAAATTAAGTATGCTTTGTGTTTGTTAGAAGATCATGTCATTCCTAGACTTGCCTCTTCATTCACATCAGAAATTTATTTTATTTTTATTTTATAGTTTTGCTCTATTTTAAAATCAAGTATATCGACTGGAAACCTGTGACCAGATCTTTAGATCATTCTTAGGTGTAACAATGTAACATATATGTTTTTATTTTCTATTGGTATCAGAGCCTATTGGGATTTGGATAGTATTGTTACACAAGATTTTAGAGACTTGGTTAGAAGAGAGAACCTAAAACGAATAAATAAATACTATAGATTGTTGTAAGTCCCATTTATGAGTGATGATAGGATAGTAAATCCATATAACCTATATTTTGTTATCTAAGTTATCTTTTAAACCATGGATTCTTTTTTTTGTAGGACAACTTCTATTTTAGCTTCCTCTACTTCTTATTCTAATGAAAGTTAAAAGGTTATAAATAGTGAAGACGTTACAATTGAAGATTTTAGAAAACAATATTGATAATTAAAAAATTCTAAAGGTTCAAAAGAACCAAATTTATCAAACTTCTTCTTTCAATCTTTTCAAAATTGATTTTACAATAAAAACTGAAGAAAAGGATACTCAACTTACAAAACCCAACTTCTTTCCTAAAAATCTTTATAAAAACACATAAATAGAAGTTATAAATATATTCATATTGAACTAGTACAGGTAGGAATAAAACCCCTTACTAAAAAAGTACTAAACACATTTATTTTAGTTGTCCTAAAAGATGTTAAATTCCAAAATTTCCAAAATTCTTTACTCAGTTTCATTAAATCCAGTTTATAAAGTGGCCCTATTTCTTTCAATTGTCATCTAAACCTTACCATATCCCTTAAAGATAAAAACATCCTACAAAGTATGATCTTACAAATAAAAACTGATAATTACAACATGTTTGAAGGATCAATCCTTGTACCATTAATCTTTAAGATCTATTACAAAACTATGTTTTCTGCCTTTTCAAGTAAACATAAATTCCAATTCCAAAAAGATGAAACCTTATTTCTCCAAACAAACCTTTCTAGATAAAACACAGTTGTACCTAAATCTATAGAATGAAAAGATGTTACCCTACCAGAAGAATGGATCCTTGAAGGTGCCACCCAACCTAAGCTTATTCAACTACCACAACCAAATATCCAATTAAAGGTTGTGAAAAACACTTTTTTGACACGACATGAAATATACAATATAAACTCAAATCGTAAAATCATAAGTAAAATATTTTAACTAATTATATATTAACAATTTCAATCAAGTAGTAATTAACAATATAACACAATTAAAATAAAAATAAAAATAAACAATAGAAAAGTCCAAACACCTTTATTTTATTCACATTGATTCCTCTACTTCTTGGACAAATCGACCCACTTACTTCGTCATTTACAATAAACGAGTCCCTTCAAATTTTGATAGACCATTTAACATTAATTACTCTAAGGGTCAAGACTTTTATTTTATATATTTTCCAGCTAAAACAGAGTAATATATCAATTGATATGCTAATAGTTTATATAAGAAATTGTGAAGAATGAATAGGTATTTTAATTTTACGAAAATGAAATCCACAAATAACTTGTATCATTAAAACAATTATAATAATTATAGTCAAAATCAAGCTCTTGATTATCAAATTGCACAAGTTTTGCAAGATATAAATTTAAAACAATGAAAATGTTAAGGTACATTTTACCAGAATGCATAATTTTATATGTTTTTCAAACTCGTAAAATCGGTCCTATTTTACCGAGTTTGAACGAGTTTGACCAAGTGTGACCAATTTTACTAGTTTTTGAGTTTTAATCTGATTTGACACGTTAGATACATGTTGACTCGTAAAATCATAAGATTTTAAGAGTCAACTCGCTTTTTTGACAACATTGATCTAACTTAAACACATAACTCAGTATAGTGATGGTAAAGTTAAACTATCCTTCCATAGAACATTAACCAGCTCTAGGTTCTTAGATGAATCTTCTACATCAAGTATAATAAATCTTGGAAGAATTTTTAGATTCCTTCAGTTATAAATATGCCTTACCATACAAACTCATTTAAGAAATCGACCTCTGATATTCCTAGCACTAGTTTCCAAAATGTCGATTATACCATAAAGGTACTCAAACTATTATATTTAAACACTAACCAACCTTCTCCTCCAACCTCTCTAACGTTCTCATCTGTAACTAAGAACATCTAAAATGAGCTGAATGTTCTTGAAGCAGATTTTGTTGTAAATAAAAAATATTTTATTAATGATTTTATAGCATCCATAATGCTGAGAAAAGATCTTGACTTTTCAAAACTTTCATGAATGAAAGACATGAAATAAAAAAATATTTTTATAATTTCATTACATTACATAAAGTTTAAATTTTATTTTTTGACTAGTTTGAATTATTCTATATAACTGAACATCACATTGCATATCCATTTGCAAAATATGCATGTCCTATAACATCTAGAAGGAAAACTCCTATTTGAGAACTTGCTAGTGGTACTTCCATTGAGTTTGAACATCCACCTTTAAGAAACCTCGAAATCCCACATAACAATCAGACTATAGATGTTGCCCCTTACAAAAATTCAAATGATGATATCACCACAAACATCAAACATATTATCTAGCATAATAAATTTACTAATACCAACCTCAATATCATAGGAGAGTAATTGACCAGAATAGAAAAATAAATCCAAAAGACTATTCTCAAACACATAAATCCAGTATAGTGATGGTAAAGTTAACTATCCTTTCATAGACGATCAACCAATTAATGGTTCTCGGATGAATCTTCTACATCAAGTATAATAAATCTTGGAAGAATTTCTAAGATTCCTTTAGTTATAAATATGCCTTACCACACGAAATCTTCTAGAAAATCAATATATGATATTCCTAGCACTAGTTTCCAAAATGGCAATTATACCACAAACATACCAAAACTATTATATTCAAACTTTGACCAACCTTTACCTCTCCAACGTTCTCATCTGTAACTGAGAACATTCAAAATAAGCTGAATGTTCTTGAAATAGATTTTATTGTAAATAAAAAATATTTTATAATGATTTTTATAGCAACCATAATGCCGAGAAAAGATATTGGTTTTTCAAAATTTTTATGAAAGAAAGACATGAAATACAAAATTGTTTTTATAATTTCATTACATTAGAAACACACACACGATTAAACTACAGGATGTAATCTTCCTTTAAATATTTCATGATGATTTATAAATAAATAGTCCTAGTGTTATATTTTCTTTAACTTTTAAATTATTAAGTGGTAAACATCATTAACATATATTACAAAGAAACTAAGAGGTGAGGTAAAATTATTGTGCATTCATGTATTATGCACTCTCTCATGTATCATTATGGATTGGATTGGTGATTTTTTTTTCATTTTGATTCCTAAAGTTTTTTTTCCTTGATTGAGTCCTTAAATTGAAAAATTTAAAGGCAAATGCTTCCTATTTATTAACCAATGGCAAAATTGAAAGAAGGAGGACCAAGGTGAAAAAAAAGCATTAAAAATAGTTGGTGGGTTCAAAATTGAAGCCAAAAGTTCATTTTTGTCTTTCAATTTTTAAAATGATTTCTTTTTAGTCCCTTAGGTTTTTTGAAATTCAATTTTTGTATAAAACTTTATTTTTATTATTTTTTAGTATATGATTTGAGAAATAGTCGTTGCATTTCGATGATAGAGAGAAAAAGTTTTAGTTGACACCGATTTCAACCCCCAAAATAGTTGATTTTGGTGTCAAATGGTTTCATTCAATAAGAATAGTTCTTTTGGGGTGTTATTTTCCATCAATATCGCATGATATGGTAGATTTAGTCTTGAGAAATGTTTTGGATTCAGGTTTATTTTGGTTTTTCTAACCGATTTTTGGATTGTTTAAAGCCACAAATGGGTTAATCAAGGTGTCTAGGGTAATCAGTCTGGTTCCTATGTTATAGTATCCAACACTTGATTTTAGTTTCTTGCACCATATAAATCGTATTAATAATTTTTGTGAGTAATTTTGTATTTGGGGTTTTTGTTATTTCCTTTCTACATCATTTAAAAAATCTTAACTTTCTACATCAATTCATATATTTTTTTGAACTCAAAATAATCAAAACTACACTTTAAACCTTCATCCATTTACTTTATGAAATCAAAATCAACAAAGTTATCAATCTCCTAATAAGTAATACAACTAAGAAAGAAGAAGATTAGAACTACGAGTGCTAAACGGAATTGACAAGAGTAGATCAACACTTCCTGCAATAACAAATATGGATATAGTTTCAACAATGAACAAGATCTGGTTAGATTTGATATTTTTATGAACATGCAAAGTTGGAATTAAAGAAATATTAAAATCAAAATTTATCTAGATTTTTTTGCTGAAAACACTTACATGTACATGAAAAAGAATTACAAGACTCAAGGAAAACAAATCTGGTGGTGGTTTTTATAGATCTTGGTCGTGGATGGTGGTTTGTGTAAATATGGTATAGGTTTTATGGGTTTTGCAATCGTTTTTGGCTACAAAAAAGAAAAAGAAGAGAAAACAGTATAGGAACAAAGGTTGTCCAAAAAAGGAAGCGGTTGGTGAAGAGGCTGAAAAATATGGATGATGAGAATAATCATTCACTTGTTTCTTATGGGAGTAGAGAGGAGAAGAGAAAGGCATATTTTGGTCAACAAAAAATTAAACTGTCTTTAAGCTTCAATTCCTTTTTGCACAATAATCTTAAAAGCTTGCTTCTAATTAACCTGTTGTTAGACCATATTTTTAACATGGATCCCATAACATAATCTATTTTTTAATGATTACCATACACTCATTTATATTGGTCAAAACCGCACCATATTTTCTACCACCTAAACAAACATCTTTGTAGTTTTGAATCTGCTTCTCATTTGACAAACCCAAGTTTACTTCTTATTACCATTAAAAAAACCAACTCCTGACAAAAATAACCTCATCTCCCCTCCTGCATCAACAAATCAACAGTCTTTCTCAAACACATGGTGCAAACTGATCTGAGAGATTTGATTGAGTTTGTAGAGAAGACCCAAAGAGAAAGCAGAAACACGAGCCACCTGAAAAACGTCAAAAAATAACTAAATTAAAAAAATATACCTACAATAAATCAATGTTAAGATCGGGGTGATTTTAACTTTTGATTTTCTTGTATTTTGAGGGAAACAAATAGAGTGGTGGGTGAAAAAGATTACCAAAGTGAGAGTACAAGTGTTAGGGTAAGGTACAAGAGGCGATGCTATTGGAGAAGAAGAGAGCATCCAATTCCAAATTAATGGAAACTTTGTTTCTTTACAAAGCCCTAGATTTTGATTTCTTTTGGACTAATGTTAGACTTTTTGTATTTTGTGATCACTCTATAAATGCCTCTTTAATTTAGTATGCCTTGTTGCCATAGAGCTTTTACATTTCATAACTCCAGTTGTTGGATGTAAAAGGTGTTTGAAAGTGTGGTAGCAATTATTTTTCAAAGTATTTTTTGCTCGAAAATGTATTAAAATAATATATTTTTATATTTTTTAAAAATTATTTTTGAGATCAGCACATCAAAATGATCTGAAAATACCAAAAAAATAATTTAAAGTAAAGAAAAAATGAAATAAAAATCATTTTTTTTCAAAAATACTATGGGCAGTCAATTAGAGTGCTAAGGGATCACTCGAACAAGAAATATTATGGTTGTGGTTAATTTTAAAAAATAATTTTTGTTCTTCATCCCTAATTTTGTTATTCATTCTTAATAGCTTTTTATCACTAAAATTAAGTAAACATGTTTGTTACATACAATATCTTCATGAACCTTATTTGTTTTAAATTGAAAATATTAAAATGAATGAATTAAATAAGTTTTTTTATAATATAATTTGAAGTTATGAACTGATGTAACTATATTATTCGATAGTTTCACCCACATCTACCTAATGTTTTGTCCATGTTTTATATATAAAATACCTTGATATTTTTTGTTTTATATTTTGAAGGCACTTTTGGATGAAAGATGAAAAAAGGAGTAATTGGAGGTAATTGGCAGATTTGATGTTCAGTCGATGTTTTGTGCAGAGCGTGAGTTCTAGAGATCAAAATAAAGTGATTCCAGTGGCACTAAAAAGCTAACATCCATACCTTTCTGGAAATTTAATGCAAGAAAAGTAAAAAGAGAAAGATCATGGAAATCACATCCTGCAAAGTCAAATCTCGCATTCTGACAGTGTTGACCTTTGGCCATTTCAAATTTAATATCTGGAGCTACAGAAGTCCAATTGATGCAAACTCAATTGTTTTGGATTTCTAGCTCAAATACCTATCAACGCTCCAAATTTCAGCAAAAAAACATGTCATATGAGGGAGATATGATGTTTCAAAGATGACAACTGAATTCTGCCACCAAACAGGTTTCGTGAAGAAACAAGTCCAAATTACATTCCGAAGCATCTAAACCGACATCCAAGTTTTTATATCAGCAATTTAGCTCCTCCAAGTCAGAGCTTGAAGATTTCATGCAAGGCTATTTCTCCTTTTTAGGGAAAATAGTTATTGAAGTACTTAAATGTAAACTGCCAACTTAAGGAAGGACTATTTTGTAAAATAGAAACTAGGGTTTCTTAGCATATAAAAAGAAAGAGAGAAGGGGCTGGCAGCCAGCAGAAAAGAGGGAGAGCAGAAGGAGGCAGCAGCCAGCAAAGAATAAACACAAATTCTCTCCTCTACAAACCCAAAAATCATGCTCTCTTCAATCTTTAGAAGTAGTTGTTCAATAGTTATGCAAGGCTAAGCTCTTTTCTTGGTTGCAAGGACGCAAAAACCTTCGGATTTCAAGAACCGTGAGATTTATTCTTCCTTTTATTTTCAGTTTATGTTATGAATGATTATGATTGTTTTCCTATGCATATTTCCTATGATTGTTGTTGATGATTGCTAGAGCGGACTCTAAGTTATTGTTGTAAACAATCCATTGCTAAGTTTAATATCAAAACCAGAGTTGTGATATATGAACTTGTGAAGCAACTAAGCTTGATAATTGTGGCGGAACTACGTTATTGAACTTAGGGAGAACATTTGAACAAAGTGACACAAGCTGCGGACAACTTGTATGTTAAACTTGATGAAATTATCTAGTTCTTAAAGCTGTCATTAAATTGAATCATTAGTGCGGACACTTTGATTGTTTGTTGGTTAGGATTAGTTATACGGCGGATCCGTTAATTAATCAACGTTAAGAAAAGATAAAATTTCAGAACATAAACTGCAATTTTCGTTTCAAGGATCGGTTCTAATTTCCGTTGGTGGATGTGTGCTTGCGACCAAGGTTTGTTTTCTTGATTAATTTCGGTTTCAATTGATTTTGTTTGCTAGTTTAATTTCTTCCATAGTTTAGATCATCACAAATCAAAACCCTTCAATTGCATAACGTATAGCATAAAAATCTGAACTAAATTTTCCTCGTGGGATCGACCCCTTGCTTGCTCTATACTATCTTGTGTGTTGTGTTTCAAGTTAGGGTAATTAATTTGTGCGACCGCGACATCGCAACATGAACTTACTCTGATTTTTATAATCATTTTTATTATCAACATCTTTAATAATAGTTTTATCAAACACTTTTGAATTGTTTTTTTATTTAATATTAATTTAAATAACAGTTTTAACTATACACCAACTAATAACAATTAAAAATATTTTCTGACAACATAAATTTTTTTCTTAAATTTCAAGTGTAAAAACTATTATATTGTCCAACATACACTTAAATTTAAATACAAGATTTCAAATATTTTTTTTTCTTTATTGTGCAAGGATGAATATTGTTAGACCAAACATTCATTTTCATTGACATGCTTATTAAATAAGAAAGTTACTGTATGCATAGAGAATATTTATGGTGTTTGTAAAGTAATTACTCATTTTTATTATAAAAAAAGATAAAAAGAGAGAGAGAGAAAAAGAAAATTATAAAAATATATTTATTATTTATGATGAGTGCATTTTTAGTTTTTTCTTTCATTATTTATGTATTTCTGTTCAAAGTGAGTTTAAAGAATTACTATTTATATTTAGTTGTTGAATACCATAAAATTTTCTTTATGCACTTTTTTGTCATGGAACTCTAGATCATTCATAACATTTTTTTTTTACATTGATTGAGATTAATGTATCTTGCTGGGTCTTTAAGAAAACCACTAATCTAATTAATATTTAACATTACATAGTAAATTAGCTAACTAGTTTACAAGCTTGGGGTATGTTGTGAATCAAATTAATTTTTTTTAAATATAACAAAAAATATTCAGATCATAGAGAATTATTTGATATTATTAGTAAATCTGATCTGCGGATCAATCTTCAAACCTTCAAATTCATTTTCTTTCTTAGCTTAAATTTAAAATTAAAATGCATAAGAGTTGATCCAACATGACCAAGCCGATATAAAAATAACTTAATCTACCAGTAAAAATATTTTGAGGATAAAATTGAAAAATAAAATAATAAAACTAATATGAAAAACCTCTTAATTTGATTTTTTATCTCGCTTGGGTTTAAAATTAAATCGTGAATAATTATTAAAAAAATTTAAGGATAAAATAAAAAAAAATTAGGAAAAAGGGGGTTTGAATTGAAAATAAAAAGCTTTCCCAAGTTTTTTTATTTTTTTTTATTTTGTAGTATAGTAGGGTAACTCTAATTGAAATATGCTCCACCTAGCATACAAAATCACTAGCTACTCAATGCATGGAATCCAAGACAAAAAATAAAATGGGGTACCTTCTCTGTCTCGAGACTAAAATCCATCTGATATGCATTCAACTGGAAATAAAAAATAGAAGAGTAAATTTTAAATTAGCCCCTATAATTTTTCAAAATGAATTGAATAGCATCTTTAGGTTTAAAATATTAATTAATCCCTAAACTAGTGTTGATCATGCTTAATTTAATATTTATTTGCTAAAAAAAAGTCTTATTTTCTCATCAATATCCTCATATTACCTAATCTTTTTTATTTGTTAAAAGAACAAAATAAATTAAAAAAGAACATGAAATGGGTGAAAAGAATCAAGTGACAAATATATTTAAAATTTTTGAGACTAATTAATTATTTTAGGAAAAAGAGACTATTTGATTCAGTGTTTAAAATAACAGGGACTAATATATAATTTACTCAAAACAGAGCCCCATCTTATCAGTTAGATGTAACAAAGAAGCAGGGAGGAGAACGGCAGTAAGGAGTTAGAGAAGAGAGTGAAGTGCATGTGAAAGAGGGAGGAGAGGAGAGGAGAATGGCAATGCTTTGTGCCTCATCTTCTTTTACTACTTCAACAAAACCCTCTTCTTCTTACTCAACAAAGAATGGAACTAGTATTAGTCCCAGCCCTTTTGTTGTTGGGTTCTCTTTTTCACAGTCATGGTTTTCTTTGAGTAATAGCAGGCGTGGTTTCGAGGTTCGGTGCGAGAAGAAAGACAAGAGCGTCGCCACTCGCGTTCCTCTTGACCAACGCTGGTTGTTTGAAGAATCTGAAATTAATGGCCCTGTAATTTCCTCTCTTTCTTTCTCGAGTTCGACTGCTACTAATTAAGTTGAGTTCTTTTGATTTATAATTGAATCGGAATAAACCCAAAGTTATGTTTATGAAATCTAATGCAAGTTGGGCAACACACATTCCATCATGATTGATTGCAAACATTCTATGCGGCTAATTTTATGACAGGTATTTAAAGAATCTGAGATGACTGTAACTTCTTTTTATCTTCTAACCTGCTCTACCATCCACTCCGTCATATCTCCTGTATTTTTTTTCCTTAAAATTTTTTCGATCTCTTCAATTCTGAAAGGCAATAACAGAAAATAAATTGTGAGATTGATGCATGATGGGAATTTGTTAGTAGCAAGGACTAATGGGAATTTGTAGTTTGGCCAGCTATACTATGTTTGATCTGCAACCATGGTTGTATTTAGCCTGTGATGAAGATCCCAGAGTATGCACTAATTAATGGCTGCTGGGGGTATTTTTAGAGATAGGAATATGACAACAGCTCTATTCTACCATTCCCAGTAAATCGCCCCCTGAAGGGGTGCGATTTCAAAGTGTACGAAAATCTCAGATTTATTAAGTTGTGAAATCAATTCTGAAGTGAATTGTTGGATCCGAACGTGAGATTTGACAAAAATTGTAGAATTGAAATCAATTCTAGTCAAATCTTAATCTTCCAAACAGCCTTTTGTTTGATGTATGAACATTTTGTTTCTTTTGTTTATCTGGGTGTTTTTTTTTTTGTCTATTAAACGAGAAAAAAAAACTGTTAATTTGGTTTTTTTTTTCCCAGATTTTTACTAAGGTCTGAGTCCATTGTAAATTTTTTATGGTGGTTCTTGATGTTTGCTTTTACTTGATTACAATGATAATTTTGTTTTGGTTTTATTTCAAATAGGATATTTGGAATACGACATGGTATCCTAAAGCTGCAGATCATATTAACACAGAGAAAACTTGGTACATTGTTGATGCAACTGACAAGATTCTTGGAAGACTGGCATCAACAATTGCCATTTACGTTCGTGGAAAGAATTTGGCCACTTACACTCCTAGTGTGGACATGGGGGCTTTTGTGATTGTGGTATGTGGATTGAATAAGTGCCCATTGCCAATGCCTTCTTTTTTTCAATCATTTGCAATGAATTTTGACTGCTTAATGTATGAAGTTGGTGGTTTTTGTTGTTTTCAATTGGATTGTTCAGCGATATGTTTTCTTATTCTGTTACTTTATTTTGCATTTGATTAGTTTCTTCTAGGTGTCCTCAGTGCTCCTGGTATGGTTTCAGACCTCATATAGCTTTCTGTCTATTGCATTTTTGCATCAGTTGCTAAATGTTGATTGTCATTCAGAAAAATCTTGTTAAATTGTGGTTTATTTACTAATTTTATCATCATGGCAGCATAACATATGTATCTAAAATCTTTATTGATAAGATCATTAATTGCTTAATGTGCTTAGTACGAGTTACTGATGTGGTTTGGATGAAGAAGAGAGTAGTTATTAGTTGTTTTACAACCATGTTTCTTACCAGCATTTTATATGTGGAGGCTTGTCTCAGTTCATCAGGTACTTTCAGACATGAGGAAATTTCTTGAAAATTTGAAATTGGAATTGGTTGCCAATAGTTCATCTATATTTTTGTTGATTTGAACTTGAAAAGTATGATGAAGAATTAGAATTTGTAATGGCTCATTGCGGGATTTCACCATTTGATATCTGTTTTGTATTCCAAACATAAATCTCTAAATCATCTATTTTGACTAGATGCATTATTATTTTCAACATAGACAAGTTCTTACCTAAGTTCAGGTACCAAATACCTTTTTCAAAATATTGTCATCTAGATATTCACTTGATATTACCCTTGTTTCATATAATTTTCTCAAAACTCCACTCAGATTTAATGGATAACTGGTATTGGTATTGTGATTGTTTCTATATGATTGTACCTGCTTGTTGAGGTTCTGGTGTAAGGATTAGGAGGACTTGGCTGCTTCTTCATTGAATGTCAATTACTGTAAAGTGCTTTCTTATAGTACCAATTGGAATTAACTTGTGCTAAAGTTCTGGAAGCCTTTGCCTTTTCTGATCTCATAAGGTAAATGCTGAGAAAGTTGCTGTATCTGGTAAGAAGAGGACCCAAAAGTTATACAGGAGGCATTCAGGAAGACCAGGCGGTATGACAGTGGAGACATTTGATCAGCTACAACAGAGGATTCCAGAAAGAATTATTGAACATGCTGTTCGTGGTATGCTTCCTAAAGGAAGGGTGAGCAAGCATGTTCTGACTCAAATGAGTAACTGTTTATAAAATAAAGCATACATATACATGTTTATGTATTTTAGATTATCTGTTTTCCCTGGTATTTTTAGAACAAAGTTTTTCTTTAAAGTCTGAATTATTTTTCTAAACTTATTTTTTTTGCTTAATTAAATATTTTTTGGGTTTTCCCGTGGGTGTTTTGCTCTGCAGTATGATTTTTTCTTCTTGGGTTCTTTGATCTTCACTCCAGTTTTATTGTCTTTTTTGCTCTCGGTCTCACTCTAAAAGCATCTTTATTGTACATGGGTTTGCAACAGTTTATTTAAAATGCTTTTACTTTAAGCAATTGGTCTGTCCATGGACAAGGTGGAATGATAGAGCCCAATTTATTGTTGATAACCTATTCATTTATGGTTTTGCATGTAATTGGGTTGCTAAGATAGCATTGCTAGGGGATTTTGCTGCTTGAGCTGTTAAGGATATTCTCATGATGATGGGGAGGGGGGGGTCCTCATGAAGCTAGTGCTGGCATTCTCTGAAACGTTGCCCTTTTGATGGGCTGCATAATTTGATTTGTGCGTGTGTGCACACACATAATCAAAAGGATCTGTGGGGATAGGGCCCCAAAATGTGAAAATGCTGAAAGGATACTGAGTAGCCTAAGAGGATGAACATAAGTTGGCAATGTCCTCTTGATGGTTTTGGATTGTCAAGAATAAGTGATTTAGATTGAGCTTTTAGAAAATGTATGCAGCTGAATAGAAAAAGGAAGAAGGTTGGCTTAGTGAGATTTGAAGAGTACTTACTGTATGCTCATCGTTGACCTAGAAGGGAAACAAAACAATCAGTTCTATGAAGTATGAAATTATGGGTTGAGGAACTGAGGAATCTTGAGCTGCAAGCATGTGGGCCCTGGAGCATTGTAGTAAATGAGTTTCGATAACCAGAATAAGCAACTTTCGCATCTCCTCCCTAAAAAAATAATTGGAGTGAGGATGTTGGTTAAGTCAGCCACTCCCTCTATCTGACTGCAGTATTTGTCCATAAACAAAATGTTGTGATGAGAGCCATCTTTTTTCCATTATATGCTCTACTTCAATTAGGTGAATGATACCAATATTTACACTCAAGCTATCAAGTATAGTCAAGGTTAAATTTGGCATGTTACTATAGAACAAGTCTGGATGGATCAATTCCTACACTCACTAAACAATCTGGCTTTCCCCAAGTTCATTGACAGGTCATGTTATACCTGAAATATCTGAGTCTCTGACCTCACCCTTGGCAAGCCTTTTCACATATGCCTTTTTTTGTTTGTTTGGGTTTGTATTGTTTGTGACCTAAGTAAGTTTAAAGGCCATTAGATGATTCTTAAAGCTCTGTTTGTATATGCGATCATCCACTGTTGAAATGGAGGTTGGAATGAAAAAGCACTGCGGATAACTGCTTAGACAAACAGGTACTTAGTCACAATAGAGCTTTTCTATGTTCGAGTAGTTTGTAGGATGAGGGGGTCTGGCATCAAGTAGCCTTGTGGGTCATGGCCTGATGGGTTGCAGGACAGTTGATTTGGCATTAGTTAAGTGAGGAAAATATGAGAGGGTTACTACACAGTCCAATTAGAAATCAAATTTGAAAACTCTGACAACTATTTTTTCTTGTAAATAATTAAATTTACTTGTGTCGGTGTGCTTGTGATAAGCTATGCATTAATTTCATGATTTTTAGTGAAATAGATGCTTCTACTTGGTTTCTGTCTTTGGATGATATTTTTATTCTGTCATTTCTATTTTATTTCCTATCTAAAGTACTTCCACTTCATGCTGCCCACATAACTGGGGTATCTGCTTGTTTCCCAATGATGTGGTTTTGACGTCTGTTTCCTGCAGCTTGGCAGAGCATTGTTCAACCACCTTAAGGTTTACACAGGCCCAATTCATCCGCATGAGGCTCAGAAGCCAATTGAGCTGCCGATAAGGGACAAAAGAATACAGATGGAGAGATAGATTTGCTTCACAACCCTGGCTTTAGATATGGCTAGCGATCGATCTTTGTCCAATGTTTACCATGGTTGCAGGATGAGTTTTAGCTTTATGCATAGCTTTCTTATGAAGATAAGCTTTTCATTCATGTTTCTCTTTGATAATAGAGGTTATTGGTGGTGGTGTTGCTTGTCTTTTGCCAAGGTTCAGTGCGGAATCAAGGAAGTATATTTTGTAGGTTTCTGTTGTTTCGGATGTATTTTAGCTGGATCTACAATTTATTTTGTATCACTGGTTTTTTATTTGCTTAAATGAAAGGAGTAGATCGCTTCCGACTATAGCTGTGGAGGAAGGGGGCTAACTTTGGTATTCGATGGCTATCGTTAGTGTGCCTTGTGCAGAAATTGAGTTTGTGTTGTTAGAACATGGTGAGCCCGGCTCTCCCTAATTGCATGCTCACATAAACTATGCAAGACCTGTCTTAAATTGATTGTGGGATCTGCATGGTGAGCTGGATTCACGTAATAATTTCTCCCTGGGAGGAGAGAAATATCTGGTTTTGAGCGAAGAGAAAATGGGAAAGAACTCAAGGTTGCATTTGCATGCAAACGTAGAGAACATAAACTCTTGACAATAATAGCTCACATGTGTTGTGTTCTAAGCCGGGAACTAGCATTTTGTCTCCATGATGGAGTTGCCTCTGATGTGATAAGAGTATCATTCAATATTTAAGTTAGTGAATTGATAAGGAGAAAAATAGAGAGAACAAAAAGGAAGGAAAGAGTTTTGTACAATGATAGAGAGATATAGCCATTTAATCTTGGCCCAAACAAGATTATTACTAGAAAGAAACTTGAGAATATATGGATTGTGATTGCACAAAAAAGTCAAATAGTGATGAGAGACAATGACAATAACAATAATCATCATATTTTTCAAAAAAATAATAATTTGGTGTTTTACGAGGGATTTGGGTGGGAAGTTGTGTAGATAAGGTTTGCTGCGGACTTGTTTCTGGTTTTGCAATGGGATATGCTATGTTTGGAACAAGGAAACTAAATGGTTTGTGAGGATGATTGTAGATGAACAACGTCCAAAAACTAGAAGAAGAAGAAGAATGGTGCTAGAAATAGTATATAAGGAAACTAATCAATGCATTGGCCTTTGTTAGAAAGAATTAACGAATAAGGGAAGCATGATTGAAGACAATTCTCTTTCATATTATCTTACTCTTCTAATAGAGGATAACTATATTATTGATATTCCACATACATTTTCTTAAAATAATTAAAAGAATATTTTGAATGTAGACTTCAAAATTAATTTCAAGAGCTCTTCTTTAAGAAGAAGATGAAAAATAGCTAAGGTTACCCTTTAATTTGAAAATCTTGAAATCCTTAAGTTTTGGAAATATATTAGAGGATTATTTTGTCATGGATGATACACCTTTCTCATCTCTTATTTATTATAAATTTAATATCTTCTTCTATTTTTAGGAGTCATATTGTCATCATTCTTTTGAATCTTTCATTTTTATTTTGAGAAGATCTTTCTTGTATCTTTGTTTTAGCCACTGTTTTCATCATGATTAGTTAATGGCATCTCATTGTCAGCTCTTCAGTTTGTTTGTATTTTTTTTTCCAACAATTATATTTGTCTAAACATAGCTACTCATATCCATTCTTCTTCTCTTATGACCATCTTCAATCTAATTTTTTCCAACAATTATATTTGTCTAAACATAGCTACTCAAATTCATTCTTCCTCTCTTATGACCATTGTTAGCCAATGACATTTCATTGTTTGCTTTTCAATCTTTTTTTTCTTTCAACAATTATACTTGTCTAAACATAGCTATTAATATCCATTCTTATCTTATGATCATTGTCACATTTCTCTAGCCAAACATTTATTTTCAAGATTTTGCTTTTCCAGTGACCATTTTATTTTGGCTCACCTTTTGTTTTGTAAGTTGGGGAATTTGAGATTGAAACTAGTTATTTTTGTTGTTATTGCTGGAAGCCGCTATTTATCCCTGCTTCGATACCAAATTTTTTGGAGTTTCGTACAAAGAAAAGGGTAGAACACTCCCACAATCTCTTTCAACTATTTATTTATTAATGGTTTACTTAAACAATGCAAAATACATGGTATTTATAGGCTTAATAAAACATTTTAGCAATAACTCTTACAAATCTTAAAGTACTAAACTAAATATTGATTTAAATGTATTTTTAATTTCACTGTTTCTAATCCCACTGTAAGTAATTTATATCGAATACTCTTGTTGATATTAATATAACAAGTTTAATACTCAACAACCTTTTCAGGTAAGATTTCAAGTTTTTGTAATATTCTTGATCTATAAGATTAATTCCTGATGCAAAATTATGGTTTATATGCCACTATGTTTTCTTTCTACAGGTGTTATTATTATTTTCAACTCGTAGATTTTTTATTCATTTGCTAACAACGTGTGATATGGCATCCTATGATGTCTACTTAATACCATCATGTGATAGTTTCTTTACAGTATCACTTTATTGTGGCAAGTAATTATAACAATATCCTTTTATTAGGAATAAGATATAGTTAGAAAATATCTGGAAACTCGACTTTGTCAAGAATAAAATAAACAGTGCAGAAGTATACTAATAGTTTAATGTATTGTTATGTGTTTGTTCTAGTTTTTTGCGATTGAATATTATTGGTAAATATCGCAAGCATCCATATGTCAAATGGCTTGCAACATTTGCTCCATAAATAACCTGTCCGCCTTTATGCAATAATAAAATGAAATTTAATATTTCCCTCTCATGATTATGAATTATATGTTGTGTACATCAAAATCTGAATCCATTACACCCATGTCACATTCCTTTCACAGAAAAATTTTATTCAGGGATTCAACATGCATTTCCTGAAGAAGATCTTAAAGCCAAATATCAAACTGAAAATTACTTAATTCTATAGCAATGTAGCGTATATTAGCTGGTTCCAAGTGCTAGGAACACCTGGAAGACACCAGTGACTACAATCATTTAACGCGAGGCTTTTTATAGCATAACTACCCAAGTGTCCATCTTTTCTCAGCTGAGTTGGTAACGTAGCATCGAGCAAATAGGCAGGCCTTGCCATTTTACCAGTTATACTTCTTACAACAGCATCTCCAGGACGACTAGGTCCTAGATATTTTGGTCCTTCAACTGGTTTAGTTTGTCCTATGCATGTCCTCGTATTTAGATCCAAGTCCTTCCATTCTTTAGGAATAAAAGAAAAATAAAATTAAGGCTAAGATTAATAAGCAAATATGATTTATTCGCAGAAATGATCAGTTCTGTTTTCAAATTCAAGTAAAAGAAAAATTACTTGAAATGAACGACAACAACTCTTTAGAAGAATAATTTAGTCTTTGAAGGATCAATATTATGGTCAATCTAAGTAGCCCAAGTTGTTAATGCAATCTTCAAGGCTTTCAACGATCCATGTCTTAAACTATCTTATCTTCCACTTGAAAGCAGTCCCACCTGTAACACAACATTGCTTCATTAGCTAATTATTTTATAATTTATTTACTAATTAATTGGCCACTCATTCATTGCATATAGAAATGTTGTTCATCATATGTTTGTGAGCGTCCACTATGAAGCCACCAATGATAGGTGTTGAAGATCAACATGTCCATTCCCAGCCACTAGTTGTTAGTACTAATGGATCCATCTTCAGAACCCTAACTATGTTTTCATATACCATATCAGCAAGGAACCCATTTTTCAACCACAGAACTAAGAGCCCATATTCCTTATACAAGGACAAAAATAAAGATGGTAAATAAACGAACTTTTCCTCTTGAAGAAGAGTGATATACACTAGAAAAGAAAGAAAAAACTAAAATATATACTGACATTGTAAATGTTGAGAGTAGTCCTCTATTGTTTATAGTGTAACTAGAATTTGGAACTGATGCGTGGAGTAGACATGTTAAGAAAGCTCACATGTTCTTAAAAAACTGGTAAGAAAAAAATAAAAGAAATGAAATGCTCAATTTACTTTTTCAAATTAATGAACTCATTAACACAGATTAAATGAGTCCATGTGTATTTATTTACCTTTTGGAATTAGTCCACCTTTTATTTTATTTTTAGTTTTATCATATATTAGCTCTTATTTACTTAAAGGTCTAATGATTTTCTACACCAACATAATTCTGAAAAGCGTAGAAATGTAATAACATATAAGGTTTGGGCATGCCCCCTCATACATTAGGTTAGTTGGCCAACTTTTTCTTGAAAGCCATATTTGCTAGTCTACCCCAACAAAGAAACCCATGAACCTGACTTAATGCTCTACTTTAATTTCCCATCCAAGGGTGTTGTTGACATCCATTAAGAACTCTAATTGTTTTTTGTGTTAGTGTTGGGTTTTTTTGGCGTCGCTTTTTAGTTTGGATACCTTTTCATTAGCACATTATCATAATGTTATGAAGAGATTCTGATCTTTTATAGGGAGTCGATAAGCCTCCTATAATTCTTCATTGGAACTTTATACAATTTCATGTTTGTTTTCTAATTAAACTCTCCACATCTTTCTTCACTTTCTCTAATTCTTGTATAATCTAATTCTCAGCTTGCCTTTTTGCTTCTCTGTCAATCTTAAGCTTTTAGTTTTTAAGCCTCACTTGCTCCATGATAGCCCTTTCACCTTCTTCTAGTTATATTTTCTTCAACACTTGATTTTCAACTTTTTTATAGGTGTTAGAGTCTCGTGCATTTTGGTGCTTTCATTTTGGTTTGTGATCTCTAATGTAGATGGCCTGTTATTACTAGTTTATGGTAGCTTATAATTGACCACTTTATTCTAACACGCTTGATATACAATTCAGTAATTACAGGGCTCCTTTAAGTCACTTTTTGGTTGACTATTCTAAGTCCTTCAAGTTCTTTATAATGCCCTCCAACATAGCCAAATATGATTCTTGAAAATTCATGTAAACTTACCTAACCTTGAAGTTCTTAACATATATTGCTTGTACATTAATTGTCGTGCAACCATGAATGATATATAACTTAAATACCCAGTTGCTCCAATCAATAAAACGCATGGGTGTTGTCCACAACAAGAAAGATAAGGTTTTAAACCCAACCAAATAGCTTTCCAAGTAATCACAATAAATGTTTTCTTATGAAATAGTTCGATCAACTTCGTTATTGAATACCTTTACCAATTATATTTTATAAACTCTTGTAGAGGTTTTTGATGTAATTAAGGGTGATTATTTTCGGTTCGGTTCGGTTTTTACCTATAAAAACCAACCAAACCGATTTTAAAAAAAAAACCAAAACCGAACTGAAACCGAGTCAAACCGACCAGTTTTGGTTTGGTTCGGTTTTTAATGTAAAAAAACCAAGAAAACCTATGTGGTGATTGCCCATCTGTCATCTAAAACAACATAACTTATACGCAGAACATGTACATTCAAAGTACACTGAAGATCTGACTAATTTGAAGAAACAGAAAAGCAATTATAGAGCACCTCACGTCCTTCATTATCAACACTCTCATTTTGATTTCAAATTCAAAGTACACTGAAGATCAAAATACAGATAAGGAATCTCTCATTTCCTATTCTATTCTCGGACAGCTAAAGTGAAAATTATATTATTCTGAGACAACTACTCTCATAGAACATAGGGTATTTGAAGACTGACCTTGTCAGGAGAGGGGCGAAGCAGAGAAAGTGAGAAAGTAAGTCTATATGCAAAGAATGGAAAAATAAAATGATGGGAATGGTACCAGAGCAAAATATGGAGAAGCACATAGAGAAGCAGATGAGTTGTATGGCGGGCTTCCTACAGCCCTCTCTTGGGTCGCCTTTTAAGATCAAAAACTGGAGAAGCCTATGTAGTTCGTTCCCTTACGACTGAGACTTTGGAATTCAAAACCCTCGCATGTTGGCTTTCGTTCCCAAAGATGAAGAGGGGGCAACTGCGGGTGATCTTGTGTAGATGATGCTGATGCTTGGAGTTGGCGTGTCTCTGGTTATCTCATGTTTGTGTTTGAGAGTCTAAGGAGAGGGGGCGGCCGCAGGTGTTACAATTAAGTTACTGGCTTACTGCCTCACAGTTACTGGGCAAAGATTTTTTTCTATTTATAGTATTTTTTTATTAGAACCGGTTCGGTTCGGTTTGGGTTTACCGGTTTCAACAGTATAAAACCGAAATCAAACTGAATCGGAAGTTTTTTCAAAAAATTCTAATCGGTTTTTTTTGTTGGTTCGGTTTTTTTGGTTTTCTTGATTTAATCAATTTTTTAGTTTTTTGGCTCACCCCTAGATGTAGTCACAAGTTGTTCTGAATATTAACTCTTCAGTGATCATATTAATAATTGTCCATATATATAAGAGATACATACAACACCATATAACCCCTCTACCTACTTTCTACTAATGGTCTCTTTCTACCTTAATAAATACTTCGGTCAAGTTGAGGCTAATCATACTTCATGCTGAAAGAAACAACACTAACCTAAAAATGCCTAATGCCAATATTCAAATTCTGCTAGTGCCATTATTTAGCTCTTTTAAGTTTTTATGGAACAAATCCTCTTATGCTTTCCAATGCCATCCTCCTATGTTTTTTTTTTTGTTTCTTTCAATTGACCTATCTTTTTGCTAAGATGAAAAATCTTTAAAATCCTCTGGACAACTTCATTGTGTTGTCTACGATAGTATATTGTGTGTACATCTTAAAACATCTATAACAACTGCTGATACTCTTCAATGATAGGTACTATGTTGATATTTATAAAAGTAAAACATTTGTATGATGGATCCCAGAATCATGCCATAACTTTGATGGATAGTTTTTGCAATGGTATTTTCATCACTTCCACTAGATTGTCATATCTTTGTTAGAAGTCATGTTTATCATGAACATTCAATTTTTCCCAATACTTTTGAAGACCATTAACCTCGCTAACAAAATCCAAATATCTCAACTCAAGAAGTTCATCATGAAACCCATGAATCAAACATTATCTCTCTATTTGTTGTAAGGACTCGGACTTGTTTTGAAATTGTTCCAGGGTATACTTCACATTTCTAATTATCTTGTCACCTATATCTTAAAATATTATACATCCAGGTAGGTTCGCTAACATATAGTCTTAAATGGGTTCCTCATCGCCCAAACAAACCTTAAAAGGTCAATCCAATGCCTATAAAATGCAAAGAGTATATACTAGGACAATACCACATCGACTGTAAATCATAACCAAATAGACTTTCAACAAGAGTCTAAGGTTTCACACGTGCTAGTCTAGGGTGAAATCCATTAGGGTACCACTAATTCCTCATTGCTAATGTAAAATGATGCAAATAAAAATGACGTGTAATGAGTGTATGGACATAACTCCATATTCAATTCACATATGTACGATAAACATAATGGATGAAGTAAAATGCAAAAATAATAACATGGCCTAATATTAAACCAAAAAAATTATATAAAATAGACAATCAAAATAAACATTACAATAAAACATATCATTTTGCATACAAACAAATAAAGCATAACCCTTAATAAGTATATCCCCACTAGACTAGTCATTCTGTTGCAGGGGACATCTAGTGAATTAAGGGTAAAATTAAAAACAGGAATCGCCACGTAGTTTTATGGTAATTAAAAACCTTAACATGTTTTTCAAAGTTCTAGGTAATCATCCTACTTAAGGTAAATTGCATTGTTTTTTTTTAAATCACATATATTTGTTATGCTTGTGGATGGCCTAGACCTAAGGTTTATATATATATATATATATATATATATATATATATATATATATATATATATATATATAAAACTAAATTAAAGAGTGCTTTTGGATTTGAACCCTAAAATGGCCTAATTCTCACTTTGACCAAAGATAACCATGGACTTGACATTAATATGCAATCACCAATTCAACTATCTAATTTTCAACTTTCAAAGATAAGAGCCAAGAATAGGTCATCTAATCCTGCGTTTAGCTCTCAATATGTATGACAACACATACACCATAAAAAACAAAAATACCATAACAATATATAAATATGCACCCCTCAATTTTATTATTCGATAGTCAGCATCCAATGATTGGAGACAATAACAAGTAGCTTAATCCTGGATTGAGTTCTCAAATAAAAGATAGTGAATATACCATACAACAAACACACAAGAAAAATCTAACACATAAAATGGATTAGAAGTCTTGATTTCAAACCCATTTTTATCCCACCTTAAATAAAAAATCGACTTCATACCCTTAAAGTTGCCATACAATGACATGATCAAATCTATAACACCTCGGTTATCCATCAATATTCATGGCTAAGAGTAGTAAAAAAACCAGTTATGATATTCAAGCATGTTTAGATCGAGCTTTGTATCTTCATTGCTATTACAGAGTCTGGGTTAACTAGTTCAAATCTTTTGAAATGGCTAGTGTGTTAGGATCAAACCCTGTGATATTTTGGTTTGTCTAGAGAAATTGATGTGGATCGGACCAAGAAAGATGACGACGATGATTACTGATGATAATTGGGGTTATAGGTTTGATTATTACAAGCAAATCAATGGTTGTTGCATTTAGTGGGTTATGAGAAGATCGTGGTTGTGAGAAAAGATGGAGGAAAATGGAATAGCATGATGTTTTTGGTCGACAATGAAAAAGTCTTGGTAGTTGAGTGGGTGTTAGTATAGTAAGATTATCGTCTGCCTTGAATATATTTTTTTAGCTAGGTTTTTATTTTTATTTTTTTTTGTTGAGGGAAGGGAATTTAGGTGTCTAGAGTATTTTTGTTAGTTCTCTTCTTTTTCTTTTTATTTTTTTTTTAGTTGAGGGAAGGGATATATTTGAGATTTAGATCTGAAAGTTTTCTAAAGTTATATTGGTTTCAACTATAGTAAAATTTCCCCTCCCTAAAATTCAATATGTTGTGTAATTATTTATTTTTCATTTAGTTTAATATTTTTCACATCGAAGTCTTAAAAAGAGAAAGAAAAACTCAGAAATAACTCCAAGCGTTGAGCGAGATGATCTACGAAGAATCAAGAGAAACAACCATAACACATAATTCATGCTAATGCTCACTCAATCTTCCTCCTTTATCGAAGTCTCCTTTCACAATTTCATTTGGAGACAAGAGTAAAATGTTACTTACTATATCGACCTGTTCTATAGTACTGTCTTAATTCCATTGTTTTCTAGTCACAACAACAATGGAGCTAGTCCTTATTTTTACTATTGATAGAAGCCCTAATTTATTGCCTTCCCTTAAGAGATAAGAGTCGCATACAAAAGTTCATTCCAAGTATCTGGAACCCCAGCAAGACACCAATGACTGCAATCATTTCCCTCTTTGCCATCACTTCCATAAATGGATGGATGCCCGTCTTTTCTTAGTTGTGATAGTGCTGTTACATCAAGAAGTGTGACGGAGACCTTCATGTTCCTTAAAACGTCCCTCACCACAGCTGCTGCTGGTGGCGAGCCTCCAGGATACGAAGAACCATTTATTGGTTGGGTTTGCCCATTGCAGTTTGACTTGGTTTCGTTCCATTCGTCACCACTGAGTACACAAACAAGAATACATCAATCCAAAAGAAAAAAAAAATCAATACAGAGTCTTCCTCTACCGCAGCTGGTGGTGGTGGTGGTGGTGGTGAGAAGAAAGAGAAGGGCTTATTATTTACTTGTAATGCGTTGGAGAGATGCCTTGAAAGAACACTTCGGTAACGTTAGGATTGATGTTAGTGTCAACCCACCTGGACCATGTAGTGAGCCCCTTTCTAAAAGCAACCAAACGATCCATGTCTTTTTGGATTGTCTTTCCCTCTTGAATGTAGTCCCATCTGAAACTCGAGCCAGAAGCTTGATCTCGTAAATATAGCAGCAATAATTATAAATATTGAATGAACTACTTATATATATATATATATATAAAAACCTACGGCTTTTGACTTCCTTTATGAGTCCACCAGTGCCAGGTGTTGAAGATAAGCATGTCGTATCCTTTCCAGTCTCTGCCATTTTCAATCGAATCCAGCTTCAGAACCTTGCCTATCTTTTCTGTGACTAGATCAACTAAAAATGGATTGCGAGATAGCTTCACAGAAACCTCACCATCCTGCAAATTACCATGAATAATTAGCTTGTAATTCATGGTGTCCGCGCTTATATTCGAAGACAAGTTACTGCCTATTTTTCATAAAAGGTTAACATAATTTGCAGTTATTTTGCACTCCTCATTAGTGCTAATACCTTCTCATCGATTTTTAAAAAAAAATTATTAAAATTATGAAAATTTTATTTAACAGTTATGCATAAAAAATCATATTTTTTTTTTAAAAAAGGTATTTTTCCATCGCTGAGCATAATTTATGGATCAACTTAATTTCATGTTGAGGCTATGAAGCATGCGGATTCTCATAGATTATTTATTAAATTCATTTAGAATTGTTTTTATTAAATTCTCATAGATTCTGACCCTTATATTTAAACAATCAAGTCAATCATTTATGATTATATTCCTTATTTAATAATTACATTCATTATAGGTTTATTTCTTATCCTGAAAAAAGGTAAAAATTATGAAATTTTTTAATATATCTTTAATGGTTGCAATTGAAAATTATAGATTTTAAATAACTTTTTTAGTTATTTTGTTTATCAAACATGACAACTCTCGTTCAGATATGGAATTATAATTTAGATTATGTTTGGTATCACTTAATTTGTAAATTTATTTAAGTTTTTTTTTTTTCAATTTTAAACTTATAAAAAAAATTACAAATATGTTTAGTCAGGATTTTCTTAACTTAAATAAAAAATTTGTTGGAAAATTGAGATAAATTTTTTAAACGTATACTATTTCCTTTAAAAAAATTATTTTGATAATTTATTTCTTATTAAATGTATTTTTAATCTAAAGTGATTTTGAACTTATTTTTATTAATTATGAGAATAACTTTTGAGTTATGATTTAAAATTAAGAATTATTTCTCATAAATTCTTATTAAGCGTCACAAGAACTTTTTATTGCTGGCATTGAGAACAATGGATATGTGAAAGATATAGCTACGGCGCATCAGAAGCTTACCATTACTGAAAATGTAGAGAGGCCTCCCTTTCTGCTAATGGTGAAATTGGATCGTGGCGCAGAAGCGTGCAGCATGCATGTGAGTGACTGCCATTGATTAAAGCTTAAAGAATCCCCTACAAACAAAATTTTCTTCCCCTTGAATCTTGTCAAGAAATCCTCGCCATTGAATCTAACAGCACCACGAGAAAGCTTGAGTTCACAGACTCCTCATGTCCCAGACTCAGATAAAAACATGTAATTAAACATACAGTACAGAATTTAATCTCCCTCAAATCCACATCCCAGCACTAATCATACAAAGAAACTATGCGCAAATCAAACCAGTATCCAAAGTCAAAGCCATTTCTAAAGAATGTAAAACCTAGCTAGCTAGCAAGGAGATGACGAATACCTTGGCAATTCACAGGCAACAGGCTTCCATCTGTACTGGAGATATAATTTATCTGGGCGTCCATTTCCCTGGCAATCGAATTCTTTCTCAATGAAAGGGCAGGCGGATGTATTATATAATGGATAAGCATCATCTTCAACCCAGCTACCCTGGAAAAAATCACAACCACCTAACTTTGAACCACCCAAGTTATCATATAAAAGTGTGGCATTGGATTGTCGAAGACATGAAATTATGAGAAGGCCAAGAGCAAAAGTTAACAAGGAGCAAAAGCTGCGAAACCCATTTTCCATATTGATTCACACTGCCTGGGGGCAAATGGGCAAGGGCTGGGAAATTATAAGAAATGGTCTAGCCTTTACATATGATCATAAGCTTTTAGGAATATTCAGATTAAATGAAAATATCTTTTTTTTCCCCATATTAAAAATTTTCTAAGATGCTGGGGTTCATGACTCATCAGTTTTCTCTCTTTTATTTTCTGATAAAAAAGAATTTTTATTTTATTTTGGAAATTTTATAGTCATGTGTAGTTGGGCATCAGGAACTCTTTAGTGACGTAAAGTCTAATTTCTCATAATTTCTCTCCACAACAACTGTGTTGTCATCCTTTTAAGGAAAGTTTCCTTCAATGATAGGGGAATTACAAAGGAAAGAATCTTGAATCTTGCTGCCATTGCTGGAAGGGGAATGATGGGGGAGAACATCATTGAAGTGCTTGCTAAGAAACAGTATAATATCTATGAGATTGGCTGCTCTTTGCAGTTTGCCTCATATGGTGTTACGAATCATAGAACATTTTAGAATTTGTTTATTTTTATATTTAAAAATTATTTTAAAAAAATTATTTTTTTTATTTTAAATTATTTTTATATATATATTTAGATTATTTTGATTTACTAATATCAAAAACAATTTTTAAAAAATAAAAAATATTATTTTACTACATTTCTAAATAAAATATATTTTAAAAAACTACTATTATTATGTTTTCAAACACCCTCATTAAAATACTGCAGCTATTCTAAGCTTACGCAAACCCATATTAAATGTTTGCATATGTCGCAACAAATGTTTTTATTTTTGCAAATGTGGCTGTATTAGAGATAGAAGAGTATATAGTTATTTGACTATCTAAATATAAATTGAAAAAGCTTGTTATCTAATTAAATAAATTTATAATTATTTATATAAATAAATAGAAAAAAATCAAACTAAAAAAACTGAGAAATAGATGCATATGAGAAAATCTCCATTAATAGGTTAGAGATTTTTATCCATAAGAAGAACCCCCGTTAATGGGTTGTCATACATGAATGAACCAAATTGGATTTGAAATGCTCTAATTTTGCACTTCTTTTTCTTAACAAAATCTCTCAGTTATTTCTATTTATTTTGGTATCAATTATTAAATAATACCTCAATTTATGTTTTAAATTCGGTCAATTAGACATTCTATTTCTTGGGTGTTGTTTAATTTTACCCTAGTGTTTGGTCAATTAGACCTTACAATTCTAGGAATTTTTTTTTTATTTTAGCTTTCTCAGCAGATTTTCCATGAATTTATATCCTTACTCGTTTATAAAATACTGTATGATTGTAATAAAATTAGACCTTTACTGTTGATATGAGTAGATTTTCCATGAATCTATAATATTTGTAAATCTTTTTTTATTGGAAATTAATGATCATTGGTATAACATTGAAATGTTATAAATCCCTCCTTTTAAAAGATCTTAAGTTTGAAGTTTTTTTTATATAACAACAACAATAAATAATAATAATAATAATAAATCATTTAGTAGGTGGTCTAGTGGTAAAAGTTTGGGACCAAGAAGTTTATTCCTCTATGGTCTCATGTTGGAGTTCTGTGGTTGTTAATATGATAGCTATTAGAGGCTTACATGATCGTTAATTTCAGGACTTATAAGATTAGTCGAGGTGCGTGTACACTGGTTCGGACACCAAACGTTAAAAAAAAAAAGAAGAAGAAGAAGATCGGTTAGACATGTCCCATGAAACAAAAGAACAGAACAGTAATCCTGTGGAAATAGCTAGCAATCCTTGGGCGATGAATGAACAAGCGTTGCCCTATAAGAGAGGCAAACTACATAGCGTGCATTCATGCATTAGGCCTGCTGAAACGCGTAACCAATATCTTCACACAAAAAAGAGAAGAATGCACGATATTTCGAATGCTCTGCCCAACAGAGGGCGTGTACGCTTGTGCAATATCCTTATTACACAAAGGAGTAAAACTACTCAAGGATTTAAAAATTGATTCTTAAGAACATCTAATACAAATGTTGCTGAATTCAAGGACAGATTGTGAAAGGGTTAAAAGGAATGCAAGAATGTACGTATGAGTTCTCGACGCGTCTGATACTTTCTCAGAAAAATATGAATGCCCCATATAATTCATGTAAGAAATTGTTCAACTTCCTCATCCTAAATAAATTTTTATGTATTTTCAACGTATAATTAGATTGTAAAGGATTTCATTCCAAGTATCAGGCACACCGGGAAGACACCAATGACTGCAGTCCAGTCCGGTCGACCCACCTAGACCATAAATTGAAGGATGTCCATCCTTTCGTAGCAGAGAGAGGAGTGTTACATCGAGCAGAGTGACAGGCTTTGTAATCTTGCTTAAAACACCTTTCAGAACCTCTACAGGTGGTGGCAACCCTCCCGGATATGTTGAGCCGGCGACTGGTTGCTTCTGCCCCGCACAACTCTTAGCGCTTGGTTCATCCCATAGGGTCCCACTGGTAGCGAAAAGAAAAAAATACCATTAATTTGTTAAAAACAATTAAACACTAATTTAATTATCCAACAAAAAAAAAAACCCAGAATTGTTGCATTTTAGGCAGGGGAGAAAACATTCTACTGATATAATTCTTTCTTTTTAATAAACCGAATTTATTAATAGTCGCAAAAGTTGGGAAACTCACCATTAAAACACACCAAAAAAAGGATATGACAAAATCTACAAGACTTAAAAACACCAATATGAAGACAAGTAAAAAGGGGCCATGACAACTCCCAATAGAGCTGCTGATCATGCATGTCACCCAAAAATCACGAAACTTGTTTAAAAAATAAACTAGAAGACAAACTATGAATCTTGCACAGCTAATACTCAGTATCGGTTAGGCGTGAGTAAAAAAACTGAAAAACTGAGAAAACCGGAAAAAAATAACTGAAAAAACCGAACCGTGAAAAAAAACCGACTGGTTCGGTTCGGTTTCGGTTTTATAAGCCTGAAATCGAAAAAACTGAACTGAACCAAACCGAACCCAAACCAGAAAAAAAACCAAGTCAAAATGAAAAAACCGAACCAAACCGAAAAAACCGAGCCAAAACCGATTTGAACCGGTTTTTTTCCTAAAAACCGAACCGAACCGAAAATGATCACCGTTCATCACTTATCAAATACAATATTTTAGATATTCACATCTATACAATTATTTTTAAATTTGTTCAAGTATTTCTTATTACCTTAATATTATCTATTATTCAACATAAAATAAAAATAATAATATATATACACCCTATTTGTTACTTTTTAGTAAAATAACTAAAAAATATAACATATTTATGTTGATTTGATTTGATATCATTATGGTTTGAGTTAAATTACCATCTCTAATGGGATGAGTAAATTGTTGGTGAAAGATATTTTATTCTTAGATAACAAACAATTGCCTTCAAAACTTGAAAAATCATTACCTAGACTGTATCTATTGTGTTATCCATAAATCAACATACTGAATAATAACTCAAGTTAATATGATTAACTTATAAAACTTGCGACTAAAATTATGTGATCAAGATAACTTCATAGAAAACAAATTGAAAACAAATTATAAACTTCAATATCTAGTAAACTCCATATTGGATGATAAAATTAAAAAAAAAAACGAGTTTGAAATAAAAAAAAAATCAATAGAAATTTTGAGGATTAAAGTGAAAAAAACCTTGATATTTCAATGCTTATTATTACACTAAAATGTTAAAGTGTTTTAATACATGTTAATGATGTGATGACCTTAATTTATATAATAACTTTTCTTAAAATTCAATATTGTTGTAGTGTATGAAGAAGATTAGGAGCTTAATCTATATCTTATAATACAAGGATGATGCAGGATGTTTTTTAAAAGTATTTTTTAATTTAAAATATATTAAAATATTTTTTTAAAAAATATTTTTATATATATTAATACATCAAAACAATCAAAAAGTATATAAAAAACTAATTTAATGATTCTTTATGAAAAAAAATAATTTAAAAATAAAAAGAGATTGAACCACAAACACAAGAAGAAACACTTTCTTAGGATCCTATTCACTCTTATGATTAGATTTAGCCTAAGACAGGATCACCAAAACTAATTAATTTTGTTCTCTACGAGATATTCATTAATGAAATTTATTATATTAATCGTATTCATCCTTATGATTAGATTTAGCCTAATGGAATTTAAATTAATTGTAGAACGTATACATTCATTAATGTTGTGATCACAATTAAAGAGCGTACTTGTAATGAGAAGGAGAGATTCCTTGGAAGAAAACCAGGGTTTTAGCAGGATCAACGTTTGAATCCACCCATTTAGCCCATGTAGTCAGTGCCGTCTCAAAAGCAAGCATACGATCCATGTCCTTCTTAATCTCGTTCCCTACCTGAATGTAATCCCATCTGCAAAATCACAGTACTCAGCTCATCTTCAAGTTTTTTTTTTTTCTTAAAAAAAGAAGAAGAAAGTTCTGCCGCCATTCTGAATGAAAATGGCAGTGCTAGTTTTGGACAATACGGTTGCGTGGGTCCTCTGCGGTTCCACCAATGCCATGTGTTAAAGATAAGCATGTCAATGCCGTTCCATAGCTTGCTGCCTTCAATTGAATCAAGCTTCAAGACCCTACCAATTTTTTCACGGGCAACATCTACTAAGTAGACACTGCGATCAAGCATCACTTTTACTTCGTACTCCTGCAAGATCTTAAATGTTAAAAAACCTCAAGTGATTTTCCCCTCTGCCACAGGAACAAGCGATTCGGTAAAGCCAGGACTCGTCCTGTTTCGTTAAATCCAAGTCAAATTCTGACTAATCCCACTTGCAGTGCTACTTGAGGCGTTCATGAGAACTGCCAATAATTCAACAAAATTAACTGCGACAGGAAAACATGGTATGTTTATACATGTGTTGTGTGGATATATAGCAATGGATCCTATCATGCTACCAAATCGATTCGTCTCCTCTATCAAGAACAAATAAAGGCAAAAAGCTCAGTAGAATCGCAAAAGGAGCCTCGCCAATGGGAATTTCTAGGAAACCCAACGGCATAGCAGGCCCTTTTCCAGAAGCCGCTTAACAAGAAAAGTGACCTAGAGGGCCACATGGCTGGACAGATGAAGACAAAGCATATGTCATAACTTGTCTGCCTGGATTTGAAAGATGTTATGTCTGTAGCATAAGTCAGACTATGATTTCACGTGACATGATGCATTGATCCATGACTATTTTTTCTTAATTCTAAACCAATCTTATCTTATAAAAGAAAAAAAGAAGAAGAAAAAGCTTGCTGATTGATGGGTGCATACCGGAAATGCAAATGTGGAGACGTCTCCCTGTCTAGTTAAATTGTATTTGGCTTTGGGCACTGAAGAGTGGAGAATGCATGTCAATGATTGCCACTGATTTCGGCTTAGAGAATCACCCACGAACATGATGCTCTTCCCCCTAAATCTTTCCAAGAAGTCCACTCCATTAAACCTACAAAAGTGGACAAAACATCAAGTTCGATTAATCTTGGATTATTCCTATGTTGTTATTTCCATTTATTCCGTCAAGTGTTTGCTGTTGGTAAGATTTGTTGTTTGTGTTGTCATCACACTACAAAGCCAGTATCAACTCTCTTTTTATATAAAAAAATAAATTAATATTAATTAGTGTATAAGCTGGTTCAACAGTATCATCAATGAAAAAAACCTATAATGTTGTTTTTTTTAAATAAATTATATATAATTGCATTTGAGCATTAATTCTCGTAGTAGGTTTCCTCCACACAAGTCAAAGAACCAATTTGGCGTGCAAGTTTCAAGTAATTAGTAACAAAAACTGTCACGGAGATATCAACTTCATTGAACAGCGTAGGTGGCTGCGCAGCCCTGAAGAGGAGTGCGGAAGATACCCCTCCCACCGAAGATTGCCGTGAGCTTGACATCATTTTTTGTACTGTTTTTCATCCCCACGATGCTAGCAGAGAATCTGTTGTCCCCCCCGACCCCACGATGAAACAAAGCGTAAGAAGGCAGACCACCCGCCCAGTGTGGCCAATCACAGGCAGACAGATTCCTTGAGCAGCTAAACATTCCCACTCTTTTGCAAATCATTGCAAGGGAGGAGCTTTGTTCTCATTGGGCCACGTACTTTGGCCCGTTTTCTTAAAAGAAAAACGCCAGAGTAATAAATAATTGGGTCGTGTCACCTGTGTGTGAAAGTGACAACTCAGTTCATAGAGGGAGGTGCCAGGGAGACATGTCTGAATCAACTGTCTTGGTTCTCATTGAATGAGTAGAAAAAATTAAAGGTAGAGGGTAATTAGTGGGTAAAAAGTGCGTTCTGCAACTGTCTTGGATCCTAGTGCGTGCATCACTCTATACAATCAACTACGAACCAATGGGGGTTGGTTCAAGTGGTAAGCAGCTTGTTCCGCTTAAGCGAGATCTCGGTTTCGAATCCCCGTGTATGCAGCAATACCCATTGGTAGCCTCACCTGCCACTGCCAGGCATGCGACCCGGGGCGACCACCAGATTAGTCGGGGCAACCCGTATACTGGGGCTGGCGACCAAAAAAAAAAAAAAAACTACGAAATCTATATGATGATATTAAAAAACAAAAAAAAAACAGAGAGAGAGAGAGTTTTGACAGAAGTCATGATAGCTTCAAATCATATAAGAAAAAAAAAACTATTTTGACGATCTGCCAAGAGCAACATTACTCAAAAGATTCCACAGGCGTGCCAGCTGCCAAACCATGTTTATTGATGGGTACGATTGTAGTGTGAGCCGCTTTTAACGTCTGTAATTATTGTTTTATAAAACGTTCGACAAAGGAATAATGATGCTTAAACATGAGCCATGAGCCCCTGTTAATTATGCTAATTATCCCCACAGTTGTCATACAACGCAATTCAGAAAACTGTCATGCATAGGATGGGAGAGAGGAATGAAACAATACCTTTGTAAATTACAGTACAGTGGCTTCCATCTGTACTTGGTGTATAAAGAATCGGGACGGCCATTCTTCTGGCAACTGAACTCTCTTTCAATGAAGGGACAAGCTGAGGCGTTGTAGGGTGGGTAAGATCCATCAACAACCCATGTCCCAGTGAAGAAATCACACCCACTTGCATTCGCTTTATAAACAAGAACAAGAAGTAGCAGAGGAACAGCTGCAGTCAGAGAGGAACCAGAAAGAAACCTCATGCTCATCTCTAAATCTGTACTAAATTAAACCACCGATAGAGTGGTAGTGAAGATCTTGAGAGAGAGGCTAAACCAAAAGGAGAGGTTGTGAAGGAGGAGATTAGTGAGGCCAAATGAAACCTCTCTGTCTCTCTCTCTCTGATTTCCATTTACTACCTTCCTATATATATTCATAAATGTATGGGTAATGTGTGTGTCAGTCACCTTTGAGAAGTACGGTTGTATAATTATGTAAGAGTTTGGGGTGGTAAAATGGAAAAATCATAATGCAGGGATTTGTTTATTTTGCTTTTATCATCACTCAATTTCTTTTTCTATCTTGAGTGAACATCTTTTATTTTTACTATCTTGCTTTATTTCTTTCGCACTTTCCACAAATTAGATTTCTTTTTTACCAATAAAATCTATATTTCTTTTTTATATAAATGGATGATTTGTTTTTTTAGGTAGTTTTTGTGTTAGTGATTCTAAAAAAATAAATTTAGAAAAAATAATTTTAGTTGTGGTTGTTTGGATTGAAATATGTATTTAATTAAAAATGTTGTTGAAATTATTTTTAAAAAACATATTTAAAATATTTGCTTAAAATTATAGTTAAATTTTATGTTTTTATTAAAAACCTCAAAACAAACATGTAATTAATTTTTATTTTATTTTATGAATGTGGATGTCCGGGTCAGGTTGCGCGCACCTCGACTAATCTTACGGATCCTAAAATTAACGACCATGCAAGCCTACAGTGGCCACTATATTTATTTTCTTCAAGATATTTCAAGATTTTAATAAATTAATTAAATTTTTTAAGAACTTCACTTTTTTTTTCTTCGAATTAATTTGTAATTTTTATATTTTGTTTCTCAATTTTTTTTAGAAACCAATAAGAGACAATTTTAATAATTAGAAAACAACATTCCAGTAACATTTATTTTGATTATGTCAAAAAAAAAATATGTCCATAATTTTACTAAAATTAAGGATTAGATTAGTCTATCAATATATAATTTATAATGAATGAGAATAACCCCAATAAAAAAAAATCTTTTTAACCTCTCTTATTTATTTAAAGGATATTGTATTGTATTTTTTTTAATATTACAGGAAAATATTTTCCATCTCAAAAATAGTGCACGAGACACAAATAAGTAAAGGTATTACTACTGCACAATCTAGTGTATAAAATTAAAAACGAAAACCAAATCAGAAAGAAAAGGATTTTTTGGCCAACTACATCAATTGAGGTTTAATTAGTATTGTTAAAGAAAAAAAAGATTAACTAACTAGTGCAAACCTTAGTTGTATTTTACATAATTTAATTCAAATCCATTGTTTTAACCATAAAATAACAATGAAATGATCTATTTTTACGAAAAATCTTAATATGTGTATATATATAGCAAACCATTTGTGTTATTAGTAATACTATATGTATAATAATTAATAATTTCATGGGAATAATTATCTATTTTCATAATGTTGTTACCCATTTTGGAGCCCGGTATAAACAAAAAATACAAAATAATATATATATATATATATATATATATATATATATATATATATATATATATATATATATATATATATATATATATATATATCAGTGAGAAGAGTATACTATAATGCTCAGAAAATTGTCGAAAAATGGTTGAGGAGAATAATATATGAGATTAAAAAATTCAACAGTGTATTTTTTACTGATAAAAGTCCTATTAGCAAAGAAAATTCAATTTAAGAAGAAAAATTCAAAATTGAATTTTTAAGGACTCAATTAGAATTTTTTTTTAATACAATGTTTATTTGAATTTATTGAGGATTTAATTGTAAGAAAAATTAATTTTTAAAGTCAATTTAAACTTCAATAGAAAAAAATTAAAGTATGAGGATAAAATTATAATTTTTAGAATTTAATTTGGTTAAATTACATTTTTACAGCAAAAAAGAAGATGAAATACATCAACATTACTACATTCGACACGTGCACTCCATGTTCCATCACTGTCCAACAGTATCTCCGTCACTACTCACATGCACAAGCCACCTCTATTTGGTTCGATTTCAGCGGCTTCGGTCGACGTTGACAGCTTCAAGGTCGCTTTTGAACCCGAACACATAAATTTCTTGATTTTTTGAATAAATTGTAATATTATTTATTTTCCTTTATTTGTTGGATAATTTATAATATTATTGTTCTCTTCTTGTGGTTCAAATGATTTGTAAAATTATTAATTGTTGTGGATATTTTTGAAGCGTTGTGGGTCCCTATCGTTGCATGGCAACCCATGAAGTCGCCAGTGAATTTGTATTTTTGTTTGACGTGGAATAATTTCCTTTAATCAATTTTAGGGTTTGATTAAGAGTGTGGTTGTGGTTATTTTTAAAAGTATTTTTTATACTGAAATGCATTAAAATGATATTTTTTTTATTTTTTTAAATCATTTTTAAAATCAGCGCATCAAAACGATCCAAAACATACAAAAAAAATTAATTTTTTTAAAAACACGGGTACAATTACATTTCCAAATGATTTCTTAAATGTTAGAATATTTTTTTGTGTGGTGTATTTTTTTCCTGTATTTTATTCAATAACTTAATCTAGGAATAGCATTCTTGTTATAAGTTTTTATTCCTTGATCGGGGGGTAATGGAATTAATAAATGCATATTTGTATTTCTTGATATTATAATATTTTGATATTTTTATTTGTTACATTGCGAATATTTTTTTAAATTTTTTAACGTGAGTGTCCGGGTTAATTTATGTATACCTCGACTAATCTCACGGGCTCTGAAGTTAATAACCATATAAATTTCCAGTGGCCCTGAGATTTGTGAGACTCGAATTTGTGATCTGTAGGGAGCAAATTCAGGACCTGACTAGTTAAGCTACACTCCTTATGATTACATTGTGAACATCTTATCATATCTATAAAGAGTTTAATTCTTGAATTAGATGATCTGTTATTGATTTCTATCTTTAAAATTTATTATTGAATATTTAAATTAGCTGCTAACTTAACCAAGATTAACATATCTATTATTGATTTTTGTTCCTGGATGTTGTTGATTGTTGTGTAATGAAATTGATGAGTACATATTTGTGTTTCTCAGACTTTGAGAGACCAGCATTGTTTCAAATGGTTTAGGTTTGGAACAAAAAACTCAATTATACAGTTCTTTTAAAAAGATTTAAACCGAATTGAATGAAAAAAAAAATGAATTTCTCTATGTGGTTAGGTTTTATATTTGTTAAAAAATAATAAGACTAATCGAATATAATCATAGTTTAAAAATTCAGTCCGGCCCAACAAATTGACTCGGGATTCAGTCGAGTTTAAGGTCTTGAATGATACCAGGTCTAAAAGCTATGGATGTAAGTACCTGGTGGCGCGTAAAGGTTAACTGAATTTCATCAATCTTATTTTTTTTTTTTTCTTGGAGAAGCAGCAAATGTTGTTTCGTGGGGCACCCCCAGTTTGTATCAGCAGACATGTCAATGTATCCATCACCATAAGCACAGACGTGTGTGCGTCCCCTCCCTGTGTGCCCCCAAAATCAACACTCCGCTGCCTGGAAAAATCATCCTTGGTTGGCGGCGGCTGACACAGTGATGATGATACGAGTTTTTATGATTATAATTTTAAAAAATAAATTTAAAAAAATATGGTTAGATATAAATAGTTAAATTTAAATACGTGTTTAGTAAAAATTATGGTTGAAATTTATGTATAATAAAAAATATTTATAAAATATTTATGATCTGAAAACATCAAAAATATACCAATTTAAAGTAAAGAAAAAAATTAAAAAATTTTAAATTTTTTCAAAAACTCTTTTGAAACGCAAAAACAAACAGGGTTTTATAAAACTCAATTAAAAAAGTATGTAAAAACTACTTCACAAAAACCGCGTTGCAAACTCAGGTCAGCCCGGTCGGGTTAAAAAAAAGAAGTGGATTAAAGGGTTTAATATCTTGTTTGGCTTACCATAATTTTTGTTAAAGGGTTTTTGGGTTTAAGATTGTGTTTAACAAACATCCTTTAAATCTATTTTTGGTAGTTTTATTACAAAGAAAAAAAAAAGTGTTTGCCAAGCAAAGCCTAAAACATTAAAAAAAAATCTTTTTTTATTGCATATGACTAAAAATCTAAAGTTATTTAAACATTTTAAAAGAATCTAAAATACTTTAACATGTTTTTTAAAAAATATTGCATGGATTTTACAACAAGTTTATAAATTTTCAAAGGATTTTGGCCTATATTTCAAAAATACTAAGAATTTTTATTTTGTTTCTTTTAATATGCGAGATTATGAACTTATACATAAGATATATTCTTGATTTTATCTTTTATGTTAGCATTAAAATAGTGAGGGTTTTAACCTGATAAAATAAGAACCTTTTTATCGAGGAAGACTTTTTTTAAATCTTACACAGATCAACAGTTAGAAAACACAACTTTTTCTTAGTTTATATCAGACAAATAAACAATGTAGTTTACCTTAGATAAGACGTATTAAGAGTGCCAATACATTTTCTTTACGCAATCAGTCTTATTTTCCAGATTCTAAAACCAGTTAGGGTTTTTAATGATCAAAATACTAAGTGGCAACTTCCATTCTATTGTTTTACTGATAAAAAATAAAAATTATTTGTCTTTTACACCCATATTATTTATTATCTCAATATATATGAGAGAATAATCATTGTGACATCAAAGGAGAAATCTCATAAAAAAAAAAAAAAGAAGAAGCAGATAATATAGAGGTCTTTCTTAATTAGGAGTAGTTGTCTGTAGGTAAAAAATTAGGAATGCTCATTTTTCATTTCCTGTATATATAAAGAATATATAAACATTACGCAACTTAGAATTATACGCAAATTTATAGTTGTATTAGGAAACTTCTGTGTTCTAAAAAACATGAATATCATTAGTAAGGAAGTAAAATTCAATTGTTTCAGAAATTTTCCTTTTTATTATTTGCAGTTGATTGCTTCTAATTAATACTTGGCTTCTTAGTGCTTAGGAGGGAGGAAACCTGTTTGTGTGATATATCAAAAATCAAAACCATAGTATATAATAGTTATATTAATATTTTTTTATGTGTGATAATCTAATTAAAGAATATTAATTTAATTTCATTGAACTTAAAAATTATCATTGAAAAATTATATTGTCAATTCAAAAAATATATTATATTTATAATAAAAAATAAATTTATGACACTAGCTAAATATAAAAATATAAAAAAATAATTTTAATATTTTACATTGCTAAAAAGTGCTTGTGTATAAAAAAAAATCATATTGTTCATTACTTTTCTCTATTTAAAAAATAGTGTCATAACCCATTTAGCCTTATTTTTCAACATATATTAAAAAACACAAAAATTCCTAAGAAATTTTTTTTTGATGCAATTTAATCAATTTATGATTATTTCATTATTTTTGAAACTTTCGTTTATTTTATTATTGTGTGATGAGTTTTTATAAAATAATAATAATAAAAAGAAATGGAAGTGAAATGATGAGTAAATAAAAAAGAGAGAACCATGATAATAGAGAATGAAATAATATAACAAGAGATCAAATAAACAAGGAAAAATCAAATATCTAAAATCCTTAGAGATCTTCCAATTAATTATTAGATTTTATTTTTTAGGGTTATCAACATTGTAAATAAAAGCTTTGAGGGAGGACGCAGAGAGACAAAGAGACACAGAGAACCCAAAATTAAGTAAAAGAAAAACCTTCTTCCTTCAAACAAACCTTAGCTGCCATAACCTCCGATCACCACCAACCTTCTCCGCTGGTACAGTCGCTGACGACCAACCCTCCAAACAAACCCTGGTTTTTTTCCTTTTCACCGTCGATTACACTACCTCAAGCTGCCACCAAACACCATCACAATCTCATCCCCGAAATCGACCTCTGCCACTACCAAATCACAGCCCAAAATATACTTCAATCACAGCCCAAACCAGCCCTAAAACCAGCCCTGGTCATAGCCCAAATCAACCTAGAAGTAAAGGCAACCAAATCAGCCCAAAATCCCGATCATTTCTACTGATTTTTTGCAAGTACAGATTCGACACGTGCACTCCATGTTCCATCACTGTCCAACAGTACCTCCGTCACTAAAGAATCCCGATCATCACTGTCCAACAGTACCTCCGTCACTAAAGAATCCCGATCATCACTGTCCAACAGCCCAATAATAGTCTATTAATAGATATGTTAATCTTGATTTAAATTAGCGACTAACTTAACCAAGAATAACATATCTATTATTGATTTTTGTTCTTGGATGTTGTTGATTATTGTGTAATGAAATTGATAAGTAATTATTTGTGTTTCTCAGACTTTGAGAGACGAGCATTGTTTCAAATGGTTTAGGTTTGGAAAAAAAAACTATATTATACAGTTCTTTTAAAAAGATTCAAACCGAATTGAATGAAAAAAAAAAAAAAAAACTGAATTGATCTATTCGGTTCGGTTTTATATTTGTTAAAAAACAATAAGACTAATCGGATGTAACTAACTGGTGGCGAGTAAAGGTTGACTGAATTTCTTCAATCTTTTTTTTTTTTTCCTTGGACAAGCAGCAAATGTTGTTTCGTGGGGCACCCCCAGTTTGTATCAACAGACATGTCATTGTATCCATCACCATAAGCCCAGACGTGTGTGCGTCCCCTCCCTGTGTGCCCCCAGAATCAACCCTCCTTTGCCTGGAAAAATCATCCTTGGTTGGCGGCGGCTGACACAGTGATGGTATGAGTGTTTTGATTTTTCAGGGTTATAATTTAAAAAAAATAAGTTTATAAAAGTTAGATATCATTACATGTTTAAGTAAAAATTATGATGAAAATTTATGTTTAGCAAAAAAAAAAAAAATATGTATAAAATATTTATAATATAAAAACATAAAAATATATTAATTTAAAGTAAAAAAAATAAAAATAAAATTAAATTTTTTTAAAAATACTTTTGAAACGCAAAAACAAACACAATTTTACGAAACTTAATTAAAAAAATATGTAACAACTATTTTACACAAATTACGTTTCAAACTTAATTTTTTAATAAATTTTACAATATAAAATACAAATTTAATTTATTATCAAACATCCTGGTGTATTTATTTCACTTCAAACACAAAAACTGGTAAAATACAAACACAGTCATAAAAGAACACAAAATCATGCCTGCCTTTTTCATTTCTATCACTTTTTGCAACTTTTGTTTTTGGTAATAAACGCACGTTCTCTTTATATAATAATAATAATAATTATTATTATTATTATGGTTCTTCTTTGATTTTTCGCAGTTGCCACCCTAGACTCGCCTCCTGTCACATGACATCCATCCCTATCCGAAACGACACTGTTGGCTTGGGCATGTTTTACCTTTACTAGCAGTGTTTTCGTTTTTTTTTTTTTCAAATTAATTAGTACAATGAAAAATATAAATATCTTCTAAACTAGCAGAATTTAAAATATAATTTTTAAACGACCAGTGGCGTTATTTATTTGGAAGATATTTTTTTTTATTTTACTTGTTTAAGAAATATGGATTTTCTAAACTAACATACTTTTGACTACGGTGACCCTTTCTCATCTCATGCAAGCGACAACACTTTCCAAAAAGAAACCAAAGCAAAGTATATCAAACCGAGGAACTTGTCATCTTTAAATTCCCAACCCCTTCTTTATCTTTCCCTCCACCCTCTTTCTTCTCTCCAAAACAGGAGCACAGACATTGTTTCTGTTGTTGCTGAACTGTTTGTCATTTTTCTGTTCGTTGATCATCACTTCCATCAGTTTTGTTTTAGATATTAATTACCATACAAAGAGAAAGGGTGACTCTGTTCTGCATGCTTCAAACATGGCGTTTGTTCAATCACTGTCAAAGAATGTCTCCGTTTTTGTTCTCGGCCTTGTGTTATTGAATTGCTTTTCTGTGGATAAATTTGGATCTCATGCTCAAGTCGCTCCACTCTTGCCAGAAGATGAAGGTAATTAACTGCACGTAATTCCATAATCTTCACTAAATTTTTGGTCACCAATTCACAAAACTTGGCAAAATAAATGATTTTTGCGCTTTCTGGGTTTTCTTCGTGTAGTGGATAAGTGTTTCTTTTTATATTATTATTATTTCATATTTGTCGAGATACGTGCGTGCTCTACGTTGAAAAGTAGGGAGGAAACTGCTGTTTTGAATTTCATAATGTTTCGTTTTTCTTTGAAAACCCTTCGTTATCTCTCTTCGTCTCAAATTATAAGTTTTTTCAGATTAACGTGGGAAATTTATTTCATGAATCGAGTAGCTAGAGAAAAAGGAAAGGGATTCGGTTTCTGGGCAGTTATTTTTTTTCCCTATGTTTTGAGCAATTTCTGATTATAAATCATCTGTGTGGTTAGAATCAGATGAGGATATATTTTAAGTTTTGGGTTTCGGAGCTTTTGTTGCAGGATTTGAGTTTTTTATAATTCTTAGGAGACTTTTCTTGCTTTATGTTCGATGTGACATTTTTGTCATGCATGTTCATCTTATCTAGTAGGCTCTATTAATGCTTGACGTAGCATCTCTTCAACACGGCTTTAATTTATGTTGGAAGGTTCCTGCCTCCTCACAGACATGTCTGTTACCTTCTTGTTCTTTAGCTGATATTATTTATTTTAGGCTGCAGTAGGTAATGCTCACATGTGGAGTTCTTTCTAAATCTGCAAAGTATCGTTACTTCTTACTTGAGCAAAGATTTGCAGAGCAAAGCTCTTGGTGACCTGAAACAAAATTTGGTTTCTAGTATAGATTGCTAAAATATGTCTAAAAACTGGGTCAAAATCGATTATTATTTGTTGCAGTCGCTAATCATCACATATAAACTGCAACATGTGAAGATTATTACGTGTGTGATTTGTTTATTTATGTCTTGGAATATCAACAGTGTCGACAGTTTGACATTAGAGTGAATGGATCAGAGAACAAATCTTTGACCATCTTGCCCACCGTTTATATCATGGTCAAAGTTGGACTCGTCAGAGTTTGTAGTTTCGATTTTCGTAGAAAATAAAATTAATAAAATAAAAGGAAACAGAGAGTTTAATTTGACCATGTCCGTGTGAATATATATTTTAAAGACGGGTTCGCAAGGTATGTAAAGGTGGTACGTTATGTGGCTGTCTTTGTTAAAAATATAATTTTTTTTGTGTTTTTTTTTTATTTTAATATGTTAATATTAAAAATAAATTTTAAAAAATTAAAAAAATATTATTTTAATATATTTTCAAACATAAAACAATCACTGTCTACCTAAAGAAAAGTTATGTATTAACATGAGAAATTATAATTTGTTTTAGTGGTAAATGTTGACATTATTAGAAGCATTTTCTGATGTTTAACATGTATTTTATGCTAACTGATGCAACAGTGCAAATCCTTAAAACAATATCCAGCAAATTGCAAAACAGCAACTGGACCATCGATCGGACTTCTTGCGGTAGCGCACAGTGGAACCTGACCATCGTCGGCGGTGACAAAATTCAAAGCCAAGTTACATGTGACTGTACATTTAATAGTAGCACCGTCTGTCATGTCATCAGCTTGTACGTGCTTGTTTCCTTGTATCCCACTTTCTAATTTCTTCGGATATAATGAGGATAGAGATGGTCTCATGTCTCAACCAATGCTTTGATTGGTAGAATAAAATTGAAGCAAAGCTTAATGGGGGACTTTTATCTTGAATTTGGTACTGGTCCAATTTAATTCGTATGAACATTGTATTAATTGTTAGACCTCAGCGAATGGTCAGTGCTGCAGGGTCGTGGTGCTGTATCTATGAAGGGTTATCACCTTTTACCTCTTCTTTTCTTTATAATCAACTCTCTTTTTTTCTTTTTTTCTTTTTCAGCAAGATGAAGGGTTTTAATCTGACTGGATTTTTTCCGTCGGAATTTCGGAATCTTACTCATCTGCGTGAAATGTGAGTGACATGTTCATAGACGATTTCTATCTGGGTTTCTTTTCTTGCATTTCTTGATACACCATGTTCTTTATAGATGAATTTGACTGGTTTACTTATGAATATCCCAGCGAATAACTTTTTTGACATATTAATGGGCTATCAATGTTCAAGTTTAAAGTTCTGTGCAGGATACAAAGGTTAAATTTCAAATTCTCCATGGTTACACTATCTTAGTTGATAAACTCCTGTCCTTTTCTCCCTTTTCTCTTTTGTTTTTTCATGTGATTTAGTTGCTAAAGAGCATATCCAGATTGACCACAATGTAATAACAACAGCATATCCCTATTCAGTTTGGTACACGTTTACATGTGAAATACTTTCCAAATTTCTGGTGCGTCTTTTCTCAAACCAACTGTCATGCTCACATCTTAGTAGATTTTTTGGTTTTAGAAATCATTTTAGCAGAATTTTGTTACTGGAGCAACGTGGTTTATAGAGGACTACCATTCTTCTTACTCTATAAGAAATTGAATTTTACAACGACTGAAATGAATCATCTTTCATTGTACAGTGATCTCACTCGCAATTATATAAATGGATCGATCCCTGCAAGCCTTGCTGAGCTCCCCAACCTTCAGACTTTGTAAGTTTGTTTGTGCATTTGAATATCTGAGGGAGTTTTCAATCGCAAGATGGCCATTCATGAATAAAAACCTTTTTCTACACCTTAGGTCTCTTCTGGCAAACCGTATCACTGGTTCGATTCCTCGGGAATTTGGCAGCATGGCAACACTGGAGTCACTGTAAGTCACGAAACAAAGCTCTCAACTTGTCAAGTAAATGAAATCCTGGGTTACAACAAAACATGAATTGCATCTTGCAGGGTCCTGGAAGATAATCTGCTAGGAGGGTCTCTTCATCCAGACCTCGGAAATTTGAGAAGCTTGAAGAGACTGTAAGATACATGCCTTAATCTTCTATCTGATTTTTATTTTATTGTGCAGCACTTGCCATTTTACCACATATTGTAGTTATACCGTAACCATTGTCTAGTAAATGTGTGCGTATCAACTACATGACTTCACTCTTTTTATGTGTGGTGCCGCTATTCGATACTCACTTGGAGAGATATATTTGTAGCTTACTATTGTTTTTACCTCTGCAGTCTTCTTTCCGCGAACAATTTTACAGGAACGATACCAGATACGTTTGGCAATTTAAAGAATTTAACTGATTTGTAAGTGTGGGACTCGATTTTCTTTTAATATTAATCAGTTTTTTTGAGCTAAAGTATTCATTTGTATCATACGCTGCTGCAGTCGGATAGATGGAAGTGAACTGTCAGGGAAGATACCTAACTTTATTGGGAACTGGACCAACATTGAGAGATTGTGAGTATTTACTTCGTTCCATTTATCTATTCCTGTTGACCTACAGCACAAGCTAAATCGGATTCCATTTTCCTTTACCTTCTGTATTCCTAACAATTGTATATTTCTTTTGCAGGGATTTGCAAGGAACATCCATGGAGGGCCCTATTCCCTCTACCATTTCACTTTTAAAGAAATTAGAAGAATTGTGAGCAGAAGTTCCTTAACTTGTAGCTTCACATTCAGTCTTAAATGTTTTGCCTTGTTGCTTTTGGGTAAGCTAGCCTATATATGAAAAAAACTGATTTTTTTTTCCGTTGTCTTGATTTTTCAGGAGAATATCCGATTTGAATGGATCAAGTTCAACTTTCCCTGATCTGAAAGATATGAAAAACATGACAACACTGTGAGTTGAATGATACTGATCAAATATATTGTTTAAGCCTTTCTAATTGTTTCTGCATTCCTCTGACAGCAACGAATTAGGAATTGACAATATCTTTCTTTCTCAGGATTCTGAGAAGTTGCTCATTGAATGGTACAATCCCAGAATACATTGGAGATATGGCATCGCTGGATACTCTGTTAGTTTCTCAATCAGCTACCTTTTGGCAATGCTTAATTTCATGAATTTTATTTGCTTCATATAATGTTATTTTGATTCAAAAGAACAAGAGGTGGCAGGTGATTGATATCACTTTATTCTACTATTTGGCTTCGTTTAAAGTAAGAAAAAACAAGTTGAGGGAGAAAAGCTGTAGGAATAAGTCCATTCCTTGGTTGAACAAGGATTTTTTTCCCAATTGTTTAGTAACTAACCATGAACCTCCAGCCTTTTCCTCTGGCAAAACTGGGGAAATTTAGCATCTCATTTTCCCGTATTTTAGATTCTCACCGAGTCAGCTATTACAACTCAAGCGTATGCATCATATATATGAGAAGCTATGGGCACGCGCTGCATATAGCAATTCAAGTTGCATATGTGTGTGAGAGATTCATATTGGGCTACAAATCCTCCGTATCTGGTCTGTGAGAATGAACTATACCTGCAATATAGTCTGCATTATTCAATATAGAATCATGTTCAAAGAAGCCATGCTGCAGAGGATGTAATAGTAACTTGAATGTTATCAGTCTGACAAAATGGACCGGGCCAATATTTTGCGAATTAGATTGCGTTGTGTTTTTATTTCCCAGAGCTAATTTTATCTTTTTCATGTGATTTCATTAATTTGTATATATTCCATTGCAGAGATTTGAGCTTCAACAAGTTCACAGGCCAAATTCCTGTTTCATTAGAGAGCTTGGCGAAACTACGATTTATGTAAGACAATAAATGCATCGAATAAACATGCTGAAGTGCACGGTATCTAAATTTTTAATATATACCTCGTATTGACTGCTTGCTGGTTCATTACCTGTTTAATTTGGGTAGGTTTCTGAATAACAACTTGCTAACTGGAGAAGTGCCTGGTTGGATATTGAACAGCAAGAACGAATTGTGAGTCTATATATCATGAAGTTAACATTAATTTTTTTTTTTTTTGATGTTTCTCCAGACAATAAATACACCAATCTTTATTCTTATCAATCAACAACTACATTACTTATGCCATGAAAATTTGTTTCAGGGATTTATCTTACAACAATTTTACTGGGTCAACTCAGTCAAGTTGTCAACAGCTATCAGTGTAGGCATTATTGTTGCTCTTTACTTGTTTTCTCCTCATTTGTCTTCTTTTGATTGCTAACTTCTAATTTCAAAATTCAACAGGAACTTAGTTTCTAGTCATGTAACAACTGGGAATAACACGTAAGTTCCTTATTCACTAAGATGCTTTGTGAAAAATCTGGAAATTTGAATGACTGACTACTTTAATTCTTGTGTGCAGGATTTCTTGGTGCTTGAACAAGGACCTGGTTTGTTCAAGAAAACCAGAACGTAAGTATGAAAAAACTGTACGCTGATGTTTGATGATAAAGTAATTGCATAAATACAGAATACTTGTTGTCCTACGGAAGGCGCCTTATGATATTGATCCTTTGTTCTGCAGACCATTCCTTGTTCATAAACTGTGGAGGGAACAGTATGACTGTTGGTGATAATGAATATGAAGAAGACGCAACTTCAGGGGGGGCAGCTGAATTTGTTTCTTTATCAGAGAGATGGGGTTATAGCAGTACCGGGACTTACATGAACAATGATGGAGCTGGTTACAAAGCAGAAAATTCTTTTGGTCTGAATGTCACCGGTGAAGGGTTTTACCAAACTGCCCGCCTTGCTCCTCAATCACTCAAGTACTATGCCCTGTGTATGAGGGCGGGGAGTTACAAAGTGAAGCTCCACTTCGCTGAAATTATGTATTCTAATGACTCTACATTTAGCAGCCTTGGGAGGCGCATATTCGATATCTCAATTCAAGTGAGTAAAATGATTTCCAAATTAGCATATTCATTTAGGATTTTGGTTTTTATCAACGATGGTAGTTTCTAAATACCCTCATGAGGTCTCCCGTGTGTTTTGGACCTTTTCAAGTTTTTCATCCATATAAAAGGGTGGCAACGCTGTTTAAAACCTGTAAAGTTATACTCAGAACTTCTTCTTGCAGGGAGAAGTAGTTAGGAAGGATTTCAATATTATGGAGAAAGCTGGAGGAGTTGGCATTGGCATCGCAGAGGAATTTGATAGTATAATTGTTAATGGTAGCACACTGGAGATAGACTTATACTGGTCAGGAAAAGGTACTACTGCCGTTCCTGACAGAGGTGTCTATGGACCTCTCATATCCGCCATTACTGTGACTCCAAGTAAGTCATGACAAAATCAAGGATTCTTTGTTGCCCCTCAATGGACGTTTCCTTTAAGTTTATCCTCTCATCGTCATTTAATTTATTTCTCTCCTTGTAGACTTTAAGGTGGATAATGGTGACGGATTATCAGTTGGAGCTATTATCGGCATTGTAGCTGCTTCATGTGTTCTTGCTGCATTGGCTTTGCTTGTTCTCTGGAGGAAAGGTTACTTGGGAGGGAAGTACCATGAAGACAAAGGTAAGATTAATCGCACAAGAAGTATTTATCTCGTTTGATGGTGTGCATGCTGTAGCACTTTTCACTAGCTTTGTCTTGCTGATTTTGAGATTCTGCTTATCACAGATCTTCGTGCTCTAGATCTCCAAACCGGTTATTTCAGCTTAAGGCAAATTAAGAATGCTACCAATAATTTCGACCCTGCCAATAAGATAGGTGAAGGGGGATTTGGTCCAGTTTACAAGGTATTTAAATTTATTATTTACTTTGGTTATGTGCTGACAACGTGTTCCACCATACATGCAAAAGTCTCTGATAAAATGGAAGTACTATCTCTTAAAATATTCTGAAATTTCAGCCTGTTTTATTTCAGGGTGTTTTGTCCGACGGCACTATAATTGCTGTTAAGCAGTTATCATCCAAATCGAAACAAGGAAATCGCGAATTTGTGAATGAGATAGGCATGATATCTGCCTTGCAGCATCCTCATCTCGTGAAGCTGTATGGTTGCTGTATTGAAGGAAACCAGTTGCTGGTAGTATATGAATACTTGGAAAACAACAGTCTTGCTCGGGCACTTTTCGGTAATTGCTTGACCAACTCCTTAATGTATCAATTCATATAGTCCATAGAATGAGAATGAGATTGAATCGTCCTCTGTATCCTCTCCATTAGGTCGTGATGAACACCAGATTAAAATGGACTGGCAGACAAGAAAGAAGATATTGTTGGGTATTGCAAAGGGATTAGCTTATCTTCATGAAGAGTCAAGGCTGAAAATCGTACACAGAGACATAAAGGCAACTAATGTCCTGCTTGACAAGGATCTAAATGCCAAGATATCTGACTTTGGTTTAGCCAAGCTTGATGAAGAAGAAAACACTCATATTAGCACGCGAATTGCTGGCACAATGTGAGTTCTCTCTCCCTTTTTCTCTCAGTTTAGTTTCTTTGAGTTGTGGTAAAAGGATAATCTAACAACTTCTTCTTTTGTAATGATGCTTTAAAACAAGACGGATATTAATTGGAGATATTGTCAAATGCATACAATGATTATCAACGATGATTTCCTTGTATATGATAATATGATTAAACATTGAACAGTACATGCAAATTTGTGCCACTTCATGGCAAACACTCACTGTTCTGGTTCACTCTAATTCTCTTCAGAGGCTACATGGCTCCAGAATATGCAATGAGGGGTTACCTGACAGATAAAGCAGATGTTTACAGCTTTGGAGTTGTTGTCTTAGAAATTGTCAGCGGGAAGAGCAACACAAATTACAGGCCAAAGGAGGAGTTTGTTTATCTTCTTGATTGGGTAACATATATCTTTTCCTTTCAGAATGTTGTCTGCGCATCATACATTGACATTGACTTCCAACGAGCATTACTGTCGACTGATGGAAAATCTATATTTTGTTTGCATTTATTGATGTCTCCAGTGAAGATCTATCATATCAAAGTTGTTTATAAAGGAAATAAGCATGCATATTACCCTCAAAAAAACTCACTGAGGTTGAAAATTGTATTATGTCTGAAATTGCAGAGATGATTTTTAATGTAATCATAGAAAAGGGCATGCCTGCCCAGGAAATTGCTTAGCTTTCCGGAAGTTTTAAACTGGGAATCCTTCCTCAATCATTTCTTTCCATACCTGTTCCCTTCTAACTATCTCTTGGGTCCATGTAATGCTGTACGAAAACTATTGTTGATTACAAAGCGTGAATGCTAACTGCTTTCTTTCATACTGTAGGCCTATGTCCTGCAAGAGCAAGGCAACCTTCTTGAGCTAGTGGATCCAAACCTTGGTTCAAACTACTCGGAAGAGGAGGCAATGAGGATGCTTAACTTGGCTCTCTTGTGCACCAACCCATCCCCCAGTTTGAGACCATTGATGTCCTCCGCAGTGAGTATGATTGAAGGTCAAATTCCAGTCCAAGCTCCGATAGTCAAGCGTGGCACCATGAACGAGGAGGCAAGGTTCAAAGCCTTTGAGCTTCTCTCACAAGATAGCCAAGCACACGTCTCAAATACCTCTCAAAGCAGTCTGGTACAGAAAAGCATATCAATGGATGGACCGTGGATGGATTCGGAGATTTCTACCCAAACTATGGATGAGACGAGAGGAAATTGATGAAATAGTCCCTCCTCTTTTTGGCTAATATTCCTCTGATTTTGTAGTAGGATTGCTGAGAAATCAAGAAATAGGTTGATTCTTTTGTAAAAATTCACGTTTGAGAGCTTGTATTTGGTGTTTTTGGTGTTTTTTACTTGAAAATACATCGAAATAATATATTTTTATTATTTTATACTGCCTCATAAGTGCTGAACATGAGGTCTATTGGGTTTGATCACTGAAACGCACACTCCATAAAAATCTTTCTGGTGAAGGATAACATTTGCTAAGTGTATGTTGGTGCCAAAATCGAGCAAACTATAATCACAGCATATTGAATATTATTCTATGGACTCATGCCCCTTAAGTATGGGCTGTGGAGCAATGTTGAAGTGTGTGTCGCGCTGCAGCTTATCCTGATATATAAAATTTGGTGTGAAAATTATCCAATCAAACCCCAGGTCCAGAGCCCCCACAATCCCATTGGTTAATGCACCACAGAACCAAATTCTCTAATGTTTTAGCATCCCAAGAAAACAACACCAGTTCCAGATATCTTGCCATCCTATAAATTCTGCTCTGCAGTTAAAAATCCCGTACTACACCACAAAGCCTGTTCTGTTATTTAACTCTTCAAAGTACCACGTTGTCTCTGCCCAACTTGTCTCTTTGGCAATTGCTGCAATGAATGAATCAGAACTCCAAGAAAATGATCGTGATGATCAGTCTATCCATGATAGGAATCAATTTCTTGGATTTGATTACAAGAGCTATGTGGATTCGCTGAGTCTCTGTGATGCACTAAAATGTTGCCTGCTGAAATTTGTCGTAAATGGAGCTGACAAGGTGTTCATGGATCAAAAATTCTCGGAAAGAAGTTCATTTGGCAGTGACATTGGGCAACACACATAACCGTGTGTTCTTCGCCGGAGGTTTTCAGGTGAAAGCTGGAAGGATCGGGGCTCTAGTTCAAAGGGCTGTCAGGTTTATGGAGAATATGCTTTTGAACAGAAAGGTAAAAATAGCGGTACCTTGCAAGAGAAGGAAATGGAAAGTGCTAAAATGGGCACTGATGTGCTAGAACCAAGCAAAGATGGGTTCAGCGGTAGTAATGAATGGAACAAAGAGTATGTTGATATGTCTGAAGTGGTTAATTCTCCTTCAGGAAACTACACTGAATTCCTTCCAACTTTGTTGCTTTCTTTGCATTAATATTGATGAAATTCATGGGTTTTCAGTTCAATCTTTTGGTTAGTTTTTTCACGTTTGCAATTTGGTTATCGTACTTTCCATTCATGTTCTTGATGTTTCCGTTCCGAACGATAAGACATGTTAGAGGGTATTTCATGAAGAAGCTGTTTAGATGGTGGGGTATTTCTACCAGAAATGTTAGTCAGAAAGCACCGCAGTCGATAGGAAATATAGCAATGAGGTTTGGCTGTGCATTCTTCTGGTCAAGCCATGCATGTCTCATGCTTCTCCTGCATGAGAAGTAACTCAATTGGAGTAGTTTATGACACTTTGTTCTCCTGCATTCCTTCAGGTGAGGGTTGAGTTCCTGTCAGCATTGGGTAAAGTCACTGCAAGTTCAAGTCAGCCATGCATAATGCGGTACAAAAGACAACCCATCCGTGTAGTCGAAACCATCATTAAGAGTGCTCCTGTCATTGCCGGTTTTGTATCAGAATCTCAAATTCTGAACATAAAAATGGACGAATTCACAGAAGGACTTGAGCCAACTGCCTTCTTGAAGGTGATGTTAGAACATCGAGCAGAAGACAAAGCCGGTGCTGGCATCCCTGAAATTTACGCAGCGTCACTCTCACTGGAATCTGAGCTCCCTCGATTGAAAAGGCTTATCTGGCTGTGGAAGAGAACCATTTTTGTATGGATTAGTTTCATCCTGTTTCTGACAGAGTTGATGTTTGCTTTAGTCTTTTGTAGACCAATAATTATCCCAAGAGGAAGGCCTAGGATTCCGTATACTAAAAAGGGACTCAGTCAAACTTCATTTCCTGGTACGAAAGCAACTGAGAATTGAGATGAGGTCTGTCAACTTTGAATAGGAGGATGGTAACAAACGCAAGGAATAAGTTCAGGTTGGGCTCAGCATTCAGCATCTTTGCTGAATCACCTTCAACGATGGCATAACCATGGCAATGTAATAATATAAATAAAACTTGCATAAGGATCTGAATAAGTATTGCAGTCATATTCCATCATTTTTCCCCATTTCAAACCGTGCATAAGTTGAAGATTAATCTAACCAATCTGATAAGAACTTCTCTGTCAAGACTTTTTTTTCTGCTTTCTTCAAAGGGCGAGTAAAAGACATTTTATTTGGCAAAACAGCTGTGTCTTTTCTGATTGCCTTTGATCAGTGCCATCTAGAATTTAAGACTTACAAACAATATAAAAATCATGCTAATTTTTTGGTCAATACAAATACGCTACTTCAAATGTCACGTTCAAACGCAAGAATAGTAGACGAATGCTCTTCTTGTTCACCAAAAGAAATACATTGCATGTTCTTTAAAATTTCAGATATTGTGTCCGAAAAGCTGTTCAATGTTGGGAAGCACATTGTTCAAAATGTTGAAGCCATTTCCGGTCCAAGCATGCAATGAATAAACATTTCACATCCTAACAAATCCAACTCCTCCGTCTTCAAGATCTCTCACTGTTGTCTTGTACATGCCCTGCATAAATGGGGAAAAAAAAAGAGAGAGAATAAACCATTAGATTCTTACCGAAGTTGCGAGAATGAACAAGGAAATGCTTAACCTCTCTTCTCTACTTCCTTCTCTTGTATTCCATGGCTTCATACAAAATTAAAAGGAGGATAAAAGTGACAGCAGAAGAAAAGGGAAAGAGAAGAGGAGATACGAATGAAAGGCAGGAAGACAACATGTAGTGGATGAATAACCCTTTTCCATCCCTTCTTATAGGAGCTGTGGTCGGTGGTCCCATGGGATAAGTTGCATGAACCATACCTGCTTCAGCAGCTTTTTTCCCATCGTAGCGATTCCTAGAAATACACATTTTCAGAAAACTTAATTATCAGGCTACCTCTTATTGATCTAAAACAAAGATTTGCCCATGGATACAATGCTTCTCCAAATGGAGTTAAATGCGCACCCTGTAGTTTAAATGCGCACCCTGTAGTTACAACTTGGACCGAAGAACTGACATGATTCATTGACAATCACAACTAATTTCTGTATACGTAGTGGCAATGCAAGATTTAACTATAGTGGAAGTTAAACTTGGAAACTATAATGTGTTTTAGATTTTGGAAAATTATGAGCAAGCAAGTGCAACGAATATTATTCTTGAATTTTTTAGATATATTAATCTGAAATTAACAGCAGAGATTTTAACATCAAAGCAAAAACAGTCGGCAAGAGGATGGGCTGACTGGCGGTCCAACAACCTTCTCTTCTTTTTTTTAGGTTGTGCCGAAACAGGTTCAGCCTATCTCTTTTTTAATTGAAAGAGATGAGAGGCAGCAAGACGTAAGTCAATTCACGTCATATATGCCTTATTCAGAGTAAAAAGAAAGGGATGGGTTTAGATTATTGAAGGAAGAAGATTATCTGGCGCAAGGGCTATATGCAGGCTGTACACGGTAGTGGTGGTGAGCACTAACTGGCAGAGAAACTGGCAGTTACGGTGGCGCAAAGAAGAGGGGCAACACCAGCGAATAAAGCTAGGGAGAGAGGCTAATTTTTTCTCAACTTTGACCTCAGATTTCTCTGTAATGTTTTGAAAGTAAATGAATAGAAAAAGGCTACAAAACCCTTGGTGGCTTCAAGAGTAAGTATTATTAAATGGAGGGGTATAGTAATAATTGAATAAAAAAATGATAAATATAAATAGGAAGTAAAAAGAAAAAAAAAAGAAAGAGGGATCTGAAATTTTAAGAGAGCAAACCGGCAGGAGAGAAAGGGGAAAGAAGAAGAAGAAGAGAAAAGAGGGAAATTAGAAGGGAAATAGAATGGAATTGAAGAAAATAAGTTTAAGTGTAAGATTTAGGTTTATAAATGTATAAATGTGTTCTTTGAACTTTAAATTTTGATTTTGATGGATGTTAGGGTTTTGAAAATTTGTGTTTTGGGTTTAATTGATGAATTAATTTGAATGTTATGGGGTTTATTGTTGTGGGTAATTGATTATTTAGTTGATTATGGAAGATTGTAGGTAAAGATGATGATTTTGAGTTATGATTTATGTAAATGGTGAATTTTGGGTTAGAAATCTGGAAAGAACAGTAGGTTTTCTGTTGAAATTCTGGGTTTGAGGTTGAAGATGATAAAATTTCGGTTTGGTCCCTCAATTTGTGAAAATTACAATTTAGTCCCCAAACTTTGGAAAATTACAGATTGGTCCCTGGAGCATATTCCGAGATTCTGGACAGAATAAAAGATGAATTATGGACAGAATTCCTGTATAGTTATAAAATTTTAACACTTTTAATTTGATCCTCCAATTTGACAAAAATTACAAATTGACCCTAAAAATTTGGAAAAATTCCAGAATGGTCCCTGGAGCATAATGAGATATTCTGGACAGAATTGAGGATTAATTATGGTCAGAATTTCAGTATAGTCATGGATTTATGATATTTTTAGTTTGGTCCTTCAATTTGATAAAAGTTACAATTTGACCCTTAAAAATATGATAAATTTCATATTAGTCCCTAGCTGTAATATTAGCTTTTGCGGATTGGTTTGATGAATAATTGAGGGTTATTTAGTGAATTATTACCAATTTTATTATTTGTTTTATTATGGATTAGATTTCAGGAAAACCATTTAATTTTGGGTTTTTGGGAAAATAACTAGTTTAGTCTAAAAACATATAGGGTTATGGAATACACCCTTAGATAAGTGTATTAAATAGGTTATATATTCTTTTGAGTCATTCTTGAATATGTCTCCTTTGTATTCAGATAATCATGATATTCTACCGGCGGGACGTCAGTAGGATTTTCTTCGGTGTATGCTTTTGATTTTTGTTTGCTTTCGAGTCAGGTGAATGGATAATTTTCTATATGCATGAGAAATAGTATAAATATTTGATTTGTTAATATGAATTTGATCATGCTTCTTGATAATTGGTTCAAGATTGGTCATGATCAATTGTTGAATCTGAATTCTTGATATGAACCAATATATATTTTGAATTAACTTATGAATTGATAGAAAATATTTATCAAGAAGCATGATCCAATTCATATTAACAACTCAATTATTTATAATATTTCTCATGCATATGGAAAATTATTCACTCACCTGACTCAAAAGCAAACAGAACTCGAAAGCAGATACCGAAAGAAATCCTACTGATATCCCGCTGATAGAATATCAGGATTATCTAAATACAAAAGAGACATATTCAAAAACGACTCGAAAGAATATACAACCTATTTAATACATTTAACTAAGGGTCTATTCTATAACCCTATATGTTTTTGAATTAAACTAGTTATTTTTTCCAAAAACCCAAAATTAAATGGTTTTCCTGAAATCTAATCCATAATAAAACAAATAATAAGACTTGATAATAATTCACTAAATAACCCTCAATCATTCATCAAACCAATCTGCAAAAGCTAATATTACAGCTAGGGACCAATCTAGAATTTATCATATTTTTAAGGATCAAATTGTAACTTTGTCAAATTAGAGGACCAAACTAAAAATATCATAAATTCATGACTATAGTGGAATTATGTCCATAATTCATCCTCATTTCTTTCCAGAATCTCTAATTATGCTCCAGGGACCATTCTGGAATTTTTCCAAATTTTTAGGGTCAAATTGTAATTTTTGTCAAATGGGAGGACCAAATTGAAAGTGTTAAAAATTCATAACTATACTTGAATTCTGCCCATAATTCATCTTTTATTCTGTCCAGAATCTCGGAATATGCTCTAGGGACCAATCTGTAATTTTTCCAAAGTTTGGGGACTAAACCGTAATTTTCATAAATTGAGGGACCAAACTGAAATTTCATCATCTTCAACCTCAAACCCAGAATTTCCACAGATTACCTACTTTTATCTCATGATTTCTAACACAAATTCACCATTCAAACAAAATCATAACTCAAAATCATCATCTTTACCTACAATCTCTCAAAATCAACTAATTAACTCATTACCTACAACAATCAACCCATAACATTCAAATTAATTCATCAACCCACCCAAAATACAATCTTCAAAACCCTAACATTCATTGAAACAGAAATTTAAAGCTCAAAGAACACACATTTATACATTTAAAAACTTAAATCTTACCTTTTAAACTTATTTCCTTTAACTCCCTTCTTCTTCCTTATCTTTTTCTCTTTTCTCTTCTTCTTCTTTCCCTCTCTAAGAACACAGCTCTCTCTTCTTCTTCTTTTCTCTTCATATTTATATTTATCAACTCATTGTTCAATTACTACAATGTCCCTCATTTATTTATATCTACTTCTAAGCCTCCAAGGGCTTTGTTGCCTTTTCCTACTCATTTATTTATAAACCTCACAAATTGCATTCCTAATTGACCTGGAACTTTTAATTTTATACAATTTCACCCCTACCAAACTTCAATATCAACCCCAAATTTCAGTGCATTTTTCATTTTAGTCCTTGATTTTAGGTTTCTTCAATTTAGCCTCTAATTGACCATTAAACTTTCAATTCTCTTCAATTTCACTCCTGATTTCAGCCAATTAAATCCCCAGAGTTTAGTGCCTCTTTAAAAAGTTCTTGGTTGCGAATTTCTTCAATTTAACCCCTAATTGACCATTAAACTCTCAATTCTCTTTAATTTCACTCCTAATTTAAGCCAATTAAATCTCCAGAATTCGGTGCCTCTTTTAAAAATATTATTGGCTGCGAATTTCTTCAATTTAACCCCTAATTGAACATTAAACTTTCAATTATTTTCAATTTCACTCCTGATTTCAGCCAATTAAATTCCGAGAGTTCGGTGTCTCTTTTAAAAAGATCTCTAGCTGTGAATTTCTTTAATTTAACTCCTAATTGATCCTAAACTTTTAATTTTCTTGCAATTTCACTATTGATTTAAATCAATTGACTTTGTAAAAATTAAATTTGATTCTTTAAAATTCTAATCCTCTCAATTAAGCTCAAATTAGGCTTTCGAACTTAATTGTTCACCGGTTAAATCTCTAATAAAATTAATTTGACTTATTTAAAGTATAATTAAGTCCTTACATTTAGTTAAATCTTTTAATTTTACCCAAATTAATTCTTAAGTTTTTAATTTGGCCAATGATTAAATCAAATTAACCTATTAAAAATTTAATTATGTCCTTGGATTTAATTTTTATGAAAATTTGTTTAATAATTATTTAATTTGACTTTAAATCAATAAAATTTTAGATACAATAATACAATTAGGCTTCCAATTTATTCAAAATCGCAGCTTAAACATCCTCTATATTGAAATCCTCCCTAGCCTGCTTTTGTCAAAATATTAGTCTTCTTACTATTATTTTTTATTTTATATTTTATTAGGAAAAAGAATAAATTTTAAAGGAATAACCTAACAATAGGTTATAACAATAAAGATATTACAAATTTAACATCAAAATCTAAAATTATATTTTCATAATTTGGGGTGGGGCTCGTAGACAAACCGATCCTCACCACGTAAATACTTCTTCTGGTCGTTTCTTTCTTTTTCTTTTTCTTTTTTCTCTGGCTTATCATCCGAAAACAAATCCTCTTAGCGCCAGATCATGGCCACTCATATAAACAAGTTATGGCCAGTCCACCTTGACAGCACAAATTTCTGACCATCACATGATAGATTGTATTATTGTAATCCACGTAAATACTTCTCAAACGACGCATAATTAACTTTCAATCACTCGTCATGATTTCAGTAAATAAATGAAATCGAAAATCCAAAAGGAAAACATTATCATTATCTTGATAATTTTTAACTAGTTTGAAGGAACTTGAACATTATCTGGATCTGAAAAGGTCAAAATTTATAGCAGAATCGAATCAAAATCTATATAATGTCACCCTCCTTTCTATTTCAGAAAACAAAACTACATGCCAGCATGAGAGGGAAGAAGGGAAAACTATGGTTGATGCAAAAACAGTCAGGTATACACAAGTGGGGTAGGTATCATATGGTTAAAAGCATGGTGGCTATTTACAATTCAACTAACATGATATGCGGGGGGAATCAATCAAAACTCAACACCACTATTTATCTGAACAGAAAAGGAAGGTTGGCCAACATTAGAGAGAGGAGTATCGAGTCTCACAACCAGGCCTGAGCTCCCCACATTACCATTCCACTTAGACCTGCCAATCTGCAATAGGAAACAAAAAGGAAAGGGATGTTAGGCAATGATGAATAAATAACACCCGCAGTACCATATTTACCTGCAATCATCATCGTCTATGTCAGGATCGATCAACGATCCATTAAACATTACCATGACAAAATGATATTAGAAACAAAAAAAGAAACTGTTTAATTGAAAATTGAAGTACAAGTTCATTGTTTGTCTGGTTCCACAACCATATTAGTTGCAGCACATCAGTTGTTAGAACGTACTCACTAGAATTTAGCCCTTCCATCTAGATGTAGTGCAACTAATAAGTGCTGATGAGACACCAGTTATATCTATGCACTCAGCATCTATTAAAAAAGTTTTATTGTTGTCACAAAAGAAATTCATATTTTCATATTCAATTGTTGCTTTCATAAAGTAGTCTGTATACAAGACATTTTAAGAGGTAGGAGAAGATTCCCGATATTAATGGCCTCCTGATGATATCAAATTAGAGTTTGACTTGTGGGATTTCATAGATATTTCCTGAACTTTCACTCTCGTGTCAACCTGTGCCCAAATTTTTCAAAATATTACATGTCAACCTGAAAGTCTCACTTAGGAGATGACTTCAGATTGATTGCCTTCCAAAGGTAAGAAGTGTTTAATAGCTTCGGGGAAAAACTGCAAATATCAACCTGAACTTTCTTTACAGGCAAAAAGAAATTCATTTTAAGGACCAAGAAGCATCTGAGGGAAGGTAGCATCTAATAGAACTCCATTAATGATTATGATGATGTAATGGAAAAAAAAGACGAAAAAAAAGACAAAAAAAAAGAAGCAAAACTTCAAGATCATCGTTGATTCCACCATGCAAGAGGCCAAAGCCATGCATAGCAAGACTGTAGGCAATGAATAGAATCCCAGAATGAGGCGCATATGGCATAGATGTGAATGATAATGAGACATGCAATCCAAAAACAGAGCGTGTTTACAACTATTTTGTCCAGCAAATGCATGCATCTAACAACACAGCATAGCTCCACAGCGAAACATGGTGAAAGATGATGATAGGACAAAAATCAGAACAAGATCTCCTCCTCATTAAGGCATCCATTGTCTATTTTTCTTTTCTCGAATTCTGTTGGTGGACATTTGTGATCTCTTTCTATTATGTTCCAGAGTTGTTTCTCAGATGCAAATTGGCAACCAAAAGATTTGGGGCAATTAGATCCAGAGTATAATACTCAAATATTGCTATTTGAAATCAGAGAAAGCTTGGGGTGTTCTGGATTGCAAAGGAGATTGAATAGTAGATAAATGTAGAAGATTCTGTACTTTCAAAATAAACAGGAAAATAAGAGGATGATAATTTAGGTTTGGGAAAAACTGAAGGTACTTATGAAAAAGCATTCAAAGAAAAGGAGGTGATTTGTTTCTGATGAAAATGGTTTTGCATTTTTGCACACAAGTAACCAATTGAAAATAGCTTCTTCGTTTTTTTTTTTTTTTTTTTTTTTTTTTAGTTTGTGCACGAGTTCTCACTCCAGAGGATTATGACAAAGGACTGCCAAATATGGGAAGATTAATATTTTCACAATCAGGTGTTCCAGATACAACCAGCAAACAGGATGGTGAATTGATGGTTTGTCTTTCAGTTCATTGCTCTTACAGGGAATTCTAACGTTCTAACCTGTCAACTCTTTGATAACAGTTGGACTAGCAAACTGTACCCCTTCATTTTAATGTGGATTATCGGGTTGGAAGGGAACAGCATTTTTCCAATGGCATGAAGGGTGCATGAGATTAACCAGCGTTTCCTTAGATTCTCAGTCTCAATGAAGATAATTCCCAGTACTTTCCATTGTTATCTATATTTTGGGATTCATTATCCTACCATTTATTTGATTTTCATGAACAGCTAGGTGCAAACTTCCCATGTACCTGGGTCCCATTCTGTCAACTAAAAAAGAAAAGGATGGACCAAGAAACCAAAGATTCTACCAAGCAGAGATGTATAACAGATAAAAAGATATGGATCAACAGCAGATAATGGAACATCAAAGCTTACCGATAGTGATGCAAATGCAGAAGGGTGCGTCGTTGCAGCACAGCCGCATATCAGATTCAGATGGTCATTCACTGAGTGAATCAGTTCTGCATGCAAACCAGGATTGCTTCCACCAAAAGTGGGGCACAAACTGAAAAGATATCATTAAGAGAATAAAAAGGTAATTATATTTACTTACAGTACCATAGAAGTTGAATAAATTTGCTCGACTTAAAGATACAAAACAAGTGTGAAGTGAAAGTACAAAAGTGAAGGGAAAACAGGTTCTGCAAACATAGGACCATGTATTTGAATGATAGCTGGCAAGTGTATTTTGCCCTCAACAAGATCTACTTTGTTTTACCAGTAGTCATGCTTTTTCCAAAAGTCAAACCATTTGTGAGCATGAGATAATTGATATCAGGGTACCATCAGGTCTAGGGAATATCAACAAGTTAACTAAACCCAGTGGTAATGACCCAATAAAACAATCATGTCTTCTCATCGACGCTTAATTGTTTACGGTGGAGAAATGCTGATTAAAACAACAAAGATTGATCATAAAAAAAAAAACACCAGGTCCAACCTTTGTTTGGCACCATCAAGAAATGCAGACTGGCCCTGGTTTGTGATTGTTTAACCAAGTACACACGAAATGTGTAACTTTTTTCCTGTTGACCAAATTCTTCTGATGCCACTTTATAAGAAGCAGAAAAATAATAGTTGCACTGTCAGAGTCTAACGCAGCATGTTAAATGAATGTTATAGAACAAGCAACTGGGATTAGCTCTGAAGAAACGTTTTCTACTTCTTTCTGGCTTCAGTTTACTATTTTTGGATGACAACAGTGTTCAGTTATCTCTCAATGAAATTATCTATTAGTTATGAGGGAAAACTGGTGTGCAGTTTAAATGTAACATAGCATCAAAATTACCAAATGCACCAGATATGCTATCATTCAGATCTTCAGGCATAATGAGGGCTCAAACTGGCAGTCATAAACACAGAGGACACCTTTTTTTTAGATTCAACACTGTTGCTTCAGCAAATCACCAATGCAGGTCATTCAGGGTTTTATTATTTCTGTTTTCCTATTCTTGTATTTCTCCTTTTTTTTTCCTTATTTATGGTTAGTTCATTGAGTTCACTGGTTTCTGTAGATTGGTCCAGAATTACATATAAACCATACCAAGCTACGAAAGGAACTGCAGGATAACCTGCAATGCAAAAGCTAACAATGTAAATAGCAGGATCGGCCTCAGAAACCATGTTTGTTTTCACAGTTACTGAAGCACTTCAAAATTAAAAGGCCAGAGTCAATAATAAGGCAGCTACTCTGCTTGTATCTTCACATGTATGGCAAAAAAAAGAGTGATCATAATTTTATTAAACAAATATGAACATTAAAAGTTACCTGAACTGAACAGTTGGCCTCACCATAAGACCAGATCTCTGCCATGCTAAAGAATGTGCAAAACCCAATGTAAACGATTTGTCAGGCCATTGTACCATCGGTGTGATGCGTGTTCCCCACTTATTCTGATAAATTATTCAAAACAATAGGCTTTAGTCCCCACCAAAATTAATGCACACAAATCCACTGGTATACCCTGAAATCATCAAGTACTCGCTGACAAGTTCAAAACCTGACCTTATGAGAGAAGCTGAATCTCATTTCCCCAGGATATTGCCCCTGAGCTTGGAGAAGACCTCCGCAAAGAGGTACGATAGCACTGGTAGACAGTCCTTCACCAGATACATAGGTCAATTGCCCATTTGGAAACTGTAAATCTACAAAAGACTGCATGATGAAAGAGACAAGGAGAAGGAAGACAAGAAGAAAGGTCAATGAGAAATCAGCTCCACAAATTTTAAAGATTTAATGCAACAAAAAGACATTGACTGCATCTTCATGCTTTCATTACAGAGGTTATTGCTTCTGCACTCAACTGGATCACCAGGCAATTGCAAAGCCATGTATAACACTTTTGGGAAAGGTTTCTGCTTGAGGACAAGAGGAGGAAGGATTGCAAGGCTGCTCTGATATTCTTAGTTTTCCCTTTTGAAAATAATTTCCACAAGCTATCCTGGCCCCCACCAAAAACTAGAATCTGAATTTGGGATTCAGCCTAGTTAAATAGAGTTAAGTTCCATTCACATCCCTGCTTTGCTCCACCTCCCCTTCCTAAGGAATTTTTACTTCATATGAAGAAGGGGAAATGGCATGATGCTAGTTGAATCTCAAGACAATGAAAAAGCTACAAATTTTTCCAACTATGAAACTTTGTCCACTGATAAAAATGTTCTTTTTTGGAAAGATGAAAGAAGAAACTTTGTTAAAATGGGAAGAATTTGTAGAAGAGACATTCAATAGAAAGATACAAAAACAAGATAATTTATAATTCTGTTGAATACCAGCAAATAACTTCTAAAATTCCTTAAAGCCTTGTAATATTAAGAGGCTAGGAACACTATCCTATCCCACAAAAGTTGCCAGATGCCTCAAAGCCGAAGCATCATGCTTACTGTTTCCCCTTCTTCATTGAATCCACAATATGTAGAATACAGCCTATTGCTTTTGGCTGCCCACACTAAAGCCTCTAGATACAAATATGAAACATAGACTGATTCTGATGCCTTTCATAGCTTAGAAGGAGCTACAACTTACACAAGCTAAAGGATTGAGACAGAGCATTGACATTAACAACCACCTTCTATGTTTTGACCACACAGCTGGACACAGTGAATGCATTCCAGTCTGACAAAGATACAAGAAAAATAGTGCATTAGAAGAACAGATTAATAAAGCAATTATAAAGAGATATCCAAATGCAAAATCTAATATAGTACAAGGGAAAACCGATTCTCAATGAAATGTTCTGTATCAAAATAACAAAAAAAAAATGACATGTCAAATAAAGGCAGGAAACCATGATCAAGAACAGAAGATCTTAGGATATGGAAGCTAGAAGATAAAGACTAGGAAGATGGGATATCAGCATATGCACCAAAAATCAACCATTGTGACAAAAAACAAATATAGAAAAAAGGTTACCATAAAGCTAACAAAATTACATAGGGAACAAAACGCAATTAATAGGAATAGCTGGAAATCAGTATAACAGCTGGGATTGAGCAAGCAAGAAACATTTAGTGAATACATAAGTTCACTTGACTACAGCCCATGCCCATTTCTTGTCAAGCTTCAGGTGAAATCTAAAGGTTAAGAGCACATAAGCTTGCTGTATAGATGAGGTTTACCAAAGAATATCCAAAAGCTAGGGAGAATATTGTAACACTTCTATGACGTCTATTTTCACACTTCAATTAAATAAACAGAAAATTGGGCATACCTTCCTATCATACCCATACCAAAGCAAGTGTTGCTTTGAAAGATGCACAGGCAGAAGAAAGGTTGAATCACGCACAATCAACAGAGGTCCAAGCTGGACAAGGAACATGGATGAATTATCATTTCTTGATGTGGAACTTCCATGTGATGCCTCTACTCTCCATAAATCTCCCCTTGCAACCAAAGAACCCTCAATGTTGTGAGTTCTGCTGTCATAAGTTGAGGTAATGTTTATGGTCCCCTGCATCCAGTGGAAATGAACCATAAAAAGAATGCACAAACGGATTACAATTAAATTCATACTGAAATCCTTGAATTATGTTCACAATAGCATTAAAAAAAATTAAAATAGTGAGACTTAATTTCCTCTCTAAGGGTTTCTTGATGTTGTTCAAGCCACGCAAAATTTCAATACCAAGGAAAATTCTGTTTTTGACACATTGTGAACCTCTCCTTCAATTGCCTACAATTTGCCTAGATCCCATCAAATAAATGTGATTGTGACCTTGCTATAGAACCATGTCCAAACGGTAATTCTATATATGATCAACCACATTATCTAAGGACAACTATTATGAAGAACCAATGAAAACCACAAGGATATTATATTCCACTCTATACTTTTCAAGTCACTCAAGACATTAACTTAAGTATACAGCACAAAACAAAAGTAGATCATTAATGAGATCACAACAAATTGAAAGTCCCTAAAATGAAGGCAAACCAGCATTTGTAAGACAAAGCTAGCAAGGAAGTAAAAACAAAACTAAAAGAAAACACAAATATCAGGATAAGGAAATTGTGATGCAGGATTTTATTTTTATTTTTTGGGAAAATAGATATTTTCCCAAGTTAATTTTATGTTTTCCTATTTTTATTTTCTTAATTTGTATTATTATGTTTTTCTAGTTTTTTTCTCAATTTGAAGAGAATAGTTTTTCTACTTTATTTTTCTTATTCGGTATTATTAGGATTTTCTAAATTTTGTTTTCTATATAAAGGGCTTATAATAGCCTTTGGCAAGTGAGACATGGATGAATACAAATTGAATATTTTGGGTGTCTCTCCATAGTTATGGTATTCTTAGACATTGAGGGTTTTGACTTGTAACAAACCTAGCTATCAGTTTATATCAGAACCCAATAATTCTTAGTGGTTTTGGTTGGAGGTCATAGAAAACATGTATCAGAGCTCATAAATTTTTAGTGGTTAGTTGTTGTATGTTGTTGAATAACAATGGCTAGAATAGGTCACAGAACATGATGTGCTTATTTAGGAGGGAATGAGGAGGTTCCCTTAAGAAAGAAAGAAAGAAAGAAAAAGTCCAAGAACTAGTGTGTTGTTTCAGTTGTTGTTATTGAAAATCTTAATGGTAAGACTCACGATGGGGCAGCTCATCAAAGATGTTATATTAGGGACCCATGATGGGAAGGCCAACACAAAGATGTTGGGGATCCATGATGGGGTGGCCCACACAAAAGAATGTTTGTTGTGGAAGACATTTTCTAACTAAGGTCTAAACTTGAGGGCAAGTTCCTTCCAACCTGAGGAGACTAATAAAATAAATATTTTCCTAACTTAATTTTATGTTTTTTTATTTTACTATTTCGCATGATTATGTTTTTCTAGTTTTTTTTCCTATTTGAAGAGAATAGTTTTCCTATTTTATTTTTTCTATTCAGTATTATTAGAGTTTTCTAGTTTTTTTTTCTATATAAAAGGTTGTAATAGCCTTTTAGCAAGTGCAACATGGATAAATAAAAATTGAATATTTTGGGGGTCTCTCCATAGTTGTTCTTAGTCTTTGAGGATTTCGACTTATAACAACCTCCATTATCCTTCACTACCGGCTGCGTCAAATTACTTCTAAAACGAAGCACTCTTGCTGAAGAAGAGAGAAGGAAGGTGTCATCTAATCCTCTTTCTTTTAGACACAGCCCTTGCCAAACAAAATGGCACATTGCTTCAAATGCTCCACTACTAACTAGACTGGACATTGTACTTTGCATCAGCTAAGACTTCTAAAACAACACAGGCTTTCTCAAACAGAAAGTCCTGTTGCTTCAAACGCATCATCGTTTCCAGATAGCCACTACTATCTAGACTGGATAACGTCCTATATCTGTGAATTTTCTATCAAGGCTACAAAAAGTTGAAAATCAACCAAAACATCTCCTCCATAAATAAGAACGAAGACTTATTCCTAGTCGAGTTCCAAAAGATAATATCACTTACATACAAACAGTTCAATAGACAATTTAGGCTAAAAATCTGTTAGGTGGTCTATTCCTTCAATAGCATTAGAAACTATACACAAATTGCATTATTGTATGAAATGAGCACTTCTACGCTAACAAAACATACACAACTAAATTCTTAGAACACAATAGCATATAAAAATCATTACCTGTGGTTTGCCAAGAAATCCCACACCCTTCAAATTAAACCCACCAATTTCCTCTTCCAACAACTCATCCACTCCACGGCTGCCAACGCCACTATTATCCTCCACAAACCCAAAATCCCTCAACCTCTCTCTAACCAAACCCAACTCTCCCTCCAAACATAGCCCCATCTCACTCCTCTTACCATCCATCCTCAACCCAGCCCCCACGCTCTCCTCCTGCTTAAACGGCACTGGTAATCTCCTAAAAAACTGATGCACCAATCCATTCAAAGCCGCACCAAAATCAGCCCCAGCTTGTCCAATCCTATTTCCAATATCCAAAATAGCCGAAACTCCATCTATCCCTGAATTATCAGTTAAAACCCCAAAATCATTTTTACTAAAACCATGTCCCGGAAACTCCAGATCAAAAGGCTTCGATTTTGGAGAGTTCGGCCAAGAAAACGTAGGTGGGTATGTCATATGTGACTGTATAAGGCCTGAAAACCCTTGAGCTAGCCGGTCTGCCAGGTCCTGGCCATGCCTTTGGACCTCTTCCCATGCTTCAAATGATCTTTCTACTGACATTTGGTTTGGAAACTCAAGTATTCATGCGATTTTCACAAATGGGTATTCGACAAATTTACTAAAAACACAAATTTGAAGGTTTTGGAGATTTATTGACAGAAAAAAGGTTGAATTTTTATGTGTTAGGTGACAGTTGTAGTTGCAGAAATGTTCACATGAAATATTAATAAACTAAAAACAGCTTCGATATTGAAAGATTTTTATTCCGAAAAGGGGGAAGACATTTTCAGCTTCAACGATATCAAAAAGATAATTTAAGAAGAAAAAATAAGGAAAAAGACTGACTTTGAAGCCGAAGCTGAGGGGAAAAAAGTCCAAAGCTAGTAATTCAAAAGCTGCAAAATTTGAAGCTTGGATTTACACTTAAAAAACATAGCTTTGAGATCAAGATTTCGTTTTTTGAGCTTTAAAAGAAATGAATTTTGGGGTTTGATATTTTGCTTTGCTCAACCAGAAGGAATCAAAGTGTGAAGTTAGGGATTTGAAAGAGACAATTGGGGATTTTGTATGTTTTTTAAACATAAAAAGAGAGAGAGGACTGAAGACGGAAGTTTTAGCAAGGAAATGATAGGAAGGGGTTTTTCACCGGGGAAAATATATTTAGTGTTTATCTGGTACTTCAAAAATTTTGAGATTTATTTTTTAAAATTAATTTTTAAAAATTATTTTATTGTATTAGTATTTAAAAAAAAATTATTTTGAAATATTTTTTAATAAAAAAATATTTTAAAAATAAATCATTATTATTATCTTAAATACCCGTAGCATTTTTTTAATTTAAATTAAATATTAAATTAAAAACAAAATTAAGATATGCAGTGATTTTACTATTGAAGTTGCACTTTTTATAGTTAATTTTTTAAAAAAAATTTCAATTTGATTTCTGATTTTTTTTATTATAATTAAGGGAGTCAGGAGATTGTAAAATTGAAATATAGAGGATCAAAGTAAAAAATAGATGGCAACTTTGAATTTTATCTAAACATTTAATCTTGTCTCTATTTTTTTTTTTTTTTTGTTAATAAGTGGTTAGTTCCTCTAGTTGTAAGAAATTTAATTTTGATATTAAATTTCATTTTTTTTATTTTTTTCAGTTTTTTTTTCATGAGATAAGAAAGAGACACTCTCTAGAATTTGGTGTATAGAGAAAAAGTCTTTGTTAACCCCTATTTCGACTACTAAAATGGTTGAAATTAGTGTCAATAGGATCTATTCAATGAAAAACAAAACTTAAAGTTGTTGTTTTGAACCTTAATATAGCTTAAAAAACCACATCTAAATTAAGAATAAAAAATTTTATTCAGGTTGATTTTGTGATTTGGATCATTTTTTTTGTTTATTAGGTTGATATATTGGTATGTTGATCTTTTAAGAGTGTTTGTATGGTGTTTTGGGGTTAAAATAGGTTGAAAAAAGATTTTTTTTCATAAAAAAACCAATAGGTCCAATTTTTTGGCCATCATAGTGATGTACAAAATCTGAGCTGACAAACAACACGTCATCTGCACAACAGGCAACATGTTGTTTGTTTATTTTTTTTCAAAAAATAGGGGCGAATGATAAGTTATCTACTCCTTTAAATGAGAAAAAAATTTACAGGCACAGGCATGCAAGTCTGGGTTTAAAGGTCCACGCGCCTAGGCTCTTCTTTTCACAGGCCTAGGGCGTTAGCCCATGGGTTTGCATTGTTGGGCTATTTTTAAGCCCTTTTTATTTTTTTTAGTATATTTAGGTTAATTATAGATTTATAAAAGAAATATCGATCCCGGTAGAGTCTATGACCCATATCGTAAGTTTGACAAGTTACGCCACAACATCCAGTCTATTAATTTTTTTCTTTTTTTAATACCTTTTTTGTACCTCAGATTTTTTTTTAAAAAAAAAAACAATTTCACCATTTGTTATCGATGATGTATTTTATTTATTTATTTAACTTCAAACAAAAAAAAAAAACACAATTTGACCATTTGTTATCAATAGTCTACTTTTGTTATCTTAGTCACACACAACTATCATGTTTTTTTCTTTTTAAAAAAATATTTTATACAAAACAATTCTCATATGCTTTATTAACATATAAATATATTAAGTGAAAAAAAATTTATGGGATAAAAAAATTATTGAATCTGATGGCGTGCATAACTTGCGTCGCAAGATAGATTGATTGACTCCAGTTCACATGTTTTTTTTTAATTGGTTTTTGTTTTTTACCAAATTCATCCTTCAACATTGAGTTAGGTTGAGATTTAGCTTTCTAGTTTTTTTTTTTAAGATGATCTCCGTAAGTTTTGCAAGTCAACCTAGATTGACCTAGATAGATCTAATATGTTTCCATCTAAATTTAAATTAATGGTTAAAATCTATTTTTTTTAGACACGCTAGCAATACCTTGACTTTTTTTTACATTTGAAATAAATATTACTCCAACTCAGGCGTAGCGCGGGCTAATAAACTACTTACAATTAACAGAACATATAAAACGCGTTGCCAAAATACTATAGATTTTACTTAGCACACAGACACAAAAGACTATTTATTGTGACAATAAAATTACACTTTCATCCTTTGAAGAAAATTTCGTTTGCCTTAGTTTTGAGGGTGGTTTCATCTTTTTCAAAGGTCAATTAGTCAATAAAGATTTGTTAGGGGTTATTTTCATCTTTCTATTTTTTTATAAACAATACAAATACTTATTTACTCCCACACTAAAAAAATTTGAACAATTGGCCAATGGTATTTATGCCTTTTTGTTTTTTACAAAATTATGCATCGACTTTTATTGTTAAATCGTTTCCCAAAAAAAAATAAAAGAAATTTATTTTTAGTCCGAGAAATAAATTAGATCAAGTTAGATGAAATAAAATTAGATAAATGAAGGGGCAAAATTGGATAAAAAAAAGTTACAAAGCATAAAGTTATTAGAGGGAACTGAGGTGGAATAAAAGATAATTAAATACAAATGGGGGCCAATGTGTAATTAATGGAAAATTATGGTATAAATATTAATTTCTTCTCCACCCAATCAATGGTTTACATGAGAAAAAGGGGATAAATTGTGGTTTTTTCTTCTAAATTCTTGCAAAATTCAATCAAAAAAAGAGAGATGATGATGTTTAAAGCTTTAAAAAGGAATTACAAAGGGAGATTAAAGGTTTTGGGTAAGCTTTTGGAGAGTAAATTAAGGGTTAGGGTTTTGAAAAAGAAGGGGGGGAATTGAAAGGGGCTTGATTTCCTAAGCTTTCAACACTTGGAAAATCATTCATTTAAGATAAGAAATATCTTAAAATAGATTAATTGCATTGAATTTAAGTTTTTGTTAATGAATTGTGAATGTCATGTTTTTGTGAGGATGAAATTGTATTGATTATGTAATGGGTTAATGTTATTGAGATTGGTTAATGATTATTAGCATGAATTAAGAATGGGTAACAATTTAACGTAAAAAAATTGAAAGAATAAATGCCTTTTTTATTGGATTAGTTTCGGCTAGGGAGAAAAATTGGGTGATTGGAAATCTTAATGCCATTAACTAAGATTGTTGGAGATTTTTTATTAGGTGAATATTGATGGATAGGAAAAGAGAGGAAAAATTAAAAAAAAAAGTAGATTAGTCATTAAGAAACGAAAGGAAAAAATTTATATTGGTTAAAGGAAAGGAAATCGGTTAACTTCATGAAAAGAAAAGGATGAGTCAATTTGGTTGGGTCAAATAATGAGGAAGTTATATAAAGTTGTACAGATTAAAAAACTGGAAATAAAAAAAAAAAAAGGAAATAGACATCGTCTAGAATGGGAATACTTGATACAAATTAAATAAGAATTCAAGATTTATATGAAAAATAAAATTGAGTGATTGATGGATGAATGCCCAATGATGTGTTGGTTTTATTGATATAGGCGAGGCCATGGAACCCAATCAGCAGCAGGGGACCAACTCACACGCATAAACATCAAGTAGGTGTTTGACATCTTGTAGGTAATTAGTTAGTTTCTAATAATGATTTTATTATTTCTATTGAATCTTTGTCTAGAGTTGTAAATGGAAAGAGAAACAAATTTAAGAAACTAATTCTCTGGTTAAAGAGAATAATACCTTATTTAATGGACAATTTGAGAAACTAACCCCCTAGTTAATGGGATTAGTGCCCTATTTAATGAGCAATTTAAGAAACTAACTCCCTGGTTAATGAGATTAGTGTCTTGTTTAATGGGAATTTGAGAAACTAACTCACTAGTTAATGAGATTCACGCTTTGGTTAGTGGGAGATTAATCTCTCGGATAACAAAAATTAGTACCTCGGTGAATGGATAATTAAGAATCATAAAATTGGATATTGGTGATGGAAAAAAAAAGGGGTGGGTTAGGCTAAAAGTGAACATACTACTATTCTCTTATATCCAACATTATAAATGTACTATGTAATTTATATGTTTTATATTATGTTTTAAAATCAAGTATATCAGTTGGAAACGTATGACCAAATCTTAAGATCAATCTCAGGTGTAACAACGTTGTGTATTTGGTATCAAAGCCTATTAGAATCTGGGTAGTATTGTTCATACAAAATCTCAAAAACCTAATGAGAAGAGAGAACCTTAGAATTATAGGTGAATACTACTAAATGATGTAAGTCCCGTTTAAAAGTGATGATAGGGTAGTAAATCTATATAACTAGCAGCTTATTTTCTAAATTATCCTTTTAAAACATGGATTTTATTTTTTGTAATACAACTTCTATTTCAATTTCTACTTTTGATTCTTCTGAAAACAAAAGAATTATAAATAGTGAAGAGATTACAATTGAAGATTTTACAAAAAATATAGATGAATGAAAAATTCCAAAAGCTCAAAAGAACCAAATTTACAAACTTCTTCTTTCAATCTTTTAAAAACCAACTTTACAATAAAAACTAAAGAAATGGATATTCAACTTACAAAGCCTTTTGAAACTATCCAGTTCCGTTCCTAAAAATCCCTACGAAAACACAAAGACAAAAACTATAAATATATTTATATTGGCCTTGTACAAGTAGGAATTAAATCTTTTATCAAAAAAGATCTAAATACTTCCATCCTAGTTGTACTTAGAGATGCTAGATTCCAAAATTTCCAAGATCCAATACTTAGTTTCATTGAGTCCGGTTTATGTAGAGGTCTTGTTTCTTTTGATTGTTATCCAAACATAACTATTTCTCTCAAAGACAAAAACATCCTACAAAGTAGGTTCATGGTTCGGTTCAGTTCGTTTCAGACTATAAAAACCAACCGAACCGAGTAACTTAAATTTTGAAAAATTTAAACCGAACCGGACCGAAAACCGGTTCAAACCGAACTGTTCGGTTTGGTGAAATTTGGTTTTTTTGCCATAAAACCGAGAAATCCAATCCTATCATAAATGGGGTTTTTTCGGTTTAGCCAGAATCTTGTTGTTCAAATCCTGCAAATATGGCAAAGCCTCAAAAGTTTTAGCATCCCGATTAAATAAGAATATTTGTTGGTAAAGAAATTTACAAAACAAAAGAAAAGGACAAACTGGATTGAAGAGGCTAGCCTTATCCCATGGGCAATGGCTGTAATCACACTTTTCACTAGGCTACCAATCTAAAGTTGCACATTTAAAATTATCATTAGTTTTTGCTATGGAAGTTTTTTTTTAGCGTGCTCAGCAGGCCAATGCAAACAACACTAAAAACCAGAAGCACTTTGACTGTCTCTATTCTCCTTTACCCATTTAACAAGAAGACGAACCAGATCTTCATGACAGCTTGTTTAGAAATAAAGAGAGAAGCCAAAGAGATGGAGATGTTGATTTTTGTTTGGCTTGCGCAAAAGAGATGGAGATGGAGATATGAGTTGCACAGAAGAGATGGAGATGATGCACAAAAATAAAAAAAGAAGCCAAGGAGATGGAGATGTGGGTTTTTGTTCGGCTTGCGTAGAAGAGATGAAGATGTTGCGCAGAAATAAAAAGAGAAGCCAAGGAGACGGAGATGTGGGTGGATGACTTAGCTTTTGAGTTTTGAGATGGAGAGTGAAGGGCGGCGACTTTTTGTGTTATCAGTTTTGAGATGGGGAGTGGAGGGCGGGGTAATTTGTTAGGGTTAGGTTAATTGCAGTATTTATATCCCTTTTGTTTTTTTGGTTGGCTTGGTTCGGTTCATCGATTTCGGTTTTAAACCCGAAACCTAGGGGTGAGCAAAAAAACCAAAAAACCGATTTAACCGAGAAAACCGAACCGGTAAAAAAAACTGATTAAACCGGTTAAAATATTTAGAAAAATGTCCAGTTCGGTTCGGTTTCTGGTTTTGGTGTGCATGAACCGGCCAACCCGAACCGAACCGAACCGGTTCGGTTTAGAAATGAAAAAAAAAACCCAAGCCGCGGGCCGTCGCCTCCCTCCTATTAGCCATTAGGCATTAACGAATGATTAACCCTAGCACAAACCATTTTTCATTTATTTCACTTTGAGTTTCAGTGTTACAAACAGCCGCCCCCTCCCCTCCCATTAACCATTTCATCCACAGTGACATAACCGCTGCCCCCACCCCCTCCCATTAACAGCCGTCCCTTCCCTCTAAAAGTTTAGAGACACAGACAATGTCTAAAAATAAACCAAGTCATTTCCTCTCTTTCCCCAAAAACTCCAACTTGAAACTTAAAACCTCACTAAGATTAAAACTTTCGGTTCAATTTCAGAGATTAATTTGTTATGGGGTTAAGGATTCTGATGAAGAGACTAAAGCAGTGGTGGATTTTGGTGGTGGGGGAGGTGGAGCTGGAGGTGGGGATGATGGTGATGGCGATGGGGAAATGGAGAAAAAAATGGGATTTTGCTGCTGATGATGTGAAGACTGTGTTTGCTGCTGCTGTTGTTTCCCTTGCATTTTGTTCTTTTGTAGCAGAGCCAAGATTCATTCCTTCTTTGTTCATGTATCCAACATTTGATGTTGGCAATCGTGTTTTTTCAGAGAAGATAACAATCAACATGACTTCCTTTCCTTTTCTTTCTTTCCTTTTATGATGTTAATGAGGTTTTGTGGGAGTAAATTTGATGCTGAACTGAGGCACATTTCAGTCGCAGAGAAAAAAAAACCATAGGTTTTTTCGGTTTTGGACCTCAAAAACCGAATCGAAACCGAACCGAAACCGGTCGATTTGGACTGGTTCCGGTTCGGTTTGGGTTCCTCTTTTTTTTTTGGTTTGGTTGTTTTTTAGAGGTAAAAACCGAACCAAACCGAAAATGATCATCCCTACAAACTGAACCGAACTGGCAAGATTTTATGGTTTTAAAAATCGGTTTAATCTGTTTTTCATCTCGGTTTGGTTTTCTCGGTTAATTTTTCTTTGGTTTTCTCGGTTGTTCGGTTTTTTTGAACACCCCTACTACAAAGTATAATCTTACAAATAAAAACCTATAATTACAACATGCTTGAAGGATCCATTCTTGTAGCCTTAATCTTTAAGATCCATTGCAAAGCTATATTTTCTGCTTTTGTCAATAAACATAAATTCTAATATCAGAAAGGTGAAACATTACTTCTCCAAACAAACCTTTTTAAATCAAATATAGTTGTACCCAAATCCATCCAATGAAAATATGTTACCCTACCAGAGGACTGAATCCTTGAAGGTGTCATCCAACCTGAACCTTTACAATCACCACAACCAAATATTCAACTCAAACAAATAACCCAACATAGTGATGGTAAAGTCAGATTGTCCTTCCATAGACATTCAACCAGTTCTAGAATCTCAGATGAATCTTGATTGCTCCCGACACCCCACAAGTCAATAACAATTCCCAAATCTCCACAAGCCATATAAACACTATTCAAAATTACCAAACCCAGACCTCTAATGAATAAACATTTCAAGAATAAACTTCTAAAATCAATAAACTTGCATGGAGAAATCCCACTCCTAAAACAACGATTACCCCTCATATAGCCATCCATAATGAACCAACCATTATAAACCAACATAGATTCAATGCATCTTCCCTCTATGAATAGAAAATAGATGGAATGTCCGAATACGATATCCTAAACACTTTGCAACAAATGACCATCGCTGTCAATACCTACAAAACCCAAACTGAAACCCCAGACAAAGCTATGGTTGAATTCCTTATAACTGATTTTTCTAGCCAGTTAAAATGATGACGGGATTATCATCTTATTGAAACCCAACACCTTGAAATCCTTAACTCCATCCAAATGACTGAAGACCAAATACTTATCCTTGACTCTGATAGAAACATCATCCAAGATGCAGTCTCAACCTTTATTTTAACCATTTCTCTATATTTTGTATAAGATCATTCCCATTTTAAAGACAAAAATATTGAACTTCTTTCCAACCTTAAATGTAAAAAAACTCAATGACTTTCAATGGTATAAAACCATTTTTCTTCCCTATGTCATGCCCTGAGAAGATTTAAACCAACCTTTCTGAAAAGATAAATTCCTTGCTGGTCTGCCAACCCTTCTAGGAGAGAGAGTTAGGAACAAGATCAAAGAGATTTTTTTGTCTCCAAAACAATCATTTATGACTAATTAATATATGGTGAGCTTGTCAGTTTTACCCGGAAAAAAAAGGTCTTAAGATTTGTCAAAACCTTAAATTTTAAAAACACATTAAGTGGGAGATGAGAAGAACTAGATAAGAATTATGTAGTTTTTATCAACAGTTAACCTATCCATACCAAAGCCAACCTGTAGTAGTTCATGCTCCAAACCCACCACCTCAAAGCCCAATAAACCACCTCACAAAAAATAAGCCCATAAATACAGAAAACGTTTATATACTAAAACTAAACCTTACTACAAAAAGACCTTACAAAGCCCACAAAACCTTTTAAGTTAAAATCAAAATCCAAGCCCAAATTTGACCCCAAAAACATTACTTAATGTGTCAGAAAAGTCATACCTCTAGATTTTATCGAATCAATACAAAGCTACATGAACTTTAATTAGAAGAAGAAGAAGAAGTAATTTACCATATCTAAAACCTCTTGATTGAAGCATTTGAGATTGAATCCAACCCATCAGACATTTCTAAAGAACCTTTCCAAATTTATAAGCTAGCAACATCCAGTTCTGGCTTAGATACATCAAACCATACCACTTCAAAACAAATAAATATCTTAATCCAAGATTGAGAATTTATTCTTGAAGCTATTAAAAGACTTAATGATCCTTAATTACAAAAACAACTTATCTAGACAAACTTATGAGTTCCTTTGATAAACCAAAGACACCACACCCTATTCAAGGACAATCACTATTGCCATCAACCAATACAAATACTTATGACTTTACCAAAATTCTCAACAGAAAGAAGAAATCTAAACATTTTGCTACTATCTTAGAACTACAATCTAAAATCAAAACACTTAAAAATAAACTACAAAACTTCAAACAAGCCCAACAAAAAGACTTTGCTATTTTCCAACACCTTCTTACAAAGTTAGAGAACCAGTCTAATTCTGAACCAGAATTTAAAAGATCAAACCCTAGAGAATCATGCATTTTCAAATATTAAGCATGTCAGTGAAGATTTTCTGCATGTTTTAACTCAAATTACTTCAAAAAAATACATCATAAAAATTACATTAATCTTTTCAAATGATTTTAAAATAGATATTATTGTCTTGTTTGATACAGGTGCATATTTGTATTATATTAAAAAATGAATAGTTCCAAAATAAATTTTACAAAGCACATCTAAAAAACTTTATGCGGCAAATTATACTAAATTAGTCATTAAATACAAAACTTAAGCATCAATTTTTAATAATGAGTTTTATCTTAAAGATTTCTTTGTTGTTACAAATGATATTAATCATACTATTATTCTTGGCACTCATTTTATTGACATGATTACTCCTTACAAATTTAATGATGAAAGTATTATTTCAAAAATCAATGATTTGAAACTTGTTTTCCCTTTTCTTAGAAAAACAAAAATCTAGGAATTTAAATCTGATCAAAGCATGTTCTATTCATACTCATAATATTAATACATAGATTCGAGGAAAACAAGCTTATCTCATGCATCTTAGACAAGATATTTTTTTATAAAAAAATATCTTGCAGTTACAAAATTTTATTTTACAAAAAAGAATTTCAAAATTTCAAAGCAAGATAGAAAAAGATATTTGTTATGATATACCAAATGCCTTTTGGAAGAGAAAACATATTGTTGATCTTCCTTATAATGATAATTTTAATGAGAAATATATTTCTATAAAAGTAAGACATATTCAAATGAATGCTGAATTAGAATAACATTGTTGACTCGAAATCAAAGATTTAGAGTCTAAAGGTCTTATAAAAAAGTCTAGCTCACCTTAGTCATGTGCTGTCTTTTATGTTAACAAAAATTCTAAGATTGAACAAGGCATCCCAAGGCTTGTCATAAATTATAAACATTTGAACAAAGCTTTGAAATGGACTAGATATCTAATTACAAATAAAAACAATTTGTTGCAAAAATTACATTCTGCATTCATATTTTCAAAGTTTCATATAAAGTCAGGATTTTGGCAAATTCAAATTCATCTAAAAGATCGTTACAAAATTGCATTTACAGTTCCATTTGATCAATAAGAGTGGAATGTCATTCCATTTGGAAAAAAAAAATGCTCATTCTAAATTTCAAAGAATCATGAATGATATTTTCAATGCATATTCAAAATTATGCATAATATACATTGATGATGTTCTTATTTTGTTAAATTCAATAGAACAACATTTTAAACATTTTAAATATTCTTTTATGTCACAAAGAAAAATGGTTTAGTTATTCCAAAAATAAAGATTTCTCTTTTCCAAACTCGTATTCGTTTTCTTCGTTATTATATCTCCTAATGAACCATTACACCTATTGAGAGACCCCTTACATTTGCTAATAAATTTCTTGACAGATTCTAGATAATACCTAGCTAAAAAGGTTTATAGGAAGTCTAAATTATGTTATAGGTTTTTATCCCAATGTGAGTAGAATAGTAAAACCCTTACATAATAGGTTAAGAAAGAACCATGTTACATGGTTTGATAAACATACTAGGATTGTTTGACAAATTAAAAAAAACAAGTCCAAAAAATTTCTTACTTACATATTGCCAATCCCTTAGCTCCTAAAATAATTAACAAATGCTTTTGAGTTGGGATATGGGGGTATTCTTAAACAAGTACAAAATAACAAAGAACAAATTCTTCAATTTACATCTGCACATTGAAATGATTGTCAAAAGAATTATTCTGCTATAAAAAAAGAAATTCTTTATATTGTATTATGCATTACAAAATTTTAAAGTGATTTATTAAATCATAAATTCCTTTTACATATTGATTGCAAATTTATTAAAGATGTTTTATAGAAAGATATTTAAAATATTGCTTTAAAACAGATTTTTACCTGATGGCAAGCTGTATTAGGTATTTTTTTTATATATAGAATATATAAAATGAGATATAAATTTCATTCCTGATTTCCTAAACAAAAAATTTCTTCAAAACAGGTCCTGATGCCTCCCAAATCCAAATCCAAATACAAAGGCAAAGCCACACAAACAAAGTCTGAATCTCTAAAATCTCAAAAATCACAAAACCTTACAAAACTTTTTGCCTCAACCATTTCTTCTGCAAAACAAATTAAATCCTAGTATGAATCAATAATTGAAGATGAGAAAGTAGATCGCTCTTTACAGGTACAAAATTGGGAAGAATTCTTATCCTATTCATCAGAATTGCTTATGGCCTTACAAATTATTAGCCAGAAGTCCTTTAAGAAAGAAAAATCTTTTTAGGCAGGTAAATCCCTCAAACTAATTTCCAAAATAAAAACAAGTTCTTCTTCACAAATACCCTTATTTTCTTTTAATCTAAATTCCCCATTTAAACTATCTTAAAAGTTTTCAAAAGAAAAATCTGATTGCATTGAAAAACTAAAATTTCAAAATATTTTAACTATTGAAAATGAATTTTTCCATTCTGACCCTTTCATTGCAGCTACAAAAATCTTCCCTCCAAATTGGTATTTCAAACCAAGAGATTTATCCAAACCCTAGTCTTACTATGTGACAATACTTGAGATAACAGGTTCCACCAGATTCAAACATTTCAAACTTCAACAGAACCTTAAACTCTTGTAAGTCTAAGTTTTGACAACATTTGATGAATAACACTTCTAAACTTTTCAGTTTAACGTGTATGGAAGATTCTTGTATTCTTTGGTTCTTGAACAAACTGAATTTGACTTATCAAAGATTAAATGACTTCGTGGCGTTATTCGACTTTATTTCAATAGTGTTGATGTCTTGGGACAAGTTTTTATTGTGTCACACTCCTATCAAATTTCTTTCGGCTTTCCGGGATCAAATCTCAATCTTGATTGTTAGTTGCATGACCACGTGAACATGAGATTTTCATCACTTTTTATATATTTTTTAAAGATACTATTAGGAAGTGGATTTTTTCCCTTCGGCTATGAGAGCTAAAATCTAGGTCATTTGAAAAATGGCTTAAAAGGCAGGAAGAACAAGAGCAACCAAATGGATCAAAACAATTTACATGTCCATTATCTGATTATGCTTCATAAACAAGATGACCATCAGATATAAAATGTCGAATAGAAATAAATAAAAAAGGTGAGAAGCTTATTTATAATCACATATTTATTAATAGATATTTTTTTATGTTGAAGCCTTTAAATCTTTTGAGAAAGAAATTTGGATGACATAAACACTAATTCAGAATTTTGCATGTGTTAAACAGTGTTATAAAACTCTTCATAATTATAACCCAAAAGTTTAGTAGAAGTTGAACAAGCTCATCTCTAGTAAGTCATTGAGGGACTAAAGTATATGTTAGAGTTTGTCCTGCTTCAACATTTAGCAAAAAGTAGTCTTTTATTGGAAAAAGAGTCAACAAGATAAGAGCATGATTTTGGACCCAGTAAGAAAATTAAGTAAAAAGAGTGTCTAATTAAAGAGATGTAGTAATTTAAAAAAAGTGTTTAAAACACATTCCTACATTTAATGTTATTTGGAGAGTAGCTAGATAAGCTTGGTAATATTTGACAAAGCAAGAGTCAAGTGCTGCAAGTTTGCTAGGAGTCCTTTTCTATCATGAAAGGTTAAAGAAAGATGTATGGCTTTAATATGAACATGAGTGTAGCTTTGAGCGATTTATTCAGAGATAAACTCTTCTGGAAAGGAAAGAGATAAACCATGAATGAAAATCGGATTAAATATCGATTGAATTTTGAAACTTATACAAATTTTTTTACATGGGGTTTATGTTTAACTATTGTTTGATATGTTTTCTAAAGAATGAGAGAGATATTTTTCTCAAATATTCTATAATGATTTACAAGGAGAATGTCAATAATGAGATACATTATTCTTGATGTAAGTAAGACACTTCATAAAAATAATATAGTTTAGATGTTGAGCTAGATTTAAAAAAAGTGAAGGGGAAGATGATGGTACACGTGTCGATAAATTAGAGAACATGATTAATAGATATTTATTACTTAACTAAGGTTATTTCATAAATATTATAAGGGAAGATCGCGAGACGAAAGACTCTACTAGGCGTTTAATGCTCAAACAAATTTTATAATCGCGCCTCTGGGACCAATGGAAAAAACTTAGAAAGCAACAAATCTTAATAATAATCTTTCTTCTCTGATTGGGTAATGGGTGTTTGTTGAGAGGTTGATCGGGTTACTGGCTCTCGTACCGGGAGGAGTTGAAAGAACAAACCGGGCCTAACTCGGAAGGGCTCAAAATGGTTCGGTTCGGTTCTGTGACTTTATTCTCTGTGAAACTTTATCATCTAAAGAAGGAGCTTTTGTTCTTTTATTAAGGTATTTTACATAAAAAAGATGGAGGGACATATACAATACCCTAAAATCCAATTAGATGATTACCAGCCTCAATATCTCTCTCACTTGGTAAGTCTAACTCGCTCTGTCACTTGTTTTAATTCTTCTCTGTTTGTTTGCTAAGAAACCACAAGAAAGTTTTGAGATTTTTGTATAGACTACTAGATTCTGTATGTTAAATATTGTACTGGGGGTCCTCCATGTTTGGTTGACAAATCTGAAAATTCACTGAATTTTGTTAATTGAATTTTAGTATATTAAGCAAAGGATTAAGCTTTACCGTCACTGTTAGTGAATATGCTTTCTATAGTTTGAATGGATTAACTGCCAGTTGAGCTGTGCTTTTGGAGTGATGCAAACCAATCTAATCAAGGTAATTAAGATGTGATTGATGGTAAAACATTTTAAATGAAAAGGGATTGTTCTAATTGTATCTGGTAAATGTTAATCAGGGAAGATGGAGAAGTTTTCTGCGTCACTATTAACTGGATATGTGTATTTTTGTTTTAGAAAAACAAATAGAAGAAAGGGTGCGCTTTGGCCTTCTTAGGGAGGTTCTAATGCTTTAAGAAACTGTGTTAGAATGCTAAGATGATTTGTTTTGATGATGAGGCCATCCCTTTTTGCTGTTTCTACATGCAATTCGATGCTTCAATTGGTTCAAGGGCTATGTGATATGCAGGATGAGCAAAACAGATTTTGAAGAGTGTGATTCATTAAACTGGAATTTGTTTTTGTTCTTGTTTTTCGTTTTTTTTTATAAGGGTTTAATTCGTGTCCTTCAGACATTTCTACTCATGGTCTTTTAAGGATGATGGATTTTTATTTAACTTTTTTTGTTCAAATCATTTTCTTGTTGGTGTTGGCACGGAAATAATGTGCTTAAAATATACTTTGTATGGTTATGAAGGAAGTGTTTACCAATATTCCTTTAGGGTGCATTAATCTGGATTACATTAGTAATGTGTTAGTTTGAGCAAGATAAATCAATGGTTACCAATGCTCTTTACCTTATATTATAAAATATCATTTTCTAGATGGTTTTTCATTATCAGGTGAGATGTGTTTCTAGTATACTGTATTTGACTTTGTGCAATTGTTTACCCTTTGATAATAAGTGTTGATTTGTGCAAAATAAAACAATGTGAAAACTTTTTTTATTTTATTGTTTTCCCTTGCTTCTCATTTCTTGTGTACCTAGATGATTAAAAAATTAGTTTGAGGTCTTTGTTCTGTCGGTAGATTTCTAAAGAGATGGAGGACCATAGATGTAAAAGCAATATAATACCAAAAAATGCTGTTGCACAAGAAGATAGGACACTGCTCAGAAAATGTGAAAGTGAAGCGTCTCAACCTGACACGGCTAACAATGGTGTGGAAAATGTTTCAAAGACCTGCCATTCAAAGCAGGGTAAAGTTTTTTTTTATGATACACCACACTCTGAAGAAACTGGAGTTTGGATACCTGTCTCTGTTCCACCAATGTCAGAAAGTGAACATCAAGAATGGAGTAGAGGTCTCCCTCTTAATGGGGGATGCTTCCCTGATGAAGATCTAGATTGGAATCAGCTCCTTGAGAACAATAAGGAGCTGACCATGTGGGATGTGGTTGCTGAGATGTTGGTAGCAGCTCGAGGAAAAGTGAGTGCCATTGCTTCTGGAGATGTCCACAGATGTGGAATTTCCTGGATATCAGATCATCTTCTTGAGCAAGCTTGGAGTGAGATGGCCCAAACTCTTACAGAGGCTAATTTTGGCAACAGCTGGGAGATTCTTGAAGCCAAGCCTCCAAAGTGGTTGGCTGATAGTTCTGCTTCTGCTTGCATGTTGTGTAATGTAAGATTCCATCCTATCATGTGCTCCAGGCATCACTGCCGTTTTTGTGGTGGAATATTTTGTAATGATTGCTCAAAGGGGAGAAGCTTGTTGCCCAAAAATTTCCACACCAGAAACCCGCAACGTGTTTGTGATGTGTGCTGTGTGCGGCTTGAGTCAGTGCAATCATACTTGAAGGACCATGAAAGTCGCGCTGCTCAGTTGCCAACACAAGATCTAACTGACCTCAGTACTTTGAGATCATGGCTCAATTTCCCATGGGGCCAGTCCATGGAGTATGAGATTTACAAGGCCACAAACACCATTCAGGGTTATGCTAAGGTAACAGTGACATCTTTAGCTATCATCTGAATTCAGTTTAAATGATTCATGATGCTGTTTGAGTCATCGCATCATTGTTGAGATCTTAAAAGGTGAATAAATAAATAGAAATAAGAGTCTAGAAAAAAAAGCACTTAAAGGTTCGTCAAATGCAAACCTCTTGTTGGAGTAGTGTGCAAAGAAATCTTATTCCTTTTATGTAATGTATAGAGGTGCTTTAATTATACTGATTGTTATGATTAAATTTTGGCCTATTGAAACTTTTACTGAGTTCAATGATGATGGCTTCCCTGTTGAGCCTTTCCTGTCATAAAGTTGTTTTTGTAGTATCATTAATTAATAAGAGTGTGGCATTAATGTGATAACTCATGTTGATGATTAGTTTTTTACCTTCAGTTTTCACATTGCTCAGGTTGGTTCTCTACTGCCTGAGAAGTCCATACCGGATTCTATTTTGAAACAAGCAAAAGGCCTTGCAATCCTTACAATTGCAAAGGTTGGTGTAATGGTGACCTACAACATTGGGACGGGACTAGTTGTTTCTCGTAGGGAGGATGGATCCTGGTCTCCACCATCAGCCATTTCTTCCTTTGGCATGGGCTGGGGAGCTCAGGTAAATATAGCAATTATCTGTTACATCTATAACTGTCTATCTCCTCGAATATTGCATGAAAATTGTATTTCTCCCTCAGAGTTCCATAAGCACCTAAAACATGATCCATAGTTAAGCTAATCTCAGAACAATAATGAAAATTGGATTCATTGATTTAGTTTTTGTTCAAGAAAATTACAGATTTCGTAGTTGAATGTATGTCATCATAGACTTCATTTTGGACCTTTGGCATCCCTGTCGACATTACAGGATACAGGTATATTTATGAAATCTGAGTCTGAACTGTGCTGACTTTTAGATGCAATTTTTGCTCAACTGCTTTGCTTCAGATTGAGGGGTTTGGGGATTGATTGCATCTAAAATCCAGCAATAATTCGACTCTTATTTTATGAATTATGAGTCTGAGTTGTGTCTGCATTTTAGATTCAATGTTGCTCGACTGCTTTGCCTTAAATCAAGGGATTTTGAGATTGATTGCACTTTGGAGCATGTAGCCATTGAAGCAGCAGCAATGGAAATTGGAATTGTTCCATTCTTATTCCTCAGGCTTCAATTTCTTGAATTGTTGACCACATGTGACATAAGCTAGCTGACAGTTACATGTTATTTTGTATAGATAGAGAGGCTATACATCAGTGGAGCAGTGTTGCTTAAGCCCTAAGCTATGGTGTAGTCCCTGCTAAGTTGAATGTTGGTGGAAGGATGAAAAATAGAGATGGAAAGAGTAATTGGGAGTGTTGGAGAGGAGAATGATTAAGCAATCCTTCTCTCTAGCTGTTTGGTCGGGGCAGGAGAGAGCAGATCAAACCAATGAATGAAAGGTGAAATAGAAGAAATTGTTTCCTTTCCCTTAAAATTGGAATTGTGAGCCTAGAAGAAATGGATGCATCCTTATTTCCCGCTGAGTATATGTCTGCCCACCCAAACAAGGCGAATACCTTGTCCATCACATCTTTGCATTTTGTAAACATCCTTCCTTCAACCAGATAAAAAAAACTGTAGCTATATTCTATGATTAATAGTTTTAAGTGCCAAAGAAGTACCTTGTCCATAAAGTGGGAAATAGCTGAGATGAGATTGTGATGATGCGAATGTCAGCAGAAAAAAAAAAGATTGGATAAAGAATGAGTGCATTTGTAATGAGGGTAAAATTAGATGGCTTGGCCATGTTAATGTCAAGGAAATGGAGCATCCATTGAGGACAAGTTAATGAATTATTGTCAAAGGTGGCCATGTTCTATGTGAGGCTATGAATGTGCCATTGCAGAGTAGTAATTATATCAAATAAATTAAATGAGGCAAATGGAAGGTGGTATGAGTTGAATTAGTTAGAATGGTTTTTACCATAGAACTTCCACATAAATTTTGGTCCAAAAAACAAAATGGAGGAAAAGGATTTATGCAACAAACCCCAACTAGTATGGTAGAAATTCCTTACAATATAGAACTTTGTTTTCGAAGCATTGGCTGATCCAGTCTCTCAAGTTTGTCTTCTTCCTCTCCTTTTTTTTGTGTTTTGTTTTTTTGGGATACAGTGAACCAGACCATTGCCTTGCTCCATTTTTATAATTGATTATTGAGAGTTCATGTGAATCCTTTCGCAGATTAAATGGCACACATCACAAGATCACCTTTTGTTTTCTTTTGCAATTTTTAACAGGTTGGAGGGGAATTTACTGATTTCATAATTGTGCTGAGAACTTTGGGTGCTGTTAAAACATTCAGTGGAAATCTGCACTTCTCAGTTGGAGCTGGTTTGAGTGCAGCTGTTGGCATTGTTGGACGGGCTGCTGAAGCTGATTTAAGGGGTGGTGATGGTGGTTTGGCTACCTGTTACACTTATAGCTGCAGTAAAGGTAATATGACTTATTTCACGGTGATGGTGGTTTGGCTATTTTTATTTTATTTTTTTTGGATAAACCTCATACTACTATTATATCAACAGTGTTTCTACTTTCATATTATAGCTGCTGTCTTGACTGAAAAATATGGCTTCTTTCATGGCCATGCATACATACCCTCTTGATTGTTTCAAGTATGATACTGAAATTGCTGTTGCATTGTTTGAGATGGTTTGGTACTGTGGTTCAAGTGATTTTTGAAGTGTGTTGGGGTTGAAAAGGCACCAAATTGTTGCTTTTTGGGATGTTTTTCCGATGGTTTTGAAAGATGTCAAAAATCTGAAAACAATAATCTAAAAAAGCATCAATTTGGTGCTTTTTCAGATGAAAATCACTTCCAACCCACTTTATCAAACACACACTCAATCCAGTATGAATGATTTACTAGCTTTCTTTACGTTTCCTTAAACAAGTCAAGAATTTGTGGTCCATGTCAGATGGATATATATTTTTTAATTTACTCCTTAAGCAAGACTAGCACTCCAACACATGTTCTTCCCATCCCATAAACGCTTATCTTTTGTTTGTTCTGCTTGTCTTGATTTTCATGTTTAAGGCCACCATATAGTTTTTGATTTTTTAAATGACAAACCATACTGATTTTAACTGTTCGATTTATTTTAATTATCTAATGTGGTAGAATCTGCTTAACCCTTAATTGCTATTCTTTTTCCTTTCGTGAGAAGGAAATCAATTTTAATGCTCTAATCAGACTCTAATCAACAATGCAGGTGCATTTGTTGGATGTTCACTTGAAGGAAGTATACTTGCAACTCGAACACAGGAAAATGCAAGATTTTATGGTGCATCCATGAATGCATCAGATATTCTTCTGGGGTCACTGCCCGGGCCTCCTGCTGCTTCCATGCTTTATCATGCTCTCTCGAATCTTTTTGGTAAGCTTGAGAGGTGATCAAATAAATTTAGTGTCTGAAAAAGTATATAACTTTAGTGCTTGGGAGGTGGCCTGAATAATTTGAAGTTTCCACGCTTATTCGTTGTTTCCCATGAAGCAATGGTTTGTGAGTGATTGTACAGTTCACAAAATCTTGGCACACATACATTGTGCTGCTATAATTTATATTGCTATTACAATTCCTGCCCTATAATTCATTGCTGATGAACACAGCATTAACGATTGTATGTAAGAGTCTCTCTCTCTCCCTCTCCCTCTCTCTCCCCCTACAAATACAAAAGCCGCGAAGCATTTTCCACCACGAACATGCTTAGGTGGAGGACATCAAAACTTTTGTAAATTCCGAAGTCAAACAACAAACGCGACAAGGAATGTACCCTGGCTGGCAAAGAATGGACCAGGTTTATAAAAAAAAAGACTTGATTGAAAACAAACATAGAGAAATGGTTAATCGAAGGGGCCTAGCTCACAATGGAGGCATGCTGCACGGTCTTTATCAAATAAAACTCCTGGTCAGATCTCAGATGGGCCCCTGAACGATCAGGTCACTCGAGGTTTCGGCCGAAAGATATATGATATATTCCATCCTAACATCTCGAATTCAGGTGATAAGGTGGTAGTGATCTGGTCCACGACAATCATAATCTCCTATAAAGTGGCCCCTCTATGATATGCCTTCCATCTGCTTGCACTAAAAGGCTTGAGTTTACCCATCTCTCTCTATTTTTCTTTTAGAAAGAGCAGAAAAGGTAATAAAACAAGAAAGAGCTAAAAAGGAATGCAAATGATAATATGAACAATACATATTAATGCCAAGAATGCACAAAAGGTTTGGCCCTTGAATTACAATTCCACTCACTTGAGCGTTACTTTTTAATGGCAAACCAGAAACTGAAGGCTGGCAACCCGTAGTAGGAGTTCTTCAATGGAACTAACCAAGTGAAAGGGTTCTGAAACCAATTCTCACCTTGAAGCACTGTCTACCTGCCTACATGTTGTCTAGAAATAAGTACACGGGAAACAGGGAAAAGAAAATAAATAAGAAGGGAGCATGTGCTAATACTCACCAAGATCCCATCTATAACTCTATTTTCAGTAGTACAACCATGAAATGAAAGTTCATGTAAGGAGATCACTTGGATGTTTTCATTTCTGCCATTGATGATCTGAATCCCAACATGGGACCAGTAAAATGACAGTAGAGTTAATCTATTTGATCAAATATCATCCCAGCTCACCTGGTTCTTGAGTTCCCAAGTGTAAGCTCTAGATCATCTGATCCACACTCTTCATGGATCCTCTCCCCTTCCCATGGCTTCACTAGCCCAGTTGCATTGCATCGGAATGCAAACTCGTCCGAGATCACCTCTGCCATGGGAATATCAGCTGTCTGGTCAGAGCCAGCTGCAATGGCAGGTGAACACGTACCACTTTGACCAGGAGTCCACATGCGGGACCCACCACCAGCTAAAGCCTCTTCCTTGAAGCCAAACGGGTTGGAGGCAACCAGGCTGAATGTGGGAGAAGTTGGACCACCTTGTGGCAATCGAATCCCAGCAAACCATCCTGGATCAGGAACAATTTGACGGCCAGGGCTTGGTGGAGTTGAAGATGGCAAGTAGTGCTGCCCACACCAGCCTGGGTGGATTGGTTGGTCTTCCCAGCCAGTTTTTATTCGGGGGGTTCTAGCAGTTGGCGAGCTCAAGGGAGGAGTAACAGGAGCACTTATAGAGCCACCATGGATGTATAGATGGGGAAGCTTAGAAGAGGAAGCCGATGAGAGGTTTTTGAGCCACGGGAGGAGGGAATTGTCATCCAAATTGGCATTAGCAGCATAGGAGGATGAAACTGGACTGGGAAAGGAAGAGGATCCAGGACTTGGGTTATAGGAAGCACAGGGGCTAGGGAGATATGAGGAGCATGGGCTTGCTGTAGCAGAACCACCAATAATGTCCATGTGCTCCGCAGGTTTGCATCCCTACAGAGAATTATGAGGATAAAGAATTATTTTGTAATAAAAACCACATCACAGATCACTTGATGAAGCGGCACTCCTAACGCTATGGCAAAGTTATGCCAAGCAACAACAAAAATGAGAACATTATTTTGATGGAAAATCATACTTTCAAGCCTTACAAGCAGAGCCTTAAGTTTTCAACCATGCCAGTAACAGGGACGAGGAAGTTTCTAATGCCATTTAGCATAACAGTATCAGGATAGAAACATGCCCATAACTGAAGAAGGCATAAAAAGACCAAGCAGCTGAAAAACATGGTCTGGGATTGAAAGCAAATTGTGGCTGGCTGCAGCAGGCTATAGAGAAATGACCCAGCAAGTTCACATGGAAATAAATAACTAAAACCTAAAGGGGGAGGAAGGTAAAATATCCCCATTTTTGAAAAACATCTAAGAAAATTATTTACTTCCTAAAATATATAATAATGGGAAGACATGGTTGGTCTAGTGTCCCAAATGATGATCCTTTGTCCATAAAACTCGATATATTTCTGTGGAACGTGCAACTCACTGTTATGTCCCCACCGGTCATTTCTTCCCAAAATACAAACATTACTCTCAACAATCACCATAAACTTCCTCTACAATCAACTACAGCATCCTTCCCAGTGCTTCATTCCTCTAAATTATATCTTAAACAGGGAGATGATTTTGCAGTCTTGAGCTATCCTTGGTAGCTCAATCCACTTGATCATTTACTCACATTCAATCTCTTTTCCCTGAACTTCAAACATCCAACATCTGGATGGATAAGATTCTTAGCTCAGAACTAGCCTTATTCTCATACTTCTCAAGCTTTTGCATATGGAGTGTAGTTCATTGTGTTCTAAAACACTTGAAAGTATTTCAACCACCAACAGAACCATCAACTTGTGATCTCCATCAGTGGATTGGTCATTGGTGACTTTAAACAACTCGTATACCAAATAAGACATGTATTTTAACAATCTCCAAGCCCGATAGAAATCATTTACTAAACTTAGTTCAAGTTATTTTTGACTCTATGAACAATAATTGAACTCCAGTGCAGCTCCACAAAAGAAGCAGCAGCACAATCACGAACACAACCAAAGCAAATACACCTCCCTCCCTAATGGGAGACTGAACAGAACTGAAAAAAGGGTCTGTATTTCTGCTGCCAATGAGCTAAAAGCAACTCAACCAAATCCATGAAAGAGAGTCCAACATTACTATTAACCTTTTACCACCATCCACATGCTACAGTCAATATCGTGTTGTTTTCGAGGTCAATTTGGTCTTTTTAGGACCTCTGTGCTGCTGCTTCCTGTTCTCTCTAACAGACCAAAGTGAGTCCAAAGTTGTTAGCAAAAGAAAGACAAGAGAGAATCTTGTGGTTCACGAGAAAGAAAAACTGACATCACTAAACCAAAAATGAAAAAGGAAACAAGATCGCTTAAACAGCGCTGACCAGATCTAACGTACGCCGGTGACACCTCACACACAAAAGAAAAAAAAAACAGCCAATAAAGCACGGGGCTGACGATCTAACGTGAGCCGGAGAGATAAACCCCAGAAAGACCAAAGAGAAAAAAAAAATCAGCAAACGAATCCAACCCCACTGATCACACCAGCTTTAGAAAGAAGAAAAATACCTCAGCAACGCCACTACTACCGCTATGGAAATCAAACATGTTAGCATGCAATAGTATAATTCTGCTAACATGCACCATAATCAGCCTCACAAAGCTAGCTTTAGGTAGAATTCAGCAAGGATCATGAATTGCAGGAACTGGTTTCACAAATTTCTGTCATTTCTAATGCTTATCGTCATATACAGAGGAGCCATGAATGATACTAAATATACACAAGAGAGGCACCTAGCTAATGCCACTAAACAGACAAAACTAATCAAAACTAGAAGTAACCCAAAATTAATGTCCAGGGAATAAGCAAATTGATAACGAAACTTGAACACCAAAACTGCGGATTTTTTCAAGTTTTGCTTCCTAAAGTGTAAAACTAAAGTCAAGCAGAAATAAAATACAGACGGTGAGTGTGTGAGTAAAGTACCTTGCGGTAAGTGGTGCCATCGGGCTCGACGGCCCAACCAGCCTCATTGCAGAGGGCTTTAAGGACTTCATTATTGTCACAGTGCTTTGGAAGCTTGAAGTTGCCATACATTCGTAGCCCAGAAAAGATCTTTGCTGCAATGGCTCTTCTTCTCCTTTCTCTTCTCTTGTTGTTCTCTCTTTCTTTCCATGTTGGTAGTCTCGTACCTGAAGTCATACCTCTGGTCTCTAACAAAGTGGCTGCATCAGTAGGAAGTGATCAATGGTTGTTTCTTGGATAACTAGACAAGAAATAGTAAAGCTGAAAGTTTTCTGGTAGAAGTCTAATTTTTCATAAAAAGAAAGTGCGATGGATGATGATAACCACAAAAGTGACTGGATCAGTAGCTTTCAGAAATCAGCGAAAGCTACAGTTGTTTGGGATCGAAAAATACAGAAACTTGGGTTTAAATGGGAGCAATTGGAGTTGAAATCGGTCAGATCAGATCTGTACAGAGGTTGAAGGTGGAGACGAGCACTGAAACTGGAGGTGGTCTTTTTTGGTTTGGTGGAACCCGGGAAGAAGTAAAACCTGAGAAAATCGCAAGGGAGAACGGTCACCTAAGTATGTTGGAGGGTGCTCATTGCTTTTTTTTTTTTTTTTGTTATTATTATTATTATTATTATTAATTTACGAATTTGACACTCACAGTTGATGGAATAATAAATAAATAAATAAGTTATGATTATAAATAAATGGACAAGTCTCCCATGTCTCGCCACTCATGATTTTTGCACGAATAAGAGATAAAGTATAAGTAACACTATGTATCCATGTATTTCATGGGTTATTTATTTATTTATTGGATTTAGGTTGTAAATTAATCCGAGTTTTTGATCGCGTTAAATTAAATTAATTAATTTTTTATTTTTTTTATAATTTAAACCGGTTTAAATTCTGAATAAGTCGAGTCTTAGATTGCCCATTAAATTTTATAACTAAAGTTAAAACCACTACATTATATATATATATAAAACTTGTATTATATAAGACAAAGAATAATACATTTGTTACTTACTGCTAAAAACTTTTGAGGAATCTAATTTTTTATTTTTTTATTTTCCAAAGATAGATTTGATTTTATTAATAAGAAAAAATAAAAACAATAGGCTTGATTATTTACATCATCTTAAATTAAAAGGTTTTAGTTACAGCTAAATTGTTAAATTAGCCATTCAAGATTTACAATTGTCTTCAAGCATGATTGAAATCATTACCATTAATTTGATAATACAATCATATATTAATTAATTAGTTATTTATTATTTAAGGATCTTAAAAAAAATTAAACAATTGATACATAATTTAGTGTAATCTTGCTTAATTATGAGCCTTGATAAATTTATGATCATAAAAAATAAGTACCACCTAGAATTCAGATTTTATTTTCTTGTTAGGTTTAGATGAGGAAAAAAAAAAACCATCTTGGTTACAAATTAATATTAAAAAATTAAAAAATAAATGAATTTGACAAATAAAATAATCCCATAAATAAGAACACAAATCATTATAGAGGAAAAAACTAAATAATTACAAATCTAAATAATTAAAAAAACAATTAATAACTTTTTATTTTAAAATTAGTCGATTAAACCTACAGCTCTATGCTTACGTGGACCTGATTTAAAGTTTCTAGAACCTATCACAAAAAAAAAAAAATCTTATATTAAAATACTTAAATTATACACTCTTAAATTAACAAACAAAAATTGTTAATTTAATGGTAAATTGGTAAACCATTTATATGAGAATTACAATTATTTTTAGCATGATTTTAACCAGTAATGTTAATGATATAATAAATATATATTAATTAGATATTGATACTAAATTTATTATTTTTTAGCATGACAACAATTGATTCTCTGTGCCACGTGGCAGTTGATTTGTTATTGTTGTGTAACTGTCTCTGTCCAAAAACCATCCAATGAGAGGCAAAACCGCTTTCGCTCGTGTCAGTATTCGGCGCGCGTGTCAAGGCCGAGGCCCTTATGCCTCATGAGATGTTAATCTTGGTGTGCATGCGCCTGCAGTAGAAGATGACGCAGACGCGGACCTCTCTTTTAACGTGACCATATGGGTTTTGGCGTGATCAAAGTGGGGCCCTTCTGTTAAGAGATTGTAGAACAACGCGCATAAAAAGAAGAGTGAAAAAATAACTCGCAAATCATGAGTCTGTTGAGCTGAGCTCTACATGGACAGCACAAGAATTTAACCATGGTAATAGTACTAATGGATGATGGGTAATCATTGCTTCAGCAATCATTACTGCTTCAAAAATCTTCAATTAGTTTTGTTTTGGGACCATAACAAGAAAATTCCATCGGCCAACATGCCCACAATTAAATACCTATATGGCCTCTATGAGTTTTTCTTTCTCTTTTTTTTTTTCACATTGATTTTTTTTCCCCCAAAGAAAACATGGTGAAGTATGTTTTTACACCCCCCCACCCCCTCTCGCTACTAGTAACCTCGTTGTTTTTTTCATTTCTTACCGCAAAACACTTCCAAAACACCATCAGATTACCCTTTTTCTAACACGAGACCGCCACCCTCTCTCTCTTTCCACCTCAGGTCAAGCTATTTTCAGCCAAAACCATCACCACTGATCACTATTACGATCCACATTCTACACTTAGAGGTGTATTCAACACTTTTCCTTTATTAATTTGATGTAATTAATTTATGCTAATGTGTGTCAATTTGATTTTAAAAAGTTAGGGTTTAGAATTAAAGATTTTTTGAAAGATCTAGAGTTTTTTTTTTTTGTAATTAGGCTAATTAGATATAATTTGAGTTGATAATCATGTTATTTTGTAAAATAATAAATGATTTTGAGTTATTGTTGATTGTGAATTAAGGTTAGAGTTAGTGTTTATTTAGGTTAAATTAGGGATTATACTGAATTAAGTATAAAATAAAATAATTAACTATGAAATACATGAATTGAGTTGATAATTTTGTTATGATAACAAAATTCAATGAATTTAAGTGTTCACCAATTAATTTGATGAATTTAGGTTTTCACCGATTATGGTATCGTTATGGTTTTGTTGATAAATTATACACTTTTACTAACCTCACAATATTAATAAATTAGACTTGTGTTTTGTTGTGTTGCTTGACAGAATGTCTGGTAATTTAGGAATATTATGCTTTCATGGTGGTACCATTATTACAATCGAGAATGGTATCATTTATAATGGAGAAAGCCATGAGTTCCTAATTGTTGCATCAAATATGTCTTCTAACGAGTTATCTAGAATGTTAAGTGATCGACTTGGCTGAAATATGCTTGAAATAAAACTCGAAATCACTTGGAGGATGTTGTGAACTAGGATCAGTTAAGATCGTTATGTCAATGTATCAATCTGCAATGACGGAAGTGTGAGTTTGATATTTGGGTTTGCTAGGATTAATGAGATTAATATGCTAGAACTCTACTTGAATAGTAAACCTAAAAGAGGAAACTCTTCTAGTATTGAGTTGACTCGGGTTCTAAATAACTCTAAGAGAACCACACAGACATCACATGCAGCTGGTCCGTCTAGGTTATGTGGTAATGCAATGAGATAAATATTGGTACATGAAATTATTAATATAAAACCTCAATTGGGTATGACATCTACTCCATAATGTTATGGAGAATCTAAACTAAGTAATGATGAAGATGACCACCATAATGATAGAGTTAAGGTTAAGGAGAAAACATGATACCTCCTACTCCTGAATTTGAGGTTGTGAGTGGGGATGACTAATATGGATGCAATGACTAGGCTAATAGTAGCATGTATTCAAGCTTATTAGTTGATGAATTGGAGGTTGAAAAAAATTCAAAAACAAGTTTAAATATATTAATGCAGTTAAGCGATGGTACATTAAAAGTTCATTGCAGTACAAAGTCTATTGTTCAACTAAAACTTATGCTTAGTTGCAATGCGTTTAGGAACTAAGATGTAGATGGTATTTACGTGGAACATATCACTAGAGGTCTAATTTATGGAAAAATTCAAAATTAAAAGGGCTACACACATATCGAAACCCCCTTGTTTTGTAGCTCTATCGTTAGATTAACTCAAATATCATTATTGAAGTAATGTCGATAATTATGAAAAAAAGATATAAGCTCGAGTGTTGTAACGATTCAAGGTATGTGGAGAGGGATTATGAGCATGACGTCTCATATTGGAAGGCGTGGATGGGTATGTGGAAAATATTAAATATAGTTACATTATATGTTATGAGAATCATGAATAGATGTATATATATTTAGGTTAATTGTAATAAAATGTTATATTATGCTAATCGTTTGTATAATTTTGTTAATTAGGATTGAAGATCTTATGTGAATTGTGTTTTAAGACTTGAAAACTAGTTATTTGAATTTTACAAATTATGGTTTTTTTTGGGTAGAGAGTTAATGCATGAAGAAATTTTTTCTGGTTGTGTCTCATCATTAAGTCGTAGATGTTATATATGACTTGTATGTCTCACGTGTCGCAGCTGGTATTTGTGACTTGATTATATGAGTTAGATCTCTAAATATGTTTTTTCTTTCCTGTATTAAAAACAAGTATTTTTTTTTGTTATTGTTCGTACCAGATCTTGTCAAAAAAATTTAAAATGCTTTCTCTACATAACTAGGGCATCACGCTACTGGTCAAAGAAGCAGCAATGACAGCACAACTAATTCCCCGTAGTAAAATAAAATAAAAGTAGAGACTAAGAAGAGCTGGCAAAGAAAACTATACTAATTCCTCGTACTAGTAGTGACCAGTGACAACTACCCTTATTTTAAGAAAAATAATTTAATTAATAATAATACTAATAAGATTATTATTATTATTATTATCATTCCCCTTCTCATTGGACGGCTCTAGTTTCTCACTAATTTCACATTTCTTTCACCTGTGAAAGGAGCACTCATTTCCTCCTTGCCCTCTATTCGTTACTTTTGGTTTTATTGTGTTCTTGTCCTGTTGCGGAGGCAATATAATTTTATTTTTTTTGAGTTTCTCGTTAACACGGTTAAAATTATATTTTTTAAAAATTTATAATTTTTTATTAATTTTTTTTTATATTTTAAAATTATTTAGATGTGTTGATTTCAATATAATTTTTTAAAAATAAAAAATATATATTATTTTAATACATTTACGAGTAAAAATAACATTTTAAAAAAAAATCGTTACCACACTTTTAAACATCCTTTATTCGTTAATTCCCATCTCACTATTTGATAACTCACTCTAAAACCACTGTTATTACACTTCTAAAAACCTCCTATTTCATTAATTCTCATCTCACGGTTCGATAACTAATGAGAAAACTACTTTGCCAAGAACAAAGAGTTCTGACAGCTAACCCGTGCAAAAACCGTGAGCTCTCCTCCTTCAACTGCACTGTGAACTCAACAACAATAACCCAAAATGGCAACTTTAATGTGTCAGAATCGAGCTTTATTGTGAGATTTTTCATCTAAAATTTATGCATTCTTATTATAATATATTATTAGCTATTCAATTAATTTGATATATTATTTTCCCAAATCAGAGTGACTGATTAAGACTTATAATTAATGAAAGTACGTAGGTTAGTTGATCGTATTTATTCTAAAAATTCTGGATTTTTGAAGGGTTTGGAATTATTTAAGTCCACTCTCATTTAATTGAAGATTTTAGATCACCCCCTATATTATACAACCCAAAATTGCAAATTATCATTTAATATAAAAGAAAGTTATCTTACATTAGTGTTTTTTTATATATATATATATGTTTTCACGGGTTAACGTTGTTGTACTTCAGGTCTTTTTAAGTAATGACATCGTAATTTATCTACCACTATTATAGATTGATCATGTTATAATGCTCTAAGCTGTTGGTTGATATTTGGACCTGTTTACTCTAAAATGTCGGCTTTTATCTATATATGTACTCATTAGCCCATCAAGAACGGGTTTAATATTTATTTATTTTTAGTTAAGAGATCACTATCATTTAACTTTACCATATTGTATTTGTATTTTTTTCTATAAAAATTAAATGTTTTAATTTAATTTTTCTACAAAGGATTTAGGTCTAAAATTAGTACAAATATCCATATCTAGTTTATTTTTTATTAAGATTATTATTAAATAATAGGGAGTTTTTTTCTTCTTGTAAATTTCTCTATAATTTAAATATGTAACGTTAGAGCTAAAGAATCGTAGCTTTTAACCTCGCTAAACATCATGTCACGAAGGTTTGCTGGCTTCAAGCATGGCATGTAAAAGGCCAACGTGACTAGATTCCAATAAGAGGAACGAAGACAGAAAGGCTATGATGGTTGGAGGCGAGAGAAGAGAGGAAAAGGAAAAGAAAATAAAGAAGAAGAAATGATGAACGAAAGTGATATTTAATAACAGTGATCTCATCAATGAACATCGTCTTCTTATTTTAATTATGATATGATTTAGTGGGAAATAATATCTAATTAACGTGAAAAGTAATAACTGACTCCATAATATTAACCTTCCTAGAGTGATTGCCAGTGGCCTGAGTCTCTGGAGCTGAAGTCTCATCCTTTTTACGGTCCTTAATTTTCTTCAGCAGCATTGAAGCCAACTGGAGCAGTGGCTTCCTCTCCGACACCAACCTCCGTCCTCTTGGCATGCCCGTGGGAGCCATGGATTTTTGGTCCACTTCCTTCGCTGATTTGCCTCGCGTTTTCTGCTGCTTGTCTTGTGCTCCAAAAGAACACCAAAGGATTGTTAGCCATATATATAGAGTTGACCAAAGTAAAAAACTAAGCTGCAAGTGAAAAGCAGTCATTAATTATAACTGAAAGATGCAACGGTGTGTCAAAGACTAAGTACGTTTCGGATCAAAATGCTCATAACAAATGCTCATAGACACTCCTTACATGGGCACAGCCGCCTTCTGATAGTAGTAATTGAAGTAGGGAAAGAGCTGCATGGTCTTCCGCATGAAACCAGAACCCAGCACTAGAGCCATGATCAAGGTTAAGTGAAGAGTTTCCTGCTGATTTTCTCCAGGGAACTCTGGATTCAGTGGCTCCTTTTTGTGCTTCAACTGAGCTCTGATGCAAGATTTATATGCAGTAACTTCACCAGATGCTGGCCAGTCTGAATGGTCAGTGAAATCCAAACGGAAAAAAAACAAAGACAACTCACTTACCTGATCATATTTGAATCTTCCCACGAAATTCAATTTTCAACACATGCATGTTTACGTCGTTATTGTACCAAGATGCAGAGGGTTACGTTAATCACTGATTTTTAAACCAACAGGCGTCGATTAGTACTCTTAACAACCTCTATTATTTGGTCGTCGCCTTCATTTCCTTAGGAGTCAATAGAGTCCACGCCTTCATTTATTTTTATTTTTTTGTCTTTTTTTTTTTTTTGATTTACGTGGGGTGTCCGGGCCAGCTTACGCGCACCACGACTATTCTCCACGGCCCACTGGACATCCTGCAAGCCCAGGAGCAGGTAAGGCACCGCGGGGGTGACAGGCGTGCACATAGAGGGTCGAACCCGGGACGGGGGCGGAACAAGTCACACGATTGACCACAGCAGCTAGGCCCTCAAGTGCTTTGTCTTTTTTTAATGATCATGGAAGGTGTTATAAAATTATATAAATTATATATTAAGATTTTACTTAACAACTTAAATTATAGAATTAAGATAGTTTTTGAAAGAAATATTATTAAGAATAATTATAATTTATTATAATTATATTTTTAATTTCATCTAACAATTTAAATTACTAGATCGAGATAATTTTTTAACTCAAATATTATATTAGTATTTATTTGAATTAGTTGAGGTGGACCATTAACTCCATCATTTTATCTTAAGAACTTGACTAATTACATCAAGTTTGCCGTCAACTATTGAAAATTTTAATTTAAGGTGTGTCTACACTTATAAAATTTGACAATGTGTAAATAATTTTGACTCGGTCAAGTTCTCACAAGTTTCTTACCCTAATTATCAATTAATCTAACCTCCCACTCATTTCGAGGAGGAAATTGTCATGAAACGTACTTATTGCGGATCAATAATCTAATAATTGAATGTACAATATATTCAAGAAATATACTTCCTGGTTTTTTCTTTAAGAGCTATTATCGACAAAAATCTCCAGTTTGGTCTTGGGATTTTAGAGCATAACAACCTCCAAAATTAAGAAGGATGTTTCGCGATAAGTCGACTCGGGACTCGATAGATATAGTGCTTAGACCAATTCGAGTTTAAAAAGAAATAGAATAGGGTTGATTAGACTTGACCCAGTCAACCCGAGATAAAATAAAAACAAAAAATTCATTGACTTTTTTAAAAAAATTTATTTTGATCAAAACAAGGTTGCGTTGATTTTTTTTTTAAAAAAATGAGTCAACTAGAGTTGACTCTCCCTACCCATGATCTAGGTCTTGCCTCAAGTAACCATTTATATCTTTATCTTGACTAGAGTTGACCCTCCTAAACATGATTTGGATTTTAGCGTACAATTTTTTATTGTTCGGTCTTATGCTACCGAGTATAATTTTTAACTCGAATGTTGGATCAAGATGAATTTCTTACAGACATATCTAAACATGTTGTTCTACATTAAGTTATAATTTTGGGTCAATCAGAACTTGAAAAGTGATTATTTTAAAGGATCGAATTTACTAGACGAATCTTGTTAAATATGTCTATATGGATCTTCATCAACTTTTTAGATTATATCTATATCTACATAAAGAATTATTCTAAGATCCCAAATGAGTTGGAAAATAGACATCTGTACCTTTCCATCAATATATGGCAGGCTTGCTAATTCATCTGGGCGAAAGAAAACAACATGTTTGAAGTCAAGACTGAAATCCGTCAGGAATGCGCGAGAATTGGAGAAACATTGTTTCCTTATGTAATGTGGATTTCAATCAATGCAAGGATTTCTTAATGCTCTGGAAAACATGTGTGGTAGATATTGTCTTATCTATTCTGCAAGTATTTCATATCAAATAATGAGACATTTATGACAACAACTAATATCCATAGTTTGCAAGGTTTCTATATTTATTATAGAATGTATGTGGTGGTAAGGAGACTTGGAATTCTTTTGTTGTTCTTTTCCTTATTGAAAATGGAGATTATGAAAGGCTATTTAAAAGAAATATTTCAACCACTTTCTTTTCTATTTTTTAGAGCATATTTTGGGCTAAACAAGGAAAGGAACTTCAGCATTAAAGAAACAAGGGTTGATGATTTTTTGATCTAGAAACTCATTTTCAATCTATTTTTGACTCAAAAATACCTACAAAACATCTAAAACACATTGATAAACCCGTATATGACCTCAAACAACCAAAAAAATCCACCAAGAAAACAAAATCAATGCAAAATAAAATAAAAAATTATTGAGCTTAGATTTACCATTTTAAGCAAGTTTATAGGCAAAAAATACATAGACTAAACTCCCTTCATTAATGAAATTTATTAACATAAAAATTGATATTTTTTATTGAAAACATTAGTGTTAACCGAAAATTTTTTTCTCTTCTACTAAAATCCAATTATTTTTTTTTATCTCAAATCAAAGACTAAAATGTAAGGAAAATAAAGATTTGAACTAAAATTGAGTTTATTAAAAAAAAAAAAATGAGGGATCTAAAGTGTATAGTTGGAAAAGCAGACTGTTACAGTCATCTACAGTGCAGTGAAACACTGTTACAGTCTTTGTTTAATATAATGCATTATTGTTATTCCATTGATCCATTCAAAACGAGGACAGCATTGGCATAATAAATTATTATGATTGCAGAAATATTTACATACTTGCGAGGCGTTGATTACTCGACACGCGTCCTCCACTTTGGTTTTTTTCCACTCAAATAAGGCAGAACTTGACTTTCAAAGAGGTGTCAGAGAATGTCGGACTTGACTTTTAAAGAGGGACAGAGAATATATTATTTTTTATTTAAAAATATATTAAAATAAAAAAAGACCTGACAAATGTGTAACTTGAATAGGAGAAATTGGAGGTCCAGGGGGCAGGGTTTTGTTTTTTAAGATTGATTATGGGCTGAAAACCTTGAATGATAAATAATAATAATAAAAAAAGATAAAAAGTCAAGAGCATGGCATGGAAAATGTCTTTTCCAAAACTACTTGAATGATAATGCTGCAAATCCCTCCTGCCCTTGTCAAAGCAAGGCATTTTTAGGCACTGATACTCATCATTACAATACAACTCCTGTTTCCCAGTTTAGTCGTGATGACATCTGTTCCTATACAACAGGAAATGCAAAAGCTCAGCTGGCCTGTATTGTAAGGACGCAAAAGGCTGTCATGCTCGCGTTTCAATTTCCCAAAGAGAAGATAAGTTAGCCTCTAAAGGATGTAACTGGTGTACCGTGTGATGTATCACCATCATTGCAAAACCAGAACTGGATGCTGGAAAAAGAGCTGCTGCTGGATTAGCCTCACTTTTCTCACTTTCCCAAGTGAGTTAATATCCTGCTGATCAAAACTTCCTTCTTCCCTGTAACTGGAAGATTGTGCGCTGTCAAGTAATACTTCAGCTCTGTTACTGTCAAGTCCTTCAACTGCGAAACAGATCCATGAAAAGGGGGATTGTTATCCTTTAATTTAGTAACCTATATTCGATTTCCTTATTCATTTGTTACAGTAAGATAATAAATAATTTCAACAAGCTATAAGCAAATAATTTCCATCAACCAATTTGATTTAGCTCAAGGTGCTATTGACATATCTGCGCAACTTCGAATGAATATGCTATAATCTCCAAGTATCTCTAGTTAACATTCAAATAGAAACAACATAGCTTCCTATACTTTTCTAGATCACTTGTTTTTTGATAATGACTTTAAAAAAGCTTAAAAGGAATCAGTTCTTCTGTTCCCTTTTCATCTTCCTAAATGATTTATTATGCTTAGCTTGTTTGGATGGTGCGATCCAAGAGGGGAAAAAATCATTAACTTGTTTGGATCAATAAAATAACTTTGTAGCCCCCCATACATAAAACAGCGATTTTTTCTAGGAAAACTTTTTCTGTAGGTATTGCTGTTCATTGAACAAACAAAGCCTGCAGTTTTTTATTGATCTAGAGAAATGTCTAAGAGAGGGCTTTGTTTACTCAAACCAATTGTCTATATTGTTGGTTAAGCCAACATTGTGCACTTGATTAAGACAAACACCATCGTGTTTGAAACACAAGAAAGCACACCTGTCCGTTGTCAGCCAGATCAGGCCAGTTGTAGTTTGCAGACTCCTTAGCTGCATTTTCGGCAGCTGTTTTCCGTTTTTTGGAGGCGTCGCTTGCTTTTCCATTGCCCATGTCACTTTCCTCGTCATAATTTTCTCCATAGACAGAAAGCTTGAACTCTTCAACTGCTTTAACAACTCCTGGTCTGTGGTATCATAAATGTGAACTTTTGTCAGGTTAACAAAAATGATTGTGAAGATCCACATGAAGGGCAGGGAATGAAAGAATGGTGGGTGCAGCAAAGGATAGGAAGCTGCGGGTTGATCTTACCTGGCCATGCCTTCTTCATCAGGAAGTGTTTCATCATTGATTTCTGGCATGTCATCTTCATCCAGAGCTAGGGCCTGCAGAACTGCATAGTGTCTCTGCAAACCTGTAAGAAAATTAATGTATTGGAAATTGATGATAAGGAGAATCCAGCTAAGATTTAAAGAAAAAGAAAAATTATATGATTTCCTCATAGTTCACATAAATCAATGTCCTCCAATAATTGCATATATTACAGCAAACTAATATTATGGAATGTGCTATATCCATGATGCATGAAAACTGTGATCCACGTGAATTGAGATTTTATAACTTTGGGTTTCCTAGGATTAAGATTAATATATTATAACTCTACTTGAATAGTAAACCTACACAAGAAAACTATTTAGTATTGAGTTGACTCGGGTTCTAAATAACTCTTAGAGAAACACACAGACATCGCAAGCAGCTGGTCCATTTAGATTAGGTGATAATGCGAGACAAATATTGGTACATGAAATTGTTAATATGAAACTTTATACTACCAGAAAATTGATAAATACAAACGGAAATACAGAGAAAATATTTCAGTCGGTAAATTTCCGAGGGATTTTACCGACGGAAATATTCCCTCGATATATACCGAGGAAATTACAGTGAGAAAAAAAATTAAAACAAAGCAAAAAAAAATGATGACGTATCATTTTTACCAACGGAATTATCCCGTCGGTATTTTCAAGAGAGCTCCAGAACTGTTCACTTTTCAATTGCACTATTAATTGTTGTTCTTTATGACAAAATCACCGACGGATTGAAAATTCGTCGGTGTTATTTGACGGTTTTCTGAAAAAATTCAATTAATTTAAAATTTTCATTTAAATATTACCGATGGAATCACCGACGGAGTGAAAAATCATTGATGATTGTTGGCGGTTTCTGAAAACTTTTTATGAAATTGAAAATTTAAATTAAATATTACAGACGAAATTACCGATGGAATAATTAAAAAATATTAATATTTAATTCTCCATCGGTAATTCCGTCGCTAACGCGCCCCAAAAAAAAGCTTGAATCCTCTTATTTCACAAGAGACAGACTCATTTCTTCTTCTTCTTGAAATATATTTGTCCTCCTCCATTCTTCCTCTAAGTGTGCTGTAGGAGTCGCCTGACTGGATAACATTCAGTGGACTACACACAAAGGCAGTTCAGAAGCTTGCAACCTTTCTTCTTCAAACTCTTCAATTTCTGCTTCCTTCATTTCTTGATCTCCAGTTGAGGACTCAGGAATTGTATTAGAATTCATTTCAGAAGCAAACATCACCTTTTTTTTCTTTTGTAGGGCACACTGCTGCAAAGTGTCCAAAACCCTTACATTTGTAGCATTGTGGTCTGGATGTATAGGTACTGGTCGTACTCTGATCTCCATATGAAGGTGTATTTCTGACAGCATTCATGTTTCCCCTATCGGAGTTCTGTAAGGATATTGGTTTGGAAGTTCCAGGCCACTATCTTGACAATTTGCCTTTATCGATTGCTTGTTGTTTCTCCAATTGCAGAGCCAACTGGTACGCCTCATCTACAGAAAATAATTTGGCAGTGAACATATCTCTTATGATATCACTACGCAGACCTCTTAAATACCTAGCAAGAGTTTGTTGATCAGTTTCCATGACTTGACTTCTCACAGATAAATCATGGAACTTTTCGGTGTAATGGTCTACTGACATAGTCAGTCCTTGCATCCAACGAAGCATATCTTCATACACCAATTGCTCATAATTGGCCGGAAGGTATTTAGTCTCTAGACGAGCCTTCATCTCTACCCAATCTTGAATAGGAGGTTAGTGTGTGCGGCTCAGTTGTTCTTCAATATTTCCCCACCATGCACGCGCTGCCCCTTTTAATTTTAGTTTAACAAATCTGACCTTCCTATTTTCAGGTACTGAAAACCACTCAAAATAATCTTTTAAAGACACCAACCAATCCTGAAAAACATCAGGATCTTGTCTCCCAGTAAAATCAGACAGGTCTACTCTTATTCCTCTAGAAAGTTCATCAAAGACCCTGCCACTCTGTTTCTATAATCGCCCACATGTTCTCCTACTTCTTCTGCATCTATTGCTACATTGCCTCCTTGATTGACTCTGTCCCTTCTGTGATCAACATTATTACTCCTCTCTTCAATATGCTCCAGATGTCCAACAATAGTTCCCAAGGTATTGGTAACCAACTCCATTTGATGTTGCAACTGGTGTAACAGGGAAACAGGCTCATTTTGTAAAGGTGTTGGATGGGGGGGTTCTGTCAGGATGTCTGGGGAATATTTGGTGGAAAAGGTATTGGTTAAGGAGAGTTCAACGGGTTCTGTGGGGTTGTCTGTTGTAAGGGATCAGTGTGTGGAAGTGTTTGTTGAGAGGGATGAGATTAGGAAGGACCAGGTTCCCGTAATCCCTGATTAGGATTATATGAATTGTCACTACGGGTTCCAGGCATGGGAGAACAGAAATCGAAACCTGCTCTGATACCAATTAATGTCGAACGATATCAAGACAAAACCAATATTCACTAATTTTGGTTTCAGCAGAAAATAACCGAAGAAAGAATTGACAAAGGGAAAGAAAACTGATATTTTATTGCAGAAAACTAAAGATTTACAAAGAAAAGAAAACAAGTAGCCTCACACCACTCAAGAGAATCACTCTCATTTTGGAATCTCACCAAAGACTATGAACTTCATTACAATCTGCCCAATTCAGACATACATTCCACATTAAATAGAAATATATAATACAGTTATTTACTAGATAATAACCAACTAAGATAAGAATATTGACAGTTACAATTAACTTCTCCTGCCACTTGGAATTATAAAAGATTATTTTCATTTATTCTTCAGTTATGGGTTGTAACTTCTTTCTTCTTGCCAACGTGTACCATTGGAATTGTAGACTCTATAAAATATACTCCTTTATGAACTAGCTTGATTGCTGTCAAATATTCTGGACTTCTGTTTGTCTTAGAGTGCTGCCACTTTGGTCTCCAGAATTTGCATCACTTATGTTTAGTTGTAATGCGTTTAGGAACTAAGATGTAGATGGTATTTACATGGAAGATATCACTAGAGGTCTAATTCATGGGAAATTTCAAAATTAAAAGGCATACACACATGTCGGAACCCTCTTATTCTGTAGCTCCATCGTCAGATTGACTCAGATCTCATTGTTGAAGTGATGTCGATAATTATGAAAAAGGATATAAGTACGAGTGTTGCAACGATTCAAGGTATGTAGAGAGGGATTGTGAGCATTGCATCATATTTTGGAAGGCGTGGATGACTAAGTAGAAAACATTGAAGCGGTTGTTTGGTACATATGAAAAGTCATTTCAAAACCTGCGTAGAATACTATTAGCCATCAAATACCCAAATCCGAGAATGATTATCATTTGGGATTATAAAATGATTATTGACAATAAGACAATGTCTAGGAAAGCATTTTAGGCATTTGGTACTTCAATTAATGAGTTTCAATAATGTTATCCTCTAATTAATATTGAGTTATTGGTTGCAGTTGCTTATGATGTGAATAATAGAGTTTCTTTGTTGTGTTTTGCTATTATCGAAAAAGAGACAAACAATAATTAAAATTGGTTTTTAGTTTGCTTTGTCAATATTTAATCGGTGATCACACCAGGTTGTGTATTATATCAGATAGACATGCGATGATTAAGAATTCTATGAAATAGATTTTTTCCAAGCCTATTAGATATCATCAATTTTATTCACAATACTTTGTGAGTAACTTTAAAGGGATCTAAACTTTGGTTAGCAAAAGTCTCATTGCACTTCTTCAATATTGTTGAGATGCATTGCCCAAATCAGGTAATGCGATAATTTTATCTATCTCAGCATATATCAAATTATTTTGATATCGGTGATAAGCTGCATGATATGAGTCATCAGAATACGCAATGAAGACTCATTGTTGATTCATGCTCTTATCTAAATTTTTAAGATGCTAGAAGGGATCATGTTTTTAAGGAGCGAAATCCAATTATTGATGTAAACACCTACATAAGATGGTATTTGACCATTATATGACATTTATTACACCTACCTAGTCCTGTTTCTCAAGGCGTCCATGTAATCCGATGCATTATGCGTCCTGATATCCGAGATATAATCGATTGGTATGCAATACTACTTTACAAAGCCTGCAGTTTTTTATTGATCTAGAGAAATGCTTAAGAGAGGGCTTTGTTTACTCAAACCAATTGTTTATATTGTTGGTTAAGCAAACTTTGTGCATTTGATTAAGACAAACACCATCGTGTTTGAAACACAAGAAAGCACACATGTCCGTTGTCAGCAAGATCAGGCCAGTTGTAGTTTGCAGACTCCTTAGCTCCATTTTCGGCAGCTTTTTTCTGTTTTTTGGAGGCGTCGCTTGCTTTTCCAGTGCCCATGTCACTTTCCTCATCATAATTTTCTCCATAGACAGAAAGCTTGAACTTTTCAACTGCTTTAACAACTCCTGGTCTGTGGTATCATAAATGTGAACTTTTGTCAGGTCAACAAAAATGATTGTGAAGATCCATATGAAGGGCAGGGAATGAAAGAATGGTGGGTGCAGCAAAGGATAGGAAGCTACGAGTTGATCTTACCTGGTCATGCCTTCTTCATCAGGAAGTGTTTCATCATTAATTTCTGGCATGTCATCTTCATCCAGAGCTAGGACCTGCAGAACTGCATAGTGTCTCTGCAAACCTGTAAGAAAATGTATTGGAAATTGATGATGAGAAGAATCCAGCGAAGATTTAAAGAAAAAGAAAAATTAAATGATTTCCTCATAGTTCACATAAATCAATGTCCTCCAATAATTGCATATATTACAGCAAACTAATATTATGGAATGTGCTATATCCATGATGCATGAAAAATGTGATCCACGTGAATTAAGATTTTATAACTTTGGGTTTGCTAGTTTTAATGAGATTAACATGCTAGAACTTTACTTGAATAGTAAACCTAGACGAGGAAACTCTTCTAGTATTGAGTAGACTCGAGTTCTAAATAACTCTTAGAGAACCACACAGACATCACAAGCAGCTGGTCAATCTAAATTAGATGGTAATGCAGGGAGACAAATATTGGAACATGAAATTATTAATATGAAACTTTAGTTGAGTATGACATCTACTCCATATTGTTATGGAGAATCTAACTTAAGTAATAACGAAGATAACTATTACATTGATAGAGTTGAGGTTAAGGAGAAAGATGAGGATGTTGAGTTAGTTGAGCCTATAAATCAATACATGACACCTCCTACTTTTGAATTTAAGGTTGTGAGTGGGGATGACCAATATAGATGCAATGACTAGGCTAATAATAACATGCATTCGGGCTTATCAGATGATGAATTGGAGGTTGGAAAAAAATTCAAAGACAAATTTGAATGTATTAATGCAGTTAAGCAATGCAATATCAAAATTCATTGCAGTATAAGGTCCATTGTTCAACTAAAACTTATGTTTAATTGCAATGCGTTCAGGAACTAAGATGTAGATGGTATTTACATGGAGGATATCACTAGAGGTCTAATTCATGTGAAATTTCAAATTTAAAAAGGATACACATATGTCAGAACCCTCTTGTTTTGTAGCTCCATCATCAGATTGACTCAGATCTCATTGTTGAAGTGATGTCAATAATTATGAAAAAGGATATAAGTACGAGTGTTGCAACGATTCAAGGTATGTAGAGAGGGATTATGAGAATGGCATCACATATTGGAAAGCGTGGATGGCTAAGCAGAAAATATTGAAGCGGTTGTTTGGTACATACGAAAAGTCATTTCAAAATCTGCGTACAATGCTACTAGCCATCAAATACCCAAATCCGAGAACGATTATCATTTGGGATTATAAAATGATTATTGATAATAAGACAATGTCTGGGAGAGCATTTTAGGCATTTGGTACTTCAATTGATGAGTTTCAATAATGTTATCCTCTAATTAATATTGAGTTGTTGGTTACAGGTGCTTATGATGTGAATAATAGAGTTTATTCGTTGTGTTTTGCTATTATCGAAGAAGAGATAACCAATAATTAAAATTGGTTTTTAGATTTTCTTTGTCGATATTTAATTGGTGATCATACTAGGTTGTGTATTATATCATATAGACATGCGGTGATTAAGAATTCCATGGAACAAATTTTTTCCAAGCCTATTAGATATCATTAATTTTATTCACAATACTTTGTGAGTAACTTCAAAGGGATTTAAACTTTGGTTAGCACAAGTCTCGTTGCACTACTTCAATATCGTTAAGATGCATTGTCCAAATCGGGTAATGCGATAATTTTATCTATCTCAGCACATATCAAATTATATTGATATCGGTGATGAGCTGCATGATATGAGTCATTAGAATAAGCACGATAAAGACTAGTTGGTGATTCATGCTCTTATCTAAATTTTTAATATGGTAGAAAGGATCATGTTTTTTAGGAGCGATGTCTAATTATTGATGTAGATACCTACATGAGATGGTATCTGACCATTATATATTATTTTATTACACCTACCTGGTCCTGTTTCCCGAGGTGCCCATGTAATACGATGCATTATGCATCGTAATATCCGAGACATAATTAATTGGTATGCAATACTACTTTACATACAACATTTAGTAAATATTTTTAATGTTATTATATGTAACAGCCCGGCCCAACATGCTGTATATTATCTACTTTGGGCCTTACTGCTCTCACGGTTTTGTTCTTGGTGATCCGAGCCCACTTCTGAGCTTGACGCCCAAAAATGCATACAACATGTTAGCAACTAGCACTACTAATAAGGCCCTGGCTCTGGACGCTCGCTTCCGATGTGGGATATCACAATCCTTCCACCTTAAGACTTCCTCGACTCTGATACCAAATGTAACAGCCTGGCTAAACCTGCCATATATTTTTCGCTTTGGGCCTTACCGCCCTCACGGTTTTATTCCTGGTGACGCAAGCTCACTTCTAAGCCTGACGCCCCAAAACATGTATGACAAGTTGCAACCAGCACTCTTAATAAGGCCAGCTACCACTCTCTCACACGTCGATGTGGGATATTACAATCTACCCCCTTTGAGGAGCCCGACGACCCCGTCGGCACAACCGGACAACCAGTGAGGTCGGCCCAACATGCTGTATATTGTCCATTTTGGGCCTTATCGCCCTCACAGTTTTGTTCTTGGTGACGCAAGCCCACTTTTAAGTCTGACGCCCCAAAACACGTAAAACATGTTAGCAACCTGCACTACAAATAAGGCCCTGGCTCTAGACGTTCGCTTTCGATGTGGGAAATCACAATCCCCCCACCTTAAGACGAGTCGTTCTCGGCTCTGATACCAAATGTAACAGCCCCGCCCAACATGTTGTATATTGTCCGCTATGGACCTTACCGCCTTCACGGTTTTGTTCTTGGTGACGCGAGCCCACTTCTGAACCTGACAACCTAAAATGCGTACAACATGTTAGCAACCAGCACTACTAATAAGGCCCTAGCTCTGGACGCTCGCTTTCGATGTGGGATATTATATTATAAATGATGAGTACTAATGACTTTTTAATATATACATGTAGATTCATTACTTAGTACGAGAGACTTAGAAAGCAACAAGAACCATCTATCAAGGCGTAAATGAGATTGGATATATTGTGGCTAACACTACACTTAATTTGTGTCGTGGTGAACTTTAAAGGTTGGGAAGGCTGAGTATCTTGAAGCGACATCAACGGAGTATGAGATTGTTTACTGTGGGAGTGTTGGTGATGGTGGTCTGTCCATAAACGTCCTAGGCTCGTCTACGAGCTGGGGTGATATTGATGGTGACACGTACATAGACATGTCCTCGAGTTGGACTAATTGGGGTGGTGGTGCAGGTCCACCCACGAGCATCCCAGTTCTGTCCATAAGTTGTGGTGATATTGGTCCTCTTTACCCCTACATTGATGCTATAAACTCATCCTTGACTTGGAAAAGTTGGGGTGGTACTCCATACCCATCCATGAAATGCGGTAATTATTAGATATAGTGACATTATATGTTATCAGAATCATGAATAGATGTATACTTAGGTTAATTGTAATAAAATGTTATATTATGTTAATCGTCTGTATAATTTTGTTAATTAGGATTGAAGATGTTATGTGAATTGTGTTTTAAGGCTGGAAAACTAGTTATTTGAATTTTGCAAATTATGGTTTTTGTAGGCAGAGAGTTAATGCATGAAGAAATCGTCTCTAGTTGTGTCTCATCATTAAGTTGTAGATGTTATGTGTGACTCGTATGTCACATATGTTATATACAGCTCGCGTGTCGCAGCTGTTATTTGTGACTCCCTTTTAAATATGTTAGATCTCTAAATATTTTTTGACCTATGCTAAAATCCCCAAAAATTCTGGTTTAATTATAGTTGTAATCCTCATATCTATCAATCCTAAGAAAAATATAAAATTATTGTTTTTGTTGGATTTATGTTTTTCAAGAAATAAAAAATAATAACAGAGTTATTATTAAATAACTAAAATGGTTAATTGCATGCTTTAATTTTTATTAATGTTAATTATGAATTAATTTTACTTGAAACTTGTTATTTCCAGAAAAATGTGTTTTTTCTCTCATGTATTTAAAAAAAAAAAAGCTTTTTTTTTTCTGGGTACTATTCATACCAAATCTTGTCAGGATTTGTTAAAATGCTTTCTCTACATAACTAGGGCAACACGCTACTGGTCGAAGACGCAGCAATGGCAACGCAACTAATTCCCCGTAATAAAATAAAATAAAAGTAGAGACTAAGGAAAGCTGGCAAAGAGAAGTATATTAATTCCTCGTACTAGTAGTGACTAGTGACAACTACCCCTATTTTAAGAAAAATAATTTAATTAATACTAATACTAATAAGATGATTATTATTATTATTATTATTATTCCCCTTCTCATTGGACGGTTCTAGTTTCTCACTAATTTCACATTCATTTCACCCGGTGAAAGGAGCACTCATTTCCTCCTTGCCCTCTATTCGCTACTTTTGGTTTTATTGCGTTCTTGTCCTGTTGCGGAGGCAATAGTTGTTTTTGAGTTCATCCGTTAACACGGTTAAAATTACATTTCTTAAAAATTTATATTTTTTTTAATTTTTTTTTATGTTTTTAGATTATTTAGATGTGATGATTTCAACATGATTTTTAAAAAATAAAAACATATATTATTTTAATACATTTCCGAGTAAAAAAAAACACTTTGAAAAACAGTTGTTACCATACTCTTAAACACCCCCTTCTTCATCAATTCTCATCTCACGATTCAATAATTTACTCTAAAACCACTTTGTCACGAACTTATTTTAATGCATTTTCGAATAAACAAAACACTTTAAAAAGCAATTGTTACCGCACTTTTAAAATCCCTCTATTTCATCAATTCTCGTCTCATGATTCGATAACTCACTCTAAAACCACTTTGTCACGAACAAAGAGTTTTGACAGCTAACCCGTACGATTACCGCGAGCTCTCCTCCTTCAACTGTACTGTGGACTCTCTTATAATGTCCAGAAACCTATAACTTTGAGCCAAAGAGAGAAGAGTAAAAGCGTGTTTGGCAGTGTGGTTGCGGGTGCTTTTCAAATAACTTTTTCGTGTCAAAATGCATGCCAATGATGTTTTTTTATTTTTTAAAAATTATTTTTGACATCAGCACATCAAAACAATCCAAAACATACAAACCATATTAAATTTTAGCAAAAAAAAAAATTTCAAATTTTTTGGGAACGCGGGTTGAACCGCGTTCCCAAACGCTTCCTAAGAGATTGAGTTAGAGCAAAATTATTAATCTTTAATGAATTCTACAGTGAGCCTTCAATAGCGCTTATCTTTTAACTTGGTTCTTACATGCATATTAAGGCGATTAATAAAAATCCAGTGACCATATATAATTATTTTTAATATCGAATTCTAGTCACTTTTATAGCAAGTAAAAATTATATCAATATGATCCTTAGATCATTAGCAAGTCTATGAAAGTAGGTTTGCATGATTTGTGATATATCATGGAAATTATAACAAAATTAAGATTTTGAAAAGAAAAAAATCTATTGGCAACTAATTTAATGTGTCAGAATCGGGCTTTCTAGTGAGATTTTTCATCTAAAATTTATGCATTCTTATTATAATTAATATATTGTTAGCTATTCAATTAATTTGATATATTATTTTCCCAAGTCAGAGTGACAGATTAAGAGTTATAATTAATGAAAGTACGTAGGTTAGTCGATCGTATTCATTCTAAAAATTCTGGATTTTTGAAGGGTTTGAAATTATTTAAATTCACTCTCAATTAATTGAAGATTTTAGATCCCGCTAGATATTATACAACCCAATATTGCAAATTATCATTTAATATAAAAAAGAGTTATCTTACATTAGTTTTTTTTTGTTTTTTTTTATATATATAATGACGGGTTTGTTTAGTTTTTTGAATTTTTTTGATAATATAAAATGAATATTTAAATTTTGAACTTAAATTAAAAAATATATAATTTCATTTAATATTAATACTATGAATTTGAATTTTTATTTTTATTTTTTTATAAACTTATTTAGTTCAGATTTTATTATTATGCTTTTTTATTTTAATTATCAAAGTAATAACTAATAAAAAGTTTTGAAATAATATAATTGTTTTTAAAGAAAATAAAAAAGATTCAGTCGATATTTACCAATAAATGTTTTTTAACGAGAAACGTTTTCGTACAATTGTTTTTTGTCAGAAATTCCATCAAAAAATTATTTTCTAAAATAAATTCTTAGTATTTGTAATGAAATATTTTGTAAAAAATTTATGATTTTTCTTTTTGTTGTTCCAATTGTTTTATTATATATATATATATTCACAAGTTGATGGACTTGAGGTCTTTTAAGTAACGACATCTAATTTATCTATCACTATTTTGGATTGGTCATGTCGTGATGTTCTGACCAGTTGGTTGATATTTGGACCCATTTACTTTAAATTGTCGTCTTTTAGCAATACACGTACCCGTTAGCTTGTCAATGGCGGGTTTAATATTATGTTTTTTTAGATAAGAGATCACTATCATTTAACTTTAACATATTGTATTTGTATATTTTTTCTATAAAGTTTTAATTTAAATTTTCTACAAAGGATACTAGGTCTAAAATTAGTACAAATATCCATATCTAGTTTATTTTTATTAAGATTATTATTCAAACTTTAATAAAATATTAAGGAACTGTTTTCTAAATTTCTTTATAGTTTTAAGTATATAACGTTAGAGATTGAGAATCGTAGTTCTTAACGTCGCTAAACGTCATGTCATGAAGGTTTGCTGGCTTCAAGCATTGCATGTAAAAGGCCGACGAGACTAGATTCCAATTAGAGGAACGAAGACAGAAGGCGATGAGGTTGGTGGCGAGAGAAGAGAGGAAAAGGAAAAGAAAATAAAGAAGAAGAAATGGAGAGATTTTTTTTTATTTTGTTTTACAGAATGATAAACAAAAGTGATATTTAATAACAGTGATCTCATCAATGAATATCGGCATCTTATTTTAATTATGATATGATTTCGTGGGAAATATCTAACGTGAAAAGTAACAATTGACGCCATAGCATTAACCTTCCTAGAGTAATTGCCAGTGGCCTGAGTCTCTGGAGCTGAAGTATCATCCTCTTTACTGTCCTTAATTTTCTTCAGCTAGCAGCATTGAAGCCAACTGGAGCAGTGGCTTTCTCTCCGACAGCAACCTCCGTCCTCTTGGCAAGCCCGTGGAAGCCATTGATCTTTGGTCCACTTCCTTCGCTGATTTGCCTCACGTTTGCTGCTGCTTGTCTTGTGCTCCAAAAGAACACGAAAGGAATGTTAGCCATATATATATAGTTGACCACAGTAAAAAACTAAGCAGCAAGTGAAAAGCAGTCATTATAACTGAAAGATGCAACGGTGTGTCAAAGACTAAGTTTCGGATCAAAATGCTCATAACAAATGCTCATAGACACTCCTTACATGGGCACAGCCGCCTTCAGATAGTAGTAATTGAAGTAGGGAAAGAGCTGCGTGGTCTTCCGCAGGAAACCAGAACCCAGCACTAGAGCCATGATCAAGGTTAAATGAAGAGTTTCCTGCTGATTTTCTCCAGGGAACTGTGGATTCAGTGGCTCCTTTTTGTGCTCCAACTGAGCTCTGATGCAAGATTTATATGCAGTAACTAATTCACCAGATGCTGGCCAGTCTGAATGGTCAATGAAATCCAAACGGAAAAAAACAAAGACAACTCACTTACCTCGTATTTGAATCTTCCCACGAAGTTGAATTTTCAACACGTGCATGTTTACGTCGTTATTGTATTGTACCAAGTTGCAGAGGGTTACGTTAATATTAATTATTGATTTTTAAACAAACCTGCGTAGATTAGTACTCTAACAACCTTTATTATTTGGTCTTCGCCTTCATTTCCTTAGTAGTCAATAGAGTCCACGTAGCTGATTTATTCAGGGAGAAAACCAATAAATATTTGCCCTTTGAATCCTATGAAATAAATATTTATTCATTGAAGAGTCCGAACTTCGTCAACAGACTACTTAAAACAAAAACAAAATTTTTGGGAAAATAAAAAATAAAGCCTCCAATCTTTTCATTTAAAATAATTCAATATTATTATTTTTTATTTTTATATTGGGTGTTGAAATTAATGATATTATAATAATTCTAATTATAAAACCTGAAATAACCTAGCAAGTCTACATGGGACCTAGCATACATTATGCTAGGACCAATTCGAGTTTAAAAAGAAATAGAAGAAGGATTGATTAGATTTGACACAGTCAACTCGAGATAAAACACAAGTAAAAAATTCATTGATTTAATTATTTTGGTCAGAACAAGGTTGCTTTGATTCTTTTTTTAAAAAAAAATAGGTCAACTAGAGTTGGCCCTCCAACCCTTAAAAATAATTTTTATTTTTAAAAATAAAATCTTATTTAGATAAAAAGAATTATACATGAATCATGATAATCTATTCAAAATATTAAATACATACAAAATAATTAAAAAAAACTATCACTATTTAAAAAAAAAAGTTAAATAAACAATCTAAAAAATTAGAGAGAAGGGGTATTAATTTAAATATAAATAAAAAATATTTCAAAAAAATAAATATTAAAAAATGTATAAATAAAAAAACAAAAATGTTAAAAAAAAGAGGTCAGACGCTATTGGGCCTGGTAACCTAGGTCCGAACGCCTTGCCCATTTTGAGAAGGGCACTCACATGGACCTACAAGGTCAGACATGCATACAAAAGCCTTTTTTGTTAATAGTTCTGAAGATGTGTTGTCTACCCTAAAATGTTTTAAAAAAAATAGAAGTAAGCAACGTTTTGCTTGCTTTTTCCTAGATTATAGTCATAGTGGTGGCTGGAAAAAATATTAATGGTTTTTTGATCTAGAAAATATTTTTAACATATTTTTAACTCAAAAACACTTATAAAACATCCTAAACACGTCAATAAACTCGTATATGGCCTTAAACAACCAAAAAATCCATTAAGAAAACAAAATCAACCTAAAATTAAAAAAAAAAATCTTGAGTTCAGATCTACCATTTCAACCAAGTTTACAGGGAAAACATATACAAGCTAAACTCCCTTCATTGAATGGAACTCAATGACACAAAAATTGATATTTTTTATGGGAAAAATTAATGTTAATCGAGACTCTCTCTCTACAACTAGAATTCAACTACTTTCTCTCTCCTATCTCAAATCAAAGACTTAAACGTAAGAAAAATAAAGATTTGTATCAAAGTTGAGTTTATTAAAAAAAATGAGGGATCTTAAAGTGTATAGTTTGAAAAGGAGACCGAATGACAAATATTGAAAAAAAATTACAAAATCATCATCTACAGTGCTGTGAAACTCTCAGGAAAGGAGCTGAAAAATAAAATTAAAAAAAGTCAAATTAGAGGAATTATTTTAAAATAACTACAATTTCAGTTGTTTTACTATTAAGATTATAAATATTATTAAGGAAGGGCTGAAAAAAAACATTTCCTTACGGTGGCGGGCCCTGCCACCCCCTGTATCAGGCTATCAGCCACTGAAAACACTGTTACAGTCTTTGTTTAATATAATGCTAATATTGTTATTCCATTGATCCGTTCAAAACGAGGACAACATTGGCATAATAAATTATTATGATTACAAAAATATTTACATACTCGTGAGGCGTTGACCACTCAAAGCGTTGACTCCACTTTGGTTTCTTATCCCTCAAATTAGGCAGAACTTGACTTTCAAAGAGGTGTCAGAGAATGTCCGACTTGACTTTTAAAGAGGGACAGAGAATATATTATTTTTTATTTAAAAACATATTAAAATAAAAAAAAGACCTCATAAACGTGGAATTTGAATAGGAGAAATTGGAGGTCCAGCGGGCAGGGTTTTGTTTTTTCAGATTGATTATGGGCTGATAAACGTGGAATACAACTCCTGTTTCCCAGTTTAGTCAAAACAAGGCATTTTTAGGCACTGATACTCATTCATTACAATACAACTCCTGTTTCCGAGTTTAGTCGTGATGACATCTGTTCCTATACAACAGGAAATGCAAAAGCTCAGCTGGCCTGTATTGTAATGACGAAAAAGGCTGCCATGCTCGCGTTTCAATTTCCCAAAGAGAAGATAAGTTAGCCTCTAAAGGATGTAACTGGTGTACCGTGTGATGTATCACCATCATTGCAAAACCAGAACTGGATGCTGGAAAAAGAGCTGCTGCTGGATTAGCCTCACTTTTCTCACTTTCCCAAGTGAGTTAATATCCTGCTGATCAAAACTTCCTTCTTCCCTGTAACTGGAAGATTGTGCGCTGTCAAGTAATACCTCAGCTCTGTTACTGTCAAGTCCTTCAACTGCGAAACAGAACCATGAAAAGAGGGGTTGTTATCCTTTAATTTAGTAACCTATATTCGATTTCCTTATTCATTTGTTACAGTAAGATAATAAATAATTTCAACAAGCTATAAGCAAATAATTTCCATCAACCAATTTGATTTAGCTCAAGGTGCTATTGACATATCTGCGCAACTTCGAATGAATATGCTATAATCTCCAAGTATCTCTAGTTAACATTCAAATAGAAACAACATAGCTTCCTATACTTTTCTAGATCACTTGTTTTTTGATAATGACTTTAAAAAAGCTTAAAAGGAATCAGTTCTTCTGTTCCCTTTTCATCTTCCTAAATGATTTATTATGCTTAGCTTGTTTGGATGGTGCGATCCCAGAGGGAAAAAAATCATTAACTTGTTTGGATCAATAAAATAACTTTGTAGCCCCCCATACATAAAACAGCGATTACTTTGATTTGGATTGTGATTTTTTATAAGAAAACTTTTTCTGTAGGTATTGCTGTTCATTGAACAAACAAAGCCTGCAGTTTTTTATTGATCTAGAGAAATGTCTAAGAGAGGGCTTTGTTTACTCAAACCAATTGTCTATATTGTTGGTTAAGCCAACATTGTGCACTTGATTAAGACAAACACCATCGTGTTTGAAACACAAGAAAGCACACCTGTCCGTTGTCAGCAAGATCAGGCCAGTTGTAGTTTGCAGACTCCTTAGCTGCATTTTCAGCAGCTGTTTTCCGTTTTTTGGAGGCGTCGCTTGCTTTTCCACTGCCCATGTCACTTTCCTCGTCATAATTTTCTCCATAGACAGAAAGCTTGAACTCTTCAACTGCTTTAACAACTCCTGGTCTGTGGTATCATAAATGTGAACATTTGTCAGGTTAACAAAAATGATTGTGAAGATCCACATCAAGGGCAGGGAATGAAAGAATGGTGGGTGCAGCAAAGGATAGGAAGCTACGAGTTGATCTTACCTGGCCATGCCTTCTTCATCAGGAAGTGTTTCATCATTGATTTCTGGCATGTCATCTTCATCCAGAGCTAGGGCCTGCAGAACTGCATAGTGTCTCTGCAAACCTGTAAGAAAATGTATTGGAAATTGATGATGAGGAGAATCCAGCTAAGATTTAAAGAAAAAGAAAAATTATATGATTTCCTCATAGTTCACATAAATCAATGTCCTCCAATAATAGCATATATTACAGCAAACTAATATTATGCAATGTGCTATATCCATGATGCATGAAAATTGTGATCCACATGAATTGAGATTTTATAACTTTATATGTTCAATCAACCCAAACATTGATATTCTTTTTATTTTCTTGCACTATAATTCAGGATCTCTCATTATAAAAGCGCTAACTTCAATCAAGGCGTTGCTTAGGCAGAGACCACACTTCATAAATGCATGCTATATATTAAAAAATTGGAACTGAGATACAGATTGACCAGTAAGAAAATTTTACTACACCTAAAATAACATGCACTATATTTCATCATTTGCAGAGTAGATTTGACAAAATATAAGAGAGCATAAAAGTTCTTCCTAGTTCAAATCCAGAATCCATGGGTGTATGCGCGCTTCTGAACATTTCAAAAACTTTATTGACTATTACATGCTTAATATATTAAACAGTACTAATTCTAATCCTAGCAGAAATCCAACTTTTACTCCCAGTACGAGTAAAGGTTAAAACCAATCATCTTTTTTCATTGCCATCAATTTCCAATTCATAGTAAGAATCCAAATTAAAATCACTTTTTTCCTCAATAATAGCCATCAATTCGCACTATCCATGAATTCATATAAAAATTTCCATTAAACTTTTAAGGAAATCTATATCAACATCAGATAATAACTTTTATATGAATCACAGAAGCTAGTTCAATAAGTTAAATTTAAATGTGTTAATTTCAATAATAAAATAATTTTTTAACTTGAATAATACACATGAGGGTGCACATGCCAAAACCACTAGTTAGACTATAAAATAATATAAAAGTTTAGACAACAGCCAAGTGAAGAGGTTTTCAAAAATTTTCCCAATCATCTTAAGATTGCTTCTGGTATGGAATGAAAAATCTGAAGAAATGTTAAGGAGATAACATCTTAAATTTAAGGGTGAAGTGTTAAGGGTGAAGAAAGGTTTAAGAGATGATGTATTAAGAATGTTTGGTAGGAGTTGGAAATAATGAAAAGTAGTGGGTCCCAAAAAAAGAGAAATCAGATTTTAAATTAAATATAATAGCAAAAAATTAAATAACATATAGTTGCACTCCAAAATGGAAATAAAAGGAGAAGAAAGAATAGATTAGTGTTAAAATCTACAAAAGGGGAGGGAAGGACTCGAGATCCAAAATCCACCCCCCTAAAAAAATTTTCACCTCTCCCCCACAAGAGGATGAAATACATGGTTTGGATTTTTGGTCATATTTGCCCTTATGGTTTTGGTTTGATCATTGTTGGTTTTGTACTTGTAAATCTTGTTCACATATAGAAAATTAAACCAAAACCACGGGGGACAAATATGACCAAAAACCAAAACCAGAAGGGCAAACATGCAAGAATTGTAAGTGCAAGGGCAACAATTAAGTGCAAGGGCAACAATGACCAACTGGAACAATGGGAAAAATATGACCAAAAATCCAAAACACAAGGGCCAACCATGTATCTCATCCCCACAAGGTTAACATTTAAACCCATTTTGGGGTTAAATTAAACCTCCATGAAAATTTCCTTTTTCCCCTAATTTGTACCAAAAATAAGTAAAATGGGCCACACCAAATATATCCTTAGCATTTATAAGCACTCTTCAAGGTACGAAGTCTGAATAATCAAAGCCAGCTTACCAGGGTTAGCAAATTGGAATACAGAAAAATCTTTCAAGTCAATGCGTTTTATTAAAGCAGCAGCCTTTTTAATTTGTTCATCAGTAGCTCGAGGTGCCCCAGCATTTGTGTCTGAATGAATCTGCAGCAAGTCAACCATACCCTTGTTGCTAAGATTACTATATAATCCATTTTGAATCAACTTAAAATTGTACTTGCCTCTTCAACATGCCTGACATCATCAGAATAGGGAAGATATATCATGTGCATTCCAGGTGGCTCAACCTGACCACCAGCACTAATAATCTCATCCTGTTTTTCAAAGATATCAATAAGCAACATTAATGACACAGTAATTTTGAAATTAGACATAAAAACAACAGCAATTATGTTCACTGCATAATTAGTTCAAGATAACAATTTGTATCACATAAATCGCATTGTTTAAGGAACTTGGAAATCTAGTTCAACAGCATGGATTAAGCACTAGAAATTACTTTCTTTCATTACTCAACAAAAGCACAAGGCATGGTATTCAATTCAAAAAGATAGATTCAAATCCGGGAAGAGAGATCTAAAAATATTGGTAAGAAAAACAAAAGCACAGGGCATAGTATTCAATTACAAAAGCAGAAAATGACACAATTGCACACAATGACAGCATGAGGTAATTCAAATGCCTTAGTTTAAATGACCACAGAGGGGGACAACTACGTTAGAATATTATCGTATTCTCAAATGCAATTAGGAAAATAAAATAAAAATAAAACAAAGAAAACAAATAAGCAAAATGATAAATGTGTTAGACAAGTATTGGGAACCTAAGCTACTCTCTGCCAATCAATCAGTTTACATTACAAGTTTATTTCATTACTCTTTACATTTGAGCAGAATTTAGTTGCAGGGTCCCCCACTTATTTAATGGAATAGGGTAGAAACTCAAAAGATAGACAAAAAAGAGAGTAATAATGACAAAATAATATAAGGATGAAGATGGCATATTGATGCCAAAATCAGACTTGTTCACCAATTATAAATTCATGCATGCAACAATCCAATGGTACTTTAAAAATGCAGTATTTTACTTGTGCAACAAGGGCAACCAATTGAGGACGAGATGAGCTTCCATAAAATGCAACTGCAAAACTGCAAAATTTTCAATGAATGAAGAAAGAAAAAAGAATTAAGAATAAATAAAAAGCATGACTAATTCAAGAGATAGGATAAAAAAAAATCAACTTTTGCAATTGATGAACAACACTTCTCTTGGGTTCCATAATTTATATTCCTGCTTTTCCATAACCAAAAAGAAAGTGGTGCTAAAGTTAGGAATCTTGATGCTCCTAGCCACATAAAGTGTAGGATACTAGCACCACAAAAATTAAAGCCATCACCTAGTTATGCTCCAACAGAATTTGGGACTGGAAGAAGAATTTGGTGATGGTTGTGCCCTTTGAAATCTTTATACAAGGTGGATGCACTAAAGTTTCAAGTCTAGACACAAAGACATGGTTACAAAACCAAGAGTTTGCCCATTGCATCATAGAACGGTCCCTATATTATGATTAAGGATATGGATAATAAATATGAATTTCTACAATCCCAGGCTTAAACAAAAATTGCCCAGGTACAACGGTAAAATGCTATTTGTATATACTACAATAAGGAGAAGGAAAGTATAAATAATAAATCTAAATAAATACTGACAGCGTCTATCATGAGTAGAAACTTATCTCATTACTAAATAATATAACATAGCAATACAAATGAGAGATATTATTACATTATATCTTATAAATATTTGGGTTCAAGTTCAAGGAATAATACTATAGTTCGCAAAATAAACACTGCTCACCGTTTAAGGTTTACCATGGATCTAAGCAGGGCAATGAAAATGCAAGTGCTACCAATTACTTCCTGCAACCAATAACCAGAAAAGAAAAAAGCGCTATTACATACCAGGGAAGAGATGATTTTAGGATATATGTAAAGCAAGATGGGACTGTTGAAACAAAGAAACTCAGAAAAAATCTGGAAATATAATCTTACAATCACCAAATATCTGAAGTGCATATATTTTTTGTTTAATAAGATAACTACTACTAGTTATAACATCCATCATAGCCACAAGAGAGAAGTATCGAGCTTTAATGGAGAGTGAAAAGGGAACAATTGAGTGGCTTGAAAGTATTAATTTTACTTCTCATTGAAGTTCAAAATTAAATAGATATTCTACCATTTCACTACCAGACTCTCAATTAACATGCTTTTATGTTGTAAGCAAGGCACAGGCAAATCTAGACAGACTCATAAGAGAACCATCAAAGCTCCCTGACCTTCAAAGGACCAAATAATAATAACATAAAATAACATTCACCAATATATTGAAGCATAGCTACCCACAAACACGTGCATACAATTAAGATTTTGAAGAGCATTCTAACATGATTCTTAAAATTATTCTTCATGCTCATCATAGAAATGACATTCTCAAAGACAAACTGTGGAGATGAGTAAATTCAAGCTATCAAGTTTAATCCACTTAACTAGATTTATATATCCTAAAGTAGAAACAATCAACAGTACGAATCATATTATGTCCTTTAGATGCAATTTTGTAGGTGAAGTGGATCAAAATATCATTCACTGCACACCCATGAAACCAAGATATTGCCAAATTGCCCAAATGTACTCTCTGTATGAGATAATGTGAAACTAAAAAAACTCCTAATGCATTCGATGATTACCTAATGCATTCTTAAAAAAATTTATTTCCATGAATGTGCCATCTTCTATATAGAATCCTATAACATTGCAATACCAACCTACGGAATCCATTTCTCTCCACTAACTGCAATTCCTAAAGGGAGATATAGAGAGTTGTAACCCAATCTAGGGGAAAACATTATTTAGCTGTGGCATTACATGGCCATTTATAGGCTTGAAGAAGCATGCTAAGTCATCAAAAAAAAGTTGTGATCTATAAACCAAAGCAGAACAGGCAGCATGAACTTTATGAAAATACCCAAATACTGTTCAAGGAAAAGAATTAAGGAACCTTGTCACTAGGAAAAATAAATGTCGAAGGCCTCAAGTTGTGATAATCTTTCAAGCAACTTAAGGGCTTGAATCCAAGAAGATGAAGATGTCCCGTTGAAACTCTTTTTATCTCAGACAGCTCCTCGACAGACAACATGATATTGTCACTGAACCATAAATTGATTAATTAGGCAACAAATGCAAGTAGACAGCCGCCATAATTTATCAAATAACAAAAAAAAAATATTAAAGTTTTGGCATATACCAAAATCAGCATGCCAAAAAGGACGGTGTGAAAAATGTAAGGGCATGACAACTTTTAAGTTACAATATTAAATGATCTAACGGGAAATTTATTTACATCATATACTCCTAAGAAGAATTTAAAAGAAAATGAAAAGGGGAAAGCAAAAAAAAAAGATGCAGCAGGTTCTTGAATCAACTAAGAAAGAAAAATAAAAAAAGCATTACAAATAACATAATCGACAGAAGTGAAACATGCTTACTTTTTGTAAGGCTGATATCGTTTTGCAGGTTCTTGCATCAATGCACCAGTATCGGCACAGATAAAAGATCTCTCGGTCTGCACAATGTCAAAATACATGACCTGATTAAGATCTAATACTCACAAGGTGAATCCAAAATCTAAAACAAAAAGGAAATGATGGGAATAAATTAAAAGTCAATTACATATGATTAGAGCAAGTAAAGAAACTCCCCAGTTTGTATCTAATTAACTTGAAACTAATTCCTTTTTAAGAAATTTTATGGTGTGGATTAGGAAGCAATAAGTAAAATACCGGTAAGTTCAAGTATATAGCACCATATTCTGTTTTAGAATATCATTGAACAGAACATAACACCTCAAGAGAAAGCTAATGCATTATCTCCTTAACCTCCTTCAGTGCCAAACTGTGGAGAAAGTTCACGAAATCCCACAAGCTAGAGCCACAATGAGGGAAAAAGAATACTACATGAAATGCATCATGCCATAAGAAACAATCCAGATGCTGGAAAGTGCAGCACAAAATGATCAAGACTAATGATCTCAAATAGGCATAATTCACTTACATTGCACAAAATATGTGCAATGTAAATAAATGTAAGCATTAAACGAATAAACAAAATGAAACATGACAATCTGTTATTACCTTCAAAGGACGATTGCTGACAGAATCAAGCCACGTAATTGCCCCTAGGAAACAAAAGCACAAAAAAAATTTCATAAACTGCCTTATGTGATGACAACGATATTATGCAGAAGCCTCTATAACATAATGCAGCATAGAAGTTCGTAGTAATTGTACCTGGCAAAGTTGGACGAATCAAAGCATATGTATTCAGCTCAATTGACAATCCATTTGCAATTGACAATGTGATTCTTCTTACTATTCGCTTTGTAAACATTCGTTTTCTAAGCTGATCTTTCATATCTTGCAATCTGAGATTAGAACACAATGTGAGAGGATTTTATGAAATGAATAGTGCGCAAATACACATGAAATGCACGCAAATATAGATATTCAAACATCACTGTAGATCAATGAGTGTATTATAGCAGGATATACGCGCCAATGAGAATTATCATCTCAACAAAAAGCTCTGTTTTGAGGGTTCCCATGAGAGACTCTTGTATAGATGTTTGTTTTTGGGTTTACTGTGAGCAAAACAGGCCCCCACATATAGAGAATAACCATGTCAATATGTGGAAGATAACATAACTAGCAACTCTTAATCACAAGATGTACAGGTGTCTCCAACACAAGAGAGAGAGAGAGAGAGAGAGAGCTCATTTACATGCAGCTAGGTAGGTAACTCTTAACCATAAAATATTTTTATGGCCATCAGTTTAGAAAAGCACACACACTAGCATACACACATGCATACATACATTTAATATGTGTGTGCGCGCACGCAGCTATAAGCATAGGAGCATAACTGTTTGGTGCTCATTAACATTTTTGTGTGTGAGAGTGTTTTTCCTATTCCAGAAAAACTTGCACTATCATATGGAGCCCTTGTAACAGTATAGCCACTACTTGTGAAAGTTTTTATTGCCTCTGGAGCATTAGCATTTCCCATAGCTTTAAAATATGTAAGTCCCCAGAAGCCCAATTTCACAATTGCACTTATGCAATGTCAGACAGAAAAATGAAATAATCCTTGCAAGAGTACCACAAAAAAGAAAATGCATACTTTTGTCCTGCTGAAGGCATAAACTGAGCAAGTTCATCACCCTCCAACCCAATCAAATCCTGAAATATAGTGAATTCTCTATCAAATGTAAATCAACTTACCAGCCGGAGAAGTTAATAAAGAAATCAAATGGAGTAGATATGGAACAATGAAAAATCAACTGATGTAGGCAAGGACATACAGAATAGAAAAGTGAAACATTGAACTCCTCATCAGGTTGACTCAAGGGGAGAAGTTCAATTGAGATGCCAAGATCTTGTGCATCCTGAAAGGTAGCAATGGCATTCTTTAACAACGAAATTTGAAGTGAAAAATTGCATTCTCACAAAGGGTTGAATTTTGAAGATGTGCTAGTTATGTCAATGGAAATCTATACTTTAGCTCGCTGCAATGTTGTCCTGGTCATATCTGCTTTGGCTACACCCTTGATGCTCCCAAAAGGATCATCTTCGTTTGTAAATAAAAGAATCCGTTTATCAGCTGTTTTCGCAGATCTGAGATGGTTTCATCCCTTACATTAGGAAACTATGCATGGAAGATCTTAAAAAAGAAGATGAAAATATCACTTCAGCTTAGAAGACAATCAAAGCTATAACATCAAAGACAAAGAAAAATGTGTATTACCCTTTACGCAACAATGCTTGCGCTATCCAGAGAGCATTGTAAAGGGAATTCTCCCGAGACCCAGACACAATACCATACTGACTGCCAATGTCTTTCGTGAATGATTCTGCAAACAAATTAGATCAAAAGTCATTTGATATTTTTAATTTCACTAAAAAAAAAGGCTTTACAAAACATGAAGTAAGAAACTGCTCTCATTATTTCCATATTTACATACAAAGATCCTCAAAATTATTTTTTTCAAAAGTTAAAACATCTATGGAGATGATAAGTCGGGGATAATTATGACCATTCAAATTCAACCATCAGCTTCAACAAGCTATTAAGAATTAGAGAACTGAGCTCTCACAACTTTTGAAACCGGAAGATTCAAAGACCATGTAAGGAAAAACAAGATACCAGATAAAATAAAAGAGAGATGAAATCCAAAGCATGACTACTGGCTACAGCGTCATTTAGCTTTGACAGCGATAGTTGCCACACATTCTTCCAAGAGGAAAAGAAATATTATTAGATTCAATAATCATTGGTACCATGTCATCTGACAATTAACATTGGAAAGTAAACTAGGAATTAGTTAGAGGTTGTTGGAATTCCACAACTTTAGACATCAAAATGCAGATTCGACAAAGTCTTGCTCTGAAAGACAGACACTATGCTAGCAACGATTATGACAAAAGACTGGTGCATCGAACACAATCGATGTGATACAATTTCAGCACATAAAAATTTAACTACACAAAATATTAACATTTTTTTATGTTTAAAACAACAGCGGTCCAAAACAATGTAAGGTTAGATAAAGTTGAGTAACTTTATTTCAATGTTAAAAAAAAAAACTGAAGGACCCAGTCTGCTATAACAAAATTCAACCCTTTGTGAGAAAAAATAAAGAGTTTAGACCAGAAATCAATAAATCTGTACCAAAGCACGTAGAATATGCTGTCGAGACTTACCCTCTATGCAATCAAAATCTTTGATAAGCCTTGCAGTTGGCCTGTCTAGATACTCTCTCTCCGCAACATTGAATACAAAAGCACCATTTAGATCCTGCAAATTCTTCTTCTCCCTCTGCAATGATTATCAAATAATGGTGAACTAAATATGCTAACAACTTCCATCATAGCTAGCATGTGATCCTAAAAGAAGACAAGTATACAACCAAGTAACTTTGTCAAATCACATGCCACCATAAATACCAAACTAACCCCAAGAAAAGGATAAACTACAACTATGGAATTGCAAAATGTATTGTTTCTTCATCTACTTACACCCTTTTTTGTGTTGGCTATTAAAGCCAAAAACAAATAAAAAGACTTACAGTGTTAAAGAAGCAGATTGCAACTTCATCATACGATCTATTAATTATTTGGGTCTTCAATGACTGCGCAATACAACTGATAGCTATGTGGAAATGAGTTTCTTCCTTTCCGTCCTCCTGCAATACCACCAAAATCAAGAAAAAAAAAAAAAACATGTTCACAGCCACAAAACAGCAGCATTTCTTATGCAAAGTCTATTATTAATTACAAATAAATCATTTGGATGAAGTAAATGGAAAATAAATTAACGAAATCTGCTATTATGCAATGCTACATGCTAGTGTTTAGAATTGTGGCTTCGGTTACTTTTTTAAATCGTTTGGAAATCCATTAAAAAAATATTTTTAAAAAAAATTATTTTTGACATTAACATATAAAGGATACAAAATCATTAAAAAAAAAAATTTAAAAAAATTTAAAAACACTTTTTTGAGGCAAAAACAAAGACACTCTGATACAAAAGAAACAGGAAGGAGAGAGAGAGAGAGAGAGAGAGAGAGAGAATATACTGACAGAAGGGCAAGTAGATGAGAACATTTTGGGGGAAGCATCGACAAGGTAGACCACGAATTCTTTCGACGATTCTCTTTGCTGCAGAATGTAGTTTAGCAAAATTAGTGTTTCATTTTTTGGGAAAAATAAATAAGTAAAAGTGACAAGAAGTAAGGACCTGACCTGATAGAATTCGCTATCGGGATCGTCTTCGTCGTCTTTAAAGATGTCATCAGGGTCCAACTCCATTTCTTTCTTTCTTTGTTGATGTTTGGGAAAGAAAAGAGAAAACAGAGAGATCACTCGGGGGGTTTGTTTTAGGTTTCTCTGTGCACTCACCCTCCCTCCTAATTTCTTAAATATTCGAAATTCGAAGAGGTCAGTGAAGAGTACTCGGTACTCTTTGTGCTTTTTTTTTTTTAATCGAAAAGTAAAATAGCGCCTAGCAAACACTGCGCCTGCACCGGTGGGCCTGAGAGAGGAGACCTAAACTGGGTTTGGCCCGTATGTTTTGTTTGGAAAAACTGTGTTTTAAAAAAATTTAAAAATAATTTTTTTATATTTTTAAATTGTTTTTATATATAAATATCAAAAATTATTTTAATAAAATAAAAATATTATTTTAATATATTTCTAAACAAAAAAAATAAAAAAAAATATTATTACTACACTCTCAAATACTCTTAGAACTAAGATCTTTCTTTTCGTGGTTGTTTCATATTTTATTTGTAACCAAGAAAGACAACTTGAATTTAATTAAACAAATTTTAATTTAATTGGTAATTTGTGGAATTATTATGTTTAAAATAAACCATTAAATTACATAATTTAATTCAATTTTAATACTCAAAATATTTATTAATTTAATTCAATTTTATTATTTGAAATATTTATAGAAATTACCTGCCTTGACTATTTTTCTCTTCATTAAAGAAAACAACATTTTTACATATTATAAATACCACTTTCAAATTAATCTTTAAGAAAATACATTCCAGCTTCACTTATGCGACAGTTCTAAATGCTTCTGCTCATAGCTACCATTAGTTTTAGGAAGCAAATACATGCTCAAATTATCAAACTATAATTGCAATCAGATATGTGTGTGTGTGTGTATGCAACATTCTTGTTGTTATCAAGCAAAGTTAATTGTGGTTTGAAAAATATTAATTGCGTCTACATTTTATTCTTCGTCTATGATTGAATATTCATTTACATAATCTTGATTCATTCATGTCACATCTACTCTTATAAGAATTATTATTATCATCTACAACTTCATGCACGTTGCTAGAACTAAAAATTGACTCAGTCATCCTCTCTAGCATGGTCTTGTAAAGAACATATGGTTCTTTATACGCAAACCAACACATGTGTTTCTCCATGAACATTTTTTGTAGAAGATGCATCGTATAATATCTGGATCGATAAACTTTTTATTTTTATACCTATTACATGTACACATAATACCTCCTCCACTAATATTTTTTGGATTAGATAGTGAAATAATTAATAAAACCCTCAATCCCATTACAATAATCCATCTTGCGCAACCCTTCAGGTGAAACTCAATACATCCAAGAAGGATCATCCATTACTTATATCAAACTTATATAAAATATTAATGACAACATATATTAATTAATTATGTGAACTAAATAAATTAGTTGTCATTGATTTAACTCAAATTTATTCAATTTGTTATAATAGTACCCTTAATCATTATCAATTTCCTACAAAGATTCAAATTCCTTTATATTTACCAAAATTTTCAACTTAACAATAAAATTGATAAAATATGAAACATACTCATTAAATAAGTCATTATTTATTTATTTACAAAACACCTAAATCACAAAATCAAAATCAATTTCATCAGATTACAAACAAATATAATTTTTTAAAATCTCAAATAAACCTTGACATGTACAAATCATGCATTCATATAATAAATCTCTATGGAGAAAAGCTATAGAATAAGTAAACACACATACAAATTACATATACTACACCAAAATGCCAAGAAAATTAACATTTAAAAAATGGGTTAAAATAAAAAATAAATAGTTTTGCTTATTTGATGTCAGAAATCTTCAAAAGAAATTAAATCAGAACAGGAATACTAATAGACTTAGTGTTGGGGTCGCCAGATTTATGATGATGAGAATTTGATTTGTGGTAAAATAAAGGGGTTGCTTTTTTTTACAAAGAAAAATAGAAGAAGAAAAAAAATGGGGGAGGGAGAGCGGGGATGTTAATCGTCAAGTTATAACTTAAATATTACCTACGAATTTACTGAAGAATATTAGCGACAAGTTTATTTTGTCGATAATATCGTTTATAACAATGACATGTTATTTTTTCTTCTTTTCTTTTTATTCCTTCATTTCCCATTGTAATTCTCTCAGTATACACTAATGAAAAATTTTCATCAATATGTACCGATAGACATAAAGAAAAAATATTTCATAGGTAAATTTCATTGTAATTTACCAATGAGTTTTTTCTCATTAGTATTTTCATTTGTATTTGATAATTTTCTAGTAGTGAAAAAAAAATAAAAAATCAAGCTGGCCACCAATCATGTTGATGGAAAAGAATCCGATGAATTCAAATTTCCAACTGCAACATTTGAGACATGTCTCATGAGATCATGGGTCAACATTATAAAATTGACATATCAAGTATCAAAAACATTTGTCATCCTTAATTCTTACAACATCTTACAATGAAACAAGAAATTTCAACATCAAACTTAGTTTTTAATAATCGCATAAATCTCACCTCTTGATTTATAATAATTTTGATAGTTTTAATTAATCAACAACCAAACTTTTCATGCATAACTTTAATCGAGCCAATAACATATCACCAACTCATCTCTATAGTCAACCAGGTTCATATTGACATGCAAAAAAGTTCTTATATAATTAAGATAACCTATAAGACAATAAACCACATCTAGGAGATTAGTTCCTTCGATTCTTGATTTATTTATTGCTACAAATATTTTTTCCTCCTTCCAAAGATAATTGTTTGTGTTTAGAATGGCTTATGCAATTTTTTTCATTGTACTAGTTAGTTCTCTTAAATCTCAAGGATAATCATTTGTAATTGATACTTCTTATTTTAAGGAGGATGCTATTGAGAAGAATGGAGTAGATGATAATGGATCTTGGGTTCTTAGCTTTGATGTAACCCTTTCATAATAATAAAAAAATGAAAGTTCTCTAAATTAATCTTTTTATTTGTTATTCAATGTCATCAATATCCACCTCCCTCTTTTCTCTTTCTTATCTTTGAACATTCTCTATAGTATTCTTTCTTGAGCTAAATTGATATATCTTTCTCATGTTTCTTTGAGGATATCCAAGTGATGAAAAAGTTTTTCTCGAATAAACCTTAATTTCAGATGAGCCTTGCAATAAAAAATATTAAACGCATTAAAACAATTATAATTAACAATTACATAAAAATAATTATGGTAAGTGAATTAAAATACTCATACCTCAACAAAGACTTCCATACCTCCACTAGCGCCTTAAATTTTTCAGTAGTGTCATTCCATCTAATTTTACTTTTGCATTCAATTTCTTTCGCTAAGATAATTTGATCAAGAGTTTTAAAATGATAAGGGCATTTTGAGTTGATAAATTAATTTATTAAGATTATAAATGTATTTATTAGTTATTTTTAGGTGAAAATAAATTGCAAATGGTATTTTGGGTAAAAGATATCCCAGCTCGATTTTCAAACCACCCTTTTAATGACAAAAAATTGAGCTTGTAAATGGTGCATCATGCAAAAATAAAATAAAAAGGTAGACAACATGTTGTCAACCCCTTAAAAAAAGGCTATGAGCATAGGGTTATGAGTGCATCATGCCTTCTTTATATTTCCTATGTGCCCAGCCCTATCCACTTTCTATTTCTTTTTTTATTTTTTTAATGTTTTTAAAATACACTATTAAAAAAAAAGGCTTGGCATGATATTTCAATTATTATTCAATTTTTCATGGTTCTTAAATAATATTATAGATTTTTATATGAATATTAAAAATTTGTTTCTAATTATTATGTAGTTGATATGGAAAAGAAAAATAACTCATGAATATTCCCAGAAAAAATAGTTTTTAAATTTTCTAAATATATTTTTGAGATGATTTTATAACATTTATAAATTATTTTTTACTTTCAACTTACAAAATATGACATTATGTTAATATTTTTTAAAACTTGCTTTTACTATCATAATAGGTTTTTTTTATAGAAAAGAGTTAATACAGTTAAAAAATATCCTTTCATTAGAACATTTCATCACAATCATATAAGTTGTCTTTTTTATGTCTTTCATCTCAAAGTTGTAAAAGAGTAATTTATTGGTCTCTTTTAGTAAATCAGAAACATTAGTTACAAGGTCAATATTTTTTTAAATCCAAAGAAAATAATAATATCAATACACTTGAGATACCATTATCTGGAAGCTTATTTAAGTTTATATATTGATTTCTTAAGCTTACACACTATGAGATTCTTTCCTTCGACTAAAAATCTATAGGTTAATCCATATAGACTTTTTTTTAAAAAACTACCATTTATAACAACAATTTTCTTAACATCCATGTAATGTAACTCTAAGTTATAATAAGTTATCAAAACACAATAATCTTAAATGAGTTATATATATATATATATATATATATATATATATATATATATATATATATAAACTAGTGAAAAGGTCTTTTATAATCAATGCCATCTTTTTGAGTAAAATAATGGGTAAAAAGCATAGCCTTGTATAGATCAATGTTGTCATTTAAGTCTCGTTTAATTCTAAAGTACTGTCAACATCTGATTTTTTTGCAACCTTCAAATATTTCAACAAGGTCTCAAAATTTATTTTGTTACATAAATTTTAATTCATTTTTCATTACATCTACCCATTATCAGAATTACTATTATTAGTGGCATGTGAAAATGAAACCAAATCATCATTAATTCTTTAGTTAAATTTTGACTCTTATAGATATACCACATAATTATTTGAAATAACATACTTTTCTATCTTTGAGACCTTTTTAATACTATTTCTTATGGTTCATCTATTATAGGTTTATTAATAATGTCTTTATTATAGAATGTATAATCTTTCAATTGTTGTTCTTAGTAATTATTACACTATTCAACAATTAGAGGAGAAATGACTTTAAAAGATGTATAAAACTTGTTCCTTAACTTCTTGAATTTTCATATTGCATGTTTTTTCACTTTTACTAGCTTTATTATTTTCAATAAACCTAACATTTTGAGATTCAATAATTCTTGTGTTATGGCTACAATAATAAAATTTATACCTTTTAGATTTTTCTAAATAGCTAATGAAGAAATCATTAGTTATTCTTGAATATTTTTTTTCAAGTGGATTATAAATTTATACTTATGTCGAGCAACCTTAAACTAGGTTTCCCATCAATTCACAATTCATAAAAGTGCTTTTAGAATTGTCTTACTAGTAATCTTATTTAATAAATATATGAAAGTACCTTATTTAATAAATATATGAAAGTTTATAATGTATATATTCATAATGATATTGGTAAAGATGAATGACTTAACATACTTCTAACCATATTTAATAAGTATAGAACTCAAGGCAGTTGTTTGCCATGTAATAATGGTTTAGTATACTTTTAACAAAGACTTTAATTTCCAAGCACTTTTGCCTGTAAAAAAAGGTTACGTGACTAAAAGAAAGAGGAGAGAATTCAGAACTATTTTTTTTCTAGTTAAGAGAGTGTTATTCTCTTTTTTTTTATGTCTTTGTTTGTATGGGCATTTTTTATGTCTTTTTGTCTTTTGGGAATTTCCATTTAATCTTTTCTACTTATATTATCCTAGTTCTTATCAAAAAAGAAAAAATCTAAATTGAAAAAATTAATTTTTTTATACATTATTCTCTTCTTGAACTAGTATTTGTATACAATTTTTTTCAATTTTACTTGATTCTCTTTTTTTTTTCTCATTTATATGATCTTCCTTTATAATATTTGATCATCGACCATTTTGGTCTCCCTTTTTTTCTTGTTCATCATTTCACACCTTGATTTTATTTTCTTCTTCTTTTTTATTATAAAAACTTGTACAAAATAAAACAAAAGTGCTTAAAATCATGAAATGACAGTAAATTGACTAAATTACATAAGATGTTTTTTTAAAAAGTTTTATATTAAAAAAAAACATTGAAAAAACAAGGTTCAAAAATTGGTAACGACAACTACCTCTTCACAATACTTATAGTACAAAGATATTGAAAATTTTATTTTTCTTTGACTTTGTGTAGCAATTTTGTAAGGAATTATAAGAAAGATATCAATATGAAAGAAAGGGTTTTTTTTTTATGACTTTAGCTTAACATAAAAGAAACAGTCTTGTCAAAAGGTAACTACTCTTAAAAATAAAATAATAAACAAATAAAATAATCTCGAGAGGTTACTATCCTCATAACAAAATAAATGAAAAAAAAATAAAACAGTCTCATTAAGAGGCAATGACCCTTAAAACAAAAAACAAATAAAACAGTCTCGTCAAGAGACGACTACCTTCATAACAGGAAAAATAGTCTTATCGAGAAACGACTACCTTCAAAACAAAAATATATAAAATAATCTCATCGAGAGGTGACTACACTAAAAAAATACAAATAAAATAGTCTAATCAAGAAGCAACTGCCCTCGTAACAAAATAAATAAATAAAATAGTCTTGTTAAAAGGAAATTATCCTTAAAACAAAAATAAAATAAAATAAAAAACAGTCTCAGCGAGAGGAGACTACTTTCATAGCAAATAAAATAGTCTTTATAAAAGGTGACTACACTCAAAATAAAACAAAAAATTAATTAAAATAGTCTTGATTGTAGAATTTAATCTAACTTACATGATTATAAGATTTGTCTAATAATGTCATGATTGAGACTCAACTTGAACTTTTCTGATGATAAGGCTTAGATTTTTATGGCAGGACATGAAATTCCTAATTTTAGAGCTTGAACTTCTTGATGGGAGGCTTGAAATTTCTTAATAGAAATGCTTAAACTTTTGGTTGTATAGATTGAATTTTCTTATGTTAGGGCTTGAAATTTCTTGATGGCAAGGCTTGAAACTTCCTAGTGACAGGACTTTAGATTTCCTAATTGCAAGGCTTAGACTTCCTGGTGACATGGATAAACTTTCTTATGGTAAGGTTTGGAGTTCTTGATGACAGGGCCAAAAATAATATGATGACAAGGTTTGAACTTTCTGATGTTATGGCCAAACTAAAAACATCCTTCCTTATAATCATATTGAAGAAAATATTGTCTTTGAGATAGTTTATGAAGCACATAGCTCAACGAATTGAAAGTTGTAGTAGTAACTTATTCTAATTTATTTATTAAGCGTACCTTTTAAGTCAAAGGAAAACATAACTTATACATTTTAAAAGCTCAATATTTCTTTTTATGTCATTTGTATCTTCAAAGACCTTAGGCTTTAAAAATGTCAATAACTAGTTACTAGCTTGCTTGAATTGTTTAAGTGACCCCATTACCTTCAATGTTTACCACAAATTTGTCTTCATATGTTCTCCACTTTTGATCATTAATTGAGTATAATTTATCCCTCATTTTAGCTTTGCTTTTAAAATATAGTTTGAGGATTATTGTTCATTATTATTCATTTTCATCATCAGCATGAAAAAATTATCACCTTAGTTTATGATAAATTTCATCATATCATTGTTTGACTATTCTGATCACAATTGATCTCTTTAAAATGAATTGCACTCAGCTAATCTAGTTATGTTTATCTTTTTTAATGGCCATTATAAGATATATATTCATTGTCATTGTTATTTTTTTGTTGATATCATTTGCAAATTTAGTTAATGAGAAAATTTTATTGTATTTATTTTTAAAATTATCTTTTATTTTTAGAACTAAACCATAAATTTTAATAATTTTTTTCATATAGGTTCAATTATTAAAATAGAATAATCGAGATGTAAATATGAAAGTATTTTTATTTAATGGATATTTAGATTTCTTTGGTCAAAAGCTAAAAACATGCCACTCAGGTCCCAGGATGCAATTTTAGATTTTTTTTTTGGCATATGATAAATGTCGTTTAGGGTTATGAAGAAAAGGTTGTCCTTATATTTTTGGCTATTTTTTTTTTAGAATTGGCTCGGATGAATTTTTTGACAAATGAAAAGTTATTTTATTAAGAAATTCCAAAGGGTTTATGAAGAATTTTTTTTTGATAGGCTTAACATACATGTATATATTAATTTAGACAAGCTTTAACAAAATCAAAAGAGGTACTTTTATCATTAAAAACAAATAACAATGCAATTTATATTAGGTAAGATATGTAGAGTAATTGTCATCTTCTGCATTATATACCTAGATCCTTACCTAGAACTTTGAAGATTAGTTATGGTTTTTAGTAAAAAAATTAAATGGTTACTCCCTTTTTTATTTTTATTTGTAATTCTCCAAGATGTTCCCTATGGAAAAATGAAGACTTTACCAGGGAAAATATATTTTGTAAGTGCTTTGTTTGCTTGTTTGAAAAATGATGTGTTAGTTGTACTTTTTTATTTTTGTTTGATTACCTGTGTGATTTATTTAAAATTGTTTTTATGTTTTTTGTTTATTTATGTATTTTTTATGTCATATATTTTATTTTCATTATGCATTTATGGATTGGATATGGACTTATACCTCGCACCCATTACACAACTCCTTTTTATGCACACACTTTACTTTAGGCTAGCATGAGGAATTAATAGTGCTCTATTATGGTTTTACCCTAGACTAGCACTCATGAAACCTCAAATATCATGGAAAGTCTATAAAGTCGTAGATAATAACTGATGTGGGTTTCTTAGGTCCATAGTCTTTATGCCTTGTAAATCTCGAGTCAACCTTTTTAATATCAAGTTAAGTAAGGGTTTACTATTCCTCGTCTACAAATATCCAATTTTTTATACCTAATACCCCATAAATAGTTCTAATTGTATAAGAACAATAATTAATTTTAGCTCGAAGAGTTTGTGGAAACCTACTTGAATTTTCAATATGCCTTTTTATTTCTCATTAAACGAATGACATCTTCTTATAGAAATCCTAGCTATTCTAAGCATGATAGTGGGGGAATATATATTATATATGTCTTGGAATATAAAAATAGATTTTAAAACACATAATTTTTTTTATAAAAATATAAATATAAAACGAAGATTAGAACGTGGTGTTGGTACACTTTATAATAATCTTAAGATTTTGCCACAGGTTTCCATCCTATATACTTAATCTCAAAACATAATGTAGAACATACAACAACAATATAAAAACATACATTTTATTTCTTATCAACAAACCAAATACGATTATTTGCTTCAAGACGAAAGCAATGAGAAGTTCATGCTTTTACTTATTACCAAATATGATTGTCTGCTTCAAAATAAAAACGAGAAGCATTTCGTGCTGATAACATATTATAAAACTATGTATCAAGGAGCATACAATAATAAAACAATATTATTAATAAAGAGTATATATATATAAACACATACATAATAAGAAGGACTCGTAAAGCAGTCTCATCTCTTAGCTGAACTAGTATAGTTGTTTTTTCCAAAGTAGAAGATAACTCGTCAAGAAAGGCAGAACGAAGAGTCAAATTCTATCTTCAGGAAAGGCATAAGAAACCAAAAAAAACAAAGTGTTAAACAGGTTCAACCCACTTATTTTTTTTTTAATGAAAGTATATATATATATAGACACATACAAGCCAGGAATATTTCATGTCCTAGACTATTAAATAAATATATAGAATTTTTTTAAGATCAATTATTAACTTATATATATGAATTTTTAAAGTTAACAGTAAAGTTTTAATTCAAATACACTATCTAAAATATTAAAAAAATAAATTTAAAAGTACATAAAATTGAAGTGAAAGTAAAAATAAACTCACTATTAAAGTTACATCCTTCGATGTTTTGTGGAATATAATTCATCTATAATCGAATCTAAATCGATATTGTAACAACCCCTCAACCGGGATAAAATAACAATATCATATCAACTGAAAAACAAAGTAATTAAATTCTTTCCCTCTCTCAATTCCTCCTTCCTTCATGTGTTAATATAATAAGGTGTGTTATAAATATTATTTTTTCTTTTATAATTCAAAGTGTTCAGATCAAAAATAGTATTATTTGTGTTATAAATATAATTATTTTTATTATAACTCAAATTATTGATATAAAAAATATTATTATGTGTTGTAATCATTCTTGAAATTCTTAATATAATTATTTATGTTATAAATATGATTATTTTTATTATAATTGTAAATATTTATATAAAAAATAGTATTATTTGTGTTATAAATATTATTTTTTTATTATAATTAATATTATCAATAAAATAATTAATAAATTTGAAAAAAAATTATTATTAATATTAAAAAATTTTTATTATAAATGTTTATAGTAGTTTTTATAAAAATAAAAAATAAATCCGTCATGTATGTAGCGTGTAGCACCGGCATCCAACTAGTAATTATACTGGTCCAAGTAAGTGTTAAGACTGTTTAATGAGTCCTTCTCGGACCGGCACTGATTATGACCATTCACAAGTTCTATTTTCCACCGCTCAGCAACATAGGGAAAGGAAAAGACCATGTCTTTTCACTTATTGTCTTATAATTAGAACCCATTTATTTTTTGCCTTTTAAAAGTATTTTAAAAAATAATAATTTTTTATTTTATTTTTTTACTTCAGATTATATTTTTTTATATTTCAGATTATTTTGATGTATTAGTTTCAAAAATAAATTATAAAAAATAAAAAAATTAAATATTATTTTAATATATTTCCAAGTAAAAAATACTTTTAAAAATAACTGTTACTACAATACCACACAACTCTAAATATAATGTTAATTAATTTTCTTTGAACTAAATTAAAGAAATAAAACATAGAAAAACACTATTATTTATTTTGACCAAATGAAAAATAAATAGAGATATAATGTTTGTAGCTTTGTGCAAGACCAGTGGGGAGCTAGGCGCTGGCCTTGGGTCTTCGCTGTTTTTATTTTTATTTGGTTTTTTTTGTTATTAAATTTTTTTTTACTAGATTTTTTTTTATTTTTAACATGGTTTTTAAAAACTATTATATTTTTTTAAAATTATTAAAATAATCATATGAATAACAATTTATTCATGAAAGTTCGATTCAAATCGTTGTTTTATTCTTAAGATTTTTAAGTAGGTTTTGAATATGGTTTTATAATATTTATAATTTTTTAGCTCTAAATCACGTATAAAATATAAACATACAATTTTGATATTTCTTGTTTAATTTTCTTTAACAATTTTAAAATATTTTTTTAACTAAAATAATGATTCCAATTAAAAATATTGTGTTAACTAAGATAAACAAAAATACTTCAATAAAAAGATTCATCTCGATAAAAAAATAAATTCAAAACAACTATATTTTTAAATTTAATAAAAATACCTAAGAATTTTTTTTGAAAGATAAAATAACTGATCTAACGATTGGTGGCTGTACTAGTCCAAGAAGGATTCGTAAAGCAATCCCAGCTCTTACCTGTGGTCCTGGACTAGTATAGTTGTTTTTCCCAAAGTAGAAGGTAACTCGTCAAGAAAGGCAGAACGAAGAGTCAAATTCTATCTTCAGGAAAGGGCATGAGAAACCAGAAAAACAAAGTATTAAACAGGTTCAACCTACTTAATTTTTTTTTTAATGAAAGAATAAAGATATATATATATATAAGCCAGAAATCTTTCCTGTCCTAGACTATTAAATAAATATATAGATTTTTTTAAGATCAATTATTAAATCATATACATGATTTTTAAAGTTAACAATAAAGTTTTAATTCAAATACACTATTTAAAATATTAAAAAATAAATTTAAAAGTACATAAAATTAAAGTGAAAGTAAAAATAAACCTACTATTGAAGTTACATCCTTCGATGTTTTGTGAAATATAATTAATCTATAATCGAATCTAAATTGATATTGTAATAACTCCTCAACCGGGATAAAATAGCAATCTCATATCAACTGAAAAACAAAGTAATTAAATTCTTTTTCTCCCTCAATTCCTCCTTCCTTCACTTAATTCTTCCTTAGATTAGTGTTTTATAAATTGGACTTTGTAAGTTTATAAGATTATTCTCTCATTTTTTTTATTTTTTTTCCTTGGATTTTTTTTTATGTTTTTCCCTTACTTTTCTCTCTTCCTCTCTCGTCTTTTCTTTTCTTTCTTTTTCTATTCTGCTTCTGCCCAGTCCACAACATATAAAAGGAAGGAAGAACTGATTTGTTTTATTTTTTAAAGGCAAATAATCATTTTACCCTTAATAAGTCGTTTCACTTTTATTTGATGGTCCTTTTTTTTTTGTTAGCACTACCAAACTCCGTTCATCCTAAAATTTTAATCAGATTTTATTCAATATATTTTAAAATCCCTCGTAAAATTTCAACTCTGATGGCCAGATTGAAAATTACGTCCAATAACATAAAACTAGTCAAATTGTGATTTTTCATCAAATTTCTGAATTTCTCCAAAAATTCTGAAATTTTAATCCAAGCTAAAACATCATATTAGAAGGCTCCACGCAAATTTTCAGAATTGTTTAATAACTCAATTAATAATTACGAATTTGTTTTACATAAGACTAGTAAAAAAATATTATCTTGACATGAATTATAGCCCATCCAAGCCTTTAACATGTCTCCGCCAGTTGTGTGTGTCTATATATATATTCTAAAATATTCAGGATATTTTATTTCTCCTTGAAGGTTGCATTGTTAAGCAACCTTCGTAATTCCTTTTTTAGTTGTGCTGTTTGGAATAGTGCAGCCCGTCAACTTGTGTTATTTTCAGGGTTGTGATAGTTTTTTTTTTTAAATAAAAAAATTGGTACATGAAAAAAAAATTAAATTTCATGGAGAATATTAAACAGTGCAGACAGGCCACCCGACCGAATCTAGTTAATGGGATTTGTTCTATATAAATACTTCAATGCATGATTGTGACCGAAATTATGGCATATTTACTTCAATCTTTCATGAAGCTTGTATATATGGTGGAGTGCATGATCATGCATCTTTGACTGAAACTCTTTCCCTTTACGTTGTGTTTGTGCCTTTTCTTGTGCTCGATCTGTCGAGTTCATACCCAAGATACCTTTAAAAAAAGTATTTGTGCTTTATTATTATAATAAAAGTTAAATAGAGAGAAGAAATTATTATAGATTAAGAGATTTTTTACTTTAAATTTAAATTATAATAGTAGTTTCATTTCTAATTTCTTATCTTTTTATTAAATCTTTCTTTTTCTTCCCTAATAAATCGATAATGCTCGTGTCATTGAGGCGCGTGTAATGCTTCTTGGTGGCTAAATATGATATTCGCGGTCTCACTAGATACGCAGTCATACTCTCTTTCATATGGTGTGACGCGTGTAGACCAATATTATTACACCCGGCCTGGCCCGGCGAGTCGACCCGGGACCCGGTCGACCCAGTGGCTGGACCGGTCCGGGTTTAATAAAAGACTGGCTGAGGCAACAGCCCGGCCAAACTTGGGCGACCCGGCGGGCCGACCCATGACCAGGTTAACCCGGGTGAACCCGGATGAGACATGATTTTTTTTAAAAAAAATGTGAGATTTGAAACCCATTATATATACTCTATGTTCCCAAGAAAAAAGTCATGTTTTTTCAATGTGGGATAAAAAACCTTTTGGTTTAAATACTTTAACTTAAAAAGATAACATAATATCTTTTCAATGTAGGATTTGAAGCCCTTTCGTATATTTACTCTATGTTCCCAAGAAAAAAATCATGTTTTTTCAATGTGGGATAAAAAATCTTTTGGTTTAAATATTTTAACTTAAAAGGATAACATAATATCTTTTTAATGTGGGATTTGAAGCCCTTTCGTATATATACTCTATGTTCCCATGAAAAAAATTATGTTTTTTCAATGTGGGATTTGAAACCCATTAGTATATATACTTTATGTTCCCAAGAAAAAAATCATGTTTTTTCAATGTGAGATAAAAAACCTTTTGATTTAAATATTTCAACTTAAAGGGATAACATAGTATTTTTTCAATGTGAGATTTGAAGCCCTTTTGTATATATACTCTATGTTTCCATGAAAAAAGTTATGTTTTTTCAATATGGGATAAAAAACTTTTTAAAATATTCTTTTAAACTTCATTGTTTACAATATGTATAACCTGTATTTACATGGATTTTTCCATATGAAATATTAAAAATTTAATTTTTTTTAATTTTTCCGGGTTGACCTGAGTTGACCCATGAAACTCAGGACCCCGCCCCATGGCCGGGTCAACCCCCGGGCCAGGTTTAATAACTATGGTGTAGACAGATAATGATTGGATAGCTGTCGATGATCGAGTGTTTGTGTTTTTTTTTTCTCTCTCCTAAAATTAAAGTGTATAATTGTTTTATTTGTTTGTTGTTTGTTAAATTAAATATATTTATTATATTCAAAAACCTTGGATTTAGTATGGCTGTGATGCTATAAATAATGAAAACATTTCAAAAAAAAATTTATCTAGCTATTTTCTAATTCTAACTTCACGTGGAAACTAGGCATGTCATCACTTAGGACATCACTTGACTAGCCATTCGTTGATTTGTATGCCTTAATATTTAGTCCATTTTGATATGTTTGACGACAAAGGAATTATTATAACAAAAACTATAAAATTTAGGCTTTTTCATTGCAGCAATTCTTTTTCGCTCTCACAATTTTCTTTTTCTTCCTTGACAATTCCTATAGTTTTTGTTATTTCAATTTCAATTCAAAAATTCATTTTCTTTACATTTCAATTCCTGAATTTAAGAAAAAAAAATAGAAAGTCGCTTAAAAACAACAAGAAAAAATAAATCTATCCCTTAAAAAAGAAAAAAAAAATGACCCAAGCAAGTGGGACTGTCCTCCATAAGCCTAGGATTTTTTTAAGGCTTAGGTGAGTTGGGCCACCGAGACTCGTGCACCCAAACTATTTTTTTCTTTTAATCTCATCGTTTAACATTGACTTTATATTGAATTTGTTTTTTAATTTTATCATTTAATATTTGATTGATTTTGAATTGATCTTTAGTTTTTTAATCATTTAATAAAATAAAAAAATATTATTGAATCTAATGGAGTTAATAACCCAAGTCACAGGTTTGGCGAGTTAACCTTTGTTGACCTGAGTCAATCCAATATGTCATCATCTCAATATTTTTAAAAAGAAAGATGTCATCTATTTTTATTTAAATTCAAACTACTTTTTTATCAGTCGTTCAAGTTGCATTTGGATCCGTGCGCATGGTCTTTTTTTTGTCATTTGGATTTGTCAAGTCAGTCGAGTCGTGTTAGGACAACTCCTATACAATTTAATTTGAAAATAGGGCTAGACAAAGTGTCGAGTTAGGATTTTCAAGTTTGACTTACTAGATTGGATTTAATGACAATACCAAAGAGTTTCCTATGGTTTAGACACTCTTTTCTTACATTCAAAAGAATTTTGGTTTGACTTGCACCACAACATAGAAAGTAACTTAGTGAGAGAAACTAAAATGCCTATGAGAAATCACTATAGCATTTAACAATAGTTTTATTTTTTTATTTTCATCGTAAAACTTTTTTTTTCCAATTTTAGTATTGAATGCCTAATTTCATGATCAATTTTTCAAAATTTGTTATGTAGAGATGAAATTAAAACAAAAAAGAGACCAAACTATAAAATAAAGAGAAACCTCATGAATAATCTAAAATTCAAGGGAATAGTTCTTTTTTTCCCTCATATACTTTCCTTCTTCTTCCTCTACAGTCGTTATAGTTTTTGTAATTTCAATTTTGATTCAAAATTTTATTTTTCTTTACATTGAAGTCCATGAGTTTAAATAAAAATAACATTTCAAATATTTAAGAAACATTAGTACAACCACGTTTTTAAATACGGCAATAATAAGTTAGATACCTTATTATTTTTCCTCTCACTACTTGCGTCAAAGCCTAGATACTACATACGGCATAGCCATAACTTTTGCTATCCAAACCCACATACGTATCTTGTCATTCTCAGACCAACATAAACAAACACTGCGTGTACAGTACTACTAATTATAAGGTCCTCACTCTACCAGGCTAGCTTATTTTGCTTCTTGGAAGGCAGTTCAGAGCACCCAGGACAGAAACACACTGGCTGGTTTCGGTGCTTACTGCTGCTGATTGCAACCATCAACCACTGGTTTCGGTGTTTACTGTGATGCCATCGTCTACTTTTTCCTTGCTTTGTTTCTTGTTTTCTTTCACACTGTTGAAGCCGCCAAGAGAGAGCTTCTCCTCTGCCATACGAACCGCGTCCATGGATTTGCGTGTTTGATTGATTTTGCCACCGCCCCCGTGACTGACCTCAGCTCCACGTCTAGCTCTTTTGATCATGCACAAGGAGAAAAGGATTGTAATATGGACGTAATTAGTGAGATTTCATATCTAAATCAAGTGATTATCACTAAAGATAATAATTAAAAAAAAGAAGTTGGTTGCTAGTAAATTCGCTATCGAAGTTACCAGTTAAACTCTTTCAAGACTTCCTCTAGAATCCTAGAAACCATGTTTTTGGTATGCTAACACATAAATTAATTTATGATTTTTATATCAGCTGGAGTGATTAAGAAATCGATAATGTTCTCGTCAAAAAATAAACAGAAGAAGAAGAAGAAGACGAAGTGATTCAGGAGAAGAAAACACAAGACGGAAGGAAATAAAGAAGAAAAAAAAGCCGTATGCATGTTCACCACTTATTTGACTGGACTGGAACGAAATTCAGGCGTTGATGAACCAGATTAATGACAAGAAAAGCCACAACATACATGGGAATATTGACCGCCATGATCAAAGTTTTCCGCTGTAGGCAAAGCCTGGTACTAGCCATGCGGAGGACCAAGGTCGACTTTGGCATAAAGCCACTCACCAGAGGCATGCAGGCCATACCGGAGAAATTCTTTCTGTGTGAAATGCTCTAGAACTCTAACTCTATTTACTACCTTGGCATGAGAGTTGAGGCGAGGCATGATCATATATATAACGGATGGTGGATGAGTTTTGCTTTTTTTAATAGTGTTTTAGAGTGGGATTGTGGTTGTTTTTTAAAGTGTTTTTTTAAAATAATATTTTTTATTTTTTAAAAATTATTTTTGATATCAGCACATCAATATGATCTGAAAACACCAAAAAATATTAATTTAAAACAAATAAAAAAAATTTAAAAACGCTTTCAAAAACACAAAAAAATTAGTAATGTGTGTAAAGTGTTTTTAAAAAGTATTTTTTATTTAAAAATACAAAAAAAAAAACTAAAAAAACATCCATTTTATATTTTTTTAAAAATAAATATACTTTTAAAAAGACATAAAAAATAAAGATAGCACAAATGCAAGTAGGAATTATAAACACATAAAAGAGAGCACAATTCCAAGTAGGAATCAATGGCTTCAACGGTTGTACAATTTACTTTACGCTGCTAAATGCCTTTGGAATTTTGCAAAAACAAATGCACCTTTTTCCCCGACAATTTCTTTTCCTTTCCTTTCCAAAACCATTTATGTTTAATCCGGAAAGTATGTGTTATTCTTCCAAATAATTTAATGTAACATGTATATATGTCAAATGAGATATTATTCTCTAGACCATGGGAGGATTGCAAAACAAGCTATGAATGTCAAGAGATATACATTTAAACTATAGTGGCATGAATGTTTTCAAGGACATTGCATTTGGACTTCTAGATTCTATAATTAACATTAACAATTGAATAATAATAAAATAAAATAAAAAACCCAACAAAGAGCTTGGTAAGAACTTGTTTCTTCTGCTGTACACCCTCATCTAATGGCAGTACTGTAAACTCGCATAGTGTTATCTTTTTTATTTTTTAATTTTTTTTTTTAAATTTTTTTCCTTCTTTACTTTTATCCTTTTAAATTGATTTGATTCACAATTAGCCTTGATAATTTGCTTCGATAAACTTAATTTAGGGTTCTTGAGAAGTCAAAAAAAAAGTACCCCCACATTTGATTAGCGTTTAATTGTGCAAAACATTACTCATTTTTTTTAATTTTAAGAAATTGAAAATAAAGAGACTGAAATTGAATTTGAGGATTTTTGGTAAATCTTTTGTCTAGTAAGCGAAAAAATCTCAACTTTTGGGAAATCTCAAATGTCTTCTAACATTGCATTATTCATAAAGTTAATATCTCAATAACTTTATTTAATATCAATTTGAGATATCATTTTTTTTATTTAATATCTCACTTTTACTAACAATGACATAAATGCTTTTGATAACTATTATATATGTATTTCCGTTATATCAGTTTAAACGATATATATATATTATTTGGTAGTAATAATTTTATAAAGTTTTTTTTTTTCTTGTATCACAATATATTTCATAGTGTTTTAGGAAACAATACCTAAAATTCATTCCGTAGGCAGAGTCCAAACTTACTGAATCATTGTCTAAATAATCTACAAGAAATTACTATGTAAAAAAAATAATTCTATCGACCTGGATATTTTTCTTAAGTTTATTTTATTTTTATTCCCCACATTTAGTGGCGTTCAGTAATGTACTATAATAATGCAAATGGGAACATGTACTCTCGTGGGCATGTTACAGCTAGCATGATCGCCAAACTTTACTCTTTACATATTGCTAGTGGAATTACCTTTATTTCTTTCGATCTTTCACTTTCTTCTCTTGTAGACGGCCATGTACGAGCATCCTCATCGCTTTCGGCAGATGTTTGATGGATGCCCATGCATGTCGATCCACCTTGATGAACTGCGTTTTTTCTGCTTTATTGGGGCTGCAGATCCGTTCCTGAGCCGTGATCAAACGACTGGGAATTAATTACATGAAAAATTATGAAGGAAAGAACAAAAACTCCAATTTGTGCTGCAAATTCCATTCAAAGTCAAAAAGAGAACGGCCCTTTGGATATTAAAAACATGGTGATCGATGAACATTAACTTTCAACGTGCAATAATATATAGGAAAGTATTTTGATGACAGAACGCAAGAATAATTCTGTGTTTCTACCACCAAACAACTTATCCTTCTGCATATATTCAAGTTGGATGCTGCCCAGTGATCCGGAGCTTAATTATAAGCTTGTTTATAAACTTATAATTAATACTTGATTAATGACACTGATCAGATATCAGAAGATCTACTTTCTCTTGAAGATATATATATATATATATATATATATATATGGAATTAATTAAAAAAAATAGTTTTATAGTAAGCTGAAGCATGTCAAAATATTCGATATTACCACATGATCCATGCACACCACTTCGTCTTTGAGTAATCATGAAGGTATTCACTCTCCCTTCTTTTTATGAGAGAGATCGATCTGATCGTGTCTCGATTGCAAGATACATAGAGGGATGTGTTGGCTTCAATTAAACGGGAGTATCCAACATCGATCGTTAATTAATGGATATATTTAATATCAAATTAAAGATAGAATTTTTAAGGTTAAATTATTTCTTAAACATTATTTTAGAAATAATTAAAACAAGTCGTGAGATAATGAAAGAACGATGGATTTTCTTATATTTTGTATAGGAAGAAGTTGAAAGTTAAAAATAGATTCATTGTACACCAATGTTGTTTTTAGAAGGGAAATGCCCTAACAGAAGTGAGCTTAAGGGCTCGACAAGGGCTCAAGTCATAGGTTTCTGGTATTATGTTTAGGCTTGATTAATTCACTTTTCATCCTATGAATAGGATGCCAAAATGCTATTTTAAGCCAATATCAAGTTATTTTTGAAATAAATAAACAAGTTTAACTTTTTAAGATTTTATTGGCAAAATGTTTTCACAAAACCGATTTAGTAATAATATTTTGAACAGAGCAATGAGATCATGTAGAGTTATGAGAGTTAATATTTAATGATTTTTTTTAAAAAAGCAAGGCTATTCAATAGCGTTTACGTGACATGACTTAAGGGTTCAACCATTTTTTGCCATTATATTTATCAAATTATGAACAACAATAAAATACCAAGTATTGCTTTCACAAAAACATCTCTTGATTTCAAAATAACAAAGAGAAAAAAATAAGCATGTTTCATTAAAAAAATATGATGTGATCCCAATAAATTTCCTAACAATATATGTGTCTCAACATTTACCAGCTACTTGTTATGCTAAATATGGTTTAGTAACAATGTGATTCGTATCATTATCTTTTACAAACTTGACTTTTTAAGATGAGAGCTTTTGTTGTTATTTATTTTTGACCCTATAAAAAAATCAAGAAAAGAAAAGAGAAAAATATAGAAAAAAAAATTCAAAAAAACAAGAGGATATACATGAAGAAATTCTAGAATATTGCCCAAGTTTGTGGTGAAGGGCCAAAGTGACAAGTGAAAAACTTAGAGGACCAAAACATATAAAATTAGCAACCCAATTCTGATTGATAAAAGACCCTATTGGTAAAAGTATTTTTATTTGGGGTAAATAAATAAAAATTTGGATAGGTAAGGACTTAATGAGAATTTTGAAAAGAGTTAATTGCAAGAAAAAAAATGATTTTTGAAGTCAATTTAGGCATCAAATGAAAGAAATTAAAGTTTGGGGGTCGAGTTGCAATTTTAAAGAGTTACTTTGGTCAAATCAGGGGATTAATTGCATAAAATATTGAAGTTTGATGAAAAATTAGAAATTTGATTGATGAAATCCAAAATCAAGGATCAAACTAAAAAAAAATGTATAATTATAAGGGCTGAAATTGATAAAATGAGAAGCTAAATTAAAAAAAATTAAAAGTTTGATAATCAATTGAGAGTTCAATAAATCATAAATAAAAAATCAAAATGAAAATAACTCTAAATTTTAGAGCTAATAATTGAATTTAGCAGGAGTAAAATTACATGAAATTAAAATTTTGAAAAACAATTGTATATACAATTAAAAATAAAAACTAAAATAAAATCAATTAAATCTCAAATTAAAATTCTAAATATTTTCTTTTTGTTTTCTCCACCTTTCTCAATTAACAAACAGGTTGGTGACAAGACTAAGAGAGAGAAGCAATTATTCTTGCATCGAGTTTCCTGGGCTATTCTTTTTCTTTCTTTTATAATAGGATTTATATTTTTTGGTGTAGATTTTAGTACTTAAGATGTGTTAGTTATACCATATTTATTCTTTTTTCTTTGTTTTTTTTGTCGAAATTAATGATTGATAAAAAATTGTAATGTGAGGGTAATTTTTCCAAAATTATTTTTTTCTTAAATTTAAAAATAAGATAAGATTAAATTGTAATTCCTTAAATAATAAAGATAAGATAAAAAATAACCTATAGTAATGTGAGGGTAATTTTTTTCAAAATTCAAAGATGTTTCAAAACGAATTCAAGAAGAAAATACTTTTTAATTAAAATTTGAAATTGGTTAAAGACAGTTTTCGTACACATACACGTGGAAGAAGATAAATGGTTTCCAATTGTCCCATCACACATGTCATCCTCACGTAGCCACTGCTAGATCCTTCTCTCTTGTCCAATTTGTCGTGCTCAGCTCGCCGCTCTCACAGCCTCCTCGCATTCCCAACAGTACGGCAAACAACCAGCCGGCTCTCTCTCTCTCTCTCTCTTCAATGTCAAATGCCCTCTCTCACATGCCTTCTGCTCCGCCTCCTCTCACAAACCCTGACTTATTTTACTTCCTAATTTTCCAAAATGCCTTCACACTTCCTCTCTAATTCCCCTTCTACCCCTACCACCAAAACCTCTGACCTCCAAAACGACACCGCCGTTTCCCTCACCTCAACCTCCTCCTCCTCCTCCTCCTCCTCTACTGCTCCAGACATGTGGACTTACCTTTGGATCCCTTTCTTAATGTCACTCTCTAAAGAGCTAACCCTAGCTCGAGCAGCAACAGCTACAACTTCTTCTCCTTCGATTCTCCCCCCGAGTCAACTCGCCGATGATGACTCGCCTTCCGTGCCTAGGTGTTCGGCCCCGGACATCAAGTTGAATTACCGGCCGGTGATTGGAATTTTAAGTCATCCAGGCGACGGTGCCTCCGGAAGGCTGAACAACGCGACAAACGCTTCGTATATTGCGGCGTCGTACGTTAAGTTTGTTGAATCGGCTGGTGCCAGGGTTATTCCCTTGATTTATAACGAGCCACGAGAGATTCTTTTTGAGGTATCGAGATTTTTAAAGGAGAAGTGCAGATATTGATTTTATAGCGAGTAGAGGGAGATGGATCGTCAGATAAAATGAAATTGGAAAATGGAATGAGAAATTCTTGAGCTTTTTTATTTGATTGCAATTGAGAGAAATGAAATAGTTTTTTTTTTTAATAATTCAGAAATTAAGTATGCTTAGTTGAGTTAATGATTTGGAGTTAAAAACTTTGTTGATGAAAAAAAATTAAAAAATCAAATACAAAATTCTGAATTATATAAAGTTTTGTGCATGATCATTAGAAGGGATAGCATGGCTTTTTGTTATATCCATTAGGTGATAAATGATGGTCAAGCTTGCTCTATGTTGTTGCATTGCAGAAGCTCAATCTGGTAAATGGAGTGCTCTTTACAGGAGGTTGGGCTAAAACTGGTTTATACTTTGACACTGTGAAGGCAATTTTCAAGGTTGGTAATTTTGTAAAATAATAAAAATTTGTTTTGAATCTCCACGTTTGAAATGTGTTGGGAGTTTACCACAAATAAATAAATAAAAGATAACATAGGAAATTGTACTGTTGGTTTACCCTCCTAGCTGCTATCAATTCAATCGTATTTAACTTGCAGGAAATTTTAGCAAAGAATGATGCAGGCTTCCATTTCCCAGTGTATGCCATCTGCTTAGGCTTTGAAATCCTTACAATGATCATTAGTGAGGTAATGTGTAGCCCGTAATACCTAAAATGTATGGATATATAGACCGTAATGATCTAACATTTCCATTCCAATCATTCCCATATTTTCCATCATGTCCGACTGATTTAGTGCAAGAAGAAGAATTAACAATTAATTACCTTATTAGGATATTTGGTATTAATTAGGATTTTATCACTATTAGTATCAGTAGGGTGTTTTTGTTTTATCATATATAGCCGATAGTGATTAGGACTCTTCAGGACTTTTGGTGTGCCTATGTAAGCACACATTGTGTATTGTTTTTAGCCATTATGATATTAAATTGAGAATTTCAGTTTCAATTTACATAGGTGGATTTCCTCCAGTGTTTTGCAGTGTATTCAAGGAAGCTTTTGTTGATATCTAGGAAATTAGCTTGGTGATTCTAGGTTTTCTATCCCTTTTCTATTTTCCGAGTCTTGTACCCCTTTTACATCAATCGGTCTTTGTTCCATGTCACCAAGCTACTCTTGTCTCAAACTTTATTCCTAATGATTCTGCTCCCTGTGAGATGCATAATTAACTTAACACAGCCTTACAGTGCAGTTGTGAAGTGTTTGCTAGAAACTCTTTTGGGCCCCTCACGTCTAATATTACAGAAAAATATCAGCAGTGTGAACGTCATCGCAACTATAATTGACTTCATGCGGCATATTCTGTTTTGTTTGCTTGATCATCCATCAATGTCAAAATGTCCAAGTAGTTATTTCAAATATTAATACACTTTTAGTGGAAATGCTTACAACTCTAAGATACTTTCACTTGAGAAATGCCCGAGAAAAGCAATTTTTGAACTCCCTTTGTTTTCAATTATGAGCATGACTGTTTTTTCTTGATAATAGGACAATCAAATTCTGGAAACATTTAATGCAGCAGATCAGGCTTCTACTCTTCAATTTATGAATAACATAAATATCAAAGGAACTGTATTTCGGAGGTATATGCACTGTAATTTTGTCCCATCTTGTTAGCTTTGGTAAAAGCTCAAGCATTCCTCTTGTACCAGGTAGTATAAGCATTCTCAAATCTTTGTATTTATCAAACACGATACACTTCATTTTTTTAACGAGGTTCTTAGTTTCTTTATAGAGCCAGAAAAGGAACCTAATGTGTTAAACAGTGTAAATAGCAATGAATCAGTGCTGATCCTGCAAAGCAGGGATTTGTCTCAATGACCAGCGTACCTGAATCTGTCTTGAAACCAATAATCACTTACTTTGCTAAATCAAGAAAACTTTAAGTTCTTAGATGATCTAAAAAGAGAGAGTTGATTTTTTGTCAATTTTTTAGTTATTCTAACTCTCTTATATGCAAGTAAACAATCATAAAACCCAATTAATAGCACCTAGGTCATCAATATTTGTTTTACTTCTTAATTTGTAGTATGTTGTTATCTCAATGTCATGTTCAACATGCCAAATGCTTACCTGTGATTTTAGTCCAACTTAATTACTAGCATGGAGAAGTTTCCCTGGCTTTGATATGGTTATCACGTCATTGATACAGTTTCTCCTAACTTCTTTGACATTTATTGTGAATTTTGTTTTCCTTATAAAAGTTCTGTTGTGTTTCAACAGCAGCAAAATGATACTTTTAAATGTACCAAGCATGGTTGTTAACATCGACATTTCTTTGCAGATTTCCTCCAGATTTGCTTAAAAGATTGAGTACAGATTGCCTAGTCATGCAAAACCATCGTGTGAGTTCAAAAAACTAGTAGTACCTTTGGAATTCGTTTGCATGGTAAAATATAGTGACACATGATACCCTTTTACTTGTTTCTCTCTTTGTTTAGGATTCTCTACTAAAAGGCATTTTAAACTTCAAAAAGGAGCATGTGAATTTTTTTTTATATAATTTTATTTTGGTGCAGTGTTCTGTCTTATAAACCAGCATTACCTTCTCATTTCCTCTTGGTTGGAGATCTAGGAATGTCTGGATATGCATTTAATTCAAATCAAGGAGAAAGTAAATTAGATTTCCTCATAACCCAAGCATATTTTTATACTCTTATACTGAAAAATAGTCCCTCAAAAGTAAACTAAAATACATTGGCTGATGAGTATCACTCAAGTCGAAGACAGAAAGATGCTATAGTTGGGAGCACATATGGGATCTAGAGTTTTTTGTTTGTGTTTCCTTTCTTGGGAAATATTTATATTTGGCATTTCCAGAATTTCGACTAGATTAGGGAGATGATCCATGCTTGTTTGCTTCCCTCAATTCCAAGTTTTTCTACTTGCTATTGAACCATGATTGTTGTGTTAATGCTGTCTTTGATCTTTAAAATTCCACTGTTATTCTGAAATTAGAATCCCAATCTTTAGCCAGAAGGCTGTGTCATGTTGTTTTATTTAACTTATCTGATTTTCCATTGCAACAGTATGGCATCTCACCACAACGGTTTCAGGAGAATGAACATCTATCTAGTTTCTTTGAGATCTTGACTACTAGTACAGATGAAGATAACCAGGTAATGGATGCATTAATTTTGCAATGTAGTTTTCTATATGCTGGAAGAGCTCTAATTCTCTTCCCAACATCTATTTTAGGTCTATGTCTCCACTGTACAAGCTTGCGGCTATCCTGTGACTGCCTTCCAATGGCATCCTGAGGTATTGCTATATGTGCTTTGCATTAGAGCTATTGTGATTTGTTTGCAGATGCATGTTTTGGTTGGTCAAATACGTACTCAGGAGAAATATGGAGTCAGATACTCAGGAAATTTGGGAAGGATGATGAGTCATATACCCTTAAAAAAGGTTGTTTTGGAATAAAGGGAGGCAGCTGTATGTGTTTTGTAGTTGCAGGAGAAATTCTAAGTCAATTTTCACTCTCGGTATTCCATTCCTCCTCATCTATATGTAAAATACATGCAAAACTATTTTCTTACAGCAATGGTGTCATATAAGCAAGTTTTGTGTATATGTGTTTAAGTTGAGTTTGGTTCTTTTACCTTCTCTTTTTTCTTTCTAAATTTTTATGAATGGTCTAGTACTTTTACACAGATCAGTCATCCATGCATTCGGTTTAATCAAATTGAGCTAGAGTTAAGGTCTGAGCTCTTTTATGAAGTTGAAAGATGGCAGTTTTTTTATTAGCTCTAAGATGATGCATACCAGGAGGGGTGGGGGATAGAATGACATGATGGTATTTTTATAGGTCAACTTTAACTTCTAAATGCTTTGAACAAATGGTCCCTCATGGTATGGTGCAATTGTCAATTTTCATTCCGCCCTGATCTGCCTACTGTTATTGCAATTTTATAATTGCTTATAGTGATGGGATCACTAATGACTGAAATGTGACTGTTGATCCAAATGATTTCCAGAAAAATGCTTTTGAATGGGGTTTATCAATGATTCCACACTCAGAGGATGCCATTCAAGTTACCCAACACATTGCAAACTTCTTTGTTAGGTGAGGATTTTGTTGTGCTGAAAAGTTGTTAGCTCATGCTGTAAACTTTTTTGAGATGTGCTGAGAAGGCAATTCGAGTGTTTGCATTCTGAATTGAGGTTGCATAATTTAAAAAGAGCAATGTCATTCACATGCATGTTACAACAAGTTTACGATGGCTGCATGATTGTTTCTGTAGTATTTTGTGAGAGCTCTGTCAGAAGTCCATAAACCTCACGAAATTAGAGTCCAAATGCATGCTTCATGACCTTTCTTTTCATCTATTTATGGTACTTTGTTGTTTACAGGAGTGATTAGATAAAAAAGAAACTGATTCCAGTAATTTATTTTGTGCCGCAGTGAAGCTAGAAAGTCCTTGAACAGGCCATCTTCTCGGAAGGTACTCGCCAATTTAATCTACAATTACAGTCCCACATATTGCGGGAAAGCTGGGTGAGTGAATTGACTCTTGAGATTAGATTGCTACCAAGTTTGGCACTTGCATTTACTGATCTGCGTCTCATCTTATATTCTTCTATAGGAAGGGATATGATGAGGTTTACATCTTCTCAGAGCAAAAGGCACCGAAGTATACAAGGTGCGCTGTGCATGGTGATTGTCATGGACATGTGAAGTTGTAAATGTTTAGGACTCAACTCTTCAAATCTGAACGCTTAAATTGCATCATTGTCTAGGCTGAAGATTGGACTGCACTGTAAATTGCCATATGTTAATATTGAAGATTTAAGGAATGTACGGTAGAGCATGAAATTATTATTAGACAAGGCGTGTACTAAATGAAAAAAAAAAAAAATCTTAATAGGTAATGCGGAATGTAAAATCAATTATTAAAACTCTTACCATGTTTTTATAATGCTGTTTGTAACCAGCGTTTTTAATATCAGATATAATTAAATAATAATTGTTTATTTTACAATTAGGAAAATGGTGAGGATAGCACGCCTTGTTTGTATTCATGTGGTATATGGAGGCCGAGCATTTTGTATGAGTTATATTCAAGATAAAGATAGCACTCATCAAATACTTGAACGAAAGATTAGCTGGAATTAACCATCTAGGTGGTGGCCTAGTGGTAAGAGATTGGGACCGAGAGATTTGTTACCTCTGTGGTTTCAGGTTCGAGCCTTGTGGTTACTCATATGATGACCACTGGAGGCTTACATGGTCGTTAACTTCAGGGCCCGTGAGATTAATCGAGGTACGCGCAAGCTAGCCCGGATATCTACGTTAAACTAAAAAAATAAAAAAAAATTAGCTGGAATTTGAACAATAACAACGAACATACAAGGATAATTACCTCTATTATGTCCTGGTCAAATCTTGATATTAAAATTATAGGACACGAGCCTGAGCCTGGGGAAGAGGCTTAGTAAGAGCACTATAAGGTTAATCTTTGAAAGACACATGAGCGGCACCACATTGGACATGATCTTTGATGAAAATGAAAGTGGCAACATGTTTCATTTCTGAATGAAATTAACTAGATTGGGAGTGTTTTTATTATGAATTGTATTGTTAGGTACTATAAAGTGTTGTCCTGTCCTCATCAGAAATTTCTTAACAAGAAAAGTTGACGGTAAGAATTATACTGAAAAATTATTGGAGGTATAAGATTGAGAAATTGAAATCATTCTTTTACATGCTAGGGACACAGAAACCATTTTCAAATATAAAGGTGGTTTTGAGAGAGGTTGAATCAGTGTGAGTGAGGGAGCCATCTCCGATGATAATATCATCAGATTCAGTATATGGTATATGCAACGAGAGGTTGCTCAGGTGGGGGATAACATGGTGAGAAGCACCATTGTCAAGGAGCCGCCGTGATGAAGTCTTGGGAGTATCTTCAACAAATGAGCTTTTGGCAATCAATGCATTGAACTATATGTAAGGAGGGACATCGTGTTGAAGCATGACCTTGAATCTTGCAGATGTGGCACGATCTCTTTTAGTTGAGTTTGGTCCTCTATTAGTTAATTTAAGGTAGCGATTTGCACTATTAGGTGACTGACTCCGGCTCATGTTGCTATTTCCTGAATGAGGCGGCGGGCGGCGGGGCCGTCGTAGTTCGACTTTTTTTTTTTATTTTTAACAGAAACTCTATCGCTTCTGTTTTTGGTTCCAAAAGTGGCGGCACTTTTCCTTTGTTAAAAGAAAACCTAATTTTGACGAGACTACACTTTTTACAACTTTTGACTAAAATAATACTATGCTTTTATATATATATATATATATATATATATATATATATATATATAAAAGTTAATTTTTGAAAATTAATTTTTTATACATTTTAAAATTATTTTGATAGGTTGATGTTAAAAAAAAATTAAAAAAAAAATATTATTTTAATATATTTATCAGTGAAAAATATTTTAGACTATAATTAGTATCACACTCTTAAACACTTCAAAAACTAGATTATTGATATATTCTTATGCCATGGGTCACACGTCGCTGGTTAGAAAAAATTTTAATTTAAAAAAATATTTAAACATAGTTAAAACCTATATCTTAAATTATACCCCATGATAGAAAACCAAGTAGCGACATCAACTAGAGGTCCAACACTTCAACTTTTCACACAAAGAATAGTGTTTTGTTTGCTAATATCTCTTATTTTGAATGCACGTCAAGTCATATCCAGCTTGCCATTTTCAAAGAACTTCTTGAAAGTTTATAAGTAATTGTCAAACCTTTCCATTACTAGAGTGTTCATAATATTCCGACAAAACTCCATTCCCCCCACCGAGCTTCGCAGCTATCCTTGGTTCAGAAAGGTCAATTATGGGTGTGTTTAGAATTATTGTAATTTTAGCGGTTTAAAGTATTTTTTTTGTTTAGAAATACATCAAAATATAAAATTTTATTTTTAAAAAATTATTTTCACATCAACATATTAAAATGATAAAATATAAAAAAAATTAATTTTAAATAAAAAAAATTTAAAATTTAAAAAATAAACCACATTCCCGGACATACCTTATATCTTTCACACTTATTTCAAGTATGATGTCATTTAAGTATCACAGTGCTTCTAGATCCCACCACTTTTTCAATAATCTATTCACTCGAAAGTTGTGTTTGCCCTCTATTCTATCTATCTTAGGAATCACATCTTTTAGCCATCCTTCACTTTTATCATAAACCACACTTGTCTTCGTACTCTTCCTAGCCAATATGACAGGTGTTTACCTGTCATATCCACTCATCTCCAGCCGTGTCATGGGCTCCAGGGAGATCTGTACTTAAGCTCTCATCTTTTAACCAAGGTGACTCCTCTCTTTCGTCATAGGATGATCACTCGCATGTATTTGGTGTTTGCTTTGTCTAGTAGATTCTTGTGGACACTTGTCATTACTTACTTGGTGATAAACCTTTAGCTTGTGTCGAGTCACCGCGCTATTAATCTTGTCTCATACATTCAGGGCACCTGTAGCTAAGAGACAGTCTAGTCTTGACTTTCACAAGAAGATTTTCCAAACCTGAAGCTTCCCTTGGCAATTTGCCGAAATTACACCAATGATCTATTTTGTGGGGAAAAAAGAAATATCAAGTCTTTTATTAGCTTTTACTCCATGAAAATCCAATAGTGCTTTACTCCTAAAATGCGGTAAACCAATTCCTTCATTCAGTCGCTACCATCCTGCTTTCTAACGTGCTTCACAAGACTTGTTTTCCATGCATCCTTTCCATAAGCCCGAGCTAACTATTCTGGTTATAGAGCAACCTTTATCGTTGCAATTTCTCCATGGCTGCTTTATAATTTAGATTTTTTTTTACTGTACAAAGTGCAAATCTTTACAAGGTTCCAAAGTTTTGTAGTTTGTAAACCTATAAAATCCAGAAACCTATGAAAACTCTTCAAATCCCCATGTCTGAGAGGACTGATCAAATAACAAATTTCAACTCAATAATGTGGTCGAACACCCGACAAAACCGCCCACTAGCAAGCAACCAATCTCTGGCTATGAAGGTTATTTGAAAAAAAAAACACATCTTTTCACTAAATTCAAACAATTGTTATGCTGTTGTAAGTAAACCAGGACTACAGCAGAGCAGGAAAGTCCAATTGAAAATGTAAATGCAATAAAATGACCCAACTTTTTGGAAAGCATTATATGAGATAATATACATGATTTACATTCAATCCTGTGCACAAGGTGCTAATTGATCTCTGTTCTCTGTTTTTAAGTTTCTCTGATCAAATTTGTTGGCTCACTCAAAACGTACTTGGGTAGTTCATATTTTGCACCTGTGGGAACATTTTGAAGACAACATGAAAATAAGATATATATCAAATATCTATCACATACATGAAAAACCAGCACATGATAAACTCTATCGGCATAAGAAACCTTTAGCATACTCTTAGCAAAAGGTGCCAGAACTATTACAAAACTATTGCAGAAATGAAACGAATCTGTACATCCTGGTTTTGCAAACAGAAAAATCACTGCTTTCTTAGAGATTTGATGTTGAGCACAAAAGTTTATGCAATAAGTAACTGAAGGATCAAATACCTCTTTCATCATAGCATATTGTCAAATCAGCATTTTGAACGATAACACCAGCACTGTCCACAATTGCTTGCGCAAGGGATAGTTCAGCATCAGCAGCAGCTCGAAGTGCATCCCAAATCTCTGGCATCCAAAAAATTGGAATAAATATCACAGAATTAGATGTAATAAATTACTTGAAAGCATATTTTAGACTTCTTTGTATAAATGTAAGGCAATCAGATATTATTTTTTTGTCCTAGAAGATCCAAAACCTTTTCACCTTTACACATAAGAACTTTTAGCAAGACTAGACAGATGGCGAGACAGCATTATGAATATTTGATCTTCAGATGTGATAATTTCTCCTCTCTGTCCCTTCTTTTATCAGCTACAAAAAAAGAAAAACACATCTACTAACCACTGAAGTGATAAATTAAACTTCATATGTGGTAAACTCTCCTGCACATCCCTATCTTTTTAGAACAGGAAAAAAAATTTACTAACCACTGGAATGGTAAAAATGCTGATTCAGTTGGCAGTTAATGATGCTATGATGAAGCCTTGGAATGTAACAGGCTAGGTTGACATGTGTTTGCTATTGTCACATGTACAGTATTGGTATGACTTGTGTATGATATAGAGACACAAGTCGGCAGTAGTTCCTGTCATTGTTGCCTGCAGTAATATATATGGGGTAACCTATGCAGATATTCAGGTCCAGTTACAACTTTTACTTGATCCTCAGGGCATTCTTGAAGCACCTATGACGACAATATAAGATCTACAATAGCAGAAATGGGGCAGGCTGGCACTAAATAAAAATCCTAGGAATTGTTATATCATATTCTTCACTAACACTATACGTCATATTCATTATTCCAAAATGATTCTATCCCTTGCTTCCTTTTTTTGCCATTGCCAGATATAATTTCTACTCCTTTTGTCTTTGGCAATTGAAGGTGCCCTACATATAGACTGAATAATAGAAGCATATGTGGTAGGCCTTGCAAACAACATTAAGATTCTCAAGTTAAAGTAAAAATATTACGAGTAGAAATAGATCTCTCACAATTGCAATGGCAAACTATCATTAAAGAGAGTGGAAACCTAATTTACAATGCACATCTCCAGCAATGCCAATGGCCAAACTGTCATCAAGGAGAGTGGAACCTTAAAATCACAAGGCGCATCTCCAGTATGAGCATTTATACATTCTAAAATTTCCCACAATTCCTTGTATATCCACAAAAAGGAGGCAGCTAATTGTAAATCTTTAAATGAACAGCCAGGAGTAGTCTTTTGAAAATCTTCATGGATGCTTCAGCATAATGACACCCAGGTCAAAACATAAAAGTTCATCTCAGCAGAGTAATGTTTTATTATAATTATGTGCTTGAATTACGCACACTGATTAGAGTCATGACAGACAATTTGTAGGTAACAACTGATGGGGAGCATCCAAATCACACCCCTCTTCAGTTTGAATATTTTTCATAGCACAGCGATTCAGAAAGTTTGTGATTGTTTTCTTTATGTTCACCCCTAAGCTTTCAGTGACAGTTATGCATGAACACATATGAATCACAGTCTAATCAATGTAATATGGTGGCAATTTCTCAGGTTCTTCGCAATCCCCCTCTATAAGGTTTCCAATATTTTGGACCTGCACCTCTCCATGTAATTGCTCTCGAGAATTCTTACTTGTTATTCTGTATTTCAATGTCACTTTTCCAATATTTTGGACCTGCACCTCTCCATGTAATTGCTCTTGAGAATTCTTAACTGTTATTCTGTATTTCAATGTCACTCTGGGATTTTTTTATATATATATATATATATATATATAGTAACAAAAGAACAGAGATTTCCATATTCAACAAAAGATCATTTATTAATTTCTTCTCATTCATAAAGTAATTATTACTCAACCCAAGAGAGGTGTAGTATCCAACGGTTTATGTTTGTGAAAATTTCTAGTGAAGGGCTATAGGTGATATAACATTCCAAGGACACACTACCTTTCCTTCCACCATAGTGAGGTGCAGTATCCCAAAATTCATCACGCATCTGCATAAGCTGAGACTTTGTAATAGGCTGAGGATGCTTCCAAGGTTTTGGCTTCCTGATTTTCTTCACATTCCCTGTCATAATCACAAGTATAACATTAGTCTCTATTAATCAGCATAATTATATAAAGAATGATCGCCATTCTCCTTCACCAGCAACTGTTGCCTAACATTGAACCCTTAGTAATGGAATCAAGGAAGTGACAGCAAAGGGCATGTTATGACTTTATGCATAAGACATACCACGAAGTGTGCATGTGTGTAAAGAAAAGAAAGGGGGCTTTCCTTAGAACTGCAGGTTAAATTTGAGTGCTCCAGTTTTATTATTTTACATGAAGCGGCAATGAAACAAAGCAGACAGCAAGGAAATGCACTAGAAATAAAATTCACTGCTCCTCTCCTTAATTGTCTATCTAGCCTCAGTAACTGAGTTTTCTAGATACCCTCGCCCCCTCCCAAAAAAAAACAAAAAAACTCGCACACGCACATAGAGAAGAGAATAGTCCAGAAACAACAAAATAAAACATAGAAAATATAAGCAAACTGAAGAGTACACAGGCACAACCAAATGCATGGACACATAAGATCTCTGTCTCACAGACATGTGCACATGTGAAGAGATGTCAAGTGCAAAAGCTTTATGGATTACAAACTTTAAAAGCCAGCATAGAAGATGCTTTTACATATGGGTTACATAAATATGGTAACCAAAGGAAGTTTGAAACTGATGCAGAAATTGACAGAAGTCCGTCGGTAATTGAAGATTTCACTATTCCAGCAATGAAATGTGCCAACAGAACATACTTACCAAACATTCTTAATTAGATCTAAAAAAACAAGCACATTTTTAACCAAAAAAGGTAATTAAGTTGTTCCGTGCTAGCATAAATGGAAGCTAAGCTGGAATTGAATCAGCGATCACTTTCTGTAGATATACAACTACTACGTCTATTTAGTAATACCATCATCTTAAATCTAAATCCCCGCGCGGAAAAGAAAACACACATCTATAACTGTAATTTGAAGCCAGTTAAAATGCCGCTTAAAACAATGATTAGACTCAAATCTCTCGATGATAACAGACTTAAAAAATACCCAACCACTCATCTACAGCCCTTTGAAATTGCACCAAGCTCTCAAACCGATAACAAATGACACTCATTTCTTCTATTCATTTGATTTTATCAATCACAAATCTATACAAAGAAAAAGAATGAAACCACAGCATTCAGTCAAACATGTAGTAGTTCCTGAATATGTTTCGAAATGAATGAAATCTTCAGCTTTTTATTCTGTTTTACGGTTAATAGATTTATCAGGAAATTGAATAATTCTCTCTTTATGTGCTTATCGATATCCAATACAGAACCATTTTAACCTAATTTAAATCCTAATACTGAGAAATCTATCATTTAATCACTAACTAGAAATTAAAATCTCAGCATCAAAAAAAAAAAAAAAATTCACACTATCATAAAGATTTTCAACAGATTGAGAAATCACGGCATGCATTGTAATAACAATACAGAAAACAGAAAGCTAACAATCCTATTATTTGCAAAACATAACGTCCAAAATCAGTTACGATTAGATTCTGCCCTTTTCTTTTCTTTTTCATGGCAACAACAACAACTATAATATAAAAAAAATCCAAAACAGACATTGGGTAATTAAAATTATTTTCTTAAGGTTTCTCGGCAACCAAACAAACAAATAGAAAAGGAAGAAAGATCATTAGAGAGAGAAAGAGGTTACCGTCTGATTTAGCTTGTGAGGATCCAGCACATCCCATTCTGAGTTTGCTGTAAACACTAAACAATCACCTCAAAAGAAAGAGAGAGAGAGAGAGAGCTCTTAGAGAAGCTTCATTGAAACGCAAGTCAAAACGAAGTTCCCTTTGGTCTCTGCTGGTTCCTAGAGAGAGAAAAAGAGTGGTTTATGTTTATATTTATTTATTTATTTAGAGGGGGAGGGGGTTTGGTATTTTAGTTTCCAGTGAGAGTCGTAAGATGACGTTGATGATGGTATATTAATATAATTATTCATGATGATGATGATCATTGCTTGATTATAAGATAATTTTAATGGAGAAGCAAGAGCGAGAAGCTGGTGAGGTCGGAGGGGGCTTTTCGTAATTTTGTGATTCATTACTGGGTGGGTTTCTGTGCACTTTTTAAATAAGAATAGGAAGAAAAAAAAAAAGGGAAAGAACTAAAGAATTATTTCTAAAAATAGATAAAGATATTCTTATTATTTTTTTAATAAGAATAATATCATTCTTTTTTATGTTTATTTCTATTGTTTTAAAAACAATCTTATAAAATAATCCATCATATTTATAATCAGTTTGTTTTTTATTTTAAAAGCGTTTTAAAAAAATTACTTCAAATTATTTTTTTTATGTTTTTACGTTATTTTAATATGCTAAAGTTAAAAATAAATTTTAAAAAATAAAAAATATTATTTTAATTTATTTTTAAATAAAAAAATATTTTAAAAAAATAATTATTACTATAATACCAAACGAACTCTTACATTGAAAATAACATAAACTCCTCTCTGACAGTATTAAGAAATAATAAAAATAAACAACCCATTGTTTTATTAAAAAATAGGTACATAACCCTGATGAGTAGTTCAACTGGTCAGGTTTTGGGTTTATTCCTCAATGGTCACGAATTCGAACCCTCTCAGAGCCACTGGAGGCTTACACGATCATTAACTTCAGGACCCGTAGGATTAATCAAGGTGCGCGTTAGCTCGGACATCCACATTAATCTAAAAAGAAAAAATAGGTACATCAACTCTCTTCAATTTTATGTTTTTTTTTTTTTAGTGATTAGCTCTTTCAGCCAATCAATTACTCGTGGGGGAAGATGGTTTGCCCTCCATTATTTATCCTCTCCAATTTTATATTTCATCACGATAGATTGATGTTGTGATATAAAAAAAATCAGAGATAAAAATCAGCTTTTTATTATTTGTTGAAAATTGCAAATTTCACAATTCCCATGGTAGAGTCAGTCCTCCATGTCCTATCTCGGACAACACTCTAAACCAAAATTTTTCTAATATATGTGCGGTGTCGAAGCCACACTTTAATGTCAACCTGTCCTTATATCTTACAGACTATATGGTAAAAAACAAAAAGATCAGTTCCACTGATTGTCTCCTAACATCTAATCGAGTTGTCTTTACATTAATTTATTGTGTTTCAATTCGTCCAGGTATAATATGTTAAGAACTTATTCTTAACAAGGAGTCGGTGAAGTGAGAAAGGGAGATTGAGAGTTAGAAAAAATTAAAAAAGAAGGAACTCTGTAAAAAATTAAAAAAAAAAAAGAGAAAAAAAAGAAGAGAAAAAGCTGGCAGCAACAGTTTATATGCTATTGTTACAATCTTTTGAATGATTGGATAGGAACAACAACAACGTAGTTCCAGGCTTCATATTCCTCCTTGGAGCCATAATTTTATTTCTTTATTTGTCTATAAGACTACTGCTTTAAGAACGCCTAATCTCCCACCACAAATTCTCTTTATACCAAAGTTTTAAGACCCGGCCCGGTGGCCGGCCTGGTCCAAGGCTCGGGTTCCGGGTTTTGGCCGGGTCACCGGGTTTGACCGGGCCGGCCGGGTCAATTCTTAAAAAAAAAATCAAAACGACGTCGTTTTAGTAAAAAAAAACAAAAGTCAACGAGTTTGTCACCGGGTCTTGACCGGGTCTTGCCGGGTCATCCGGGTCACCGGGTCGACCCGCCGGGTCAGCCGGGTCACACCGGGTTTTTTCTTCCCCCGTTTTTTCATCAACCCGGCCCGGTTCCGGCCCCGGGTCGGCCAGGTCCCAAGCCGGGCCGGATTTCAAAACTATGCTTTATACTCTCCATTTATCAGCCACTTTCTTTATTATATTTCTTATCAAATCCAATTATTTCTACAAATCTCTTCTTTTTTCTATAATATTTCCCAATTTCAGCTATAGTAAAAGTATCTAGCAATGTTATTTCAATTGTTAGAGGTGGATAGACATGCATAACAAAAGAATCGTTTTTATACTATAATGGTAACTGGAATTATAACATCAATATGCAAAAGCCAACCATCAGTACATTTATGTAGGATATTCATAGACATACACCTTAAGTATATTTTCAGGAATTGATTCATTCAATCTTCTTCTTTTTTTATAACCGTGGGTGTTCGGGTCAGCTTATACGCATCTCGACTAATCCCCCGAGACCCTGAGGTTAATGACCAAATAAGCCTCTAGTGGCCTTGAGGTTTGTGGTATTCGAACTGGTGACCTCTAAGGAGCAAACCTAAGACATGACCAATTGAGTTATACCCCTCAGGGTTTTGATTCATCATTTCTGATTGCCCATTAGATTGTGGATGATAAGTTGAACTCATAACCAATTTGACTCCTAACAACTTGAATAATTCCTTCTAGAATAAATTGGTAAACATCATGTCTTTTTTAGTCATAAGGGTCACTGGTAATCCATGTAACTTAAAAAAATGGTTTAAGAACATCTTAGCTACCATCTTTGTAGTGAAAGGATGTGATAAGCCAATGAATTGACTTAATTTGATAAATATATCCAAAATCAACATTAGTATCCTTACCTTTAGAATTTAGAAGTCCTTCCACAAAATCTACCACAAAATCTATTGTAATGTCTCTTCAAACTCCACTAGGTTTGGCAATGGTTGTAAGAGTTTAGGATAAACCACCCTTTTTATTTTTGCTTGGTTATAAATATCACACTCCTTCACTAGCTGTTTCACCATTTTTTTCATCAAAGGCCAATAAAACATAGCTTTAAGCCTCTTGTAAGAACTTTGAATTCCAGCATGGCCTCCTATACAAGAATCATGAGCTGTTAACTACTTTTTCCCTCAAGTCACCTTATCTTCTAATCACAATTCTTCATTTATACTTTGAGAATTTTGTTTATAAAATATACTCAAGTCATTTGTAAGCACCAATTAATTTCATAGTAATGATCTCGTGTAGTTGAGAATTATATTTGTAGGAATCTATGATCTTCTTATACCATGTTGATACTATTATTAAAATGGCATTACAATTACCCTAGCCTTCTATAACTTCTTCATCAGCAATTCTCAATCCTTTATCGGTCACCATCCTCCTTGATAAAGCATTAACAACTGTATTCTTCTTTTCTCTTTCAATAAAGAACTTGATACCTCATCTCCAATGGTTTTGTCAAACCTTTCCCCTACATGGAATAATGATTTTTTCTGATCTAGCAAGTATTTCAAACTCTCATGATCAATTTTGATAACAAATTGTTCATACTCCATATGACTTGTCCACTACCATTAAAATTATAATATATTCCTTCTTATATATAAACAGTCTCAAATGCTTAAAACACAAAATTTTACTAAAGATAACCAATGGTTTCCTTTCCTGACTAAGTATTGCTTCTATTCTTATAGACCAAACATCAGTTTCTAGTGTAAAATTCCTTTTAAAATCAAGCAATGCCAATACTAGTGCATCACACAATCTTTCAAAATCCATTTATGAATTCTTATTCCAGCTGAATTTTTTTTTTTTTTAGCAATTCAGTCAAGGGCCTATTTATAATTCCAAATCCTCTTATGAAGTTCTTATGATAGCTTGCCAACCCCATAAATCCCCTAAGCTCTTTGATTGTTTTGGGAATTGGCCAATTTCTCATTGCTTCATCTTTAACTAGCAGAATATGCCATAAATAATCCACTTGTAATTCATAGAATATACATTTAGATTATCTGGCAAACAAGTGGTGATCCTTTAATAATTCCAGTACTATCATGAGGTGACTAACATTCAATTCAGATGTAGGGTTGTATATTAGAATATCATTAAAAAAAACCAATACAAATTTTCTCAAAAAAGGCTCTAACATATTGTTAATTAATGCTTGAAATGTTGTATGTGCATTTATTAGTTCAAATGACATCACTTTGAACTCATAATACCCATGGTGTGTTCTGAAGACAATCTTTTTAATGTCAATAGTATACATCCTTACTTAATGATAACTTGATCTCGAGTCTAATTTCAATAAATACCATGATCCATGCAGCTTATCCATCAAGTCATTTATCAATGGAATTAAAAACTTGTTCTTTATATTCAACCTATTCATTTGTATATAGTCTATACAAAACCTCAAGTTGTTGTAATTCTTATTAACTAACAATACTAGAGAATAAAACGGGCAACTACTGGGTTAGATTATCCCATTAAGAAGAATCTTCTTCACTAATCTTTTAATTTTCTCCTTATATATAAAAGAACTATAAAGCCTTATATTCACTGGCTTGGCACTTGGAATCAAAAGAATTTTATGATCTTTACTTGAGGTTACTAAAATTTAGTTCTTCAAATATTGATTCAAATTCTGTCAGCAAAGCCTTAATTACAGGATTAACTTCTTTCTACCTAGATTCCATTTTAGTTTCAATTGAGAAAAATTGTGCTATAAAATCATATATCGCCCTCTTCAAACTTTTCTAAACTTTGGATACTATGATTAACTACAAGCTAGCCTCTTCAATGATTCTTTTAAGCTCAATCATCATGTCACACATCCTTAACTTTAAGACTCTCAAATCTGCTTGAAATTCATGCTTTTGCATCAACTATTAAAATCTTGGACAAAATACACTACACCTCATTATGCTTTCATTGGTTATAGTTACTACCAACACAATAGTTTTCTCAATGGTATTTATAATCTCATTAACCACATATTTATCTATAAAGTTGTGGGTACTATTATTGTCAACAAGAATTATAAGGTTTTAATTTTGATAATTTTTTTAAATTCTCATTGTATTATGAGCACAACTATCAACAAATGTATTTAGAGATAAGTCATACTCATCCTCTTAATGTTCATTAGCTATAATTTCATTACCATTTCCTTCTTTTACTTCTAAAAACTCATCGCCTTCTTCATTTGCACCATTCATTATATTCAAGTTCTTCTTGTTACATTGGTGACTTTGAACAAATTTCTCCCTACATTTATAACACAGACCTAACTTTCTTTTTGTTCATTTATAGTGGCATACTTTCATTTACCTTCTATTGTCATATTAGTTCTTACATTGTAAAGAGTGTTGAAAGAAAGTTTACTTGATGGTCTCTCATTATTGAAAGAATGAGACATTCTAAGTATCATTATGTTCCTTCTTGTCATAGCTTAGGTAGATTTTTTTATGTCACATTACTTGATCAAATGCTTGTATCAGTGATGTAAGCTTTAATATCTTCGATGTTGATTCAATGTCATCTTTGAAGCCACTGATACAGTTAGAGATATAGTATGATTTTGGCAGTGAAGGGTTCAAGGTGCGTATTAAGGACTTGAGCTCCTCAAACCTTTTAAAATATTTTTATACCCCTTTATCATGCACCAACTTGTTAAACTCCTTCACCACATCCTTTCTATTGCTAAATCTTATACAAATAGATTAAACAAATATCTTCCAATTAGTATGGTCATGATCTCCTATTTAGAATCCTTCAAACCACACTTATGTCTTATCCTTTAAGTAAAGTGAAGTTATTTCCACCCATTGATGAACTGGAGTGAAATACAACTTGAAAAACTTTCGACATTTCTTAATCCATCCCCGTGGATTATCTCCATAAAATGTAGATAACTCTACTTTTGGTTAAGCCAATTTGTATACACCCTTATGGCCTTTATTAATATCCATAGTTTCATCTTGAACGTGATTCTATTTTAGGCGAATCATTTTTCTAATGTTGGCTTGATTTCTTTCATCCTCTTATCTTCTTTTCATAACCTCTTGTTGTCAACTATGGAATCTTGCAATTCTTGACGAAGAGCTTGTATTCTTTCATCCAATTGGCCATCATACTCTTTCAAAACTCTAACTTTATTGTTTTTCATTATTTTTAGGTGATTTTTCCTTCTATAACTATGTTGGATTCAAGTCTCTGATACTAATTTTTTAAGAACTTATTCTTAAGAAAGAGTTGGTGTAGTAAGAATAGGAGACTAGGAGTTAGAAGAAATGAGAAGAGAAAGAACTCTATAAAAATTATAGAAAAGATATTTCATAAGACTAGATTTCCATTTACATCATATGCTTTAATTTATACAATCATTCCAACTAACTAAATGATCCTTCCAATTGTTCAATTAACTTCTATTAACGGTAATATATGCTAACTAACTTCTATTAACAACTTTTCTCGCCATTCTTCTTCTTTGGTTACTTTTCTTTATTTTTTCTTATTCATGCCACTATTATATCACCCTGTCTATAACATAATAATTGATAAGTTAAAAGCATCATTTTTTTCATACAAACAAAATTGGGCTTGATTATTATTTAGAAAAAAATTAGTTTAAAGTCACACACTAATATTAAGTTTATTTGTCATCTATTTAAAGATACTTAAGACAGCTTACCTATCTTAAACATAGATTTAGGATGACTTGTATTTCCTAATATTTAGTTTCATTGGCTCAACTTTAATGTCCAATAAAAAATATATACTCTACTGATCATCCGATCAAACCGTATAAGACTATATACTTATTATTTTGTTATATACTTGTTCATTTTCTTAATACTTTGAAATAGTTAATTGCTCTTAAAGATTAATTTGACTAATAAATGATTTGAATCATAAGAGAGATTATTAGAAATTATATTGTCCATGATATTATTAATTTTTTGAATCCTATGAAATACTGAAAAATGAACTTTTCATGAATATACCAATAGATACATAGGATGTATTTTTATCCTAATGAAGAAGGATTTAAACTTATATGAAAAAAATGAACTCTACAACAAATAACTATCCTTAAAAAAAAAACAATTAATTTGTATTTTGAGATAGTTAATGTATATCATACTAGTGTGTTTGGTATTGTGGTAGTTGTTGTGGTTTGAAAAAAGTTATTTTATAAAAAAATACTTTTGGTTGAGGTTAGTTTGATATTTATATATGTTTGGTTAAAACTGTGGTTGAAATTGAGGTTGAACAAAAAATAATTTAATGTGTTTGGTTAAGAATACTTTTCAAATTGAGGTTAGAAAATAATTTTTTTAAAAAAATATATTAATATCGATGGTTTTTAATTTAAATATTGTAAATTTAACTACTGCTATTACATCATGAAATGAATAATACTTAATATAAAAATATTTTTTTTTATTTTTCCATTAAATATCTACAATTCCATCACGTATGAAATACATCCAACAAGGACTACAATTTCATTGGTTTCATAAGTGCGCAACAACATCAGGTAAAATATCATCAGGAATAAAATTGGGATTGCGATCAAATTTTACAAATGTTACGTCATCAGACGATTCTCTTCTAATTTATGTAGTGTAATTGAATAATGTGAAACATTAGTTTTTTAATAAAACACAATTAAAAATAAAAAATAAAATAATTTTTATTTTATTTTACTGGGTCAGATCCGATTCAATGCATTTTTAGCTTTGGACTGGACCTGGTCTGGCCAGAATAGTATGAACATTCTCCACTGTTCGCGTGAACAGTGGAGACATTCTCCACTGTTCAAGTGAATAGTGGAGTCACTCTTTACTATTTACTTAAGTGAACAATGAAGAGTTCATTCTCCACGCATAAGAGAAGGAGAAACAAATAAAAATTACTTCTCATTCGATCTTAATTTTTGAGTGGGGCCTATATAAAAAAAGTATGATTTATATTAACTAAATACTTTAATTCAGTGTTTGCTTCTTGTCGATACTGCAACCGTAATGCCAAACGCGCGAAAAAAACCTTAACCTTGTATTGCAATGCTAATTTTTTTTTTTAGCATTGAAGCTGGAAATGTCGATGAGTAGTCTACTACTATCATGATTGCATTGAAGTGCCCATAAATTGAAGTAGTAGTTGTAAATATTTTTTAGCCACAAATTATTGCATGTGATTGAGGGAGAGAGTTCCACAAATTGCAAATTTAGTGTGATAGCCCTATGATATGGTATTTGATACTCTGAGAGAATTTACTTTTTGGCAAGCTTTTATTTTCTTCTTATTTTTTCTACACGGCATAAGTTGACTTGTAATGAAAAGTTATGAACTTGGTAAAAAGGTAGAATATCTCTATATGAAGTAGGTTCCATGGAATCAGTTGGTTGAATTCCTTATCTAAACTATTTGTCCCCTTTGATGCAATTATCTGAATTGTCAAACTCTTTTGCTTGTTACTTGAATTTTCTTAGATTCACTTTTCGAATCTCGAGGATAATTATGTGTGATTGCATACAAAGTTTGTATTTGATGAAATACAGTTTTGGTTTTTTTCTTAAACAGAATTAGTAAAATTATAATATTAATTTGATGGTAAAGTTGTGATATTAATATTGTAAGTGCTCTTTAATTATTAAATAAAAAATAATAATAAATTTATAAATAATTAAATATTTTTATTGATTTTTTTTAAATAGGTAGAGTAGATTATATAAATAGCTACGAGAGCAATAAAATCTAAAACATATTTAGATATAGTATGCTTGGAAATGTGGTAAAAATTAAGGTTTGTTCATGAAGCAAAAAAAAATAAAAAACTAGTTTTTGTGGATGAGATTTGTACATAGTTAGTTAGTTGTACCTGAGCTCAATCCCAACTTCTATCACGTTTACAAACACACTTAATGTCTTGTTTGTTTTTATAATTGAAAAGAGCTTTTGCAAAAGAGCTTTTACAATATATATATATGTTTTTTTTCTTCAAATTATATTTTTTGTATTTTTAAATTGTTTTAATATACTAATATCAAAAATAAATTTTTAAAAATACAACCATTACCCCAATATAAAAAAAGATGCTCTAAGCAGACCACACTGACCGGACCATGAAAGTTAAAGGCTGAAGAGAGACAACTTCACGGATTGACCATCTTGGAAACCCCAATGAAGAAGGTCGAGGGAGCAAATTAAGGACCTAGCCAATCCTTCATGTCGCAGCTGCACACATTATACACTTTGCTAGCCAATCCCTTTAGCCATAACCTACATCTTTATTGGATGCTGCAACTTCAAAAAGGGAGTTATCGTAACTTGTGTGTGTAATCATTATTTTACTCTCATTGATGAACTTCATCAATTGGAAAATGGAAGAATGCATGCACGGGGAGTGCAAATCGTTTTCTCATGATCATGATTTCTACTTTTTACTATTTTTTTCTTTTTAATCTTAAAACTGACTACCAAATTGCAATTCAAATGTTTGTATAGAGCATTTCTGGGCAAGAAGTTGCATCTAACCAACATTTCACTAATTATCTGCCTTTTCTAGCAAAAAAAAACTACTCCCAGTTCTTTAAAATCTTCTTCTTTGTTTTTCAAAGAGCAGTTGCATAAAAAGACTAATATGGCAATGTTACAGGATCTTAAATATTAAAATCGTGAAAGCTAGTTAAATAATCTGCTGCTCAGGTCTCTGAATCCAGTAATACAATATTAACAAGGATTTGGAGACTGAATTTTCTTATATCAGATCATGTATTTCATGCTTTATGATTTCTTTTCTCTCTGATTGTGCGACTGTGCTTTTTGGTAGCATAGCTCAGTTTTGTCATTTGCCCATGACTAAAAACCTGCTAAACCTCAAGAACATTTTGTATTAGAATTAGGCTATCTAAAACACAGCGATACCCTGCACATAATAAATTTATGAGAATCATTAGTTGGTGAAATTAGCATTAGCATTATTTTCCCCGGGATTTTTATTCACTTTCTTTGGTTTTTAAGTTGAAATAGCATTGCCAAATTTATGCATGTTTCATTGGAAAGAAGTAAAAGGATACGGTGAAAGCATGGGAACAGCAAATATCAAATGATAATCTCAAGCCCCCCCCCCCTTCTCGTCTAAGTTCATAAGTCTAGCATTCAAACTAGCTTGATGTATACGTACATGAGATCATATGTAGATATTAACTAGATAAGTGTTTCTTGCTATGCTAGGTTGGGGTAAAAAATCTGAGACTTGAGTCACCCAAGCATTCCTAAAAAAAAACATTAAGACTCGGGTGATTGGCTTGATAGAATTTAATAAGCTCAACTAATAAATTTAATAATACAAATAAAAAAAATGCAGCAATAATAAATGAACTAACAAAAAAAATAACAATGACCAACTCATAAATTGAATGTTTACTAATACCATGGAAAGATATCCTTTAAATACTTTTTAAAGGTCTCCATGATTAATGAAAAAAAAAAAACTCGAAGCTCAATTTCTAGCAAATTAAAGACAAAATTAAAGAAAAAAAATCTAATTTAAAACATGTAAAAAAAAAACCCGACATGAGCCCACCTGAGTTAGCGTACCAAATTCGTGGCCTAATCATGATACCCTGGTAACCTCGTTGAAAAAAAATATGAAACTCAATTATCAAACAACTCAATAGTAAAAAGCGAAACAAAAAAAATAATTAAAAAAAAGCAACAAAAAATGACCCGAGTCAATCCGGGTTAACCCATTAAACTCGTGACTTGAAATATATAATTGGGATAACCCCATAGAAAGGAAAGTTAAAAAATAAAGCACGAAGACCAATTATCAACCAATCAAATATTGAAGGATAAAATTAAAAAAAAATGACCTACAAATAACCAAAGTCAACCTGAGCTAATCTTCGAAACTCGTGATCCTAGTCATGAGCCCGAGCCCGAGACTAACCCTATAGAAGGCAAATCCTACAAAATCATGTAGCAAAATTCCCAATTAATCAAATCCCGAGAGATGAAAATAAGTAAAAAAATCAATCCAAAAATGATTCAAAACAAAACAAATAACAATCAAAATGATGAGAATCAAATTTGAAATAAAAATAAACTAAAATCAAATGTTGATGAATGAAGTTGAAAACAAAATTCAATTAAGAAAATCATAAAAAAATAGCAATAAAAAAATGAGAACCAAATTTATTATAAAAATTAAATGAAACCAAATGATAAGGAAAGAAATTGAAAAAAAATCAATAAAAAAGATTTAAAAAATAAATAGTAATAAAAAGAATGATGATCAAATTTGATAAAAAAAAATAAACAAATATCAGGACACCTTTAAATTTTGGTAGGCCAGCACAAAACTCGAAGAGAAGAGAGAAAAGTGGGAGGAGAAGAAAAAAAAGTCCACTAGAACCCAATCGTCGCATCGCCGTGTACATGTGCCTAACTTCCAGGAAGATCACTTCGAGACATTTCCAAAGCTACCATGAAAGGTAGCGTTTGGCCATAAAGACAATGAAGGCTTCCCCCATGTTGGCATGCCCAACTACTTGTCTTGCTTGTGTATTCAATCTGTATACTTGTTTTAGTTTCAATTTTAGTTCCTCAACACTTAATAGTTTTAAATAAGCCAAATTTTATTTTATTTTGCAAAACTAAGCACTAGAAATTTCTCTAGAAATTGCAAAATCCCTATATCAAGATAATTAAAATAAACTACCATGTCAAACCCCAAATAAATTCAACATAAAAAAATCAAATTTAAAAAAAGTTGAAGGACCAAAAAAACTTACATTGACCATGCAAATCAGTCCTTAATGTTAGCAAATAAAAGTGATTGAATATTTTTTCAAGCTTGGAATTCAGTAAAAACAAATCACTATGACAAATCCAATAGAAAAAGTATCCATAAAAATTAAATTAAAATAAAAACAAATCACAACACCCTTTAATTTATTTTAATTTTAATTTAGTTTCAATTAATAAAGAATATTTCTTACTGTTGCAAAAAAAAATGAAATAAAATAATTAAAAAGAAAAAAATGGTGGTGGGTAGTTCACCTTGGAAGAGTTTGACTTGCCGTGTGTTTTCAACGGGAAAACCTACCAGCGCATCACAGTTATCTATCATGGTACACGTGAAAAGTATCTGCCCACTGTGCCGCGTCTAGCTAGAGACGACCAACCCTGCAAAAGAGTTCTTGCCTGGCCTTCATCACATGCATACCACTGAAATCTCTCTGGGACAAAGGTTCGATTCACATCAGCACCGCCTCTTTCCATCTATCTTGTTGTTTTATGCAACCGTCCAAACATCAATCCCAATATTTGCTATTATATAATGATTCTACTCTCAGTTCAGTAAGATGAGTTCATCTTTTAAAGTATTTTTATTGAAATTATTTGTTTTTTAAAATAACTTTTAAAAATATATTGAAATAATACATTTTTTTAATTTTTAAAAATTTATTTTTAATGTGAGCATATTAAAATAATTTTAAAATATAAAAAAAAAATTTAAAAAAAAAAAAAAATAAATTAAATTTAAAAAAAATGCTTTTAAGACAAAAATAATTGGGTTTTAAAAACATAGTTGTTTTTATGTTTTAAAAGTGTTTTTTTTTAGTTTTTTTAAATTATTTTTTGTATTTTCAGATATTTTAATATATTGATATTAAAAATAAAATTTTAAAATTTTTAAAAAATCATTTCAAGACATTTTTAAACAAAAAAAAATACTTTGAAAAACAATCACCACCACAATAACAATAACAAACTGACTTTAAATACATGCAATTACGAGCGAAAAAAATAATATTTTTTTTTTATTTCAAAGTTTTTTTAATCTGTCTTTCAGTTAATGAAAACACAAATAACAAAAGGGTGGATTCCAAGCAGAAGTTATGCAATCCAACTATAGTTATGGACTCCAAAGATGCTCAACCCTTGCACGGTTTCTTACCTATCAGATATATGCTTCCAGAAGGAGGAATGCATGATCACTTCCCTTCTGCACTACCAGCAGCTCACTATCGAATGCTCCCTATCAGCAGCAGATCGATTATGTTGCAGCAGCCAGTTTGAGAAATATCCTGAGCTATTTTATGCATGTCTAACGTAAAAATACCTGCTTACAAGTTTTCATTTGAATTTGATTTTTAGCTCAATGACAGGCACAAGGGTACAAAAATGTTGGAGCGAAAAAACAAGCAGAGCTGAGGCAGGGAGTACAAGGGTTGGCTACTGAGAGCACTAGACTATCAAAATCGGTACAAACTGTCAGATCCATACTTGCTTCTGTTATTGTAATGGTTGAATTTTGGACTATTGTAATCCACAGGATTCATCTCAGCAGGTTTTGGCTCAGCCCCCACAGCTCCAAAAACTACCTCTCCACTCTTATCTCGTTGGCGATGTCTTGATTTTTCTTTGTGGCTCTTTGACCTGCCATGAGAAGGAACCTCACCTGATCCATAGAATTCTGCATATTCTTGTTGTTTTGAAGACCGGTGCTTGCTCAATGGAGAAGGATCCTTAAAACTAGCAGACTTGATCTTCGGTAGCTTCATTTCCGAGTACTTATCACTTGTAGTTGGAGTTTGGACCTGGCGATTTTCAGATACAGGAGCAGGAGTACTCTGCCTTTGAACTGATGGAGGCTCAACTTCATCGTCAGGCATAATTAGAGAATCTTTCAATGGGGTGAGGCCTTTTCTGGCTCCACCCGGTTTGTACCAAGAAGGAACAAAAGAGAGGAGTATACCAACCAATGCTTCAAGAGCAAGCTTAGACAGATCAATGAAAAGCTGTCCAAAAGATGGCCACTTGGGCTCCTCTTTCATGTTGTCCACGATAGGAATGGGTTTCTCCTTACTTGATTTCTCTTTATATTCACTCTCTGAAGATTGTTGCTGCATTATAACATTTGATTTAGCTAACAGGACAAGAAGAATTGAAAAGGAAGAACACTATGAAGCATCTGAAAACACGTGAGGATGAAATAAGTACACATTTAAATTTTCCAGTTTAACCATTTCGAGGAAATCAGACAAATCATGAGAAATCCAACAAAAGTAAGACTGATACCATTCTTGAGGAGGAAGAAGACCCAAACCCCAGCTGAAGCATGCACGTAGCATATCCAATCAGGACAGCACCAACGACCATAAGCACATCTTCCAAAAGATTCATGAAGTACTTCAGTCAGTAAGGGATAGTCCCAAATGGATTCAAAATCCAAGTGATGTAAAATGGTATTACAACAAAGTCATATTACAACAAAACAAAATGCCTGCTGTAAAAAAATAAAAATAAGTTGGGTTGGGAGAGGGAGAGATGCTTGGGGCCTTGGGCAATGAGCATGAGACTTCGAAATTTAACGTTGAAACCAAAATGCAATCATTTTCTTGGTTTCTGAACCACATCATTCTTCACATTTCTAGGATCATGAGCACATGCCTGGGAGATAACTTGTATCCAAAAAAGATCAAGTGACATTAATTAAAAAATAACCATGCATTGCACAATCTTTCTACAGGAGTTAATGACAATGGGATCTTTGACTGTATAACTGAAAAGGTTAAACAGCATGAAGCAACCAAATCCTACACCAGAGTAGGTATTTTAGTTCCATAGCTCATTATCCTTTACTAGCTTCCTGTTTCCGGGTGGTGTTGCACTAGGGAGTTGCAAATTATGTGAAAATTGAGCATATCTTGACAATAAAGTTAAAGATTCTATCATGCAAAGAAAAATTCAGAGTGCAGCAATGGCATAGACAATCAAAGAAAACATTCCAACACCTTGTTTTGTTAGCTAGTCTATTGCTTTCTATTGCTGTCCCCCTTGTGCACTCTATTGGTTGGATGTGTATAACTCTTCACTACAATAAACTATACACCTACCTTGCAATCAATTACCATATTGAAAGCAGAGACTAGTCTTCTAAAGTTGAAATTCAAAACTTAAATTGTGTTCTATTAATAGTTCCAGGCTTGATTCAAATGGACTGTTCCAGATAAAGTTCGAGCAAGCTAAAATACTATAAACCAAAAACATGACTTGATCACTGCTCCATCTTCAAAAAAGAAAAGGTAGTAACAAATGATATGGAATCAAACCTGTCATGGTAAATGAACTGGACTGATAATCACAATCCTCTTGGTTGAGAGAGATTTGTCGAAGCGCAGCATTTCCTCTATCAACAACTAACAAGGAACAGGTAGAGTGAACATACACCACATCAAAATCATTTGAGAACTTGGCATCTTCGCTGGGTCCATCTCTAAAACCTGCAACGTTTGATTTCCCCCCAGCAATGGTTGTGACACCTGCAAAAATTTCAAAAGTTGATATCTTTATTCCACCATATACACTCAAATATTCAAATTTTGACAATCAAGATTTTTTAAATTTTAGTGCACTCAGCTATACCAATATAACTAGTCACAGATTGTCACAACTGATCACATGTCTGCAACTCTGTATGGAAGTATACCCCTTATGAGTAATTATGGCATTGAGTTGAGCTACGATAAAGGCCTTTTCAGCCCAAAACAATGACTTAAAGTAAAGAACTCTTAGCTGTGACCAATAAAGGTAAGTAGGGAACAGATAGAAACCCAAAAATGTTCGGTTATAACTTATAAATGCAGTATGATCGGTAGGAAAACCAAAGACATCCAAAACTATGGTTTGGGAGAAGCTACTTCTCAAAATTTGTTCACACAGGCAATGCCAAACACAACATATATGTAGTTGAATTGCATCATTTTTACATGCACCAAAAAAAGGAAGAACACTAATATTTACAACTTCGCATCTAGTGCAAACTCTTGATACCTGCATCTCCAATCTTTCTGATGGCATGATTCAAAGAATCAGCAACGTATATGTTTCCTTTATCATCCATGGTTAGACCTCTGGGATGATTAAAACGAACTTCGTTCGGTTTTCCGTCAATATGTCCTGTATAACCCTGAAATGAGCCGGCCACCAATCTTGCTCTACTATCTGCAAAAATAAGAAGTAAAATTAGAAATCAAAACAGAAAAATCCATCGAACTTTATAGCTCAAATCCAAGTCTTCATTTATTTATTGCATATAGAATTACTGTTTTCTCACTCAGTGGAAAGCGGGCATCATATTGATCTCGCAGAGTTAGAATGTAGACTAAGTTGCTCTTAAAGGAGCAAATGCACAAATAAGAATTCTTTAATCTCATTTTACTTTTTGAGAAAGCCAACAATAGCAGGCCCATTGATACATCTAGTTCTATGTCTGTTTGCAGCAAAGTAGAATTATGCTTAATTGAATGAATTATCTGCTATTTTCTGGCCCCGGAATATTAAACTATAAAGAACCATAACTTCAGCAATATGTTGGTTGTCTTGACAGATTTTCACAGCATTCAAACACAGCTTAAAATCAATAAACTAAAACAAAAGAAAGGAACGCATCAAACATACATACATTGGGACAAAGGTGGACTGATCTTAACAACGTTGCTATTAACTTCATCGACAGCATATAGTTCACCATCTTCAGATAAGCGGATTTTGTAAGGAACCACTCCCATTGCATTTCCTTTTACAACAGTCTCAACTAAGTATCCATCCTCAAATTGAAGAACATTCTCATCTGTAGCAAAACAACAAGCCGCAAAATTATCATAAAGCTTGATCATGAAATAACAAAAACACAAAAAAGAAAAACAAGTAATTCAAGTGAACCTGATTGGGGTGTTTTCAAGGATGCCACGGTGGTGGTCCATTTGAGAAGAGAAGACAAGTGCTTAACCAATGGCGCTAAGCACCCAAATACCGGAAATAAATTTAAAAACCACCAAATGAGTGAAGAATCAAAGAAAATAAGCAAACCCCATTAAATAAAACAGATCAAAAGTAGCCAAAAGAACAAGATAAAAAAAAACCTGGAGGAGCAGCATGAGCTTGGAACTGAAATGTACAAGCTAAAGAAAGAACTGCTAGTACTAAAGTATAGGAGAAATGGGATCTTCTCATAGCTCTCTCTCTCCAAACAAAGCCACCTCAAGATACACTCATATAGAGAGAGAGAGAGAGAGAGAGAGAGAGAGAGAGAGAGGTTAGTACTGCTGTTAGTAGTACTCTCACTGGTACTAAAGTTTACTGGTTAGATTATCAAGAAAAACGGAACTGACACTGTTTTTGGCAACACTCTGCGTTGTAGCTGTTACTTAGCTAGCTCACCGAGCAGTGAGGAGTAAAGGACCTTTACTTGCTTTTCTTTTCTTTTCTTTTTTCTGCCATTTCTCTTCGCATGTGCTTTGTTTTTTTTATTTTCTTTTAGAGGCCATAAAAAGATAAATAGAAAGTGAAAGGAGGAGGAGGGCAAAGTAAAGAGATGGTTGAGATGTTCTACGTTGGGCTCCACCATTAATGTAGTCTGATTGTAGATGGTTGCCATAGATACTCTTCATTGGTTATCCTATTTACCTTTGTGTTTTTTTTTTTTTTTTGGTTCATCTTCTCCGAGAAAATATGCCATTAATGTAATAAAAACAATTAATATAATATAATAAGATGATTCATCGTATTAATATAGTATAAAGTCTCATTTTAGTCCTTGTAGTTTTCAAGAGATTTATTTTAGTCTCTATATTTTATTGTTATTGACCAAATTGATCCTTACTTGAAATTTTGTCATTGTAAGTTTATAAAAATTGCAATTTAGTCTTTATAATGATTTTTTTTTTACAATTAGATCCTTAACATGATTAATAATCATTTAATGATTTATTATATAGATTTTTTTACGCAATCCATTGTTACATTAAAATTTTGAAACTTACACAAATAAATATATAAATGTAACGGACTATTATACCACATGACCTATAATGTTAAAATTAAAAGAATAGAACCATCTAGTAGGTGGCCTAAAGGTAAGAGCTTGAGACCAAGGGTTTGCTCCTTTATGGTTTTAGGTTCAAGCCTTGTGATTGCTAATATGATAGCTATTGGAGGCTTACATGGTCATTAACTTCAGGGCTGTAGGATTAGTCGAGCTGCGCGCAAGCTGACCCGGACACCCACGTTAATAATTTTTTTTTAAAAAAATAGGAACTTATTTTGAAAAAAAAATGAATGAATGGATAATAATAATAATCATAATAATAATAATAATAATAATCAATTGAACTTGTTTTTATATTTTTGCCAAACCTCTATCCTGTTATTACAAGTATAATAATTTATCCATAAATATAAAATCAATCTTCATCTATCCTTTTGTTACCTATCAGAAATAAGGAAAATATCCTTATGTATAATGAACTCAAATCCCACCCTATTTATTTCTTTTAAAAAAATTAATAAATATGAAACTAATTCAATATTATTCACATGATTAATTCATTTTTTTCAAATTCTTTTATAGCAAACCATGCGAGGTTTAACTTTCTGATGTGATAATATTTTCTTCAATTTGAATGACAATATCTACAAAAAAAAAATATATAATATATAATTTGAAAAATAACCTATAATACAATGATAAATTACTTTTTTATATATATTAATGTAGGTGTCCGGGCCAGCTTGCGTTTACCTCGACTAATCTCACGGGCCCTGAAGTTAACGACCATGTAAGCCTTCAGTGACCTTGAGGTTTGTGATACTCGAACTGGTGACCTTTAGATAGCAAATCTAGGACATGACCAGTTGAACTACACCTTCAATGGTTTACTTTTAAATCATCTACAAACAACTCTTGTTATATATTTAGTAGGGATGAGCAAAAAAACTGAAAAACCGAGAAAACCGAAAAAAATAACCGAAAAAACCGAACCGTGAAAAAAAACCGATGAAAATTTTGAAAAAACCAGCCGGTTCGGTTCGGTTTCGGTTTTATAAGCCTAAAACTAAAAAACTGAACCGAACTCAAACCGAAAAAAAACCGAGCCAAACCGGCAAAAAACCGAGCTAAATCAGAAAAAACCGAGCCAAACCGGTTTTAATTGGTTTTTGTCCTAAAAACCAAACCGAACCGAAACTAGTCGGTTTGAACCGGTTTCGGTTTTTTTTTTAAATTTCGGTTTGGTTATTTTTTTATATAAAAATTAAACCGAACCGAAAATAATCACCTCTAATATTTAGAGTTGGTGCCGACGCGATGATGAAGATATTAATTCAATTTGTTTTCAAATTCTTTTATAGTAAACCATGTGAGGTTTAACTTTCTGATGTGATAATATTTAAATATGAAACTAATTCAATTTTAATCACATGATTAATTCATTTTTTTTCAAATTCTTTTATAGGAAACCATGCGAGGTTTAACTTTCTGATGTGATAATATTTTCTTCAATTTGAATGACAATATCTAAAATATATATATATATATATATATATATATATATAATTTGAAAAATAACCTATAATACAATGAAAATGAATAAAAAAAACATTATAAAAAAAAAGATAGTTATGTTGATTGAGTTATCATTAAAAATACATAGAGAGAGATTAACAAGTGCATGTGATTAGATGGCTAATACATATAAACGTCAAGGATGCAAACAAAAGATTATGATGGAGATAAAAAGGCATTGAATGGACTGTTTTGGGTGAAAAAAGCTTCATTTTCACCTCATTTTTAATTTTCATCCTTTTAATTTTAAATTTTTATAAACAATAAAACTGATTTTTTTACAAAATTAAATATTAACTCAATATCAAAATGTTTTTTTTTACATGTTAATAGCTTCGTGGAAAGCATATCAACACAAACTATCAAGCACAATCCCTAATTAAAGCAATATATAAGGGTCAAATTGAAAGAAAAAAAGTTAAATGACCTGAGTAGAAAAAATTAAGGCAAAAAAAAATATATTACAATTTAAAATGTTTTAACTCTCCTATGCTATAATGGTGTAGTTAAAAACACTAAATAATTTAGTTTTTTTTTTTTTTTTGTTAATAAAACCTAGACCGATGTAATGCAAGGTCAAATAACATTATTTTAAGATTTTAAAAAATAAACAAATAAAAGAAGTCAAATTATATGTGTTGTCTCAATTTTTTTTTCAAAATAATCACCCACCTTTTTGGACTAGGAGATGTTTTTGTAGAAAAGTCAAGCATGTGTATCTGACTTTTATTTATTTATTTTTCTTCAATTTAAATTTAAATTTAAATTAATTGAAATAAATTAATTAAAAATATGTTTTGGATGCTTAGTCTTCAATTTTAATTGAAATTAACTAAAAATATTTTTAAGATATTATTTAATAAAATATTTCTCTATTTTTATTAAACAAGATTTTTTTTTTTAAAAAAACTTCACCTCTATGTTTTTTCCTGCATTTCTAAAACAATTGAGCACGCTAATTAAACAAATAAAATTTATGAGCACATATGCTATATTTTTACCAGATAAACCAGGCCAGTCAAACATGCCGTCTCCCCATAAGTTATATCCACGTAACTTAACACGCGTCATTCATTTATTCGTATGGTCTCGTGGCCTCTACGCCACGTGATCACTCTCTATCAAAACCCTAACGTTAAAACCAAAAAAACCACCTTCCACCTTTCGCAACTCGCCTTCTTCTCTCTACCCGCATAGTTTCCGTTTCTCTACGGTACGGTTAGTCTCTCCGATCTCATGATCTACTCTTATAATTTTTTTTTCGATCCGATCTTATTGAGTCCGTGTGATATAATTTGATTTGAAACACGTTTGTTATTTTCATTTCTTAAGAGATCTGAACATGAAATTTTATCTTGCTTTCCCGGCATCCAAACAGAGAGCTACCAAATTATTTGATGGATGCATGCATATACAGATCTGTTGGTTTGGGCTGTTTGAGATTGAATTGAATCTTCATTTTAAGCTTGATTTTTGAAATCTTTATTCCTTTTAGTAAATATTGTTTTTATTTTTAATGTTGATTATGTGATATTTATCATCCTGATTTAATTAATTAATTGGCTAATTAAATCTATCTGTCGCTGTTATGTGGTTTTAGGCTGAATAGCTTGGGGGAAAAAAGAAAGAAAGATGGGAGGTGGATTTAGGGTGCTTCATCTTGTCAGACCATTTCTGTCATTTCTTCCTGAAGTTCAGAGTGCTGACAGAAAAATTCCGTTTCGTGAGAAGGTCATATACACCGTGATTGCTCTTTTTATTTTCTTGGTGTGCAGTCAACTCCCATTGTATGGCATTCATTCGACAACCGGTGCGGATCCTTTCTACTGGATGCGTGTTATTCTTGCATCCAACCGTGGTACTGTCATGGAGCTTGGTATCACTCCAATTGTGACATCTGGGCTAGTAATGCAACTGCTTGCTGGCTCAAAGATCATTGAAGTGGACAACAACGTCCGTGAAGATCGTGCACTGTTGTAAGTATCTTTGTGTGACTAAATTCATGTGGATTGCTATTAAAGTAGAAGTTGCTCTGCATTCCATGTACATTCTGTGATTAGGGGCCTTGTAGAGTGTCTTCTTCTATGTGTTATCTTAATATGCATATCTCCACCCTCATGGCATTGCTGGTGTTTCGTTGCTTATTACCAGTGGGTTCCCCATCCCAGATTATGGTAATGGTTTTTCTGTGAACAATGAACTAGGAAAAAACTACAAGATGTCTATAATTCACTTAGAGATATCAGCTACTTGATATTATATTTTAAAATGTATAAATTATGGTAGTTTATTAATTTTTGTTGGCCGATGTTTTGCAGTTAATTGAACTGCATTTTCACTCAATTTCTAAGATGATCATGTTCAATTCATATGAATACTTGTGCTACTTGGGGCTCTCCCATGTCAACAAACACTAAGGGGTGTTATCTTTTGCGTTATGTGGAAAATGTAACTTGCTTGTGCTCTTTACATTGTCATGATGAGTGCTTTCTTTTCCCAGAAACGGTGCGCAGAAGTTGCTAGGTATCCTGATAGCTGTTGGTGAAGCGGTGGCATATGTGCTCTCAGGGATGTATGGCAGTGTTGGCCAACTTGGGGTAGGAAATGCCATTCTTATCATCATTCAGCTTTGTTTTGCTGGGATCATTGTGATATGTTTGGACGAGCTTCTTCAGAAAGGATATGGTTTAGGCTCTGGAATTTCCCTTTTCATAGCAACCAATATCTGGTGAGTTCCATTCTTTAGTTTACGGATCCACTTTTGAAATTTCCTTCTCTATGTTGATTATTGTGAGATTGGAGTGCTTTGGGGAGTTTATCTTTAACATCTCTACCAAAATTTGGATACTTAAAGAGTCATTCATTTTCAGTGAAAACATTATCTGGAAAGCATTTAGTCCAACCACCATCAATAGTGGGCGTGGTGCTGAATTTGAAGGAGCTGTCATTGCTTTATTCCATCTGCTGATAACCCGAACAGACAAAGTTCGTGCTCTCCGAGAGGCATTTTACAGGCAGAATCTTCCAAATGTGACAAATCTTCTCGCTACAGTCTTGATCTTTCTCATTGTCATCTACTTCCAAGGGTTCCGTGTGGTTTTACCTGTGAGGTCAAAGAATGCTCGTGGGCAGCAGGGTTCATATCCAATCAAGCTGTTCTACACCTCTAACATGCCCATTATTTTGCAGTCTGCTCTTGTATCGAACCTGTACTTCATCTCCCAGGTACTGAGGGTTATATGGTTTTATGTTCTGCTTGAAATTTTGTTTTCTAGTTCTTCTGTTAACTTGCTTGTTTACAGTTGTTGTACAGGAGGTACAGTGGAAACTTCCTTGTGAATCTTTTGGGCAAATGGAAGGAATCTGAATATTCAGGTGGTCAGTTTGTCCCTGTCGGTGGCCTTGCGTATTATATCACTGCACCCTCAAGGTGATTAAGATTGTTTTTTTTATTCCATATTTGTTTGTCTTATTATTTTTTATATCTGCACTTATATTGGTTCATGAATAATGTTTCTGCCCTGTAATTGCTTCCCAACCCTTTGCTGTTGGCAATGCTATCACTAGCTAACTTGTCCTTACTAATCTTTTGCAGCTTAGCTGATATGGCGGCAAATCCTTTCCATGCACTTTTCTATTTTGTGTTTATGTTGTCAGCATGTGCTCTCTTCTCAAAAACTTGGATTGAAGTATCTGGATCATCTGCTAGAGATGTAGCCAAGCAGCTCAAGGTATGTGGACATTTTTATTTCATATGTTCTATGGTGAACATGGCTTTTACTATGCTTCTAGCACAGCACATATTTTTGGCTTTTGTGGTGCACAATCTTTCAGTTTGACCCTTTATTCAGGCTGCATTCTTTTTGTTAGGTTTTTAGTCCATTGTTTGGGACAAGTCTCTTGAAGTCTTTGTGAATTTGGCTGTCCTCCTTGGGTAGTCAAGGGAGTGGATCTTGTGAAATTGGGAGCAGTAAATGCTTTTCCTGGCTTGATTTGTCTACTTTAACATGGTTACTCTGGATAAAAGTTTTTGCCTGTTTCTCTGCATTTTTCTTTATCTGAAACGAGCTAGTAATAGTGATGGCTATCTGCAGGTATTTTCAAATAAAACACATTCTTTCCAGTATCAACCACTGTAGGGTGTAGCCAGCTTGCTTGAAAATTGAACTTAGGATGATTGCTGTGCATTCCTTGTTTGTTTGGACGATGTCTTTTATTGCTAGCTGTGATTAGTGATATTGCATCTTTCAAATATATTGACAGGATTAACTTTTTGTTTTTTCTCTAGTAGCCCATTAGCTCCTGCCCTCAAGCACTACCCGAATCTCATCATGTTTTTGTTTTCTCGTAAATTAAGAAAGTTCAATTTACAGGGAGTCACGGGTTTTCAGTTGATCTAGAGGTTTTATCAGATCCACATGTTCATTAACATAGCTTGGTTATGCAGGAACAACAAATGGTTATGCCTGGGCATCGCGAGTCCAACTTACAGAAAGAGTTGAACCGTTACATACCCACTGCCGCAGCTTTTGGCGGCATTTGCATTGGTGCACTGACAGTGTTGGCAGATTTCATGGGAGCTATCGGCTCAGGAACAGGAATACTACTTGCAGTTACAATAATTTATCAGTACTTTGAGACCTTTGAGAAGGAAAAGGCCAGCGAACTTGGCTTCTTTGGTTTCTAAATTAAGTGATGGATGGCGGAAGCAACGAGCTCCCCTGCAATTTTGGTGCGCGCGGAGAATGTATATAAGGTCCTTTTGACACCAAAAGTTCAAGTTAGAAGATATCAGGGTAGTTGGTTCAGAGTTAAAGAGTACTGACATGCATCACCTTGAAACTGAATTTTTGTTCTTTTATCCCACTCTCCCCCTTTACTGAGTCTCTCATGTAACCGTGGATTACCTCCTGGTCCTGTGAATCTTGGGATTTTTTTTTACTAGTTAAAAACTTGCCAATGACCATTGAAAGTAATGATCAGGGATTTGTGGACTTGATGAAAGCTTCATCAACGTTACTTTATGCTTGACAGCATCACAGTTTTTGTTTTTTTTTTTTTTGTTGATATTATTTTTCAAAATATTTTTTATTTGAAAATATATTAAAATAATATTTTTTATTTTTTAAAATTTAATTTGATATCAATGTATAAAATTTAATTTAAAATTAAAAAAGCTAAAAATTTTAATTTTTTTTATAAACAAATGGCTAAGTAAAACTCTAGTTGTGGTTCATTGTTACATGTGGATATGTTTTTATAACTGCCACGTATATGACCTGTTAGACATCTCCGTTAATGTTGTGCCTGCAATTTAGCCATCGGTTTAATGCTTGGCATTTCTTTTAGCAATGCTCTGGAGAAGCTGGTACTGATATCTGGTAAAAGGTGTTGTTGTTGCATAGGGGCTTTTAGGCTCCATGGTATCCTTAGTTAAAGCTTTTTAACTTTGAGAATGAAACTATGTTTTTTAAAAAACTTGAATTTTTTATTTAATTTTTTTTATATTCCTAAATTGTTTTGATTTATTATGTCAAAAATAGTTATTAAAAAATAATAATAAAAATATTATTTAGATTTATTTTCAGGTATAAAATTCTTTTAAAAAATAACCACTCTCATTCTACAAAACATTAAAAAAATAACTGAGATGATGATAAATGGATCGTGAGGGGGTGGATTAAATCAGAAATAATTGACTTGTGTTTGAATAACAAAAAGGAGGAAAATCCTTTATGACGATAGGGTCTGCAGTCTGAGGAAAATTCTTCAGTGTCATTTAAAACCCGAAGGCATGGGAAAGAGCACCGGCATCCTAAGCACGGCGGGCATATCACCGGAGGTATATGAACTATAAACATCCAGTTAAACTCTGGTGGATGCTTTTTTTTTTGCCCAAATGACTTCGAGGGTAATGAAGCAGGCAAATACTACTGCTGCGATAAAGTTAGCTGCAGATATATGAATCTAAGAACATTTCAAGTAGACCTATTTGGTCCAATTATTGAATCTTAGGCACGCGTCCTTAGTAACAAATTTCCTAAATCCATAGGATTCCATGCTTTTGATGGGACATTCGTGCGTCCAGAGCTGCAATCATAAGCTGGCAATTCATTCACTGTATCTTCAGCTAAAGTTTGTCTTATCAAATCAAACTCTTTTTATGCGCATGCGGTGACTGAAAACGGCCATGATGCCCCGAAAAGAAGGCACAAATTTGAAAATTAGCACATAAATTAAAAACAGTTAGGGAATTAACATGCAAGCAAAATATTTTAGGGAAATAACACAAGTTTGACAATATCATGTAGTGTTTTATAACTATAATATTTATTAAATATTGTTATTTATAAGTGCGTCGAGATATTTATATCTTTTGAAATAATAACATTTAATAAATATTATGATTTTGAAGCGTGATATAATTAAACGATGTTATTTCTAACTTAATTTGTTGATCGGTTCGTAATAGTCAGTAAAATTGATTGATTAGTTCTAAAAATAAAAAGAAAATTCTCAGCAAGATTTTTAATTGATATGTGTAGTAACGCAATGACTGCTAAAATAAAAATAACCTTTGAAAACTTCTAAATTTTTTTTTTTCAGTAACAAAAAAATAGATTGAAGTTTGGTTTTGCTAAACATGGCCTTTAGAGAGAGCAGGCATAAAGAACGAGATATACGTGGCAAGTAAATCAGCAAAAGTAAGTTAAAAAAATTCAAAACTTTTCATGTTAGTATATTCTCTGGTAATAATACCACCATTATTGCTGGCTACCTATTGCCCAACACATAGTCTTTACACCATGATGAAGCTTTCGTTGTGCATGATGTTTCAAAAATATCTCAAAAGAGGCATTATTAAGGAACTGTTCTTCATCGAAATTATTACAAAACTGCTATTCATAACTGATATTTATCAAAATAAAAAATAAAAAATAAAAAATCAAAGCATTGCTAAGTAACTTAAACTTTAGGGTTACTTTATATAGATGAAAAACATAGGATTTTTAATTAATATCTTTTTGGCTAGACTATCAACCCTTTTATATATAACCTAACTTTTACACTTTCATCCATCATGGATATGTTTGGCCTACTACTAAAGTTCAATAGGCTTGATATTTTTCTAATATTTTTCCACTTGGCCCATATTACACCACCTGAAAAATAACAGTATCTTTATAGAGTTTAAAATATCTAGTAAGTGAAAACACCCACATTTAAATCAAGAATATAACATATGAATCATAGCAGTCACACTGTATAATCAAGTAGTTCCTTTCACGTATTACAATATATTGCATCCTAAAAAAAATACACTTAATAAGCAAATAAACTTTATGAATAAACTTCCAATAACTCATTTGGGTCTAACTTTATATATCCCTATAGATATAGAAAACAATACTTTATGTGCACAAAACATCATTTTAGTCTCTAAGAATAACATAAAAATGTCTAGACATCAACTAAAAAAGAATAAAGTCAAACATCAATTGAGTTAGTTAGACCTATCTAATGCACATGATCTCTATATTGTTTTGCTAAAAATACTTTAGTCATGGGATCCACAATCATTAGCCTAGTGCTAATATGCTTAATGAGCACTTTATGTTCCTTTACTTTCTCTCTCACAATGAGATATTTTATGTCGATATGCTTGTTTTGACTTTCACTCTTATTATTCTTAGAGAAGAAAACTATAGTTGAATTATCACAATATATCGTTATTGGTCTTGATATGAAATTGATAACTTTAAGACCAGAAACGAAATTTCTTAATCAGATCACATGTGTTGTTGCTTCATAGCATGCAATGAATTTTTCTTCCATGGTAGATAAAACAATAATAGTTTGCTTAGTACTTCTTCAAGATACAACTCTTTTAGTAAGAAGAAAAATGTATCCTAAATTAAACTTTTCTATGTCTATACAACCAGCAAAATCCAAGTCTGAATAACCAATATCCTCAAGGTGATCAGTATGTCTGAAAGTCAACTTCTAATCCTTAGTTCTTTGTAGGTATTTAATGACTTTCTTAACAACTTTCCAATGGTCTATTCATGGATTACTTTAGAACCTTCCCAACATTCCTATTGTAAATGCCAAGTCAGGTCGTGAACATACTTATGCATCATCAAACTACCAGCTATAGATGCATATGAAATGTTACTTATTTGCTTTTTTTTCCAATGTATTTTATGGGCATTGATTCTAATTGAATCTATCCCATTTGATAATAGGTGTTACTGAAGGTGCACAATTTGATATCTTGAATCTTTCCAAAACCTTTTCAATATAGGCTTTTTGAGACAGTTCTAATGTTCTTTAAGATTTGTTTATGTGAATCTTTATGCCAATGACATATAAGGTTTCACCCAAATCCTTCATATCAAAGTTTTGAGAAAGAAATTTCTTTATTTCATGTAGCAAACCCAAGTCATTACTTGTGAGCAGAGTACCATCTACATATAGGACAAGAAAGATATATTTGCTCTTACTAACCTTAAGGTATATACATTGATCAACAATGTTATCAATAAAACCAAATGATACTATAACATTGTAAAATTTAATATACCACTTTTAGGAGGCTTGTTTTAATCCGTATATAGATTTCTTTAGCTTACAAAATAAGTAATTATTTATGTCATCACAAAAACCTTTAGGATGATTCATATATACCTCATCATCTAAATTTGCATTTTGAAATGTTATTTTTACATCCATCTAATGTAGCTCTAAATCAAAATAAACTATTAATATCATTATTATTCTAAATAAGTCATTCTTAGAAATTAGAGGTAAGATTTCATGGTAGTCTATGCCTTTCTTCTGAGTATAACTCTTAGCTAGAAGTTTAACTTTATATCATTTGATATTACCAGAAGCATCTCTTTTGGTTTTTTAAACTTATTTACAACCAACAAATTTAGATCCTTTTCGTAATTCTATGAGGTACCAAACTTGATTTTTAGATATAGACTATATTTTTTCCTTCATGACATTATACCACGTAGTAGAGTTTTCTCAATTCATGGCTTGTGAAAATTAATTTGGGTCATCTTTAGGTCCAACATCAAAGTTAGGCTCTTGAAGGTATACAATATAGTCATTAGAAATTTTTGGTCTCCTTGTTCTTAAAGTTCTCTTTAATTCAATCTCCTCATATGGGTTTACTTTGTCAAGAACTAGTTGCTCTTGAACTGGTTGCCTTTGAATTGGTTATTATTCAAAATTATTTAAATGATTTTCTTGAACAATAGCCAATTGTCTTTTATTTTTATGCAACTCAGTTAAAACCTATCCTAAAATTCTATCATCTTAGGAAAACCACTCCCACTGAAATTGAGATCCTCAAGAAATTTAGCATTTCTTGCCTTTACTATTCTTGTAGTATGAGAAGGATAATAAAACCTATATCCTTTAAAGTTTACTATATAACCAATAAAATAATCACTGGTAGTTGTTAGATCTAATTTTTTTAGTTGAAGATTATAAATCCTTACCTTAATAAGACAACCGCATACATGTGTATGATTTAAATTGGGCTTCCATCCATTTCATAATTCAAATGGTGTCTTAGACATAACTTTGAATGGAACCCTATTTAAAATATACATAGTTGTCTTTAATGTTTCACTCCACAAGGATAATGGTATATCAAAATTACTAATCATGCTCCTTATCATGTTTATAAGTGTACGGTTCCTTCTTTTAGCTACAACATTTTGTTATAGTGTGCCAGGCATTATAGATTGTGCAATAACACCCTCTTCTTCAAGGAACTTTACAAATAGACTTGACATTTATAATGTTTCTGTGTACCTACCTTAATACTCATCACCTTTATCTCACCTTTATCTGACCTTACAATCTTTATGGTCTTTTTCTTTTGTTTCTCTACCTCAACCTTATAGGTCGTAAAAGAATTAAGTGCTTCAGTCTTTTCAAATAAGAGATAAAGATATATAAATCTAAAACGGTCATCAATAAATGAGATAAAATATCTTTGACCATTCAAGTATGATGTATTAAATGGCCCATAAATATCAATATGTATGATTTCTAAAACTTCGAAGTCTCTCGTGGCACCTTTAGTGGTCTTATTAGTTTACTTTCCCTTTATACAATATATATAAGTACCAAAATTAGTAAAATCAAGAGTGTTTAAAACTCCATCATTCACTAATCTCTTAATTCTTTCAACGGTGACTTAATCTCCTATGCCATAATATAGAAGAATTCTCATTAATTACTCATTTTAAAACCAGAATCAACATGCATTGATAAATAGTTGAACTATAAAAATAAGGTTTAGATCAATTCTATATAAACCATCAATTAATATTTCACCACCAATAGAAACTATATTTTTTAAAATACTAAAATGTTTCCATCAAATAAAAATCCATGACCAACATTACAGAGTCTAAAAACTGAAATCAATAATCTAGAAAATAACAGAACATAAAAGATATTTTCCAAATCTAAAATAAGTCCAGATTTTAAAACTAATCTTAAAGTCCCCACAACTTCAACTTTAGAGCGCATCCAGTTTCTTGAATAAATGCCTCTTTCATTTCATTTCTACTTCCTTAGAATTAGAAAGCCCTGTATGACATTAACAATATGGATTGTAAAACTATAATAAATCCACCATTTATTACTTGGAGCCTTAATGAAAAAAAGATTCATGACATACTAAAGAGACGAGTTTACTTTTTTTTATAAGCCATTTTTTATACTTAAAGCAATCTTTCTTAACATGTCCTCATTTTTTATAGAAGAAACATTTGTTATTGTTGCCATGTTGCTTTATTGACATATTTCTATGTTTCTTCACTTTAAGGGCCATTTTACTATTCTTGACATTTCCATTAGCTTGAGAAACCAAATGAGTACTTTCAGGTTTCTTAAGTTTCGATCTCTCTTCTTCTTGAACATGCATGGTCAATAATTCAGTAATTGACTACTTTCCCTTACATGTGCTATAAGAAATCTTAGACATACCATATTTTGTAGGGAGAGAGTTCAAAATAAAATGAGCAGAAATTACTCAGAAAACTCAACCTCTAAGGACTTTAATTAAGCAATAGTGTCCCTTATTTCTATAATGTGCTCACGCACACCTTAAAAATAGTCAAATGACATAACTAAAAGCCTTTTCATTAAGGTGTTGAACAATGCCTTATCAAAATGAACAAATTATTCCTGTACAACCTTCATGAAATCTCTTGCCTTAGAGCATTAAAGGATAAAACCCCTATACTTTTGCTTTATGCGAGACTTTATGAGCATTAAATTTAAGCAATTATATCGCTCGCACTACTTATAATCAGTCTTTTACGAAGCATTGCTTGATTCCGCAAGGGTAGGTGGTTCATTCACATATAAGGTCAAATCCAAATCCACACACCCCTATGCAAAGTGGATTCTTTCCTTCCAATCAGCAAAATTATCACCACATAATATATGAATATTAGATGTATCAATAAAAATAGTAGAAAAAGCTGTAATAACCAAGAAAACACTTTACTGTTATAAAACATATACTTTATCTAAATTAACTACTACAAGTTAGTAGTAAATTTTAATATTCTTATGGGTAGAGGTTGCATCATGCATAAAACTTACTAATTATTTAATAACAAGACTAATAGATAAAAATACCAATAATGAAATTTATTCACACCTGAAGGTGTAGAATAAAATCCATCTTTAATGTCTATTTATTAACTTATTCTAATTAAATCATAAAAATAACAATTTTCTTATAGGGCCAAGTCATTACTTTTATAAAATAATTGTAATTAAGCTACGTACCTTATGAACATATTAATTTAATAAACCTTAATACAATAATCAAAATAACTTAAGATCTATGGCTATTCCTAAGTTAATTAACATCATAATTTCATCATAACATGCTTAATTATCAACTAAAAACTTTAAGTTGATATACCTTAATAATCATGTGAATCGTATCATGATTTGTCTTTAGTAATTTTATAAAAATAAATATATTAATAAATCCCAAAATATTTATTCATCCTTTATGAAAAATTGCAATCCAATTCATACATGCTTCTACTAATTGTATTACTTTAGTATAGTAACATAACACCAACAACTTCAGATTTATACATAACAATACACTTGTATCAAACAATAATAACAATTACTTTGGTGGCTTGATTTATTTTTTACAATCTCCCTTTTTTTATGCTTGTATATTTAGCTTTGCTGTGAGATTTTTTATTTTTATGTTGGTGTATATCTTTGTGTTTTCTATTTAATTTTATAAGGTCTATTAATTGGTCTTATTTTGGTTTTTTTTCCCTTGGTGTGGTTGCTTTCGAGTTTGTGGTATAGGGGGAGAATTTATGAAGGTATATTGTGATGCTTTAGGGTGTTAGGGGTAGGGGTTAGCTCATTTTGGATTCTTATTTTTGTTATAATAGTTATAATATACCTTGATAGACATTGAACTATGTTTTTTTTTTTTCCATCTTTCTAGTTTTTTAGTGTTCCAAATGTATTTCTAGTTAGTTATTTGATATAAGTGGGCTTGCAATAACGAATGATTTTGAGTAGTCAAGTATAGGTCTACCATAACTAGTTGAGGATTTGCCTTAGACAAATTACATGGATGACTTAACTAATATATTTATAGATCAATGGAACATGCTAGGTTTAAAAGAAGATCTGGTTGCACTAAACCAGAATAATGGTTCAAAAGGGACATAACTGTTGATTCAAATGTTAGATCACACTCAAATTATTACAGTATTTTCTGGAGGCTATTCTCCATAGAGTTATATAGAATCACTACTCCAACTGTCAGACCTTTAGATTTTGAAAATCTTGCCCTAAGCCTCTGGTTTTGGCAGTTTTTATGATTTTCCTTGTTATTTTTGGATTTCACGCTTCTTTTCCTTGTAATTTTGGATATTTATTTTATTTTCTAGTTGAGGTAAGGTTTCTGGTCTATTTAAGACTTTATAAAACTCCTGAAGAATTATTTATTCGAGGGAAAATAAAACCTGTGAACTTAGAGTTCACTTTTACAGTCCCTTTCACTCATTAAAATTCCTGTATCTTTTCTTTGTTTGTTGTTGTCTTTAACTTTTACTGTACCATTATTCATATAGCTTTTTTAGTTGTCTATTGTTTGGGGCTTGATTTCTATTGCATTTGGTTCTTTCTGGAAATGTTCAATGTTGTGGCAATATCCTTTTCATGCAAATAGGTCCTCTTCTCATTTCGCACTGATGATTACAACTTTTTTATTTCATTTTTTATATGTTGCTTAGCATTTATGTCCACTGTCTATTTACATTGAACATTTTTGTTGTTAGTGTGGTTGATTTGCATTAATGTTTTATGTGTTATTGCAATTGTTGTTTAAGATTTACTAACATTTAGTTATGTGCCTTTCATTTTTCATTCCTTCCTTTTTAATATTCTTTTTTTTTATACACCTATGTTTTTTTTTTCATAGTATGGATTTTCAGAATAAGTTTTCCTTTGCTATTTTTTCTACAATAGTAAGAAATATATATATTGTTTTTGTTGGTTTCAACACATTTGCAACCATGTTAGGCCTATGTTGATGACCCGATCAACATATGATCAAAAAGAGTTAAAGATTAGAAACATGCTTCGCCATCAAAGGATGGTGTAGAGCCCCCAGGAACAAGAAAAGGAATGTCAGCATCATTCGAGATAGAGGTAATTGCCTTTATACTCTTGAATAACTACATGATGTCTTTCCTTTACTATGAAAGTTCTATAATTGATTGAGTTCATCTGGTTCTATAATTTTTTGTTATGCTTTGTGTTATGTTGTGTTGTTTACTCTATGTGAATCAATGTGTTGGAATCTCTAGGTTCGAACAACATGTTGCAAAAACTAGTTTGGTTTGAGATGAAAGAAGCTGTGTAAAATGTTTTGGAACTAACATTGTGAAACGACCTAGAATAGTTTTTGTATACGTACACGGTCCTTGCAAATGTTATAGAATCAATTTAAGCCTATGTTCTTCGGTTTTTTTTCCTTCAAGTTTTCCAGCATTGATTTGATTTCAAATTTTTTTGTCTACATTGTCTCTTGTTGATTTAATATGTTATTTTTTCTTGATGTTTTAAGTTAGTTTTGATATTGCTATCTTCTACATGGTCATTTCCAATTCATGGTCAAAATAGAATTTCAGAACAGTTATGGGGTGTTGCTAATTTGTTTTAAAAAAGGGGCAATAGCTCCACTATTTCAAGAAGTAAAAAAAAAGGTTTTTACCTAGCATTGTCTACTGCCTAGTTACTATTTAGGTGTGACAAGTTCCTTTGCCCGCACTTCACCATTTGTCAAATCATTTCTTTTAATCATAAATAATATAAAAATATTGCTAACATGTTTTTTTTAACTAAAAAACAATCATGAACTCAAAATCTGATATATATCGGACAACATATTTTTAAAATATTGAGATAGTGTGTGTGTGTGTGTGTGTGTGTGTGTGTGTGTGTGTGTGTGTGTGTGTGTGTGTATTGAGACAATAATATATTGGATCAACCTATGCTAATCCTGGTTAACCTAAAAATCCATGATTTAAGTCATTAGATTGTGATAAATTCATAGAAAGAAAATCAAAACAAATTAGAAAGTTCAATTTCAATAAACCAAATGTTGAAGAGAAAAAGTAAAAAAATAAATAAAAAAAGATTTGAAAAAACGAATCCAATAAATATAGGTAAACATGTCAAATCAGCGACCCAAGTCATGAGAACGAGATTACTCAATAGAAAATGATAATAATAATAATAAGGCTAGTTCTTAATATCAAGGATGCAATTGAAAAATGAAACCAATATTTTTAAAAAGAGAAAAAACCGAGTCAACTCATCGAACCCACAATACAAGTCATGAGATCAGCATAACTACATGAAAAATAAACTGAAAAAGAGCTTGTTTTTAAGTTAAAGAGAAAAACAATTCTCAGCATAATATATAAAAAATAATTTTATTTGTGTATTTTCTCTTAAAAAATTCTTTGATTTTATTTAAATCAAGTTATAGAAAAGAAATGTCTGCATGGCTAAGCTGACACGCGCTTGCCCATTTTCTTATTTTTTTTATTGGGATGGATCGTCCACCTATCCAGCTTTTCTTTTGTTAGCGACGTGTCATTTGTACTAGCATACAACACATTGTCTCTGGTTCGATCGTTAACCATCTCAGGCGGCCAAAAACTTGAACCAACGACATTCTTGCCCAAAAAACCTATTTGAATCATTTTTTTACCTAAAAACAAATAACAAAAATCCAAGAAACCTACATAAACCCACATATGGGCTCGAATTAGCAACAAATCAGTTTATAAATAAAGAATAACCTAAATCCAATTGAGCCCAAATCTTCCATCTCAATCAAGATAAAGGTCACATGACAGATCATTAGAACTCCTGTCACTTAAAGAACCATGTTGAGATTAAAATCGACTACTTTTGTAGTCGGAATCAATGTCAACCAACATTTTCTTTCTCCTTGATAGGAATTCAGCAACACACTCTCTCTTCTCTCAAGCTTAGGGACTAAATAAATAAGAAAAATAAAGTTTTTAACAAAAATTAACTTTCAAAAACTAAAAGGAGTGAAAATGTTTTTGTTAAAAAATATGAGGGACTCAAATCAACTTTTCACACTAGTTTTTAAAAAGCCACTTATTTTCTTCACTTTTTTCACTTTAGTCCCTTTTGTTTAAATCTCATCATTCCATAAACATTTTAAACAATTGGCCACCAATGTCATAATTGAAGGATGGAATAAAAAAAAATTAATAATTAAAATGAAAAAAAAATCACTACTTCAATCCACAATTAAATATATAAAGAGCATAGTAAACATCATTATAGTGAAATGGCTACCACCTCTTAGTTTTTTTTTATTAATTATCTCCTTTTATTTTCTTTGTTCTTTGTGCTCCATTGCATTTTGAATATTTATGAACATAAACGTCTTTGTGTGTTATCCTTAAGGATATTAATTTCAATTTCTTTCTTATATGATACACTTTTTTTTCCATGACGGTATCAATTTTAGCTCTTTGTTTTGGTGTTCTTAGTAACCAATACTAGCATAATTGATTTGTTGCAGAATAAAAACTTTTCAAAGTGGTTTGATTTTTGACGAGGCTCTCGAGTACATATTGGAATTATAAAAAACTCAACAAAGATGTTTGTTGTTATGACTAAACTGATCCAACTGTTTTTTTTTCTTATCCAAAATATAAGAGCTTTGTTTTTTAACTATGTTTTTTTTTTGGTTAGAACTATATAGGTAAAAAGATGGATTTTTAAAAAAATGTGAAAATGTTAACGTCCCTGGAAACAAACTATTTTCGTCTTATAAATGTGTATGTGACGTTTGACCATGAAAAAAAAACGTTGTTAGACATTCAATGCTTATTTTCTTTTTATAAACATCGAAGTAGTTGTATTAGTTGATTCCATGCCCAAACCATATCTAAACTCGCTAACAAGCGTAAGTCGATGTAAAATAAACTTAACATGAAATAAAAAGTTTTGGATTTTAAAAAAATATATCAATTAAGAATTTTTTAAGATTAATTTTTTATTGATTCATAATTTATTTAAATCATGTTAATTATTGTGATGGACATCTTGGAAAACTATATGTAAAAAGGTTATAAAAAAATCGCTATCTAGTTGTATGGTAAATAGAAAACCCTAGTTAGTCTTCAGAAATTCTAAATAAAAAGTTGATTTTCTAATAGGAAAGATAACAATTATCTATACATTTTACTTCAAGTAAGCTGCGTCTTGTTTGTTTGTTTGTTTAATGATAAAGATACCTATTATACTTACATGCTAAGTGCTAGCCTAAGCTAGTATATATATGTTTGTTGTAAGAAACCACTAAAATCTATGGCAATGATTTGGGATTTTAAACTAGTAATAGGACATAATTCTCACTTTTATGATACAAACGTTGTACCCAAGAGAATGATAATCAATTTATAATCATTAGCCTTTTTAAGATTATATGGATGGGAATGGGTCTAAAGACCACTACTCACACTCAATAGATATATGTGGAATAACATCAATTCAGCCTAAATTTTCTCACCACATCAAATAAGGATATCACAACCGAAAATAAATTCACATATATCAACATGAGCATAGAAAATTAAAATCCACACTATTAAAGGATTATTTGTTTTGTCTATATTCTTTTATAAAAAAAATATCTCAAAGATATTTTAGACATAATAAAATAATGTATTAAGTAATTTCATTATCCACCAATCAATATCCTAGGACAACATCCAATAACATTTTATTTATTCCATGTAGGATTGATGAGCAATGAAACCATTAATACATAATAAATTGAAAGGAAGAATATCTTGAAAACATTTTGAATACAATAATGTAGTGTATAAGTGATTCATTACCCACCGATCAATATCGTAGGACAATGGCCAGTGACAATTCATTTATACTAGGTAGAACAAGTAAATTATTAAACTATTAATATGTAATGAAATTGCGAGAAAAGACATCTTGAAGATATTTTAAACACAATAATACAATATATAATAATCAATTTTATTACTAACCAATCAACACCCTAAGATAACACTAAGTTTCGATTCCTTTATCCTAGGTAGGTTTGTGAATAATAAAACCATTAAAATAGAAAAACATTGCAGGAAAAATATTTTGAAGACATTTTAAATATAATAATGTAATGTATTAAACAATTTCATTACCCACCAATCAACACTTTAAGACAACATCCATTAATGATTCATTTATCCTAGGTAGTTTTGTGAATATTAAGATCATTAATACACAATTAATACACAATAAACTTGTGTATTAAAGTCATTAACACACAATATAACAATTCAAAAACAAAATCAACCAACATAAAATTTCACATCGATGTCAAACAATTATGCCTCAAACAAACTTGTTGCAACTCATCCTCCCAACCCCATCATGGGATTTGATTCCAACCTTATTCCTCAAAAACTAAATCCATGGTGGCTTTATTCTTCTAGAGTTGCTACACAATAGTGTGGGCCCCAACACTTCAAATATTGCACAACAATATGCATAAAAATTAATAATACATTGAAAATTATTCAAAATTTCATTTTGTAATCCAAAATTAAACTTCGAGAGAAGCTAAGGTTGACAGAAGCTGTTAGAACTAGGTTGAAAAAATGATGACAATAAGGGTAGTGTTAGCACATAGATCCATGTGCCACCACTTATACTAAAGTATGAGATCATGCGCCGATGTTGTTAAGGCATGTCATATGGAAGGTCAAGAGTGCTACCCTTCCGTTTTCCTTTTTATACAACAATGTACTGCAATGTCACTTAAGGCGAGAGAGAGAGAGAGAGCGCCATGAGAAGTTTTGCCATTTTCTTCTCCCTCTATTGGTTATTGATCTTCTCTCTCTCTTCGTGGGTTTTGTTGCTATTAGATGTGTTTTAGAGAGCTATTGCGGCTGGGTTTTTCTTCCATTGGTGGATGTTATGGTGGTTGATAAGAAGAGGGTTATTGTCGGTGTTGTTGGCTTGGTTCTAGTTGAGAGAAGGAGATGGTTTTCGGGAAAAAAAAGAGAAGAGAATGATTGAGTTTGTGGTGAGTATAGTGGTCGAATTGGTTCCAATTTCCATGGAGGATGGAGGAGACTATGTTGGGTGAACATGGTGGTTGGTTGACGACAGGAAAAAACTTGGGCAACCCCTTTCTTCTCTCTCATGATGATCTATTTTAATTTCTTTCTTTCTTCTTCTTTACTTTTTTATCGAGTGTGTCTCTCTCTCAAATTCTTCTTCTTCCTCCTCCTCTTTCTCTCTTACCTTTTTTCTTTTTTCCCTAATTGTTTTCTCTTTTTAATTTTTCATCCCCATTTCCATGGTGTGAGCCATGCCTATTTATACCCCTCTTCATTTTGTGTTGCTTCTTATCTTCTCTTCTCTTCTACCATCTTCTACTCTCTTTTTATTTTGTTTTATTATCTATTTATTTTTATCATTATCCCTTTATCTCTTAGTTGCTTGGACAAGGAAAAATTTTATGTTTATTTTGATCCATCTTTCCTTCCATGATTATTGTCATACTCACTAATCTTTGTTTTTTATTATTATTTCTTTTTCTTTGATATTCTTTTATTATTTATTTATTTATTTTATTTTTAAATTTTTTGTTAACATGAATATGACAAGTAAAATAGTCAAAATTATGAAATGACCATAAATTGACCGAATTGCATCGAAAATACATGTTCTGGAATTTATTTTTATTTTTTTAAAATACATTCGAAAATGGAGGTAAAAAACAAGTTATGACATTTATGTTTCATGTTAAAGAACTTTTGTTGAAAAATAATTTTCAATAAAATTTTAACTCTAAAACCCCACTTTAAGTTTGGTATCAAATGTTCCCATCAACAATAATCTTAAAACATATTTCTAACATTATCACCTTCACTTTAATGCGTATTGTAGCTAAGACCTCACCATTTAATATTTATGATTAATCACTCAATATTATTTCTTTTTAAGTTTTTTTAATTAATAATATATTTTTATATTTCTAAAATTAAGGTTTTATAATAATTTTTTCTTCGTATTCTTTTGTTAGATAAATAGTTTTTATAAACAATAAATATTAAACATAAAACAGTCTTTAGTTTCTAAAAATCAAAAATCAAAAACAAAAAATGATCACAAGCAGAATCTTAATTTTTATATAACAAAAAACTGAAGTTGCAAGTTCCTTGAAGTCATCTTTTATGATCTAACCTAGCATGCATGCATATATATATATATATATATATATATATATATATATGAGAGGTTGAATGAAATGAATTTCGGGCTAAGGCCACACTTCCCAAGCAACCTTCTTATCGACCAACAGCCGCGACATTTTTTTTGATTTTTTGAGCTTTTGTGACTTTTGAAGTAGAATATTTTGGTAATGGATGCAAGTTATAGACGACCATTTCATAAATAAAAGTAAAACAAGGGAGGGAGGGGGGCTTAGTTCTTCACATAAATAAAATATAGATAGTTGAGGCGTCTTAATCTTACACACACACACAAGTCTTTGCTATGACTAATCTTAACAAGCAAGTTATATTGTAAGTCTGGAAATGCCTTTCGTGTCTCGTAAATCCTCCGAGTCACAACAACGACAGCTTTCTTGTCATTCGTTGCGTTGGTCTATAGATCTAATTAGCGTCAACGCTTTCACTTCTCATTTTCAGTTTTACTCGTCGGCTTTGCTATTACTTCATCATAGCAGTTGGAGGAGCCGATGATCCATCCTCTAACCTTTTCACCTCTCAAAAAAAAAAAAAAAAAAAACAATTTCTCTCGTTTAGTTTCTGATCTGATACATGCTTTGCTTCTTTATTGTGAAATTTAACACATTGTAATTTGTAGGTAAGATGAGTTTTATCCTTACCAAGTATTTTACTTTTGAAAACCATTTGTTGTAAACAAGAATGTTTAGGTTTTCTTTCCATGGCTTTAAATTATCACCACTTGGACCAAATTTAATTTCTTTTTTTTATAACTAAATTACATAAATAAAAGCACCTATTAAAAGAATTTAAGTCATATGAAAAAATACTGTAACTCCAATCACTATGCTCCCTCTCACATTTTAATATGGATTGAAGTAGTGATTTTTTTTTTTTTGATATTTGAACTTTTTTCCTTTGAATCATTTCATTACTAAATTATTGCTTCTAAATTGTTAACAAAGAGCAAGATTAAAAGAAAGAGAACCAAAATGAAAAAAACAGGGAAAATAGATGGTTGTTTCAAAATTGGTACAAAAAATAAAGCTTGGTCCTTATACATTCCAAATGATCAACTTTCAGTCCCTTTTGCTTTCAAAAAAAATTATTTTAGTCAAAAACTTCATTTTCTACTCCCTAGTTTAAGAGAAAAGAGCAAACATCGCTAAATCTAATGGTATAGAGAGAAAATATTAGTTGACGTTAATTTCGACCATGAAAAAAAGTTGATTTTGGTGTCAATAGGTTCCATTCGATGAGAGAAATTCCATTAAGATATTTATTGGCCTTACCATCACCTGAGAGGGTAGATTTAAGCTCAATTTGTTTTTTAATTTGAGTTTATTTTGATTTTTCACTACTAAAAAATTGATAAATAGCAACGAAAATACCAAAGAAAAATATTTTGTTGGTACTTTCTGACATAAATAACGACAAAAAAATTCTATTGATAATTGATGATGGAAATTACCACATAATTGTTTTTGTTGGTAATTTCCAACATAATAGAGAAAATAATAAAAATTTCATTGGCAATTCTATCAAAAATATTACATGTTAGTATTTTCCCAAAAGAAACGTCGACAAACATTCCATAAGAAAAATTAAATTAAGTAAAACTCGATAGCTCCTCCCTCCTCATTTTCTTCTACTTCTACCTGCCTAAAAAAATAGTAGCCCCATCCCCCATTTCCTCACAAATCTAGCCACCATCCTCATAAATCTAACCACCCCAAACCGCTAGCAAATTTATCAATAGTATCAGCATCCCTCTCTCGGTTCAATTTCTTGTGAGGTTTTGCTACACCAAGTAAGCAAATCTATTTTTTTTTTTTGTAACCCATTTATGTTTTATGATAATTTATTGAATTTTTTTGTATTATTTGTAGTTTGGTTGTTGTATATTTAAGTGTTTTATGACTTTTTTCAAAGAAAATTTTGTTGTATAAATGTATGATTTGTATGTTAGGGTTTTTTTAGGATTTGGAGGAAATTGATTTTATTTGTCATTTTATGAGTTTGAGTTCGATTTTATAATTTAGGTATGTTATAATTGAAAAAATAACAGGTTATTTTATGAATACAAATTATATTTTGTTAATTTTATTGTTAAGTTGACAATTTGTGGAAATCTAGAGAAATTGATATTTTATGAAATTGATAATAATTAAAATGTATTAATTTAGATTGAATAAGTTTCAATTGAAAAAACGATGGATAATTAGTTGGTTACTTATTATTTATTATTAATTTTATTGTTTAGTTCACATATGATGCAAAATTGAATTTGTGTAAAAACTGTTAATTAGTTATTGAATTGTGAATTCATTTTTTTTTAAAGAAAATTGAATTTTGAATTGATAGTTATATTATTAAAAACAAATATCTTTATCAATATTCTATATAGGTTTTATAAGTAATGAATTATCATTCTTGGATGTCTCGAGATTCTTTCAAAGAGTTGTATAGGGAAGATTATTGTAAAGAGGTTGAGGTTTTTATTAATTTATACTTTCTAATCTGAAGAATATTAGTGGAGGTGAAATTAGATGTCCATGTGCGAAGTGTAAGAATAAAAAGTTCCACCATAAAGATGTTGCGACAATGCATCTACTTAAAAAAAAAAAATTCATCAAGAAATACTTAAGTTTGTTTGCTCACAAAAAAACCTTATGTTTATTATAAAACCATGTTAAAAATGATAGTTAGCTCAACTTCTAGTTCTAGCAACATAGAAGAGTTTGCGGATGATAATAGTCATCCTTAAAGGAGTATGGTGATGGATACAATGAGAATGAATCAAGATTATTCGGGTGAAGGTTCACGTAACATCCATTTAGATGAAGAACCAAATATAAATGCAACTAGGTTTTTTTTTTAGGTTTAGAAAGATTCTCATGAACCATTATGGAATGGGTATACAACTCACTGTAAATTGTCGGCCATTGCATAAGTGTTTACTATCAAGTTAGATTATGGTTTAAATGAGACCATTTACAATAGGATCCTGGATTGGGTGAAAAACATGTTACTTGAAGGCAAGAGCTAAAAGATAATTTTTATGTTACAAAATCCATGATGAACCCTTTTGGCTTAAGATAATAGAAAATCAATACGTGTCTAAACTTTTGCATGTTATACAATGGTGATTTGTAAATTTCACTGAGAGCAAAACCTACTAGCATGCTAAGTATAAACCAAATAGTGATAGAGGAAGGACACTTATATACAAGAAATTAAGATACTTCTCAATCATTCCTAAGCTATAAATGTTATTTATGTCTCCAAAGACTGTTGAACATATGATATGATATCATTCACATGATGAGGTAGAAGGAGTCATGGTTCATCCTTCCAACGGTGAAGCTTAGAAGTAGTTTAATAGGGAGCATCCTTAATTTTTAAAGGAACCACGGAATATATATCTTGCCTTGTGTACAAATGGATTTAATCCATTTATATCCTTTGCTGCACTTTATTCTTATTGGCCAATTTTTGACCAATTAATGATATCAAATGGAGGTGGTGTAGAAGGCATGACAATTTCACATAGGTTGTGAAAATCTAGAGGAGGTGGAATTGGAATGCAAATCAAGAGGTTGGTTGGCTATAGAAGATGATGGGATTGGTAGTAAGCTTTGGAGATAATATAGGGAGCTGATTTTTAGGAGATTGTATTTGAGTTTGTTCGGGAGATGGTCTCACACTAGGATGTGTAGAATTGGACTCTATAGATAAAACATTAGGCAATAAAGTACTGGATACAACTAAATCAGATAAGGTGTAGAAGTTACCAGCAAATGAAGTACTACCTAGAGCTTGCGAGAATGGATCATTATCCCTCGCTGAAATGTGCTATCATAAAAAGAACATGACATGAAATATACACTTTTTTATTTTGCAAGTCTAGGCAACAATAACTATTTTAGTTATTGGAATAACCAAGAAAAATACATTGTTTACTTTTAAAGGCTAACTTATATGGCTAATATGGTATAAGAAAAGGATAGCAAAATCAACCAAAATTTTGTAATGCAGAATAATTTGGAGGTTTAACATGTAGTATTTTAAATGTACAATAATTTTAAAGAACTTTGGTTAGTAATCTATTAATGAGGTATCTTGTCGTAAGAAAGGCATCTACCCAGTAGCATTGTTTAAAATGAGATTGTGCTAATATAGTTAATCTAGTTCTTGAATATGATGATGTTTACGTTCAAGAACATTTTTTTATTGTGAAGTGTGGGGACAAGTTAAACAATGATATATCCAAGATTTTAAAAGATATTCATTGAGTTGTTTTGATAAAAAAAATCCCCCTCTATTATCAGTTTAAAATTGTTTAATGGAGCATGAAAACATATTTTCAGCATGAGCTTTAAACTTTAGAAAAGTAGGAAAGACATTTGATTTATTATGCAATGGATACAACTTTAAAAATCATGAGAAATCATCAACAAATAGAACATAATATCGATAACCACTAACATAAACAAAAGGTGAAATCCATAGGTCAAAGTGTGTTAAAATCAAAGGATTTGTAGACTATCTAGTGGAGTTACTAAAAGGCAATTTTTTACTATTGCCAAGAGGATAATAGGAATAAAAAAAAGGGTTTATTTTCATATGATATTGGAGAAGTGGAATGTGAACATGGAAGACACTAAAAAACAACTTAGAAAGGGTGCCCAAATTGACTATGCCATTGCGCATTAGATGTTTTTCCACCAATAGTTACTGCAAGACATGCAATTTGTGAGAAAGACTAGGTACGTGTTGAAGCAATATTTGATCTGCCCTTGAAGTAGTATTTAATTTGTTTGATTCTACTTCATAGTAAAAATCAAAATCGGTTAATATAAAGTAACAACTATTATCTAAATAAAATTTATTGATAGAGAGTAAGTTTGTAGAAGCATGAGGACAATAGAGAATATTGGACAGGTGAAAGTTAGATTGGTCAATTTACAAAGATGTAGATCTAGTACTTTTAATAAGAAAACTTATGTCATTCCCCACAGTGATAGTTTCTCCTCTATTATAAGACAGTGAATGAGTGAGATTTTAAGTATATGATGTAATGTGGGCATTGACACCACTATCTACATACCACATTTAATGTTCAAACTATGCATTAGATTCAGCCACCATTGCTGCAAAAACTGTTGGTGAATGATGACCCTAATAAGAAAAGTCATATTTATGATAGCAGTCTATGGCAGTATAACCTACTCTATCATAAATTTGATAGGCAAGTCGAGTACCAATGGAGTGTTGAAGTGAAGTTGGTTGCATGGATGTAAAATTAGTAGAAAAATTGGGAATGGACATATATTTTAGAGAATGAGTAGATGGTTGAGCAACAGTAGGAGCTGGAATTCTTTTCTTGTGTCTAAAGGAAGACTTTTTATAAGCAGAAAATGCAAAGTGGTATTAGAGACCATTGTGCTATGCTAACTGTCAAAGAAAGATTCATGACTTAATAACTTAACATTAAAATATTCAATAGTAAAGTCTTTATCTCTAGAAGAAAAATTATAAAATTTAATAAAAGGATTAAACTCCTAATCATACCACCATGAAAACAAGATATTAAATCTTGATCATGAATAGATTTCCCTGCAGCAGCTAGTTGATCAACAATGGCTTTTGCACTTTCTAAATAAGTAGAACAAGTACGATACCTTTGAGTAATGGTTTGCAATTGATGCTTTCTGTGAGCAATGCGAGAACAAGACTAGCTGGAAACCATGTTTTAAGAGTAATCCATATTTGTTTAGAAGTGTTTAAACCATACATAAAAGCCACAAGATTTGGACTGATAGATAATTCCCAACAAAGCTTGATATTTCTTATACTAGTTTGTATAAAAAGAATTGGGAGAATTATCAGGGTTAAATCTCTTTGGAATTGGTTCAAATCCTTCCACAAATTTTAAGAGATCATTGCTATTAAGGAATGACAAAAAATGTGATTGCCATCCTAAGTAATTTGGGCCATTAAATTTAAAAGATGTCGGTATGGAGAAATGATTCATAGAGTTATAAGAAAGATTGAGTAGACGGGGCTGACAACATCATTAAACAAATATGAAGATGACATGATGTTGAAGTGAGTCTAAAAGAAAATTGTAGTGTTAACTTTGAGAGGCTCATACCATGAAAGAGTAAAAGAAGAAAAAGATTTTGCCAACATAACTAGTTCTATTGAAATTAACATAATAAATAGATACAATGTAACAAGATAATAGGATTACAAGGAGTGAAACACTTGAAAGTTAGCATAATGGATTTACATAATTGAAAATGGATTTACACAATTAAAACTAATATATTATTGAGTATTTATAGAAGAATAAATAGCTTGTTTTGTAATAAAGTGCAAGTCAAGAAATAAAAATAGAGTTTCAAAATTTATAGTGTCTCATGTTAGAAAAATTATGAAAGAAAATGTCCTTATGAAAGAAAATAATTAAATTAAAAAAGTTTTAAAATTGAAAAGAATATTAAAAATAGAAACTCAAGGCAAAATTGCTTGAAATTAAATAATGAAACTAATATTATCCATGTACATTTTGGTCAAACCTTTACAATTTTTTATGGTTCTCTTAATTTTATAATATCTCAAGTAATTATTGTAATTTATTCATTTTGGAAAGCCATTTTATTTGATTTTAAAAAATTTGACAATTTGTTGTTTTTTATTTTTCTTAAAATAAAAACAAGTTTTTTTTGTTTTAAAATGTTTAAGAATAAAAATATAAAACAAAAATGATATAAAACTATAGTTAAGTATATAATATCCTATTGATTCACTATGTCAATTGTTAGTTTAATATGCCTTATAGTCAATCGGTTGGTTATACGTGATATTATTATATTCATATAAATACATATTTATTATTAATAAAGGCTTAATTTATCTTTAATATTTATATAATATTATATTAATGAATCTAATATTTGATTTATGAATCTAGAGTAAAGATAAACTTCATAGAACAAAAATGTTTTGCAAATGAAATTATAAAGTTGTTATAATTATGAAATTTCTATAATATCAAAGCACTGTTTCTAAAATATTCATGGTCGATACTCTCTTAAATACTGAACATTTAATAGAATTGTAGAGACCGATACATATTATATTCTTTCTTTTATGAAAGGAAACAACTATTCTTATAAGCTGATGTATAAATGATACCTAGAACTAATATATAGGTGCTTGTCATAAGATATGTACACTGAACTGACCAGCATGTGAATTTTATATGGAGAGATCATATATGTCTATGAAAAGGCTTACGTGACGGTTGCGTGAGTGATCTTTAGATTTGATATCACTAAGTTATGTTATATAAAGAATGTTATGTTTTAATCCTGTTATATGTTATCTTAATCGAGGTAATGAAAGGGTAAACATTGGATATAAAATGAACTATATGAAGGTACTTGAGTGATCAAGAGAGGATTCATCACCCTAGATGAATTAGGGAAAATGTTTCATCTATTCTCAAATAGTATTGACTCAGAAATTCTTAGCCAATGTGGAATGAGATTTGAAAAGAGTTTCAAATCTTATTCAAACGATTAATAACTATTATGTAGAGAACAAACATGATTTAACATGGCAGACATACTCTATGATTTAATGTTAAATTAGAACATTATTGATGAAATGATATTAATTACACTAAGAAACCGGACACTGAAAGGTTAAGTCAAACCACTAATGACTTATTTAATATTTGGGGGAGCATGACACATTGCTAGACTATACACCTGATCTTCAAATATAAACTAATCAATTGTTGAATAGATAATAAATCAAATTGTTTAATTTATTTAATTATAATTATAATTTATATTTGAGCCAACATATTAGGAACCTAATGGGTCACACGCATTAAAAACCATTAGTTAGAAATTAATCTAGGATGATTTAATTATATATGACTGATTAAAATATATTTTAGAAAGTAAGGACTATAATATATTTAATACATGGATTATATTTCTAGATCTAAAAAAATCAAGTAAGGACTTGGTTGAGTTAATTTCTAAAATTGTCCTGAATTACTATATGGATATTATTCAAAGGGCAAATTGATATTTTCCCAATTTATAAGGTGTTTTTTTTTTTTTTATGTTTCTCTATAAATAGTAAGCTATGCCTTTTATTTTTGAGTTGTTGTATGTTAGATGAAAAAACTATGTAAATCACATAATAGAGAGCTAACACTCTAGGCATACTAATCCATTTCTCCTAAATAGGGATTCAAAAGATTTTTCACTGGTGGTTTGTGTGGATTACCGTTGGAATTAGACAATTGGACGTCTTGTAGTTTACAATAACCTAGCCTTTAAAAAATTATTCAAAGATAAAGAATATCAAATCTTCAGGTAATAAATATTTAAATAACTTTAGATCTGTCTAACGGGATACTAGGGACTCTTAAATAATATTTTTTATTGTTTCCACTAGATGTATGATATTCAAGAACCCAACATCAATTATCAGAATTTGTTGATTTTATAAGAAGTTTCATTTCAATGTGTTTTTTTTTAATATATAAAAGGAGAGATATGCTCTAGAAATTAAAGCATACAAAATCATAAAGTAACAACTCCACAAATATCACCTACCAAAACTTCGAAAGGTGCCTCAAAATATCAATAGATAGAGGATACGCATGAGCAGCGAGTCCATTTGTACTTCTGTTAACTTTTTGATGAGCATGAGATATCTGAAACCAGTCATGGCGCTGAAGCTTTATGCTTAATTTTGTGTGAACTTCTGTTTTTTTTTTTTAGTACGCAACTTATACGTGTACAAATCAAACTTAAGCACCATCTTAATCAAACTATACAACTATGCATACTCAACTATGCTCGTGAAGCTCACAAATCGGACCATCAGTATGGATAGACCATGTTACAAGCTTGGAACACAAATGTAGCCAGAAAATACCTTATATAATCATACTACGAACTACTAAAACGAAAATTTTTTTTTTAAAAAAGGAAAATACGAAAATAATTAAAGGAGGCTATCAATATTAAGAAAAGTCCCTGCTAAGTTGTATCATCCCGTGAGAATGACGACAGAAAAAGAACTTGTCTTGAGAGGAAAATGAATAGCTTGTCTATAGTAGCATCGCCCGAAAAGAATTACACGACTCCCTTGCAATTTACGTTGTAGACTCGCTCTCCAATTAAATAGTAGACATGGTCATTAATTAAAGCTCATTAAACACGAAAGCTATTTATTATAATTTACCATACTATCAGTACTATAGATGCAGGAAGGGTTTTTTTATCAGGAAAAAAGCTTAAATGTTCTGTGGTAGCTAGCTTAGATGGAACCTAGGTTATTTGTCGATTCTCCTTGTGGCTTGGACCAGAATTATTTTAAATTGTACAAAAATAATACTTAGATTATATAAATTATTTTAATATTATTATTAAACTTAATATATTGATTCAAACTTGAAAATTCTTAAACCAACTATTTACTTAGTTTATATTTTAAATTAAATCTTGTGGAAGTTACTCCGACGTGACATTGTTAGTTTGACATGTTCAAAGAAAAATAAATTCAAGAAAACAAAAAAAAGAAAGATATTGGTTAACCTTAGTCAACTAGTCAAACTTGTTATCCGGGTTATAAACTTCACTAGATTAAATTAATTTTTTTTATTATATGATAAAAAAATACAAAAAATAATTTACTATTAACTCAATACTGAAGGTTAAAATTCAATAAAAACCCCATCATAAAAGATGAAATTAAAAAAATAAAATGTTATAAAATAATAATAAAAATATTAATCTAGTTTTGTATTCATATAAAGAGTTAAACTAACTCCATATCATCCAGTTGTTTTGTTAATAAGGTTTCTTACCTTTAGGTTAATTTGGAAATAGTTTTAAGCCACCTGTTAAAATTCCTTGCATATGTAAGAAGAGAGTTTTTATGCTTTAATAAGCTAAAACCCCTTGGAAAAACAGGGTTATTGTTATCTGGAATAATATAATGATGGTTTTTTTTTTCAATTTCAGTATTTAATATTTTATTGATTGAGAATTGGGTTTTGTAATTTTTCAAAATAAGATGTTTTCGATCTAATGACTTGGGTCGCTAGTTTGAAAAGTTAACGCGGGTTAACATCAACTTTTTTATGTTTTTTATGTATCTTCTTTTCATCTTTCATAACTCGACACTGATTTTTTTTTAAAAAAAAGGCCTTAAGATTTTCTTTTTTATATATATATATATATTAGATTATCTTGATCTCATGACTTGAGTCGCAGGTTTGCAGGGTTAACCCTAGTTGACTTGACCCCTATCACCCGCGTTATAGGATTTTCATGCTAACTTTAGTTAAATCAGGTTATTTTTTTGTCCTTTTGCACCTAATTTTTCCTTTCATATTAATTGGCTGGGAATTGAGTTATATTTTTGTTTTTTTAAGAAAAAAAAGTATTTTTTTTCCAAGTTGTTGTAATCACAATTTTTTTTTTAATTTGTTCATTTGTTGTCATTGTCTTTTTTCTCTCTTTATAATCTAGTTAAAATAAAACTAATTTATTTAATTTAGTAAGTCTATGACTCGAGTTGCAAATTTTTTATATTATTTTAAAATACATTCACGGAATATAAATATTAATTTTTATATAAAAAATAAAATCCAACTCTACGATATAGCACGGGTGATAGCTATTCCTATTCTAATAATACTAATACATTCAAGCAAAATCAAGGGTTTTAAACAATAGGATCCCACCTCAGACCATATGCATTACTCATGAATCATGGCAGTACATTTTTTACTTGTCTACCTTCTATATTCATAAAGAAACTCCCATGAGACACCCTTTTTAGGAATGACAAGTTATGAATATTAAAAAAAAAAAAAAAAAAAAAAAACAAGAAGAACGACATAGAGAGATTTCTTCTTCATTCATAATTGGCATGGGAGTCATTTTCACATCATTAAATTTATGTTGCTTTCTTAGTTCTTGACCTATATGGGATGAGAAATCATGCTATACACATCATGATCCAAACAATACTCTAGAGGGATTGATTTGTCTTTTGGATGTATTATGTAGTTGTTAGAATTAAATTCTTGGGCCCTGGTCAAAATGAAAGCTCTAGCTACTTTTTTTTTTCTTCTCAGGCGACCACAGCCACATTCCACGCGTGATTCCTGGTCATTGCTAAATCATGGTGGGTATCTTGCGGGGTCTTGTTTCGTTATCAATGTTTAATATATACTTTCAAAGTTCTTAAGTCTTAGACCGACCATGCTACGTGGCAACATATATGTGTAGACTTGCTACCGGCCCTGAGTAACATGTTTCTTCTAATTTTATTCTGCCCCATAAAAAAAACTGATATTTTTCATTTTTATATTATTTGATGGAACCCACGTCATTTTTATCATAAGAAACAAGTTTTGGAACCCAATTGGCAGAGATGTTATGTCATGTTACGGCACCGGATTAAAAATTTACAATTTCTCTGGTACAAGTTTTGTTTTTTAATTTAAAAAGGAATTGTTATTGTCAGGGTGATTTTGAAATTGTTTGAAGATTTTAGGATTGTTGTTGAGAAGTTGAAACGATAAGAATGGAAATGAAATACATCTTAAATTTGTAGTGATTGAGACGCAATTTTTTGGGATGGACATGTTGTGTTGTGTTGTATTTTGCTCCATCAAATGAAGTCATGAGGAGACTTGCTTGACTATTGCTAAGGTTATAAACTTATATAAAACTTTTCATATATTAATCGCTATTCATAATTTTATTTCAAACATTGTATATGAAAATATATAACATGGAGTTTTTTTATGCATATATAGTACATAAATAAAGAGATCCTCCATAATATCTATATTAGAAGTTTTTCTATACCTCTATAATATATACTCTTCGATGATTAAGTCAGTACAAAAACAAGGTTTTTGGAATCAAGAAAAGATTTATGTGCATGTGTTTGCAAAGAATGTATAAGAAAATAGATGGTTAGAGGTTGAAGAAGAAGAGAATATGAATTGAGAGATTAAAACCCTTTCACCTGATGGCTCATGAGCATTATATAATCATGAGTCATGCCAACTTGCATAAAAACAATGGTATAGAAGGGAAAAAATTATGGTATCAATCATAAAAGGCTATATTTGGAATAATAGCCTGTAATGATTAATGGTTAACTATTCAGTAAAAAAAATATGATGTTATAGGTGTCAACCATTTGGTATAGGCATACCTTAATGCTGAGTAAAATTATACATGAGATAGGTAGGGTTTCTTTTTATGTTGCCTAAGGGATATTCCTTTGAGCCCCACTAGATGTCATTTGTATAGGTTTATGCTATTCAGTTAGGTTGGATGAGTTGTCCTAGTTACACGAGCCCCTTATCTTTTGTGGTGCTAATATAAAGTTGAGTAGGTTTCTTTATTAGGTGTATTTGTATCCCTAAATATATTGGTTATCCCTCTAAGTCTTAATGACATTATGGCATGAAGATGAAGCCCTTGCCTAACCTCCATGACATTAATGTTACATGTTCAAGTTTCATTAAAGGTGGTGAAGTGTGTTGAAAAGGCTTGTAACTCTACCTGAATGACATGTATCCCATCTTATTTGAGTAAGAAGTCATCTCATTAATTACAGTTTTTTAAAGGTATAATTATGATGAAATTTCTTGGGAAACAAGTCTACATAAGGGAAAAGTGACTGGGAGACCAGGGGTTAATATGTGAGTGCATGTGAGGATATTAACAACTCTAAACTTTAAAAAAATTAGAAATTAGTCATAAATGATGCCATGTCATAAATGAAACAAGGAACTATCTAACCAAAATTGGATGAGGCAATAACAATTGAATACTTGGTTGGTTAAGTTAGCTGGTCTGCTAATATAGTTGAATACTTGGAAAGGCTTATATAAGGCCTTTATTCTTTCATTCTTACTCTTCTCACCACTTTTCTCTTCAGTTTTAGGCAATTTTGTTTTTAGAAATCCATTTACTGCCACCATCTTTTCGACCATTTTTTAACTTTATATCAATATTTAGGCACTTTTAAAGAGGTCTTAAAAGGCTCTATTTATTGTTCTGATTGTATTTGGGTTGTTGTCATCGCCTTTTAAGAGTTTCAAAAAAAACTTTAGGTTACTCTATTATTTTTTGATAAACGGTGTTTATTCTTAGTCATGTAATTTCCAAAACCATTTTCTTTTATTTTCTAAGTATGATAAATTATCAAGTAGTTTATGGATTGGGGAATACTCTAGGTAGGAGAGGCTCAACTCCCCATATTAGGCCAGGGAACCCTAAAACGGTGTTGGGTATCTTGAAAGGTTATCAGAAGGAAAAGAATTTAACTAGACAACCCTTATAAGATCATTATTTTTCTTAGTAAGATTGATTCTCTTAGTAGAGTTTTAGGCTTGAGCTACTTAATTAAAGTACCATTCGAGGGGAAAACGGATTACTTACTAGCTTGATGGTGCTTAAATAGGAGAAGTGCAAACAACTTCCTCGTATTTATGTTTGTATATGTGTATAATTTTACTTTCTCTGATTTTATAAGTATGATAAATTATTAAGTAGCTTATCGATTAGGGAACACCCTGGGTAAGAGAGGCACAACCCCCTATATTGGTCTAGGGAACCTTAAGATGGTGCTTAGGTATCTTAAGAGGTTAAGACTCTAACTAAACAACCCTTATATGATCATTGTTTCTCTTAGTAAGATTGATTCTTTTAGGCTTGAACTACGTAATTAAAGTACCATTTGCGGGGAAAATAATTAGTTGCTAGCTTAATGGTGTTTATAAAGGAGAAGTGTAAATAATTTATAGTTTTCATATCGGTATAATTTTCCTTTAGTTGAATTCATAAAAAAGGTCATTAGACCTTTATAGTTGTGCAACAACAAGTTGTACTCCAATGACTAGGCCATATTTGTAGCATTTAAAAACTTTTATAAGATGTACATGGATGTTCCTATCTTGACATTACTCAAGGCATGTTATAGGATGATTGGCTATATAGGGCAAACAAAGGATGTTTTGGTTCTATTCATTTCTTGTCCAAGTTAAAAGTGTAAGTGAATATTTCATATAGCTATTTGGTTGATTTCACATGATATTGACTTCATTCATATAAAAACATATGTATTATAAATAAAAGCTTTATTTATTTTTAATATTATTTGGTGTTTAATTATTGAATCTAATATTTGATTAATGAATCCAGAGTAAAGATATAGTCATCAAGATAAAAATATTTGTAAAGAAAATTATAAAATTGTTATAATTATAAGATTCTAATTACATCATAATATTTTTTCTAAATATTTTTGGTACATATTATGTTCTTTTCTATATGAAAGGAAGCAATTGTTCTCAGAAATTGAGGTATGAAGGATATTTGAAACTAATATGTAAGTGCTTATCACATCACATATACAATAAACTGACCCGCATATGTATTCTATATGGAGAGATTATATATGTTTATGGAAAGACTCACATGACAATTGTGTAAATGACCCTTAAACTTGAGATCATCAAGTTATCTTATATAGACAATGTTATGTTTTGGTCCTCACTTCATGTTGTCCTAATCAAAGGTAACAACATATGCATATTTATACATACTTTGAAAGCATACAATATCAATTTATCCTTTTTTTTTCTTAAGTTTATCATACAATCCACATGGTGTTCTTAACTTAAGTACATACGTAATAAGGTTTTTACCTAACAAAATTAGTTTATATCAAAGTCTAACTAATACAGAAAAAATAAATAAACTAGGAGCACGGTATGATGGTCGTGGTGTTGGATGAGATGCACCTGTAAAAACATATAAAGAAATATAATACATGATAAGCATATTTGTATCTGTTAATCAAACTAGCTTTCTGAACAAACACAAATTCATTTATCTTTGTGTATACATATCTAATATCACAATCTTTAACAGCTTTGTAACAATCTCAAATATTAGCGACCTTTTTACGGGTACATTCAACTATACTATCTTTATAATTGGTTTCATTCTTTTCATTAAAAGATATGTCTTTTACCATTCCTCATACATGATGTGCCACCAAACTTTTTATCCTTTCTACTTTAGTATTTTTCAAAGAAGCTTTTAAAATCTTGTCCTACCGCACTAGTCTCACTATTATTTATAACAACCATAATTCTTTTATATTACAAACATATTTGTATACTTAACATTCTTAATTCTAAAGATTTTACTTAAATTTGAAATTGTAACATTTATTTGTAACTTCTGTCTCATGATTTAGAGCATCTACTATTACTTTCTTTTATTTTTTTGTGATAATAGTTAAGCATGCATTATCATCACCAATCAATTCCATCCAACTCCATTTATGCATAAACAATTCCTTTTATGTTATCCAATACTTAAATATTTATTTCATTGACCCACTTTAGTAATTATGGCTTATGCTTTAAGTTGATCGTATTTGTTAATTCAATTCGATACCTCTAATTTGTGCTTTAATTCACTTATAAATTCATTAATTCATCTAAATAATCATAACCCCCACTTTAGAATGACAACATTCATTAATTCAATTCATCATTTACGGTTCACTCTTTACTTTATTTTGGATTTGTAAATTCATTTTAGAGATGAAGAATCTTACCCTAGATTCACTATTTTCATTATTCAAATTCAATGCCCATAAGTCGTGCTTTAACTCAACTATGGATTTATCAATATAAATCAAAGTTAGTGTTTCATGTTTTAATTCATTAGTTGGGTTCATTAACCCACTCAATGCCCAGAACCCATGTTTTAACTCAATTATAGATTCATTAAACTCATTTATGCACTTAGCTCATATTTGAGCCAACCATAATAGCACTTCAGCTTGATATTCATAACTCATGCGTTAAACATCAACCTTATTTATCATTTAGTTTTAATATACATAGCTAGTACTTTATTTTGATTATGCATTAATTGATTCTTTTCAATATTCATGGTGTGTAATTTATGTTAACCATGTTCATCAATTCATTTCATTATATTTATCAACAATTAAGTTTTGCTATCTTTTATTTTACTTACATTCAAGTATAAGTTCACATTCCAAAAACACTAACTTGTCTACCCTTTTTAAGTTACCCGGACTTCGGTTTTTCAAAATTTTCTTTGGCTTTCTTTCGTTTTGATCAATTTATTTTTACTTTTTAGCCCATATCATTGGGTTCGGCTAAAAAACACATCATAGCCCTCTCTCTTGCGGGTTTTTTTTTATTTCATAGCCCCACCATAATGGTTGGCTTAACAATTAACATAATAACCCCTGCTCATTATGATCGGTTTAATTTCAAATCATATTCCCCATTATTGCGACTGAATAGTTTAATTTCAAATGATTTATAAATCATAGTCTCTGTTTTTAAGATTGACTGATTACAAATCATAGTCTCTATCATTACGGAAGACTAAATACAAATCATTTTTTCTTGCTTTGAAGACATATTTCATAAGGTATCATTTTTCAGTTTTGGAGGTATACTTCATTTGATACAATTTCCCCACCCTGAAGGTATATTTTATAAGGTATCATTTTCCTGTCCCAAAGATATATTTCATTTGATACTATTTTCCTTCCTTGAAGACATATTTCATAAGGTATTATTTTTCTCATTCATATAATATACTTAATTTTACTCATTGTTTTCATGTTTGTGTATCGCACTTCATTTATTCATCATTTTCACACTCGTACATTGTACTCTGTTTACTCGTCATTTTCTCATACTCATTCCTCACATTAGAATCATATTCACACACTAACCTTTATTTCTCAATTGCTTACTTTCATTTATTTCTCATTTGTTTTCTTCTTATTGATCTATCATTCGCTTACTCACATCATATTTACATTTATATAATTAAACAAAAACACTTTTAAAATAAAATAATAAAAAAGACAAAAACCTACTTGGTGTTCTTGCTACGTGAGCTCCTCCTATAATAGGTCCTATTTTGGATGCCCCTTCTAATATTCAAGAAGATATCCAAGTCAACACCCACTATTATCGCAACTACTCTTAAACATCATTTATCCACTTTGTTTACAAATTTCATTTATTCTTATTCATTTTTTCATTCTTGCTTATCAATTCATTCATTCCATAATCCCATTTAATATCTAAGTTTTCGTCAACTATTTCTATATTGAAATTCAATGTCCAAATATTTTGTCAACTAATTCCATATCCTAATTTAATGTCAAAACATTATATGTAACCATTTTCCACAATATAATTAAATATCCATGCACTATATCAACCATTTATATAATCTATTTCAATACCTAACTATTTTATCAACTAAACTCAATGTCTATATGTCTAGACTTTTTGTTGATGAATTTTCATGTCTAACTTTTTATCAAACACATGGAAGGGATTCAATTTAATCATCAATTTAATAGAATTTAAGCACACTCAATCTTCTATAATACACCAATAATGGCTCAACACACCACAAACCAAATTACAATTATCCCAGTCAAATTTAAACATCTCACACATCATTAAAACATCAAAACTTACATATTTCCACAAATTTCTATACTTTCACTTTTCCACAATTAATAAACATAACTCATACCAAATAATTTATTCTACATAAATCACCATCAAAATTAAATATACTATAATCATCATACCAATCAAGTTTAAGTATAACAACATCATTTAAAACATCAAGAATACACCCAATTTAGCCAACTTTCCATATTTCCATCATTCCAATATATAACAAAAATAACTAAACTCTTAGCAATTCACATTACAATGTAAAAAACCAAATTCAAGCATTCTCCAATACCATTTAAGCATCATAATGAATCCAAATTTAGTAAAAAAATTCAAATTCCTAAAATCCATACCCATGACCAACCACTTTAGTGTCTCAAGTTCTATAATTGGTTTTAAATTTCTTCAATTAAATCCTTAATCATGTTATCTAAACCATAATTAACCAACAATTACACATTTAATATTTTTCATGCACAAAAACACAAAAACTCTAAAATTTTATATTTTAGAGGATTCTTAATCCCCCTAACAAAAATAAAAAGAACAATGAATTTAATAGGAAAAGAACATCTTATCATTATCAATTAACCCAAAACAATGATCCTTTTGCAAAAACTCTAAGAATTCCCTTATCTTTTTCTATTAGTATCTTCTTCTATTTGTTCCCCAAGCTCCCAATCCTCTCTCTCTCTAAAGTTTTGAAGTGATGTTTGTCTTTATGTATGGAAATCACCATCCTCTAATCTCATTTGATTTGCAAAAAGAGAAATAAGAAAAGAAATTTTTGCAAAAACTCTATCTTCCTCCCACTCTTGATATCATTGGCTTTAATGGAAGAAGTGGGGGAATTTTCCTTTATTTTCAAAAATATCACTTTTTTAATGTCCCATATATTGCTTCTGTCAAATCTTCGATCGTTAGTATTTCTCGCATATAGATTTATATTGTTTTGTCTAAGGTTTCTCGCTGATTTTTCCTAGGATTTTCTACCTTCCATAGTAAAAAAAACTTCCTCTAATTTTTTATTATTTTCGGTTGATAATCATATTATTGAAATTGGGGTTTACACATCTTTTTTGTTTCATCCCTTACAAGCTTATGTTTTCCAAATTATGAATTTACCCTTTTATTCTCTACCATACATGTCTAGTTTTATTGATTTTTCAACCAAAAATATTTTTCATATACAAAATTATTATTATGATTGGTTGGGGTTTATAGTTAGGATCAAGGTTGTAGTACCAAAACTTGATCGGCTCCTTGATTGTATTAGGGAGTATCTTACACATGGTATTTATGTCTTGGAGGATCAGTTCCAAGCAATTCTTCACATTTTAAACCTGCCCATAAAAGTTAGTAAGATTGTTGTAAGTGTTTAGATTCATCATTGTGCACGATTAACTCCTTCGAGAGCTTGATGTCCAAAACATGACGGGTTATAGAAAAAGCTTCAACTTGGTGGAGATCATGATAATTCAACTCAATTGTCTTTCTAATCATGAACTTCACCCCAACTTGAGGTCATTTGAGGTCGCAGCTTACCAACAAGTTATCAAACTAGGGATGGTCCATTCCATATTTCTTATGGTGACTCTTTTTGGTGTGGTTGTGGATAAAAGTCTCTTCTACCTTTTTTCTAGAGGTTTTTCTTAGGAAACATGTATCATTATGGTGGAAGTGACTTTTATGATAGCTAGAAGAAAGGTAGTTGGTGGGGACACCAGACCCACACCACAAACTACACGAGTATATGGACGGAGACGATGTAGGATGACCCAGCCTGTCACGCTTAGGTTGGGAGACTAAGCCTATTTGGGCCCATTTCATTGTTATTTTATTTATTTAGCCCATTTGGGCCTGCTCATTGTTATTTTATTATTTATGTTAAACAGTTTGATTTGATGGGCCGAGCCCAATAGCGGGATGTTTTAGGGTTTACTATTTATATGTTCTTCTGTCATTTTGAGAGACAATTTTGATGATTAATGAAAATTGCAGACTTTGCATATCTCCAATCCCCTTTCTTCTCTTCTTCAGCTTCTTTCTTTTCTAAAGCTTCTTTCTGTTCTTGCTTTAATTTTATTATTTATTGATCCGCATCAAATTTGGTATCAGAGCATGGCTTTTAATTGTTCTTACAATTAAACGATCCACAGGTTTATGTTTAACCCTAGATTGATCTAAAAAAAAAAGAAAAGAAAAAAAAAAGCATACTGTTCTGATTACAAAAAAAAAAACTGTTCATCGGCACTGTTCATCGTCGATCCTCAACAGCGGCGCCTCAAGCAATCACAACGGCAGACCCACCACCAAGAAGACCTGCACATCAGTCCCACAAAACAATCAGCCATTCTACATCAACGCCGATCACAGCCAACGATCACAGCCAACGGTCACAAGTCCACGTCGATTTACTGCCTTCAACAACCCGCAGCGCCGCCGCCACAACAGTTCTTTGTCTTCGGTCCAAATTTGCTAACCATCAGCGCCATCAGTTGCACCCCAGCAGCAGCACCAGCCGCAACGCCACCATTCACAGTGCCCTCACCTTCAGCAGCGACAACGAATCAACAGGCCCCCGTCCAGCAGCGACACCACAGACACCACCGCCTCTTCCCTCGCACCACCGGGCCCAAGCAAAGTCACGAAGCCCTGTTTTGTGCGCTGTCGCCGACAGTAGCGGCAACAGTTCACAGAAGCTAGGGAAGCAAGAAAACAGAAGCTGCAAACATAATTAACCTAGCCACGTCAGCACCACGCCAGAGCATCCGTGGCATCTGCCACGGCGCCAGTTCTTCCATGTCAGCGCCCCCCGCCACATCATCTATCTCATCAGCATATCCTGCCATGTCAGCTGCCACGTAATCCTTCACTGCCACATCATACGGCCAGAATTTTATCCATTAAAAATCATCATTCCTGGTATGTTTTTACACTTGTTAACCAATGTTTAGCATTAATATTATTTTTTTGTGCTTGCCCATAACTAAATTACATAGCTCGCCTTTACATTGAATTACCTTAATTTTGAGCTTGTTTAGCATTGAAGATCTGATCCTCTTAATTAATTGTGGAGCTTGGTTAAATTAGTGGGAAAACTGAAACATTGTGTTTGGATTACTTGTGTGTATTTAGAGGACTTACATTGCTTGTTTGCGCATTTTCCTGGTTTAATCTGTCATTACTTAGTCTCCAAGATAAAAAAAAATTTAAAAAAAAATTATTTTTCTTTATTTTTATTTTTATTTTATTTTTTTATTTTTTTTATTAGCTATAATTTTATTTTGTGTTTTTACTTGCAAGTGTTATTTTGTGATCTCAGTCTCAGGATTAGTTTTTGCATGCATTTACGTAGTGGTCGTCTAGTACACAATCTAGAAGTCATAGCTACCATGGACTCGTACTCTAGTAATGTTCTTAGAGATATTCAAGAACAATTACAACTTATGCGAACGGAAATGAGCAACATGTCCAATCAAATGAACAACCTTTCTGGGAGGATGGAGTCCATAGAAACTTTGCAAATAAGACAGTCTAGTGAGAGTGAGCATTCTAGTGACAACCATAGGAATCCTCAAAGACCAGTTCCTCGTAGGAACCGCCACCATAACCAATACCAGGGTCACAATGACTTTGATGACCTTCATGATAGTGAGCGTTCCAATGATTACCGTCAAAGACCAGTTCATCCTAGGAACCGTCAATACAACATCAATCAGGGCCATCATGACTATGATGACCCTGACGAGCGAGTCATGAGGCATATCAAGGTAGAAGCCCCAACTTTTGAGGGTCAACTTGACCCGTGGATTTTTGATAGATGGATCCATGACATGGATCAATTCTTTGGCTGGTATAATCTATTTGAGAATAGAATGGTAAGATTTGCAAAGATGAAACTTAGTGGAACCGCTCAGCTCTATTGGAAAAGTGTAGAAGAGTCTTTGATTAGGAGAGGTCAACCCCCTATTACTGACTGGGTTGAAATGAAGACTAAGTTAGAAGAAAAGTACTTGCCTCGTTCTTATAGAGGAAATCTTTTGGACCAGTGGAATAACTTGAGGCAAGGAGGCAAGTCTGCCAATGAATATGTGACACAATTTGATGAGTATAGGATGAGGTGTGCAGTTAGGGAGGATGAAGTGATGACCCTAAGTAGATTTTGAAAAGGCTTAAACGATGACCTTAGAAGAGAGGTTGTGCTTTGGGGGTGTTTTCACCCTTGATGAAGCTTATACCCTAGTATAAAATTATGACTTGGTCACAAAAAGCCAGTGGACAAGACATCAGGACACTCGTAATACCCCTTCTAGATCTCAACCTGGTAGTAATAACTCCATATTAGGTGCCCTACCTCATAAACCCAATCCTTTGATTTTCCAGATACCTAGAGAAGACAAGGGTAAGAGTATTTTTCATGAAGCACCTAAAACTTCAAGAATTCAATGTTTTAAGTGTCAGGGTTTTGGTCATATCTCCTCTAGCTTCCCTAATAAGGCTTTGCTCATCAAGGGGCAAGAGGATATGGATGAAGAAGATAATTATGATGATAAGATATATGAACCCAATCCCGATGATTTTCAAGATCTAAATGATGAGGATGATGAGTCTAACTTGCTAGGATGTGTTTAGGTCTATATCCACTCAAATCAAGACAACCAGGTTAGGTGTGGTTAGATGTGCATTAACACAACCTAAAGGAACTGAGGATTGGAGAAGGACTGCTATTTTTTACACTTACATTAAATGTGGAGATAAAGGGTGTAAGATCATCATAGACAATGATAGTTGTATCAATGCAGTTTCCTCGGGTAGTGTATCCCGCTTGGCTTAAAGTCTGTTCCACACCCTAAACCCTACAATGTGTCTTGGGTTAATGATACATCTATAGCGGTCAAAGAGAGATGTCCTTTTCCCATTAAGATTTTTTACTATAATGATGAAATTTGGTGTGATGTCATTCCCATGGATGTAGGACATGCCATTTTGGGTAGGCCTTGGTTATATGATTTGGACGTTACAATCTTTGGACGATCAAATTCTTGTTCATTCACTTTTCAAGGTAAAAAAATCCAACTTATTGGATTACCCCCAAGGTCTAATGATAATAGTCAGAAGAAGAGTAAAGTGAAAGATGGAGGGCTTAACATAATAAGTCCTAGGGAGTTTGATAAGGAGATTTGTGAGGAGTCTGTTGTGTTTGCTGTAGTGGCTAAGGAGATTGTAGAAGACTTTTTAGAGGAGCCACCTGAAGAGGTAATAGAAGTGTTGAGAGAATTTCTAGATGTTTTTCCTTCTGAACTACCTAATGTTTTACCCCCTATGCGTGATGTTCAACACGCCATAGATTTTTTCCCTGGGGCTACATTACCAAACTTGCCTCACTATAGGATGAACCCGAGTGAACATGCTGAATTGCAAAGGCAAGTATGTGAGTTGTTACAAAATGGATTTATACGAGAAAGTTTGAGCCCTTGTGCAGTACATGCACTGTTAACACCCAAGAAAGATGGATCATGGAGAATGTGTGTCGACAGTCGAGCCATCAATAGAATTACAATCAAGTATCGTTTTCCAATTCCTCGATTGGATGACATGCTAGATATGATGGCAGGAGCCCAGATCTTCTCTAAGATTGACTTGAAGAGTGGATATCATCAGATTAGGATCCGTCCGGGAGATGAGTGGAAAACAACATTTAAGACTAAGGATGGTTTATATGAATGGCTAGTCATGCCTTTTGGCCTTTCCAATGCACCAAGCACTTTTATGAGAGTAATGACACAAGTGCTTCGGCCATTTATGGGAAAGTTATTGGTGATATACTTTGATGATATTCTTATTTATAGCAAAACCAAGGAAGAGCATTTCGATCATCTTATTCAAGTTTGTACCATCCTAAGAAAGGCAAGTTTGTTTGTAAATGTCAAAAAGTGTTCCTTCTTTACAGATCAAGTGGTCTTTTTAGGGTTTATAGTGTCATGGAAAGGAGTCTCTGCTGACTCCCAGAAAGTCCAAGCGATAGTAGATTGGCCTGAACCTAAGACTATTCATGAGGTTTGTAGTTTTCATGGGCTTTCGACTTTCTATCGTCGTTTTATTAAGGGATTTAGCACCATCATGTCGCCTATTACATATTGTTTGAAACAAGGTGAGTTTAAGTGGAGTAAAGGAGCTAATAGGGCATTTGAGGAGGTTAAGAAGAAAATGACGGAGGCCCCAGTAATGCGGCTACCTGATTTTACTAAAGTGTTTGAAGTAGAATGTGATGCTTCGGGAGTCGGTACAGGTGGAGTACTTAGTCAGGAACGTCACCCTGTAGCCTACTTTAGTGAGAAACTTAATGAGGCAAAACAAAAGTACTCAACTTATGATAAGGAGTTTTATGCGGTGGTTCAGGCCTTGCGTTATTGGCGCCATTACTTGCTACCACAAGAGTTTGTTCTTTACTCCGACCATGAAGCCCTCCGCTATCTTAACTCCCAAAAGAAGCTTAATCATAGGCATGGTCATTGGGTTGAATATTTGCAAGCATACTCATTTGTTTTGAAACATAAATCTGGAATAGAGAATAAGGCTACAGATGCTTTGAGTCGTCGGGTAACGCTGTTATCTGTAATGAGTGTTGAAGTCACAGGATTTGAGAGACTTAAAGAGGAGTATGAATCTTGCTCAGAATTTGGAGAAATATACTTGACATTGAAGGATGAGAATCACCGTGTTATAAATGGTTATCACCTCCAAGATGGATACTTATTTCGGGATAATAAGCTTTGTATCCCGAAAACATCCGTGCGTGATTTTTTGATATGGGAGATTCATGCTGGAGGTCTCTCAGGACATTTTGGAAGGAATAAAACCATCGAAGAAGTGGAACGGCAGTTTTTTTGGTTTAGTTTGAAAAGAGATGTCGCTAAATTGGTAGGTCAATGTCGAACTTGCCAACTAGCTAAGCATAGAAAACAAAATACTGGTCTTTACACCCCATTGCCCGTTCCTACTTGCCCTTGGCAAGATGTGAGCATGGATTTTGTGTTTGGGCTTTCACGTACTGCAAAGAAACATGATTCTATTTTTGTGGTTGTCGACCGCTTCTTTAAGATGACCCATTTTATTCCTTGTATTAAGAGCACAGATGCTTCCAAAGTTGCAAAACTCTATTTTGATGAGATTGTCAAGTTGTATGGTCTTCCCCAAACTATAGTTTCGGATAGGGATGTTAGATTCACAAGTTATTTCTGGAAAACCCTTTGTCATATGGTGGGAACCAAATTGAAGTTTTCTATTGCTTACCACCCCCAAACTGATGGTCAAACTGAGGTGGTTAACAGGAGTTTGGGCAACCTTTTAAGGTGTCTAGTGAGTGATCATAATCGGAATTGGGATCTGATTCTTCCTACGACCCATTTTGCCTATAATAGCTCTATCAATAGGTCAATAGGCATGAGTCCCTTTGAAGTTGTACATGGTTACAAGCCTAGGAAACCTTTAGACCTTTTTCCCATGTCCCTTCATGCTAGAGTGTCTGAGTCAGCCGAGTCTTTTGCACGTAGAATTCAGGATTTGCATATTGAGATCACTAAACAGATTCAAGCAAGTAATGCGCAATATAAACTTCAAGCTGATTTACATAGATGACATAATGAGTTTAATGTGGGAGACTATGTTATGATACGGATTAGACCCAAGTGGTTTCCTTCGGGAGCTAATCGAAAATTACATGCACGTAGTGCTGGACCTTTCAAAGTGCTACAACGGGTTGGTCCAAATGCTTATGTTCTTGATTTACCACATGATTTTGGCATTAGCTTTACATTTAATATTGAGGATCTAGTTGCATACCACAAACCACTTCCTATTCCAGATGATCCATTTGAGATACCACTTAACTCCCCTTCTGATGATCCTATTGAAACCTCTATCCCTTTCACCTTGACATCAGCACAAAAGGATAATATTGATGCTATTCTGGATGAACAAGTTGTTTTTAACAGGAATGGTGAGGTTCAACGGTTTCTAGTTCGTTGGGTGGGTCGACCTGACTCAGATTGCACTTGGATTACTAGAGATACTTTGCAGCAGCTTGACCCAGATCTTTGGGAGTACTATCAGAGTCGGCCAGTACTACACTCGACGGGGTCGAGTTTCTCTAACCTCGGGAGAGTTGGTGGGGACACTAGACCCACACCACAAACTACACGAGTATATGGACGGAGACGACGTAGGATGACCCAGCCTGTCACGCTTTGGTTGGGAGACTAAGCCCATTTGGGCTCATTTCATTGTTATTTTATTTATTTAGCCCATTTGGGCTCATTTCATTGTTATTTTATTTATTTAGCCCATTTGGGCCTACTCATTGTTATTTTATTATTTATGTTAAACAGTTTGATTTGATGGGCCGAGCCCAATAGCGGAATGTTTTAGGGTTTACTATTTATATGTTCTTCTGTCATTTTGAGAGACAGTTTTGATGATTAATGAAAATTGCAGACTTTGCATATCTCCAATCCCCTTTCTTCTCTTCTTCAGCTTCTTTCTTTTCTAAAGCTTCTTTCTGTTCTTGCTTTAATTTTATTATTTATTGTTCCGCATCAGTAGTGTTTCATTCGACTCTTAACTATATCTTGGAAACCCATTTTCCTCTTAAATGATACTTATCATTGTGCATTAAGGAGAGGAATGGGTGGATGAGATACTATAAGAGTTTATTGTGGTGCTAGCAGAGCTCTGAGTTGTACTTGGATGGCCAAAAAGGTCTTTGTAAACAATTACACTTAATGTATAAGTTATTAGAGATTAAGGAGTGGTCGAACACCAGTGGCTAAGATATCTTTAACATATTTTAAAATTAATGTCTTAGTTGTTAGCCATGGAAGAGCTAGTGAAGGATCTAATGGAAGAGCTAGTGAAGGATCTAAAAGTTTTGGAGAAAAATACATGGATAAAAGATTATCTTTTAGCTTAGTATCTCCATAACCAGCTTGTGACAATGTAAATCCTCAATAAGGTGGTTGATCTTTCAATTAAGGTCTCTCTGTTGGGTATATATATGCTCTTAGATACACCAATACCTATATTAGAATCAAAGTTTATTATATTGTTATGACAATGAATATAAAATTTTATAATAGTTGGCATAATTTTTTGTTTTTAACAAAAATAATAATCAACTTAAATATCAATATCAAATATTGTTCGAGCATTATGATATTATTTTAAAATCTTAAGATTGTTATTGAAAAACAAAAAAATTTAAATTTAAATGGAATACATCTTAACTTTATAATGACTAAAACGTAATATTTCTCAATTGTACTCTAATGTTGTGCTGTTTTTTATTTTATTTTGGCCAATCAAATGAAGCAGTCTAGAGACCTACATCATCATTGTAAGATTCTCTCTTTTAATATATCAATTATTTTCCATAATTGTTTCAGTTTAGACATTATTTATTTATTTATTTATTTTTAATCTTTTTCCTCTTATATTAATAAACATTTACAATGACTCCTATGATATTTATGATGTTTAAGATATATCCACGAACGTGAATGATTGGATGTGTGTATTTTATTTTTTTAAAAAATCATCAAAATAATTTGAATACAGGATTTGGGTTTAATGAATTTTTTCTAACCAAATTATGGTTAGTAGATTGAGGTTTTTGTTTCTCAATACATTTAGTGTTTTATTCTAATTTTATATTTAAAATTTTCTAGTTAATATATACACCATAATTTAAATACATGATCAGGATTGAATGAATTTTTTCTAACTAAATTGTTAGCCTATTTTAAATATGATTAATAGACTGAGGTTTTGTTTGTTTCTCAGTGCATTCTATGTTTTGTTCTAATTATATATTTAAAAGTTTTTAGTTAATTAATATACATCATAATTTTACATGATTCCATTGAAAACTCTTTTTTAAAATCTTATATAAAAAAACTATAACTTATAATTTTTTTATAAATTAATTTTTTAAATTGCAACTACAAAGACTAAAGCAATTTCAAACACACACTCATGTTACTTTAATAAGTTATTGATATTACGGGCAAAAGACACATGAGGCTTAGTTTGATTTTCTATATTTTACTAATTGAACTTAGAACAAAAATGTTGGAAAAAAAAGCTAGAATCAATTTCGTAATCCCTCGATGAGTTTTGACAACCACTTTATATATTACATCAACTGAAAACATTTGAGAAATCACTTTGAATAATTCTGAAAAAGTTTAGTTTAATCATATTCCTTAACATATGTTTGATATAAGGATAAATGGGTGAAAAATCATCCTTATAATTTTTTACATTCTTTATCAAAAAAATGTTGGATTTTGTGCATTTTCCTGTTTTTTCAAAACAATTAACTTTTGAACCCACAAATATAAATTATTTAATATTTTATAATCATATACATTAAAATTGATTTAATATATATATATATATATAACACCCTTGACACTTTACCCTCTAAGAAGATACTTTATACTATTAACATCTCATCATTAAATCTTACATTCTTAGCATTCTTTTCTCTAAATATTAATCTCATACCAAACACCATGAATGAATCATGAATCCATCACTTAATTATTATAGAGATTAATATAAGATTTTTCTTTTTGTTTATTATCTCTTTTAAGGACATTGCTAGCGATGTTAAGATAACTGGAAAAGGGAAAGGGTATTTCTTGATGGACTTCTCAAATAAAATATATTTTCAATTACGTCCCCATCTATTAAATAATTCTCAATTATCTCTTGTGGTCTTGATGTGTTATCAACCCATAACATAAAATGCTAAAATCATGAAACAATGTAATTTTGTTACAAATTTCAGTTTTAAAATGAGCAACTTAAGCATTAAATTAAAGTTGAAAGACCCAAATGTGAAAATAAAAAAATTCTACACTTAATATTTTTTTTTGTCTCCAATTTCATAAGAACTAGCTAATGGTTTTGGTGGAAATTAGAGGTATTAAAGTATATAGTTGAGTAGAGTTTGGACTCATAATTGTATTCGATTTAATTTTTAATATTTTATAAATTATAAATTTTATTTATTTATTTTTATTTATTTAAACAAGTTGGATATATTAGGTTGGACTAAATTCTTTATGAATATTACAGATATCCACGAATTAGGTTTGTATTATTAATTTTTATTGATATACATTTAAATATAGACATATAATATGTATAGTAGATAACATTACATTTCTAATATCATGTCTAATTTTTACATATTACACTATTATTAAAATCTAGTTATCTCCTTTCTTTTAACAAATAGACTAGCTCATGTTTCTTTCATTAATAAAAAATATTTTTAAATAATATCACAATAAATATTCAATCTATAAAATATCAAATATAAAGGAAAAATAAGTATGGAGTAAGGTTGATAGGATTTAAAAATCTGAATCTGCCACTAAACTTGTAATATTTATATTTTAGTTTTTAAATTTTTTTTTTTATAATATTTATATTATCGGATTTTAAAGAGTTGATTCCAGTGATATGATACAAATATTACAAATTATCCCCTTTTTTTTTTAACACCCATGTGAAAATCAAAAGCCGACAAGACCCATCAATTCTTTAAAAATCAGTCAATTATGGGCCACCAAAAGTTTAATTCTCTGCCACTTGTTCAACATGGAAATCACTTGCACATCTGTATACAGTCCAGATAATCACACATAAGAAAATCGCCAAAGCCTCGTGCCGACCTTTCGTTTCTTCCATGTCTATTTGTAGTGCCCTTGCGTAAGATCCATGTTCCTCAGACTTATCTCCTCGAAATACCCATACTATCCCCATATTCCTCCCAAATCTCCACAACTTTCCTGCTACAACGGCTATGTAATATCTCACAACAAAAGGGGCAAAATGTTGAACTAGATAAACCATGGAAAGCGACCCAACCCAGGCCTCTCTTTTTATTCCCAACGCCTTTCGCTGTCGGACATTTTCCAATCTGTGTCCTCCCTTGTCTTTTCACATTAGCCCCTCTCAGTTTCAAGCTCAGATTTCTCTACCCCAGAGTTTCTCTTTTTTATTTTTCTCTTTTCCTGCTCTTGTTTTTTATTATTCAATCCTTTCTGTCTTTAAAATGGCAATAGAGATTTAACAAAGTCTCAGCTTCTTGAATGATTGTTAGCTAAAATATTGTAATTGTTATATTTTCAAGGCGTTGAAGAGTTTCTTCCGCTTTGTAAGGTAAGTTCTTGAAGGTTGAAATTGGTTTTTGATCAAGTTTCCATTTTTGGGTTTTGTTTCCTGCTTCCGCATATCTGATATGGTAGCTTAACAGTCAGTTATAAGATACCATATGTGTATTTAGATGTCTTTATGGTTTAAAGGGCTTAAAGGGTGCTAGTTGCTGTTGTCTTGGAAAGCAAAGGCTGGTGCTTTTGATAGTTTCCATTAGTTTTATCGTGGGATCACCGGTAGTCTTTGAACTTGTTTTGTGTTTGTTTCAAGCTTGTCTCTCTTTCGTCCTTCAATTTATTTTTGTTGATTTCCTTGCTTTTCTTTTTTCTTTTTTTAAAATCATTGGTTTTGGCCTTTGATGCATCTCTCCCTCTCTGTTTTTTCTTTCTTTGAGCTCTGTTTATCATTCTTTTGAGCTCAAAAGTATTGCTATTGCCTAAACTCTTATTTTTGATCCCCTTCCTTTTTTTGTTTGTTTGTTTTCTCTGATAACTTCAAATAGAGGGACTCCGTATATATTTCTTTATTGTTAATTTTGAGGCTTTTTTTTCGCTCCTCTCCTCCTAATAACGTGTCTTTATATTTTATGTATATCTGGGGTTTAATTGCAGGGTTTAGTCTCTTTAGACTTTGAAGGGGTCGGCAATAGGGGGTGTCCTTTGTGTTTTCTGGAGGCGTACGTCCCAATGAAGAGAATTTGACAAAGTCTCGCACGGTTCTTAAGGTATGACAATTTCTCGTGATACTTTCAGTAGTTGTATAGTATTTATTCCGTTTTCATCGACACAAACAGGCTTTAACTTCATGAGTTATGATATGATGATTGTTTACCGTGTTTAGCTGATGTATGTGCACCTGCTTTGTGATTTCTGGGGTTGGTGTACACACGTGCTTGCCACGTTGATAGCATCAGTGATCATGCACGTGCCTCACATATCTGTGTGTTTATTATTATACCCTCTTGTGTGAAGGGATAAATTATTAGATACAACAGGAGTTTGTTTGTCTCTCTTACAAAAACATAAAAATCCTACACCAGAAATAATTCTTGTGTCTCACCCTTTTCATGTCAGAGGGAGGAGTACAACTCAGACATTCTGAATGAGTTACTATGCTAAATAGCATGTTTTTTCTATGAAAAAAGGAGCTCCAAGATCCACTACAACTTTTCTTAGATGAACAATGATCCATTGTTTATCCACTATTTATGATCTTTTTTGTGGATATAAGATTTGGTTGGGGAGGTTTAGGGGGGGCTCCCCAGAACCAGAAATTAGTCGAGACATTTGGGGCCTGGGATGCAAGTGTTAGGACTTGAGAAACCCTTAGCATAGATAATACTTGAGGTACCCTCATTTGAACAATACTTGCCTGTCTTACCTTATCATAGCTATTTGTTTCATGAAATTGGAAAAATAAATGTCCCAAAATTCGGGATTTTGAGAAATTTAATACCTTATACTGTCATACAATAATGATCCTCATATCACATAAGCCCAACAAGATGGATGTGTATTTCTTGTAAGATCTTAAGGGCTATGATTATTTTGCACACCCAATTTGTCATCAACTTAATCATTTGCATGGATGCGACTCTAACTTCACTGTTATGGAGTCAATCGATGGTAATATTAAAGGAGTTCAATTTTGCTGATTTGACATGTTTTTCAATCATAAAAATTTGTTGGATTAAATCCACTGATGCAATGGTTCTATGTGATGTGAAGGTGTGCTTCATTGGCAAAATTAAGGATCATATCATTTACAAATTAGCTTTATTGATAGGTAAATATTTCTGGTGTATTATGGTTGTCAATGAGTTGTTAATCATTTATTGACAATACTAGCTTGTCTTACCTCTGAGAAGGAAATTCATGCATTTTTTTTCAATTCTTACAAAACATTATATCGCCTGTTCTTCTGTTTATATTATCAAGGCCTTTCTTGTTAAGCCAAAAGTATCTCATGCTGTGGCTCTTAATTTCATTTTTTTAAGGGAATTTGCTTGTGCATCTGCACTTAACTTGCATGCTGAAAAAAGACTGATGGACCTTTACTGGATAAATGAACTTGTACACAGTCATTATCCATGGAGAGTAAATTGTTTTCATGAACATGGAGTTCAATGGATGAAAATTTGAAAGTATTTAGGGGTGGTGTGCGCATGAAATAACTCCCAAAGTTTGTAAATTTACCACTTGCTAGCATTTTTGTGACTGCGAGTTTCAAAGCTCTACTACGTTCTTCTTAGACATCTCATTTGCTTTTATATCAGTGGATTTTCGTTTGCTGTTATTTCAGTGGATTGGATATCGCGGTCTGATAACTTTTTGTTTAGAATGAAGGCATGATTGTTCCAAGTGTAGCCTAAGCAATGCTGTGTGATACGATCCAAAGGCTCTAGTTCCTACTGGAGGATAGGATTCCAAGATATTTTGAAAGGATTAATTGTATTATATTAGTTTAAGAAAGTGGTTATCCTGCCCATGTTGAATTGAATAATAGTAGGTGTCACTTGGCCTGAATAAAAAAAGAAATGGAATAACCACAAAATTATGCATAACCACGGAAAGTGCTATCAATTTGTTAATTCCCCAAATGTTTTCTCTCAGCTAGATTCATAAATTATCCATTCCTACCGAGATGCCTAGTTTACAAATAGAGACAAGCATATAAAGCTTTCAACTTGTCTTTTTGTGCGTGTCCTTGAATTGGCTGCTGCTTCTGTTCTTCTCTCCACCAGTTTCTTTTTTTCCCGCGTTTAAAGTCCGACTCCTTTATTCTTTCAATAGGAAAGCAAATTGGGAACTCTTAAAGGTAAAAGAAGAACAAAATGAAACTCTAACCTCCATTAATGGCCTTGATATAGGTGCTGAACTATTTGCTTTTCTCTTTGCTTAAACACCATTATCTTCACCATCATCATCATCAATATTTTTTGTACTCATCTTTCGCCCTTTTAATTTGCAATCGCTTAATTTCCGTTATTTGATCTTCTTACCATCATTGCAATTGTCACTATTTTCAATAATTTCTGCAGATGGATTCAGTAAAACCATCCGCCGTGACTCCTAGGAAGAGTAAATTTGCACGCACTGTAGCCAAAGTTCTTCATCTTCGAGCAGCAAGTGGGATTGCTCCTGTTGACGGGGTTCAGAAAGTTGTGGCCCAAGAAAAGGTAAAGGATGAGAAGCATCGCCATAAAAGCGCAGCTAGCCGGCCGCAATCATTTGACATTAATGATAACGATGAACATGAAAAAAGCTTGGCCTTGGAAGTACTCGTTGCCAAACTGTTTGCTAGCTTATCATCTGTAAAAGCTGCATATGCTCAGTTACAGTATGCTCAGTCTCCTTATGATGCTGATGGGATTCAAGGAGCTGACCATTTGGTAGTCTCTGAGTTGAAGAATCTGTCTGATTTGAAGCAGTGCTACATAAAAAAACAGTTTGATCCTTCTCCTGATACCTCTCTGGTTTTGGCTGACATTCAGGAGCAGAAGAGTCTTTCAAAGATCTATGAGATAATGGGGAAGAAATTGGAGTCTCAGTTGAGGCTCAAGGAGTCCGAGATCACGTATCTGAGAGAAAAAATGGAAGAATCTAATAGACAAAACCGATTACTTGAGAAGAGGTTAAATCAAAGTGGACATTTATCTATGCCTGGTAATCTACGGCAATCAGGCTTAAGTCCCAGCCATTTCATTACAGTTCTACGACACACAGACAAGTCCATTCGAAGCTTTGTCAAATTGATGATCGATGAGATGAAATCTGCTGGTTGGGATCTAGATGCTGCCGCCAAATCTATTGTATCCGATGTGGCCTACTGGAGAGCAGATGACAAATGTTTTGCATTTGAAAGCTTTGTTAGCAGAGAGATGTTCGATGGTTTCCATTTGCCTAATTTCTCTCTACAGGAAGAATCTCTACCAGAGAAAAAGAATCAGCAACAGTTGTTTTTCAGGAGATTCACTGAACTGAAATCCGCGAAAGCAACTGAATACATTGCCCACAAGCCCAAATCAACATTTGCAAAATTTTGTCGTGCCAAGTATTTGCAACTTATTCACCCCCAGATGGAAACGTCCTTTTTAGGCAATCTGAGCCAAAGAAGCCTCGTGAATTCAGGTGAATTTCCTGACAATAGTTTTTTTGCCACATTTGTTGAAATGGCTAGGCGGGTCTGGCTTCTACATTGCCTGGCCTTTTCTTTCGACCCAGAAGCCTCAATCTTTCAAGTCCGTAGAGGGTGTCGTTTCTCTGAAGTTTACATGGAATGTGTTGCCGAAGATGCACTTCTTTCAGAAAATGCACCGGAAGCTGATCCACCAGTGGCATTCACCGTAGTTCCTGGGTTTAGGATTGGTAAAACTGTTATACAGTGCCAGGTCTATCTCTCTCAGCTCCATACCAAGGTAAACCGTTGATAAAAACTTAAGCATGGACCTACAAACATCGAAGAATGAACTGGTGCAGGCCACTATCATGATTCTTTTGAGTAAAAATCTGATGATAAAAATGGCTTTTCCTACTTGCTTCGTGTTTGTTGTGGGGTCCTTGGAATTGGATGCATAGTAACTTGGGGCAGCTTGTCTGTCTTTCTCATGGCCATTTTGAATGTAGAAAGCGCGTGGACCGTAGTTAGGGAAGAACCTTCGGATCTTTTATTTCAATCCACGAAACAATTTTGTTAATATTAGGCCATTGACAGAAGGCTTGTATAGCTGTGTTGCACCCTTTCCCTATGTTCTGGATGCTCTCAATGTACATGCTAATATTCAAGTATAATATAAATGTGGATTTTCTTTTTCGCAGTTACTGCGTCCAAGTCATTCTCCAGTTCTTAACTAGAAAACTGGCGTGATACATTTTTGGTTGGCCTGAAGTTTTTTTTTATTATAAAAAATAAATATTTTTTTATTTGTTTGTTGGAAAATAGTTTTTTATTTTTTTAAAGTGATTTTTTTGAAAAATAAATTCTTGAAAAGTGAATTATTTTTCGATATTTGGTAATGTTATGGAAAATAAGTTGGAAAACACTTTCCAGTGTTTGATTATATTATGAAAAATAGCTTATTAATGTTTTATTTTTTTTCAAGTTTATTTAAATAATAAAGAACAAATCTTACAAATTAAAAAGTTGAATGAGAATGAAATTGAAAAAAATCTAATTTCATAAATTATCTCAAATAAAATAAATAATAATCAAAATAATGGAGATCAAATCTAACAAATAAAAAAATTGAAAGATGATAAAATTAAAATAATAATAATTACAATTTCATAAATTATTTCAAATAAAATAAGTAACAATCAAAAGAACGAGGACCAAATTTGATAGATAAAAAATTTCAAATAAAAAACTGATAAGAGAAAAGCAAATAACAATCATAAAAATGAGGACCAAAGTCAATATAAAAATCAAATTAAATCAAGTTTTAAGGGATAAAATTAAAAAAAATTGAAACAAAATATATATCAATTAAAAGTTTGAGGACCAAATATGATATAATCAGCAAATAATACGATATTTCTAAATTTTTCACAGCTTTTGGAAAGTGTTTTCCACCCAAAATAAAAGGAAAACACTTTCCTAGAAATCAAGCCAAATTTTCCTTTGACTTGAAAGTGTTTTTCATTGATTAACTTTTCTAATGACAAACAAACATAGAAAAGTTTGGAAAGTGGTTTCCAGAAAACCACTTTCCGGGCAAACAAACACCCCCTAAATATCGGAGGAAATTCTTTTATAATGTTATTAAATTCATTCCAAGAATTTAATCTTGATACTTTTCTATCCAAATTTTAAATTAAATTATTTATGATTTACCTCGACATAACCTAGTAAATTTAACGGGTCTAAAAGCAAACTTGAATTAATAGTGAAAAGATTGTTTAGCTTTTTTTTTTTTAAAAAAAAAAAACCTAAGATGGTAGTTTTTTTTAATATTAAAACAATGATATATTGGATCCAACTTAGTTTTGTTGTTTAACCTGCAAAATTCATGATTGGAGTCATGAATTTTAGTAGGTTTAATAACTTTGTTTTTTTATTTTTTTTAAAAGCTATTTTTACTTGATTATATGGTACTAAAACTATATGTTTGCAAAATTGAATACCAACTAAAAGCTAAGATATTTATTTGAGAATATAATAAACATATATTAAAAAAAACTAAAATAAATAATAAAACCCAAATTAAAATCAAATAATTGTTGATGGAAATTGTTTAAAAAAAAAAAGACTAAAAAAAAAAAAATAGGCCCACACCCATGACTTTAATAAGACGGCCTATATATGTGTTGGACTTGAAGTCTAGGCTCATGACTCTCTCTTTTTTTTTCTTAGGAGCAAAGACACGTCATATGGTTTTTTTTTTTTTAAGTAGGTGATAGGTCACTTGTAATAATAGGGCGCCTATAGTAACAAGTGGCCTTTCGCTTATTGAGTGCTTGTCTAGAATTCACTCACCACTTTAATGGTAGAAAAATAAGAGAAGGGGTTTTTTGGTTTAGAAATTCATTTTCAAACTATTTTCACCTAAAAACACATCAAAACCATCATGAAAACCTTCATAACTCACTAACCAACCCTAAAACACCCCAAAATAACAAAAAAAAAATAAAATGAAAATCAACCAAATAAAAAAAGAATTGAAATTGTACCCGATCTACCTTTTCAATCATGTTTAGAAAAAAAAAATACTATTATCAAACTTTCCTAGTCGAATGGAATTCATGACACGAAGAACAACAAATTTTATCGATGAAAAGTGGCCATTCATCAACTTTTCCTCTCCTTCGTTATTTTCAGGCGAGTTTCTTTTTTTTCTATCAAATCTAAATATTGAAATGTTAAGAAAATAAATTTTTAAACTAAAATAAGAATTGAAAAAAATAAAGGGATTGTTGAGCAAGAAAACATGAAGTAGGTGGACTAAAGAAAATTCTTTCCATCGAAATTAAGATTGGTCATAAGATTTCTCTTTATTTTATACACTATGATCTTTTATTGTTGAATATTTTTTTTAATCTATTTTTGACAAATTGATTATGAAATTGAACACTGTAATTGGAAAAAAGTTATGAGAAAGAGATGAAAAAAGAAGAAGATATTGTGAATTGATATGATTTCCCTAGCTTTTTTTAGTATATATAATTATAATTGTAATGTAACTTTGCTTAAAGCTTTGGATGCCTTGGATAAACTAGCTTTTTGTCTGCTTCTTCATCTTAGTGATCTTTTTTCTTCTCTAGAAGTTACTTTTTGTGCCTCGATTACTAATTCTCCTTTTCGCACCATCTCCCAAGAGTCCCTTGAATCTTTCAAGGTGTCTTTTCCCTTTTCCTTGTCGGATGTATGCAGAACATAAATTGTGACTGTCCAACTCTCCTCTGGAGAAGGGCACTTAGACCCATAAAGTAACCTCAAATGTATATTTAGAAATGCACAACCTTAATTGGATTGCGTATCATGGACAAGACAGGACAGTTTGTTTGTCGAGAAATTGTGCATGATGCCAACTTTATTTAATGTGGTCGGTCGTGAGTTGACATGTATTTGTTGCCCTCTGTTAACGGGGAAGAGGATGTTGTTGTTTGCATGATCGAGTCTAATTTATGAAAATTCCACTTCATCAAAATGATGCGGCCCGTTATCTTGTTATCTTGTTTTTTTTTTTTTTAAGGAGTTTAGAAAAATGATAGTAATTGTTTTTTTTAACTATTTTTTATTTAGAAATATATTAAAATAATCTGAAAATATAAAAAAATATTAATTTAAAATAAAAAAAATTAAAATTTTTAAAAATATTTTTAGAACACAAAAACAAACAAACACACAATTCACATGCACAAAAGTATGCATTAATCTTTTCATGGGTGTTTAGAAGTACTGTATCGATTGTTTTTTAAAGTGTTTTTTTTTTATAAATGTATTAAAATAATATTTTTTTTATTTTTAAAAAATTATTTTTGACATCAGTACATTAGAATGAGCTGAAATCATAAAAAAAAAACTTAATTTAAAGTAAAACAATAAAAAAATTAATTTTTTTAAAAAACTTTTAAAACACAATCAAATAAAATCTAAAAAAAATCACAAATTGGCATTAATGCTAGGTGGGGTTAACAATCCATGAAAACTGCTGGTGGCCCATTTATTTTCTCTACACAATACTGTACCACGTGCATTTGTTGCATAAATCTGAAGGGAGGCTTGGAATTGGGATTAGATTCATATATTGATCAATGGAAATGGAAATGGAATTGTTTGGTGTGTAAATTCATCATTGATATCACTCATTATAGCTTGGTGTTGCTCCTTTCATAGTAAAAAGGGAAGAGATGTCAAGTTCAAGCGTTATCCTTGTAAATTCGTTGCTGATAGTCTCAAAAACTCCAACACTAAAAAACCATCACCAATTCACATGCATCAAATTAAGACTTCTTACCTTAAAGTTGGTTGTGGATATTTTTGATGGAAGGGAGAAAAAAACCCTTTTCACTAACCAATATCAACTTAGAAAAAAAAATAAAAAAAAAAATTCATCCACAAAATGATACTCAGGTTAGAGATGTTTTTAGGTTATTTTTTACACTTTCTTTTTATTCTAGTTAAAGACAGAATTACCCGTAAGTTCAAGCACATATTTTTTTCCTAATAAGTTTTTTTTTTTCTTTCTTAAAGAGTTCAAATCTTCTTGTACTCCCTAAAATTCCCTTTCATGAATGACATTTGAGTTTAACCCTAAGTTATCTACTTTGATATGATTTTTTTTATCTTAATTTTTTAATTATTATTTTTGTCGATTCCTTCATGTGCTTCAGTAAATTTTACATATTTTTTAGCTGTTTATTCTTACAATCCTATCAACGCATTGTAACAGTGCTTTATATATACATATGAGATCAATGTTTTGTTGGTAAGGAAAATCAGTATAGAACAACTTCAACACAATAGAGGAATAGTGCCTGGATTTGAATTCTCTAAAAGTTCCCATATTAGAGGAACAGTTTATACTTTATAGGAGTCTTCGACTCCCCCCACCACTTGATTCTTTTTCCTTTTCTTTGCCATGCCAAGCTTGTTTGTAACTTGTATCCATAGCATAGTCACAGATTGGCTTACTTGGCTAGCAGTCAATTTCCAAGGACATTCTGTTGCTGTGCACTTCGCCCTTGTATAATTAGCATCCTTTTTTTTTTGACAAACTTGAATAAAAACGATGAGCTAAGGCAAACTTGTGCAATGCAACTCGTGACTCTCCAACACTACCAAAATTTGTCCTTCGGATTCAATCATCGATCGATTTCCATAAAGTAGAGACAAGTGGCATGGAAGGAGTAGAATTGCTTGAGCCAGCCAAGGTACTGTTTAGGTTGGTTTCCATCAAGCTTTCCATTAAACACGTGGAAAAAAAAACTTAATTACACAAACATCGAAATTTTCACACTATTCATTATTAATGCAAATACTTTTTCAACAAATTGATCAAACGTAGTGTGTTCATCAATGAAAAATCCATCCATATGAACACCTTCACATATCATGTATTTATCATCATGAACTTTAAGCATACCTCCGATGTAGCATTAACAAAACAAAATCTTTTCATTGTGAATTTCCATAATGAAACACAAGCATGTGTGTATATTGTTGTGCATACTAGATGAAAAGAAAACATAACAAACACATAAACAAGTAGATTTACATAGTTCTCCAAATCAAGTATGTCCATGGACGCAGAAAATTATATATTATTGGAGGAATAATACAAATACTCAACTCAGCTCCAATACAATCCCGAAAACCCAGTATTTCACTCTTACACTCGGTGTTTCTCTCAAATATGTTTTCTCTCAGTTGCACTCTCTGCACATTTCCTCCACTCTCTTTTCTGCTCTTACCTACTCACTCCATAACACTCTCCTTAGTCCCCCTTTATAGGTGAAAATAGAGGGACAAACTTTTCCAATTTTAGCTTGATATCTAAGAGTAAATCAAGCCACAAATTGAGGAGTAAAGACTGCCATAATTTGAGGAGGGTGGTTGGAAATTTTTTGACATATATCTTCTACAAATCTCCACCTTGGCGAGATTTTTCCATCCAGTCTTAGTGATAAATCAATGCTGCCTTTGATGCACCATATGGTGCTGCACCTCGAAGGTGCTCAACACCAAGAGATGTTGACCAACTCCAAATAATGTTGGAACTTGATCATTGAGACATATTTTGTAAGCATATCAGCAATATTATCTCCATTGCCAATCTTCTATAGTAGAATATCCCCTTCATCCATACTTTCTCAAACAAAATGAAATAAGATGTCAATATATTTGGTGTGGGAATGATGAACTTAGTTCTTTGTAAGACAAATATCACTTTGACTATCATAATGGATATCCACGTGATCTTGAAAAATTACCAAGTTTTCAATCAACCCATGTAACCAGACACCTTCATTGAAGGCTTCTGTTACTGCCATGTACTTTACCACAGATGTTGACAAAGCTACCATTGATTGTAATGTTGACCTCTAACTTACAGGCCATTTAAAAAGTGCAAGCATATAGTTTGTTGTGGAACGACGCTTATCTAAGTCACAACATAGTCCAAGTCCACATAACCAACTAAATTCTGTCCGAGTCTATTGTCTCTCTTAAACTTCAAACCAATATCTGTTGTGCCATAAATATATCGTAGAATCCACTTAATTGCATGTTAGTGACCCTTTCTCGGATCATGCATATACATGCTTTTTTATAGGTGCATGGGATTCCATCATCAATCAACGAAAGTGAATAAGCCACCATGTTACGATACTGAGCTAGTTTTTTATAGCACTTTTTAGTTTACTTGTTGCAATAGATTCTTGTTGTTGTGTGGTTACTGGGGTTACAAGATCCGTTTCATCTATACTTTCATTTGAATCTTTTTTAGTAGGGACTATCTTACAAGAATGGCTGAAGTTTCAAACTCCACTTGTTGTGCATCACTTAGTTGTTTCTTCTTTTCTTGTGATTTCTCTTGTTGTAGTATACCAGACTTATCAAAAGTGACATCTTTACTCAAAATCACTTTCTTTTATTCGAAACACTAGAGTCTGTAGCCCTTTACTCCTCCACTAAAGCCTAAAAATACAGCTTTCTTGGCTTTAGGATCTAGCTTGAACTTAGTACCATGATAATATATTAAGCATCCAAATAGACATGTAGAGTCATAATCATTTACATGAGATCCTAATCATACCTTTAAAAGGGTTCTTCCATTTAATGCTCTCTAATTCCCCTAGGGTTAGGGGGAAGAGTTGAGTCAAATCTTAAATAGAAGAACCCCGCACAGAAGTTGCTGAAGGTAATTGATTAACAATATGACAAGCACAACTTAATGCCTCACCCTAGAATGCTTTGCTTAGTCTCAAATATGATAACATAAATCGAAATTTCTCTACCAATGTGTAATTCATACATTCTTCTACTCCATTCTGTTGTGGTGTTTTGCGAATAGTAAAATGTCGCTTGATCCCTTCATTTTGACAAACTTCAAAGAAAGGATCTGAAGTGTACTTTCCATCATTATCTAATTGAAGAGTCTTAATCCTCTTTCTAGTTTAAGTCTCCACTATATTTTTCATTTAAAAAAAAACATCAAAAACCTCATCCTTGTGTTTCATCATGTATGCTCATGCTCTTTTTGAGAAATCATTAATAAAAGTAACAACCCAACGATTATGGTGCCAGACTTGACCATTGTTTGTTTTTCAAGAACACAATGCTCATAGAACCCATGTTTCCCAGTGTTAGCATTTTTTAATAGACCTTGCTTAACCCATCTTTGCAAAGCCTTTTCACCAGCATGCCCTAAACATATATGGCAAAGTTTGAAATTATTTGTTTCATCATATTCTAAGCTCTTGGAGACAACTACTCTACCAGTATCTATAGACTCGTCTAGGAAATATAATTTTCCTTTCATTATGCCTTTTAAAGAAACTAATGCACTACAAATTGCTCTTAGGATTTCACCATGCATAGAATCTTGAATTGAATTCTAGAACTCCAAGTGAGAAGAGATTTTTCTTCAAATCATGTACATACTGTACCTCTGTGATTGTCTAGACTATTTTATTATACATCTTCATATGGATAGTCCCAATCCTTTTGATCTCACAAACATTATCATTACCCATCAACATAACCCCTCCATCAAACTCCTCGAGTCTCGAAAATAAATGCTTATTAGGACATATGTGATAAGAATATCCAAAATCAAGAACCTATTCATCAGAATGGTTTTCTAGTAAAGAGACTGCAAATCTAGAGTCTTGTTCATCTTCATCTCATGCATGTTCATGGTTGGTTCATCATTGTCCTTGTTGTATTTATTTGAACAATTTTTCTTTTAGTGTCTATTTTTGTGACAAAACGCACAATCTTATATAAGATATTGTTTGTTTGATGATTCTCCCCTTGATTTTGAGCGAGTTCTCCTTCACCTTCTAAATCTCCTGGTGCGCCTCTAACTATCAATGTTATTGATGTTGAATCCTTGTGAACAATTTGGTCTGTTTTCTTATACTTATTGTTCACCAAAGCATTAGACACATCAATAAATTTAATCTTTTTTTACCATATAGTAAAGTGGTGATGAGATGTTCATATGTGCTAAACAAGGAGTCCAATAACAACAAGGTTTTATCTGAATCATCGATTTCCACATCCAGATTTTTCAAATCAGCTATCATTTTATTAAAATCATTCAGATGTTCGTTTATAGATCTACATTTCTTGTGTTGGAAATAGAAGATCCTTTTCTTCAAGTCGAGATGATTCTCTACAATCTTCTTCATAAACTTGTCCTTCATTGCTTGCCATAATTCCTTTGCAGAGTTTTGTTTTGAAAAGGCCTATTTCTAATCCTTTACAAGACAAAGTCAGATCGAACTGCAAGCCAATCGATTTATCCTTTCCCAGCTTTTCTCATCAAGATCCTCTGGTTTATCTTTCAGAGTGAAATCCAAATTCATCTGGACAAGTATATCTATAAATTTACATTTCCACATGCTAAAATTACCTTTTCCATCAAACTTCTCTACCTTAAATTTGGTATTCGATACCGAGATATATTATGGAGGGATACTAGCACTTTCCATTGTTTTTTCTTTTGGAACATCAGTCGTTATGATGTTTTTAGATTACAAATGGTCTTCTGAAATTGTTAAAACACACACTTTTATGCTCAAAATAGCTAAAATAATAACTTTGGTGCATTGTTTCACAAAACAAACTCCATAATTATGTCTGGATGGTTGATAATACTAGGAACAAGCTTGACTCAACCAAAAAGAGGCCATAAAATCATTGAGTTGTCCAAAAAACCAATCTAATCGAGTTGACTCAGGAAAGAAATATTATGTCTCTACCAAGGAATACTATGTCAAAACCAAGGGAATATTCTATTAACTTCTAAAAGAATATTCCACACTTTTAGATGATGTGGCTATTAATATGGCCTTGCGGGACCTCTTTGTTGATTATGTGGGTGATAACTTAAAGCCAACGTGTTTGTTTACATGGCAGCATCTTCTTAAGCTAGAATTCCGACACAAACTTGTTTTTCCAGCTAGTTTTCGATAAAACTTTGGCAAGCTCTACAGGGCTCATTTTAAATCTGATTTTGATGATTTCATATCGTCAGCATTGTATTGACAAGAGGAATTTTCTAGTGTGCTTAAAATCCAAATTTAAGGATTTTGAAGATTTTGCAACTACGAATTAAGAGCTAACAAACATGTTTTTCCAATGTTCTAGCTTCCCTGATGCTCTAATACTAATTTGTTGTTCATAATGGACCGAAAGAAAACATGAAAAAACACACAAACAAGAAAATTAATGTGGTTTCTCAAATTGGATACGTCCATGGAGGTAACAGATTGTATATTTTTGTAAGAATGATATTAACATTCAACTCAATCCCAATATAATCCTGGAAACCCAATGTTTCACTCTTACACTCAATGTTTCTCTCAAATATGTTTTTTTTTCTCTTTGTTGTAATCTTTGCAAGTTTCCTTCACTCTCTCTTATGTTTTTATCTTCTTACTCCATAACACTCTTCTTAGTGCCTTTTTATAGCTGAAAATAAAGGGACAAACTTTCCCATTTTCACTCTTGATATTGATATCTCAGAGTAAATCAAACTATAAATTGAAGAGTAAAGCTAACCATGATTTGAGGACGGTGGTTGGAAAAATATTGACTCATATTTGCTACACACACACCTGTATATATATACACGTGTGTGTGTATTCTTAATGAATCCATTTCATTCATTGAATCTATATGATCTAATATTTTTATTAAACATAAGTTCTATTTTTATACTATAATTAAAATATAAAGCTTCAAATCTATGAATCTACCTTCTTTTTTTTTTTTTTGTAAGTCAGTAGATAGTCCTTGAATTTAGTGAATTTACATATACAAAAATAATAATAATGAGTAGACAATAAAAGTTTTGTTTTTAGTGTTTTCAATTTCTCATATATATAATATATATCATTTTTATATCAATTATGTTAAAGAAAAAAAAAGGATTTTTTTTATTTTTTACGTCTTGCTAAGAAAAATACTTTAGTTTATTTCAAAATACTTCAATTGATATACATAAAAACCAGACCAATTTCACTACTTTTCACTCAATTTCTACTTGGTTGATAAAATTTCCCAAATTTTGTGATTAAAGAATATCTCTCGTGAACCAAATTTTTTTTGTTAGTGTAAAAAAGAAAAAAGAAAACAACTCCTTTGTCATTCTAACCCATGCATATGCTAATGGAAGTGATATAAATTATATAATAATCAACCATGTCAACAGAATGCTTCCACTATTATTTTATTTCGTGTTTTCCATTAACATATGAATTAATGTCTCAATTATGTAATTTAGAAACCCAATTTATACAACAATGAATTAACAGTGAAAACCCAAAAAATTATAGACTTTAAAAGAGATATAATGATATTTTTATACTTGCAACACTCTGAACACAACTTCCTGAATTCAAGGACATTAAATATTATACTAAATAAACTAGGGTTCCCTCACCTCCTTCACCATTTATATAAACAATTATGGAGGTGATTTGTTTTTATTTTTTTATACTGTTCATATAAATGATGAAGATTACTTTTTTTTTAATCTTTTTTCTTTGTTTTTTAATTCTTAATTCTATCTTTCATTTTTTTTCATACATATTTTCTTTCTACTAAATGATTTTTACCTTATTTCTTTTAATTTTATCCTTCAATATTTTATTGATTTTGAATTGATCATCATAATTTGTTTTGGTTTATTTTCTATAAGCTTATCACAGTCTCAAACAAATATCTTGATATTTGGTTAGTGCTTATTTTTGCAAGCATTTATTACTATTATCATATCATTAAATTAAAAAAATTAAAGAATAATTTTTTTAAATCCAGTAGAGTCCATGATTAGGGTTACGAGTCTGATGAGATAAGTCGCAAAGTCCGGGTTATTCCAATAAATTATCGTCTTAATATTGAAAAAATATCATCTTGAATTTTTTAAAAAAGTCAAACTACACTTTCATCATTCATCCAAGTTAACTTTGAATCCACCAGATTGATTGAACCACATAGGGGCAACTCTCATCCTGGTTAATTTTAAAACCAGGCCAAACAAGAAGTTAGGTCGAGAGGTTTTAAGGTTGATTCACTCGATCAGGTTTAATAAAATTCCAAATAGTTCACCTTTTTATAATTCCATCTTGCATTTTTTTTTCAATTTCAATTAAACCTTTTTTGGCTTTTTTTTTTGATTTTATCATTTAATAGTTGGTTAATTTTAAATTGGTCTTTTGAATTTGTTTTAGTTTATTTTCTATGAGGTTATCACAATTTCAAACAAATGTCTTGCCATTTAGTTGGTACTCAATTTTACTAGCATCTATTTTTGTTATCATATTATCAAGCAAAAAATAGTTTATATTTTTAAAAGGTTGTTAAATCCAGTGGAGTCTATGATTCAGGTTGAGGATTTAGGGGGTTAAGCTGCGAAGACCAGATTGATCTAATATGTCACTGTTTTAATATTAAAAAAAAGATCTCATTTTAAAAATTTTTAAAACCAAATTATACTTTTCACTAGTCATCTAGGTTACTTTTATCCCACTATCAAATGGATCATGTCGGGATACTTTCCAAGCAACTTAATTTAAACTTGGGTTAGGTAAGGAGTATGGAGAATTCAAGGTTAACCTATTAGGTCGGGTTTAATAACAATATCAAATAGTTTCTTGCGACCTAGGATTTTTTCTTATGTTCAAATTTTTTTTTATCCAACTTGCAGCGTAGCACAAGCTAAGAAATTAGTATGCTACTAAAGTGTTGGCATCAAGAATGATCCATGATTCATATAAGTGATCATATACGGATCTAGATGCTACATGTTTTGAATTTTTATTTCTCATAAGGAAAGACGATAAATACTAATTATTTGGTAATTTTAGAATGATACTCAAGGAGTAAACAATGACATCCTTACTTTCCTAGCCTACTTTGAAGAAAGAGATAGACATAAGACAGAGAGAGAAAACTTATATGGAGATATTCATATCACTTTTGATGGGTTATGGATTTGATTTTCTCTTTTCTTTATATGTTTATCTCTTTCTTTAAAGTGGATCTAAAAGAGTAACTAATAGAATAACACTAGTTACTTCTTGTGTACCATAAAATTTCCTAGAATGAGGAGGTGATACCATAGTTTTTAAACCCGACCCGGTCCAAGGCCCGGGTTCCGGGTTTTGACCGGGTCACCGGGTGTTGACCGGGTCACCGGGTGTTGACCGGGCCACCGTGATACTAATAATTTCATACTTAAAAGGGATATTTTAGAAAGTATAAAAGCAATTGAGCCCTTTAGAGAAAAAGAAAAAGGAAAACTTATAAAGGAAAAAAATAGTAGAACTAACCAGCCAATACACCTATGCTATATTACAAGTAGGATTTTAAATTAATTTTCAATAAAAAAAGAAAAAGAAAGGGATGACATCATGGACCCATTTTTCAATACCATAAATTTCTTTAATCAAGGAATGAAGAAAATGATGCCTATGTTTAATAAAGGATTGAAAATTATAAGAACATTTAAATTGAATAAGAGTCGTTAATGATGATTAAAAACTAAAATAAGAAGCTAATATTTTTTTGCAATAAGCAAAATATAGATGCACATGAAAATGTTTTATCTCATTTATCCTTTTCATTTTATATGTTTTTTCATTTATATTTGATTTTAATTCAACTCTCTAATTACATGTAATTTTCTTCCATATAAATGAAATATGCAAATACAACTTATCTATCTAAAATTTAAGATGAAAAAAATAAAATAATATCTTTAAAATATCATGAAATTACAAAAACAATATAAAAAATTAATTAATATTTTTAAGAAATTATACTGAAAAATTGAAAAATCACAAAAAAAAATGATAGTAACTAAACATTGATTTTATGAAAATTAAAAAAAAAGGAGGTAAGTCGTTGCTAGGCTTAGCCAACCAAGCACATATGCTTAGCCTATAAGTAAAGGCATGACATGAATGGGCCTAGAAGGCTAGGCCCACGTGTCTGCTTTATTATTCTTTTTAGTTTAATTGGAAGACATGTCATCTAGCTTGACAAGCAATGTGTCATCAAATTTGCAATGACTAAAGGTTACTAAAAAATCAGTGTGCAAGTACTAGGATTCTAAAAACCTATTTCAACTTATTTTTGTCTAAAACATCGTAAAAACCTTAATAAACACATTTAAAAGCTTAGAACACCTTTTAATCACTTTAAATACCGAAAATAAACCTAATTGAAACAAATTAATGGGTCTTGATCTATCTAGCATGTTTAAAGAGAGAAAACACCTTTAACAAATTCTCATCTCTAAGACGAATCAATTGACACTAAGTTTGGTAATTTTAATGGCTAAAAAGTGGTTAGTCAATCACTTTCTCTCTCCTTATCATTTCTTTGTGACTTTTTATTTTCTTCCTCAACATCAAGGGACTATAATGTAAAAAAATAAAGTTTTGAATTGAAAGTATCTCCATTGAATTTGCCTCTCTATGACAAACTCATTAACACTAAGTTTGATTATTTTGATGGCTAGAATGTGCCTCCTAACCAATAACTTTCTCTCTTCTCATGATTTTGGTGGATGGAATCCTCCTATCTAAGACAAACCTATTGACATTAAGTTCAGTAATTTTGGTGCCTAGAATGTGGCGAGCCAATTGCTTTCTATCTCATTATTTTTGGTAACTTTCTCTTTTCTTCATCAACATCCAGTGAATATAATATGATAAACATAAAGTTTTGGATTGAAACCACCTCTATTGAATTCTCCTCTCTAAGATAAACCCAATGACACTAAGTTCGATCAGTTTAGTGGCTAGAATATGGCCAACCAATTACTTTTTCTCTCCTTATCATTTTTAGTGACTTTCTTTCTTCTTCCTTATTATCCAAGGACTAAAACGTGATAAAAATAAAATTTTGAATTGAAATAAATAAAATATAAAAAGGATCAAAGGTCTATTACTCGAAACTTTGAGTGATGAATTTGAGATTTCCTATGCTTTTTAAATACGTTTACTATAATCCCCTAGCCATCCTACATGTAATAACAACAAGAAGCATCTTTAAACAAATAATTTCTTATATTACACCCACAACCACAACATAAAAAACACCAGGAGAATTATTGAAACAATAAATACATCTCTAAAAAACAATTTGGCTGCTACATTTGTTGTTGTGATATCGTGTTCTATTGAGAATTTATGCAGTATGGTAGAGCAAGTAAATGGTGCTGGAACTAGGTGCTGGCGGAGGAGTTTCCGTTGTTGGGAGCTGCATAAAAGGCAAGGTCGTAAGTAAGATATGATGTATAAAAAAAGTAAAAAAAAAAACAAAATTCTTTGTCTACTGGATTTTTTTTTGATGAATTGTTTCCATGTTGGGTTGCTCCCTAAAGCTCCTGTCTTTATTGTCTTTCGCTAGAAAAAGTTGTCTTCGCTTCATGCATCCTCATAGATTGGATCGACCAATTTAACTTCTTTCTTAGTAGTTCCTTCAAAATTCTCTACGAAAGGCTTAAGTCTGTGACCATTTACTTTGAAAACCTTGTTAGTTTCAATACTTTGAATTTCAATAACATGATGAGAGAAAAAACATTTAAAATAACAAATGGTCCAATCCATCTAGATCATAATTTTACAGTCATGAACTTCAATCTATAGTTAAAGAGTAATACTTTTTAACCAACAAAAAATTGTTTGCGATGCAAAAACTTATCCTGAAGATATTTGGTTCGCTCTTTATATAGCCTTGCATTGTTATATGCTTCTAATCAAATGTTTTTCAAGTTCTTGCAGATGCAATTTTCATCCTTCACCCGCTTCTTTAACATCAATGTTGCATTGCTTTACTGCCCAAAAAACACGATGTTCAATTTCAACTGGTAAATGACATAATTTACAAAAAACTAATCAATATGGTGACATCCCAATTAGAGTCTCATATGTTGTTTGGTATGCCCACAATGCATCATCAAGACACAAACTCTAATCTTTTCAATTGGGGTTTACTGTCTTTTGCAAAATTGTCTTTATTTCTCTATTGGAAACTTCGACTTGACTATTAGTTTGTGGGTGATAAGTTGTGACTATTCATTGATGTACTCCATATTTTTCCATCAGAGCTTTAATAGTCCTATTGCAAAAATAAGTGTTTTGCTCACTAATTATTTCTTTAGAATTTTCAAATCTGCTGAAAATGTTAGATTTGAGAAATCCTGCAACAACTTTGAATCATTAGTACGGGTAGCCTTTGTCTCTACCCATTTTGAAACATAATCAACAGCAATCAATATATAAATAAACCCAAAATAATTAGGAAGAGGTCCCATAAAATCCATAGCCTACACATAACAAATTTCACAATACAACAAAGGTGTTTGCGACATTTCATGTTTATAGGACAAAATACTTATTTTTTGACATTGTTCGCAACTTTTACAAAATTCATAGGCATATTTAAACATTGTTTCCCAGTAAAAACTATCCAAAATTTTCGTAGTTGTTCTTTTAGGTCCAAAATGTCCACCACATGTACATTTATGACATTAAGTAAGAATGTAATGAATTTCATTGTTAGGCACACATCTTTTAATAACCTGATCTGATCTTATTTCCTAAAGATAAGGTTCATCCCATATGAATACTTAGAGTCATTTTTTATTTTATTTCTTCTTGCTTTACTTATATCATTCGACAATATACCAACTATAAAAAAATTAACAATATTAGCAAACCAAGGTTTATCATCTTATAGTTTTAGAAGTTGCTCCTTTGAGAATGTTTAGGAAATTGATATTTGCTCTTACTCATGCGCAATCCTACTCAAATAATATGCCACTAGGTTTTCAATCCCTTTTCTATCTTTTATCTCCAAATCAAACTTTTGAAGCAATAGAATCCATTATGGCAACCTTGGTTTGGATTCCTTTTTCGTGAATAGATACTTGAGGGCTGCATGATTAGAAAAAAATAATTAATTTAAATCCTAATAAATATGATCAAAATTTTTTTAAACCATTAACAATAGCAAGGAGTTCTTTTTCAGTAGTGGAATAGTTATGTGGTGCAGGATTTAGAGTTTTTGATGCATAACAAATAACATGACTTTTCCTACTAATTTGTTGACCAAGAACAACGTCAATGGCATATTCACTTACATCATATATTATTTCAAAAGGAATTTTCCAATTTGGTGGTTGTATAATGGGTGCTCAAGTGAGTAATTCCTTTAATTTGTTAAATGCCCTTCGACAATTATCATCAAAATCAAACGGCACATCCTTTTACAAAAGTTTTGACAAAGGTTGTGCAATCCTTGAAAATTCCTTGATGAATCGCCAATAAAAACCTATACGACCAAGAAAACTACAAATCTCTCTAAGGTATTAGGATATGGTAAATGTGTAATTAAATCAACTTTTTCCTTATCCACTTCAATTCCCTTAGCCAAAACTACATGTCCTAAAACAATGCCTTGTTGAACCATGAAATGATATTTTATATAATTCAAGACTAAATTCGTGTTGATACAACATTTCAAAACCTTAGTTAAGTTATTTAAACATTAATCAACAAAACTGCTATAAATAGTAAAATCATCCATAAATACCTCAATGCAATTTTCAATCAACTAAAAAAATACTTATCATGCATCGTTGAAATGTACCTAAGGCATTGCACAATCCAAATGGTATACGTCTATATGCAAAAGTTCCAAATGAAAAAGTAAACACTGTTTTTTCTTGATCTTTTTTTGGGTACAATTATTTGATAATAACGAAAAAATACATCAAAGAAAGAAAAAAATGACTTATATGTTAGTCTCTCTAACATCTTATCAATGAAGGAAATCAGAAAATAGTCTTTTCTTGTGTGGGCATTTAATTTTTACAAATATATTCACATTTTGTAACCATTTTGAACTCTTGCAGGAACAAGCTCATTGTGTTTATTGGTAGTGAGACCAATGTTTTTAGGAACCATATGTATTGGACTTACCCATTGACTATCATATATTTAATAGATAATTCCTTGGTGAAGTAGCTTCAGAATTTCCTTCATTACCACTTGATTCATGGCTGGATTTAGCTTACGTTGAGGCTCTCTCACAGGTTTGGCATCATCTTTCAGCAAAATTCTATGCATGCAAATTGCAGGGCTTATGCCTTTTATATTAGTCAAAGTCCATCTGATAATTGTTTTATGTTCTCTTAAGACCCTCAATAATTGTTCTTCTCTTGTTGCCATGAGATCATTTGCAATGATGACTGATAATGTCTCACATTCTCCTAAGTACACATACTTCATATGCTTTGGTAGAGTTTTCAGTTCCAGCTTTGGGGCCTATTCCATAGAGGGTGGAATTCTTCATTAGAAATAGGTAATGGTAAACGTAAAGTCATTAAGTTGTCACGCAATTCATGTAACAAATGCAAAGATATAATTTCCTCCTTAATCTCTTCGTTGTCTTCAAATTCAACATCCTTATTAATTTTGCTATGTTGCAAAATAAAATTTAGCTCATCTTTCATGAAATTATGCTAAAAAATATCTTGTGCAGTAAGATCAATCATATCAATATGAAAGACAAATTCATAAGCTTCATAATGTTTCATTGCATAAAAAATATTAAATGTCATTATTTTCCAATCAAATTCAAAGGATAACGTACCTTTGTATGCATTGATCTTAGTTCACGCCGTTTTCATAAATGATCTTCCTAATAAGATGTCTATTGAATTTGAGGCAAACTCATCATTCATATTAATGATATAAAAATCAGTAGGGAAAATTAGTTCGTTTACTTTTACCAGAACATCCTTAATTATTCCTTCGGGATATGAATTAGACCTATCTACTTATTGAATTACTATCTTGTTTCTTTTAAAGGTCCTAAATTCAAATCCTTGTAAATTGAGAGTGGCATGACATTAATTGATGCTCCAAAATCAAGTATATCCTTTGCTAACTTACGATTTCTAATCACATATGGTATAGTGAACATACTTGGATCCCTACACTTTTGAGGCAATTTTATTTGAATGATCACAAATATGTTCTTTCTAACCCTTATGTTCTCGTCAATATTCAGCTTTCTTTTGTTGGTGCACAACTCTTTGAGAAATTTAACATTTCATAGAATTTATTTGATTACATCCAACAATGAAATGTTCACCACAACCTTCTAAAAAGTTTCAAAGATTTCATTCTCAATCTCATTCTTTTTTTATTTTTCAATCCAACCAGAAAAAATAGGGATGGATTTCAATATTAGAACTTGGTAAGGAATAATTTGTACTTACCTTGTTGGTTGGCAAATCAAATGAGTCAATCGGTTTCTCTTTTCTTTGTTAGGTGTTGGCTGTTGCTATCTTTGGTTGCACTTCCTTACCACTTCTAAGAGTCATAACACTTGCATTTTTCTTGGGATTAATTTTAGCTTGAGACGGTAACCTTTCTTTGTTGGCCTCTATTTTATGCACTGAATAGTTTGTGTGTTAGTGGCTAAGGATTTTACAATATCCTCTAGAGACATACCTGTACTTGATGATTGTTGAGGAGAAAAGGTTAATTTACCATGGACATAGGGCTGAAAAGACTAATGGTTTGAGGATTGACCGTATTTCAAGTTCGAGTGGTCTTTCCACCTAGGGTTGTACTGATTGGAAAATGGGTCATATCTCATTTGTTGGCTATTAAATCCACCCATGGCATTAACTTGAGGCATGTCATCATCTTGTAATTGAGGGCATATGTCAGTAGGATGGCCTGGGAAAGAGCAGATGCCGCAGACTATGGCTTGTCTAACCTGTCACGAAGCAACTTGTCTAAAAAGAGTTGTTAGTTCTAAAAGTTGTTTATAAATATTAGAATGTACTACCTCATTAGCTCTTTTAGATAAATCAATATGAACTCCAAATTGCTATGAATTTGCTGCCATGTTCGAGATTAAGTCTCATGCTTCTTCAAGAGTCTTTTCTATGAGTGCTCCTCCACTTGTAGCTTCAATCATACTATAGTCCATAAGTAATGATCCTTTATAAAAATATTGCAGCAATAATTGATCAAAATTTTGATGATGAGGGCAACTCGTGCATAATTGATCGAAACACTCCCAATATTCATACAATGTCTCGCTGTTATTCTGATAAATTCCATTTATATCTTTTTGTATGGTAATTGCTCTTGAAGCCAGAAAGAACTTTTCCAAAAACTTCCTTTTCATATCATTCCCTGTGGTGATATATCTGGATGGAAGGTAATAAAGCCAATCTTTTGCCTTTAACTAATGAGAATGGAAAAGCTCTGAGTTTGATTTGTTCTCTGGTCACTCCTTGCGGCTTCATTGTGGAGCAAACAAAAAAAATTCCTTTAAGTTTTTATGTGGATCCTTACTTGTAAAACCATGAAAAGTAGGTAATAAGTGAATCAAACCTAACTTTATTCAAAAGCTACATTAATATTTAGAAATTTAATGCATAAAGGTTGTTAGTTCATCTTGGGCGTTGTTAACTCCTTTAATGTCCCATGTTCATCCATGTCCTTCATATTTGGCACTTGTACTTTTAGTTCTTTTTTTAAATTTTCACTTAGATTTGATGAACTTTGTGGGCTATCTTCTTATCTTTCGGTCTTCCTATTTACCTTAGTTGTTCTTTCAATCTTAAGATTGAATACTAGTGCACTTATACGGGAAGATCTTGGCATATATTAGTTAGTTTGTATAGAAAATTAGGAAGAAATCTATTTCCTCATCAATGGCGACAAAACTTGGTTGCTGTCAAAACCACCAAAATTATTTCTGAATTTTCCCTCTCTTTTAGGAATTGATTTTTGTAACATGATAGTGAAAGCAAGGTCACACCCAAGGGAAATTATTCTAATTCTTCTTACAAAAAACTAAAATAAAGATTAGGGATTAATAAGAAAACAAAAGAAAATTAAAAAAATGTAAAAGATAATTTAGTGTTTATATTCATAGTTTAAAGAGGTTGTCCGTTCATAATTCAATGTTTATATGCACAGTTTAAAGAGGTTGTCCATTCAACGAATTGATCATCAAAGTAAAGTAAATATTCTTTTAATTCAAGCTAAAATTCATTTAAGCAAGGAAGATTGAAAAATATTAAATTAATTAGAAAAAACCCTAATTAATTCCTTAACATCAATCAAATTAAAGATTGAAAGCAATTTTTATATTCGGTGACAAGATTTAAGAGCGAAAAACGACATAGTATTCCAAGTTATCGTTAGAAAGCTTAACGATTTTTACTTGTCTCATTCTTTTAACCTGAAAGTTAAATCAACCAAATTCATTTATTTTTCTTCCTTTTTTATCCAAATCAACAATTACAGATTGAAAAATTCACAAAAAGAAAAGCATGCTTATCGTAGAAACCATTTAAAAAGCTTTAATGAAAACAATAGCTTACATACCAAATTCAGGTAAAGCAAGTACTTGAATGTCCAAAAATAAAGTTAGAAATATCTCTTCTCACAATCTAAAACAATAATAGAACAAAACTCCTCTGAACCGAAAGCCAAATTTTAGTTCATAACTGCTGATAAAATTGAAAAACAGAGAGGACAAGAATGCTGCTCCATAAACTTTCCTGTTTTTTCCTTGAATTGCCTCTCCCTTAGCTGCTGTCTTTTGTTAGGATTCTTCTGCTGATTATGAGTCCTTAATGTTATTTAATTCCTTTTTTTTTATCTAGTCATTAAGATTGGTTAGATCCCTCAGAATTTGTATTGAAAACTGACTCTGCTGCTGTCACAACTCTAATGCAACTTAGACTTTGTTTCTAACTTGGTTTCTTATAATACCCAATCATCTCAGCTTTATTCTTTCATTCATGGCATGCTAAATGCTTGATCTACACCTTTTTTGGATCCTAAGGCGCACTATTTCTATGTCAAATTTTTAGCTTTAGTGGGATGCTCGACACCTATCAAGAAAAGGAAAAACAATTATGTCAATAACAAATATTGTATGAAGTCCTTAAAATTTACCGATTCTTTTAAAATAATCCCTAATATGCTTATTTATGCTTAAGACATAGTAGAAAAAAAATATCATAAGAGGAATAAAAATATATTTATTTTATGCTTATCAATGATGAAAATTTTCCTTCATTATTTCCATCGAGAATTACTGATGAAATATTTTTCATCAATGTTTTCATTGCTAATTGGTATTGTTTTGGTAGAGTACATAATTATCTTTATTATTAAATATTGAATCCATCACTTATTAATTTTTATATTAACTCAATTTCTAATACACACAAAACATCAAACTATTTACAAGTAGTTTTTATTAGTATGTCAAACAATAAAAAATAACATATTTTCCTATAAAATATTAATTAATCTATTTACTGAAACAAAGTGAGTTTTATTGTTCATGGTGCAATGTTCACTTGTACATAACTCAGTATATATTTACCGTCTATATAAAATGGTCTTTTACCATTATTTATTATTTATCGTGTAATTTTTACATAAACATAATTAACTATTCATGCAGGGCGAGTTTGTTATTCCGATGAATTTTATGGGCATCACAGTAGCTATAGTTGTTTTATGTTTTCATTTCATTTTCTAAATTTCATCTTTTTAGTTTTTGGTCGTGTACAATTTAGTCAAGAGATGTGGTAGAAATTAAGGATAGATAAGGGAAGGAGAGAGAAAATGATTAAGACAATTTTTCAGCAATGATTTTGATTAAAAAAAAAAAAATAAGATCTCCATGATAATTAGATTGGATTGATAGCCATAAAAAACTTTATGACGAGAAAATGCAAATCAAAATTGAGATTAAATTCTTGTTTCAAAACATTGATTTACTGCAATAATAAGAGCTAAGAGAACACTAGTAGGCTAAACACATGACTAAAAATTTCCAAGAAACCAACCATGCTTTGTATCTTTCAACACTACTATAGACTCACCTCTTACTTGTGTACACCCATCAATAATAATAAAAATTCATAAAGGAATGCAAAGGGGCTAAAATCCATGTATTATTACCATAGAGAGAAAATTTTCTCTTTATAGCATGGTTGCATGTGATGTATTTCTTGGCTTCCTGAAATGTAATCGACTTTTGGTCTAGCAAGGTGGACACTTGTGAAACAAAACAAACAGTTAGATTCGCTGTCTTGGGTTTTCTTAGATGAAGAACCATGGAATGTTATTGGGGAACCTGAGTAAGAGAAGGTGAATCATTGTTCGAGACCCACTAAACAGAAAAGTTAGAGAGATTAACAACCAAATTCAAGCTAGGAGATGAAACATCAGATGGACATATCAATGAAGAACCCAAAATCTGAACCAAGTTATGGAAGTGCAGGAGAAGTAGGAGAGACATGTGGACATAAGGAGACTGAACTTATACCTAGATAATGAGGAATATACATGTGAAGATAAATTGTCAGGACTAGTGCTCACTAAAATAGGTATAATAGGGACAATATTTTTGAGCTTCAGTTTGATTAGGAGAGAGGGAGAGTTTGTCAAGATGGGAGAAAAGTATTGAGTGTTAATGTATGTGAATAAATTTTATGTTTGGAGTTCTCAAATGGTTCATGAAACCAAATATGATGAGAAATGTAAAGAAGATTGGAAGATAGATTAACACATTGATACCCTAAATGATATGAAATATAGCTAAGAAAAACACAAGTAGATAAAAAATCTAACTTATAAGAATTATATGGATGGAGGAATGAAAAACAAAAGACACCCAAAAATACAAAGAAAACTATAATCATGTGTAGACTTACAAAGACATTCAAATGGTGTTTTATTATTTAACATAGAAGTTGGAATGCACTTTATTAAATAAACAAATGTTTCAAACACATAATTTTAAAATTTTAGTAGAGCATTACGTTGACAAAGAAGTGTGAGACTAGTTTTAACAATATATCTATATCGACATTTAATCGTGCCATTTTACTCATAAGTATACGGGTGATTAGTACTTAAAAGTGTATTTTTATTAAGGTTTTATATCATCATATTGCACTAAAATATCATTAAATTTCCTAACTAAAGCATGTTTTATAATAACAAGTCTGATAATATAAGATATCTTTAATTTATGGTAAATGCTTATCTTGAATGCAGGTATATCTCACAATTCAAAGGATTGATTGATGTGATTAACTATTGAAAGTAAAGACACAAAGAGAGGACTAAGCTTAGAGAAGAGATGCTGGTTCAATTCAAACTTGAACACCATTCGGTTATTGAATCACAACTGGAGTTGTAGACCTTGGTTTTAGGTCTGGTTTACTTGATGGAAAGCTAAGACGTAGGCCTAAAACTTTCATGAAAAGTCCAAGATTCAAATCTTCCTTTTTCAAGTTCAAATCTTAGCAACAAAAGAGACGTCTGAATCTGTCCTGCAGCCCAGACACTATTCGGTGTTTAGCTCATATCTCGAGTTTCAGAAGTCCAAATAAGCTCATTATTCTTTTGTTGGAAATATGAGACAATTTACCACAACTTTCATGAAGACTATATGCTCCAATTCTGATGTTAGAAATGATGTTTTGGCCAGCCAACAAAGTCAATAATCAGCCAACAATGTCAATAACCAGCCACCAAGTCAATGGTTGGCCACCAACTAAATAGTTAGTCATCAAATCAATAGTTCTGAATTTTAACCTATAAAAGGAGGCATTTGCCATTTATTTAGGCATCTTGGTTTTCAGATCAAGATCATATTCTTGCTTTCTTTCTTTGTATTTTAGTAATGTTTAAGTTTTGCTTTCATTAATCTCTTGTTTATGCTTTTCATCATAACTATGTTCTTATCTAGTTTATTTATGTTTATCTTCTTTATAATGTTTAGCTAAGTTTATTATGTCAAGGTGAAAAGGTTTCACTAATGGTGTTATAATAAGTATAATATAAACTCAACATGGACTTCAGTGTTTATATCCAAGAAAGTTTGCTATTAACATGTCTTATGATTTTCATCTTATTCACTCTCAATACCTTGCTTGTTAAATGGTTAATCTAGATTTATGTTGTATAACACTTAGTACAATAAATGTTTGATCCTTCATAGTCTTCGGCCAACATTGTTGTTATGAGAGGAACTTGATTTGTTGTTAACATAAGTTAGCATCATGAATACCTGACAATATTTAAAAGTATTGGTGTTACTTAAATAAGATAATTAATATGATCATGTTAATATTTTATAATGAGCAATTAATGATAAATCATCCGATTATAACCTTCTTTGTGTGTGGTTTCCAATTGAGTAATAAAAAAGAGTTTATACTATGCTTATTTGAAATACCATTAGTGGATCCTTTAACCTTGACAAATGTTTTATCCTTGTTTAATCTTTTCATCATTATCACATCTCAAAGTTCTCTTCAACATCAATATCATTTTATTATTTGTAATTTATATAGTTCACCTCTTTGTGGTTCGACCCCGGTCTTGTCGGGTTATTTATTACTTTGACACTCCTGCACTTGGGATAAGACATCAATCTTTTGATCGTATCAATGAGTAAATAAATCGATGGTGAGTACCAATAGTTTTAAAATAAGTATTCAATTTTATGTATTCACCATCTCATTCTATTTGGATAGATTTAATTTTTGAAAAGAATTGTCTTTCAACTTGAGCTTGAAATTGTTGAAAAACATTGAAAACATCAAACTTGTCAACTAAGGGAAAAAACTAAATATACTTTGTCTGAGCATCCAAAAAAATAACAAAAACTATCAAATGATGAAATGCGGGAAGGTCCCTAAACATCACTAAATATCTATTCAAGAGGAGCAAAAATTTTGTGATATGTAGGTCTTAACAACAGATGCAACGATTATCCTAAAGGGCATGTTAGACAATTCAAATTAAATTGTTTTTACATACATAACACCTTTTTATTCAACGTTAATAAACTCAAAACTCACAGACTATGATGCCTAAGTTGATTGTGTCAGATATCAGTAGAGGTAGAAACATATGCGGATAAAAAAAGCTTAATGAAAAGATGTTGCAAAAGACTTTGACTTAACATAAAGACCATCTCTACTCTGATCGAAAAGAAGCATCTCCTTAGTTATTAAGTCTTTAACATAAAACATAAAATGATGAAATTAATAAATCCATTATTTTCAAGACAAAACTTTTGAACAGATAGCAATGACTTTTTTATATGAGGAATATGTAATATATTTAATAAGGTAAAAAAGCGTTTTGATACGTGAATTTTAAAATGATCAATATTTGATATAACAAGTCCCTTATCATCTTTAACATGCAGTTGATCATTACCAAGATACGTTTCTAAGCTTATCATACTCGCAAGGTTAGGTGTCACTTAGTGATTTGCACCTGTATCAGGAAACCAAGTAATAAGAGTGGATGCAGGGGCTATATTAAATGCTAGTTTAGCATTAACTTGCAAATTTTGAGTGGTTCATTATGAACATTGTTGTGCTAAATGTCCAAAACCATAACATAACTGATATTTTAATGATCAGTTACCTTGTTGCCCAAATCGATTACCTTGTTGCCTAAAATTCTAACTTGAACCATAAGCATTATAGTTGAAATTTTATCTTGAATCATAGCCATTATTCCCATGATTGTAATTGTTATGATTATTATCCATCCTCCATAAAATTGTCCTATTGCCACAATTCTGAGTGGAATTGTTGCCACAAGAACTTTAATAGTGTACCTATGATTAAGAGCACTATCGATGTGCAAAAAACTCAAAGAAAGATAAGTTGGTGTTAGAAATAGTGGGGTTTTGATAGTAGAACTAACAAGTTGAAGGGAGCTCTTCTGGAAAAATTCAAATATGAGCAAGTATCTAAGAAAATAAATATAAGTAAGGGGTTTTTCCTTCGAAGAGAGGTTGGTCACTAAGTCCTTAATCTCGCCTTTCAAACCCCAAAACACATGGAGATTAAAATTCTCTAAGAAGATTGGTCTACCTACAACAGCTAATTCATCAAATAATATCTTTGCCTTTTTTAAATAGACACCAATAATGCCATCATTTTTCCATAGTTCTTAGAATGCGCCATGAAACTGGATAATCTTGGTATTGGATGGGGAAGCAAGGGCCTTTTCAAGTGTTCACCATATGATGTATGATTTATGATAATCAACTATAAGGTGTTCAGCAGAGAAGGAGGACAAAACAACACTCATAATCAAATGGTCTTGTTGCTTTCATGAAAGAAAAGAAGGATTAATGGTGGGAGAAGCCATATTTATAGAGGTAATATGAGATGGGGGACAAGGAAAAGAACCATTAACAAAAAAATATATTCCTTAGCCTAGTAAATAAGGCTTCATCTGCATTCTTCGGTAAAGAAAATTGTTTTTTTTTTCAATTTTTGAGAGATTACTTGTTTAGTATTGGAAATGAGAGTGATGATTGCACCATAAGAACACATAACAACAATGAATTAATGGTAGTGAGACAGCACCAGCAACATGTTCAACTAAAACTGAAAGAGATTCACCAAAAAGAGAAAAAAAAAACCATTAATGTAATTGAAAATAGAGGAGGGATTGTTGGTGTGGTCGTATTGAAAACCACAATGTGATTGGTTTGATTATTGGTAGAGTTCATTAAGAAGAAGAACACTAGGAAAGCTTTGATATCAAGTTGAAAGAATTAGAGAGATACGAATGTATGAATAATGAGAGACGCAGCAACCAAGCTTTTGTATTTATGTACTTAAAGTTGTGTAAAATAATAATAATAATAATAATAATAATATAATGCACTACATACAAAAACAAGACTAAAACATACACAAATAAAAGTAATTTCCAATAGAACATATACTTTCTAAGTACTTTTTTTAATAATAAAGTAAAATTTGATTGATAAGGCAAACATAAATCTTTAATTGACTATTTATTTTTCCAATAAAAGTTATGCTATTTTTTTTTAAGTTTAGGTTTTAGACAAAGTACTTGTTAAATCTTTTTTCTTATGAATTAATTAATGTCGAAAATGGCATAAAAAATAAAAGCAGAAACCATTAGGTATAGAATTACTTGCATGTGACTAACCCATCATAAGCTAAGTTATCTTCGATGCCATTTTACTTCCTTAGACTAAGGCTAAATTCCGCAGATTTCAAGCACTTGCTGAATGTTGGAAAAACACCTCAAAAAGGTGTCAACAATCACACCAAATATTCTTGTAGAATATTAATAAAAGGAGAAATTCAAGGGAGACAAACAAGAGCATCAATTATTACATGGTTCGACCAAGTTGCCTTCTTCACGGACAAAGATGGAACAAGATTTATTGTACTTGACCATGTGGACAATGACTTGAACAAGGCTAACACAAAGAGCTTAGTTTTCTCTCCAAATTTTCACTAACGTATATGGTGGCCACATCCTATGAAAGAATTCATCTCATTCTACTTATACCATAGATAACTTAACCAAATAAGAAAGGGTTTTTCAATCCTAGTCATTTCTATTGTCAGGTAATCACTAAAAGAGAGCTACTAAGGTATGCTTAGATATACTAAAAGAACTATGCAATAAGATATATCACAACACTAAAGTTGAAGATGTAAATTGTTACCTGTAGGCTGTATAAACAAAATGATGATCCACAAATTTGGCCTGGTTTGACTCTCTTATGAGAAATTAACAAGAAGATGTCCTCCCAGATCGGCAGCACATCATTGAACACCAGTTCATTTCTCGCTTTCCACGCTGATGATCGAGAATTGAGGTAGTTAACGAGGCAAATAATTTTGTTCAGAAACCATCGAGAATTAAGGAAAAGAACGAAGTTGGGCAAGGTTATCGTTTTGTTGTCTTAGAAGATCTAATGGAAAATATAAATAAGGATCAGAAAGAATCCCTTGTTTAGTAACTAGAAACAAATGCAAGAGTAGAAGCGATACAATAAGGAATGTAATCAATCCATCCCATCTTCTAACTCCTAAGAGCCAAACGAGCAACTTTATTACTCAAACAATCTTTGTATAATATATACTCTGCGACCGTATACAATGAAAGTTGCAGCATAAAATACATAACTAATGATGCCCCCACAAGACGAGTTCTCTAAAAGAAATGCTTCAAAATATGTACATCCAGAGATGATAAAGTTCAAGCGGCTAGGTATATGTAGGACACCATATAGAATAAGTATATCAATGGCGTGATGCGAAATCAAGACATCTAGTTTCCTGCTCCAGGACTGGGGACGGACTGCAAAATTCGATCGATTTTGGACAGTTGGGGCGTGATGAACCTTTTACCGATGACTATTGATTGCGCATCACGAACAGGGGGAAAAGATGGTATAAACTTGTCTTCCAAAGCAGGATTTTCTTTCTTCTCCAGGCTCAGTAACTTTCTGGCTTCAAAAGACGGTGCATGACAAATCAAAATGAGTATGAAGATGAATGCCATTGTGCTTAGACGAGCCATAATGAAAAACTTGCTACACAAAAAAATAAATCTGGGTTATATATGTAGCAGAGGAGATATGTGACACATTGTTGGATGGTAGCTATTTATAAGGATGAGAGAGGCGAAAGATTCAAGTTATCAGTGGCTAAGTCAATACCTGTGTGGCGTTGGCAAAAGAATATCCTACGTTTGTTGATTTCGCTACACGAAATTTGCAGGCCTGTCTAAGAAGTGCCTCGTGGAATTGAGTTGATTTGGAACATTTGAAGAAAGTTGCCGGCCTTTCATGATTTCTTGGTAATTTGTTCTTCCTACCAGTACTCCTCCTGTACTATCTTAAGATTATTTCTCCGGACCAAATCACGTAGATAGATCATAATTTCTAATACCTTGATTAATTTATTTTGATTGACTTTTAAAGAATCTCAACTTCGAAGTATTTAAATTGTTAAGTGAGTTTTTAAGAATTGTTTTATATTCATTATGAGATTGAATTATCTTAAAATTATTATTATCTAAATAATAATTTTGTACACTTTTTAAAGAGAAATACTATCTTCTACTGGAATCACAATGCACTTTCCGTAGTCGCCAAGCTCTTTTTTATAAATAGAGTTGAATAAATGAATGTACAATATATATATATATATATATATATATATATATATATATATATTCAGTTGTTTGAGGTGTACGAAATACTTCTAGTTATTGTTTTAATTTCAATTTAATTTCAATGTTTTTCCTCCAATCTACGAAAAATGGGAGAGAATGAAATAAAAAATAATGTCTCTAGAAGTTCTTTGATGTCACTTACCACATCTGAAATATAATAATCTCAATCTAAAAGATTCCAACTATCCTTTTTGAATGAAGTGCATGTGGTCAATCGAATTCTTTTTGAACTAGAAAACACGAACGATCGGGTTTTATCTAATGAGATTGTTCATATTATCATGGGATTAGCTTAGAATCTTAGACGCGACATTAGAAAGTGGACAAAAGAGAATTAGATAGAAAAATAGAGTCAACAAAAATTAAAATATGCTTAACAGAAAAAAGCAGTTTAGATAAAAGGTTCTTAATTCACTTGCCCGGGGGACCATCGTTTACAGATTAAAAATAGTATATATAAATGAATGTAATAACATATTGTTGTAGGAAAGATATATTTATATACTTTGTGAATATTTTTAGCTCTAAGAATATGATTATGATAAATAGAATTTTTTTAATAAATTTATTATATTCATTATCAAAAATAAAAATTAATATTTATAAATCACGTGATTTAGGTTTTTTTTAATTATTTGTCATAAACTTTTTTCAATTTTTTTTTTTAACTTTCATATGTGTATGTCATTTTTTTTTAAGGAAGAAAAGATAAATTTCAATTGACAGTGTAAGGCAATGAGAAATTAGACATGGATTTAAGGAATTAGTTTTCCAACGCAGATAAAACTAATTACATCTTTTCAAAAAGAAAAAGAAAATATATAGTTAAATAGCTATTCTTATATTTGGCAGCAAATTTGTTAGCTAAACAAGGGGATGGAAGGTTTGCATGGATGTAAAAGAAGCTGCTTTTGGAGGAATATGGTTGCATCTTCTATTTTGAGTTTTAATTTTGTTTTTCCTTCCCTTCATGTACTTTTTCATTTTTTTGCTGGCCGTGCTCTGCTTTCATCCTGTTACTACTAATGTGGTAACTTATTGTTTGAAATTATTCGAGTTATCAAATATATATTAACAATTTATTTTAGAATTTCTATAATTATATTTATTTTAAATAACATTTTACAGGGTTCGAAGGAATAAAAATGTTTATATATATATATATATATATATATATATATATATATATATAACACGGGAAACTTCTTCAAGGGACAAGTAGTTGGTGTCTTGTGCTTAATATGTGAAAGTGATTGGTAGCTAATATGTGCCTTCTTGGTTAGAGATAATAAATTGGATTGCTAAAACTAAGAGATTAATTAATTATCTAGTACATAAATCTTGTTTCTAAGCTATTTGGATATTTTAGGACCTCATCATTAACACTGTTTGTGAGAATCTGATAAAAAAGTTATTAGTTTATTTCTAAAACTTGTTTTTGACATTTCCAAGTCATTTCATAGCACACAACAAAGACACACTTGAGCTAGGACGCATAATGAATCTACCCATTACCACAGACACTTTTGTCCAACTAGGATCTTTAACAACTCACCAGTCAAATGCAATTCCTCTCTCTGACCATGTTGGAAACACAAGGGAATTTAGACCTTGTCACTCTAATAAGTCTTAACACCCTCAGTAACACACAACGCCCTAATACCACAGCCATCAGTTGCACTAGGCACCCGTAGACAATTACATTACCTATAGGAGACTAGGAAGATTGACAATTATAAGAGTCTTTCAAGGGGTTACTCGTGTCATTGCAAAACCTATGCACAGAGTCGGTACTCCAAATGTACTCCTTTTAGCTACCATAGGATGGACACTAGTTATTGTAGTCGTCGTTTCATGTCAGACTCCTCGGGCTCCCAAGAGCCTAATAAACAAAGGACTATGAGATAATCTGCACATAAGCATACATAGAAGAATGTCTATAGCCTCCATCAGGTGAGGAGTTCTACCTTTTTCAAATGAGAATGTACTCCTATTTCGGGGTTCTGTTTGTGCTTAGTAAAATAATTTAGAGCTAAGCTTCATCAAAGGGTTTAATGACCTCTACGCTAAGTTAGTGACATACTTCAACACCAACATTCCTGCCAAGAAAAGCTTCATGAAGCTATTTGGTATTACCCAATAAGAGAGTCTACATGGGTATATTTGAAAAGGGTCAATGAAGATGCTCAAGGTGGAAGAGTTGTTTGACTAGTAGCTTTAGAGGCCTTGATACAAAGGGTAAGGTAACATTCACTCTTGAAAAAACTTTATGCATTATTAGACAAAAGCTAGTTCAAGGTGAAACAAGTTATGAAAAATCATATATTGGTGGAAGAGGCTAGTGTGTTATGACATGAGTCTCCTTATTTTTACAAGGACAACTAACATGAAGGATCTTCTATGTGAAATCATTATCCTAGTAGAAATGAAACCTCAAGGAATAACCATGAGGAACCAACCCATGGGCACTTGGTGTATCCTAAGGATTTATTACTCTCTTGAATCAAAATGGGATTACCCATTCAAACTTATCAAGGCAGTTAAAAAAAATACCTACCATCTTCAAGACATGTTCCTTTTAAAAACCTCCCCTATACCCATCACTTAGATCATTTAAAGATGCACAATCTTTAATGGAAATGTAAGTTTGTTTTTGAAATAAAAATAATATATCTCTAACATACATTTTCTATCTACAGATTTCCAGGTGATGTCTAAGGACCTCTCACCAATTTCCTAGGGGTTGATCTCGAATCCTTGATTTTCTAGTGTAGTCTTGGACTAACATATTCTCTAGGTGATGCCTAAGAGTCTAACAAATTTTGTAGGGGTTGAACTCGAATCCTTTATTCATCAATATAGTCTTAGACCGGCACATTTTTCATTTGATGTCTAAGGGCCTCTTACCAATTCTCTAAGGGTTGATTTTAGATCCTCTATTCTCTAGTGCAGTCTTGAACTAGCACATTCTGCAGGTGATGTTAAAGGGCCTCTCACCAATTCACCATGAATTGATCTTGGATCTCTAGCCTTTCTAAAACAATCTTGGATTGACATGACTCTCTTGTTAGACTCTTGGGCCTTATATTATCTGTAAACCCTCGGATAAAATAATCTCATCTTGATTTAGTAAAATAAAATAAAATACAATGGATATAGAAAAAAGGATTAAATTGAACAAATTAATTGGATTAAAAGAGAACTTATTTAATGAGAGGGGTGAAATTGAAAACAATAATAAAGTAAGGAGTCAGTAAAGAGAAAGAGAAGTAGTGGGGTTAATGTATTAATAAAAGAAATGGTGGGATTAATGTGGAAATAGAAGTAAATATGAGAGATTAATAGAGAATTAAGGAAAACATGAAGGACTAGGGTGCAAATAACTAAAGTAAAAGGGGTAAGATGAAAATAAGGAAAGAACATAATTATAAATAAGAAGAAATCTCTAGAAATTCCTAGAGTAATGGTCGGCCAAGGAGAGAAAAAAGAGGAGAGAGAAAAAAATAAAAGGAAACCTTGTAAATTCATCTTTTAAATCCAAAGAAAAGTGAGAGTAAGTGAGCTAAGAGTGTTTCAAGTAAGATTTAAACTTTGAGAAAACCTAGAAAATTACTAGAGGGAAGGGAAGGGTTAGAAGAAGGAAATAAGGGAAAGAAGAAAAATGGTTGTTCATAATCTCTTGACTCATTTTCTTTGTAATAGAAGGTAACAAACTCTCTTATTAAGTCACTTAAATTTGTTTTGTGTTTTCCTTGAATAATTGAGATTTTAGAATACATTAGTATAAGTTTAAGAATTTTGTTAAATAATGTTAGGTGGAGGTATTTTGTGTTTATAGTGGCTGGAAATGATGGAAAAATACATGGGAAACAAATTTATACTTGTTGAACTTAGAAATCAAAATTGGACAGGTTGTCTCTCAATTTCTTTACTAAGATTTGAACCCTAAGATGACAGAATTTGAGATAATTTACTTCATAAAAGTTGTAGACATGGATGTTACCATTCCAATAAAATTGACCTTACTGAAATTGGAGTGACAAAACACTAAACATGGAAGAAAAACCGAAGATAGGTCAAAACCAAGAATCAACAGTACAAATTTTTGGGTTTCTAAAATTTGTGAATTTAGGCATGTAAATAGAAAAATTAGGTTTATTCATATTCATAAAAGTTGTAGACCCATGTTTTAGTGTTCCAAATAAAAAACCACGCATAAAACTAAGTTTTATAGCTCCAGTTATACTCAAATTACTAAATAGTGTTTGAAATCCATTATGATGAACCACCTAAAACTTGTAAATTGGTAACTTTTGTTTAGAATTGTTTTTTTATTACAAAATATTGAATTATGAAGGCAATGAAAACAATACATATATATGTGTATATGTGGTTAAGACAAGAAATTTAAATTAGTGTAATTATTGATACAGGTGAGATTGTGGGAAATAAACAAGAGTAGGGGACGACTAGTAGAGCACATATTTCAGGCAGGTGTCTAACACTTAGATCTCTAATTTAAAGTGTCTTTTAATTCTTTATTTTAGCACATATTAAGATGTAGTTTAAATTTTAGTATTTATATGTAGTGTTTGAATGATGGTTGAACTAGTGTCTTGGTTTGTATTGGTGCCCTATGAATGGGTTGATGGTTGGACTAATGTCTTGGTATAGGACTGGTGCCCTATTAATGGGCTGATGGTTGGATTAATGTCCTAATTTTTGAAACTGGTGCCCTGTGAATGAGTTGTTAGTTGGACCTATATTCTGAAATGGAAGTAATGCCCTGAGAATGAGCGACCAACATAATCATTATTTTTGGGCAAGAATAGTGCATTGACAAGTGGGAAATTATAAAAATTGATGTTAGATGAATTAAAAGCAAATTGTTAGTGTAATGAAAAACATAATAGATCATCATAATTTATTTATTTATGTTTATGCAAATTAATATGCAGGTTCATCTCAGTAGCGTAACTTTTAGTTGATGCATGGGTGTTTCCTCTGTATAATAACTTAAGTTAATAGGAAAATTGAAGAGTTTTCTTTTGGGTTGTATTTAACAATATTTCTAATTTGTATGTATAAAGTTATGTAGTACTATTTTGTTAAAAATTTATGTAATAAATTGAAATTTAGAATTTACATTATGTTAATGTATGAATGCAATTACGATGGTTAATTAATAGTTATTTCTTATTTTAAAAAAAAAAACTTCCTAGGATTTTTTCTCATTTTTAACTTGATGATTTTGTGAATTTTACCTTAAAAGTTTGGGGTGTTACATTATTTCTAGGTGTGAACTCAGATCTTCTGCCCTTAAGTGTAGTTTTGGACTGGCATGATTTACTAATAAGGTTCCCGGACCTCAATCTATCTCCAGGGATGATCTTGGATATCTCATTCTCAAGTAGAACCTCTCTCCAATAAATGGCTCTCACTCCTTATTTCATCACCTAGGAAGCTATAAGGGGTGAGCCTATACTGGGGAGAGAGAGAGAGAGAGAAAGAGAGGTCCATGGCTTCCTAATCGACAGTGTAGAGCTTAAAAGCTCACCATTAGAGAAAAAGCTTATCGAAGAGTAAGAGGTCTATAGACTTTCTAATAATGGCATGAAGGCTTGAGAGCCCCTATTTGGAGAGTGGTCAAATTAGAGTAGGGAGGTATGTGACCTCCCCAACATTGTCATGAGGCATGGAAGGCTATAGGGATTGATCTTGGATCTTCTATTTTCTAGTGTAGTCTCAGACTAATAAATTTTACAGGTGATGTTAAATAGCCTCTCACCAATTCTCCATGAATTGATCTTGGATCTTTAGCCTCTCCAATGCAATCTCAAACTGACAAGACCGTATATTATCTTCAAGTATGATCTCGAATGTTCTGCTCTCTAGTGTAGTTTTAGACTCGCATGATTTGCCAATGAGGTTCCCAAGCCTCAAGCTATCTCTAGGGATTAAATTAGATATCCCATTCTCAAGTATAACCTCTCTCAAGTAAGAGGCTCTCACGCCCTATTTCATCTCCAGGAAAGCTATGAGGGGTGAGCCTATACTAGAGAAAGATAGGCTCATGGCTTCCTAATCAATGATGCGGAGCTTGAGAGCTTACCAATAGAGAACAATCTTATCAAAGAGTGGGAGGCCTATAGCCTTCCTAGCGATGGCATAGGGACTTGGAATCCCCTACTAGAGAGTAGTCAAATTAAAGTAGGGAGGTATATGACCTCCTCTACATTATCAAGGGACATGAAAGGTTATAGGGGTTGATCTCAAATCTTCTATTCTTTAGTGTAGTCTTAGACTGACATGTTTTCTAAGTGATGTTAGAAGGCCTTTAACCAATTCACCAGGAATTGATCTTGGATCTCTAGCCTTTTCAATATAGTCTCAATCTCCAGGTATGATCTCAGATGTTTTTCTCTTCAGTGTAATCTTGGACTAACATGATTTGCTAATAGGGTTCTCGAGCCTCAAGCTATCTTTAGGGATGATCTTTGATATCCCACTCTCAAGTAAAACCTCTCTTTGGTATGGGGTTCTCACATCCCATTTCATCACCAAGGATGTTATAGGGGTGAGCCTATACTAGAGAGAGAGGTTTGTGGCTTTCTAATCAATGGTGTGGAGCTTAAGAGCTCACCAGTGGAGAAAAATCTTACTAAAGAGTGGGAGGCTTGTAACCTTCCTGATGATGGCATGGGGTTTAAGAGCCCCCCCATCAAAGAGTGGTCAAATTAGAGCAGGGTAGATATGTGAACTCCCTAATATTATTATAGGACATGAAAGCTCCCCACTAGAAAATGGTCAAATTAGAGTGGGGGAGGTATGTGACCTCCTCAACATTGTCATAAGGCATGAAAGGCTACAAAGGTTGATCTCGGATCCCCTATTCTCTAGTACAGTCTTGGACTGACACATTCTATAGGTGTGTCAAAGGGCCTCTCACCAATTCCACTCAGAATTGATCTTAGATCTCTTACCTCTTCAATGTAGTTTCAGATTGATATGACTCTTTGGTACAACTTATCTATGGCAGGGAGCTCTCACACCCCATATATACTTTGTGAATATTTTTAGCTCTAAGAATATAATTATGATAAATAGAAGTTTTTTATAAATTTATTATATTCATTATCAAAAATAAAAATTAATATTTATAAATCACGTGATTCAGGTTTTTTTTAATTATTTTTCATAAACATTTTTCATTTTTTTTTTTACTTTCATATATGTATGTCATTTTTTTTAAGGAAGAAAAGATAAATTTCAATTGACAGTGTCAGGCAACGAGAAATTAGACATGGATTTAAGGAATTAGTTTTCCAACACAAATGAAACTAATTACGTCTTTTCAAAAAGAAAAAAATTGTATAGTTAAATAGCTATTCTTATAGTTGGCAGTAAATTTGTTAGCTAAACAAGGGGATGGAAGGTTTGCATGGATGTAAAAGAAGCTGCTTTCGGAGGAATATGGTTGATCTTCTATTTTGAGTTTTAATTTTGTTTTTCTATCTCTTCATGTACTTTTCCTTCTTCTTTTTTTCTAGCTGTGCTATCATTTCATCTTGTTACTACCAATGTGGTAACTTATTGTTTGAATTTATTCGAGTTATTCAATATATATTAACATTTTATTTTGGAATTTCTATAATTATATTTATTTTAAATAACATTTTGTAGGGTTCAAAGAACAAAAATGTTTATAATTGGTTATATATATAATATAATGGGAAACTTCTTTAAGGGACGCGTAGTTGGTGCCTAGTGGTTAGTAAGTCAAGGTGGTTGGTAGTTGATATTTGCTTTCTTAATTAGGAAGAATGAATAAGATTACTAGAACTAAGAGATTAACTGATTATCCAATACATAAACCTTATTTCTAAGCTACTTAGATATTTTAGAATCTCATCATTGACGTTGTTTATGGGAATCTAATAAAAAAGCCATTAGTTTATTTCTAAAACTTATTTTTAACATTTCCAAGCCATTTCATAGCACACAACAAAAACACACCTAAGCTAGGACGCATAATGAATTTACCTATTACCACGGACACTTTTTCCCAATTAGACCTTCAATAACTCACTAGTCAAATGCAAGTTCTCTCTCTAGCCGTGTTGCAAACCCAAGGGAAAATTTAGACCTTGTCACCCTAATAAGTCTTGACACCCTCAACAACACACAATGCCCTAATGCCACGGCCACCGGCCGCACCAGGCACTTGTAGACAATTACACTTACTATATAAGACTAGGAAAATTGACATTCATAAGAGTCTCTCAAGGGGTCGCTCGTGCCATTGCGAAACCCATGCATAGAGCTGGAACTCTAAATATACTCCCCTTAACTACTGTAGGATGAACACTAGTTATCGTAGTTATTGTTCCACACCATACTCCTCAAGCTCCCAAACGCCCAACGAACAAAGGACTAAGAGATGGTTTGCACATTAGTATACCGAGGAGAATGTCTATAGCCTCCATCAGGTGAGGAGTTCTTCCTTTTCCAAATAAGAATGTACTCCCGTTTTAGGGGTCTACTTATACTTGGTACAATAATTTAGAGTCAAGCTTCATCAAAGGGTTTAGTGACCTTTGCGCCAAGCTACTGACATGCTTTAACACTAGCATAGCTGCCAAGAAAAGCTTCATAAAGCTATTTGGTATTACCCAACAAGAGGGAGAGTCTACATGGCATATTTGAAATGGGTAAAAGAGATGCTTAAGGTGAAAGAGTTTTTTGAGCCAATAGCTTTAAAGGCCTTGATACGAGGGTTAAGGTAACACACTCTTGAGAAAACTTTATGCCTTACCATACAAAAACTTGTTCAAGGTGAAACAAGTTATAGAAAATCACATGCAGGTGGAAAAGGCTTGTGTGCAATGACATGGGCCTCCTTGTTTTTACAAAGACAACCAACATAAACAATCTTCCATGCAAAATCATTCTTCTAGTAAAAATAAAACCTTGAGGAATAACCATGAGGGACCAACCCATTGGCATTAGGTGTATCCTAAGAATTTATTACTCCATTGAATCAAAATGGGATCACCCATTCAATCTTATCAAAGCAGTCAAGGAAAACACCTACCACCTCCAGGACATGTTCTTTCTTAGAACCTCCCTTATACTTATCACTCAGATCACCTTACGATACACAATCCTTAATGGGAATGTAAGTTTAATTTTGAAATAAGAATAATGTATCTTTAACATACATTTCCTATCTATAGATATCCAGGAGATGCCTAAGGGCCTCTCACTAATTCCCCAAGGGTTGATCTCGAATCCCTCATTCTCTAGTGTAGTCTTGACTAACATATTCTCTAGGTGATGCCTAAGAGACTCTTACAAATTTTCCAGGGGTTGAACTCGAATCCTCTATTCCCCAATGTAGTCTTGGATGGGCACATTCTTCATTTGATACCTAAAGGCCTCTCACCAATTCTCTAGGGGTTGATCTCAGATCCTATATTCTCTAGTGTAATCTTGGACTAACACATTCTGCAGGTGATGTTAAAGGGCCTCTTACCAATTCACCATGAATTGATCTTGGATCTTTAGCCTCTCCAATGTAGTCTCGGAGTGACATGACTCTCTTGTGAAGCTCCTGAGCCTTATATTATCTCTAGGTATGATCTCAGATCTTCCATTCTAAAGTGTAGTCTTGGACTGGCATGATTTGCCAATAAGGTTCCCGGGCCTCAATCTATCTCGAGGGATGATCTTAGATATCTCATTCTCAGGTACAACCTCTCTCTAGTAAGGGGCTTTCACTTCTTATTTCATCACCTAGGAAACCATAAACGGCGAGCCTATACTGGAGAGAGAGAGAGTGAGAGAGAGAGAGAGAGAGATAGGCACATAACTTCCTAATTGAAGAGTAGGAGGCCTGTAGCCTTCTTAATAATGGCATGAGGGCTTAAGAGCCCCCAACTGGAGAGTGGTCAAATTAGAGTGGGAAGGCATGTGACATACCTCCCCAACATTGTCATGAGGTGTAAAAGGCTATAGAGGTTGATCTCGGATCCTCTATTCTCTAGTGCAGTCTCAGATTGACATATTTTACATGTGATTTTAAAGTGTAAACCCCGGGAAAAATAAATAAATAAATAAATAAATAAAAGTGAAGAAATTCATACATATGGTTAAATAAAAACAAAAATTCAGAAATTTTTTAATATAAATTTCCGGGCAAAATAGTTTGAAACATTATAATGAAGGGTTAGATTTAATTGAAGAGAATAATACACTTAAAGGAAAAGGGGGGCCTAAATGCAAATAAGAGAAAATATAGAGTATAAATACTCTTTCTTCGCCAAAAAAATCTATAGGAACCATAAGGAGAGAAAATAGGGAGTTTTATACCCATTCTTGAGAAATCAAGAGAGAAACACTAAAATTTCAAGAACCCATCCAAGATTAAGAACTTATAGATGGGATATACACTTGAGAGCAAAGGATTACCAAGAGATTGAACAAGAAAAAAAGAAAGGAGGGAGTTGAAAATCTTCAACTGGTTGAAGATCAAAATCTTAATTTGTATCGGGTAAGGTATTCTAAACATGATCTTAAAAAAATTTATTTTTAAATTCGATATAGAATTGATGCCTTGATATTGAATCATAGGTTAGGGCTCTTAAACATAAATTGGGGAAAAAATAGTTGTTGAGATTAAGTTAATTCATGTGCGTGGTATGTAGTTTATGAAAGTATTGTGTGAAGGGGAGGGGGAGACAAATCTGGACAGACTTGTCTCCTGACTTTCGGTGAGATTTCAGGTAGGAGAATGAAGGAATTAGGATCGGGTTTCTCATAGGAATTGTAGATTTGAATGTTAGCTAACCAAGAAAACTGGTCTTGCTCAATTTGGAGATGTGGAACTCCAGTTATGGGTTACCAGCTGAGACTGAGTTGTGAATGATTATGTAGGACAGTAGGACTAATTAGTTAATGAGCAATTTTGACTATTTGGGAGACAAAACTGGGTTCTCCTCCCTCAGAGAACTTGTAGCCTCGTGTCTTAGCTTTCTAACGAGATCAATCTCACTTAAAATGGAGTTTTAGAACTTTAGATATAGTTAAAAATCAGATGAGTGTTCAAATAGTAACAGTTGAAAGTTGGATAGTAACAGTTGAAAATTGGACAGTGACAGTTCAAACTTGAAAATTCTTATGATTGTTCAGACAGTAACGGTTGAAAATTGAACAGTAACGGTTGAAAATTAGACAGTATCGGTTGAAAATTGGACAGTAATAGTTGAAAATTGGACAGTTACAGTTGAAAATTAGACAGTAACGGTTGGACAGTAACAGTTGAAGAAAATTGGACAGTAACAGTTCAAAGTTGGACAGTAACAGTTGAAAATTAGACAGTAACAGTTGAAAATTAGACAGTAATAGTTCAATGTCTAAACAGTAACGGTAGGCTTTCACGTGAATACTATATATATAAGAATATAAAAGAATTGAGTCATACGAACACTTGCACATTGAGATACTAACTCTGAAAATATACATGATAAATGTATGTATGTTATTATGAGAAAATGAACATGTATAGAAAGTAACATATGAGTAATGGATGAATATGGATTCTCTATAATGTTGGCTTGAAGGAATCATAACAAAAAACTTCCTTATGATTCAGGAGGAGCAACTAGGATTGGATCTTTTGTTAGGGGAGGTCATGAGACAGGCGAAACAGGTGCGTGATTCTCCTCCTATTTGCACTTATACAATTTAGAATTCTTATTGTGAATGAATTACAATAAATGTTGTGTTCAATGTAAATAAAGTCTAACGTAAATACAAGATTATCTTCGGCTAATGGCATCCGTGATAGGATTGCCGGGATATGAAATACAAGATTAGCTTCGGCTAATGGCATCCGTGCTAGGATTGTCGAGATATGAATTACAAGATTAGCAAGATTAGCTTCGACTAATGGCATCCGTGATAGGATTGCCAGGATATGAATTACAAGATTAGACTTGGCAAGGTCACCTAGTTCATGCAAGTAAATAAGAGTATTCAAATAAAGAATATACAAATGAGTGTTAATTAGGTTAAAAGATTTACAAGAAAAATATAAGTTCTTTGTTAGAATTCTTATGGGTCAGATAGAAAGTTAATACTTCATTCGTATTCATTACATGAGCATATATATTCCTTATCAACATAATGGTATGTTCATTTATGTAACGGGTCCATCAAATATCCAAAAAGATCATTAGTTTAGGACTCTATTTTGTGAAGTTTATGTAAATATTTAACTTAAACAAAAGGGAATTAATGTGTTTATGTAGTATACTTTTGTGTAAACCTCGATGTATTTATAAAAGTTCAACTTAGCATGTGGTATTTTAGTTATCTTGTAATTAACTCTTTTGAAATATTTAAGAACACTTCTTATGTTGTAAATATTTTCTTTGCATGTTAGTATTCCTTTCCTTTTAAATTTTATGATATGATGTTTGGACTATGTTCATATTGAACTTACTCGTAGGATATATATATATTGTGTGGATTGTATGAGGTGTGGAATTATGAGGTTTGATATAAGATCCAGAATTATGGGACCTTGTGATGATGGGTTGATTAAGTAAATTGATAGTAGTCGATAACTTGGGATGTCCTAAATGCAAACAAAACTCTGCCGAATTTTTTGGAAAAAAAAAATTACCCTCAAATAAAGAGGATATGTTGGGATCTTTTAACATTGATCGAGTCGTACAGTTTGGAATATTACATAAAGAGCCTCTCACCAATTCTTCATGAATTGATCTTGGATCTTTAGCCTCTTCAATACAGTCTTAGATTGACATGACTCTCTAGTGGGGCTCTCGAGCCTTATATTATCTTTAGGTATGATCTCGAATGTTCTACTCTCCAGTGTAGTCTTGGATTAGCATGATTGGCCAATGAGGTTCCCAAGCCTCAAGTTATCTATAGGGATTAAATTAGATATCCCACTCTCAAGTACAACCTCTCATTAGTAAAAGGCTCTTACACCCCATTTCATTGTCAAGAAGCTATAAGGAGTGAGCTTATACTAGAGAAAGATAGGCTCATGGCTTCCTAATCGATGATGTGGAGCTAAAGAGCTCACTAATAGAAAAGAATCTTATTAAAGAGGGGGAGACCTATAACCTTTCTAGTGATGGCATGGAGACTTGGGACCCCCATTGAAGAGTTGTCAAATTAGAGTGGGGAGGTATATAACCTCCCTAATATTATCAAGGGGCATGAAAGGCTACAGGGGTTGATCCTAGATCTTCTAGTCTCTAGTGCAGTCCTAGACTGACATATTCTCTAAGTAATGTTAAAGGGCCTTTAACCAATTCATCAGGAATTGATCTTAGATCTCTAGCCTCTCCAATATAGTCTTACTCTGACATGACTCTCTAGTAGGACTCTTGAGACTTATATTATCTCCAGGTATGACCTCAGATGTTCTCCTCTTCAGTGTAGTCTTGGACTGGCATGATTTGTCATTGGGGTTCCCGGACCTCAAGCTATCTTGGATATCTCACTCTCATGTAAAACCCCTCTCCGGTAGAGGATTTTATGCCCTATTTCATCACCAATGATACTATGTGGGTGAGCCTATACTAGAGAGAGAGAGAGGCTCGTGACTTTCTAATCGATGGTGTAGAGCTTAAAAGCTCACCATTGAAGAAAAATCTTACCAAATAGTGAGAGGCTTGTAGCCTTCCTGGTGATGGCATAGGGGTTTGTGAGCCCCCCAATAGAGAATGGTCAAATTAGAGTAGGGTAGGTATGTGAACTCCCCAATATTGTCATAGAGCATGGAAGCCCCCCACTAGAGAGTAGTCAAATTAGAGTTGAAGAGGTATGTGACCTCCCCAACATTCTCATGGGGCATGAAAGGCTACAAAGGTTGATTTCGGATTCCTTATTCTCTAGTGCAATCTTAAACTGACATATTCTACAGGTGTGTCAAATGGCCTCTCACCAATTCACCAGGAATTGATCTTGGATCTCTTGCCTCTCCAATGTAGTCTCAGACTGATATGACTCTTAGGTACAACCTCTCTTTGATATAGGGCTCTCATGCCCTATTTCATCACCAGGGAAGCCATGCAGGTGATCCTTAACTAGAGAGAGAGGGTCATGGCTTAAGAGCTCACCATTAGAGAAAAATCTAACTAAAATGTGTGAGGCTTGTAGCCTTTCTAGTGATGGCATAGAGACTTGGAAGCCCCCCCATTGGAGAATTTTCATATTAGAATGGGGAGGTATGTGACCTCCCCAACATTATCATGGTGTATGAAAGCTTACATGGGTTGATCTTGGATCCCGTATTCTTCAGTGCAGTCTTAGACTAGCATATTCTCTAGGTGATGTTAAATGGCCTCTCACCAATTCACCAGAAATTTATCTTTGATCATTAGCTTTTCCAATACAGTCTCGGATTGAGATGACTCTTTAGTGGGGCTCCCAATTCTTATATTATATCCAAGTATGATCTCAAATCTTTCGTTCTTCAGTGTATACTTGGACTGGCATAATTTTTCAATGGGGTTTTCGGGCTTCAAGCTATCTCTATGAATGATCTTGGATATCTCACTCTTAGGTACAACCTCTCTCTGGTAGGGGGCTCTCACACCCTATTTCATCGTTAGGAAAGCCATACAGGTGATCCTAAACTAGAGGGAGAGAGAAAGGCTTATGGGTTACTAATCAATAGTGTGTAGCTTAGGAGCTCACCATTAGAGAAAAATCTTACCGAATAATGGAAGGCCTATAGCCTTCCTAGTGATGACATAGGGGTTTGGAAGCCCCCAATAGAGAATGGTAAAATTAGAGTAGGGTAGGTATGTGAACTCCCCAAAAATATGATAGGGCATAGAAGCCCCCCACTAGAGAGTGGTCAAATTAGAGTAGAGGTGGTATGTGGCCTCCCCAATATTGTCATGGGGCATGAAAGGCTATAAAGGTTGATTTCAGATTTCTCTATTCACTAGTACAGTCTTGGACTGACACATTCTACTAATATGTGAAAGGGTCTCTCACCAATTCGTTAAGAATTCATCTTGGATCTCTAGCCACTCCAATGTAGTCTTAGAGTGATTTAACTCTTATGTACAATCTCTCTCTAGTGGGGGGCTCTCACACCCTATTTCATCACTAGGGAAGGCATGCAAGTGATCTTATATTAGAGATACAGGGTCATGGCTTAAGAGCTCACCATTAAAGAAAAATCTTACTAAAATGTGGGAGGTCTGTAGCCTTTCTAGTGATGGCATAGGGGATTGGGAGCCCCCCATTGGAGAATTTTCATATTCTAGTAGGGAGGTATGTGACCTCCCCAACATTATTATAATGCATGGAAGGCTACATAGGTTGATCTCAGATCCCCTATTCTTCAGTGCAGTCTTAGACTAGCACATTCTCTAGGTGATGTTAAATGGACTCTCACCAATTCACCAGAAATTTATCTTTGATCAATAGCTTTTCCAATATAGTCTCAGACTGAGATGACTCTTTAGTGGGGCTCCCAGTCCTTATATTATATCCAAGTATGATCTCAAATCTTTCGTTCTCCAGTGTATTCTAGGACTGGCATAATTTTTCAATGGGGTTTTCGGGCCTTAAACTATCTCTATGAATGATCTTGGATATCTCACTTTTAGATAAAACCTCTCTCCGGTAGAGGCTCTCACACCCTATTTCATCGCTAGGGAAGCCATGCAGGTGATCTTATACTAGGGAGAGAGAGAAAGGCTTATGGGTTACTAATCAATAATGTGTAGCTTAAGATCGAGCTCACCATTAGAGAAAAATCTTACCGAATAGTAGAAGGCCTGTAGCCTTCCTAGTGATGGCACGAGGGCTTGGGAGCCCCCCACTAGAGAGTGGTCAAATTAGAGTGGGGGTGGTATGTGAACTCCCCAACATTTTCATGTATAATGGAAGCTCTCCATTAGAGAGTGGTCAAATTTGACTATGGAAGGTATGTGGCATCCTCAATATTATCTTGGGGCATGAAAGGCTATAAGCGCTGATCTCAGATCCTCTATTCTCTAGTGTAGTTTCGAACTAGCATATTCTATAGGTGATGTTAAAAGGCCTCTAACCAATTTTCCATGAATTTATCTCAAACTGACATGAGTCTCTAGTTGGGCTCTCGGACCTTATATTATCTCCAGGCATGATCTTGAATCTTCTACTCTCCAGTGTAGTCTTGGACTGACATAATTTGTAAATGAGGTTCCCAGATCTCAAGCTATCTCTAGGGATGGTATTGGATATCCCCGCTCTAAGGTACAACTTTTCTTTTATAGGGGACTCTGACACCCTATTTTATCATCAAGAAAGCCATAGGGGTGAGCCTATAATAGAGAGAGAGAGAGAGAGAGAGAGAGAGAGAGAGAAAGAAAGAGAGAGAGAGAGAGAGACAGGCTCGTGGCTTTCTAATCAATGGTGTGAAGCTTTTGAGCTCTTCATTAGAGAAAAATATTACTAAATAGTGGGAGGTATGTAACCTACCTACTGATGGCATGGAGGCTTGAGAGCCCCCCACTAGAGAGTGGTCAAATTCAAATGGAAGAGGTATGTGACCTCCCCAACATTGTCATGGGGCATGAAATGCTACAAGGGTTGATCTCGAATCCTTTATTATCCAATGCAGTCTCGAACTGACACATTTTATAGGTGATCTTTAAGGGCCTCTCCCAAATTTGTCAGTTATTGATCTTGGATCTTTAGCCTCTCTAATGAATGTTGTGTCAAACTGACATGACTCTCTAGTGGGGCTCCCGGAACTTATATTATCTGAAGGTATGATCTCAAATCTTTTGCTCTCCAATATAGTTTTGGATTAACACAATTTGCCAATAGGGTCCCCGGGCCTCAAGCTATCTTTAGGGATGATCTTGGATATCCCGCTCTCAGGTACAACTTTTCTTTAATAGGGGATTCTAACACCCTATTTATCATCAGGAAAGCCATATGGGTGAGCCTATACTAGAGAGAGAGACAGGCTTATGGCTTTCTAACTGATGGTGTGAAGCTTTTAAGCTTTCTATTAGAAAAAAAAACTTACCGAAGAGTGGGAGGCTTGTAGCCTTCCTAGTAATGGCATGGGGGCATGAGAGCTCCTCACTAGAAAATTTTCAAATTAAAGTAGGGGAGGTATGTGAACTCCCCAATATTGTCATAGGGCATGGAAGCCCGTAACTAGAGAATAGTTGCAGTGGAGTAAAACTAGTTATGAGCACACCCATAAATCCTTTAAACTCCATGTTCTTGCCCCCCCCCCCCCACACACACACACAAAGTGCTCATCAATAGTTTTACTCTACAATGTAACTTCATTGAAAATTAGAAGATAAAAGATTCTCCAAGTTAGGAACTATGGTGTTAAAAATCCAATTATTCCTTCCTTTCAAAATCAAACAAAACACTGCATCAAGGAATGAGAGTCAAAGCCCCCATTCCATCTTTCCCATTTAGATAGAAAGGCCACTGCTAAAAAAGTTCATCAACATTGTTTGGAATCACTCACTATAAGCCTTACCAATATAACCCGCGATAGCAACCTCAAAACTCTTCCACGACACAACATTAAACGGGACGCTGTTTTTCAACAAAATTGCATAAAGGACAAACATTGTTATGAATATCAGTCATAACTATCATAAACTCATAATATTTCAACTTGATTCAATGGTCAGATTGGAAGATATGCATAATATCATAAAACTGGACAGTTAGTAATTTCTCCCTGAAAATCTGGATTTTGCTTACCATATAATTTAATTAAATCATCATGGGTCTTAAACTAATTTATTGGTGATTCCAATTCATAAATATCATAAAATGTTCCTCAGACGTTTTAATGTTTTCTATCCAAATAACGCGATTATATGCAGGGTTTATACCAGAAATCAATGTTTTTTACACAAAGGGCAATGCATTAATTTATTTGAAACTTCCTTCTATTTTATAAATAATATCACCTATATTTACAAAAATTCCTCATTCAAATCACTATTTACCCGATCAGGAAATTTACGTGATTTATCGCTGGTTAATATTTCACGTACCAATTTATTGCTTTATTTTATCTGAAATTTTAATTAATCTCATGGGAATGTTCATTCTGATTCATAAATTTTTCTCTTTAATTTATCATTTTTCAATTAATAATTACCCCTTTTAACCCAAACTTAACAATTTTAGACTTGGGTTTTACCCAATGCTCCTAGGTGTCCCATGAAACTAAAATATCACAATTTAAGTTGCAACCAAAGTACTAAAATCTTTAACAAATATTCTATAAGAATTAGTGAAACCATAGAAATTTCTTGCCTTAGTGATTGACTTAGGTGCAAGACATTCTTGGATAGCTCTAACATTTTCCTCATCAATTTTAATACCTTTTACACTAACAACATATCCAAGAAATATAATATTTTCCATTTAAAAGTCATATTTTTTTAGATTAGCATATAAACACTCTTTTTGAAAAACAACCTATACATTTCTTAAATGTGCAACATACTTCTTTAAATTCTTGTTATAAATCAAAATATCATCAAAAGATCTCATTGCCACATGCTCAATCAATCAACATATCAGCCATTAGCATTATATATTAGTTTTTTAGAGTTGAAAGATTAAAAGTTCTAAATTTATAGAAACTATTAGTTTGTAATTTTTTTTAACACTAGCACAATATTAGACATAGACTTGGGCTATTTGGTTGGCCTAATGAATCCAACCCTTAATAGTCATTCAATTTCCTCCTTCACATAATCTATCATAATCGGATCCATTTTCCAAGACATGACAATTACCAGCACTTAACAAATTTTTGGTTCAAATTCATCCAATCTTCAAAAGCCTGAATCATGCATAACCATTATAAAATAGAATTTGAATTGAAACTTCACCTATACAAGCATGTCTTCAGACTAGGAAAGGCAGCGGTGGGGGAGGGGGAAGACAAAAGAAAAAGAGATAGAGATTAAAAGACAATATATATATATATATATATATATATATATATATATATAGAGAGAGAGAGAGAGAGAGAGGTGAATACTATAGAAGCCAAGTAGCAGCATCTTTTAAATGTTAATTTTGAATTTAAGAATAATATAGCTTACCTTTTAACCCGGTCTCTTGAAATCTGTCTACGAGGGAATTTATGAAGCTTATATTTGATAATTGCATTTTGTTTTTTCTTTGGTGCACTCGTTGTTTAGCATAAGGACATAGGAAATCATTAGAATGAACATTGTGTTTGAAACCATGGGCACAAGTTGTTGTTTTTTTACATCCCTTCGTAGGCTTAGGAATTGTCTTCTAAAGACAATGTTTTCGTCTCGTCTCTGTTTATTACTTGAGTAGGTATAGGATTGGGTAAATGGAAACATTGAACATTAGGTAGATTTGGGTTTTGTGTACGGGCTTACGTGGCTTTTATTGGTTTTGTTTGGTTTGGGCCTTACATGATGGGTTGATATCACAAGGACTGTGTTTTTGGTAGTTGGGTTGTGTTTGCATGGGGAGTTAGTGTTTTTAGGCTTCAATATACACATTCTATGGGTTGTATTCATTGGGTTTGAAGGGTTCGGGTAAAGCATACTCACGTTCAAGAATAATAAAATAAAACAATAAAAATAATAGTGAATATATATTTTGTGTGCTTTAATAAAAAACCACTTGTCTTTCTAGTTTGTTTATTTAAAAAGAAAAGGTCAAACACACACAAACATATATTTTAGTATTCGATAAAAATACTTGTCTTAGCATAAAATCTAAAAAATAAAGTTTTTATTTTGCATTTTGTTTTTTTGTTTTTTTTTAAGAAAAAATGTTTGTGCATGCATATTAGGACTTAATGAAAAGTTTATTAATTCCATGAAGAATTGATCAAAAATAAAAAATCTATTGGCCGACATACCTAATAAATTAAAAAAAAAAACTCAACCCTGGTTTTCTAAAAAAAATATTTTATTATTTATTTTCAATGTTTGAAGCAAATAGAACCTAGTGTATTGGGCAACTTTACCATGTTTTTGTTTTTCTTCAACATTTGGCTTTTTTATGTGATTAGCTATTACCTTTTTTTTCCTTTTAATTTATGGCTGGCCACTTTATGTATGTTTTTTTGATTAGTTTTTCAATGTCCTTTTCTCGTTTCTAGGAAATCTCCATATAAATTTACTTTCAGAGTTGTTTAGGATCTAAAGCGACATTAGATAAAAAGGTTTTTGGATTGGAACTTTGTTCACCCTTTCTATCAAAAGTTTTGATCTTTCATTGCATGTTAATTTATTCTACCTTTCCATCCAAGTCTTCTCCCTTAAGTAGAATTATATGATAAATGGAACACCATTATATTTTTTTAAAAAAAGTGTTTAATGATTTTCTTATGCCACTTATTTGGCATTACTATGATTGATATGCCTTTTTTTCTTTGATAGTACGAGTTACTAACTCCAACCTCTCTCTACTGCAATTGTTACCAAGGAGTTTTTCTGGTTTAACAATAGCTACTGCAATTGTTACCTCAAAAATATATTGTTATCCACATTCATCTTTTTTTTTTTTCAAGAAGTGAATATGACCAGCTTCCTATGCTTTATGGATTAAGTTTCTAAACACAATATAACTATTAGTATCATATCTCTATTAATCATGCCATTTCTAGTATTACTTCTCCTTCATTTGCTAAACAATAGGGACTGTATGATTGCCTAGGAATTTGAATTTTCTCCTCTTATCATTTGGTAGAATATCTCTTTAACTCTATTAATGTTGAATATGTATTAATTATTATTATCGATCACTTTGGTTTTATTTATTTATTTATTTACTTATAGGCTTGTTAGCTTTAAGTTCACTAATAACTCCTTAGAGGGTTTTCTATCTTTAAGTTCTATAATTGATATCAGTTGTTAGTAAACTTCTTTAAACTCCTTATCAGAGTTTAAATCAATCATTTAGAGGGCCATTACGATGTTGTTTAAGTAGCCAACTAAGTATTTTCCTCTAAATGGCTTCTTTTATGCTCATTTGCCTAACATCTCTTCATATCAGACAACATTATTTATAAAGTTATAGGTATTTGAATATAAGGTCATTATAAACCATTTTTTTATATTTCATTGCATCCCTTCCAAAATCAACTTAATTTACTTCTACCCTATTATAGTTATAGTACACTTGGTTTTCAAAGTCATGAAATAAAAGGAATAATTTTCTAAAAACTTTTTTGGATCTTGGACTATCTTAAACAATTCAGCCACTGTTACCTCTAGTTCAGTCTAATAAAAATGCTTATGAAAACAAGTCTTCATTTCTTCCTGACTATTGATGGAGTTGGGTTGTAATGTAGAAAATTAATAAAAGATAATCTTGGTTAGAGACAAACCAAATAAACTCATTTTAACAAACAGATTAACAACAACACTATTGCACTAACCAATATACTTGGTGATGTGATCCTTTATTGACTAGTTGTCCTCCCTAAAAAACAATTTGAAGTTAGTAATCTTGATTCCTCTAGGAATTGGATGTGGCATGTCAATCCATTCAGGATATTTTTGATTATATATAGACTTGTGAATTCCTTTAGCCGCTAGCCTCATCTCCTTTAAGTATTAGGCTAATTCAACCTTATCGATTCCTCCTCATCTTACTAGTTGAAAATAGGTCCATGACTTATTGGAGGATTGAGATTGCCTTACTAGATGACAATGAGTGGGGAATTTAACATCATAATCATATGTTTAATTAGTTATGGATAAGGTTGTTGGGTCACGTAATTGGTTAATGCTACATCTATACTAGTTGGGTAGAGTGTACCTTATGTCAATCATGCACCAATGGATATAAACTTGTTATGGTGCCTATTGTATAGTTATGTGATATCCAAAATTAAGTTAAGAACTTCTAAATATTCTTATTCGAGTGCTTGCTATTGAACTATATCCTAGGACTCACTACACCATTAAACAGTTTTACTGACGGACTATTTCTGTCGGTGGAAGTAATGAACTCCGTCAGTGAAATAATTACCAACAGCCTCACCGACGGACGGGTTCTGTCGGTATTATTTTCATCGGTAACTCCCCTTTCCATCGCTAATTCTGTAGCAAATAAAAAAACCACCCACCGACGGAACACCAATAGTCTTACAGACGGATACGCGCGTGCCAATTTTTTTTTTCCCGCGGGAACATTATCGATGGACTAAATCCGTCTGAAATTTCAACGGTAATTACCGACGGATAATCCGTCGGTAATTATGGCATCGGTGGTAATTGTGTGGCAACTCTCTGTGAAATACCGACAGATAATATCCGTCGGTAAAGCCGTCTGTATGTAATCACCGACGGAATATGTTCGTCGGTAATTATGGCATGACTGGTAATTGTTTGGCAACTCTCTGTGAAATACTGACAGATAATGTCCATCAGTATATCCGTCGGTATGTATTTAAAATATATATATATATAAAATAATTTATTAATACTAAAAAAGCTTAATAAACAAATAAAATTGGATTAAACATTAAAAATATAAAAATAATATTAAATAATATTCATTACAAATTTAATGTGTTTAAAAAACAAAATTAAACTAGAATAGCGGCGGAGCTGGAGGAGGAGGAGGAGGTTGGTTGTTCCCGGGACCGTATGGCCAAAAAGGAGCTGCACAAGTATCATCACCCATCTTTGATCTTATCTCCATGATTATTTGACGGATCTCATCATAATTCGTCGAGAGTTGTTGATATTGTTGTTTCAAGGCAATGAACTCCTCAGACTGGGTGCTCGATACTGATGGAGAGCTCCCAACGGTTGAGACACTACGAGCTGAACTCAAGTTTTCAGCCGTAGTGTTGGAGAGCCCGTAGACCCGATTTTTATCGGGTCCACCGGACGATCCCACCTCCATCCACAAAATCTGAATCGAAATCTGGATGGGTTGAAGGATTGTCCCCATATCTCTCCCTCAACCGGCTATTATAGGTCTCCTGAAAATTTAAAAAAAAAATCATCATATGCAATTCAAGATGCAATTCAAGAAAATAATAACTTACAAAATAAAATGAATGAACGAACATACCATGAAGTGCTGAGCACGGTTGTCCACAAACTGCTGCATCCCCTTTTGGCGGTCTTGACTCCGCACATGCGTCTCTACAAACAGCTCCATTGGACTCGGCTCATGTCCAAGAGACGCAGCCTATAAGGAAAAAATAGGTTAAAAGTTAAATATATTATAAGGAACGACAAATTAATGAATGATATATTTCATTAAAATTAATCTTACCATCCGCTTTGCATGTGCGCTGAATGGGACGGATCCGCCAGTGTGCGTGGTCACCGAACCATGAATTTGCAGGTTCCGGTTCCGGTTTTCGGCGTCGGACTGTGAGCGCCGTGAGAACCGCTCTAAGGTCACGTGCTCAATATATGCTATCCATATTTCCCCCGAGATGAATGACGGTTTGAATTCCCGCCAAACCGCCACCTCATTCCATCCTTCAAGACCGTTATTCCTCGCATGTCTTTTTTATTTTTTTTGGGTGTCATACCAAAAATCACGCAACCTACTTCCATAGTAACAAATTAGAATTTAAAACATAAAATTATAAAACAAAAATAAATATTATTTTTTATGTTACCTAGTTGCCGCGTGATTCTCCCATACCCTTCTCACAACATTGTTGTTCGCCCTATCCCACTCAAATTTGTTCTGTGTATATAAATAATTCATATAAAATAAAAATAGTACAACATATAAAATTATAAAAATCATTTATTAAAAATAAGCTGGAAATTAAAAATTAACACCGACCTGAAATTGCTTAAACCATGCATCGATATTAGGTTTCCACTCAGGATGTCTGGAAACCTGGCTCCATTGAAACAATGGAATCTCAATCGATGATTTAAACGCCAATGTTATAGCCCTTGCAGCCTCAATGTTTGTGAACTTGAAATTAAATAAAAGTAGTAATATTAATTAGTTGTTCATAAATTATGTTATAAGTATATATATAAAAAAACTAAAACCTAAACAAACTTACATTGAGAGGTCATCCTTCCATTGAGCCTGGTACTTGCAGGTGAATTGACCCCGCTATGAAGGCACACTGCTTTTGCGCTGTGAAACCGCGCTAGAAGAGGCAGCATCACAAGTTGGCGTAGATTCCTCGTCATGATCAGCACCTAAGGATACGTCCTCCTCGCTGCTAGAAGAACTAGCTGCAACCGTCTTCTGATGACGTGCTGTAGATTTCATTCTACGCATCTACACAAATTTATACGAATAATTACATAATTAACTTCGATTATTTAAAAAAAAATTCGACAGAGTCTCCCCTATACTGGGGGGGGGTCCTAAGTTATCGACAAAATCATATTACACTTCTAATGTTATTTCACATCCCGATCCAATCATCCTGGATCTCAACCCAACTCATCATCATCAACACAAAACATCTTATTCAATAACATCATATAATGAAATTAATCAATTTCAACTATGAACATTCATTGTTAAATTAGTACTTAGAGTTACAAACATTAGATTAAAGTCATACATTCAAATTTACGGATTAATATTACATTTCAAGTTTTAGGAGACAAGACTCTTAATTTATAAATAATTACATGGTCAAAAGCAAAAGGTAACTAAAACAATATCATTCCTAACACGACCCTAATGGACCTCAAAATAGAAATTAACGTGTACACATAAATATAAAAATGTAATAACAAGCAATAACAATGACAGGTAAACAATAATATCCTAAAATTAAGATAAACTAATTAAATTTAATTCTATATTTCAATTAACATTTAAAACATAAATTCAACAATAACAATTATAGCAATACAAACAATAATATCCTAAATTAAGATAAACTAATTAAATGTAATTATATATATATAAATTAACATTTTTAACATAAATTCAACAATAACAATTATATCAATACAAACAATAATATCATAAAATTAATAAATAAAATGAAAAAACTAAAAAACACTATACAAAACAACCTAAACACAAAACAAACAATACACAAAACTAAAAAACACTATATCAATTCAAAATAAATTTGGGAATAAAAAATGCTTACCTTAATAGTGTGTTGAATTTAAGATTTTATCTACAAACAATACACAAAACAAAGAACACCAAAAAAAAAATCATAATTAAAAAAAAAATACAAAGATAAAGAAAAAAGAATACATACCTTTTAAAACTATCACCAAAACAATAAAATCTCTTCCAAAAGCCAAATAGAAACGGAGAGGAGAAGAGAAATGGAGAAGAAGAGAAACGGAGCCAGAGAAAAAAATGAACCAAATGGGGGGAGGGGGGGTTTTATATAGCAATATTTCCGACGGTATTACCGACGGACATTAATTGTTGTCGGTGGCATTAAATTCTGTCGGTAATACCGTCGGAAATTAATTGAAATGCGCACCAAAAAAGTTCGAAAATCCAGCCAAACTTTTCGATCCGTCGGAAAATCCATCGGTATTTGTGCAGACGGACACACGTCTGACATACATGCGCTTCGGGATGTGCGTAATCCTGTCAGTGATTCCATCGGTATTTTACGTCGGTAACGGCGTCGGTGAATCCGTCGGTGATCGTGGCACAATCCCGTAAATTGTTTTCAACTCTCTGTGAAATACCGACGGGTTATGGTCCGTCGGTGACTCCGTCGGTGAGTGTGACACAATCCCGTAAATATTTTTCAACTCTCTGTGAAATACCGAGGGGTTATAGTCCGTCGGTGCACCCGTCGGTGAAACCGTAAATTTTTCTTATTTTTTTGTGTAACCGTGTCACAAAATCTTGAATTGCAATCTTACAGCACACACAGCACAATAACCAAAGCTGGCCATTAAAGAAGAATAAATATTTCATGTTCCAAATTATTACATTATAAAAATAAGGCTTTAGAACATGTTTAGTTAGTCGGAATTTTCATCTTCGTCCTCAATTGAATTGTTATTATCAGCTGCATCGTACTCTTCAATTTCATTATCATCTTCTTCAACAACATTCGTTTTCCACTAGTAGAGCTCAGAACAACATTCAACTCCTCTGCGTCAACATCAACAAGACTATCATTGAAAACACGAAAATTCAAATTTTCTTCTAAGTCAATCGAAGGAGCAACTCGGTATGGTTCAACCAACTCACTAGCTTGAAAGACTTCATTTATCACACTTGTGTCTTCGTTCTCATCCTGAACAACCTCGACACGACCCTTGGGTTTTTTTTTTAAACGAATAACCAATCAACTCTTGATCGGTCCTTTTTAAAGGAAGGGGTGTATGTGTAATAAACTTGTTGGCATTGCTTTGCGAAAACAAAGACGTTGTTTACGTTGTGGTGTCTAGCTTTTGAGTTGATTTCAACGAGACCATAGTGAGGATCTACTTTGATTCCTCTGTCAGTTGTGTCATACCAATAGCATTTGAATAAAAACACTCTATTTTGCTCGCTATGATATTGCAGTTCGATGACTTCTTCCAATCTACTGTAGTAGTCAACTTCAAACTCACTAGAAGTCGATCCCTTAATACAAACACCGCTGTTGTATGTCTTTCTTTCATGCCCGTATTCTTCAATATGAAAGACATATCCATTGACAAAATACCCGTTATAGCACTTGACTTTTCTTTCAGGGCCCAGGCCTAGTAAAGACAGTGAAATAGCAGCACTACCTCCCATTTGATAAACCTAGCTTGTAAATTAAATACAACAATAATCAATAAACGGATATTATATAATATTGACTACAATTAATTACATTGCAAGAGATAATGAGTTTGTGATAGGACTTACATGTGTTCTAAACCATGTGGCAAATTGTTCATCTTGTAATTGAAAGATCTGGGATTCGGTCAACTGTGAGTTATTAGACAGTAAGTATCGTCGATGTTGCTTGCAAGGTTGTTCCAAATTATATGAGTGTATGGTATCACAAAACATAAATAGTACACTCTTGACAAAGTTTAAGTCGAACATCTACTTACTTAATAAAAGGTCTCAGCTCATCACAGTTAAATAGGACATAATTGTGTGCTTGTCTGAACTCTATTTCAGACAAATATCTTCCCCTCATGACATTTTTAGGTGTGGGTCTTCCAGGATTGGAGAATATTGACAAGTTTCCACTTGAAGGCACTTCACCACCATCATCATGCCGTGGAACACGGTTGATCCTCGTTCTCAAATGAGGTTCGAAATTGTATGAGATAAATGTTGAGATCTCCTCAACAATATAGGCCTCACATATTGACGCCTCAACATGCGCCTTGTTCTTAACCTTTTTTTTTTAAGATTGAACAAGTACCTGCATATATATATATATATATATATATATATAAAATTATCAATTAAAAAAATAAAAATAAAAACATTTAATTATAAATTACATAGCTCCTGTAATATCTAACCTCTTAAATGGATACATCCATCTGTACTGGACGGGTCCTCCAACTTTTACCTCAAACGGTAAATGTACCGGTAGATGCTCCATTGAGTAAAAAAATGATGGAGGGAATATCATCTCAAGTTTGCATGTTGTCTCGACGATATTCTTTTCAAGCCTTTCAATGTGATTAACATTCAACTTGCTGGAGCATATATCTCTGAAGAAATGACTGATCTCCGTTAGTGCATCCCATATCCCCTTTGGCAACAAATCACGAAAAGCTAATGGGATGAGTGTTTGCATAAACACATGACAGTCATGACTCTTCATTCCATATAATCTGCATTCCTTCATATTAACTAGCCTTGATATGTTCGAGGCATGTCCATCGGGGAAACACAGACTCTTAAGCCATTTGTAGACTAGTAGTTGTGCGTTTTTCTCTAGCACGAAGCTTGCTTTTGGTTTTGCGACCCGTGACCCATCATAAACCAACTCCATATTTTTACGGTTACAGAACAGCGCTACATCCAATCTAGCCTTGATGTTGTCCTTTGTCTTCCCCTTCACATTCATGACGGTGTTGAAAATGTTCTCAAACACGTTTTTTCAATGTGCATGATGTCAATGTTATGGCGGAGAAGATTGGTCTTCCAATAAAGAAGCTCCCAAAAGATACTTCGCTTCACCCAATTATGGGTCAAACCAAAACCAGGAAACTTCTGCTTACCTGATTGGAGACCAAACATAATGTCACCGTACTCTGACACAACATCAAACAATTCTTCACCGAAAAGATGCGGGGGGGGGCAACATCCTTTTCAACTCTACCAACAAAGAAATCATTTTTGTTCTTTCTATACCTGTGATTCGGCGGGAACAAATGATGGTGACAATAAAAAAAAGAAGTTTTACCCCTGTTTGTTAGCGTGAATGCCTTGTTGTTCTCCATACAGTATGGACATGCTAGCTTTCCATGCGTGCTCCAACCAGAAACCATTCCATAAGCTGGGAAATCATTGATAGTCCACATCAAAGCTGCTCTCATAACAAAATTATGTTTCCTCGAGATGTCATAAGTCAAAGCTCTAGAGGACCACAATTGCGTCAACTCATCAATCAATGGACAAAGACAAACATCTATATTCTGCCCCGGACTGCTCGGTCCTGGTATGACCATAGATAAAAACATGAACTCCGGCCTCATACACATCCCCGGTGGCAAGTTATAAACCGTCAGTATGACCGGCCAACAAGAATAAGGAGTAATAAATGACCCGAATGGGTTGAATCCATCTGTACACAACCCAAGAAGCACGTTCCTTGATTCAGCTGAAAAGTAAGGATGCACACTGTTAAAGTGTTTCCAGGCTTCACCGTCAGAAGGATGAACCATCACTCCATCAACCGCATGGTGTGATTAGTGCCATGTCATGTGCTCAGCAGTCCTGGGTGACATGAATAACCTCTGCAGTCTAGGTGTGATTGGAAGTATCAAAGTTTTTTATATGCCACGAGAGTCTTCCCTCTACCAGTTCTAGGTTTGTAACGGGAATGCCCGTATGTCATGCACTCGGTCATCTCAGCATTTTCAAGGTAGTATAACATGCAGAAGTTAGGGCATATATCAATTTTCTGGTATCCTAAACCGAGGGGTTTCATCATGGACTTGGCAGCATAGAAGTTCTCTTTCAGCCTGTTCCCTTCAGGTAAAATGCTTCTCGCCCATTCAATAATCTTGTCATAACTGGCCTCACTCAACCCGTAATCTGACTTGATGGTGAACACCTGTGCTAGGACTGATAATTTACTGTGATTCGTGTAGCCATCCTATAATGGTTCGTCAGAATCTTTCAACAGATCAAAAAACCTTGCTGCATCTACATTAGGTTCTTCTTCTACGATTGGACATTCCCTGACATTACCTTCACTCATTCTCATTGCATCCATAACCATATTCCTTTAAGGATTACTGTTCTCATTTCCAACTTCATGCATGTTGGTAACACTAGAAGTTGACCCAACCACCTGTTCTTCCATGCTCTCATCAGGAACAAATAGTTCTCCGTGAGCATACCAACACAGGTAATCCTCCATGAACCCTTTGGTTAGAAGATGCATCGTTACAACATCTTGATGCAGAAACTTTAAATTTTTACACTTCCTGCATGGACACCTAATACCGCCATCAGTAAAATTCCTCGGAATAGATGTTGTGAAATTAATAAAACCCTGGACACCGTTACAATAATCCATCCTCCACAATCCTTGGGCTGAGTCCCGATACATCCATGAACGATCATCCATGATTTCTATTGAACCTCTATAAAACATAACAAAAATATTGGTTTTCCCCGACATTATCCAACAAACTAAAACAACACTTATGTTAAATATTCATTATCAATTATCAACTATCAACGTTTATACATACAAATTTATACATATATAAATTTACAGAAATAACAACTTCGAAATAGAATTGATAACAATTAAAAAAGACTCGTTAAACAAGCTATTAATTATTTATTTCATTACAACACATTTAATTTGGTGTAATTCAAACAAAATTTCAACAATTTACAAACAAATATAATTTGACAAAATCTAAAACAAACTATAACAACTACAAAATTATACATTCATACTACAAGTTTCTTTGACAAATAACAATCAAACAAGTACAAACGTTAACAAAATACATATACTAAAAAAACAATAAAATTCACATTTAAATATTAAAACTAAAAAGGATAGATTTACTTACAAAAAAATGATAAAATCCATAAGAAACGACGGATATTATGACCACGTACAATGTATAAGAAACTTGAGTGCTTGTGTTGAGAATAGTGGAGAGTTGGGATGGGTGGTTGGCTGCAGTTTGGGAGGGGAGAGGTGGGATGAGAAAGAAGAAGAAGGAGAAACAGAGGAAGAGAGTGTCGGCAGAGGGGGTGGGTATATAATGGTTTTTTTCGATGGAATCACCGACGGATTCATTCCGTCGCGGTGATTCCATCGGTGATTCCGTCGGTGACAGTGTCACGTCACTTTACGACTATCTCAGTTTGAATCCCTCGGTCATTCCGTCGGTAAAATCGTCTGAAAAAAACTCCACGTCAACATGCCGTTGCATTTTTCCAGACAAACTGTATACTCCGTCGGAGAAACGGTCGGTATATACCAACGGAAATATTTCGTCGGTATATATTGACCGTTTCTCCGATGGAGTTAGGTCGTCGGTATATACCGACAGATGTTGAGACAAAATTATTTCCGTTGGTAATTATTACCGACGAAAAAATTCCGTCGAGAATTCCGTTGATTTTCTCCGGTTTTCTGGTAGTGACTAACCCCCAGGTATCCAAACAAATAGAGTGCTTAATTAAATCTATTGAAGCTTATTGTGGATTTGATTGAGCTAATCAACCATGGTTTGCATGGTCTTGTTGACCACCACAATATTATTGTGGTAAGTAATGTTAGTCGCCTTTTTCATCTCAGGTGCATAGCCTTTAAATTTCATAATATTGTAAATAAATTATATATATAGGGCTGGTTGTCTTTTATATTTGTTGGACAATCTATTTATAATGTTACAATAGTTTTACATTAACTATAAATTATAATGCTATACAAATTTTTTATAATAAATATAGATTCCTAGTACAATTTGTATTGCTTATTCACACGGTTTCCTCTTGGTAGATATATGTTTTAGAATTCTAATTATAGCACAACATTCGTCATCGTTAACTGCTATGTTGTTTTGAATAAGTTTTGATTGTCACTCAATAACCGTTGATAATCTCATCTATCCTCATCTTATATACTTTAACTATAAAATTTTTATATATTTAATTTCATGGTAAATAAAATTACAGAAGATGAATTTGTTAAATCAAAGAAAGTTAGGGCAAATATAAATAAGATTTTCAACATATATGCTACAAGTACATGTTAGGAGACTAATTTGTATTTATATTGTTTTTCAATTCATTTGATCTGAGTAAAAAAAAAACTTTTAGGTCTCATCACCATAGGAATCTAAAATACTCCGAACACTGCTCCTTTATGTGTGTGTGTATATATCTTGTTTGTTTTTGCGTTTTAAAAATATTTTTGAAAAAAAATTAATTTTTTTATTTTAATTTAATTTTTTTGGTGTTTTCAAATAGTTTTGATGTATTGATGCTAAAAATAAATTTTTTTAAAAAAATATTATTTCAATGTATTTTCAAGCGAAAAAAACTTTAAAAAACAACTATTATCATAATTTTAAATAAGCTAATGAAATGCCACGATAACTACAGTTGATACTGTTTTGTCAACGAATCAGTACCGATGAAAATATCATGAATTTGATTATCTTTAGTACCTTTAACCAAAATGAAGCCTATATATATTATAAGCAAGCACTTCTTATTGGCCATATTAACAGATCTTGTGAAAATACTACTTTATTATCTCTTCTTTTCATATAACAGCAGAGGGTTATATATATACAAAGCCTAGGAAGCTATTTTAGGAATATTATTACGGGCCTATAATCTTGCAGAATTAAATACAATAAATCAAACTAATTAGGAATATACAGCTCATTGACACTCCCCCTCAAGTTGGAGTATATATGTTGCTCATGCCCAACTTGCTAAGTGAGTTGTGAAATACTTTGCCTGTTACAGCTTTGGTGAGGACATCTGCAAGTTGATCTTTGGATTTAACAAAGAACACCTCGATGATCTTTGCCTCGAGTTTCTCCTTGATGAAATGTCTATCAACTTCAACATGTTTGGTTCTATCATGTTGTACTGGATTATGTGCAATGTCTATTGCAGCTTTGTTGTCACAATTCAGTTGCATGGCATGATTGGGTTTGAACCCCAATTCCCCCAATAAATTCCTTATCCAGAGTAGCTCACATACTTCATGTGCCATACCTCGATATTCTGCTTCAGCACTTGATCTTGACACTACGTTCTGTTTTTTACTTCGCCAAGATACTAGATTACCTCCCACAAAGGTAAAATATCCAGATGTAGATCGTCTGTCAGTAACAGAGCCTGCCCAGTCTGCATCAGTGTGACCCTCGATATCTAAATGACCATGTCGTGAGAACATCAATCCTCTTCCAGGAGCTGACTTCAAGTATCTCAGAATTCGGTTTACCGCATCCATGTGGGCTTCACTTTGTGCATGCATGAACTGACTTACCACACTTACAGCATATGCTATATCAGGTCTAGTGTGTCCTAGATAAATCAACTTACCTAAAAGGCGTTGATATCTTTCTTTGTTGATGGGTACCTGATCAGGATATTCACCAAGTTGATGATTCAACTCCATTGGCGTGTCTGCTGGTTTACTAGCTAACATTCCAATGTCAGTTAAAATGTCAAGGATATATTTCCGTTGTGATAGAAATATTCCTTGTTTAGAACGAGCCACTTTGATGTCTAAAAAATACTTTAGAGCACCAAGATCTTTCATTTCAAACTCACTTGCCAAGTGCCGCTGCAGTGCTGCCTTTTCCTCTAGGTCATTCCCTGTAACTACCATATCATCAACATATACAATAAGGGCAGTGACTTTACCTTTCTTATGTTTCAAGAAAAGTGTATGATTTGAGTTACTTTGCTTGTATCTGAACCCCTTCATTGACTTGCTGAACTTTCCAAACCATGCTCTGATGATTGCTTCAATCCATAAATAGACTTTCTTAGTTTACACACCATGTTGCCTTTATCAGGTCCCATCTTGCATCCCGGAGGGGGATCCATATAGACTTCCTCTTCTAGGTCACCATGCAAAAATGCATTTTTGACATCAAACTGGTGTAATGGTCAATCTAGGTTTGCTGCCAGAGAAAGAAGTACTCGAATTGTGTTAATCTTGGCTACAGGAGCAAATGTCTCCCTATAATCAATCCCATAAGTCTGAGTATATCTTTTCGCTACCAATCTTGCTTTGTATCGCTTAATGGAGCCTTCTGCCTTGAACTTTACTATATATATCCATCTACAACCCACTGTTCTTTTTCCTTTTGGAAGGATAGTCATCTCCCAAGTGGAATTCTTCTGGAGGGACTCCATTTCATCATTCATTGCTTGGGACCACTTGGGATCTTTCAAAGCTTCTTGCACATTACTTGGAATAGATACAGTGGATAATTGACATACGAATGATGCACATGACGGAGATAGCCTATGTAGGGACACATGATTAGCAATAGGGTATTTAATGTTTGTTTTAAGGTCAGGGTCATATTGTTGTCTAGGAATACCTCTAGTCGTACGAGGAGGTAGTTGATAACTTGTGTTTCCTGTATTACTTGACTCGGGCAGAGTGATTAAGTTGGAGTTTGAATGTTTAATTACCTGTGCGAAATCGTCAGGACCTGATTGGATGTATGGTGATGGTACTGTAGTAGGAGTTGTATTGGGGAAATTATATGAACTAGTACCAGCATCTGGAGTTCTTAGTGACTCTTGATCTTGTTGCACCACTATAACTGGTTGTTCGGAATCTGACTGCTCAGTACTAGCATCTGGAGTTCTTAGTAACTCCTGATCTTGTTGCACCATTGTAACTGGTTGTTCAGACACTGACTGCTCTAAAACCTTTTGTTGAATTTGGATCTGAGTATCTTCTGCAAAGATAGAGCTCTCCCCCTGCAGAGGATGCTCATAGACTCCCCCTAAGTAATAGAACTCACTCTCGTGGAAAGTCACATCTGCAGTAATGTGCAGGGTCTGAGTGGGAGGATGGAAACATTTATAGCCCTTCTGAGTATCAGCATAACCCACAAAGACACAACGCAGAGCACATGGATCAAGCTTGCCACGTTGGTGTGGATATACCTGAACATAAACAACACATCCAAAGATACGTGGTTCGAGATTTGGTGTGGATGGCATGGTGAGGAGAGTGGTCAATGCCTGAAATGGAGTTTTATACTGAAGAGTGCTGAATGGTGTTCTATTAATGAGGTAAGTAGCAGAACAAAGAGCCTCCCCCTAAAAATAATGAGGTAAACTGGCCTCAAATAAAGAGGCACGAACAACTTCCAAGAGATGTCGATTCTTACGCTCTGCGACACCATTCTGTTGTGGTGTATATGCACATGTGGTGTGATGAACAATACCATGTTGACTTAAAAAATTATGAAGGTCATTGTTGACATATTCTCCTTCATTGTCAGACCGGAGGGTCATGATTTTCTTGTCAAACTGAGTAGCAACATATTGATAAAATAGTTTGAATTTGACGGTAACTTCACTTTTCTGTCTTAAAGGAAAAACCCAGGTCATCCGAGTGCAATCATCAATAAACGTCATAAACCACTTATAACCAGTAATAGTAGGAACTCGTGATGGTCCCCAAACATCAGAATGGACAATCATGAAAGGCATGAAACTCTTATTCAACCTTAATGGGTAAGAAATGCGATGACTTTTCGCCAAAATGCAAGTTTCACAATGAAAGTCTAATTCAGTAAACTGAGAAAACAAATATGGAAATAGAAGTTTCAGATAACCAAAAGAGGCATGCCCTAATCGTCGATGCCATAACCAAATTTTCTTCATTCTAATGGACTCACCTCCTCTCACATGATGTGCATGACTCAATCTCTTAGTAGTGTCGTCTGTCAAGTCCAGATAATATAATTTTTCCCTCCTAGCACCACATTCAATCACGGCACTAGTGAGAAGATCCTGAAATAGACGATACAATGGCCAAAAACACACGGTGCAATTAAGGGAATCAATGATCTGAGGAACAGATAAAGGGACAACTAAGACATGATCAAGACTTAATGAGGATGTGAGAGATAATGACCCTTCTCCCATAACTCAGGAGGTGGTGCCATTGGCACTGACAATATGTGTTTGGCTGGAAGGTGTGGCAGAGTGTAACCCAATAAAACTAGATGTCATGTGATCAGTGGCACCTGTGTCAATAATCCATGATCTATTACAAGTAAGTGAAGATGTGCAAGAGTTACCTGAGGTGGCCAAGGCCTTGGAGTCAGTTGTACCTGATGGAGTTTCTAATGTAGTCTCCTGAGATGATTGGGCAGATGCAAATGATGCTCGGTTTGAATCCCTCTTGCGCCTTTTGTGAACCCATCCTTCTGGATAACCAATGATCTCATAACAGCCTTTAATCATGTGATTATCTAAACCATATTTGGTACATTTCATTGGTGTGGGTCAACGTTATAGCTATGCAGCCGAGATTGTTTGACCCTGGCAGCAGCCAAGGCTGTGGCTGTGTTGGTTGCACCAGCTTCAGACATGGTTCCCTGTCTGTTACTTTCCCTTTTAATATGTGCGTATACAGCCTCAAGTTCTGGTTTAGGCTCCATCCTCAAAATCTCTCCTCGAATTTGATCAAAATTATTGTCTAAACCTGCAAGAAATATGTAAACTCGAAGACGATCAACATCTTTCCGTCTAATTTCAATGTCTGATGGATGCTCCATGGTGCTTGGATTTAATTGATCAAGCTCCTGAAAAATCTCAGTGAGCTCACTGTAATACTTGGCAACTGATGCACCAACTTGTCTCATTATGAATGATCTTCTGTGCAGGTCATAAATCTTAGCTTCATCAGCACCATCTGAATAGGTTTGCTTGATTGCATCCCAGACTTGCTTTGTTGTGTCATAACGAATAAACCTTTTAATCTGATTAGGCTGCATGGCATCAAACAACCAACTCTTGACTTAGCAGTCTGATGCTCGCCATTTATTAAATGTGGAATTTGTGACTGCAGGCTGGGCAATATCACCAGTCAGATGGCCATGCTTTTCTCGCCCAACTATCTTCATCTCTATGATTTGATGCCATAGAGAATAGTTATTCTCATCAAGTTTTATTCCTGCAGAGAAGTTGGAGGTGTCACTCTGCAATGTGACTATTTGTGTGGTAGTGTTGGAGTCTCCTGACATGAAAGATTGATTAGTGTTTGTTGAACAATCATCATCGGCCATGATATTGGCTTACAAGTGATGAGAGAAAGAAGGAGAAAGAACAGAGTAATTTGACTGACGTAACAACCAAAAAAAAAAGAGAGCAAGTAGAGTAATTTGGTTGAGGGAACAGTGAAAGGTGATTTAGTATTTCTTTTGACTTGTGGGTTGGAATGTGAATGATCTGACTGTGTGGATGATGGTTGCTGCTGCGAAGGGTTCTGTTGGGTTTGTATGACGGCTGCTGTTATGGAAGCGATTTATAAAATTAGGGCAAGAGACAGTCAAGATCGACTGCTCTGATACCATAACAGATCTTGTGAAAATACTGCTTTATTATCTCTTTTCATATAACAGCAGACGGTTATATATATACAAAGCCTAGGAAGCTATTTTAGGAATATTATTACGGGCCTATAATCTTGCAGAATTAAATACAATAAATCAAACTAATTAGGAATATACAGCTCATTGACACATATAACATCCAATCTGAATCACAACCTCTCATTCCTCTCCTACTTTCAGCCTCACCGTAATGTCCACCTTATCTTTCGATCAGTCCTTTCTTTCCAAAACCACTGCAAGTTACCAAAACCAAAAGGCTGAATCACCCTTACGTTTCTAGAGTTTCATGCAAAGCCACAGATGATACACAAAACCTTGCCACGAGAAGAGACGTCCTCATCGGTCTAGGAGGCCTATATAGCGCTACCAATCTTATTGACCGAACTGCCTATGCTAAGCCAATCACCCCTCCAGACTTGACCAAATGTGAGTTGGTGGACTTACCAAACCCCGAAAATCCAACAAACTGTTGCTCTCCGTTACCCAAAAAGATCATAGACTTCAGACTCCCTTCTCCATCCTCCCCGCTACGCACTAGACGTGCGGCCCATTTAGTTGACGAAGACTACGTGGCCAAATATGCTGAAGCCATTTCCTTAATGAAAAGTCTCCCCGAAGATGATCCACGTAACTTCTACCAACAAGCCAACGTACATTGTGCTCTGCCGGGGTGGAAATAGAATTATTTGTTAGAGGGACTATAATTAATATAATAAAATATAATATTTATTTTACTTTATTGTATATAGTTGTAAAAAAAATCTGTATAATTTAGTTTTATTCAAATAATTTACTATAAACATATAATGATCTTTGTATAAGGTAAAAGGTTCGAAGAAATACAAAAATTGAATCAAAGCAACGAAGTTAATTTCATCTTCATAATATATTCATCACTTTAATGTTGTTGGTTTTTATATCTATCAAATATAAACATACAAAGTATATAAGAAACATTAGTTAAAACAAAGCATTATTTATGTTCGATAAACTTTGAAATAAAGCAAAAAATAATAAAGAATTATTCTCACTAATCAACGCGGGTTCTCTGTAAACTGAGACGCATTGGAGTTGTTCAACCATAACTTTAACATTACACATTGGAGTTGGTTCACTAGGCTGCAAGTTATCAATATTTTTTTTGAAAAAAAAATTAAATTCTTCTTATTTTGTTCATGGTAATTCAACCTAAAATCAAAACATATATCGTGAGAAAAAATTGATAATTTTGGTGATTCTGCTAAAAACAAAACATAAAAAAAATCAAAGTATAATCAAAACAAACCAATAAAATATATCTAATTAATTAAAAAAAAAGCACTATAACAAGAATTCAAAAAACAATTGGTAAAATTAGCAGATTTGAGAAAAAAATGAAGCAAAAATGGTAGAATTATAAAAAAAAAACCTTATCAAATTATTAACAAACATCTCAAAACAAAATAAAAATAGATTTTAAATTTAAGTTACCTTGTTTTGTTTGATGAAAAATAAATTAATTAATGGCTTTGCTTCAATCTTTCCGTTGAAAAATTTTACTTATGATTTATATTTATATTTTTGTTTTTAACCGGATGCAGAATTTATTGCGCAAAGTAATAATTTTATATTTATAGGATCTATATTAGGGCTACGTAAATTAATTTTTAAAAAATCAAATTGAAAAATTGCAATTAATTACAGTAAGAAAACTCACCTTTGTAGAATAAAAAAGCTCCTCCATACTTAATTACCTAATATATATATCTAATATATTCAATTGCAATTAATTACAGTAAGAAAACTCACCTTTGTAGAATAAAAAAGCTCCTCCATACTTAATTACCTAATATATATATCTAATATATATATATATATATTACAGCCCACCCGCCCCCCCCCCCCCCCCCTGTGCCTGTTGCAATGGTGCCTACGAACAAGTGGGGTTTCCAAAATTAAAAATTGATGTTCATTCCGGTTGGCTCTTCTTTCCTTGGCACAGTTACCATCTTTACTTCTATGAAAGAATCTTGGGCAAACTTATTAATGACCCAACTTTTGCTCTGCCTTTCTGGAACTGGGATTCCCCCAGTGGTATGCAAATGCCTTACATCTTTACCGACCCTAAATCTCCACTCTATGACCAGTTCCGCGACCAGAATCACCAACCTCCTACATTGCTAGATCTTGATTATGGAGCGGGAGACCACAACCCCACAAACGCAAATCAATTATACTCTAGTAATCTCAGAGTAATTACAAGCAAATGGTGTCTGGTGCAGCAAAACCAACACTCTTTTTTGGAAAACCATACCGTGCTGGTGAAGATTCTAGTCCTGGAGCTGGGACGATTGAGACCACCCCTCACAATAATATTCACAGATGGACCGGTGATCCAACTCAAGAAAATACCGAAGACATGGGCAATTTTTACTCAGCTGCGAGAGATCCAATATTTTTTTGTCATCACTCAAATGTTGACCGAATGTGGACGATATGGAAGACTATACCTGGTGGAACTAGGAGGGATATCAGTGATCGTGATTGGCTTAATTCAGAGTTTATTTTCTATAATGAGAATGCAGAGCTTGTTCGTTGTAAGGTTAGAGATTGTCTTGACAATAGAAGGCTAAGGTATACTTATCAAAATGTTGAAATTCCTTGGCTAAAATCAAAACCAATTCCGAGAAGGTTGGGAAAGAAAGCAGCTGAAACAAAAACTGCATTAACACCGATCACTGCATTCCCTTTAGTCTTAGACAAAACCATAGTCACTGTAGTTTCAAGACCAAAGAAATCAAGAAGCAGGAAAGAGAAAGAAGAGGAAGATGAAGTTTTAGTGATAGAAGGGATAGAATACGACAATGGCAAATTCGAGAAGTTTGACGTGTTCATAAATGATGACGTTGAGATGCCTTCTAAACCAGAAAATACAGAGTTTGCTGGGAGCTTTGTTAATGTTTCTCATAAGCATGCGAAGAAGTCCAAGACAAGATTGATATTGGGGATTACAGAACTGTTAGTGATCCTGTTGTCATCTCTGGCGTTAAGATTGAGTTTGTTAAAGAGTGATGATTATCAAGTGTTGGGATATTGCTATTATTGGGCAACAACATGTGCATGTGCACCAACCATTGACAATGTCAATGGTAGTTGCACCAACCATTGACAAAATGGTGCAACCCATGTGCTGCCACCATTAGTGCCATAATCTATGGCCAAGTTGTCTTACCATTCATGCCTATAAATAGAGGCATACGTGAGAGAGCAAATTGAGAGAGGGTTGTGAGAATGTGAAGAGAACAAGAGAGAAAGAAGGGCTGTCATGGACAGCAGCCCTGCTGCCTTGTGCAGCAGTGTGAGAGCAATGAGAGTAGAGTTTGAGTGAAGTGATCCTCCTCCTCCATGTGTGTTGTAATCCTTTCTCTATCTGTCTCTAATAATATTGACTTCTCCCGTGGATGTAGGCGATTTGCTGAACCTCGTTAAATATTGTGTCAGTGTGCTTAGCCTCCAATGGGCAACTATCAGAACACCACCGGTCCGCGCAAGAGGGAGCCGGAATCCCCAACAATTGGTATCAGAGCATATGGTTTAAAGTGGTGTTTGATTTTTGCTCAAAAATGAAAGTTGTCAAAATTGTGTTTTGACCATACCACTGTGTAGAGGAGGAAGAGATGAAGCCACTAGTGAAAACGGCGTCGAAAACGTGCTCACGCGCCATCACGCTCCGGCGAGGTGGCTGGCGACACGCGGCACGCGTCACACGCATCTTCTTCGCAAGGATGGGCTAACCCGACCCGAATACTAGTTGACCCGACCAACGTGGCTGACCCGGATAAGGATGACGTCATCATGACATAATTGTGACGTCATCATGCACATTGGGCATGCCAGGGATGACGTCAGCCTTATGTAAATGTGACATCATCATGCACAGTAGGCATGCCAAGGATGACGTCAGCCTGATATAAATGTGACGTCAGCATGCACAGTAGGCATGCCATGTCAGTGTCCAGTCAGCGACACGTCATCATAGTGGGACCCACCTGCAATGTCATCAACCGCGAGTCGAGAAGAGCTGAGCCGGAGCCGAGGGATAGGATCCAGTGTAGCTGATCCTACGTGCAACCGGATCTGAGATTGAATCTGGGCCATTCATCAGGCCAGAATTATTTTGATCAAATCTTAGCTGTCTGAAATGTGATTTGGACGATTTCAGACTTGTTTCCGGCTAATTTGATCGTTTCTGATGCAATGGTATGGTCCGATCATTGAGATTGAAACCAGAAATGGTGGTGGTGAATTATTAAAGAGAGATTGCCCGATCAGGAGGCATCTGAAGGTCATCATCGTGGTCGATGAAGATAAAGAAGAAGAAGAAGAAATCACACATATTTGCCCAATTACATGTGCTGAACTGCTAAGTGGGGATTTTTTAGTTGCCTTGAAAAAAGACAAAATTGGGACACTCTGGACACCCAATCAATTGGACAATTAGAGGTGTAGAGTGAAAATTGATGAAGACCAATCTTGACGAATCTAAGCACTGGTAGTCTCGCCAGATGTTGAGAAATCAGGTATTAAACCAGTATATTCCAGATCACTTGTAAAGGAAAGCCGCAACAAAACTAGCAAATGGTTGTATATACGGAAAGACAGTACGATGGATAGATATGGCCTAAGAAGTTCTGTCTAGGAGATTGGGTTTTAAGCGGGACTAGTGTGACCCCTCCAATCTTTCCTGGGGACTTGCTTAGTGGAAGGATTATCCATACGGTACTATTTTCGTATATATAGCAGTTTGTAATGAAATGGTTGAAGACTAGCAGGATGACGGCATAAGGAAACAGTTGGGTTCCGTATGTTCAAGGATATGATGGAGTGGTGATTTCTCCAAAGAAGTTAGATTCGGTGACTGTGATTTCTCGAGGGTAGAATTGATAAAGACCGTGATAATGGAAAAGAAATATAGCAAAGGGATAAAGATTGGCACCCTATTTTGACTTGGACAGATGTTATGACAGGATGAGCTGCTGTCAAACATAAGCAAGGAATAGGGAGAATCTGGAGAACATAAATTGCACGAGGGCACATGGAGATTGTGCAGAAGTACCCGTAGGATCCAACGAGGTACTGTAATGAGACAACAGGTGCAAGGAGAAGAAGTGTTCCCAGATGAAGCTCAGAGCAGAGACTATGTGTAGAAGTTGTACAACAGGAAGTCTCTTGTGCTCTTGATGAAGACAACAAGCGAAGACCTTTCCAATGCATGCAAGGATGGAAAGAGAGCTGTTGTAGAAGCACCTAATTGAGGGGGTGCGAACACCTGTGATAAAAGGTGACCGCCTATGAAAGGCGAAGACACCAAAGAGAGTTGGTGTATGTGGAGCTGTTAAGCGCAATGATGAAAGGCGTAGAAGCTCCAAACATAGAAATCGAGGTGGAGGATTGCGAGGAGTGTACCGCAACTTTCTCTTTCTATATGATCAGTGGCAGTGATCTCTCCAATAGTCCACATGGTGGTAGAGAATTTTACAGCCACTTTGAAGCATCTCAACTGAAGGAGGATGCGACTGCCTATGAAAGGAGAAGACGCCTTAAATAGAAAGTGTGAGGGCCATGATAGGAGCCCCAGTTCAGACTGCCTTATGACAACGGGCAAAAACACCTTAGAGAAGGTGTGAGGGCCATGATATGAGCCTAGTTTAGAACACCCAGAGCCAATATGATGGCTAGATATGAGTGGACATGTGTATAGCCAATGAAGTGGCTATGATGAGTATGGAGACAAATGCAGGATTGACTTTCATGGATATTGCCCCCATGCTAAAGATCAATAAGCTAGAAGACATTTGCCTTGGACAATAAGTTGGTGACTTGTGGAGCATTAAGACGCGACTACTAGGAATGAGCAGAGGGCATGCGCAGGTTCCGGGAACAAGTTGACTCTTGTCAAGGTGGTGAGCTCGGTGAAGGCATTGTAATACTCAGAGTATCAAGACATATATGGATTAACCTTTAATAGGATGCCCGCATGGGTAAAGGTGGAGAGCTACCTGGACTTTTAGGACTAAGAGCGAGAGACTCACGAAGAAGTAAGACGTGATTCCTAGGGTGGAACAGAGGGCAGACGCAACTCCTAGATGAGTAGACTCTTGGAAGAGTGGTGAGCTCATGATCATATTGAGATACTTAGATAATGACTGTCGCACTTGGAAATAGAAATTTCCGTTTGAAAGGGTGTTGTAAGCCTTGATGTGAGGCTTGAAAAATTCATTCCGAACCGAGCATGGTTGATACGCTCAAAGGGGAATGTTGTGTCCTAGAAACAAGTGTTAACACTCTTCAGATGTGAAGTGACAGACCATCTGGTTGTAGTGATCCTTTTGTGTGAGAAAAGGTGTGCTTTAGTGACTCTGGTGATTGAAAGGTGTGGCAAAGGGGGTGATTGTTGAGATATTGCTATTATTGGGCAACAACATGTGTAGCCTACCCTAAGAAGAGAGGGTTGCCATTATCAATGGTAGTTGCACCAACCATTGACAAAATGGTGCAACCCATGTGCTACCACCATTAGTGTCATAATCTATGGCCAAGTTGTCTTACCATTCATGCCTATAAATAGAGGCATACGTGAGAGAGCAAACTAAGAGAGGGTTGTGAGAATGTGAAGAGAACAAGAGAGAAAGATGGGCTGCCATGGGCAGCAGCCCTGCTGCCTTATGCAGCAGTGTGAGAGCAATGGGAGTAGATTTTAAGTGAAGTGATCCTCCTTCTCCATGTGTGTTGTAATCCTTTCTCTATCTGTCTCTAATAATATTGACTTCTCCCGTGAATGTAGGCGATTTGTCGAACCACGTTAAATATTGTGTCAGTGTGTTTAGCCTCCAATGGGCAACTATCAGAACACCACTGGTCCACGCAATAGGGAGCCGGAATCCCCAACATTAAGGACATCTCGTTTTTGCTTTTCCTTCAGGAGATCAATGTAGGTCTTTTAGTGTTTGTCTGGGTGCCTTGCTGCATAATATCATGCACGTGTAATTCAACTCTGTACATTTTTGTTTAACAATCTACAATTAAAGTAATGTTATGCTGATTAATTTTTTTAATTGTTCATCTCTAGATCATAAATGTTGTTGTTTGTTTTTGAAGAAGTCATAAAGATTTCAAATTGGATTTGTGCTTCCCACAACTCCGTCTTAGGCTGAGTTGTCTAGGCTTGGCCGCTTCATACTCTCTTAGAAAAATAAGTTCCCTATCAAAATAGAGGTCCCTTCGATACTTAAGTCAATAAATTATAGGAGGGAAGGAAAGTATAATAACGAGAACAAGAACATAGGAGAGTGTATGTGAGGGTCATGTGTGTGTTGTTCTGTGATCTTGTATGGTCTTGTGTTGCCTTATTCAGTCATATGTCTTGTTACCTGGTGACTTGAGCTATTTATACACCTTGACTACATAAAATCACGTCATAGAACTTGAAGTTGTAGAAATATAGGAATGTGAGAAAGGTTGGTGTCGTACTCACAAGATGTGCATCGTGCAAACCACGTTCTTAAAAATTTTAAAATTTTAAAATTTTTGCTTAAAATGAAATTTTTTATGTTTTAGATCGTTTTGATGTGCTGATGTCAAAAATAATTTTTTTAAATGAAAAAACTTCATTTTGATGCATTTCTAAGCAAAAAACACTTTAAACCATCACCGCTACCACAATCTCAAACAGACTATTACTTGGCTATTATCGAGAAAGCTAAGTGCCACATTGACTTCTGAGAGGTTGCAACAATTTATTATGGTGTGTGCCAATGATGGGCTCCTTGGGAATTTACGCAAGATTGAGATTTGGCCCTAGGTTTGTTATTGGGTGAAGGCCTTTAACTTAGTAGATAGGAAGTCCACTTGGGAGAAAGCCCGTTAATGGATAGGGCAATCTACTTGTCAATGAACTATCTCAACCCAATAGCTTAAGCTGTTAGGTAAGGTCCCAAGATATGATTTATATTATTCTCTAACACATCCCCTCAAGTGAAAGCCCTTTGGGCTTGAAACTTACACAGGCCCGCACTACCTTGTACTTGATTTTTATCAAATAAATGAGGTCGAATTCGTGATCGCTTGGTCATCAAGGCTCTAATACCATGTCAAAGAACCATCTCAACCCAATAGCTTAAGTTGTTAGGTGAAGTCCCAGGATATGATTTATATTATTCTCTAACACTACTTGGGTGAAGAGCTAGCTTATTTGTATTCTAAATGTTGCTCTCACTGGACGGGTGCTGAAGCAATGGTTTCCCTGCAGGAACAATGATTACATATCCATCCTAATGTCTGGGTATTCCATACAAGCACATGACATTTCTAAGCTTTCTCTTTTTATGAAAACCTCAAGTATATAAAGATTCAAAAATCCACAATCAATTGATCCTTTCTAAAAAAGTTAAATTCAAGTTTATGATATAACTTGACAGAACAATAACATGTACCAAGACACCAAGACTATAGAATTTGAATCCCTACCCAATACCTATTAAGAGATGTGAATAAGAAGTATGGTTTCTGTCACGAAACTTGGTTAATTCTTTGATAAGTCAAAGTAGTTCCATGAGGAACCAAGAGTAAGAGCAAACTCCCACATATAAGTTTTATTTTTAAATAATCAATCTATCTCTTACCAAATTTAAAATCTAAACACAAGCTAAATAAATCTATTTATAATAGGTAAGAACATCCTAAAAAATATTGGAAAAATAATGAAGAGTTCTAAATAAAATAGAAAAGGAATCATAAATCAACTAGGAAACTAATACAATTCTCATAGAGTTGCTTGTGGACCTTATTGCAAGGCTTTTTCGATTTATGATTGACCTGAAATTATAATTCAATATAAAACAAGATCTTTGTAAAGCTTTGATAAAATTTTAGCTAGATATAATGGTCAGATTGAAAGTTATACATATTAGCAAAAACTTGTGCATTAGGAAAAATAAGCCTCAAGCTGCCTCTAGTGTCTTTGAATGATATGGAAACATTGCCAATGATGAAATCCATAAAATAAATAGAAACATAAGTTATTGTCATGGAAATCCTTGCTAGAATAATCATAATTGTTGTCACCTATGATTTCCTTGTAGAAATAAAATCTTTACTAAATAAGAAGTCCATAAACTATAAGGGATCAAATTGCTAAACCCATGTAATAACTTTTGGTATGACTTTAAACACGTTATTCTATCTCTTCTAGATTAATTATTGGATCTACCATTTATGAATGGAAAGATTGCAATGTCTAGTTTTCATCCCAACTAGAATCGAAACAAAATTTCTTTTGTAGCTTCAGATATGTCTCAAACAGTGCACAAAGATCTAGTCAAGCATATTTATAATTTGTTAACCCAAATATACAGAATCAACCCAATTAATTCCTCTTGGATCCTTTAAGTTTTAGACCTTGTAATAGGCCTAATTGATATCTCTAATGGATTCTTTGATGATGCTCGTTGATTCACCTCATTCCCCCTCTCATCAAAATGATTTGGCATTGAATCATCACCTTGTTTTGATGTTGGCTCACTTTTGGAAAACATATTAACCTGATTTTGTGATTTTGATCTTGTTTTTCTTTTTATTTTTTAAACTGTAAACAACTACATCACAAATAATCTATATTTTTTTCAACTTTGTCGCAACTAGGTTTTTATATGACGACAACGATGAAATAATACAGAAACTAAAAGGTAAATGGATATAACATGATTTTAGAACCTTGATTTGATACCAACTAATATGAAACCTATCGATATAAAGATTCAAAAACCAACAATCAAGTTGATATTTTCTAAGAAAGCTAAATTCAGGCTTGTAATTGAATTTGACATAATGATAAAATATACCAAAATACCAAAATTATAAAAACCAAACCTCTAGCTAACACCTATTAAAAAATGGGAACGATAAGTATGGAAGATGCATGAAGCTTGGTTAATTCTTTGATAAGTTGGAGTAGTTCCATGAGGAACCAATAGTAAAAGCATACTCTCACACACAAGTTTTATTTTTAAATAATTAATCCATATCTTGTTAATTTTTAAAACCTCAAAATAAGTTAAATAATATTTTTTTAAAAATAGGTAAGAACATGCTAAACAATGCTGAAAAATAATAATAAAAGAATTCTAAATAAAATAGGAAAAAAGAATCCTAAATCATTTAGGAAATTAATACAATTCTCGTATAGTAGCTTCTAGACCTTATTGCAAGGCCTTCTAAATGTCTAATTGACTTTAAATTTTAAAACAAGACCTCTGAAAACTTCTAGTAAAATTCAAGTCCAATCCAATGATCAAATTAAAAGTTATGTTTATTAGCGTCAAATTGTACATTAGAAAAATGAGCCCAAAATTGTCTCTAGTGTCCTTGAATGATAAGGAAACCTTGTCAATGAGATAATTGATATCACCAATGCTTTCCTCGTAGAATATGAATCCTTGTTAATTAAGAAGTCTACAAATCATAAGGAAACAAAAAACAAAAATCATACATTAACTTATGACCTAACTTCAAACACGTTGTTCCATCTAGTTTGGATAAATTATTGGGTGCAACATATATGGATGGAAGGATTATAATGTCTAGTTTTCAGTCCAACTATAATAAAAGCAAAATTCCTCATGTAACTTATGATATGTCCCAAATAATACACAAAGGTCTAGTCTGATAGATTTACAACCGATATTAACTCAAATTTTAAGAATCAATCCAATTAATCTCTCTCGAATTTTCTTAGTTTTAGACCTTGTAATAAACCCAATTGATACCTATAATGAATACTTTGGTGATCAAACTTAGATTAGGTACTAGCTTTCTTTTGTTGTAGTTTCAACGTTAACTTTTGAAGAATTAATGGTCTTTCAGCTACTATCAATAATTTGTAGATTTTTATGCAAATGTCACTACTTTGGTTTTTCCATTGTCTCTGTGTTGAAAAAGCAACTAGCAAAGAATATATATATATATATTGTGTTTGATTGATAATTAGGTTTCATGATTTATGAGGTTATCTTGATCTCATGATCCAAGAATAATGCTTAACGGGTTAACCCGTATTGAATTAGCATATTTTTTAACTAAATTTTTTACAAATTCCATCATTCAATGGGTCTGACAAAATTGATTGGGAATTGAACTTCATAATTTGTTTTTATTTGCTTTTTATGGAGTTATCTCAGTCTCATGATTAGAGTCATGGATTTGAAAAGTTAATCCAGGTTAAATCATATCATTTTTTGTATTTTTTCTATATGGTTATCTTAATTTCATGACCCAGGTCATGAGTTTGGCAAATTAAATTGATTTTTTTTTAATTTCATCCTTTAACATTGGATCGATTGTAAATTAGGTTTTATAATTTGTTTTTTACAGGTTATCATAGTCTCATGACTCAGGTCATGGATTTGACATGTTAACCCGAGTTGACTCAAGTCAATCCAATATGTTGTTATCTTAATATTAAAAAAAGATATTATCTTGAAAAAAAAATTGAGTTAAATTATATTTTTACGGGTTATCTGAATTATTTTTAGACCAGCAAAAACAATCAAGTCACCTCAAATTAACCTCGACACGTTTTTTTTTTCCACTAAAAAATATAAACAATATTTAAATATTTTTTTATATTGAAAAAAAATCTGACATGATACACAGCGTACCACAAGTTATATATCTAGTTTACTATACAACGTGAAACATGCTACGCAGACTGGTCAGTGGTCACCACATCCGTTGCTATTAGCCGGCACACTCACGTGGCTGTGGTTGATGGTTATCCTAATTCAATAGTTTCACGTTTTATTCTAGAGCGTCTTGCTAAGAAACGACAATTTTATTAACAAAACGCTGGAAGGGTGGGTGCTCACCTCACCTCACAAAGCTTTTTTTTTTTTTTCAGTTTTAATTATTTTAATATTTAGTTGGTAAAGAATTTAATTTTATAATTTATTTTGATTTATTTTTTATAAAATTAATCTAATTGTATAATTTAAATTGTGAGTTTAACATATTAACTCGAGTTGACTCTGATAATTTTTTTATCCTTTTTTAAAATTGATTTTTTTTTTAATTTTATTTTTCAATACTGAGTTGTGTTTTATAATTTGTTTTCTATAAGGTTATTTCAACCTCGTGACCTAAGTCACAGGTTTGGTAAGTTGACTTTGATCATTTTTTTATTTACTTTTTATATGGTTATCGTAGTCTCATGATTTATGTCATGAATTTGACGGGTTAATCCAAATTGACTCAGGTTATTTTTGTTTTTTTAATTGATTTTTATTCAATTTCATTCTTCAAACATAGGTTGATTGGGAATTGAATTTTATAATTCTTTAAATAATTGCTTCAAGGCTGGGTTGTCACAAACCACAAGTTGTTGAAGTGTCCGACCTCTTACAATAACCACATGAACCACTAGTGAAAAATCTTTTAAATTCTTTATGAAAAGAGAGATTGTTATACATTTAAGTGATATCTCTTTTCTTTTATGTTTAGATGTTTCTATATTGTACTGCTTATAATATCCTTAAATAAAAGGAAAAGCATTTTATTTATATGGAAACCTAAAAAACCCTATAAATAATAAAATATCAATTTGCCCCTTAAATAATATCACATATATTATTTTAGGATAATTTTAAGAATTTATTCAATCAAGTCTCTACTTGATTTTTTCTAGGTCTAGAATTGTAATCCTTTGTATTAATTACATTATAATCCCTAATTTCTAAAATTTATTTACAATCAAGTCACACTTGATTAATCATGTAATACCCCGTACTTTTCCCGTGTGATAATACTTTAGACCGTTGATCATACACATAAAAGTTTAAGTAATTATTTTTTAAGGAAAGTCTCATATATCTTTTAACTGTCTTAATTCTCTCATCTGTTATTTTTACTAATGGATGGCTGGCTAATTTATTCATCAATCACTTTATATGATAATCGTAGCCTTTTGGATATAAATCTCATACAACCACCCTTTTTCAATAATTTAACATACATTCTACCAAAATTCCAACAAATATTTCCCTTGTACTTGGACTATACCAAGTTTCCATATCTTCATCAATATCTCCATTTGATACCACAATCAATATCCAGTTATCCTAGACCTTCTTCTATATCAACACCACTCACAAATAGCATACCAATTCATTCAATATCAATAATTTACAATATTTAGCACTTGAGGGTCTAGCTGTTGTGGTCAATCGTGTGACTTGTTCCGCCCCCGTCCCGGGTTCAACCCTCTATGTGCACGCCTGTCACCCCCGCGGTGCCTTACTTGCTCCTGGGCTTGCAGGATGTCCAGCGGGCCGTGGGGAATAGTCGTGGTGCGCGTAAGCTGGCCCGGACACCCCATGTAAATCAAAAAAAAATAATAATAATAATTTACAATATTTATTTTTATATCATAAGATAGTGCTATAGAAAATCTACTCGTGGAATCTAGTGTGAAAGGGACTTGATAGATAAATCATTTCTCTACATTAGATCATAGTATAACTATGAGAATTGAATATTTTTCATATTGATTTTGATAAAAAAAAAAAAAAAATAGACTCATCATTACCAACCCATGTATAACTTATGCATAAACTTCAATTTCTAGGTTAAGTTCAGTAGCATGGTAGTTTGGACACCAATATCATTAGCCCATTACCAGGCACTACGATCGATTAATAATTCTAATATAGGGATCCCGTTGTTGCAATCAAATGTAATTTATACAAGGTTTTTATGTCGTTGCGCGCGGTCAAATCACAATCTCATAACATACCATATATTCTTTCTTATGTAATTAATTACAAATTACATACCATATTCTACCTTGAAGGAATACACCATGCATTAACAATAATACATTATACAATTTAATTACCATTTTATAAAAGCAAGTATAAAAATTAAAAAGCAAGGGAGGGTTAATCCCCACCTTTACTCCTGTTAAATTGATCATAACCCATTACATATCTCATTTCAATATATTATACAATTCTAATATCACGAATTATTTTAAGTCAAACGTCATTCACAACTCATTTTTCCATGTTAATGCATTAATTTCTCACAATGAACACAAAAACACTTAATAACAGAATTACTCATTAAACAATTATTTTAAGGCCCTCATTCTCCCATAATTCTTTCCTTACATTTTTCAAGGTTTAAACCGATAATTCATCATTATATACTCAAATAAGTCACAACACAAATAAACATTCATCCCAATAATCTTAAATGCGTCCTTTACTAAGAACTAAATTTTACTTTGGTAAAAATTTAATATTGTATTTGACTGAGAATTAGGTTTCATGATTTATGAGGTTATCTTAATCTCATGATTCAAGAATAGTGGTTAACGGGTTAACCCATATTGAATTAACTCATTTTTTTGTCTTTTTTTTTTAACTAAAGTTTTTACAAATTTCATCATTCAATATTAGGCCTGACAAAATTAATAGGAAATTGCTCCATAATTTGTTTCGATTTACTTTTTATGGGGTTATCTCAGTCTCATGATTAGAGTCATGGATTTAAAAAGTTCATCTAGGTTAAATCAGGTTATTTTTTGTATTTTTTCTAAATGATTATCTCGATTTCATGACCCAGGTCATGAGTTTGGCAAATTAACTTTGTCGGGTTTTATGTTATTTTTTTATTGATTTCATTTTTTAGTCTCATCCTTCAAAATTGGACTAATAGGGAATTGAACTTTGTAATTTTTTTTAATTGTTTTTGGATTAACTCGGTCTTATGATCCAAGTCGTGAGCATGACAAGTTGACTCAATTTGTTTTTTAGGTTCTTTTTTTAATTGATTTTTTTTCTCAATTCCATCATTTAACATTGGATCGATTGTAAATTAGGTTTTATAATTTGTTTTCTATAGGTTATCATAGTCTCATAACTCGGGTCATGGATTTGACATGTTAATCCGAGTTGACCAACTCAATCCAATATGTTGTTATCTTAAAATTAAAAAAAAAATATCTTCTTGAAAAAAATTTAAGTTAAATTAAGTTTTTACGGGTCATCCGAGTTACTTTTAGACCCACAAAATTAATTAAGTCACTTCAAATTAACCTCAACATGTTTTTTTTCATTAAAAAATATTAACAATATCTAATTTTTTTTTATATTAAAAAAAACTCTGACATGATACACAGCGTACCACATGTTATATATATCTAGTTTACTATATATACAACGTGAAACATACTACGCAGACTGGTTAGTGGTCACCACATCCGTCGCTATTACCCGGTATACTCCCGTGACTGTGGTTGATGGTTATCCTCTATAATTCAATACTTTCACGTTTAATTCTAGAGCGTCTTGCTAAGAAACGACAATTTTATTAACAAAATGCTGAAAAGGTGGGTGCTCACCTCACCTCACCTCACAAAACTATTTTTTTTATTTTTAATTATTTTAATATTTAATAGGTAAAGAATTTAATTTTATGATTTGTTTTGATTTATTTTTTATAAAATTAATCTAATTGTATAGTTTAAATTGTGAGTTGAGCATATTAACATGAGTTAACTCTGATCAATTTTTTAGTTTTTTTTTTAATTTTATTTTTTAATACTAAATTGATTAGGAATTGTGTTTCATAATTTGTTTCAATTTATTTTCTATAAGGTTATCTCAACCCTATGACCTAGATCACAGGTTTGGTAGGTTGACTTTAATCATTTTTTTTTAATACTTTCTATGAGGTTATCGTAGGCTAATGACTCATGTCATGAATTTGACGGGTTAATCCAAATTGACCCAGGTTATCTTTTGTTTTTTTAATTGATTTTTATTCAATTTCATTCTTCAAACTTGGGTTGATTGAGAATTATATTTCATAATTTATTTTGATTTGTTTTTTATGAGATTATCTTAATCTCTTAACCTGAAATGTGGATTTAACAGGTTAAGCCGAGTTGACTCAGGTCGTTTTTTAGATATTTTTTTAATTGATTTTTTTTAATTTTATCATTTAATATTGAATTGATTAAAAATTAGTTTTATAATTTATTTTAATTTATTTATATAAAATTATTATAATTCCGTGATCAAGATTGTAAATTTGACAAGTTAAATCGAGGTTGATGGACATGTTTTGGTCCATGAAGGAAAAAGAATCTGTTATTGCAGATTGCAGATATAATCCAACATATCTATACCGCTTTTGGATTTTTCAATGATAACTGAGTTTTACCAAATATCGACAGCTAAATTAAAATCCTCCATTCATTATTGTTTATTCTGATCGGCGATATCTCAGAACGGTCATATTCTGAATAGGAATAGGGATAGGAAGACCTCAAACTAATTAGTCCATGCATAAACTATGACTCCATTTCAATGTGTTTTTATTTAAATGGAAAAAACAAATGATGCACTTGTATAAACTTAAATGATGTTTTTGTATGAATTGTATCACTTGTCTGTTTTTAATTGTCTATTAGAAGAGGTATTTTTTTATTTTTTTGTATTAATTTTTCTATTTTTATTTTATTATAAGGATTATGTTATTTTAATTTCTTTTGCATATAGCTTATTTTCTTTTTCATGTCTGGTTGGGTGCCATATAAACCCAGCTGAAATATTATTCTATTCATTTACTTATCAATTAAATATTCTCTTTAAGTAAATTTTTTTTAATGAAAAACACACTAATTATAGAAATTTAATTGGTTTTGCATCCGACTTCACTAATTCTTGCAAGCTCCATCAATACTGAAAGATAAATTTTATTTCAGACCACTTCTAATGTTCGTATCTGTTTAATTTCCTTTTCAACACTATATATGCAACCTTATAGTTTTTTAGCTTATGTTTATTCAAGATTATGTGCTTTTAAGCCGGCGAAGCAAGCAGTCTCTTTTCAAGCACCGCGCGTGTGAGCTTTCTTGTTAGAATGATCAGAAAGCGAGCTTTGGTTAAGTGAATAGCAAGAATCAACGAGAGGCTGGTGCAGGCAATCGTAAAAACTTCAGGGATCTTGTATTCATGAGGCTCAAATTCAATATTTTTCAGTATCCTGTTGTGGTTCAACAGAAGACTAGACACTTGGTTTTCTGTAGTTATAAATATGAAGTACTACTCATCCTAAGGTTCTTGAGACGTACATTATAATTATAATCGTTTGAGCTAGGACAAACAGTTGGTCATGGGTTGGACAATGGCTATCAACCATTTGCAGCCATTTTACTGTTGGGTTTACCTAAACATATACACGCAACAAAAATAATAAATTTATAATTTTTCAGGAGCCACAAGAATTTTTTTAGATAAATAGAGTTATTTAGGGTTTATACGAGTATTACCTGAAGATCTGATATTCTTTTCAACTTTAAATAATTTTATATTATTTAATTGAAATGTAAGTAAATAATATAAATCAAAAGTAACAAAGCTAGAAAACTAGCGAGTCTAAATTACAAGCATATACAACCTAACAAACAAAAGAGAACAAACTCCCAAAATGAACGTAATGGACTATCTGCTTTAAATAATTGCTTCAAGGCTGGGCTATCACAAACCACAAGTTGTTCAAGTGTCCGACCTCTTACAGTAACCACATGAACCACTATTGAGAAATCTTTAAAATCCTTTTAGGAAAGAGAGATTGTTATACCTTTAAATGCTAGCTCTTTTCTTTTGTATTTAGATGTTTCTATATTGTACTGCTTCTAATATCCTTAAATAAGAGGCAAAACATTCTATTTATATGGAAACTTAAAAAACTCTATAAATAACAAAAGATCAATTTTTCCCTTAAATAATATTACATTTATTATTTTAGGATAATTTTAGAAATTTATTCAATCAAGTCTCTACTTCATTTTTTCTAGGTCTAAAATTGTAATCACTTCTATTAAGTACATTATACACTACCAGAAATTCGCCTAAAACCAACAAAATTACCGAAAGAATAATTATGTCGGTACATTACGATGATAAATATCGACGGATACTATTCCGTCTATACTTCGGTCGGTATATACCAACGGAATTACAGACAGAATATATAGAATTTAAAAAAAAAGACGGTTCGCTGATGTGGAAGTTTTTGCTGGCGATTTTATCGACGGAATCACCGAGGGATTCAAACCGAGATCTCCGTACAGTGACGTGACCAATTCACCATCAGAATTGCCGACAGAACCACCGATACAAGGAGTCCGTCAGTGATTCCATCGACAAAAGTTAATATATCACCACTATGTCGACTGTCTCCTCCCCTATTTCTCCTTCTTCTTACTGGCCAACAAGTTTCACAACATAACCCATTACACCTTTACTAGGTAACTAGTTCCTCAACATGACCCATTATCGGGTAACTAGTTCTATAACATAACACTCATTACCAGGCACTAACCTCATTATCCCATTACCAAATAACTAGTTCCCCCCATATCAACATCAAAGAAAAAAATATCCCATTAAATAAAAGCGTAGTTACTTAGTTCAAAACAACAATATCAAGGTGTCAAGCACCTAATTCACAACAATATCCATTCGTCTACCGACTATCTCACACATCAATTATCTTAAAGTATCATCATCTATATTTTCCTGATATAATTTCTGCCATTACAATTGATTAATATTTCTTATATAAGGATCCCGCTGTTGCAGTCAAATGTAATACATACAAGGTCAAATCACAATCTCATAACACACACATCAATTATCTTAAAGTATCATCATCTATATTTTCCTGATATAATTTCTGCCATTACAATTGATTAATATTTCTTATATAAGGATCCCGCTGTTGCAGTCAAATGTAATACATACAAGGTCAAATCACAATCTCATAACATACCATAAATTCCTACTTATTTGATTAATTACAAATTACATACCACATTCTACCTTGAAGGAATACGCTTTGCATTAACAATAACAACAAAAATACATTATACAATTTAATTACCATTGTAATTCTAACATTTATAAAAGCATTTATAAAAGCAAGTATATAAATTAAAAAGAAATGGAGGGTCAATCTCTTATCTTTACTCCTGTTATCTAACACCCGAGGATTCATATCTCAATTTTGTAAGCTTTTCCCCAACAACTCCCAATTAATAATAACCATTAGTGTTTACACCACTAAATCTAATTGCATATAATATTTCACAATCACATAAATTCTCATTCCATGTATTTATATTCTCATCCACATTTCAAGGCACTAATTGATTTTCGAACATAAATACATATTGTCGCACGTGCCCACGTGGCATCGATGGCGATTTTCGTAGTTGATTTGTTTGATTCTTGGGAGTTACCACCTAGTATTTGGTTCAGGGTCATTAGAAAACCCGAGTGTACTGGTCTTGTCAAAAATTCCTGGTAAGAGACTGATTATGGCTAGGAAAGGTATTAGCACCCCTAGCGCACTCTACCTGAGGTAAGCTGCTTCGCGGTTTGATGTTATTTAAAGATTTTGAAAGTTTTCTGATCAATGACTTCTTAAAAAGAGAAGAAAATTTCTCCTTAGTAAGGAGATCCTTATCTTATTAGGTAAAGAAAACATAATTGCTCTAGCATCAGTAAAAACAAAACAATTTTTTCTATTTAATATCAAGAGTACATCTTACGTATAAGATCGTAATCCTGGATACCAAAAGAAAACATAATATATATTTTTTTTTGAAATATTGGCCTAGTTCTCATGACTTTAATAAACTTGTTATTAAAGCAGAAAATGCATGCTAAGATATTTTTTAAAAATTTTCTATGTTGTATGAAACTACGATATATATATATATATTATCTTTGAGAGACTTGGCCGTATGCATGAAAACAAAATATTTTTTTAGTTTTTGATTTTTCAGATATATATTGTTTTTGCAACATTTCGTAGAAAATCAGGTATTTTAATACCAGATTTGTATTTTTACAATATAAAAATACAAACCTCAAAATAAATACGCCATAAAACCACAAATCTCTCTCTGTGTTTTTTTTTTTGGGGGGGGGGGGCGGGGTCACTAGCCCAAAGCCAGTGACCCGGCTGGACTGCCTCAGGGCCCTCTCCTGCACCATAACGAGATTAAAGTTTGTTAATTAGAAACTCTAGATCGGACCGCAAATCTTAATTGACATATTCTTTCATCCAAAAATTTAAAATATATTAGTTCATTCTTGTGTTTCTCATTCAAAATCCCATGACCATTTCTTTTGAAATATTCATGGTTAAAGATTCCTCCCAAATGGTTGTCATTCATTCATCAATGTGCTTTTACGACTAAACAATGTTTTGTCGTTCCAATTAAAACTTAACTTGCTTAATTGAGAATGTGGTGCAAATTCTATTTTCTCACACATTAACATATCCCTTTTTGATAATTAAGGAAAGGGAGGTTAGATTACCCATTAATACATCTAATTTTGCTCATTCTCTATACTCTCACAAATTTGTCTTTTTGGTGGCAGCCTGACCCTTTTATGAATTTTTATGCTTAATTGGAGTTTTAAAGGTTCAACTTATGCAAAGTTTGCTTCAAATGAGAGTTAATGTCCCTAGTACTAATGCCATGAAGAGCTATACTCAAAATTCCATTCCCATCTATTTTTAATTCCATCTTCAATTTAGTCATTAAAAGTTGTCACATAAAATACAGCAGGACCTATCTTCTGTTTTTTTATTCGTAACTAGAGTTTTAGGAACTTGAATTAGGTAAGGCCAATTTCTAATTATCGTTAACACCCATATGCACAACTTTAAACAAGAAACTTATCCAAAATTTCATGCTCCACTGGTCCGAAATTCACTCACAAGTCAGGCAACAATTTCGGTTTTGGAATGCACAGCTTGACCCCTCATTAGTATTTCACCCACATTTGGAGTTCCATAACTCCAAATGACCCAAATCTTGTTGCAATGGAAAGTTACCATACCTATACTTAATCATGTGAAGAAAAATATCTCAAATTCTTTTAGTTTCTATTCTCAAAATCAGCTGCAACTTGGATGTCAGAGTTGTCCAGCTGCAGTTCAATATCTCCCTTCATCAATAATTAATTAAGCAAAGAAAGTCTTCTTCCACTCTTTTCTTCCATTTGGCCGAACCCAAGGGCCTCTCTCCCATCCTAATATCTTCTTCAATCTTGAATAATAATATCATTTTATTAAACAACTAATCTTCTAAGTGCAAAATTTATGAGTTTTTCCTCTTTCCCCCTAATTTTTGCTTAAGAACCCTAAAAGATAAAATCTGAAAATTAAGGGTTTTACTTACAATTTCAGTTAGGAAGTGCTTCAAACACTTTAGTTATGCTATTTAGCTATTTGGCCTCCAGAATCCTTCTTCACGTCCTCTTCTTCTTTTCTTTCCTTCTCTTCCCATTTTCTTCTATCTCTTCAATCAATATCCTTTTTTTCTCTTGGTAACACTTTAATTACTCCTTGCATGTTTCCACTCTCATCTCTCTCTGTTTTTCACACTTTAAGGAGGGTAAATTATGGCATGCAAGGCTGGTTGGTTTTCTAAGAGGAGGGAAAAGGATGGGGGGAATGGTCTTCCCTTCCAACCGTTGGCCTCCCTTAAAAGAGGGAGGCTTCTCACTCTTTTTTTTCCTTCTTTTTTTTATTTAGGTCCTTTAATTTCTTAAATTCATGTTATAAAATCCCTCTTCATTCATTTTCATTTTTTTTTCAATTTAGCCCTTGGTTAATTCCTTACTCTTTATTTTTATTATATTTACCTAGCTCTCTCTTCTCCTTTTAAAAAAATAATAATATTTTGACCGGTGTTTTACATCTCCACTGCCTTTACTGCTGAAACAGTTGCTGAGAAAGAAGGCAATGAACAGCTGTCCAGGAAACGACTCTGTTTTCCAATTCAAAAGGCTATTTTTGATTTGGTCCTCGGGGTTTCGCAATTTTGTAATCAAGCCCCTGGATAAATTGTAATTGGACCCCTAGATTTTAGCACCATTTACAACACTGTCCTTATTCTTTCTGAACTATTTAATTCAGTCCTCAATTGCTCTAACCTTTGGTATCCTCTTCTCACTACTATTATTTTTTGTTTTTTTCTGAATATATTTTTTTGATTTTTTTGATTTTCTCCTTTTTTATAAGGGGATCCAAAAATGGATAACAACACATATTTATTTATTATTATCATTTTTTTTACACATTCACAAACATATTTTAAATTCTTCAAAATACATTCATTTATTGCTTCAAGTATACTTCAACACTTTTAAATTTAACCTTCATTTTTATTCAATCAAGCATACTTGATCATACCCATAACATATCTCATTTCAACGTATTATACAATTCTAATATCACCTATTATTTTAAGTCATACCTCATTCACAACTCATTTTTCCAATGGCATACATTAATTTCTCACAATAAAACAAAAACACTTAATAACAGAATTACTCATTAAAATCTTTCATTCCCTTTTTTCTCCCATAATTCTTTCCTTGCATTTTTCAAGGTTTAAACCAATAATTCATCATTATATTTTCAACTAAGTCACAACATAAATAAACATACATCCCAATAATCTTAAATACATCCTTTACTAAGAACTAAATTTTACTTTGGTAAAACCATCAAATTCATTAACAACCACACACATTAATTACGTACAATTTACGACATCTAGATCCAATTACATCAGTTTCAAGTTTGCTTCTCTTTCGCCGGTCATACCTCACTTACTAACACAATATCATTAAAATACGTACTTTACACATTTTATTCAAGCTCATATCTCAAAATACATGAACATTTCTAACCTTTATTTTAAATTCACTCTTCTCCTTTTATTTCCTCAATAGGTCGGCCCTAACAACTTCAAAATTATATCATTTTTCTTTTCATAATCATTTAATTCATCCAAATTTCCATCATTATTATCTAAATCCACACAATTACATATAAACATCCCACAACAATTTTCATCTACATACTAGTATTCATAAATTAATACATTTCAAATACAACAGTTCCTTCATCTCATTCATTAAATCAAACTTAATTTATCATATTTTCCCATTTATATTCCTTACACAAACACATTTTGTCATGAATTCTAAATAAAATCCTATTCCTCTTCTCTACTGAAATTTGATCAGCCCTAAGGTAATGAGTTTCCCTTGGATTAATTTCAATTTTCTTCCTCAAATTCCTCTAGTTTATACTCTTACATTGTTAACTTAACTCATTTGCCTTAAAATCCCCATTTTTCAAAAAACTCTTCAAGAACCCTAGAATCAAAATTTGAGGGATTTTCATGTCCTTCATAAAAAAACTATTAATAACATAAATTAAATGGTAAGAACCATCTTACCCAACAAATTTGAGTTCAATTTTGAGGTTTTCTTGACAATTGATTCTTCTTCCTCTCATTCCCATGACTATTCTCTTCTCATCACTAAGTTGTCTCTTTTCCTTTTTTCTTCCCATCCCCCAAAATTTCTCAGCCTCCATACTAGTCTCTCATGCCTATGATCCTATCTCTTCATCTTCTCTAAGCATCCCTCAAGATAAGAAAAATATGAAGAAAAGAAGCAAGGGTTGTCGACCTCCTCTTCCTTTTCTTTTCTTTCTTAGCTGCATGTGAGCAGCTCATAAAGGAACAGAGGTAATTTTTTTTTGAGCTAACTCATAATAATGCCTTTAATGAGTCCATGTGTCACTTTTCTGTATTTTACCTGGCTGTTTAAATTTCATAAAACCTTCCCAATCTCCAACAGTCCTAAACGTTTAACCCAAGGTGAAACAACATGTCAGGATGCTACCCATAAAATTTCATCTTGATTCAATGGTTGGATTGAGAGTTATGCTCGATAGTATAAACCCGGACAATACAACCCGAATCTGATGCTAGGCCCGACTTTAAACATGTCGTTCTCTCTCATCCAAATGAATTAGCGAGCCTTCCATTTATTGTTAAAAAGGTACAGATTTCTACTTTCTAACCTAACTAGAATCATGGTTCAATTATCTATGGAGATCAAGACAAGGATCGAGCAGTAACCAAAGGTCCAGTATGACAGATTCACCTCTTTTTAACCCGAACCTCTTAACTTAGCCTACTAATTTATTTTTTGATCCTCTTCAATTATTATTTTTTCATCATTTATAAATTTTAAATTTTCTAATTCTTGTTTCCATCAAAACTCACTACTTGTTTCGTCAATGTTATGAAATTTTATACAAAAACTCATAATCCTCATTTTAACTTCAGTATCACCTTCAAATTTATTAACGGAGGTCATCCCCTCTGTTTTTTCATCCTATTTATTTTTATTTCCGTTACTTACCTATCTCTTTATATTTTGAGTTTTCCCTTACTCATCAAGGTCTTATCATCTTTAGTATTATGTTTAAGTGGGGGTTTACACTATGTTTACGCAGGGGTTTATAAATCATCCTATTTTAATTTCTCACCAGTGATTCTTATATGTGTGACCCATTAGTTTTTCTAATAAGTTGGTTAAAATATAAATCATAATCCTAAATAAAATGAGATTAAATAAATTAAACAATTCAATTTATCATCAATTCAACAATTGACTAATTTATATTTGAAGATCAAGTACAATGTCTAGCAATCTATCATGATCCCTAAAATTTTAAGAAAGTCATAATGATTTGACTTAATGTTTCAGTCACCAGTTTCTCAGTGTAATTATTATTCATTCATCACTAGTTTCTGCTTTGTTAAATCATATTTGTTCTCAACACTATAGTTATTAATTCTTTGAATAAGATTTGAAAATCTTTTCAAATCTCATTCCACTATTGCCTATGATTTCACAATCAATATTATTTAGAATAGATAGAATATTTTTTTTTAATTCATCTAAGGTGATGAATCATCTCTTGATTACTCAAATACATTCATATAGTTTATGTTATACCCAATGTATGCCTATTTTTTATCCTTGATTAGGATAACATGTAGCCAGGATCAAAGCATAGCACTCCCTATATAAAATATTTTAATGATCTCAAGTCCTAAGATTACTTATATAACTATCACGTGAGTCTTTTTCTAGACATGAGTGATATCTCTATATGAAATTCTCTTGCATATTAGTTTATTGTACATGTCATTTGACAAGTACCTGCATATTAGTTCCATGTATCCCTTATATCTCAGTTTATAAGAGTAGTTGCTTCCTTTCATAAAGAAAGGAACATAATATGCACTAGTCTCAACAACTCTAATTAATATTAGGTTTTAATAGAACATTAACCATGAACATTTAGGATCAATGCTTTGATGCAATAGTAATCTCATAATTCTAATAACTTTATAATTTCACATGCAAATCACTTTTGTTTCACATCTTTATCTTTATCTAGATTTATTAAGCAAACATTAGATTCCTCAATCAAAATAATTGAATATTAAATATAAAAAAAGCCTTTATTAATAATAAATATATTTTACATGAATAAAATCAGTTTTACATGTAACCAACTGATTAGCTACAGGGCATATTCACTAACATCTCCCACTTGTACTAAAGTCAATCGCTCATGTATCTAATACCATATCCCTCAATATGGTGATCATGCATCTATTGGGACAATAACTTGGTAAGAGGATTTGTAAGATTCTCTTTAACAGGTAATCGTTATATCTTTACATCTTTCCTCTATATGATTTCTCTAATCAAATAGAATTGTCTAAGTACATGTTTGGATCTTTGATGAAATCTTAGTTCATTTGCTTATGAAATGGCTCTATTATTATCATAATACAAGGCTACTAGATCAATAATGCTAGAAACCACACCTACTTTAGTGATGAATTTTTTTATCCAAAAAACCTTTTTTGCCGCCTCAGATGTAGAGATGTATTTTGCTTCAATTGTAGAATTTGATGTGGTATCTTGTTTGAAACTCTTCTAACTCACAACACTACCATTTAGAGCAAAATTATATATTGAATAAGACTTGCTATCATCAATATCTGATTGAAAACTGTAATCTGAATAATCATGAACTTTCATTTCATGTCCTCCATAAACTAGAAAGACATTTTTAATTCTTTTAAGTACTTAAAAATATTCTTAACTATCTTCCAATGACCCTCACCTAGATTGCATTGGTATTTACTCGTTATGCTCAAAGTATAAGATACATCATTTCTTCTACATAACATCACATACATAATTAATCCTATAATCAAAGCATAAGGAATCCTTTCCATCCTATCTCTCTCAATTTGTATATTAGGACACATATCTTTGGAGAGACATATTCTTTGTGAAATAGGTAAGTATCCTCTGTTGGATCCTTTCATGCTAAATTGTTTTAGCATTTTTATCTAAGTATGTAGATTAGGACAATCAATGCAACCTTCTAGATCTATCTTTATAGATCTTTATTTCTAATATATAGGTTTCTTCTCTCATACTCTTCATGGAGAAATTCTTGGACAACCAAATATTTACTGACTAAAGTAAAGGAATGTCGTTTCCTATCAATAATATGTAATCTACATATAATATTAAGAAAACAACTCAACTCTCACTAACCTTTTATAAACACAAGGTTCATCCATATTTTCAATGAAATCAAATTGTTTGTTTAACTCATCAAAACAGATATTCCAACTCCTTGAAGCTTCTTTAAGTCCATAAATAGATTTTTATAGCTTGCATACTTTGTTGGTAAATTTTTTAGATTAAAAACCTTCAGGTTGTGTCATATACACACCTTTATAAAGATTCTCATTCAGGAATGCAGTTTTGATATCCATTTTCCATATCTTATAATCATTGTATGCAATTATAACAAGCAAAATCTGTATGAATTTTAACATAGCTACTAGCGAGAGGTTTCATTAAATTCGACCCTTTATCTTTGCATGTAACCTTTGACAAATAGTCTAGCTTTGTACCTTTGTACATTGTCATCCATGTCATTTTTTCTCTTGAAGACTTACTTACATCCAATGGGTTTTATCCTTTCAAGTGGATCAACTAAAATCCATACCTAGTTAATGTATATGGAATTGATTTTAGATTTCATGGCTTTAAGTCATTTCTTGTAATCAATATTAGATATTTCTTCCATGTAATCGGTAAGTTCATCAAGTATGAACAACTTGTCACCATTAGCTTCCACGAGAAATTAATATCTTAATGGTGCATGATGTGTCCTACCAGATCTATAGAGTTCGTATGTTTCTTAAGTTGCAGGTTCAGCATCAGATGTTATAGCCTCATGCTCTAGTTCTATTTGGATGTTAGTTTGTAGTTCTTGAACTTCATTAAGTTCTATTTTCCTCTCACCACTCTTTTCAATAACAATTTTTTCTCTAAAAAGGTAATATATTTTAATATAAACACATTTTGCTTAATAGAATGATAGAAATAATATTCAATTGTTTTTTTCTTTGGATATCCTACAAACTTACAATTATATAACTTAGCTCCTAACTTTTTCAGATACTATACACTTCATTTAAGCTTTACATCCTCAAGTCTTTAAATATGATAGGTTTGGTCTCTTACAATTTCATATCTCATGTGGCGTCTTATCAATAAATTTTGTTAGAATCCTATTTAAAAGATAAGTAATAATTTCTAGGGTATAGCCCTGGAAAGAAGGTGAAAGGTCTGCATAGTTTATCATGGGTTATACCATATGTAACAGTGTATGATTTCTCTTTTCAGGAACTCCATTAAGTTGTGGTGTTCTAAGAGATGTTTATTATGAGAGAATCTTGTTATCTTTTAAATAATCTTAAAAGATTGGATCAAATATTCACCACCTTGATCAAATCAAAAGTATTTTGATACTTTTTCCAGTTTGTTTTTTTAATTTTATTTTTGAATTATTTGAACCTTTCAATTGAAGTAGACTTGTGTTTCATTAAATACACATAACCATATCTAGAATGGTCATCAGTAAATGTAATGAAATAAGTATATCCACCTATGACATGAATCGTCATTGATCTACACACATTTGCGTGTATTAGACCTAACAATTCTTTATATGTTTCACTTTTTCCTGTAATGGGTGTTTTGATTATCTTACCTAATAAACAAGTTTCATACGATTCTTAATCAAAATGATCAAAATATCTTTCTTTATGTGACTTAGTGATTCTTGTTTTATTAATATGACCTAGTCTACAATACTATAAATATGAAAGATATTGATTATCTAATCTATTCTTCTTCTAGGTTATATTGAAGATGAGTATTTTAAAATAAAGTATATACAAATCATTTGTATAATCACAACATCCATAAAAAAAACACCATTATTATGAAAAAAACTAATATTTTCTCATAATAATAAATTTAAATCCATTCAAAGCTAAGTAAGAAATGAATATAATGTTTCTAGAAAGTATTGGAACAAAATAACAATTATCAAGTTTTAGTATTAGCCCACTTAGCAAAGTAAAATAATAAGTTTGTACAACTAATACAACAACCCTTGCTCCATTTCTTACTCGTAGATCTACTTCGTCTTTATATAATCTACTACTTTTCTTTAGCTCCTACATATTATTGGAAATGTGAAGACCATATATGTAATAAGTTTCTTACCATTCACAGTTGCAAGATACTCCTTACAATTTCTCCTCTAATGTTCATCATTGCCACAATGATGACAAGTATTCTTAATACAGAAACCTTAAATGGTTTTATATCTTTAAGTTCTATAATTGATATCAGTTGTTAGTGAACTTCTTTAAACTCCGTATCAAAGTTTAAATCAATCATTTAGAGGGTCATCGCGATGTTGTCTAAGTAGCCAACTGAGTATATTTCTCTAAATGGCTTCTTTTATGCTTATATGCTTATTTGCATAACAACATTATCTATGAAGTTATAGATATTTGAATACTTGGTCATTATAAACTTTTTTATATATATTCCACTGCATCCCTTTCAAAATCAACTTAATTTACTCCTACCCTATTATAGTTACAATACACTTGGTTTTCAAAGTCATGAAATAAAAGGAATAACTATCTATAAACTCCTCTGGTCTTGAACTATCCTAACCAAGTCAGCTAGTGTTACCTCTAGCTTAGTCTAATAAAAATGCTTATGAAAACAAGTGTTCATTTCTTCCCAGCTATTAATGGAGTTAGGTGGTAATGTTAAAATCAATGAAAGATAATCTTGGTTAGAGACAAACCAAATAGACTCATTTTAACAAACAAATTAACAACACCATCATTGCATTAATTAGTATACTTGGTGACGTGATCCTTTATTGACTAGTTGTCCTCTCTAAAAAAACAATTTGAAGTTAGTAATCTTGATTCCTCTAGGAATTGGATGTGGCATGTCAATTCATTTAGGATATTGTTGATTATATATAGACTTGTAAATTCCTTTAGCATTCAACCTCATCTCCTTTGAGTATTAGGCTAATTCAACCTTATCGATTTGTCCTCATCTTACTAGTTGAAAACAGATTCATGACATATTGGAGGATTGAGATTGCCTTACTAGAAGATAGTAAATGAGGAATTTAACATCATAAGCATATGTTTAATTAGTTATAGATAAGGTTGTTGGGCTATATAATTGGTTGATGTTGCATGTATACTGGTGGGGGTAGAGTGTATCTTATGGCTAATCATGCACCAATTGATATAAACTTGTTATGGTTCCTATTGTATGGTCATATGATATCTAAGATCATTAAGTTAGAACTTCTAAACATTTTTATACGAATGCTTGTTAATGGACTATATCCTAGGACTAACCCTAGGTATCTAGACAAACAGAGTGCTTGATTGAATCTGCTGAAGTTTATTGTGGATTCGATTGAGCTAACCAACCATGGCTTGTATGGTCTTGTTGACCACTAAAATATTATTGTGGTAAGTAATGTTAGTCGCCTTTTCCACCTTAGGTGCATAGCCTTTAAATTACATAATGTTGTAAAGAAATTGTATATATAGCGCTGGTTGTCTTTTCTATTTGTTGGGCAATCTATTTATAATGTTACAATAATTGAGTTTTACATTAACTATAAATCATAGTGCTATACAAATTTTCTATAATAAATACATATTCCTAGTATAATTTGTATTGCTTATTCACACGGTTTTTCTTGGTAGTTATATGTTTTGGAATTCTAATTATGGCACAACATTCGTCATCGTTAATGGCTGTATTGTTTTGACTAAGACTTGATTGTCACTCAATAACCATTGACAATATCATCTATCCTCATCTCATATACGTGAACTATAAAAATTTTATATATTTAATTTCATAGTAAATAAAATTGCAGAAGATGAATTTGTTAAATCGAAGAAAGTTAGGGCAAAAATAAATAAGATTTTGAACATCACAGGCTGATATGCTAATAAGTATATTTTTGGAGACTAATTTGTAGTTATATTGTTTTTCAATTCATTTGGTCCGAGTAAAAAACAAACTTCTAGGTCTTATCATCATAAGAATCTAAAATACTCCTTGCACTGCTTATTTAGATAAATACTTTATTTGTTTTTATATTTTAAAAGTATTTTTGAAAAAATTAAATTTTTTATTTTTTTTTGTTTCAATTTTTTTTATATTTTCAGATTGTTTTATTGTGTTTATATTAAAAAAAATTAAATAAAAATTATTATTTCAATATATTTTCAAACAAAAAATATTTTAATAAAACTAATACATTACCAAACAAAAAATCCTCCAACAACTACAGTTAATATTGTTTTGTCAACGAATCACTACCGATGAAATGATATTTTTCAGTACCTTCAACCAAAATGAAGCCTATATATATTACAAGCAAGTATTTCTTATCGGCCATATAACATCCAATCTGAACTACGGCCTCTCATTTCTCTCCTACTTTCAGCCTCACCGTAATGTCCACCTTATCTTTCAGTCCTTTCTTTCCAAAACCACAGCATGTTACCAAAACCAAAAGGCTGAATCACCCATACGTCCCTAGAGTTTCATGCAAAGCCACAGATGATACACAAAACCCTCCCACGAGAAGAGACGTCCTCATCGGTCTAGGAGGCCTATATAGCGCTACCAATCTTGCTGACCGAACTGCCTTTGCTAAGCCAATCACCCCTCCAGACTTGACCAAATGTGAGTTGGTGGACTTACCAAACCCCGAAAATCCATCAAACTGTTGCACTCCATTACCCAAAAAGATCATAGACTTCAGACCTCCTTCTCCATTCTCCCCGCTACGCACTAGACGTGCGGCCCATTTAGTTGACGAAGACTACGTCGCCAAATATGCTGAAGCCATTTCCTTAATGAAAAGTCTCCCCGAAGATGATCCACGTAACTTCTACCAACAAGCCAACGTACATTGTGCCTATTGCAATGGTGCCTACGAACAAGTGGGGTTTCCAAAATTAGAAATTGATGTTCATTCCTGTTGGTTCTTCTTTCCTTGGCACAGATACTATCTTTACTTCTATGAAAGAATCTTGGGCAAACTTATTAATGACCCAACTTTTGCTCTGCCTTTCTGGAACTGGGATTCCCCCAGTGGTATGCAAATGCCTTACATCTTTACCGACCCTAAATCTCCACTCTATGACCAGTTCCGCGACCAGAATCACCAACCTCCTATATTGCTAGATCTTGATTATGGAGCGGGATACCCCAACCCCACAAACGCAAATCAATTATACTCTAGTAATCTTACAGTAATGTACAAGCAAATGGTGTCTGGTGCAGCAAAACCAACACTCTTTTTTGGAAAATCATACCGTGCTGGTGAAGATACTAGTCCTGGAGCTGGGACGATTGAGACCACCCCTCACAATAATATTCACAGATGGACCGGTGATCCAACTCAAGAAAATAACGAAGACATGGGCAATTTTTACTCAGCTGCGAGAGATCCAATATTTTTTTGTCATCACTCAAATGTTGACCGAATGTGGACGATATGGAAGACTATACCTGGAGGAACTAGGAGGGATATCAGTGATCCTGATTGGCTTAATTCAGAGTTTCTTTTCTATAATGAGAATGCAGAGCTTGTTCGTTGTAAGGTTAGCGATTGTCTTGACAATACAGGGCTAAGGTATACTTATCAAAATGTTGAAATTCCTTGGCTAGAATCAAAACCAATTCCGAGAAGGTTGGGAAAGAAAGCAGCTGAAACAAAAACTGCATTAACACCGATCACTGCATTCCCTTTAGTCTTAGACAAAACCATAGTCACTGTAGTTTCAAGACCAAAGAAATCAAGAAGCAGGAAAGAGAAAGAAGAGGAAGATGAAGTTTTAGTGATAGAAGGGATAGAATACGACAAAGGCAAATTCGTGAAGTTTGACGTGTTCATAAATGATGACGTTGAGATGCCTTCTAAACCAGAAAATACAGAGTTTGCTGGGAGCTTTGTTAATGTTTCTCATAAGCATGCGAAGAAGTCCAAGACAAGATTGATATTGGGGATTACAGAATTGTTGGAAGACTTAGAAAGTGATGGTGATGATAGCATTGTGGTGGCTTTGGTGCCCAGGTCTAATAGTGTTAGTGATCCTGTTGTCATCTCTGGCGTTAAGATTGAGTTTGTTAAAGAGTGATGATTATCGAGGACATCTCGTTTTTGCTTTTCCTTCAGGAGATCGATGTAGGTCTTTTAGTGTTTGTCTGGGTGCCTTGCTGCTTAATATCATGCACGTGTAATTCAACTCTGTACTTTTTTATTTAACAATCTACAATTAAAGTAATGGCCGCTGATTATTTTTTTTAATTGTTCATCTCTAGATCATAAATGTTGTTGTTCATCAAGAATCTGTTTTTGATGAAGTCATAAAGATTTCAAATTGGATTTGTGCCTCCCACAACTCTGTTTTAGGCTGAGTTTTCTAGGCTTGGCTGCTTCATACTTTCTTACAAAAACAAGTTTTCTATCGGGATAAGAGTTCCTCCAATGTTTAAGTCAATAAATTGTAAGAGGGAAGGAAAGTATAATAACAAGAACAAGAATGTAGGAGAGTGTATGTGATGGTCATGTGTGTGTTGTTATTGTCAAAGAATCATCTCAATCTAATAGCTTAAATTGTTAGGTGAGGTCACAAGATATAATTTATATTATTTTTTAATTACACCCCCTCAAGTGAAAGCCCTTTGGGCTTGAAACTTGTATAGACCCACATTACCTTGTGCTTAATTTTTATCAAATAAATAGGGATGGTGAGATTCGAACTCATGAGCACTTGGTCATCAAGGCTCTGATACCATGTCAAAGAACCATCTCAACTTAATAACTTAAACTGTCAGATAAGATTCCAAGATATAATTTATATTATTTTTTAACAGTTATGTAATCTTGTATGGACTTGTGTTGCCTTGTTCAGTCATGTATCTTATTACTTGTGACTTGAGCTATTTATACACCCTCATTACATAAAATCACATCATAGAACTTGAAGTTGTAGAAATACAGGAAGGTTAGGCGTCACAACTATTGGTGAGAAAGGTTGGCACATGGTTAGTGAGAAAGGTTGGCATCGTACTCACAAGATATGCATCATGCTAACAAGGTATGCCCTATACTTACTTGGTTATTATCGAGAAAGCTAGGTGCCACATTGACTTCTGAGAGGTTGCAACAATTTATTATGGTGTGTGCCAATGATGGGCTCTTTGGGAATTTACGCAAGATTTGGATTTGGCCCAAGGTTTGTTATTGGAAAAAGGCCCTTAACTTAGTAGATAGGAAGTCCACTTGGGAGGAAGCTCATTAATGGATAGGGCGATCTACTTGGGTGAAGAGCTAGCTTATTTGTATTCTAAATGCTGCTCTCACTGGACGGGTGCTAAGGGAATGGTTTCCCTGCAGGATCAATGATTACATATCCATCCTAATGTCTGGGTATTCCATGCAAGCATATGACATTCTAAGCTTTCTTTTTTTATGCAAACCTCAAAGATTCAAAAATCTACAATCAATCGACACGTTATAAAAAAGTTAAATTTAAGTTTATAATATAACTTGACATAACAATAACATGTACCGAGACACCAAGACTATAAAATCCAAACCCCTACCCAATACCTATTAAGAGATGTGAACAAGAAATATGGTTTATGCCACAAAACTTAGTTAATTCTTTGATAAGTCATAGTAGTTTCATGAGGAACCAAGAGTAAGAGCAAACTCTCACATACAAGTTTTATTTCTGAATAATCAATCAATCTCTTATCAAATTTAAAATCTAAATACAAGCTAAATAACTCTATTTATAATAGGTAAGAACATCCTAAAAAATATTGGAAAAATAATGAAGAGTTCTAAATAAAATAGAAAAAGAATAATAAATCAACTAGGAAATTAATACAATTCCCATAGAGTTGTTTGTGGACCTTATCACAAGGCTTTTCCAATGCAGGATTGACGTGAAATTATAATTCAATATAAAACAAGATCTCTAAAAAGTTTTGATAAACTTTTAGCTAGATCTAATGGTCGGATTGAAAGTTATACTTGTTAGCATAAACATGTGCATTAGGAAAAATAAGCCTCAAGCTGCCTCTAATGTCATTGAATGATAAGGAAACCTTGTCAATGGCAAAATCCATAAAATAAACATAAACATGAGTTGCTATCATGGAAATCCTTGCTAGAATAATCATAATTGTTGTCACATATGCTTTCCTTGTAGAAATAAAATACTTACTAAATAAGAAGTCCATAAATTATAAGGAAACAAATTGCAAAACCCCCATAGAATAACTTTTGGCATGACTTTAAACACGTTGTCCTATCTCTTCTAGATTAATTAATGGATCTATCATATATGGATAGAAAAATTACAATGTCTAGTTTTCATCCCTACTAGAATCGAAGCAAAATTTCTTCTGTAGCTTCAGATATATCTCAAATAGTGCACAAAGATCTAGTCAAGCATATTTACAATTTGTTAACCTAAATATCTAGAATCAACCCAATTAATTCCTCTTGGATCCTCTAAGTTTTAGACCTTGTAATAGGCCTAATTGGTATCTCTAATGGATCATTTGGTGATGCTCGTTGATTCATTTCATTCCCCCTCTCCTGAAAATGATTTGACCTCAAATCATCACCTTGTTTTGATGTTGGCTTGCTTTTGGAAAACACATTAACTTGATTTTGTGATTTTGATCTTCTTTTTCCTTCTTCTTCTTTTTTTAAATTGTAAACAACTACATCATAAATAATCTATATTTTTTCAACTTTTGTCGCAACTAGGTTTTTATATGATGAAAATGATGAAATAATACAAAAACTAAAAACTAAATGGATATAACATGATTTTAGAGCCATGATTTGATACCAACTAATGCGAAACTTGTTGCTACTTAATTTTTGACCCATGTTTTGATAAATTTTCAGAAAAATCCAAAAAATAGAGAAAAACAACGAAACTCCAAAAAAAATACATTTTTAATATATTTGCGTCGTTTTTAGCATCGTCTCAAAAGAATTTAAATTTTCAAGGGTTTTTAGAATGCGTTCGACTTTTAACGTGTCATTTTTAAAATAATTGATTTTTCTCATTGAGTCAATGTTGATATTGCTCATGTTCAAAAAATACAAAAAATTAAGAAAAATCAAAATTTATAAAAAAAAGAAGTTAAGGGACCAAGTTGGAAACCTAGCAATATTTTTACCTATAAATACTGGTCTCCACAACACACACAAGAGGGGGGGGCAATTTTAAAACATTAGAAAAAACACAAAAAGAAAAACCCTAACCCTAAACCCATCACTTTCAAAGCCAGCCGCCACCCGAACCAACCAATTTCCACAGAACACTTACTCTCCCTTCCCCGGGCCAAAACCAGAGAAAACCAAAGGAGCGCCCCCCCCCCCCCTTTCCTCTCATCTTCAACCTTCAGCTGGAGGCTCCCCCTCTCTTCGGTATCAGCCCAAACACAACTCCTCCCTCATAGCCGCAACATCATTTCCTCTCCATCCCAGCCGTTTCCTTCTCTCACCCAATAGCTGCTGGCTTTTTGTGTCTGACCTTCTTTGAAGTCACCGAACTCCATTCCTGTCCTGCAGCACTAGATATTAATTTGAAAAAACTTGAGTATACCTTGAACTTCAATGTAGCAGAGCTCTCTCTACAGAAATCTGTTTATGGATCTGCCAGTACGGAATTCAAGAAGGAATGCAATGGTTTCAGATCATCTACAATTTTCTCCTACCAGTGTTAGCATGAAAACGCAGAAGTAGAGAGAAAAGACATGCCTAGACTGAAAACTATGAAGAAAACTGAAACTTCAATAGAGCAGAACTCCCTCTATTGGTGCTGGTTTGCTGCACCACCAGTGAGGAATCGAAGAGGAGACATAAGAGTTTCAGATTCATCAGTTTCTCTTCTAGTAGAGACAACACATGATTCCACGCGACGGTAGTGATGGTGCTGCGCCACTCGACTTTGTCTACTAGCATCTGTTAGACGCCAGACTTGTCGCCTCGACTCCGTTAAATCCTATATAACCACTGTTTCTATGTGGTATAATCTAGACAAGAGATGTGAATATCATGGTGGGGTCTTGGGCCATTCATTTAAATACTTGCAAAATTTTCAAGAATCGAGACCGGATGATGGTGAGCAAGAAGCGAGTTAAGTTTGGGAAAGATGATGTCATCAACCATATTGGCACCAGAACATCCTCAGATTGACAAAAGATCGAAAATGCTTGGCCAAGCACAAATATTGCCAGAAAAGCTGATCCAAGAATGGTGCTGAATTGCCAATCATTTTGTTGTGGATTTTTGCCATTTTGCATTTTGTTTTGGGGTCATATCTCATCCTTGAACGAAACATGTCTTTCCTCTGTCTTCCTATTGTTTTGAAATCAAAAGATGTTTTTTTTTCAAAGGGTATTTTGACAAAATATTTTGATCAAACTCCAACATGCAAAATTAAGGCTAATTAATCTTGAAGATTAAAAGTATTTTGATTGCAGAAATGACTCGATGTTCGCTAAAATGGTATGGGGTGACCAAACAAATTTTGAGCTCACACATGAAATTGAACCACCCACAATGTAGCTAAATTTTAGCAGTATGCATAATGACATGTAGTGGATTCAGTAGTTACGGACTCGTGAATCATGATTCTTACAAGTCCAAATCATTACACTAGATGAGGTCAAAATTTATCGGTTCTAACCGACCTTGCTTGAAATGAGAAAAGACCATCTTTGTTCATCCCTTCACTTTCTAAAGATATATATCTCTTGCAATCCCCATTTGAGCCTGATAGAATATTTCTTTTCAAAAGAAACCCTGACTAGGATTACACCCCACACTGGGGGCAAATAAGAGATATTTTGAAGACAATGTTAGAATCAATGGATAAGGGGGAAGGCTAAGAATAAAAGTCCAACAATTAAGAGAGGGCTAAAAGAAAGAAACCATAGACTGGGGGCATGTGAGAAAACTTTGAGGAAGGCTATATAAAAAAAAGAGTAGAAATTGCCAACAATTAAAGGCAAGTCAAAGATTAAGGAAGGAGAACGCCTATCAAGCCTAGGAAGGGCAAAAGAGGTTTCAATTAAGAAAAGACATAGCATATGCCAAAAGTCAATACCAGGAAAAAAAAAATACCGAGTTACAAACATTGTCTTTTGGTATCAATGATAAAGCCTCTAATGATTAGATTGATTATTCATCAAGGAAGAAGTTGGATTTGCTTTATGACCTATGTTAAGAGAATTCTGATCTTTGAGGTTAACAAGGTTATATGTTATTTTCTCTACAAAGACAATAAAAGAAAGAGAATTGATGAATAGTTGATGTTGATCCTAAGTCTTTGAAACCCTCAAACACCTTTTTGAGCTTGTGAATTTCCCTTTCTTTCATGGTCATGAACCATAGCCTGCATTACGTGCTTTTAAAAGCCCTTTTCGATCGAGTAAGCAATCTGAACCGATAAATGGCGCTCTCAAAACTGGAAGAGCTTTTCTATAAGGGTCGTGACTTCATGAATTAAGCTACTGGTTATTATGCATATTGATAAAATAAATGCTAAAAAAAGAAACAACCTTTCTTGATAAAGCCTGAGCATCTTGTTTTTGAAATTAAAAAAAAATGTCACCTCATCACAGACCATCAAAAGGATATACCCAAAATCAAAGTTTAAAGTGGACACAAAGAACCATGGGAAATGACATTTTAATCTTACAACGGGTCGATTTTTGTTTTCAAAATACAAGACAATCAAAGGACTACATTGAATGACGTGCGTTGGGTCTTTGACTAAGAAAGCTTGATTTTCAAAAGATCTTTTCCAAAACTGATATCTCTCTGATTTCATTTCAACAATTAGACTTGAATATACATGACCGGTGAAGTATGAGATTTGATTCCAGAACAAGAAAGATTGTCGAACAAAGAAGAACATTGATTAAGTCTGCGGAATCCTTGACATGAAATGACATCAACTCTTCTCAATATTCCTTGAAAAGTTGAGACACCGTGGGGCAATACAATGGACCTTAAGAAGAAAAACAAGCAGTATTCAAATCAGCTTGGGGGCAAAGAAAGATGATTAAATGAAAAATCAGTGAACGGAGGACAATGTGGTTCAAAGAAAGATAATCAATGAACGAACACATTCAGATCACACCGTGGGCAATATTGTTCAAAAATATTCCATGATCTAGTGAACTCCATCAGCAATTGAAAACAACGCTGCTCTTGAAGGACATCTTCATATCTTCATCTTGGGGTTATCCTTTGAAACATGGCTATAACAGATGTTATCGCATAGTTGCATTTGAATGAATGTCGGAAAAAGTGCACACCACCAAGACTGACTGTGGAACCATCTGTTTTGAAGCTCAAAGGCACACTTCACTGCATGAATATTGGTGATAAATTGAACATCATCAATGGAGCCGATGCACTTCCTTTCACAATCTGATTAGACGAGCTGAGGGGAATCCCTGGAGAAGAACATTGAGCTTAAAACAATGAACCTTGTACTACAAGCTATAAGATGCATGTCTGGATGACTTGGCAGTTCCATAAAGGTTGATGATAACATATACTTGAAGAGTATTGTTTCAGCTTGAGGCAAGTTTATGACTGATTGACAATCTTGATGGTTGTTGGCACGATGCGCACAATCAATAAAAGAACAATTCTCAAGATAATCCAGAAGATAAATGATCGGTTAAGGTCATTCATGATGAATCAAGCAACACCACACTTGGGGGCACATTCATGCTTGATAAACAACGAGAGGAGTAATCATCGTGGATAGCCCAGGATAGGCACAACACTTACAGTTGAGTGGAGAGCTAGCATACGGATAAGCTGGTAAATTAGAAGGACAAAGAAGGCTTTGGAATGCAAACAAAGGCACCTTATGATGATGGGACATCAAAGTAGGGGGACCTATATTCCAAATCAGGTAAGAATGCATACATGTCATCTAACCTCAAAACATTGCATAATTGTTTTTGAATTGTTATAGGAAAAATCCTCAATGAGGTCCAGCAAGATTGTGGAAAAAGAAAGAAGGATTGCGTTGATGATAACCAAGAATCGGTTTTGATCATGGAATAAGAAGAAGATGAGATGAACCCTACCATTAGAAAAATCTCAAAGAAATGGAAAGATCAACCTTGCAATCGGGAAGCCTTGAGTTTTCAAACCCTACTATCAGGAATTATCAAGAAGCACCAAGTTTTTCAGCCCTTCTCCTATCATCCCTTTAGGACTTCGCCAGGTAAGTCCTATTCTTTTCACACTTGTCACTTCACATTCTTTTCATATGGGTAGGTCACCCATTACAATGAGACCACACTTTATATTTTTTCCATCTGGGTAGGTCACCCATTACAATGAGACCGCACTTCATATTCTTTCCATCTGGGTAGGCCACCCATTACAAAGAGAGTGTTTTTCACATTCTTTTCACCTGGGTAGGTCACTCATTACAACGAGACCAATTTTTACACATTTTTTTTTGGTTTTGGTTAAAGGAGGTCACTAGATGGGATCTCAGGTAGCTTTGGTTAAAGGGAATCGCCAGATGGATTTCAGGTTGATCGAGCTTCACACATTTTTTAGTTCCAGTTGAATGAGGTCGCCAAATGGGATCTCAGGTGGCTTTGGTTAAAGGGAATCGCCAGATGGGATTTCAGGTTGATCGAGCTGCACATATTTTTTAGTTCCAGTTGAATGAGGTCGTCAGATGGGATCTCAGGTGGCTTTGGTTAAAGGGAATCGCTAGATGGGATTTCAGGTTGATCGAGTTACACATTTTCTTTGGTTAAAAGAGGTCGCCAGAAGGGATCTCAGGTAGCTTTGGTCAAAGGGAATTGCCGGATGAGATTTCAGGTTGACCGAGTTACACATTGGTTTTGGTTAAAAGAGGTCGCCAGAAGGGATCTCAGGTAGCTATGGTTAAAGGGAATCGCCGGATGGGATTTCAGGTTGACCGAGCTACACACATTCTTTGTTTAGGGTTAAAGGAGGTCGCCAGATGGGATCTCCGATAGCTTTGGTTAAAGGGAATCGCCAGATGGGATTTCAGGTTGACCGAGCTACACACATTCTTTGTTTCGGGTTAAAGGAGGTCGTCAGATGGGATCTCAAGTAGCTTTGGTTAAAAGTAATCGTTATATGGGATTTCAGGTTGACCGAGCTACACACATTCTTTGGTTTTGGTTAAAAAAGGTCTCTAGATGGGATCTCAGGTTAACGAAAAAAAAAAGAGAAAGAAAGAAGAGAAATAAAAGAAAAAGAAACAGAAAAAGAAGTAAGGTCTTTAGATGAGTGGATATTGAGCAAGTTAGGATGATAAGAAGACAAGTTTTCTTTACAAAGCTTGCTATGCAAAACATTGAGGAGTTTTGCTTCGTAAGCATTGTAAAGAGGGGGCATCTGTTGCTACCTAATTTTTTACCCATGTTTTGATAAATTTTCAGAAAAATCCAAAAAATAGAGAAAAACAACGAAAATCCAAAAAAATACGTTTTTAATATATTTGCGTCATTTTTAGCATCGTCTCAAAAGAATTTAAATTTTCAAGAGTTTTTAGAACGCGTTCGACTTTTAACGTGTCATTTTTAAAATAATTGATTTTCCTCATTAAGTCGATGTTGATATTGCTCGTGTTCAAAAAATACAAAAAAAAATAAGAAAAATCAAAATTTACAAAAAAAAGAAGTTGAGGGACCAAGTTGGAAACCTAGCAATATTTTTACCTATAAATACTGGTCTCCACAACACACACAAGAGAGGGGGCAATTTTAAAACATTAGAAAAAACACAAAAAGAAAAACCCTAACCCTAAACCCATCACTTTCAAAGCCAGCCGCCACCCGAACCAACCAATTTCCACAGAACACTTACTCTCCCTTCCCCCGGCCAAAACCAGAGAAAACCAAAGGAGCGGCGCCCCCCCTTTTCCTCTCATCTTCAACCTTCAGCCGGAGGCTCCCCCTCTCTTCGGTATCAGCCCAAACACAACTCCTCCCTCACAACCGCAACATCATTTCCTCTCCATCCCAGCCGTTTCCTTCTCTCACCCAAACAACCATAGACCGGCCTTCCCCGGTGATATCTCCTCCTCAACACCGCCAGCAACCTCTGCCATCTCTATAGCAGCTCCAGCGGCCGCGGGCGACAACAGATCTCTTCTCCATCTCCGCCGGCCAGACCCGACAAAAGCCTAGCAGCCGACGGCCCCCTTGGTCTTGCCGCCACCTGAAACAGAGAAGAATGGGAAAGAAAAAGAAAAGAACCGATCTGTAGAGAGAAGCAGATCCAAAATGGAGAAGAAGAGAAAAAAAAACAGATCTGAAAAACAAAGAAATAAAAGCCTAAAATCTACTAATTGTGTGTTTTTCTCCTTGTTGCAGGTGGCGGTGACCTTTATAGACGTCGTAGGAAGACAGAGAAGAAGAAGAGGTTTCCGATCCACTGTTTTGTTGCCTTCATCGGCAGCGGCGCGTGAACCCACGCGCCGCCAGTGGCGGCGGCGCGTGAAGAAGACGCGTCGCCACTGTTCCAGCATTGTTCATACAGGTCCAGAAGGTTTTCCAGCAATGTTCCCGTGGCTGCACTGTTCCTGATTCTATTTTGGGGCTATTTTTGTAATTTTAAAATTGTTTAATATATTTGTTGTTTAGTTTTGAATTTTTTTTATAATTTGTATTGTGCAAATGTGGATGTAAAAAAAGGAAAAGAAAAAATATATAGTGAAAGTGAATGTGTTGTTTTGAATTTTTTATGAATGTTTTTTTATGATAAAATTGCAAGGAATAAAGAAGAATTTAATATTTTGATTTGCTCATGGTCAAGAATTATGAACTTACACGTAAGTCGTATTTCTAATATCCGATGAAAAGATAAAATTTTTAAAACTTCTTTAACACATCAAAGCTATGAAGTAGCTTTCCTTAGGTAGGGTGCGTTAGGGGTGCTAATACCTTCCCTAACCACAACCAGTCCCGTATCTGTGAATCTCTGACAAGACCAATATACCTGAGTTTCCTAGTAGCCCTCAATTAAATATTAGGTAGCGACTCCAACGAATCCAATCAAGCAAACAAACAAACAAAAAATCGCCAAAAAGATGCCGCACCAGTGACGTGCGACAAAACCTATGGGTATAAAGATCCAGAAACTAACAATCAAATTGATATTTTCTAAGAAAGCTAAATTCAAGTTTGTGATTGAATTTAACACAATGATAAAATGTACCAAGATACCAAGATTATAAAAACCAAAACTCTACCCAACACCTATTAAAACATGGGAACGATAAGTATGAAAGATGTCATGAAGCTTGGTTAATTTTTTGATAAGTTGGAGTGGTAAAAGAATACTCTTACACACAAGTTTTATTTTTGAATAATTAATCCATATCTTGTTAATTTTTGAAACCTCAATATAAGTTAAATAATATTTTTTTAAAAATAGGTAAGAACATGCTAAATAATGCTGAAAAAAATAATAAAAGAGTTCTAAATAAAATTAAAAAAAAGGATCCTAAATCATTTAGAAAATTAATACAATTCTCGTATAGTAGCTTCTAGACCTTATTGCAAGGCTTTCTAAATGTCTATCGTGTCCTTAAATGATAAGGAAACCAATAAGAAAATACATTAAACAAAAGGAAACACAAGTTGACCACATGAAAACCCTTGCCAGAATAATCATAATTGTTGTCACCTATGCTTTCCTTGTAGAAGATAAATCCTTGTTAAATAAGAAGTCTACAAATCATACGGAAATAAAAAACAAAAATCATACATTAACTTATGACCTAACTTCAAACACGTTGTTCCATCTAGTTTGGATAAATTATTGGGTGCAACATATATGGATGGAAGGATTACAATGTTTAGTTTTCAGTCCAACTATAATAAAAGCAAAATTCCTCATGTAACTTATGATATGTCCCAAATAATACACAAAGGTCTAGTCTGATAGATTTACCATTGATATTAACTCAAATTTTAAGAATCAATCCAATTAATCTCTCTCGAATTAACTTCAAACACGGTAAATGTCTTTTGAGTTGCATTGAAGAAGCTTGATGTTATTTCCCTTCCTTTCCGTTTCTTTTAAGTTTTGAAGATTTTGCTTGCAGTTATGTGATACGAACACCAAAGATTTTCATTAACAAAATATTTAAAATATCTCCCAAGGGTGGATTGTCTTGGAAACCTACCTAAAAGATCATTGCAGAGCTTTCCTACTATATGATCCTTGTTTCATGATTTATACGAACACCAAAGTTATATATCTAGTTTACTATACAACGTGAAGTTTGATTGATTGGAAATTAAACTTCATAATTTATTTTAGTATTTTTATAGGGTTATCTTAGTTTTATGATCTAAGTCGCGGGTTTGAAAGGTTGATTCGGTTTGTTTTTTTAGATCCTTTTTTTAATTGATTTTTTTCTCAATTGCATCCTTCAATATTGCATCGATTATAAATTAGGTTTTATAATTTGTTTTCTACGGGTTATCATAATCTCATAACTTAAGTTATGGATTTGACATATTAACCCAAATTGACCCAAGTCAATCTAATATATTGTTATTTTAATATTAAAAAAAGATGTTATCTTGAAAAAAAATTGAGTTAAATTATATTTTTATAGGTTATCTGAGTTGCTTTTAGACCTGCAAAAACAATCGAGTCACTTCAAATTAACCCCAATAAGTTTTTTTTTCACTAAAAAAAATATAAACAATATCTAAATTTTTTTATATTGAAAAAAAATCTGACATGACACACCGCGGACCACAAGTTATATATCTAACGTGAAACATACTAAGCAGACTGGTCAGCGGTCACCACATCTGTTGCTATTAGCCGGTATACTCCATTGACTGTGGTTGATGGTTATCCTCTATATCATTCAATAGTTTCACGTTTTATTCTAGACCGTCTTGCTAAGAAACGACAATTTTATTAACAAAACGCTAAAAGGTTGCGTGGTCACCTCACCTCACAAAGCTATTTTTTCCATTTTTAATTATTTTAATATTTAGTTAATAAAAAATTCAATTTTATGATTTGTTTCAATTTTTTTTTATAAAATTAATTTAATTGTATAATTTAAATTATGAGTTTAGCAGGTTAACCCGAGTTGACTCTGGTCAATTTTTTAGTTTTTTTTTTTAAATTGATTTTTTTTATTTTATTTTTTAATATTGAGTTGATTATAAATTGTGTTTCATAATTTGTTTCAATTTGTTTTATATAATGTTATCTCAGAGAAAAAACAAAGAGTAGATAGTAGATGAAAAAGATTGATTTACTGCTATTAATAAAATACAGACATGGGCACTAATTAAATTTGTACAGGATTATCTCTCTCTCTCTCTCTCTCTTTCTCTCTCTCTCTCTCTATATATATATATATATATTATAGTAATTAATTATTGCCTTTCCGTAACTTTATTTCTTTTTATGATTACATGATTTTTTATTTATATAGATTGATTTGTTTTTGATTTGTCATAGCTATAGTTTCCAAGTATGAAAAATAATTGTTGGTTTCTTTGAGATAGTTGTTGATTCTTTATTGATTTATCTTGATATGCCACAGCTATGGTTTTCATATATGATTTCTTACCATTCTGAATAGTAGCCGTTGGATAATCTCTACAAACATGTTTTCGTCGATGCAGGAGAAAAAGAATCTGTAATTGCAGATTGCAGATATAATCCAACATATCTATACCGCTATTGGATTTTTCAATGCCAGCTGAGTTTTACCAAATATCGACAGCTAAATTAAAATCCTCCATTCATTATTGTTTATTCTAATCGGCGATATCTCATAACGGTCATATTCTGAATAGGAATAGGGATAGGGATAGGAAGACCTCAAATTAATTAGTCCATACATAAACTATGACTCCATTTCAATGTGTTTTTATTTAAATGGAAAAAACAAATGATGCACTTGTATAAACTTAAATGATGTTTTTGTATGAATTGTATCACTTGTCTGTTTTTAATTGTCTATTAGAAGAGGTATTTTTTTATTTTTTTTGTATTAATTTTTCTATTTTTATTTTATTATAAGGATTATGTTATTTTAATTTCTTTTGCATATAGCTTATTTTCTTTTTCATGTCTGGTTGGGTGCCATATAAACCCAGCTGAAATATTATTCTATTCATTTACTTATCAATTAAATATTCTCTTTAAGTAAATTTTTTTTAATGAAAAACACACTAATTATAGAAATTTAATTGGTTTTGCATCCGACTTCACTAATTCTTGCAAGCTCCATCAATACTGAAAGATAAATTTTATTTCAGACCACTTCTAATGTTCGTATCTGTTTAATTTCCTTTTCAACACTATATATGCAACCTTATAGTTTTTTAGCTTATGTTTATTCAAGATTATGTGCTTTTAAGCCGGCGAAGCAAGCAGTCTCTTTTCAAGCACCGCGCGTGTGAGCTTTCTTGTTAGAATGATCAGAAAGCGAGCTTTGGTTAAGTGAAGAGCAAGAATCAACGAGAGGCTGGTGCAGGCAATCGTAAAAACTTCAGGGATCTTGTATTCATGAGGCTCAAATTCAATATTTTTCAGTATCCTGTTGTGGTTCAACAGAAGACTAGACACTTGGTTTTCTGTAGTTATAAATATGAAGTACTACTCATCCTAAGGTTCTTGAGACGTACATATATTGGTGGTGGTGATATAAAAAAACTTAAAATCGTTTGAGCTAGGACAAACAGCTGGTCATGGGTTGGACAATGGCTATCAACCATTTGCAGCCATTTTACTATTGGGTTTACCTAAACTACAGCAAAAACAATAAATTTATAAATTTTTAGGAATCACAAGGATTTTGTTAGACAAATATAGAGTTATTTAGGGCTTATACGAGGATTACCTGAAGATTTGATATTGTTCTTTTCAGCTTTAAATAATTGTTTCAAAACTGGGCTATTACAAACCACAAGTTGTTTAAGTATCTGACCTCTAATGGTAACTACACAAACCACCAGTAAGAAATCTTTTAAATCCTTTTAGGAGAAATAAATTGTTATACCTTTGAGTGCTAGCTCTTTTCTTTTGTGTTTAGATGGTTCTATACTGTACTGCTTTTAATACTCTTAAATAAGAGGCAAGACATTCTATTTATATGGAAACTTAAAAAACCCTATAAATAACAAAAGATCAATTTACCCCTTAAATAATATTACATATATTATTTTAGAATAATTTTATAAATTTATTAAATTAAGTCTCTACTTAATTTTTTATAGGTCTAAAATTGTAATCCCCTGTATTAATTACATTATAGTCTCTAATTTCTAAAATTTATTTACAATCAAGTCACACTTAATTAATCATGTAATACCCTGCACTTTTCTCATGCGATAATACCTTAGACCGTTGATTATACACATAAAAGTTCAAGTAATTTTTTTTAAGGAAAGTCTCATCAATCTTTTAAGTGTCTTACAAATATACACATTTTTTTACAACCCTTGATAATTTACATCCGCGTAAAGTATTTATAATTTATTATTTTTTAAAATACAAATATTTTTTCTGTATAGAACTTGATAGCTTAGTGACTTTAAGATATTATCATCCTCGAAGTAGTGTACATGTGATATACACAAAATTTCAAATCTCAATTGCTAATGTTTAACCATTATATGATAAAAAATTATTGATTTTTTCTTAAGAACATTGATTTTATATTTCAATTCCCAACATTATTCACTTCTCATCAATCCCAGATAAATTTTTTTCCCATCTTTTTATTCATCACATTATCATCCTTATATCATGATGACTATTTCATTCATAACTTAGTTTAACTTGTTACTATACAAATCATTCCTTCCATCATTAAAATTGATTGGTTGCATAAAAACACTTTCATATAGTGTTCCTTATTATATGGAATTTATTTTATAACTCTTTCACTTCATGGATATATTTCATTTATAATAACATTATTATCTCGTAACACATGAAATTTACCCCACAATTTAATCCCTCGACACTTATAAGTTATATGATCTTCTTCCTCTCTCAACCACCTTTGATTTATATCATAATTCATTACATAATCATGTCTAATTTAAATTGTTATTTAATTCACAACATATTTAATTTATATCATCTTTTAGTTTCCATAACATTCATTCCATTCTTAACGAACACTATATTTCCATCTGATTTTCCAATCATATAATTTATTTCATCCAAATAACAACACAAATTCCTCTAAGCACCCAATTGATTCTCTTAATTGTCTCTTTCAACTATATTAATTTTGTATACTCATCCATGTTGCATTACTCTTCAACTCAATTATCCTTCATGTCTTTTTGATGTATATTTCGATATTTTTCAAAATAATATTTTTTATTTCTGTTTATGACACATTTCATTAATTTCTTCTTATATTATTTTCATGTTCATTTCCATTATTCAAGCTTTATCTCAAAATCCTTCATTACTCTTGTACTCCCATGCGTAATTAAGTCATTTCATTTACATAAAACATGTCATTTATGGCAGACTTAATCCTAAACCATTGACTTAAAAACCCAGTCAAACTTATATTTGTTTTAATTCCCTCATCTGTTATTTTTACTAATGGATGGCTGGCCAATTTATTCATCAATCACTTTATATGACAATCGTAACCTTTTGGATATAAATCTCATGCAACCACCCTTTTTCTATAATTTAACATACATTCTACCAAAATTCCAAAAAACATTTCCCATGGTAATTGGACTATACCAAGTTTTTGAAATCTTCATCAATATCTCTATCTGATACCACAATCAAGATCCAGTTATCCTGGACGTTGTTCCATGTCAACACCACTCACAAATTGCATACTAATTCATTTAACATCAACAATTTACAATATTTATTTTTACATCATAAGATAGTGCTATAGAAAACCTACTTGTGGAATCTGGTGCGAAAAGGACCTGATAGATAAATCATTTCTCTACATTAGATCATAGTATAACCATGTGAGAATTGAATCTTATTCATGATCGTTCAAATCATTATATTGATTTTGATAAAAAAAAAAAAATTAACTCATCATTACTAACCCATGTATAAGTTATGCATAAACTTCACTTTATAGGTTAAGTTTAAGAGCATGGTAGTTTGGACAACCAATATCATTAGCCCATTACCACGCAATAAGTTTCACAACATATCGCATTACACCATTACTAGGTAACTAGTTCCTCAACATGATCCATTATCGGGTAACTAGTTCTATAACATAGCTCATTATCAGGCACCAGCCCCATTGCCCCATTACCCCATTAATGGATAAGTAGTTCCACCCATATCAACATCAAAGAAAAACATACCCCTTTAAATAAAAGCATAGTTACTTAGTTCAAAACAACAATATCAAGGTGTCAAACACCTACTTTACAACAATATTCATTCGTCTACCGACTATCTCACACATCAACTATTTTAGAGTATCATCATCTATATTTTCCTGATATAATATCTGTCATTACGATTGATTAATATTTCTTATATAGGGATCCGTTGTTGTAGTCAAATGTAATACATACAAGATTTTTCTATCGTTGCAGTCAAATCACAATCTCATAACATACCATAAATTCCTTCTTATGTGATTAATTGCAAATTACATACCACATTCTACCTTGAAGGAATACGTCTTGCATTAACAATAACAACAATAATACATTAATTATACAATTTGATTACCATTGTAATTCTAACATTTATAAAAGCAAGTATAAAAATTAAAAAGCATTGGAGGGTCAATCCCTAACCTTTACTCATGTTATCTAACACTCGGGGATTCATATTCCCAATTTAGTAAGCTTATTCCCCCAACAACTCCCAATTAATAATAACTAGTAGTGTTTACACCACTAATTTTAATTGCACATAATATTTCACAATCACATAAATTCCCATTCCATGCATTTATATTCTCATCCACATTTCAAGGCACTTATTGATTTCCAAACATACATACATACATATATATATATATATATATATATATATATATATATATATATATACATATATATATATATATATATATATATATTGTTATCATTTTTTTATGCATTCATAAATATATTTTAAATTCTTCCATTTATTGCTTCGAGTATACTTCAACACTTTTAAATTTAACCTTCATCTTTATTCATTCAAGCATACTTGATCATAACCCATAACATATCTCATTTCAATATATTATACAATTCTAATATCACCTATTATTTTAAGTCAAACCTCATTCACAACTCAATTTTCCATGTTCATGCATTAATTTCTCACAGTGAACACAAAAACACTTAATAACATAATTACTCATTAAAATCTTTCATTCACAACAACATAATCGGCTATAAGGCCCTCTTTCTCCCATAATTCTTTCCTTACATTTTTCAAGGTTTAAACCAATAATTCATCATTATATATTTAACTAAGTCACAACACAAATAAATTTGGCAGGTTAATACATTACCGTTTCAATATTAAAAAAATAACTTATCTTAAATTTTTTAAAAGCCAAACTATACTTTTCACTAGTTATCTGGGTTGCTTTTATCCCACTATATCAACTTGATCATGTCGAGATACTTTCCAAGCAACTTATTTTAAACTTGGGTTAGGTAAGGAGTAGGGAGAAGTCCAAGTTAACCTATTAGATCGGGTTTAATAACAATATCAAATAGTTTCTTGCAACCTACGATTTTTTCTTTCGTTCAAATTTTTTTTACCCAACTTATACCGTAGCGCAGGCCGAGAAATTAGTATGCTACTAAAGTATTGGCATCAAGAATGATCCATAATTCATATAAGTGATCGTATACAGAGCTAGATGCTACATGTTTTGAGTTTTTATTTCTCATAAGGAAAGACGATAAATACTAATTCTTTGGTAATTTTAGAATGATACTCAAGAAGTAACTAATGACATCTTTGCTTTCCTAGATCACTTTGAAGAAAAGATAGCCATAAGGCAGAGAGAGAAAACTTATATTGAGATATTCATATCACTTTTGATGGGTTGTTGTTACTCATTTTTGGACCTCACATGATGAAGATGGTGTGTACCCCTTTTGAACCAAGTCCAGGAGTGTAGTTCATGTTTGCTGGGAAATTGACAAAAACAGAGGAGAAAGAAATATTTTTCCCAACCTTGTTTGAGCTGTTTTCTACTTTTTTATCCTCCCTCTTTGCTAGGCTGATAAGGATTCCTCATATAAATCCCTTAGAATTTGCATTTTAAAAAAATTGATTTTGCTGCTGTCACAATTTTTTTTCCAACTTAGGCTCTAATTCTGACTTGGTTTCGTACGATATCTGACCATCCTAGCTATATTCTGTCACTCATGACATGTTGAAGAATTGACCTACACCTTTATTTGGTCCTAGGGGTCATTATTCTTAGGGCAGACTCTCAGTCAGATTTGGATGTTCGACATTGTGAAATCAAGAAAACCTTTTTGACCAACCAGATTCCTGCCAGATTCTATTATCTAAAACAATTTTATCTCACTTCAAATCCTTCATCAAAGTTGTAGTCCTGGACGTGTAGATGAATTTGGGCTTTTGAATTGCTTGATTTCAATATCAAAAGCTCAAGATATTCCCATTTGAATATCTAATGTGAAAGTAGAGAATCCTGCCATGAGAAGGGTTTAGCCCAAGTTTGCAGGCTTGATTCGAAGGATTTGTTTTGGACCAAGGACTGAAATGAAAAGTGCTAAAATGAGGGATTAATTGAAGAAGGATATTGGAAGCTGGAGAGGGGGGCTGGATCATCATAAATGACGGGATTTCTACAACACTGAATAAGAAAAATAAGACTTTGCAGCATGTACCCTTACCCATCTGATTTCTTTCCTTTTTCTTTGCAAATTTCCTGCTGGTTTCCATGTTTCTCTTGCTGGATTGGAGAGCTGTATACCATATTTTTATTGCCTTATTTCAAAGGAAACAGCTGGTGCCTCATGGTCCCAACTATGGAAGGAAAGAAAGGAGCCGCACCATCCTCTAAAATACTGGAAAGAAATCAGATATGATCACATAATCAGCATCAAAATATTTTGGTTTCCTATTTCTGCTCACCCGAGATTACACCCTAGAGTTAATGTAATATTTGTTTCCTAAATAGAGCTGTATTTTAGGTTATATAAGCCTCCTCTATTAGGAGAAGGAATAGGGGGGACGAAAAAAGAAGAAGAAGGGAAGCAGGATAGAAAAGGGGAGAAAAAGAAGAAAAGAGGAGAGGAAAATAGGGCAACAACAGAAAAGAAAACAGAGGTAGAAGAGAAAAGAAAGGAGAGAGCAGAGACACAAAAGAATAGGGTAAGGCTGAGAGTATTATTAAGGCTGAGAGAAAAAAAAAACAAAGATATCAAGAAAGAGAAAGGAGATTGATTGTAGTCTACCCTGTCTCGCCGAAAAGCAGTTTACAAAACTCTAAAAGTTTGGAAAAACTCCTAACGACACAAGAGGGAGGCTTTTCTTCGGGTCATCAGAGGCAAAGGAAAGGCAGGAACTACCTATCAATTTGTACTTCATTTTAGCAAGCAGCAGGTATAAGTTTCAACTTTTTTCTTCTTGACTATATTCAAACCTGGTATCTTTTGTCAGTTCGATTCCAACCTTTTTTTTTTCTTTTCTCTCTTTTCCTTTGCTCTGGATTTCGGTTTCTGCCTGGATGCAAAAATTATATGTGCTCGTTTGCTTTTACTCTTGTCGCACGTGTGCGGCGTCGCGGCGATCGTCCACCACTTAAGAAAAAAATCTAATGGTCTATTTGGCAAATGTGGAGAGACAAGGAATTCTTGTCTCTTATCAGTGGAAAATTTGAATGGGAGTCGCCACCTAGTATTCTAGTCACTAGGAACCCTAACTGGTCTCAAAGATCGGGTACGGAGACTGGTTGCGTAAAGGGAAGGTATTAGCACCTCAAATACGTCCTACCTAAGGTAAGCTGCATTGTTTTATTGTCTGATAAAATCTAAGGTCTTGTTGTGGTTTCTAATTATTGGTCATGTCTATCTAAGATTTAAGAAAAGCCCTCCTCTGTAAGGAGGTTCTTATCTTAATGGGGTAAAACCTAACTGTTCTATGTTGTCAACAAAAAATACCTTTTTTTTAATATCAGGAATACCTTTTACGTATAAATTCATAATCCCTGATACTAAAACAAAAAAAATAAAATTTTTGTTGTTTTTGAAATTTTTGCCAGTGTTCTCTTGACTTTAATAAATTGGTTATTAAAGCCAAAATGCATGCTAAAACATTGTTTTTTGGTGTATGAAAAACACAATAGGATTTTTTTAGCTTTGAGACACTTGGTCGTTTGCACAAAAACATTTTTTCTTTTTCAATTTTTTTGTATTTTTTGAAGTTTTTTTGACGAAAAACCGGGTATTTTAATACCGTATTTGTATTTTTCGGTATAAAATACAGACCGATATTAAGCAAAATTTAGTCGAAAAAACATGGAAAAAAAATTACAATTGTGAAAAGGAAATTTTTTTTTCAATTGGGCCGGACCCGGCCCAAATGCATGGGCTGGGCCGAACCTGGCCCAACTACGTGGGCTGGGCTCAGCCCAGCCCGTGTGAACAGTGCCCTCCACTGTTCACATGCTACGTGAACAGTGGAGGCAAGGCAGGGACGAAGCAGGAGAAAAAAGAAGGGGAGAAGGGCTGACCTACGGTGGCTGCAACCGTTGTATGTGCTACTGGAGGCGACAGGCGGCGGCGCTGGCGGTTCGCGGTGCTGTTTTTCTTCTCTCTCTCTATCCTCTGTTTTACGTTCTCTTCTCTTCTTCTTCTTCTTTCGGCCTTCCCCCTCTCTTTTCTCTTCTTTCTCTTCTCTTCTCTTCTCTGCCCTCTCTCTTCTGTTCTTGCTTTTTTTTCTCTACCCCCCTGTTTTTATAGGCAAAAACAGGGGAGGGACGTGGCTGGGCGGCCACTGTGCTGCCGCCCCAAAAACTGCCTGAGGAACACATCTCCTCCCTCTTCTCCAACACGTGGAAAGCTTCGGGCAACTGGTGTCGGCAAAGTCGGCGTCTTTTTTAAGAGAGAGATGGTGGTGACAGAGGAAGAAAAATCTTCTTCTTCCCCTGCTTCGCGCGTCCAGGGGAAGAAAAGGACCCACAATGCCTTCAAATTGGCACCGTTTTGGGTTTTTCCTTTTTTTTTAATGAACAGTGTATGAAACGGTGCCGTTTTGGGCAAAACGTGTCGTTTCATTTAAATGAAAACGGCGCCAAACTTATGTTAAAATACAAATCAGTCCTCAATTTATGATTTGTTCAATCAAGTCCTAAATTGCAATTTTGATTTTAAAAATCAATTAAATTGCATCCCTGCCAAATTCAATCGCCGACCTTGAAGTTGACCGTCTTTTCTAAATTGGTCCTTGGTCTCAAATTAGTGCAATTTGACCCTCAATTGAGCAATAAACTTCTAATTTCTTTAATTTGGCCCCTGATTCGGTTTAATTGCAGCCCCTCTATTTACGCGCCTTTTCCAGTTTGGTCCTTGGTTTCGAATTTCTTCAATTAAGTCCCTAATTGGCCATCAAACTTCAATATTTATGCAATTAAGCCCCTGATTTAACCAAATTAACTCTCAAAAATTATAATTTGACCCCATAACTTTAATTTCTTCCATTTAAAGCCGAAATTGACTCCAAAATCAATTTTTCTTGCAATCAAACCCTTCATAAATTCAATTAAACCTTTAATAAAATTTAATTGAGTCCATTAACATCTGATTTTGGACTTTTCTTCCTCAAATTGAATTTTCTTTATCAACAGGGCTCTCATTAGTCAACAAAATACTGTCAAATTTCAACCTTTGTATTTTTTAACCTCCTCAACAAATTTTTGACCATTTTATGGGTGTTTTGGCATCCTCTTCTCACTGCTATATTTTTTGTAATATTTTTTTATTTTCTTGTATTTTATTTTATTTTATTTTATTTTATTTAAGAGAGAAAAAATGTGAATTGGTGAATAACCCAAAAATGGGTTATGACAGTTGCCCCCCTCTTTACAATGCTTACGGAGCAAAGATTTTGTGTAGTAAGTATTGTAAAGATAAACAAAACTGGTCTTCCGAAATTGGTCTTCTTGACATTTGGTTGACCTGAAACTTCAACCGGACCCAAAGTCCTGTGTGTGGTTAGGATAGACTGAGATTCCTTTCGCCAATCCCTCTAACCAGAACCAAAAATCCTGTGTGTGGTTAGGATAGACTGAGATTCCTTTCGCCAATCCCCTCTAACCAGAACCAAAATCCTGTGTGTAGTTAGGATACACTGAGATTTGTTTCGGCAACCAAAATCCTGTGTGTTGTTAGGATAGACTGAGATTCCTTTCACCAATCCCCTCTAACCAGAACCAAAATCCTGTACGGTTAGGATAGATTGAGATTCCTTTAACCAGAACAAAAATCATGTGTGTCTCCAGACTCTTTGTTTTTTTTAAAGAAAGATGGTTTATTTTCATGGGCAACCTGCCCACACATACTTAAAGTGGTCTATTTTCAGGGGCGACCAGCTCACACACTCACACTTACCCTAGTCTATTTTCATGGGCGACCTGTCTAAGTAGAAAAAAGAAAGAGTGGTCTCATTGTAATGGGTGACCTACCCAGGTGAAGGAATGGTCTCATTGTAATTGTCGCACGTGTGCGGCGTCGCGGCGAAAACATCCACCCTCGAATTCTGGTATCTAAATGTGATGTGGAAAATGGAATAGGAGTCGCCACCTAGTATTTTGGTCACTAGGAACCCTAACTGGTCTCAGAGATCGGGTATGGGGACTGGTTGCGTAAAGGGAAGGTATTAGCACCCCAAATACGCCCTACCTAAGGTAAGCTGCATTGTTTTATTGTCTGATAAAATCTAAGGTCATGTCGTGCTTTCTATTTGTTGGTTCGTCTATTGTTTAAGAAAAGTTCTCTTCGGTAAAGAAATCCTTATCTTATCGGGTAAAACCTAACCAGTCTAATGCCAACAAAGAAAATTTAATATCCGGAACACGTCTTACGTATAAGATCATAACCCCAGATATTAAAAGAAAACAAAATAAATTTTTTAGAATTTTTTGAAATATTGGCCTAGTTCTCATGACTTTAATAAACTGGTTATTAAAGCCAAAATGCATGCTAATACATTTTTTTGAAATTTTCTTTGTTGTATGAAAATACAATATGATTTTTTTATTGTTGAGAGACTTGGCCGTATGCATGAAAACAAAACATTTTTTTTTTATTTTTATGAAAACCAGGTATTTTAATACTAGATTTGTATCTTTACAGTATAAAAATACAAACTAATATTTTAAAATGCAATAAAATATTTGCGGAAAATCACATACTTTTTTGAAAAGAATTTTTTAAGATTTTTTTTCGGGCTGGGCCCAACACGGCCCATGCAGCTGGGCTGGACCCAACTGGTTTTTATCCGCAAGCGTGCGTGAACAATTCACGCACGCCTGCTAGCAAGCTGCTACAGTCACGGTGTAATTAATCTTCAAGTGCACAGTGTAAAAGTTTGAGAAGCTTACCTGGAAGCGAAGGCAACAACATGCTCTGATTCTTCCTGTTTTTTCCGTTTCTGTTTGCTTCTCTCTCTACTGGTTTCCCTGTTTTCCTTTCCTTTCTCCCTTCTGCCGTCTCTCTCGTTTTCTCCTCCTGCCCCTTCTCTGCTCCTTCTCGATCTGCCTCTCTGTTTTTTTTCTTTTCTTCTCCCCTGTTCCCTGGTGCAGCTGGAGGCGAAGCTGTTGCTTGGGGACGTAGACGATGGTGAAGCTGATGGGTCGAAGCTACTCTCTTGTTCAGTTCTTCCACTATTCTTCCTTCTCTCTGTATTTTGCTTTCTGTGTATTTTTAAATCTTTTTCCCTCCCTCTGTTTTCCCTATGCTCTCTCCATCTCTCCTCTCGGGTTCTCCCTCTTTTCTTTTTCTTTCCCCGTCTGTTGCCACTCTTCCTCACGTCTCCCTCTGCTTTTATTCTCCCTCTTCTCCCTGTTTTCCTCTCTTTTTCCCCCACTGTTTTCTTTTTCTGCTGTCTCCTTCTTCCCCTCCTTTCCCCCCTCTGTTTTTCTCTTTTTCGTTGTGCAGTGCTGGTGCGGTTGTGATGGAGAATGGCAGTGGCTGCTGGACGAAGAAGATGATGAGCTGACGATGGCGTTGGCAGTGCTGGTGCGGCTCTCTCCCCTCCTTTATTCTTTCCTCTGTCGTTCCCCTCTGGTTTTCCCTCTCGTTTCCTCTTTTGTTTTTTTCTTTCAGTTCTCTTCTGTTCTCCCCCCTCTTTGCCCCTCTGTTTCTCCTGCTTTTATAGGCCAGAGACCTTGTGCTGGTAACGGCCAGCTTGATAACGTTTGCAGAGGGATGACAGCCGTGACATATGCCCCGTAATTAAAACAAATTGGCGCTGTTGCTGCTGTAATTCTCACCGCCAGCTGCATGGAACCGTTACTAATGAAGAAGGGCCAGCTGCATGAAACTGTTGCTGGTGAAGAAAGCTTCAGTGAAACGGCACCGTTTTCCATTTTTAAATGATATTTCTGATTTGGTCCTTGGATGTTTTTACAATCTTGTAATCAAACCCCCGGATAAATTATAATTGGGTCCCTTGATCTTAGCGTTTTTCTGGTTTGGTCCTTGGTTTCGGATTGTTTCAATTAAATCCCTAATTGACCATCAAACTTCAATAATTATGCAATTAAGCCCCTCATTTGACTAAATCAACTCTTCAAAATTACAATTGGACCCCAGAACTTTAATTTCTTCCAATAAAAGCCTAAATTGACTTAAAAAATCAATTTTCTTGCAATCAAACCCTCCATAAATTCAATTAAACCTTGGATAAAATTTAATTGAGTCCATAAACATCTGATTTTGGACTTTTCTTTCTCAAATTGAATTTTCCTTGTCCCCAGGGCTCTCATCAGTAAAAAAATATACTGTCAAAATTTCAATTCTTGTATTTTTGAATCTCCTCAATCAATTTCTATCCTTTTTCAGCATTCCAACATCCTTTTCTCACTCCTATTATTTTTGGATTTTTTCGAATATTTTTTTGATATATTTTTTTGTATTTTCTCATTTGTATTTTTTTTATTTTTTGTGGGGAACCCAAAAATGGGTAACAACAGTAATGGGTGACCTACCAAAAAATGGAAAAAGGAAGAGCGGCCTCATTGTAATGGGTGACCTACCCAGGTGAAGGAATGATCTCATTGTAATGGGTGACCTACCCAAATAAAAAAACATGGAGAATTGGTCGAATTGTAATGGGTGACCTACCCAAATGGAAACAAGGAAGAGTGGTCGTGTTGTAATGGGTGACCTATCCAGGTGGAGTCATGGTCTCATTGTAATGGGTGACCTACCCAGATAAAAAACATGGAGAATGATCGAATTGTAATGGGTGACCTACCCAAATGAAAAAAAGAAAAAGTGGTCGTGTTGTAATGGGTGACCTACCCAGGTGAAGGAATGGTCTCATTGTAATGGGTGACCTACCTAGATAAAAAAAACATGGAGAATGGCCGAATTGTAATGGGTGACCTACCCAAATGGAAAAAAGAAAGAGTGGTCGTGTTGTAATGGGTGACCTACCCAGGTGGAGGAATGGTCTCATTGTAATGGGTGACCTACCCAGATAAAAAAAACATGGAGAATGGTTGAATTCTAATAGGTGACCTACCCAACTGGAAAAAAGAAAGAGTGGTCGTGTTGTAATGGGTGACCTACCCAGGATGGGTGAGGGCTCAAAGACGCACTCGAAAGGAGGTAGGGTTAGAAAACGCACTACCCAAGTGGTGATGGCTCAAAGGCGCACTCAAATGGAGGTGGAGGCTCAAAGGTGCACTCAAAAGTGGAAGTGAGGGCTCAAATGCGCACTCAAAATGAGGTAGGGTTATAAAATGCACTACCTAAGGAAGTGAGGGCTCAAAGGCACACTAAAAAAGGAAGTAGGGTTTAAAAAACACACTACCTAAAAGTTGATAGTGAAACACTGATCTGTCAATGTTGAAAGCAAATGCATTATGATTGATATGCATGTATCTTACCTGAGAAATATAGGCCCCCATTTCTTCATGGTGTCTTTCTTTTCTTAAAAGTTAGAGTGTTGGTAGTAAACTTCGATGGCTTTTTCATTCTTGCTTACTCAAGTCACATCATGTGAGTTGGACCTCTAGAAGGGTTTTGCCGCTCATTCCTTTATCTCAAGGGTTGTCAAATTTGCCATTTTGTTTTTTAGGAAGGAAATCATAGAGCCAGCCCTACCAGGTGCTTTTGGATTGCCCCCCCAGCTTGATCATGTCTCAAAGTGTTCAAATTGGGTTTCATTTGGGGTGACGATATGTGAAAGTAAGTTTGGATTTTTTATTTAATGAAATGCTTTCGTGCAAAATCTTTGGAACTTCCAAGTTATTCCAACCACAAAAATCATTTTGACATTGGTTCAAAATAAACTTGTTCTAAAAAAATCAAGCGATTCCTATAGACAGGTTTCTTGAAGTGATGAAAGCTTTTTGTTTTGCTTTTGGTTTAAAGATGAAGTGACATCTGGTTGGTCATAAAAGGTTTAAATTTTAATTTGAGGGTTATTGAGAACCGAATCGGTTCAAAGCATTTATTTTATTTGCATGAATAATGATTTGACCCGCACGAGAAAGTACTGCCTACCGATCCAGATTGCTCGCCTTTGATCAGGTACGTAATGTAGGCTTTAGCTATTGGTTACAAAAAAAAAAGAGGATATTTTGCAGGCTCAAAAGGTGTTTAAGGGATTTTAAGACTAAAGATCACTTGTGCTTATTTCCTGACCTTTTTCTTTTGAATTTCTTTCCAAATTGGTTTGTCATGCCCCCCAGTGTCGGGCTTGGGCTCTTTCTCTTTGTTTTCTTTATTTTTGTTTGGTTGAGCATAATCCCCTCAACTGTTTTTATGAGAAGTTCAAATCTTTTGGATTCTTTGGATTTTCTTTATCATGCCCCAGCTTTGCGTGGGCAGCTTTGATCATTAAGTTTTTTCGCACTTGCCCTCCCAGTGTGGGGTGTGATCCTAGTCAAGGTTATTTTCAAAAAAGTAATAGGCTCAACATGGGACTGCAAAGGATATATTTCAGCCTTGTGAAAGGATTATCAAAGATGGCATTTCCTCATCTCAAACTCATGCATTGAGGATCGATAAGTCTTGCTTTCATGCGCGTATGCAAAGTGATTTATTCATTCAAATAAAACTCAGCTTTTGAGTCACCTCATAGGGCTTTTTGTCTTTGTTTTTGTTTTTGTTTTTTTTTTTTTTTTTTGTCTTTTTTCTTTCAAGTTTTCTAGGTATATGTTTACCTGTCTAAGGAATCACTTGAATTTCCAGAATGCATTTATTTTGGACAACTATCAATATGATTTTTGTTTTTGCACTCACTTTGGAGGTCCCAAAAAATATCCTTGAAAACATATGAGATTATGTATGGTTTTGGAAGAAAGGAAAACACCGAAGGATTCTTTGTGTTGTAGTTTTGTGAGCAAAAGTTGTGCTCAAAATGTTATTTACATGTAATAACAACAAAAAAGAGTGTGATATGAATACAGGAAAGCACATGATCTTATTTAACAAGAAAAGCTCTTTTGACAGAGAAAGTCTTGTTCAAAAGTTTTAAACAAAAGGCAATAATAGGGCAGGCTTCATTGGCGAATCTGCTCTTATGCTAGCCTCCTTTCAAAAGTTCTGTGCAGAGGACTCAAAGACCACAATCAAAATTTGAGTTCTTCAAAATTCATGCTATCATTTTCGCACCTATGTTGGACCATTGATGATTTCCAGTTCCCCAAACATTCTATCCTAATATGGTTCAAGCAGGATTAGGCAGCGGGTTTGTGTTCACATTAGGGTTGTCTTCCAATTCTATCCACCCAGCCTTGATTAATTGCAGAAGCTTTCTCTTGAAGGCGTTGCAGGTATGGATGCTATGCCCAGCAATACCAGCATGGTATTCACAATTGAGTTCTGGCTTATACCAATTAGGATAAGGTGGCTACACAGGTATCAAAGGTTCGGGAGCTATATGCCCAATGCTCAATAGCTTTTGATACATCTCATTCAGGGGTAGCGGTAGTGGAGGTAGTTGTTCTTGAACCCTTTGGTAATTTCCAAATTGGCTTTTGGCTTGAAAGTTTTGAGGTTCAGGTTTTTTTATGTTGGCAATTTGGGATGGAGTGTGGTAGTTTTGGGATGAGTTTTTCCTACCCCTGTAGCCATCTTCAACATGGTGAACCTCTTTTCTTTCGAAGCCTCTTTTCTCGGTAGGTGTAGAAATTCTACCACTCTTGACACCTTGCTCTATGCGTTCACACACTACCACAACGTTAGTGAATTGTTGGGCCAAACTACCCATCACATGTTTGTAATACGGTGCTTTGAGAGTGTTGGCAAATAAAGAGACCATCTCTTTGTCCAGATGTGGGGGATGTACTTGAGCAGCTGATTCCCACCATCTTTAAGTGTATTCCCTTATGCTTTCTTTGTCCTTTTTCTCTAGATTGGACAAGCTGGTTCTGTCGAGAGTGATGTCCATATTATACTTGTACTGCTTGACAAAAGCATCCACCAGATCTTTCCAGCTCTGGATTTTTATGTTGTCCAATCTCATGTACCAGCTCAATGTTGCCCCACTTAAGCTATCATAAAAAAAGTGCATCAGTAGTTTTTCATCATGTACTACCTCTGCCATTTTATTACAGTAGGACTTGAGATGAGTCATAGGGCATTGTGTTCCACTATATTTGATGAACTCAGGAACACGATACTTCTTCGGGACAACCACATTTGGAACCAGACACATCTCTGCTGCCCTTATTGGATCATATAAGTCTACCCCTTCAATGACTTTGAGTCTAGCTTCCAGCGCCTCTATTTTATCTTGATCAATGCTATCAGATGACTTTGCCTTGTAGGACTCATTAGCAGATGCCTTCATGACTGTCGGGGCTGGTGCAGGTGTCCCTGACTGCACAAATATTTGATTTTGTTGAGGCTCTTGACCATGTTTGCTCATTCTTTCTTCAGGCTGAACTGTAGTAGGAGCCTGATTAGAGGTGACCGGTCAGTTAGAAGGACCTTCACCAGAGGTAATTCTTAGTGTTTGCTCGAGCAAGCTAGTGAGGCAAGCCACGCTTGTTTTCAAAGACTCCAACTCTTCTTAAAAATAGGCATCACAGTGAGCACGCTCTTCATCTTCCATGTTTCTTGCTCGAAGATGGGTGTTGTAGACTCTTTGTGGACCTATACTTCAACCTAGTATGTATGCATGTTATTTACAATGAATTAATGTATGCAAATATATGTATATGCATATTTAGGGAGCTCATACTCTAATGATAGGTTTTGGGCCATTACATGATGGATAGGCTTTCTACCTGGTCTCAAAAAATGGTCTCATATCTGCCCAGTGACGGTCTTTGTAAAGACAGTGTGGGGCGTTGCAAGGAATAGTTAAGGCATGTATGCCCACCATTACCAAGCAGACACTCAGATATGAGTTGGGTGTTTCACGCATTTGAACCCTGACCAATAGTCATAGGGCAGATCGCTAATTCCCCACCAAACTTATAGGCTTGTATGTACTTCCCAAAAAATAAAGCGTGATGCATGAGACAATTCTATACAATGCATGAACAAATATGTACAGAAATTAAAGCGCGTAAGAAATAAATGAAATGCATATTAAAGAAACACGCAAACCACAACAATAACACAAAAATCAGACAAAAATAATGCTTCGTCCACAAGGTCCCCAGTGGAGTCGCCATTCTGTCGCACGTGTGCAGCATCGCGGCGATCGTCCACCACTCAAGGAAAAAATCTAATGGTCTATCTGGTAAATGTGGAGAGACAAGGAATTCTTGTCTCTTATCAGTGGAAAATTTGAATGGGAGTCGCCACCTAGTATTCTAGTCACTAGGAACCCTAACTGGTCTCATAGATTGGGTACGAAGACTGGTTACGTAAAGGGAAGGTATTAGCACCCCAAATACGCCCTACCTAAGGTAAGCTGCATTGTTTTATTGTCTGATAAAATCTAAGGTCTTGTTGTGGTTTCTAATTGTTGGTCATGTCTATCTAAGATTTAAGAAAAGCCTTCCTCTATAAGGAGTTTCTTATCTTAATGGCGTAAAACCTAACTGTTTTATGTTGTCAACAAAAAATACTTTTTTTTTTAATATCAGGAATACCTTTTATGTATAAATTCGTAATCCCTGATACTAAAACAAAAAAAATAAAATTTTTGTTGTTTTTAAAATTTTGACCAGTGTTCTCTTGACTTTAATAAACTGGTTATTAAAGCCAAAATGCATGCTAAAACATTGTTTTTTGGTGTATGAAAAACACAATAGGATTTTTTTAGCTTCGAGACACTTGGTCGTATGCACAAAAACATTTTTTCTTTTTCATTTTTTTTTGTATTTTTGGAAGTTTTTTTGACGAAAAACCGGGTATTTTAATACCGTATTTGTATTTTTCGATATAAAATACAGACCGATATTAAGCAAAATTTAGTCGAAAAAACACGGAAAAAAATTACAATTGTGAAAAGGAATTTTTTTTTAATTGGGCCGGACCGGGCCCGAATGCATGGGCTGGGCCGAACCTGGCCCAACTACGTGGGCTGGTCTCAGCCCAGCCCGTGTGAACAGTGCCCTCCACTGTTCACATGCTACGTGAACAGTGGAGGCAAGGCAGGGACGAAGCAGGAGAAAAAAGAAGGGGAGAAGGGCTGACCTACGGTGGCTGCAACCGTTGTATGTGCTACTGGAGGCGACAGGCGGTGGCGCTGGCGGTTCGCGGTGCTGTTTTTCTTCTCTCTCTCTATCCTCTGTTTTACGTTCTCTTCTCTTCTCTTCTTCTTCTTCTTTCGGCCTTCCCCCTCTCTTTTCTCTTCTTTCTCTTCTCTTCTCTTCTCTGCCCTCTCTCTTCTGTTCTTGCTTTTTTTTCTCTACCCCCCTGTTTTTATAGGCAAAAACAGTGTATGAAACGGCGCCATTTTGGGCAAAAGGCGTCATTTCATTTAAATGAAAACGGCGCAAAACTTATGTTAAAATACAAATCAGTCCTCAATTTATGATTTGTTCAATCAAGTCCTGAATTGCAATTTTGATTTTAAAAATCAATTCAATTGCATCTCTGCCAAATTCAATCGCCTGCCTTGAAGTTGGCCGCCTTCTCCAAATTGGTCCTTGGTCTCGAATTAGTGCAATTTGACCCTCAATTGAGCAATAAACTTCTAATTTTTTCAATTTGGCCCCTGATTTGGTTTAATTCCAGCCCCTCTATTTACGCGCCTTTTCCAGTTTGGTCCTTGGTTTCGAATTTCTTCAATTAAGTCCCTAATTGGCCATCAAACTTCAATATTTATGCAATTAAACCCCTGATTTGACCAAATTAACTCTAAAAAATTATAATTTGACCCCATAACTTTAATTTCTTCCAATTAAAGCCCAAATTGACTCCAAAATCAATTTTTCTTGCAATCAAACCCTCCATAAATTCAATTAAACCTTCAATAAAATTTAATTGAGTCTATAAACATCTGATTTTGGACTTTTCTTCCTCAAATTGAATTTTCTTTATCAACAGGGCTCTCATCAGTCAACAAAATACTGCCAAATTTCAACCTTTGTATTTTTTAACCTCCTCAACCATTTTTTGACCATTTTATAGGCGTTTTGGCATCCTCTTCTCACTGCTATATTTTTTGTAATATTTTTTTTATTTTTTTGTATTTTATTTTTTTGTTAAGAAAGAAAAAATGTGAATTGGGGAATAACCCAAAAATGGGTTATGACAACTCTAATGGTTTTGAGTTAGAGATGTCATTTATGTTAGAGTTGCATATTCTCCATTTTGTTACCATGGGGGACCGTGAGCCTCAGGGGCTTTCATCATCCTTCCCCTCCTCTGCTCAGTTCCTCCTTGACTGGGATTTGTATAGGAATGTCTTCAACATAGATTTAGTTTTATCCATAAATAAAAAAACATGAGAGGGGGTCCTTTGTATTGGGGGGTCTCTTGGCAGGTGTTTGGTTCACCTTTGTATTGTGTACCAATCCCCTTACGTTTTTCTTATTAACATCATATACATTGTAACCACGGTTACCAAGTATCATTCACACACAACCTTAGTTACCGCCACTACGGTCACTAAGCAGCCTTCACATAACCTTGGTCACCCTCATCACAGTGCCAAGTATGAATTTATGCCTTTAGTCACCCTCGTCATTGTGCTAAGTATCATCATAATGTATCCTTAGCCACGGACACTACAGTGACCAATTATTTATCATTTCTCCTCCAATCTCCAAGTCATTGTGTATACCCAATCCATACCGAGGTATGTAAGATAATCACATCTATTCCAAAGTTATCATGGCTAATTGGATACCTATCAATGTATGCAAGGTAATCATATCCATTCTAATAATAACATAATTAATTTGACACATAACAATGCACACAAGATACTCATGTTCATTCAAACATTATCCTAACTAACTTGATCCATTCCATTATACGCAAGGTACACATGTTCATTCAAACATTATCCTAATTCAATGATCTGTACTATTGTACGTAAGGTACTCTTATTCATTTCAATAATATCATCACAAGTTTGATACATATTAATGTACGTAAGGTACTCGTATCCATTCCAATTATATCATAACTAGTTGATCCACATCAATGTACATAAGGTACTCATATTCATTCTAATATTTCGAAGCAATAAAACAATAAATTCTGAAATTTATCAATAAGTTTACATAAATTGAAAAGACAAGGTGCAATGCACCTACCTGGAGTATGTGTATGTGCTTTCACTCCATGCTATTGTCCAATCCCCACAACCTCCCCTGTACCACCAGGGATTCAGTTTTTATCAACAATACAACTAACATCACAACTTCATTTAATTCTCATTCAACTATTATTCTCAAACCAATCACAAGGAATTTCCTTAAAATCTCAAACTCTTACCCATTTTCATGTTCATATCCATTCTTATAATTTGTTGTTAAAACCATCACTCAACAACAATTCCAAGCAAAGATTAAAAATTATCTAATTCTAATCAACTTAGCTTAACCAATCCATAACACTATCTAGTGTTTTAATCATAACTGAAGTTGTAAAACTCAGTTTTGGACGTGATTTGTCTCTACGAAAGTCTAAAACATAGAAATATAACTTTCATGAAGAAATCAAGTCCAAATTATATCGTTTTAAAGCTCAAAATCAACAATCATAATAGCCCCTCTTTTACAACTAAAATTTTAGACAATGAGGGTTTTTATCCCTTGAAAATCCTTTTCAACTTTCAACTTATTTTCACACATAAACAATATTATCCAAGGTCATTTGACACCATTAAATCACAAATTTAAACCAATCCTAAAACAAAACATTCAAACAATTTCTCTACCTCTACAACATAGCAAGATTCAGTCAAAATAGGAAAAATCATCCCTTTGGAATTTCTCCTTTTTTTTTACACACGCACTACATACATTATTATTCTTATTTAGCATTATTAATACAACAAAACAATGAACCCTTCAATTTTATTTTATTTTTTTCATTTTCTCCTCATGCAATTAAACATATGCAACAACCCTTAACAATTAATGTTCTTGCATCATTATCACAACAATAATTTCACCCTACTAGTTGGAATCCATGATAATTTTCATTAACTAATCAATCTGTCAAAAACATACTTATAGCCAGCCTTAAATATGTTTTATTTTCCAAATTTCTTTCATTTCAATTTCTTCATGGTTCCACCTCATTCACATCCACATAACTAACAAATTAGCCTTTTATTCATTCAACATGTTCATATAATGATGTTCCTTCCGATTCTTACACCATAATCATTCTTCCCCTCTTATAAAGAATACACAATTCATTTGTAGCAATATTAATAACAAGATCACATTTTACCACTACATCTTCCATAAACCCTAACACCTATAAAATTTCAATTTTATCAAAACATGTATTTAATCAAGTTTCCTAAAGTATGCCAAAACTAGCAATAGATTTAAAAAGCCATATGTCATCCACCTTAGCATTTATTTTCAAAGCCAATGGTCAGAATATATATCTTAGAGGCTTTTACAATATATCTCAAACTCAGAATGATCCAATGGTTAAATCTTCCTAGATCAGAATAAAACCGAGCTAACCTGAAAATTAGTGAGCTACTGTTCAACATGAACAACACCTTGTCAAAGAGTGTGTTTCCAATCTCCACCATCCAGAATGAAAACAACATCTAGGCACACCACATATCCAAAAATAAACGTGATCCCACGGTGCAAGAGAGAGAAATCAGCCGACAACCTAAACAGTTCTGCAAGGTGTGTTTCCTTTTGCTTTCCAGGATATTGCCAATGGCGATCCGAAATGTGATAGTTCAAATCCCTCCGGTCAGGACATAGAGGCTTGTGAGAAGAGAGATATATCAAAACATAAGCACGATCCAACGGTTGATTCTGAAGATATGACCACCAAAGCATACAACCTTTTTTGGGTTGGCTCCTCCAAATTCTACGCTTCTCACTCTCTAGCTGAATTTTCTGTATTGTCTCACTTTTTTTTGGACTAGATGTCCTCTTTGCTGTTTTAAAGGCAAATTTTCTATAAATTACAATTTTGTCCCTCATTTATGCCTTTATGTATTTTATTTTATTTTTCACATAAACTATCTGGTTTTTTCTGCTTAAATCACTAGTCCTTAATGAACTCTGATTGAGATGAGATTTTAAACCAAGGTAGACAACATATTAATAGACTTCAGGCAAAATTTTATCTCGATCCGATGATTGGATTGAGAGGTCTACTCTTTAATGTAAAATTAATCAGTTCATGACTTTTTGTCAACAATCCAAATTTTCTTATTCATCCTCACATAAATCATATCAATTATCCTTCTAAACCTTTAGGGTCATTTTATCATTTTGAAATATATTCATTTTAAATTTTCCATCTTTATTTATTTATCCGGCTTATTAATGTTTCAAAATAATGTCACTGATTTTTAATCGATGCTTGCACCTTCAGTCCTACCTTTTCATTGCACTATCCTTTCTTATAATTTATTCTTTATTACCTCACTTATTCCCTAGAAATATTTTATCATTTTTCTTATTATTTTATCTATCAAAACGCGTTACTAGTTTCTCTGTCGTTATGCATTCTAAATTCAAATTCATTTTATAATTCAAATTCATTTTATGGAGGTCATCCCCTCCATTATACATCATAATTATTTTTATTATCATCATTTATCTATTATTTCTTATCTCGGTTTTCATTACTCATCCAAATCTTACCACGTTCAGTCTTACATTTACATGGGGGTTTACACATCCGCATTTTTAAATTATAAATTTCCAAAGTTTCATAGGAATTTTATGAGAAAATAATTTTACAACCCCAGAAGAAAATTAGAGAAAATACAGGACACAGAGACACTATTTAATATTACAATCATTCAACCATAAAAACACAGTCACATTGGTATTTAATGTCCATAATTATCCATCATCCATAAGAACATATTAATATGCATAATAAAAATATTGCATGCTTTATTTCTAATTATTGGCTTTATATGCAATTTAAAATAATATTTTTAACACTTAGAAATATTAAATTCAAATCCAATTTGATAAGTTTTCAAATTTAATAAATTTTATTTAACGTAAATTTTTCATTGAAAAAACTATTTTTCAAAATTTGATAAGAAAATTAACCATATTAAGATTCTTATTAATATCCAAAATTATTTTAGGATCAATTAAATAAAAATATCTTAGCTTAAAAACTCTCTTTAATTTAAAAAAATCATTTTTCTAAACATTATTTAATTAAACATTTTAATTAAAACTTAATCCTATTATGATATTACAAAACTCAAGAAATTTTGAATTAAACATTTTAATTCAATCTTAATCTTATCAAGAAAATTAATTGTACAATTAATTAATTTAGGGTTTTAATCTTATTATAAAATCAAATTTTTATATATCTACAAGGATGGACTTATAATTTAGTACCTAAATTAAACCCTAAAAATAGGTTGCAGGGCAAAACTGTAATTCTTCCCCTATCCCTTCTTCTTCCTCTTGTTGTAGCAACCTTGTTGTTGCTACCGCTGCTTCAGATGATAGTGCGGGGCAGTAGCCCTTGCATTGCACCACCTGCAAGGCGAGGCTCCTACCTCATGCATCGTCACCCCTTGCTTGAGGGATTGTTGCCTTGCCAGCTAGCGATATCAGCAGTTCTGACGGTGCTGGTGATGGCTTTTTTAGCCACCAATCCGACTAAATCATTTTTTTAATTTTTTAATTTTTTTTGAAAAATCATGAGAGAAAAATTATTTTTGAAAAAAATGATTTTTCACATAAATTAATTCATAATAAACACCAATAAAAATTAAAACATGCAATAAATAACCCTAAATTGTCTAATAATTGTCTAAATTGTCACATAAATTAATTCACAATATACACCAATAGATTTCTCAAAACGAATACACACTACGGAAATGGTAAATTTAAATTTTTTTTGGGAGTCCTAAGGATCTTGTTAGATAGATTTAGAGTTATTTAAGATTTATACAAAGATTACTTCGAATAATTGCTTCAAGGCTAGGTTGTCACAAACCATAAGTCATCCAAGTATCCAGCCTTTAATTGTAATTTACACAAACTACTAGTGAAAAATCTTGTAAACCCTTTTATGAGAGAATGATTGTTATACATTTGAGTGCTAGCTCTTTTTTTTTATGTTTAGGGTTTAGAGTTTAGCTCTTTTCTTTTATGTTTATGTATTATAATGTTGTACTGTCATCTAATACCCTTTAATAGAAGGCATAACATTCTATTTACAAGAAAACCTAATAAACCCTTATAAATAGCAATATATCAATTTTCCACTTAAATAATATCACATATATTATTTTAGAATAATTTTAAAAATTTATTCAATCAAGTCCCTACATGATTTTTTTTTAGGTTTAGAATTGTAATCTTTCTAGTCTTCAATTTCTATAATTTATTTACAATCAAGTCACACTTGATTAATCATTCCATTTTAATTTCTGACTAATGGTTCTTATGTGTGTGACCCATTAGGTTCCCTCATAAGGTGGCCAAAATAGAAATCATAATCCTAAATAAAATAGGATTAAATAAATTAAATAATTTAATTTATTATCATTTCAACAATTGATTGATTTATATTTGAAGATCAAGTTTATAATGTCTAACAATCTATCATGATTCCCCAAATATTAAGAAAGTCATAAATAGTTTGACTTAACCTTTTAGTCACTAGTTTCTCGATGTAATTATTATTCATTCATCAAGAATATTCTTATTTAGATATTATAATGTCTAATTTGTTAAATATTTTTTTTGTTCTCAACCCTATAGTCATTGATTATTTGAATAAGATTTGAAAATCTTTTCAAATCTCATTCCACCGTGGCCAAGGATTTCACAATTAATATTTTTCTAGAACAGATGGAACATTTTTTCTAATTCATCTAGGGTGGTGAATCATCTCTTGATTACTTAAATACCTTCATATAGTTTATGTTATACCCAATATCAACAGCTCTAATTAATGTGTAGTCTTAATAGAACATTGACCAAGAATATTTAGAAATAATGCTTTGATGCAATAGGAATCTCAAAATTATAACAACTTTATAATTTCTTATGCTAAGCATTTTTGTTCCGTGGACTTTATCTTTATTCTAGATTGATTAATTAAATATTATATTCATTAATCAAATATAATTTAATATTAAAGATAAAAAAAAAAAAAAGCTTTTATTAACACCATGGTTAGCCAATGGCTTTTCTTATTTGAAAAATATTGGATAACATTATCAACACTATTTTTTCCTCTAATGGATTACTAGCTTCAAAACCCATGATAAGCACCAACTCCTCCACCAATGGCACGTCAGTTTTCTCCATACTACAAGAAGTAAGCCGACTTAACCAAGTCTATAAATTCCTCAGGAGTTCATCAAGTAAAACTCAAAAGTAAAAGACCAAGACTGGTCCAGAACTCCATACACAAGCTTATATACAACATTACTCTCTTACTTTACACATTTTCTTCACACACACTGGCCCATATTTCAGTAGAGGACTGGTTTTTTTATAAAAATCAAGGCTAGAGATAAAGGTCTGCATTCAAGCTCATCACTCCACCAACCTCGAATGTAGTCATGGAAAGCCTAGTTTTTGTATGAAGGTTTTTCATGAATTAATCGGTTCCATAATATATAAGAAACTAAATAAATGCTAGTTCATTCCCTTTCATCATTCACCAAAACTCTTTCCATAGATGATGATGATCCAAGACAAGGGAGAATAACTAATCTCCACACAAGATATACATTCACTCTCCTAGACCTCCAATAACTCTCTCATTATGAATAAAAGCTCAATGATGTTGTCATAGCTATGCAACTATATCTTCATATTTTTCCTCCTACATAACAATAAGCTTTCATGTATGCAACACTAATTACATAAAGACAACTCTAGATCCTTAAAAAAATAGGGCAGAATGATATGATGCAAACGAGTAGGTACAAATATACTCTCACTCCTATACTCAAAAGAAGTTACACCTAACTTGAAAAGCATTTCCACACTAGATGCTCTAAATAAGGATCCATCTATCTTTATTGATCTTCATCTAGATTTAACTTGTAAGACCTCGATTAAAAATATTAAGGTATTAGCAAAGTGCTAAAAACTTAACCTAATGAAGAAAATAAAATGATATATATAGGTATGTATATATAGTGGTTTTTAAATGAAGTTTTAGGGATTAAACTTTAATATAACAAACTCTAAACATAAGCTGAGACAAGATACTTGGTTAGATAAGAAATTGATTGAATAAAAGAACAATGGAAAATTGTAAATATAAAATTGAGGGATATATAAATATACAAACTTGGCTTTCAAAGGAAGCCAAGTTGGTCGGCCACATGGTAGAGAAAATAGATGAGATTTGAGCAAAATATATGGAAAATTCTTGCTAGAAACACCAAAAAAAGTTAAAGTAAATATCAAAGAGAGATGGGGTAAGGAATTGAGCAAGAAAAAATTGAAGAATTTCTTGGACTATTTAGCTAAGGGAGAGGGCTGGTTTTGAAGGAGAAGAAGAAGAGGAAAAGAAGTGAATATAATTTCTTTGTTCTAGTTACCTTAATCTATTATACTTAAGAGGCAAGGAATCTTGGTTTGAGCTAGTTTTGAATTATTAAGGAAAATTAGTGTATTTTATATATGAGAATGATATGTAAATTATGTTTTAATGAATAAAGGATTAAATAGATGTTTTTATGATAGAATGAGATTAGTAAGTATGAACAATCTTTGGGTATTGCATGAATTGAAAAAAAAAACTAAAAATTGAACTAACATCTCATGAATTATACAAATTGGTATACGGATCAGGATTACCAAATGATCTGGTCATTCGGTTGATAGGAGTAATAATAAAGTTGGCTACTATCTAAATCCTTTGATCAAACTAGTCAACTATTTGTTTCATGCTTGGCACATTGCACCCGGGATAACTAAAAACCTCTTTATGTCTTGGGATATTTGATTTCCAATATAACTATGGATGTGATTTCATTTTAAAATTAGAACCCAGCACACCCGGGGCTTGGCACATTGTCAAGCCCAACCGTGGCTGGGTCTGGCTAGCTCTGAACACAGCGCCCCTCCACTAAAGCATGTTTGTATTCAGAAAAATTATACTCGTATGTCTTTCTTGATTTAGTATTTTTTTTTTTAAGATATATAAAGATATACTGATAAAATTTTGGTTCATCGATACCTTGCATTTTTATGTATGTTGAGTTAATGAAATCTAAATTCCTAAAAAACTCATTCATGTCTTAGGATATTTGATTTCCAATATAACTATGAAAGTGATTTCATTTTAAAATTACGACTTAGCGCACCATGGGCTTGGCATATTGCCAAGCCCAACCGTGGCTGGGTCTGGCTATTGGCTACACACAAACCCTATACCAAAGGCTTTACGCACTAAAACAAGAATGTAAATCCGTTAACAAATATACTGATGATTTTTACGAATTAGTGGCTAGGAATAACTTGGTAAAAACCAAAGAGTAACTGGTGGTGGGGTAACTAAGTGGGTTATGATAACTATATAGGACATGTTGTGCCGATAATATTTGTGAATAGTTTTGGAGGCGTATCAAAGGACCTTGACAATGGATAAGTAGCAAGTTAATAAGGCTATTAACATAAATTTCTAGAGAAAAAGGAATAATATAAGAGAACACAACAATAACAAGAGGATGATGACCATCCAACCCAAGCCAACTCAGTAGACTCCACAAATAATAAGTCAGGGTTTTGGTTCTTATTTCAAAATTTGTTTTTATAGATATAAAGAATAGAGCATCAAGCTAACGAGTGTAACAAATCTTAGAGTTATCCGGGTAAGGATATGTTGATAAAGGAATTTATGGATGTGGCTGATATTATCTATAATGACTCAAATAGTAGTGAAGAGATTTTGCATAGAGATAATGGTACTACCTTTGTCATTAAAAAGAATTTGTTGATGCCCAATGTGATTCAAAAAAATATTGATAGTGCATTATTATTTTATATTCTACATGGACCAGAAAATATAAGGTTTGTAGCTTGATAATAGACAATGGTAGCTTTTAGAATGTAGAGTCAACGAGGTAGTAAAAAAACTACAGCTAGCAACTGAAAGTCATCTCAAGCCCTACAAACTAACATGGATGAATAAAGACATTAAGGTAATTATTGATAGTGTGTAATGTGATGTGGTATTGATGGATGCATGCCATGTTCTGTTGGGGAGGTCATGGTAGTTTAATAGAAGTTTTATTCATGATAAGAGGAGGAATATGTTAACCCTTAGTATTAAGATGAAATGTATAGTATTGGCATCTATAAGGAAGAAAATGGAGCTAAAAACTAAAAAGATGAAGAATTTATTGTCTTTATCGTAGTTTATAGAGAAAATAAGGAGTGAACGAGTAGTTTATACCCTAATACTTAGTAGTAGTAAAATTCAAGAAGAGGATGATGTTGATGAAAGTACTCAAAAATAAAATATATGCTAATAGAAAGTACATATTTGATGTCAGAAGAGTTACCCCAAGGATTGCCTCTATAAGAGAGATACAACACTGGATTAATTTGGTTCTAATTCTAGTTTACCAAACAAACCAACACATAGGCTTATCCCTATAAAAGCTAAAGAGTTGCAAAGGTAGGTGGTGGAGTTACTGGAAAATAGGTATATTTGAGAAAACATTAGTATGTAGTTTCAGCCTTTTTAGTCTTAGAAAATGTTAGTTTCTAGTAGATTTGTGTAAACGATCGATTCATTAACCAAATAACGATGAAGTACATGTATTCAATTCCGTGACTAGATGACATGCTGGATCAATTAGTAGGTTCTAAGGTATTTTTCAATATTGATCTCAAGAGTGGTTATGATCATATTGAATAAAATTGATGGATGAGTGGAAAACAACCTTTAAAACATAGGATGGGTTGTATAAATTGATGGTTATGTAGTATGGTAAGTCCAATGCTCACAACACTTTTATAAGGTTCATACATCAGGTGTTGAGATCATTCATAGACATATTCATTGTGGTTTATTTTAAAGACATCCTGATTTACAGTCTCACTCCAAAGTCTTATTTAGAGCATCTACTAGTTGTCTCTACCACTTTACAGAATAAGCAGTTATTTATCAACTACAAGAAGTGTAAGTTGTTCACTAGTAATGTTACTTTTTCTAGATTTTGTTATATTAATGGATGGATTTCAGGTTGATCTTTCAAAGTCATGATGACTGTAGATTGGCCAACGCTAAAAAACATCTATAAAGTTTAGAGTTTTCATAAACTTGCATCATTCTACAGAAAATTCATTCAAGATTTTAGCTCCTTGATTGCATTCATTAGAGAGTGCTTAAAGGGAAGAAATTCTCAGTGAATAGATGATGTCGAAGATAATTTTTAGCTAGTGAAGCAGAAGATGATTAAAGCTCTTGTATTTGCACTTCTTGACTTTGACAAACTATTTGAAGTCAACTCTGATGCATCTTGGATAGGCCTTAAAGCTGTTCTTATCCAAAATGGACAACCAAATGCCTTTTTTAGTGAGATATCATCTAGTTCAAATAAAAACTACTCTACATATGATCTAGAGTTTTATGTTATTGTTCAAGATCTAAAGGATTGCAAAACTACCTTTTATAAAAGGAGTTTATTCTAATCATAAATCATGAAGCTTTGAAGTATATAAATAGGTAGTATAGGTTAAGTCATTGGCATACAAAGTGCGTGTCTTTTCTTTCAGAGTTTACCTTTTTATTGATGTACTAATATAGCAATCTTAACAAAGTAGCTAACACCCTCAGTAGATGAGTTACCATGCTCGGTACTATAAATGCCTAGGTGATGGGGTTTGATACTTTTGAGATTTATAGTCAGGTGACTCTTCTTTCAAATAAGTATGCATGAAGATAACTGAGATAACTTAATGCTTGTGAATTGTCATTTATGAGTTGCACTGTGAGAAATATTATGGGCGTGATAAAACAATAGCCTTGGTGTCATTAAATTATTATTGGCCAAAGTTTTCAAGTTAGGTATCCAGTTTTATGAAGAGATGTACTATTTATTAAAGGTCTTAAGGTTCCTTATCGAAAGTAGGGCTATATACCCAATTGCTAGTTCATGATGCTTTATGGTTGGATGTTAGTAGGGATTTTGTGTTAGGCTTACCTCATACCCAACAAGCAATGGATTCTCTTTTCCTTTTTTTGGACAAGTTCTAAAAAATAATCCATTTCATAACAAGTTGAAAGACATGGTTGCATCCTAGATAGCCCATATTTACTTTAACGAGGTGATTTTCTTACATGGTATCCCTAGGTCTATCATTTTAGACAGAGATGTGAAGTTTATGAGTAATTTCTGGAAGAGATTACGAGGAAAGCTAGGAACCTAGTTGAATTTTAACAGTGCTTATAATCCTTAAACAAATGGACATATATAGGTGGTTAACCGTAACCTTGGATGCTTGATGTGAAGTTTGGTGGAAGAATACCCAAAATAATGGGATATCACCTTCTATGAGTAGAGTTTGCTTATAACATGTCTCAAAATTTGATCTCCCAATCAAGTCCATTTGAGATACTCTACAAACAGAATCCTTCTAGCGTGATAAAGATAACACATGTTCCTCGTATTAGATGATTGAGTGTCCAAACTGATGGTACGTAGATTGCTTATAAGGTAAGTAAAACAATACAAAATATATGGCCCTAACCGATATCCATCAAAGAAGAGTAGTGTTTGAGATAAGTAATTGTGTGTGGGTAGTACTCACTCGTGACAAGTTTCTAGTAGGATATTATAACAAGTTGATGAAAAAAGAGATAAACCCTTGCCAGGTCTTGTAAAAAATTAATAATAATGCTTATAGACTTCACCTTTCTAGCTATCTGAAGCCTTTTGATGTCTGTAACGTGCAACATTTGACATCTTATTTGAAGAAAGAATAGAACTCAAGGATGAGTTCTCTCTAACCAGAAGAGAATAATACAGTCAGGCTTGTAGAAACTAGAGGTTTTGTGCAGTCAGTAGGCATCTACTATAGCTAGATGAAGATTTGCCACAAACAATCTATATGGATGAACTAATAGATGCTTTTATAAACCAGTGAGATGAAATTGAAAAAATAATGAAGCTTAATTCTTAAACCCACCAAATGTTGAAGGATGAAATTGAAAAAAAAACAACATAAAAAAAGTTGAGTCAACTCGAGTTAACTCAGATCAACATGTCAAACTTGTGAGTTAAGACATGAAATTGTGATATTGAATGATGAAATTTTTTTAAAAAAATCAATTTTATAAAAGACCTAAAAAAAGAGTCTAGTTAGGCTAATCTTCCAAACCAATAACTTTGGTCATGAGACCTGGATTACCCTATGGATGGAAAACCCAAAATCCTAATCGATAAAATGGTCAGGAATAAAATTTTAAAAAAAAACAATTTAAAAAGGATTCAAAACAAAACTAATAGCATCAAAAGAATAAGGATCAAATTTGATATTAAAACTAAATGAAACAAAATGTTGAGAAACAAAATTGAAAACAAAATCAATTTAAAAAAAGGATAAAAAACAAAACAAATAGAAATCAAAAGAATTATGACCAAATTTGATACTAGAATAAAATAATATGACACCTTTTAACTTTTCCAGGCCAACACAATTTTCGAGGAAAAGAGACTGAAATGAGGGAGAAAAAGAAACAAAAAGCCATTAGAGCCTCATCGTTGCACTGTTGCGCACACGCAACCCACCACCAGAAAGGTCTCGTTGTGGCAATTCAAATGCATCCACGAATGGTGGTGGTAAGCGATCGAAAGAGGTTGTACATGCCTTAAAAGCATGACAATGCATAAACCAGCCAAGTTGTCCTGGTTGACTTTCAATCCCGGATATTTTCTTTTTTGATGTGTTGATGATGTGTTTTTGGGTTAGAATGACTAAGTAATTGGGGTTTTTTTAGACAAAAAAGTCATTGTCTTAATTTTCTAGCCACCATAATGGTATCTGAAATCTAAACAAAAGACACATCGTCAGCTTTAAAGGTCGTTCGCACCTTTAAAAAATTGAAAAATAAATAAAACCAAGCCCAAGCCCTCAAGCTTAGGCTTAAATGTCCACCTACGCGCCTGGGTTTTTCATTACAATAGCTTAGGAGCATTGGGTCATAGGCCATGATCATGGGCTATATATATATATATATATTATTGAACCCGGTTGAATTCATTGTCTAGATTATAGGTTTGACGAATTAAGACATGAAACTCGGGCTATTATTTTTTTTCTAATATTGTTTTTTTAATTGATATATTTCCTTAATATGTCTCTTTTTTAAAATAACTTTTAAATATATGTTTCAATTAATATCCTTCTTTGTGATTATTATTTTTTTGCATATTTAACCCTTTTTGGATAAAGATTTTTGTTAATGGTGTTATGTGTATTTAATGTTTTAGAAGATTATTTTGATTTATCTATAATTTTTTTTATCTTTTGCATAGATGAAATTTATTTTTTAAAATAAAAAATATTTATTTTTCTATAATTATTATAATATGTGCAGTCTTGCATAATATTTGTTTTCTAATATATTTTTTTCTTTTGTTTTACTCAATCAATTTATTGTGTGTTTTTATTTCTATTATTGTTTAATTGAATAAAAAATAATTTTAATAAATAAATTCAATAAATACAACCGGAAAAATATTTCATCTTGTGAGATTAAATATCTTAATCTATATTTGTTTTTTGATTTTTTAATTTTATTTTTAGTTGTCGTTAATAACTTTTTTTTGTTTATTAACACATATAATTCTTAATTTATTTAATTATATATATACATAAGCTTTTTGATTTGCATTTAAATTTTATTTATTTATAAAAACATGTCAAAAATAAGCTTACATATATATTTTTTTTTGTTAAAGAAGAATATATCTAGCCCAGGTTAAATAGCAAGTATATTCATACATAAGTGGTAGATTTTCCCTCGAAATAATAGCTTCCTTACTCTCACAATAAAAAAATTAAAAAAAAAAAAAGAAACTTTGTTGATATAAAACATGTTTTTGTGTGTCATATGGGAATTGGTTAACTCAAAGATAAGGTGATCGAAATCTGATTCTGTCAAAATATCAAACACCCTGGTAAGTCAGGCAAGTTAATCAAGCATTGGGCATTGTAGATATCATATACCATCGATTTTCTAACATCTCATTCTAAAACTAAGTTCAATTTGCATTGTGGTTGTGATCGTTTCCGCATAAGTTCAAATCCCTTATTGTTTCTTCTACAAAGAAGATTAATGACAAGAAGAGATTATTATTTTTTTATAATCAACCTAACAGTTAAACATAAAACAACTTGTAGACCAAACAACTATTCTATATACTTTTTGATAATAAAAGCGATGGATCTAGTGCCAACGCAGCTAGAGGTAACTAAAAACGAGAGTTAACCATCTAGTAGATGATTTAGTGGTAAGAAGTTTGGGATCAAGAGGTTTACTTTCTCTGTGGTCTTATATTCGAACTCTGTGGTTGCTAATATTGATGGCCACTGGAGGCTTACCTGGTCATTAACTTCAGGACCCATGGAGATTAGTTAAGGTGCGCGCAAGCTGATCCTAACACCCCACGTGAAAAGAAAAAAAAAAAAAACCTGGAGTTATATACCCATTATCTTATATCCGAGGGTGTAAACTAACCCTTTTGTTTGACTGTTTGAGAGGCCACATGAAAGCTGTTCTGGAAGGATGACAAAGGCATTGAAAACTCCCACATTCTCCTTCCTAAAGCACCGATGTTTTGAGCATTGATGATCATTGTATTTGAATCCAAAGGGTCTTGTTTTATTATTTTATTCTAATGACATAGTTCTGATGTTTTGAGTGCTTCAATGGATTTTCATGATAAAAAATAATTGTTGAGGATATGTTCAGGAGATCATGACCAGCAACTGATATATTGGTAATATTAGAGCAGGAAATCGCTTATTACTTTCAGCATCTTATACCTCCTGCTCAAACAATCACCTCACTTTTAATCTCAGACTGGGATGAGAAAATGAGCTGGTCTGGATGGGGCTGGTGATGTCATCTTCTGCCTCCTCGTGTTGAATTTCATTATCAACTTACTTTCTCGCAATCATGCTCCGAAGATGAAAGCTCTGCTTTACTCAAACTTAAGGATGGTTTCTTGGAAGGCTGGAACAGATTGCTGTTCGTGGGATGGAGTCACATGTCATGGAGTCACAGGTCATGTTATAGCTCTTGACATTAGTTGTAGTGGTCTTTAGAGACAACCTCAATCCCACTCTTCCAACTTTCAGACCTTCGGAGACTAAATCTTGCTTTCAATTATCTTAACCTCTCAAACACATGGTTCTTAGGTCAAGTCCCATATAAAATCTCTCACTGGTAAAAATTGATCTCTCTCGATCTATCTTTTAATGGACCATTGACACTAGAAGGCCCAGCTATGAAAATGATTGCCCAAAACCTTGCTCTAGTAAGAGAGATTTTCCTTGATTATATAAATGCCTTCAGTTGATCATGGTTCTTTGATGAACCTTTCTTCTTCTTTAACTTCCAATTTGCTTCAACAACCATTTCCAACTCCTTCGCAATCTATGAATTCTTTTAATAGCAAACAATAAACTGACTGGAGAAATCCCACCTTGGATTTGCAGTATCACCACCTTCCAGATCATTAACTTATTTAATAATAGTTTGAGTGGCAACATTCCACAGTGCTTGAGGAGCTTTTAGTACTGAACTATCCGTGTTGAATTTGGGGATGAACAACTTCCATGGCACCATTCCAGAAACATTTACAGAGGGAAATAAAATAAGAAGTTTTGACTTGAATGCCAATGAGTTATAAGGATCATTACCACGATCCTTAGTTAATTGCAAAATGTTGGAAGTCCTCGATCTAGGAAACAATTACATACATGATAGTTTCCCCAATTGGCTGCAAACTCTTCCTAAGCTGCAGGTTCTGGTGCTGCGCTCTAACAGACTCCATGGTTCCATAGATAATCTCATTGTGATATCTCCTTTCTGTAGTCTGAGAATCATTGATCTCTCACATAACGAGTTCACTGGCCTTCTGCAAATTTTCAAGCTATGAAGAAAGTGGATGAAGTTAAAGCTACACCCGAGTATTTGTGGGGGACTATATTATCAGGATTCTGTGGTTTTGACGATGAAAGGGACTGAGGTTCCAATGGAGAGAATCTTACAGCCATTGACCTATCAAGCAATCAATTTGAAGGACAGATTCCAGAGGAAGTCGGACTTCTTAGTTCACTCGTAGTCCTTAATTTTTCAATGAACAGCCTTATTGGTCAAATATCATCATCGCTTGGGAACCTGAAAGCACTAGAATTTAGATCTATCATCAAACAGGCTTAGTGGAGACATTCCTGAACAATTAACAAGGCTGAACTTTCTCGCAGTACTTAACCTCTCATATAACCAGCTTGCAGGCCCAATTCCTCGAGGCAGTCTCATATAACCAGCTTGCAGGCCCAATTCCTCGAGGCAGTCAATTTGATAACTTGCAGATTGATTCATATGCATATCCATTATCAGTGAAATGCAGCAATGATGTGACCCCACAGCCCCCACCATTCCAAGAGAAAGAAGATCTTGCAAGCTTATTCAATTGGAAGTTTGCAATGATAGGTTATGGATGTGGGCTGCTGATTGGACTGATCATGGGATTTATTGTATTCTCAACAGGAAAGCCACAATGGTTCGTAAGGATGGTCTAGGTTGAACAATAGAAATGGTAAAGAAGAAAGACGCAGAAGATTATTCATAAAAAAAACTTGTACTCTCAGGCTAGGATTGCATGCTTCCCTATCTGTAGAACAGCTAGTTATTGTCCATTTCCTTTCAAGTTGTCTTACCTAGCTAGTCTTCTTGTCAGTCAAAAATATGAAGAAATGATTGAAGGATAGAATTTTCATCAAAAAGAAGCTCTACCAAAATGTATTTGTTTGTTTCTCTTCACTTTTATTAGTGCATTGCCTTCTAAACAAGAACAGCAACAATCACGCTGTTTCTTTACCGTCACATATAGCGTCCTACAGTAAATAGCATTCATAAGAAGGAATGCTGTTTTATGGCCTTACGAAGATAGGACTTAAAGGTTGTTCAGTCTATCTGATGATTCATTTTCAAGTTCACTATCATCAAGCCATCCTTAGGATTGAAATCTATTGTATTTTTCCTAAGTTAAATAGTTCTAATCAAACACGTAAGGACTCAAAAACCAAGATTTTTTCTGCTACAAAAAATATTCTTTCCAGTATCATCTATGTCATAATTCAAAACAGCTGGGACTGGCAATGACTACCAAATGGACCTGGATTGCTCCAAGTTCTCTACACTTGACAAAAGTTTTGTTAAAGGGTTCCCAAACATGATAATTTTCACTGCCTGTGAACAGACTTCATTGAAATTCCCGTGAAGGGAGATCCAGCACATTATAGCTTAACCCACAAACGTCCATATCATCAAAAGGTCACATGAGTACCTTGGGTCTTGCAAAAGGATATGATACGACTGCTTAGTTCCAAAGAACTGAACTTTCAACATCTATTTATCATACGGTTCCTTGCAGAAAAATAAATGAATATATCCATTTATATTGTAAAGTTGAGTCAGAGTTATCCAAACTCAAGAATCAAGTTTGTGTGTGTTTAATTATGTATATACGTATACATACATGTTTAGCACTTATAAACTTGCCATAGAAATTCATTTAACTTCGTAGCATGTACGGTATACCTTCTAACTCTTCTAACTGAATGCAGCCCAATGCACCCAATTTTATTCCATGCTTAATGCAAGACATTCTGCAAACAGAACCCAATTTCCAAAATTATAAAATACTCAAGAAAAAGTGGCTAATAAATAAATAGAGGAATCCCATGATTCCTGAAAGCTTTGGCGTAGAACATGAATTCAAAAGTGCACAGATCGATTGATTTATACAAAGCCAAGGGCTATAACATTATCAGAAAGTTTTTGTAATTTAGACAAATGAACATGTGTGTAAGGTGTCTTTCAGTCAAGTAAGAGAAACCTCTCTATATGAAACACACATCGAAAGAGAGAAGTGCAAATACCAGGAAAGAGAGACATGAAAAACAATGATGGTTAAATTATAAGTAGACTACCTCAAGTATGTGATGTAAGAGAAATATCAGATTAGATCATTCCGGAATACTGAGGGACAGCCATGTGTCAATCATATCTTTGGATGCACCTAAACCAACTCAGGTATGAAAGGAAAGAGAGTGAATAATATAGTTGAAGGTCATTCAACAACTCATCATGTTTGCAGGAAACAGAACTTAGATTGCACGAAGAACAGATAAACCAAGAAGAGATACTTAGTCAATTGTAGACTGTAAAATTGTCCACTGATAGTCACTGAAGTTCCTTGATACATCCCACATAAGATTCCAATAACAGCAAGGACAAGGAACCCTGGCCTATGTTACCTCCCGTCCCAACAGCCAGGAAAAAATGATGCTGAGAGCAAAAATGACCAGGGCAAATCTTAATCAAAATGAATGGGTACATTTTCAGAGGATCACTATAATAATTGTTCATAATAGGAATTTAACTGAAAATGCAATCCCAAGATCTAACTCAAAGGCAGCTTTCACAAAAGAGAAAGAATCTATATGTGCAGCAATGATTTGGACAATACCTGGACAAAGATTTCCAATGACATTCTGAAAGCTTAAAGATCCAAAGGCTTCTTAAAAGGAGACTGTCTTGGAATCAGAAAGGGAACTGAAATACTCATCAAATAGCACAACCCAATTCTCATAGGAAACATCCATATTTTCATATCAACCAGATTCAGTAACTTTCACTGCGAGTCAAAATCTTGCAAAGCCTGATGTCACTTTTTAATTTATGGACCAGTCCGACAAATAACTTTGCAGCCAGAAAGAAGTACACAGTCTGTACCCTAAGTGTTTGCGAGCATGTAGGAATGCAAGGAGCGGGAAAACACACAATCATGTATGCGATAAATCTCATACTGCTGTTCACTCACATAAGAAGAAATTAAATCAATTACGTGCCTCATCAGAAAATAACTGAATAGAATATTATTGTCCTGGTGTTAGTTCATAACATCTATCAAACTATCAACGAGGTTAAATGAACTAGAGAGTTTATCATCCTTGAATACCATGGCAACAGCCATCCTCCATAAATCTACATTGACAAGTTTTCCCTTTTCCAGAGTATTAAAAGCTGACCTTAACAAATCTTCATTCTTTCCCTCACACAACCTATTAACAAACTTGCATATACTGGCAGAACAAGGAACAAAACCCTTGAAAATCATTTCATCCAAAATAAATGCTGCTTCCTTGAACTGCATCCCATTGCAAAACCCGTCAAAAAGAATCCTATAGGAAACAACATCAGGAGCACAGCCACGTCTTGGCATATCTTCAAATAAATCATTTGCTTCACCCCTTTTCCCTTCTTCAAACAGTTCTCGAAGTATCACATTGTAGCTGATAACATCAGGCTTACACCCTTTCTCCACCATCTCATCCAACAATCTATAAGCTGCTTCAAAATCCTTATCCTTACAAAACAAATTAATAATCACATTGTAAGTTACAGTATCGGGTTTGTACCCACGTTCTTTCATGTCCTCCCAAACACCTAAAGCCTCTTCCTTTCTCCCAGCCTTAAAAAGCCCACTAATCAAAGTAGAATAAATTGCTGGATCCAACTCAATTTTATTTCTAATCATCTCCTTCTTAAGCCTAAAAGCTAAACTTAACTCGCCATTCTTACAAACCCCCTTAATCAATGACGCATAAATATAAGCATTAGGATACACCCTATAGACCTTAACCATATCCGTCTTCAGCTTAAAAGCCTCCTTCAACCTCAAATGCAAACAAAACCCATAAATCAAATTACCAAATGTAATCACATTAGGACTAACACCTCTATTAGTCATTTCATCAAACACCTTGGACGCATCATCTAATCTCCCACTCGCACAAAACCCACGAATCAATAAATTATAGGTACAGGCATCTGCTTTCCCCAATTTCTCGATACCCACAAAAAGTTCCCTCATTTTATCAAAATCCTTGCACATCAAGAATACACTTAGCAAGGAATTATACGATTTTACCGTCCTTTGGACACGAAACGAAGGCAATTCAACGAGCAGTTTGAGTGCATTTTCAGGGAGGCGAGCACGGCCATAGAAATTGATTATGTCGCAAAAGAGAGCCTCTTTAGGGGTGAAAAGGGTTTCTTCTTTGAGTTGGGCAAGGATTTCTTGCATTTCATTGAACATTTTAGCACGGCCAAGCTTGGTAATGATGAGGTCATAAGAGAGAAGAGAGTAGCGAAAGGGTTTCGAAGGGGTTTTTGGGTTTGGATTTTTAAAGAGTTGAAGAGCGAGTTTAGGGTCTTTTTGGAGACGAAGAAGAGAGGCTAGCCTGAAAGGGGTGATGGGTCTTGATGGGTTCATATTTGCTGGGGCTCTCCTCTGTCTTATGTATTTGTTTGATAGATGACCTCCTGATTTCTATATTCCCGCCAAAAAGAGGCAGAGAGGGAGGAGAAGATCGATAGGCGACATGTAGTTTTATCACTTGAAATGTGGATATACAAATACAAGACCGTGTCACAGGCATGCTTATTAGACTGGCTTCGTGGGTTCATCCGGTGATCCGAACTCTATTTGGGTCTAAATAAAAAAAACCCTTGGGCTTGTAATTAACTCTAGAAAAAATTGTTTGACACATTAAGTTAATTTAGAATTTGAAGAAACCCAATTTTTTTTTTTAATGTTAATTTTTTTTTTAAGGCAAAGAGCCTACTCTTTTTTTTTAACATCTTAACATGTTAGGTTGTCGTTTTTCTCATTCCCTTCTGCAGTCCTAAAATGAGCAATATTTTTCCTTGCACGCATAGGGGGACCTTTTGAAATGTTGGACGTCAAGTATTCAATTAGGTTTCTCCTTAACTAACTGATCACTTTAAAGATATAGGAATTCAAATAGAAAATAAATAAGAGGAACTCAAATAGAAATGTAGTAGTGTTCAATAACAAATTATTAATGAAGATAAAAGGTCTAAAAAGCATAGTCGTTGCAGGCAAAAACCTTTTGAAATGTTGGAACTCTAGTATTCAATTAGGTTCCTCCTCAACTAACTGATCACTTTAAAGATATAGAAATTCAAAAAAATAAATCAGAGGAACTCAAATAGAAATGTAATAGTGTTCAATAACAAATTATTAATGAAGATAAAAGGTCTAAAAAGCATAGTCGTTGCCCCGCGTATAAGAGGCAATCAAAGGTTTTCCTCTTACTCGACACAACCTTATACGCGCGAGCCTACCACCATTTTCTTATTGGTTACTAACCTATATCAAAGTTCATTATATGAACACTAGAAGAAGGTTTTATTTTTTCAATGTGGGATTGGAAGCCCATTAGTATATATATTTTATGTTCAATAGAAGAAAGTTGTGCTTTTTCAATGTGGGATAAAAAATCTTTTTGGTTTAAATAATTCAACTTAAAAGGATATGATATTATCTTTCTTGTTAGAGATAAAAAGCATTTTGAAATAATCTTTTAAACTTTATTATTTACAGTATATATAGTCCACATCCACATGAATTGTTTCTTAACCTTTTTCAAGTGGGATATTAAAACCTCAAATATTTTTATTTTTATTTTTCGGGGTTGACCCGGAACCCGACCCTCAGGTCGGGTTTAATAACTATGGTCACAGATAGTTCTCAATAAGTAAGATTGATGAGAATGAAATTAGGCTAGCTAGAATTTAAATTGATGTTGGGTGTTGAAACGCAGCATTTGATAAGGGCTTCTTGAGTTGAAATGCAATGTTTTACTTATTGTCTTGTTAGTTGGTCAGTAAGCCACGTGTTAGCTCAGATTTGGAATTATTAGCTAGTTTTAAGATTGTCAATATATTTAATGAATTGCTAGTGAATTTTAGCATGAATGAAAGATAACCAATTTGGATTCTCTCTCTCTTCTTCTCTTTCATATGTTGAGGCCTTATGTGCTAGGTTTGGAAGGCAAAAAAGATCCATTATAGGAGCTCATGGACCTCATACAGATAGAAACTCTAGAGACCTACATACAGGATTTTGATATTCTATGGAATACAGTTGCGATCTTAAAGAAACAAGCATTAGTGTTCTTCATTGGAGGTTTAGAGATTCAAATTAAGAATCTAGTCAAGATGCTTGAACCTAAAGCTTTAAAACAAGCCTATAATCTAGCTCATTTACAAGAAAATATCATTTTCTATAGGTGTACCCACTTTAATCCCTCTAAATACACACCTCTAAAACCATAACCCAAACTACCTAAACCAAACTCAATCCACATCAAAACCATTACAGAAACTCACCCTTACTAATTACTAGCATTCCAAAACCTCCCTAGAGTGACTTATTACCCACACCAACTGAAAACTATTGTAACAAAATCCATGTTAAACCTACTAAATCCTTAAAGAGTAGGGAATTAAACGAAATGATAACCAAAGGTATATGTTGTTGATGTGATGAGAAGTTTGTATCTGGCTATATATGTAAGAATAAAAGACTATATTCACTAAGTTAGTTGATGGGGAGGAGGATGTTGAAGGAGAGAAAACAGGGATGGATAGTTTTGAACATAAAGAGATCATTCTTCATATCTATAATAATGTTTTTAAATGTATTGTTGAATTTCATACCTTAAAGGTAATTGGCTAGGTTAATAAAAATTCATTATTTATTATGATAAACTCAGGTAATACACATAACTTTATAAACTCTAAAGTTGTTGGCAAGTTATAATGCAATTTTACTATTATTAAACCCCTAACAGTTGAAGCAGCTAATGGAAAAATGATAAGTTGCACACTATATGTAAAAACTTTAAATGAAGAATGCAATGAGAGAATCTCGAGGTTGATGTATTCATTATAGACTTAAATAATTGTGACATGGTGCTAGGAATCTAATGGTTGGCTATGTTGGGTGATATTGTTTCCAATTACAATGAGCTTTGGATGTCTTTTAAGTGGGATAGGTGATACTTAAGGGCAGCAATCATGCTCATATACAAGTTATCAAGCTTGAACAATGTTATAATTTTTCAATTAGTCCTTCCCAACTAGCAAAAATCAGCCTATACTGTATAAATTTCATCACAGACTCTAGCTCTACAATATGCTCCATGACTGTAAATCTAACTCCTACCTTGAAAGGAAATTCTACTTTAGCCTATTTGTTGAAAAGTTACTAGAAGGTTTTCAATGAACTAAAAAGATTACTAGCTTCTAAACATCATGACCATGATATACCTCTTAAAGAAGAGACCCAACTAGTCAACTTAAGACCTTATAGGTACTTTGGGTTACAAAAATATGTTGTTGAGAAGATGGTCAATGAGATGATGGAGTTACGGGTGATTCAACCTAGTAACAACCTTTTTGCTTATCCTATAGTTTTGGTTAAGAAAAGGGACAAGTTCTAGAGACTGTGTTGATTATAAGGCTCTTAATAAACATACAATTAAGGAAAAATTTCATATATCATTGGTGGATAAGTTACTTGAACAATTGGTGGGTGCTACTGTATTTTCAAAAATAGATTTAAGATCTGGATATCACCAAATCAAGATGGTTACATAAGAGTTCAAAACTACTTTAAGGACCTATAATGGCCACAATGAATCCCTTGTTATACCCTTTAGATTGACCAATACCCCTGCCACATTTTAAAGATTGATGAATGATGTTTTCAGAAGCCACCTTGAAAGGTTTGTATTAGTGTTCTTTGATATCTTAATTTATAGTCACTCCATTTCAAAACACTTAAAGCATTTGAAGATAGTGTTTTAGTTATTAAGGGTCCATAAATTAGTGGCGAAGACAAATAAATGTATTTTTTGTAGCATTCAAATAAAGAATTTAGGGCATGTAATTTATAAAGATGAGGTATCTACTGATCCATAAAAGATCGTAGTTATGGTGGATCGGCCATTACCTAAGACTATTAAGAAATTGAAAGGGTTATTAGGTCTCACTGGTTATTACAAGAGGTTTGTTAAAGGTAATGGGTCTATTAGTGAACCATTAACTTAACTACTGAAGAAAATGCTTTTGTTTGAAATGAAAAGGTAGTTAAAGCTTTCAAAACTCTTAAGAAAGTCATGATCAGACCACTACTTTTGGCACTACCAGACCCAAGCAAACAGTTTGTAATAAAGATTGATGCTTTAAAAGTGAGGATAAGAGCAGTATTAATACAAGAGGCATACCCCATAGCTTATATCAACAAGTCATTAAGTCCTAGGCAACAGACTCTTTTCACTTATGAAAGGGAAATTCTAATTAACCTATATACAGTGGCCAAGTGGAGACACAATCTATGGAAAAGACATTTTAAGATTCATATTGATTGTGTTAACCTCAAATATCTATTGGAATAAAATGTGACCTATCAATCTCATCATTTATAGTTAACAAAGTTATTGGATTTTGATTATGAAATCAAGTATAGGAGGGGAAAGGAGAATTTGACAGCTAATGCTCTCTCTATACATTCTAGTTGTGAAGTTTGTCAAGGTGGTATCTACCATCTCTACCAATATTATGGTGGAGGTCAAGAAGTCATGGGAGACAAATAATGTTATACTGGGAATCATAAGGGACTTATTAAAGGATCTTGACTCTCACCCTCATTACAAGTGGGTGAATAACCATTTGAACAGAAAAGCCAAGATTGTGGTTAGCAATGATCTTAAATTTTCACACAAGTTAATTTTCATGTATCATGATATAGCTATGGGAGGATATTATGGGTTAATTATCACTACTAAAAGGATTGGAAGCTTATTATACTGGAAAATGCTACATAAGTAAGTGATGTAGTATGTAAGAGAATACATCATTTGTTAAAAGAATAAGTTAAAGAATGTGCTTCTTCCTATGCTACTACAACCATTACCTATTCTTAAAGCACCATTTACTGATATCAGTATAGATTTTGTAGAAGGGTTACCTAATGTCATAGCAATACGATCATTTACTGATAGTGGTAGATTCAGTAAGTACACCTATTTTATTGCATTGACTCACCCATATTCTACAAAGTCTGTATTTATTACTTGCATGGATCATATCTATAAACTTTATAGGTTGCCTAAAACTATAGTCAGTGATAGAGATGTTGTATTCCTAAGTCAATTTTGGAGAAACCTTTTTTCCTTTCAAAGAGTAAAGCTATATTATTCGACAGCCTACCGCCCATAAAATGATGGGCAGACTGAAGTAGTTAATAAGCGTTTAATGATGGGCAAACTGGAAGCATACCCAACTAATGGTCCAGATGGCTTTCTCTAGCAGAATGGTGGTACAACACTAATTACCACACTTCTACAAGGTTCACTCCCTATGAAGTTTTATATGGTCAGACTCCTCCACTTCACATTTCTTATTTTTATAAGGACTCTAATATTGAAGCAAATGATGATTTATTAACTAAAAAGGAAAGCATGCTCAAATCATTTAAGAACAATCTAAAGTCAACTTAAAATAAGCATAATTAGAAAACAAGAAAAGAAGTGAATGGTCATTCAACATTCGAGATTATATGTATCTAAAATTGCAACCGTACAAGCAAACATTCATAGCTTAGAGAGCCTTACATAAATTATCAGCCAAGTATTATGGTCCAAACAAAATCATAGAAAAAATTAGGGTGGTGGCCTAGAAACTAGGATCTCCTACCTCTGTACTAATTCACCATGTGTTTCATGTTTCTCAATTAAAGAAGCACATAAAAAATAAGAGAGTGTGTGGGGAATTACCCATTATAACCAGTGCACCCATTCTTTAGCCTCAATCAGTGTTGGATAGGAGGATGGTGAAACTCCACAACCGAGCTATGACTCAAATCCTTATTCTTGGAAGGATTCATCCCCATTTAAAGCCACATAGGAGTGTTTGGAATATTTCTCTTTGAGGTTTCCAGATTTTAACCTTAAGGACAAGGTTGTTGTTATAAGGGGAATTGTCACAAATAGTTATCAATAAGGAAGATTAAAGAGAATGAAATTATGGCAGTTAGAATTTGAATAAATAACTATTAATATTGGTTGTTGAAACGCAATGTTTGATTGGGGCTTCTTGTGTTGAAATGCAACATTTTACTTATTGTTTAGTTATTTGATTAGTAAGCCACATGTTAGCTTATATTTAGAATTATTAGTTAGTTTTAAGATTGTCAGTATATGTAAGAATTGACGGAGAATTTTAGCATTAATGAAAGATAACCAATTTGGACTCCCCCCCCCCTCATTTTCTTCTATTTGGACTCTCTCTCTCCCTCCCTCATTTATGTAATTATCAATATTATCTTTATTGCTAGAATTGCTTACCAACACTCTTCTTTCACGGAAGAACTTGGAAGAAATCCAAGTAGGCATTATCCCTATTAAGCTTGCAACAAACCAATAGCCCATCATTTTTTTCTTGTTTTTTTAGTTTTTTCATTCCCATTTCATTGGATGGCTTTCTATGTCTTTTTTTCCTGGGTTATTTGATGGCCCTTAGATTTCTTCCTTTGTTTTTTCTGAAATCACATATAATGATTTATGTGTTTATTTATTTTTATTTTCATAAACAATGATGTGGAGGTTCCTATAAAGTTGAAATAAATTCCTATTTTTTATTCTTTCTAAATATTATTTTCCTTGTAGAAATTTTTAGAATTATAAATCTCAAATATATTTCTTTGTTTTTAATTATGTTTAATATATCTTGTGTAATATCCAATTATTCAAGATATTTTTTGTAAGGTTTTTCCATTTAAATTGATATTATTGTATTTTTCATTCATAAAATCACTAAAATATATAAGAATGGCTGGCAAAAAAAAAAAACAAGTTTCATACCCTAGTCCCATGTCCTCGAGACCCGGGACTCGAGGTTTGAGGCTAAGCCCAACCTAATTTTTTTATGCTCATTTATGACTCTTTGACTTTTCTTTATATAAAATACAAGAAAATATTGTATTTATCCAATGTGAGATAAATAGTTTTGAGTTTTATAAAAACATGTTAATAAATTGTTCTTTAAGATTAATTTCTTATACACTCATAATTTGTTTTAATCATGTTAACATTTCATTTTAAAGAAAATTTATTGGATAATAATTTTCAATAAGTTTTTACCCTAAAAGTCAATAGACTACTTTTAATTTGACTTAAATGTGACAATTATCTATGTTTTCAAAACAAATTTCTTTTTGTACTATAAATGAGAAAACTACAAAGCCTTCTTAATTTTAGACTTCTAAGCATACTCCGTATAGTTATCAAATCTAACCTCATAATGATATAAGCCAAAACCTTAAATCATTACAAATCAACTCACTAATTTGTAGATTAATTACTATGATAATATGAACTTGGATATATAAGTGTGTCTGTAGTTAAGAAGTAATGAGTATATTGAATTAGAAGATAAAACATGTTTGAATTCTACAAGATACACATATTTTCTTTAAACTTTCTAATATTTGAAATTATATATTTCATTTGTCTCAAAGAATTTGTTAATTTTTTTGCCTCGATCAATCTTGATCAAATTGATTGTAATTGGTAAAATCATCTGAATTGATCTAGATACAAATCCTATCAAGATTAGGTATTAGGTCTTCAAATTACCCCTATCAAATTGGATTGGATTTGACAATAAAGGTTAGGCATTTGATTATTGATTATAGTTATCAGACTACCTTACCCGAACCAAATAGCACATTCACAAGGTCATTAAAAAAGGACCCCAATAAATACCAATAGAAAAAATAGAAAAATAACAAGCTCGGATTAAATGCACTAATTAATAAATGAAAAATTATTTGGAATTCTAATAGTTTAATGATTTTTTTACTTTACATCTATTCTTTTATAAATTATGATTTACATCCAAGATCAAAATAATTTTTAAAATTGTATAACACTTTATATCCTCACTAAAAAAAATCAACAAAATAGTTTAAATTATTTACAAGATTAACGTTATACCCAATTAATTATTAAAAAAACCCTCGAGTATGGAAATTATAAAATTGTCATCTCTTCTCTCTTACCTTAGAAACAATATCTTCTCTCTCTTTTTTTCTTTCTCAATTCCATACCACCATTATCCAACCAGTTTTACCACACCACATCCATTATCTCTCTTATCTTCGATGAAACATCATGTGCCTAACAAGACTGTAAGCAACTAAACTAATCTCCTCCTCCACAAAGATTTACTAACAAAATGAAAGTCAAGTACTGGGATTAAATTTAACTCATCTTAGGTAATGGTGTGATATTCATTAGCTAGTAATATAAAACTTATTATCAATTAACGAAAACACCATACAAGCTATCTCAAATAGGTATTCCAAAAAAAAAAACAATTTTGTTTGGACAGTTTGGGAAGCAGTTGGAGCACAAGATCTTGGCCTTGTCATACTAATAATTTTGGTTTTATAAAATTGATTCATTTGTTATACAATTATGATAGGAGCACCAAGATCTAGATCTAGCCTTTGTAAAGGACATAAACAAAAATAACAAGAACAATATTAATTGCATAATAATATAGATCTAAATTCAACTAGCAATCATGATGATAAACAAGTGGTGGTAATTAAAGGGTCATTTCTCCTTTGAGAATTAAGTCAAGCTAAAAGCCTACATATTGGGGCATATTTAGGGTTGGAAGAGATGAATGATAAATGGGGGGTGAGCAAAAAATTCAAAAAACCAATTTAACCGAGAAAATAAAAAAAAATTAACCGAAAAAATCGAACCGGTAAAAAAAACCAATTAAACCGATTAAAATATTTAGCAAAATGTCCGGTTCAGTTCGGTTTCCGGTTTTGGTGTGCCTGAACCGGCCAACCCGAACCGAACCGAACCGGTTCGGTTTAGAAATGAAAAATAAATAAACCAAGCCGCGAGCCGCCTCCTCCCTCCCATTAACCATTAGGCATTAACGATTAACCCTAGCAAACCATTTTTCATTTCTTTCACTTTTAGTTTCACACAGCCACCCCCTCCCCTCCCATTAACCCTTTCATCCACAATGACACAACCGCCCCCTCCGATCACCCCTACCATTCACACAGCTGCCCCCGCCCCCTCCCTCTAAAAGTTTAGAGACACAGACAATGTCTAAAAATAAACCAAGTCATTTTCTCTCTTTCCCCCAAAACTCCAACTTAAAACTTAAAACCTCACTAATATTAAAACTTTCGGTTCAATTTCAGAGATTAATTTGTTATGGGGTTAAGGATTCTGATGAAGAGACTAAAATAGTGGTGGATTCTGGTGGTGATGGTAGGGGAGGTGGAGAAAAAAGATGGGATTTTGCCAGAGTGGTTAAATTTCACTGCTGATGATGCGAAGACTATGTTTGTTGCTGTTGTTGTTTCCTTTGCATTTTGTTCTTTTGTAGCAGAGCCTAGATTCATTCCTTCTCTGTCCATGTATCCAACATTTGATATTGGCGATCGTGTTTTTTCAGAGAAGATAACAATTAACATGACTTCCTTTCCTTTTCTTTCTTTCCTTTTATGATGTTAATGAGGTTTTGTGGGAGTAAATTTAATGTTGAACTGAGGCACATTTCAGTCATGAAGAAAAAAAACCATATGTTTTTTCGGTTTTGGACCTCAAAAACCGAACCAAAATCGGTCGGTTTGGACCGGTTCCGGTTTGGTTTGGGTTCCTTTTTTTCCGGTTTGGTTGTTTTTGAAAGGTAAAAACCGAACCGAAAATGATCACCCCTAATGATAATGGTGAGAGGAGAGAAAGGTGATGTTTTTTTTTATATAGTAGGCTGTTGTGAAATGAATCTTTTATTTTTATTTTGTTTTTTTAAGCTATTTTCTTTGAAGTTGAATTTTAACTAGATTTTGAAATTGATTTAGGAATTTTTTTTAGAGAAAATTTTGATTAATTATATTATATGATATATGGGAGTAAATTCATTTTTTGTCTAAATTTAAAAATTAAGTTGACCCGGGATATAAGTTATAACTTCTAAAAGAATGAAGAAAAATCCAAAAAATAGCTAAAGATGAAGGTGATTTCCTTTAATATATGATTAAAAGAATCATTTCATTTCATGATGATTAAAGAAAACTCTATCAATCTTCTTATAAGTCTCAATTTTCTCTTTTATATGATCCTCGTCACAAAAAACCTAAGTATAATGTGCTCGAGGCTACACCAACCCCAACTCCTGAACACCATTCCCACTGAGTAGGAAAGTGTCTACTTTTTCATAAGATGTTACACACTCACCTTACCAAGAATTGTGACACTACTAAAGCCAACTTAAACAACTATGATGGCCTTAAAGACCCTAAAGAACACATATAAAAGGTCAAAAACATCATGAAGCTAGTGAAAACAGAGAGTAATTCCATATGCAAGATTTTCCCTATAAATTTTTATGGATGTGCTAAGGCATGATATCATAGCCTTAAACCTGACTTTATCCTAGGTATTAATGATCTCTATGTAAAGCTTATCTCTCATTTTGATAGCAATACTACAATAAAAAAGCACCATAGAGATCTTTGTCATCACATAATAAGATGATGAAAACACGAGGGCATGTCTCTAAATATTCAATAAGAAAATGCTAAGTGTGGAGAATTTGCTTAAACCTATCACCATTAAAACCCTTATTAGTAGAGTTTATAATTATCCCTTATGGGGAAGGTTATACATATTCCCTGATAAAAATCTATGTGACATCAAATACTCGATGGAAAATTACATCAGGGAAAAAAACAAGTGTGACCAGACAAGGTCACCCACGTTTTCACACACAAGAAGAGTCTTTATCATGCCATCAATATCTAATGATAGAATAAAAAAGAAGCATCAAGGGGCACATCCATGATTGCTTGACATTTCCTAAGCTTAAGACCACATCTTTAACAACAACAAGTGCTAAGGTGTTAGCTTCCATAAAAGAAAAGGACTTCTTATTATACCCAACTCTAATGAAAAGTGGTTCAAATACAAGAAACCCTAACAAGTTTTGTCTCTTTCACCATGATCATGAACATGATATAGAAAAGTGTCATGCACTTGTAAAAGAGTTAGAAAGATTGATCTCTAAAAGATATCTTCAAGAATTTACAAAGGAGGATATAATATAAACAAACAAGAAACAGTCTTTATGAAGTATTACCTTAGATAAGATAAATCTAAAAATTATATCTCCATCATTTTTTGAATTTTCAAAAACAAAATAGTGCATCTTCATGTCTCCAAACACGAAGGGTCTCCATGAAATTTCCATGGAAAAGTTTCCATTTATATCCATTATGTTTCTGAGTCCCCGACCAATTTTCTCTAGGTCTAATGACCAATTATCTTTAGGTCTTTATGACCAAATATCTCCAGGTCCCCCTGACCAAGTATCTTCAGGTCCCGTAACAACTTGTCTTCAAAAGATCATAGATCTTTCTCCATGAAATATTGACAAACATTATCTTATGAAATTAAAAAGTGGTAAATATTTCAAAGGCATGCCTATAAAGACAACATTTTGTGCAAGCATGGATAGAGGTAAACTTTTACATTATAAATATTTTGTGTCCGTTAGCTAGTTAAAGTCTTCCAAACATGTACCTTTACAAGACTTAAAGCTCATCCGTAAAGCTTTCTCATGAATAGTACTATTTTAAGCTCTCTTTATTTTTTTTCTCTATATATTTCTATTATTTTCTATATCGATTCTCTTCTATTTTGAGCTAGCACCACGTTTAGCTATACAAGCTACAACTTCAACTAAAGCTATCACAGTGGAAAAGGCCACATTTCATGATAAGTTACTCTAGATGTTTTTAAAATATCTTTCAATGTAGACTATATATTCTCATATATATCGAGATAGAAAAATTATATTTTATTTTTCATCTCAACAGTAGAGAAAGAACACATAGAGCTTCTCTACACATAACTAAACATTATTTTTCATCCTCTTAACTTTATACATGATTGTCACATGATCAACCAAACTCAAATACTAACTTAAACATCGGAATGTCCTTTATTCCACAAGGAACTTGTTTTTATAGGGACAACTCAGGCCCATAACTCGGCCAGAAAAAAACCATTTCTATGTGAAGTTTATCTACCACCTTTTCATTTAAAAATGTTAATTTCATGTCTTAATGGTCTAATGGTGCTAAATGTTTTTTTCAATTTTCATCTAAGATAACACAAGTTTGTAAAACCGAGGGCAAGAAACAAATATTTTTTTAGATCTAATTTTCATTTACTAAAAAAGACACCTTTCTGAACACAAAAATTATATTGACATATTTGGAATTTTTTTCATTTGTTGGACCATTGTCCTCGGTAATTTTAGCATGCCTAATCACCTTTTTAATTTGAAATCTACTAGAGAATTAGAAATTCATAAAATGTTTATTTTATAAAATAATTCAAAATTAAAACCCTTTTTCTATTGACTAAGATAGGGATTGCTAATTACTATGAAAATCGATGATCTGATTCTTTGTTTAGTTCAACCTGCTTTTTAAAGTTATTTTTAAATCATCTTAAAAGGCATCGAATTGATGTTTTTTTAGTTTTTTTATAATTTTGATATGCTGATATCAAAAATAAAAATAAAACTTAATAACATTATTTTGATGTATTTTCAATTAAAAATGACTTTTACAGAAGCATTCTGCATTGCATTACTAAAAACGAAGTAAAACAAGTTCAAAAGTAGCATGAATCGTAAAAACCAAAAGATGAGCTTCAATAGACATTTATTTTTTAATGTTGTGAAAAATTTTGTTTAGTTTATATTAAGACATATGTATATAAAGATACTAAGTTTACAAAAAACAATTCTAAAAAATAAGATCAAATTAAAGTTTTAAAACTCAATAAACATGCTAGAATAAAATTAGCATAAATAATAAATATTGTTTAGTAATATTTACTTGTTGAAAAACTCGTAATATGATTCATATGAAAATTTGTTGTTGTCAAAGATTAATTATTTATTTTTAAAGCTTTATCACTGATCTTTTGGTGCAAACTAAATGATTTTAATAAGATTTTCAAAATTTTCATAACACCACCTTGTTTATTTGTACTCATTAACAAGGTATACAAACCTAAAGGAATAAAACTCAAAATGTTTCTACAAATAAGAAGAAACTAATCTCTAAAATAGAGAGAAAACAAGACAAAAACTAAGAAAAAAACTTAAGGGCAAAAAAAGCTGAGAAAATAGCAGAGAATAAGGCAAATAAGTTGTTGCTTGGTATGTTGAACATCTATCTCTCAACCTTTTTTTTATACTAATATTTGGAACCAAAACTGATGCAAAAATAATTCTGGTATTACTTGTAAACCCCCGTGTAAATAAAGGACCTAAAGTATAAATAACTCGACGAGTAGTAGAAACGTGAGATGAAAAAAAAATCAGTAAGCAATATAAATAATAAAGAATATGATGTGAAACAGAGAAAATAGTCTCCATTATTAAATAAAAAAGTATAGATGGGGTTCCTATAGGGATTATGAATTTTAGTTTAAAATTCATAATAATGACAAAATCAGTAACAATTCTTTATGGATAAAAGAATAAGAAAAAAAAATGATACCAAGATATTAATATGGTAGTAATTAATAAACAATAAGAAAGTATGGTACCAAAGAAAAGAAAAGAGTGATGGTGTAAGCACCGATTAAAATTGGTAACGTTACTATGAAACAATAAAAAGTTTGTAAATGAAATTAATGATGAAAGGGAAATAAAAATATTCTTGGAATAAAAAATGGTCTCAAGGATCTAGAGAATTGATTGATATGACTTATTCAAGAGTGGAATGAAGAAATTTGAACTTTTGATAAAAAAATCTCAAACCAACCAGTTTTATGTTATTGCACATAACTTTCAATCCAACTGTCGGATCGGACTGAAGTATTTTGTGGAGTCTTATGACACGTTTACCTAATTTGATTTAAAATTTCAACTCAATAAGAGTTCAATAATACAAGACATAAAAAAAGTAGTGGCAAAAGTGTAAATAAGAGGAAATCTCATTTATTTAAAAGTTGTTTTAGCCGAATAAAAGAAATAAAAAGAGAGGATGAAAGGGTTTGTTTTCTAGATCAATAATTGAGAGAAAAACCTTAAAAAAATTATGAGATTGAAAGATTAAAATGATGGGTAAGGTAGAATTATGCATGAAAAACATGTTTTGTTGGTGATTAAAGGAGTTAAAGCAAGGGTTTTGAAAACTAGAGAGAGAAATAAAGAATGGAAGAATGGAAGGAGAAGGCTTGAAGAAAGCTTGTGTTTAGAAGGTAAGAAACTTCTTTAAAGTGATTATTTAAGATGATTTTATGTTGGGTGAAAGAATAAATATATTAGTGCTGTGTAAATTTAAGTTATGATGTTAGGTTGTTTAGATTGATGTTTTGTGTTGAAATGATGATTTTGTGTATGAAAAATAAATCAAGTACAATAAATTGAAAAGAAAAACCACCTCTACTAGTAATGGAAAATTCAGTTTAGGTGTAGGAAAGTGAAATTAGGTTTGTTTGAAGTAATTGTTATGTAAATTGAGTAGAATTGTTATGGTTTACGTATGAAATGATTGGGTATTATGTTAATTTGCAAAAGACAAAAAGAAAAACTATGCCTCCATTTAAAGATTAAGTTTCGGCCTAGGGGCTAAATTAAGGGGATGAGTTTGTTTATTTGGTTGTTATGAAATATGTGTAGAATTGTGATAGTTTAGGTACAAAATGAATGGGGATGAAAGAATTGAAAAGAAAATTAAAGAAAATAATGAGCTCATTTGGAATGCATATTTCAGTTATAACTAGTGTAGAGGGTTTGAATTTGGTGGTTCAAATTGGCATGAGATTTATGTTTAATTATGATGTGTGATGTATTTAATGGTTGGATGAGAAGTTAATTTGCATAAAAATCTATAGTTCTTTTTAATGATATGTTCAGACTAGGAGAAAAATGTTAGAGATTGGATGAAAATGAATGATTTATTGTTTTATTTTTGTTTAGTGATGTTAAATAAGGATATTAATGTATGTGATGTGTGAAAGAAAGAGGGGGTGGATTTCCTTATCTTAGCCGAAACTTTCTATGATGTAGGAGGGAAGGAATTCTTTGAAATTGTTGACTTAGAATTGATTCTAATTGTGATATAATGATGATAAATGACCTTGGACAATGTTGTTTATGCATAAGAATAAATTAGAAGTCAAATTTGTTAACTTAACTTGTGAATAGAATTGGTTTAAGGGTGAAATTGAGGTTGTATGCATGTGTTATAAATGAATTATATTTAGACTTTAATTTAGAAGATATTGTTGAGAATTTTGTATACTTAGCCTAAATGTATGTTTAGGCTAAGATTGATTGAAATAGGATGGTGAATAAAGGTTGGAATAAATATGTTGTTAATGTTAGAAGTTATGTGTGCTAATATGGTATTATCATAAAGATAAATAAATGTATTGTAATGAGAAAATAATGTTAGTGTTAGGCTTGCAAACTTGAATAGGAACATATATATAATGTGGTAGAAAAGAATGCTAAGTTAAGCCTAAACATGTGTGAAAATGGATGAGTAAAACATGATTTTGTGAGTAAAGAGCTTAAATTGAATAAGAAAAATTAATGTGGAACCAGAATATTGACACCTATATTAAACAAATTGATTAGTGATGAATCTATAATTCTGATGTTACAGGAGATGTTCTTAGAGCAAGACCTATACCAGAGGGGGTGGAATCTTCATGAGTAACAAGTAGGTGTTGTATATCTTTTTCTGTTAAAAGTGTTTCTTAAGTTTTAATAACTGCAATTTATTTAAATGTGTTTTGCATCTATTTTAATTGTAATATGTGCCATGAAAGAAAAAGATAAGGATGAAACTAATTACCCGGTAATGAGTTATGTTGTGGAACTAGTTACCCGGTAATGGGCTAATGACATTAATTCATTTGATCACTAAAATATATAATTTGATTTAAATTGACTTATGTAGAATTAATATTGTTGGGACGACTGATTTATTGAACTGTTAATAAAATGATAGGTGAAACCCAACTATTAAGTACTAATTAATAAGAATTTTATAATTGAGTTTATGATATAGATCGTTAAATTAATAAATTTCTAACCTTCATGAAGTTTAGGGTCAAAAATAAATTTACCTTGTTTTTTTAAATTCAAGGCTCAAAGTTCCCTTTACAAATATTGCAAATCACCGTGCGTTACATTTCCAAAATTAATTCTTATTGGTTTGCTTTAATTAATTCTTATTGGTTTGCTTTAATTAATCTCCATGAAGAGGAAATTTATTATTCAGGCTATTCTTATTCGTTCGTAGGCTAGCTAAACTAAATAAGTGGATAAAAAATAAATTTTTATTATCCAAAGTATAATTTTATATGAAATCTAAACTCAAATCCAAAATAATTGGCAAAAATTAATAATTCTTTAAATTATTTCAAGCCCGAGGCTTGACCCTGGCTTAAACTCAAAGCTCAATTTCATTATATAAGCTATTACAAGAAAATCTTATTTTTTTTTTATTGAAATAGAATGTTGAGTTTTATAAAAACATGTTGACCACAGTTTTTTTAAAATCAATTTTCTATCCATTCATAATTAATTTGTTTTAATCATATTATTAATATTTATAAAAAATAATTTTCAATGAAATATTAACTCTAAAAATAAGTAGACAGCATCCTAAAACGTACTCATTTTTAAATATATGAGATCAATTACATAAAATGAAAGCCATGAGAAGATTAAAAAAAAAAGAGTAAGGAATCTATTTGCTGGTTAGAGCATCTACCATAGCTGCACTTTAGAACCGACCCATACTTTCATTTCCATACCGAAACAGTAAAGGAGAGGGAATCTTATTCAAGTTATCAGCAGACAAAAGAAGGGTCTTGAAAAACAGAAAGAAAGCTTATTACACCTTTGGATAATAATTGAACCGTTACTCAGTGTCCTCTTATATTCGAAAGCAAATATCTGGCTTTTTAGCAGGAAACTCAGTCTGAAAATCCCTTTTGCTTGGTGTTTAGCTTGCAGACCCTGACCCATGATGCGTCATTGTACTCATTCAAATATATTCGACCCCATGGGTATACTTTATTTTGGAATCAGATCATATATATATAATAAAAACACAAATTAAACTGGTATTTAAGCAAGAATTTATAGTGGGACACAATTGTTAAGGACTTAAAGTATGGAACGTATATCATAGAAGAAATTAAAAAAAAAAAAAACTGGCATATACTGTTCTATTGGGAATAAAAGTGCATGAATTTATACCCTAAAATTGTATAGAAACGTTGTACAAGACCATATACTTCAAGGGTTCTGCTTGGACTTGAAAACCCTTCTGACTCGGTTGATATATAAGAATGGTATCGTATATATGCTGCAGTTTTAGAATGAAAAAGTAGATAGCACAAGGTTACATGTAGCCATATGTTTCATAAAAATACAGAGGTTTGTGCATGTATCGTAGCTAAACACAAATACTTGGGATTCATTTGTGAATCGAACCTTTTTGACAAAAGCTTCCCAATGCACCTTGGGGATGGGGATTTGAGATAAAACATGCCTTTGGAAAAGAAATTAAGGCGGGGATGGCACCAGTTAAGGTTGTCGTCTTGAAGTGCGCCAAAAGGTGTGCTGCAAATAAATTAAGAAGGGGATTCAACATCATTTTCTGGATAAAACTTCATCACATAATGTTGCCCAGATGACAATTAATTTTAAAAAATATCAATACATAATCTTAACAAAGAGGGAATATTTCAGAAAATGCAGTGAACTAAATTGAATGGTGAAGAACAAGCGTATAGTGTCATAGGAAATTGCTCACGTATAATATTTAAGTGAAAAATAGAGATGTATAATTAAAACATGATGAAGAAACCCTGGTGAACTGAAACGAGCACAAATTGCATTATTAAAAAGAGAATTGCATAATTAGCACACATACATTGAAACAAGCAATGCGCCTTCTACACTCCCTCTTTGCTTTCTTAAGCTTTGAGAAAAACTCATCTTCGTAGCATCTATGCCCTGCTGGTGAAGCCAAAAAAACCCTTCGAGCTGGTATTAGTGGAGACCACAGACTACTTTGCTCATAATCAAAACCATATTGGGACGCATCAAAGTACTTGCCAAGAAGCCTCTCCGAGTCTGATTTCGAAACCATTTGAATACTTGGACATGCCAATGAAGAACTTCCTGTTGATGATGAGTCCACTGACGGCGATGCTTCGGATATATTTTCCATCGAGAGAGAGAGAGAGAGAGAGCAGGCTCTTATTAGATTTGCTCGTATACTGTGCCTGTGTAGCAGAAGTGGTTATTTCTGAGGAGGTTTTGGCATTGTTTGGTAGAAAATTAAGGCTTGGTCAAGGATTAAGATCCTAAAGTCATTTAAACATAAGAGAAAAAACAGTGTATTGCTTTTGAATATCATCCATCCATTTATGAATGTGTATGCTGTATATGAAAGAAGGTGGCTGAGGCTATATATATATATATATATATATATATATATATAAAATTATAGAGAATTTGGAGACATGTCTGGCTATGAATATAATCCCATTTGAGTTTTGATTTTTTTTTTAAAAAGAAAATAAGTTCTGTGGCGAAGTTGATGTCTACAGATTTTCAAAGTACTGCCAGTGATATTCACGTGGATTAATTACTGTATCTAAGAAAAGGCCTTGAAATCACACATTTTTTGAGATCTCATGTTCAATCAAGTATAGGAAAGACACTACCATGAAGCTTTTAAGAGTACCTAAAGTGTCACGTCATTAAAGTTCTCATGCTAGTGGACGTTATCGTTAAAAAAAAAAAAAAAACCTTGTAATGGATCAATATTGAATTTTTTTTTTTAAGATTATTTTGAGTTTTCGGTCTAACTTGTATGTATTTTAATTAATTTTATGGATTCTAAAATTAACGATTATGTAAGCTTTCAGTGACCCTGAAGTTTGTGTCGAACAGATGATCTTTGAGGAGCAAACTCAAAACCTGACCAGTTAAGTTATATCCCTTGTAATTAATATTAATGTATTTATATTTAAAAAGTTATTGTAATATTTTTTTATATTGAAATCATTTTCGAACATTATATAATTGTTATCATTACGTCTTCTATCATTTACTGTCATCAACACTGTTAAATTATGACACTTATACTCTTAAAATATTCAATATTTTATTGATGTAGATTTTAATCTCTACAATTTCTTAAAAAAATTTCTTTTGTTCCATGTATTTTATTTCTTACAGATAAGTTTAATTGGATATTTTTAGTCCTTATGTTTTATAATAAATACAATTTAATTCCTAACTGATTTTTTTTTAATTAAGTAACTACAAACCAAATCTCAAACTTGGTCAAAATTATGATAATAGATATATCTTAAACCAAGTTCAATAATAGAATATAGATAGTATGAAAACAAAACTTTTTTTCAATGGGTATATCTATTTAAGTTTATTTAATTCTTATTTTTTCAATCAATCCATTTCAATTATAGAAGAAAGATTATTGAAAAATAATAGATTTATGATAATATAAAAAAACCAAAATCAAAGTAAAACCACTTCTCAATGACCTACACTACCAAAAATTTTAGATTTATTGATGGAATTTTTTATTAGTATTTATATTCACAGTCTATCGATAAAAAACTTGCTGATGTGATCACGTACAGAAATAATCCGTCAAAAAAACTATCGTCGGAGATTTGTGATATGTCGGTAAAAGTTTATATATGAATTTACTCACAAACAAAACATGTCAAAATAAACTTTACCTGTTTCATTCTGTCAATATTTTTATCACTGAATATAACATATCAACAACAACAAAAAAACATGTCAAACAGGCCACCTGTTATATGAATATATTATTTTATTACTTACTAGTTTTATTATTATATTAATAACCTTCTTTTATTTCTTAATAGTTATATGATGATACAGGAAACACATGTTTCTATTAAAAAATAAATTATTATTTTTAGATCATTGAAGTGTTTTTACTTTAAATTCTGTCTTTTTTCCTCTCATATCATCATATATGTATTGTTTCTTAAATATTTTTTTTTTCTTTATTTTAAATTGTTTGATGGACAAGGTATAATAATTAAGTGAATTTAATTAGATATATTCATTAAAAAATAAAACTTTTGTGTCCAACAATATCATATATGTATTATCATAATTTTGACTTTTAGGGATTTAATTGAAAAAAAACCATTTAAGTACTAAATCACATTATTGTAAAATGTGAGGACAAAACAAGACTTCAATTAAGGACCTATTTGTAAGAAAAATAAAATAGATAGATCAAAATAAAAATTTTAAGAGCAAAATATTGGCACTATTTAATAAAGTTAGTGATGATAAATACAGAAAGCCCTAGTAATGTTAATTACGTAACGTACATAGATTATATAAATATAAAAAAAGAAGTAATAATAATAAATCCTTTAAAATACAAAAACAAGAATACAAGATGTACATCATCATTAACACTTTATAATTTAGCTTCCAAGCTGCTGTGCCAGCAGTTGCTTTCCCTGAATTGAAGTGGCATGCCACTGTTATCACTTAGCCTAGCTTTTTATGGACCAGACATGTGTCTATCCCAAATACTTTTGAAATATGATATAAATTATTTTTTAAAATTATTTTTAAAAAAATTATTTAAAATTAATTTTTTTATATTTTTATATCGTTTTAACATATTAATATCAAAAATAATTTTTTAAAAAACAAAAAAAATTATTTTAATACATTTCTAATAAAAAACAATTTAAACTATAATCACTCTCAAAATCTCAAATACAATAATTTCCCTGATCGAAGGATTAAGTTTCGATCTCACTCGTTGTTTCATTTAGGGCTTTGTAATTATAATTTAGGTTCCGTTCGTCAGTTGGGTGTAAAATAATTTGTTTTTAAAAAATATCTATATATGAAATCTTTCTTTAAAGAAACTACGTTATTATTTTATTTTTTTAATGAAATTATTTGAAAATAGTTATTTAATATTTCAAAAAAATAAGTGTTAAAAAAATAACAAGAATAGTGGAGGAATTCATGATTTAAGTAGTATTTGAGATTATGGTAGTAGTTATTTTTTAAAGTATTTTTTTATTTGGTAACATATTAAAATAATTTTTTATTTTTTGAAAACTTATTTTTGACATTAATACTTCAAAATAAAAAAATAATTTGAAGCAAAAAAATTTAAAAAAAGTTTCAAAAATACTTTTTGAAAGTAAAAACAAAAATACTCTTACAAATAATATTGTATCACAAGATATTTCCCATTATTGAGCATAAAACATTTCTAACCAAATATGAAAAAATGAAGAATATATTTTATGTGAAATAAATGTAAACTTACTTAAAATTTCAATTTCAAATTTCTTATGTCTACAACTGAAATCAGAGCATGAAAATTTATTTTCAAACAATGGTGATAATTACAATAATGAATTCCAAATCCATGATAACTACAAACCAATCAAGATTAATTTCTTTTTTCAAATGATTTTAAAAATTCATTACACCTTTTTTTACTGATAACCATATGCTTGATAAAATTATTAGATCCAATTATTATTTAACTGTAACCTTCTATCAATGATAGCCAACCAACTATGATGTCAAAATGCTCCCGATAGTTGTGTTTTTAAAACTTTTGTGGCGAAATAATTTTAAAAAAATGACGGAAATCGGAATTGGAATCCTCAATTCCCTTTCTTTATGTTTGACTGGACAGAATTTCATTCACTGCCCCCTTTAACGGAATGGGATTTTCTAAAGTACAAAATCCGGCATCCATTTCTTTTAAGCATGGTTTTAAAACCCGGTTTGACCTAACAGATCAACTCAAATCTTACCTCGGCACTCTTATTTTATATTTTGCATGAACTGATCGAGTTTATAATATTTTAATCCATGATTAGTTAAAATTAAGATAATTAAAGTTTTTTTTTCTTCAAGTTCATTTGAAAATGCGGTTGAAACCTCGTTCTCTCAAAAAATATTTAAAAAAATTTGCTAAAAAATATTTTTTATATATATTTTCAGATTGTTTTGATATGTTGATCTCAAAAATAATTTCTTTAAAAAAATCATTTTGATGCATTTTTATGCAAAAAAACATTTTAAACCGTAACTCCTACTACAATCTCAAACATGCCCTTCAATAATATCAAAGTGGCTTCCTGAAAAGAAGATTGTAAGGTTGTTAAACTCGTAAATTATATTATTTTAATCTATTAAGTAGTATAATCTTAAATAATCAATGTACTAGAACTACTAAAGTTGTTATCAATTAATTGAATAATTGATTTAATATAGGACTGGAGACCCTTAACTCAATCACAGGAAGTGGAAAAGAAACATAAGCTTAAATTCATTGCCGCCACATTATGTGCATGAATTAGGACTCTTCTAGATATGATTCATGGGGAAATCATTCTTCAATAGTATATATGAATAGCCCGTTTGTTTTTATATTTTAAAAAAAATTAAAAAAAATTATTTTTTTATTTCAAATTATTTTTTTTAGTGTTTTCAGATTACTTTAATGTGCTAATGTCAAAATAGTTTTAAAAAATAAAAATATATATATTATTTTGACATATTTTCAAGAAAAAAATACTTTTAAAAGCAACAATTGCTACATTTTCAAACACTCCGAGCAATTTATAGCTTAGGACTATAGACCAGTGATTACAAAACCTACTAATTATTGCCTGCAATTACACCTAAAGAGTTTCTGGGTACTGAAACTTGATAAAGCTTTAGGAACGATGACCATCTTCTATTGTTTCAATTGCTCCTGTTGTTTTCCATGAGCCATCCTTTAGTTATTAATGCACATTTTCCTTTTATTTTACAAATGACCTCCCACATTTTATTGTCTTGAATAAAAGATTATGTACCCAAACTTTTCAATACTTAAGTTAGTTTTTTTAGTTTGGTTACTCAAGTGAAAGCAGGTAAATAAACAAAAAGATGAAAGATGTGTTTTGTTATGTGTAGTTGAGACATAAGTGTTTTGACCTTGATAGGGATTGAAGCCCCTTGTAAGAAATTGTTTCATGACTCACTATCCCCAAAATGTTAGGTAGATGTATGGGTGGCATAGCTAGTCCTTGCAAGTAGTTGGGTGGTTTGGTTTGCATATATAGTTAATAAGATGGCGATGATATATAACACATATGTAGCATATATAGCACATAGCCTGGTAGCTCGAGGATGTGTTGTTATAGCACATAACTTGTTGTAAGAGCACAAGGAAAAGTTATTGTAGCACGTGGTTTATTGAGGTAGCACAAGAAAGAGTTGTTGTAGCACGTAGCAAAAATTATGTGTGCTTCACATATTAAGTTCCGAGAAAATAAATGTATGAATATAAGAGAAAAATTAAGGAGAGAGAAAAATTTATTGGTCGATGGGCTAGGACGAGATGACCTTAGTGGTCTTGTCTGACCTAGCCAATAGCTCACCTTTTAGTGTAGGGGCAAGCACCCAGGTCGCTCTTGTTATAGCAAAGGTGAGGTGGGTCTTTTTTTGTATCAACATTGCCCTTTCAGTCTTTGATTTCGGATATAAATTTAAAGACTCTTGAAATATTGAGTCTTATGTGAAGGTAAAGGTTTTTGTGATAGATTTAGAGGTTTTTATCAATAGAAGGATACATGATCATTTTAGAGACAAATGGTCACAAGGACTTAAAGAAGATCCCTGATCTTTTTGGAGAAAAAATGGTCACATGGACTATAGACTTGTTTGGAGACATCGAGATTTGGAGACCAATAAAGACAAAGATTTGTTTTTAATGGAGACGTGGAGTTATATTGGAGACAACTTTTAATGGAGCTAAGTGGAGTTGTTTTAGAGATAGTGGAGTATATGGAGTTGCATTAAAAACAATAGAGACGTGGAGATAATTGAGGTTACATTGGAGACAAAGAAATACTATTGCTTTTATTGAAAAGCCCAAAATCTTTTTCTTTCTTTCATAAATTACATGGAGACAAGGCATAAATTACATGATTTTTAAAAGGTCATTATGGAGTGTACAAACTTCCTTTGTTTCTTGCTCTGGTTTTATCTTCTTCTTTTTTTCCCATAAATTGTTGCAAGTAACCATTGGCGATTAGTCTTTTTATCTCCCTTTTTCAGTGCGAAGCATTCCTTAGTATTGTGCATGTGATCATGGTAAAATTGACAATTTATTGGGATTCCTACTATTTGAGCCATTTTTTATAAGAGGAGGATATTGTACAAAGTTTTTCCTTTGATAGCAGCTAACACCTCAATATATGTGGTAGTTAGAGGTGCAGTCAAGAGCTTTGGATATGTAAGGCGATCACAAATCAGCCTTTTGCACTTTTTAGATACTTTAGTTAGAGATTGATGGTGTTAAAGAGATTCTTCTTTGTAAAAACATGGGTAACCTTGCCTAGTTATGCTAGCTCTTTCCACCCTAGTAAAATTTTTCATTGTTTGTTTGATGTTAAGAAGATTTTTATCAGAGAGTGTGTATAACCTTTCCCACAAGTAATAATAGTAGACTTCATTGGTAAGGGCTTCAGTGGTGATAGGTTCAAGTACATTCTCCACGCATAGCATTTCCTCGTTAAATTTTTCGAGATATGCCTTGGTGCTTTCATCATCTCGTTGTGTGATGGTAAAAAGCTTAGTTATGCTCTATTTAATTTGAATATTGGTGCTAAAACGAGACATAAGCTTCATATAGAGACCGTAAAGACCAAAGATGGAGTCAGATTCAAGGTTTTGATACCATATCCTAACAGATCTGTGGAAAGTTTTATGAAAAATCTTACACGTGACATCACTCTTTGTTGTCACTAGCTCTGGGATGCTTTTGATATTTTATATGTGCTTCCTAGGATTTGTAAAGCCATTATAGTTATTAAGGTTGGCTTTCTGTGATAGTCCTTAGAGAGATGAGTGTGTAACACTCGGTAACAAAGTGAAGACTCTTACCTGATAAGAATGTAGGAGCTGGTGTAGTCTCATGTACATCTTGTCTAGGTTTTTTGTAATGCATCTTGTCTAGTATGTGAACGAGACTCATAAGAAGATTGATAGAGATAAGCATGCTAGTGGCTAGGGTCTATTGAGGAGTGTTGACTCATTTAGAGGGTTTGAGTATTGTGCCTACTTGACATGTTGTTTTGTCTAGATTTTTCTTGGAATTGAAGTTGTCTCTGTGTATATGGTACATGTAATGGAGCTTCATGTTGACTCTCTTATTGATGGAATGGAAAAGTGTGAAATTGTTCCTATATAGCTAAAACAACGTTGTTGAACATTTGTACATGTTAAGAGAGTTATTGAAGACTTAGGGGAACTAGAGTCCTTATTGTAAGGAGATTAGTTACTCTTTTTTATCCTGGTGTTTCATCAACCATAAGTAATATTTTTTATGAAGAGTGAAAGGGAATGAACTAGCCTTTTATTTTAGTTCCCATAGACGACACCACTGATGAATTTGTAGAGAAACTTTAATGGATTCCACAATTGATAAAGGATGACATGCATTTGTTATTTGGTGTTACTTGTAAAGCAAATTCTCTGATACTTAAATTAGTTTTTAATTTGGTTACTTAAGTGACATTCAAGTAAGAAATCATGAAGATGAAATGAGTGTTTTATTATATATAGCGAAGAGATGAGTGTTATGACATCGATATGTATTGAAAACCTTTTTAAGAAATTGTTTTATAACTTACCATTCCTAAGATGTTAGGGTGGTGTAGCTCATCCTTACAGGTGTAGGGTGGCGTACAACATATAGATAGCACACGTAACACGTAACATGGTAGCACACAAATGTGTTGTTATAAAACGTAACTTGTTGTAAAAGCATAAAAAGGAGTTATTGTAGTACTTAGCTCATTGAGGTAGCATAAGAAAGAGTTTTTGTAGCACATAACAAAAAATATATGTAATACACACATTAAGTTCTATGAAAATAAATGTATAAATATAAGAGAGAAATTAATAAAAGAAAAAATATATTGGTCAATGGGTTAGGCTGGGCTAAACCATGGCCCAAAGGCGAGCTACCCAACTCGTCCTTGTTGAATCTACAACAAGGGGAGCTGAGAGTTTTTTTTTTCATGGTATCAATAGCGAGCTTATTGGAATTATTCACATTTTTTGACTTTTAAAAGCTAATTAATTGGAGTTTTCTTATTACTGCTAAACTTGTGAACAAAGACAACTAAGGTTATTTCGCTAAACTCGTAAATCGGGTCATTCACTTAACAAAATTTAATAACCTGATTTTTTTAAAATCATTTTTTATTTAACTAAACTTTTTTAAAAATAGATCATATCGCAATGCTGAGATATTTTTCTGATACCAACCCAATACTGAAATATTTTTTTTTAATACTGTTATAATTATATAAAAGAAAAATTAAATAAATTATCAACTCTAAATCTCTATAAACACGTCATATAAGGACTAAATTAAAAAAAAATCAATGATAAAAAAAAGGATCAAAATGTATAAAAAAAACACCGTGAATTGCTATTATAATTAACAGTGCTAAGTGTTTTCCTCACACTTTTTAACAGGAATTTTTTTTTTGATATTACAATAATTATAATCATATAAAAAATAAATTAAAATAAATTATCACTTTTAAATCTTTATAAACACATCATTTAAGAATTAAATTAAAAAAATCAATATACCCACCTCCGGGCAAAATTGTGTCCGTGGGCTAATTAGAATCGAGTATCTCAAAGCCAGGCTCAAACCAACCCACCAACCCATTTAACGAAACCGGAAAAAAAACCTCCCGCTCATTTGCCCTTTTACTTTCTTCCCGAATACGTATTATATTTTTTACACAGCACAAATCAAAAACCTACAATCTCCGTTTCACTCCAAGACCTCACTCTCATTTTCCCTTTTTTCTCAAAAATAAAAATAAAAATAAAAATGAGAGAAGAGCAGATAGAGAAGCTTCGAGGGGTAGTGCGTGACTGTGTGAGCAAGCACTTATACTCCTCTGCCATTTTCTTCGCCGACAAAGTCGCCGCCTTCACCGACGATCCCGCTGACATCTACATGCAAGCTCAGGCTCTCTTCCTCGGCCGCCACTACCGCCGCGCCTACCACCTCCTCAACGCCTCCAAAATAGTCCTTCGCGACCTCCGTTTCCGCTACCTCGCCGCCAAATGCCTCGTAAATCCTCGATTTTGGATCTTTAATCTTGAGAACTAATGACTTTTTTTTACTTTTAGGGGTTTTTTGGTTAACTTTTAATTCTTTCTTTTAAAATTGTGACCAGGAGGAATTGAAAGAGTGGGACCAGTGTTTGTTAATGCTTGGTGATGCAAAAGTTGATGAACATGGAAATGTATATGACACTAAAGACTGTAATGTTATGTACTTAGATAAGGATAGTGAAGATCGCGAGATCAATGTGAGTTTTTTTTCTTTTTTTTTCTTATGCTATTTTTAACTGGCAATTGAGTTTTTCTTTTGAACATTTCAAGTCTTGTTCTTTGTCTTTCACAATTCGCTTATGAATTTTTGAAGAATTTTTTTTGGTGCTTTATATTAGTTGATTGTGATAAAGATGTGGATTATGTATCTTGAATATACATAGATTATACTTGTATTTATGACTTTGAATTTTGGTTAGTGAAATGCTGTTTTTCTGTTTTGGAATAGATTTCTTCAGCAATATGTTTTCTAAGAGGTAGGGCTTATGAAGCATTGGAAAATCGTGCTCTAGCTCGACATTGGTTAGCTTTTCTTAGCCATCTTATTTTTCTAGAAAGCTTACTGTGTCTTTGGTCTGTAATGATTAATTTACTCTTTTGTGATGATTTAAGGTACAAAGCTGCTATCAAGGCTGATCCTTTATGTTATGAGGTAGCTATTGCACTTGTTTTACCTTTGCTTTCTGGTTTACTTTGTAGGTTGCATAAGAGAGTTTCTTTGCATTATAGTATTTGTGCATGCAAAAAGAATTAACATAGCTTTCCGTGCAAAGCTTCAAAAATCCATATTAAGAGGTTGATAAAGATTAAAGAGTTTTCTTGATAGATTCAACTGAAGTTTTTTGCCTTCGTTTTCTGGACATAATCTTGATTTCTTTCTAGTTTTGCTCATCTCTTTTACTGATTTTGGTTGGAAGTATGAATGATGATTGTATCTCCATTGTTTCCCAGGCTTTGGAATGCCTTATTGAAAATCACATGCTCACATTTGAAGAAGGTAACAGTTCTCCAAACCTCATTTTTGAATCATGTGAAGAATATTGTTATCTGATTTGTATTATTTACTGTTTAAGTGGTGATTGTTGAGAATTTCTCTCTTCAGTACCATTCTGGCATTCACTTCATTAACTGAAAGAATATTAATTGCTCCACATTGCTCTAAATAACAATGTCATTTAATACTCAAACGTCTTATATTTGCTACTGCATTGCAGAAACAAGTCTACTTTCCTCCTTGCAATTTGGTCCTGAAGATAGGTGGCTCTCTTCATTCTACTCTTGCTTGATAAAAAAGGTGAACACGCACAACTGCAGTGTATACTAGTCAATATGATCCAAACAATGATTTCCAGATAATCTATTTGCTTTAATAAATCTATGTGCTTCTCCAAAACTAATGTCAGTCCCTTGTCACAGTATGACAAAGAGTGTGTCATAGAAGCCAAATTCAGAGAAGTTGAAAAAGAAAGCTGCAATAGCAATCCTTCTAGCCCTTCTTTCATGCATACACTAAAAAACAACACCGATCTTTTGGCTTGTAAAGCAGAGTACTTCAATCAGTGTGGTGAATATCAGAAATGCTTTGAACTAACTTCAGAGTGAGTTCCTAACTTGTTTCAAACAGAATACAGATAAGAACACACCCTAGATGTGTCAGTTGATCTGAGCTTTATCTTTTCTTTTGCAGTCTGCTTGAGAAGGACCCTTTTCATTTGAAATGTACATTGGTACATTTAGCAGCTGCTGTGGAGCTTGGAAATTCAAATGAGCTGTATCTCATGGCATCTAACTTGGTGAAGGATTATCCTCAAAAGTGAGTTTATATACCTGCATCTTCTTTTATGATATGCTCATATGACCTGTGTTCTTTGGAGTTGAAGGATTACTCTCAGGACCGGCTTCCTTAATTCCCTTTCACTGTGAAGGATTATGCTTAGATTGAGTTATCTATTTTCCCTTTTTTGCTTCCATGGTTTGCTCTCTAGATGTGGTCAAGGCACAGAATAATTTTCTTGTCATCATTGATCAAATGTGAGCATGGTGGTTATCCAAATAATTTGTTTTTCCAGTAACAGCTTGACTAATTAACACAAAGAAAGAAGTTAAAGAGAAGGAAGTAAGAACTCTTGGAAAACATGTATCTACTACACCTGAAATACCATTCATGAGTAACATGGGAAATATGCATGTGGTTTTCCAGTGATTATTAGTATAGTCCAATAAAAGGTACTAAAGAGCATAATTCATTTTTTGTGGTTATTGGACTTCTCATCCATTAGGACTGTCACTTTCTCTTCAACAAAGCTAAGATTCTCCTAATGTATAATTGGCTGCAACAGTTTTCACATGCATACATTTCTACCGTCGTGCATGGAAATATTGTAAATCCTAAGAAGTAATGTAATGGTGGACCTATTAGAATCCTCTGACCGTGTGAAACTTTCCCACGTGGTATTTTCATGTGGCCTGTTTTTCAATTCCTCAAATTGTCAACAATAAAATCGTGGAAAGTGAAATCTACCGGTGCATAAGATTTTGAATTGATAAAACAAAATGGTAAGTTAGAAGTGAAGATGGTTTCAGGGTTGCTAAAAAACATAGGAAAAATAAGTGCTTTCTTCCATTGGCTTTCTTTCCAATTTCTCTTGATATTTTGTCGAGTCTTGCTTGAAATTGTGTTAAATGATATCCTGTGGACTCTCATCTGAATTTCATTGTCAAATGCTTTTGAATTACTAATTATAAAATTTTGAAGAGAAAAAGGAAAAACACAAGAGATGGAGAAGAGAGATTTTGTTTCTTTCTCATAGACTTCACTTCAGCTTAAGCATGAATATGAGTTTCTATTAGATATTGTGCAATTGAACATTTCCATTAAATATTATGCAATTGAACATCATGTTTACTTATTAGGTCTTCTCGTCATTTAGGACTCTCTCATGGTTTGCTGTTGGCTGTTACTACTACTGTATCAAGAAGTATGATCAATCACGGCGTTATTTCAGGTAACTTTTGCCCGAAGCTCAGTAAAAAATGTACCTACTGTGCTCTTTTTGGTCATATGGATTAAATCTGATTCTTCTTCTCTTTGTTCTACAATACAGCAAGGCTACCAGTCTAGATGGAACCTTTGCACCTGCTTGGATTGGCTTTGGGAATGCTTATGCTGCTCAAGAAGAGGGTGATCAAGCAATGTCGGCATATCGCACCGCTGCTCGTTTATTCCCAGGGTAATTTGGACTAGAACCTCATTAACCTCTTCAAGTTGAAAATAATATAATATTTTTACACTATTTGAACTGAAAGGTACATGTTTTTGGAGCATTATGTGCTTTTGTTAGGCTGCCTTTGTTCTAAGAAAATATTTTAGCATTTTCCTGCACACTTGAATTCCTCTGCGTCCATAACTTTAGGAAGTTATTTTAGGCCTCCTTGACAGCCTCCAAGGGACGACCATATATTATTATTTATAATCAATATAAAGCTAAAATTATAATTTAAAAGAAATATGAAAAAGGAAACGTGTATGGAATTGGTCGCAATCAGTATACAAAAATTAAAGTATTCCATGTCCTCAAAAAAATGTTAAAACAAATATATGGAAAAATCCTTAAGATAAAAATTATTTAAATAAATATGTGTGTTTGGAGTCAAATGGGTTTCCTCCATGCCAGCCTCCACTGGTGCTGGTACATGCAGACCTCTATTGCCATTTGCCACCTTTTCAAAAGTTTCACTGTCTTTTAGTAATTCCTTCTACTTGTAAGAATCGAGAAAGTTCACCATAATTTGTATGCTGCATTCATATTTCTTTCCTATCATATAATTAAGAAAGAACAAAAGTTCGTCTTTCCTCACCTTACCTTCTCATTCTCTCTTATCCTTGCCTACATTGATTCAAAACTTTAGATTTATGGAAATATTGAATATATACAATTTTGTATATGTCCCACTTCTGCTTATAGTTTGCCCGATCTCAACTATTATGGGCTATCATTTTAACTATGTACCTTTTAGAAGAAATCCTAGTTTTTTTGTCGTTAACCCGCCTTTTCCATTGTGTAATGTGTTTTCTCATTGTTTTTGTTGTTCCCTTCGTTTTCTGAGTGTAATTATTGGTATTTCCTGTATAATAAGAAGTTGAGGTGGAGATTTTTATATGTCAATGTTATAGTGTTGCCAGGTAGTTTGTCTTGATTGCTTTGTTGTAATTAATTTTTTCTGGGTGATGAGCTAGCTTGGTGGCTGGCTAGCTGGCTAGCTAAAGGGTCTTTTAGGTTTGGAGTTGTTAATTTAAACCAGAAAAGTGGTGGTTGGTTTTCCCCAACTCAAAATCTCCAAAAGGTAGTTTAAGTTGACCCGAAGCTCCTATTTGATATAATGATCTGAAATTAGTCTTTTTTTTGGTCCCAAGGTTATGCATTGTTGAAGTCCTCTTATTACTTATCAATTGTCTTTTTACAGGTTGAATCTTGATATTCTGTTATTCCAGGTGTCATTTGCCAACTTTGTATATTGGGATGGAATACATGCGAACTCACAGCTATAAGCTTGCTGAGCAGGTGATGTTTTATCTTCTGAACATTGGCCAATTGCTATTTTGTTTGATTAATTGATAAATTGTGTTTAAATAACACAATTAGCCCCTGGTGTTTTAAGTGGCGCTGCATCATTCTTCCCTGATGCTTGAGAAAACACTGCCTTAATTTTCAATAAAAAAGAAAAATGAAGGGCTTTTGTTTTGTCATGTTTCAGTTCAAGAATGCTAGCTTCGAACCCACATTTTTAGGTTAGCATTTGTTGCATTGACTTCAATTTCGTAGTTGTAATCTAAACAAATGATTTCCTTTTTCCTTTTGGGGAATTATTTGTAGCTTTCTTGCAAACTGAACATAAATCGAATGGACAGTGAACATCATAATATTGCAATTTACTTGTTTGTCATTTGAAATCCTGTTTCCTTTTTGACTCTTCTTCGTGTTTCTTGTTATGGTTTGTCAACATTCTGATTCATCATCTTTTTTCAGTTTTTCATGCAGGCAAAGACAATTTGCCCTTCAGATCCACTTGTATACAATGAACTTGGTGTTGTTGCTTATAATATGAAGGAGTAAGGATTTTTCTTTCCTCATAATTTTGTCAAAGATTGACTTAAAATTTTTACTTACAGGGTCTCTTTTGCATTGTTAATGTTTATGGTGTTTCTTTGAAGAATCAAATAATCAATTTTGCAAACAGCATTCATTTTCTTTACTAAAAGCCATTGGCTGTAAACTTTTTGATGCCAGTCAAGCTGTTTGACCTTCATAATTTTGTTTCTCAAACACTTTCAGGTACAACAAGGCAGTGTTGTGGTTTGAGAAGACTTTGAAGCACATTCCTTCGTTGAGTCAATTGTGGGAACCAACTGTCATTAATCTTGCCCATGCCTACAGAAAGTTAAAGTACGTTTTAAAATTTGTTGGAATGAGCAGTTATACTCCCTTTTTTTAGTTGCTTCTTGCCATTTAGGTACTCCAGGATGTATGATTGGTCTGTTTTTTTCTAGAATTTTCCTTGTACTTGAAATGAATTATCTTTCTCATCCTCAATTTCAAAATTGTTTTTCTGTTTAGCGTCTTGATATTTTCATATTGTTGCAGGGATGATTAGTATATGTTCTGCATTTTTTATTCAATACACACTTTCTGAGGTCTTTGTCAACCAGAAAGAAAGAAAAGTAGTTCAACCCTCCAATTGCTTTGAACTTGCATAACCATTAATTTCAATTAGTTAACTGAGCAAACCCATATTGATGAGTACTTTTTTGTTACAGTTTTTATATATGGAAAGCTTTGGCCATCTTTTTAGTTGTTAACATTTTCTTATAAACATGTTAGTTTCTGTCTCTTTTCCTGTAGCTTTTTGTGGAAGTGTTTTTAAGGATCAAGTTGGGAGCTTTCTTGGTGCACTTGGTGAAATACAACAGATAATATCATGCGATAGAAAATACTTTTCAAATTCCATTGATAGGATGAAAGGAGGATAAGCTTGGCCCTTTGTAACCCTCAAAATTCATGTTAGTTTCTTCATTTATTGCATGATTGATTTGTTGTGAGCAAGCATGACATTGTGACTTATGGTTTGACTTTTTTACATATTTGACTTGGAGTTTCGTTCTCCTTTCCTTTCTTTGCAGTTATTATTGTAGAAATAGAATGTTCTCTTATGACATGTATAAATGAATGATATGGCATATTACTGTTCAGCTTAATAACATCAAATTACTATTTCAGGATTTACCATGAAGCAATTTCATGCTATGAGAGAGCACTTGCATTATCAACTAGAAGCTTGAGTACTTATGCTGGTCTTGCATACACTTATCATTTGCAGGTGAATTGAGTTCTTTTCATTTTAATTTAAGTCTGTTAAAATGATATCATCTGGCTGTTGTAGTTGAAAGCAATAGCTTGAGAAAGGCAAAATTATCCAGAGAAAATAAGGAGTACTAGAAGTGGGAGAGGTATTGAAACGGGCTAGTGCAAATAATGAAAGTGGTTATGAAAGTTGAAGATGTCTTGGAAAGCTATCACATTATGATATCTTTGCTAATTTATGTTTCCAATGACTTTTGTGCAAGGGTTTGATAACAATATTCACATCACATGAACATGAACATGAACACAAACCAGCATGCGATTACAGTTCAGTTTCTCATGTTGATTGTTTGACAACCTTCTGCTATTATTCGAGTCATCCAACAACATTCCATATTCACTGGAAGCAAAAATCATATTTTTCTTTATTTTCAAGTGGTAGTGTTTCCCAAAGTGACTGGTTGCAAATCACCTTTTGTCCGACTTGGACTGACTTGGAAGAATGAACTATTTTTTAATGCAGATATAATGACTTGTCATTAGATTGCTTGAAATTTCGACCACTTTCTAAATTTGGGAAATGTTACAATTTGATACTGTGTCATGATTTAAAAGCCATCTTATAGGTGCCTCTTCTTCGTTCCCTTTTTGTGCAGGATAACTTTACTGCTGCAATTACATGCTACCACAAGGTAAGTAATCTGGAGTAATGTATAATTTCAAAGACAAGATTTTACTGCTTCCCCCACCTCCTCTATCTTCTTTGTCATAAAAGTTCCCTAAGATCTGGTCTTAATCATATCCACTTCTCAATCAGGCTTTATGGCTGAAACCGGATGATCAATTTTGCACTGAAATGTTGAGCCTGGCACTTGTAGATGAAGGTCGTCGAGGCATCGACCCCAAAATTGAATTTCGATGAAGTGATACTGTTTATATTCTTTTTGTTGTTGTAATGCATGTGGAATATGAACTACGAGTCCTTGAATGGGTCGATTCATTTTGTTCCATTTTAGAGTTAGGCAGTATGTATTACAGTAGGGAGAGTTGGGCAATATTTATGATCTGTATCGTTTGGTTTTATCAATGGAAGCTTGTAACTTAGACATTCCAATTTCAACCCACCTGCACCAAATTTTAGCTGTGATATTGTTGCTGGGCAGTCTTGTTCATGTTGCTAATTCTATTGACAAAGCATGTGGTGATAAGTTGCAAGTCTGCTGCTAGTGGACTTTTGGTTGTATATTCTGTATTTCCGAGTTCGCTGCTGGAGCGCTGCTCGAGCAACAATCCGTTTCTGTGCCATCCAATCATCCTGTTATCTCACTTCTACCGCAATTGTGTTTTCTTTCTTGTCAAGTGGCGATTTAAAGCCAGAATTCATCAACCTGTACGCGGCATAAAAATGCTGGGTTTAGTTACTTTTTTGCCAGCCTTTTAGAGAGAGCAAGTGTCACTGCATGGCCAACCCACTTGTTCCGGCAAGGTAAGTTCTGAGAGCTGAAGATACTCTTTGTCTGACCTTCCATGTAGTATACCGCGCATTTAAGATTTTGCGTAAGATGGCATGCATCTCTTCAGGTCTAATAGAAGCTCTGCTGATAAGAACAAGGAGATGGATTCTCTAGGAGCTCCATTTCTAATACAGAAGCAAAAAGCGTTTTTGTGATGACAAATGCTTTATTTTGGAAGTTTGCATGCGATGCGAGGGATGGATAGGCGTACAGCAAGCAACAGATAAAAAGGTAACAAAATCAAGCAAGCGGCTTGATATTCAAGGTACAAACAGAAGTGACAAAACACAAGCATTAGCGAGAACACATGCCCAGTTACATTTATTTGGAAAACGGACAGCCATGTGTTGCTGCTGCGACGGTGGCAGTGTTATCTTCTGATTCTGATTGGGATGGTGAGATCAGCGGTCCTTTCAGGAGCCCTCCAAATAACTCAGCTGGGTCATAGTAAATCTCCACATCTTCTGCCCTTTGAGATTCATCTATCTGGGAACCCATAAAAAAGTCACAAGCCATGAAGCCACTTTACTTCTGTCGTAGGAAATCATTTTAATTTATTTGTTTAATCAATGAAGATGTTCCACTCTGTAATTTCATTTTATGTATTGGGCTGTCCCTTTTTTTCTTTTCATGTTAGTAGAAATTCAGAGTTTTCAAGTCCATTGGCAATTTTTTCTGAACCAGAAAAAAAACAATAATGGCTTTTGGGCCCAGGATTTCTTGACGAACGCACTACAGCTCATACCATTAATGGCTGCCAGGTGTGATTTCTTGATGAAAAGGCCTTATCAAATCATATCAAGCAGGGAAGTAGGAATGCTAGTGGATAAAATCCAGAATTGTATGATAACGACACTGTTTATTATTATTATTATTATTATTTACTTTATTTTTTTTTTAATTTTAGATTATTTTAATATATTTCTAACTATCACAATACTAAATTAACTATAGAAACACGTTTGAAAGCCAAACTTGAAAGAGGCTACGTGGATAATTTGGAGTCTATCCTTTTTGAAAAAAACACTGAATAAGATCCATAAAGGGTGAAAATCGGTGCATTTTCCAGAATTTCTTTTTACTTTTTGATATTTTTAGCATGCTAAGTGGTTGTGCTTTTTTTCCCCTTCTCTAAATTAGATGAAAAGAATAGCTTGGATTTTTTACCGGCACCTTCTACAAGTTCTTATTGGTGTAGGGAATTCTTTTTAAAGCATACCTTGAGGACTCCGAGGCCATGGAACTCAACCTTCTCTCCAGTAGGAGCATGGCCTTTGAAAGGTCCTTCAAAGAAACCCCAATGCCTGAATTTGAAAGAAATCACAGGAGGTCCTGAATATACATTCAGCACTTCCCATGCGAATCCTCGAGGGAAGGCAGATCGAAAGGCATCATGGGATGATTCAAAGGTTTCTTCATCTGCTTTGTAGTACTGAAATTCCTTCGGTAGAGAGTTTTTCAATAAAGCATTGTAGCTCCCAAGCCTAAGCGTTTCTTCTCCTGATAAACCCTCTCTTCCTGTCACACAACCAAATATTCATCAGAGCACTTACAGGTGAGGTTCAAGGAAGCTTCCCATAATTGATAATCCTGTCCTTAATCTCTGTAACATTAATCTGGTTTAATTAAATCAAATAAGAACAAAGAATAGAAAAGAAAATCGGGTTTCAAGTTTGGCACAGTACCATTAACAATGAGCTTGAATTTGTCAGGATTAATGGTCTTGAAGTCCTGTAAACGAGTCTTGTGTGAGAGTTCCATTTCCCAAGACTTTATAGCATTTTGCACTACTTCTTCTAGAGACCCTTTTGGCCATTCCTACAAACCATGTTAACAAGCAAAGAGTTTCAGAGACAAAACAAGAAAGAAAAAGAAGAAGAAATCCGGACACACACGAACACATAATTTAGACATATATAAGCACAAAGGAGAGGAAGAGAAAGGGTCTAGAACCTTGGTCCGGCCTTCTTCGAAGAGCTGGTTGACGGAATCATATACGGGAGGACCACCATGCCTCCACTGCGTGGTATTCTCAGCTTCGTCATGCAAGATAGATCTGTAGATATCTCCTGATTTCTTAATCAAAGCTTCTTCTGCTGTCGCCATATCAACTTCCCTAGAGGCTCACTACAAAAGGCTCTAAGAGTTCTATACCGGAGATCGCTATATAACGTTTGATAGAAACCAGAAAATAATGCAAATCACTTGGTTTTATTGTGGTTGGTGTGTTTTGTAACCACACAATTTATGTAGCATAATTTATTAGGTCTATTATCACATAATACCACCATACAAGTTTCATCATCATACACACTTAAACATCACAAATCCAAAATCTACAACACAAAGCTCATAGTCTTGAATATAAATACTTAATTTCCAACTACAAATCACCTCATTGTCACCCAATAAGTGCCATAACAAATGGATATTTTTATTCATCACGCAATGCTAAAAAATATTCAAATAAGTGGGATGCTCGCAAAACTAATTAAGCAAGCATACTACTTAATCAATGTATAAACCTATATCTTTAAGCACTTCTCCTAGCATAACATCACCACGTTGCCTCAAAATGTGTTGGCCTAGAGTTTCAAATATGCTTATTTTGATGAAACAATTATTAATTTTTAAGAACAATTTTTTTTTTTGTGTTCTATTTTGCTAGATCATATTCTCATTTCAAGGGATATACTTGGATTCTAGAAGATTAAAGAGAATTGATTATTAAGATCAAGATATCTAAGAATGAAGTTTAGGGTGATTGATTACTTAGGATATACAAGCATATTGCATTTATATTTGTTCATGGACCTTTTTGGATTGGTTGTAGTTAGGCATAGTAGCAAGCAAAATAACTTATACTAGATTGGTGGCCTACGTTGTGTCATGAGCTGGACCATTTTTTTTAACATATAAAAAGAATGTTCAAGCACTACAAACATGTTTTAAAGAAGCAAGAAAAATTCAAAACTTGAGTTATAAACTCAATTAGGTTCAATAAACTTCGTTAATTTAATAATATGATTGAAAATAGACAACAAAAATTAATTAACCAAACTAAACAAAACAAATTGACAATGATTACCTGCACAAAATTAACACCTGTCAATATTATAAAAATATATCTTATCAATATTCTAAAAAGGTCTCTACAATCTTACTTGATAACTAAGAAAAACATTAAACAAAATTTAATAAAATAACATCTAAAACACATTTTAAGTCATTTAAGAATAAAAAAGCAGCCAATCAACAAAATGTTGAAGGGCATAATGAGAAAACAATATTTGATTTAAAAAAAACACAAAAAAACAACAATCCAAGTTAACCTAGGTTAAATTGCCAAACACATAATTTAGGTCATGAGAATGAGATAACCTCATAAAAAGTAAAATAAAAAAAATTTGAAGCTCAATTTTCTTCAAACCAATATTGAAGGAAAAATTAATTGAAAAAAAAATCAATTTTAAAAAGGACAAAAAAAACAACAACCCAAGTTAACTTGAGTTATGAGATTGAGATAACACTATAAAAAAATTAAAAAAAAATTACGAAACTCGATTCCCAAACCAATCCATTGTTAAAGGGTGAAACTTAAAAAAAAATTAATCTAAAAAACAATTTATGAAAAACAAATCCTGAATTAACTCGGGTTAAACCGCTAAACCTATAACCCAAGTTATGAGACTAGAATAACAAAAAAAAAAGTAAAAAAATTATGAAGCCAAATCCTCAACTAACCCAATGTTAAAGGATAAAATTGAAAAAAAATCAATTTTAAAAAAGAACCTAAAAAAAGACTAAAGATAACCCGAACTAACCTTCCAAACCAATGACTTATGTCTTAAAACCAGGATTACCCTATAGAAGGTAAACTAGAAAAAAATCACAAAATCAAATTCTCAATCAACTTAATGATAAGGGATGAAAATGAATACAAATTTATTTAAAAAAAAGATCCAAAATAAAACAAATATCAATCAAAAGAATGACTCGTGTCTTAAAACTAGGGTTATCCTATAGAACACAAACTAGAAAAAATCACAAAACCTAATTCTCAATCAACTCAATGATTAGAGATGAAATTGAAGACAAATTCAATTACAAAGGAGATCCAAAACAAAACAAATAGCAATAAAAAAAATAAAGACGAAATTTGACTTAAAAATAAAATGACAGGACCTTTTCTATTTTGGAGAGAATGCATGCAAAAACCAAGGATAAAAGAGACAAAATAGAGGAGAAAAAAAAAAGAAGAAAAAAGGGTCATCATACACCTCCACTGATTACACGTGACGTGCCGCTCGAAAGGCCTCAATAAGTCGTTTCCAACACTACCAAGGAAAGAGGTGTTTTGACACCAGAGAAAGTTGCACACACTGTCAAAGCACAATGGATTATGTGCTAGCATTTGTAATGCATGCGTTAGCCATTTTGCCATTACCTATTGGATCAAGTCCCATATATAGTTTTTTTCAAATTTGGTCCCTCAAGCTTTAATTGTTTTAAATTAGTAAAAATTAATTTAATTTTACAAAATTAAGCATCAACCGTCGATCAAAATTTTTACTCGACATTACAGGATCCCCATATCTAAGCAACCAAAAAACATAGTTAAGTCCAATCCCAAATAAACTCAATATGAAATGATCAAATTAAAAAAAAAAATATTGAGTGACCAAAAAAATATTGAGTTGAACATTTCCCTTACCTGTGCAATTTAATCCTTTATTCTAGAAAGAAAAGGGGCTTGTATATTTGTTTATTATTCAAACTTGATCCCAATTACTCTAATTATTTTATATCAATAAAATTTCATTTAATTTTTCCAAACCGAGCATCAATTGAGTGATCAATTTTTTTTTATTTCAACTGAGTTAGTCAAGGAAAGAGGTATATCAATCTTAGATAATGGCACTTGAGAAACTGGCAATGCTATATACTAAACGATGTTTGAGTTTCCCAGATGAGATATTAGAAGGATAAATTAAAGTGTTTATAGTCAAGATTCCTAATTTGAGGGATATTTGTTTTTATACATCATTCAACTTGATGTCAATCTTTACTGATAAATTTTTTATCCTTTCTAATTTCAAGCTTTGCTCAAACTTTTTTTTTATTATTTTTTTTATTATTATTATTGTAGTCCCACATCCATGAAATGGGCTAACAAATTACCAATTAAGCATTCAAAGTATAGAGATTTAAATGAATTAACAAAATTAGATATAATCTCTTTCTCTAATAGAGAAGGGTGAATTCATGTTGTCATTCAACGCCACCTTAGAGTGTATTCATTGACTAACTCATTATTTTCTTTCTTCATACTTTGAAAGTCAGACTTGTTTCGGGCCACTTACATGTTAAACTTATATTAGCGAGATTTGTCCATTTCTTAATTTTGTTTCTATATAAACTTATAAACTAGGTCAAGACAACACTACTCAAACTTTCATGTTCCATATGATATGTCTTAATTTTCAGGAGTCATAGAGATGTATTATGAAATGCACATTTCTATAGTTATTTTTATTGGAGGGCCTTTTTTAAGATGACCTAGTTTGAAGGGTTTGTTCAAGTAAGCTAGTAAGTTTAACTATCTTGTTTCTTATTTGTTCCATATTCTTCTGGTAGTTTTGCTTTAAAAGAGATTTCTTTTAATTCTCTATGAATTTGAGACAATTAAAATTTTGAAATATTATTTCTATTTGTTTCTTAAAAAAAAAAACTATAAAATAACCTACATAAAATAGATATTCACATGGAAGAAAAAACATTTGATTGAATATAACAATATAGAGAGGAACCCTAAGAGAAAGTTCTAGTCATTATATGTGGGTAGGTTGACTAAGTAAATTGCTTCTAAAAAGGTCCCTCGTTGCTCATTAATAGACTTTAATAGGTTGAATCAAGACCTATAAGGTGAAAGAGTATTGATCAGAACCAAGCCTTTTTGGTTTACCGATTGCGATCAAATAGTCTATCTATAAGAATTTGATGGTTTCACAAGTGTTGCCTAAGTCAATGACCTATTAGGACATCACTAGTTTCCTAGTGTAACAAAAAAAAAATGTGTGGAAAAGAAAAGTGTTTTGGATGCATGAATAACTCCATATCCAACCCAGACCAAATGAGAGGGCATATGAAATACAAGTACACAAAAACATTTATATAAAATAAAACAATAAGCATATAATGATTAATTTAGATAAATAATCATAACAAAGACATTCAATGCATGAATCAAAGCACGAATCAAAGCACAACAACATATATTATCATAAAATCAAGCAAACAAAGCTTAGTCCTAAAAAGAATTCTCGGCAGAGTCGCCGTTATGTCGCATGAGGCATCTCTGTGAACTATATGTGACAAGGTAAAACTAGAAAAAAGAAATCACCACCTAATTTTATGGTAACTAAGAACTCTAACTAATTTTTAAATTTTTGTAGGTAAAGGGTTAATTATGCTAAAAAACATTAAAATCATCCTAAAACATCATATTTAAGGTAAGTTATTTTATGTTTATTTTTAATAATAAAAAGTACTTATTGTGCATGCATGCTAATATTTGACTAAACTAGTATGCATGTTTTGGTTATTGAAGATATGAGACTAATAAGGTTTAGAGCAGTGATTTGAGACTTGGGCCTATTAATAAGGCCCAATCCTCTTAAACACAGACCTTGGACCTAAGTGGATGTTCATGGTTCATTAGGCTTTGGCCTATTTTCTTGTGTCATGGTCAAACTTATTAATTGGGCTTGAGCTTTGGTGTTTTCTTTAATTATATTCAAAATAAGCTTGAAGGCCACCATTTGCTAAATGAGACCGTGTCGATCCAATCCAAAATCACTCTATATATTAAATGAGGGAAATGCAAAATGAGAGTCACACACATCACATTAACCCATTTACCATGCAATATCCGAGGAATAACCTAATTAGGATTTACATTTATTGGGCTGATTTTGAGTTATAAGAAAAAAAATACAAAAAAAAAAAGAATACTAAATAAAAAACGTTGACATTGATATTTACATGCACAAATTCACTTACCCTTAATGCGATATCCAAAAAAAAAAAACAACCTAATTAAGATTTACAATTCCCAAATCAATTTTACAAAAAAAACATAAATCACACAAAAAGGCAAACAAACAAAAATATACATTATACATTAATACTTACAATATGAAAATCATTTACCCTCAATGTGATATTTAAGGAGAAACCTAATAAGGATATAAAAAAAAACAACCTAATTAAGATTTACAATTCCCAAATCGATTTTACAAAAAAAAAACATAAATCACAGAAAAAGGAAAACAAACAAAAATGTATATGCTACATTAATACTTACAATACGAAAATCATTTACCCTCAATGTGATATTCGAGGAGAAACCTAATAAGGATTTACAACTTTTAGGCCGACTTTGAGTTATGAAAAAAGTAAATTAGACAACATACCTAAATCAACAAAAAAACAACAAAAAGAACAAATCCACACATCAATCAAGCCAAGCCCAAATTCATAATAATATATATATATATATATATATATATATATATATATATATATATATAATCAATCAAAATAAACTATTCAACACGTTAAAAATTTAAAAAGACATTTGAAAACAGCTAGAGTCGATTGGAAGCCTCTAGAAGTTGGATCATTAATGATGATGCATGGGTCTTAAACGTGGATAGGTGATCTAGGTTGTGGTGTGTCTTCTCACTCGCTGACGATGTAGGGTCAAGTGACTCAATAAATCAACATGTTGTGATCGAGTTGATTCAGGCGTGAGAAAGAGGGGATATTATTGTTATATCACTCGTTTAGTGTGGTGGCTAGCAAGGTAGTCATGTTTTGATTAGGATAAAAAAATATTGATAATATTTGTGGCTAAGAATTAGAGGAGATTGTTATCAGCATTGTGATGAAGAGAAAAATAGAAGGTGGTAGCTTGATATGGCTTAGTCAGTGTTAGGGTGTAGTGGTGTCAATGATATTTATTGTGAGAAGATAATAAAGGGGATATTCAAGGTTTTGGTTTTTTAATCAACAAGGTTTTTTTTTTTTTTTTATAGGGAATTTTTCTTCTTTTTTTTATTGGTGAAAAGGTGCTAGGTTTTTTTTTTGTCGTCCTTTTCTCTATATGGTATCCTTTATTTATATTGGACTCCTTTAAAAATAGAAAAAACCTAAATTAAAAAAATAATATTAAATCTTTATATTATTTATTGCTTGAACTAGGATCTCTCTATAATTTTTTAATTTTGCTTGATTCTCTTATTTATTTATTTTTACCTTATATGCATGATCTTTCATTATATTATTTGATTCATTGTCATCTTAGCCCCTCTTTTCTTCCTTATTCATCGTTTCACTCCCTCATCTCTTTTTTATTATTATTTGTATTGTTTTTTTAATTTATTATTTTGAAAATATTTTAGAAATGAGGGTTAAAAAATAGGTTATCACATCTAATATAAAGAACCTATATAGGAGTAGAATTTGAGGTTTAAATAGAACTTAAATATTGTACCAATATAAATAGATCATCCAACTACTTGAAAATATATTTAATCCCATGCAATTTTTTTCTACATTTTATTCAATTTATCTTTATTTACAACTTTTACTTGCTTTATTTATCTTTTTTTACTTTCAATTTATTTTTTACTTTTTTTTATCTATTCTTGTTGTGTGGTGTGGTAGATATACTTTTTTCAAGGTTTGAAATCTTGAAACAACCGCCTGGCTCTACCTATAATTCAATTCAATTCTCGATTATAGTTTCTTGTTGAAAAGAAAAAATAATTAACAGTTACTAATAACTGGTTAGCTAATTAGTCAACAATCATAGCAGAATTATCACCTACCTTTGCACAAGCGTTCAGCCATCCTCCTGTATGAAGGAGACTTGCTTGCAAGTACCGTTTAAATTGTAATGCAATGACGAGGATTTTCAAATTTCTTAGTTGTTTTTCTAAATTATTTTTTACATCAACATATCAAAACATTTTAAAAAAATAAAAAAATAATTTAAAAATACAAATCTAAATTCGTTCATCTCTTGGAATCTGATTTGAGTCGGATTTAATTGCAAGCACTTGGGAACGAGCAAACCAAATTCACCGACAAAGCTACTCAATTTTCTTCTACCTTGTTAGGAAACATCTGTCTCCAAATTAGGCAACCAGTCACGATTTGCTCGACTTACCAATGTATTATTTGACTCTGAAACTAGAATTGAAAAAATAAATAAATAAAAAAGAGCAGCTGCTTCTTTGTTAAACAGGAACAAAAGCTTTAGTTCTGAAGAGGAGCGAGACTTGGCGGCATATCGTAATTCAATTAGTGATGCGTTTGCAGCATGCACTGCTTGCAGCAGGCATCAACAGTCGGCCAAATCAGCGTGTTCTCCACATCAGCAACATCTATCTATGAAACCTAAAGCTTGTAAAGGAGAGTCGAAATAAATCCATTCTGAGTTTGAAAGATGATTTATCAAAATTATCCTTCTTTCTAACCATTAATCAAGTGGCAACATTTAAGCCTGACAAACTATCTCGTATTAGGTCAATAAAAAGATTCCAGCTACCTTGGCTATTTTCAATCTTCTTTACTGCCAGTAATGCTCATGAGATATTGATTCAAATGCTGGCCAAAAGTTTTTGTTGAGAATGACTCAGCAACATGCTTCCTTGCCTCTCCACCCATTCTGCTTGCCATCTGAGGATCCTGAATGAGTTTAGCCATCGCCAAAGAGAAATCTTCAGGGGTAGGGTCACAAAGAAATCCTGTTTCTGCATCCTTAACAGTCTCCACAGGGCCCCCACTATTGCATGCAATTACAGGCTTATGGGCTGCCATTGCCTCCAATGGGACGATGCCAAAGTGCTCATCCTACATTTATTGAACAATTAATATAAAACCCTCTTTTCATCTCAAAGTATGATCAATGTTATAGACAAGAGAAAGGGATCAGACCTTTGGAGTATAAATGACACATAGGCACTGTGAAAGAAGTTTATTTCTCTCAGCTGTTGAGCAGGACGTAACGAAGCTAATCCGAGATGAGACTCCTTCCCTTGCAGCCAGGTGTTTAAGTACATCCAGGTATTCAACATTCTCTCGCAGTCGACTATCATATCCACCTGAAAGACAAATTACAAGCAAGCACTTAATGAGCAAAGTTGTGGTATTACCATTTAAACACGTCTAATTTGTCTTCCCTACAAATCAGGTTAATATTCCAATAGCCCCATCTAAAAAAAATAAAAAAAATCTCTTGTCATCTCATAAAAAAATTGCATATTTCACTCTCTGTTACAAGAATATCTGCATTTTGCAGAACACAGCCTTCATAACATATTTTCTATCCATTCCACCCATTCAAAAAATGCAATAGAAAATTGAAAAGTAATTATGTAAAGTGTGATTTCAATCTTAAAAGTCTTTAGTGAAGGTGCATGTACTCCCCAGTCCCTCCCTTCCTCTTTTTTCAAGAGAGGAAGGTACATGGCCCTTTCTGCAACAAGCATAAAGGGATAAAGAAAACACTGCATCCCAAGTACAAAAACCATTTTCCAAACTCATCAATATATGAAATTCTTTAGTAATGTAACCCAGGAAAGAAGCAAATTGAGACTTGCCAGCAATGGTCAAAGTAGCTTCATTTAGTTTTTGACTTTGAAGGGCATGTTCCTCAAGGGTGTGAAGTCTGGCAAAGGCAGAAACTGCCAATTCTATGTTCTTTTTCCTTTCGAAGCGATTTATCGAGAGAAAATTCAACCTATGCCACATGAAACAGATAAGAATAAGATTCTGAACTACTGGCGGGAAAAATGCAATGAAAGAAATTCTTCTATGACATTTCAAGAGCAGGCCTAGAGTTACAAGATGCAAGAGATATACAATAATTTTCGTTACTTATAAGAATGAGGTTCATCGAATTGGTCCACGTTAACAGCAGGATAAAGAACAGCAGGTCGAATTCCCCGTGCATGAAGACGCTTGAATGTATTCGCAAAGGTAGATGCAGTGAATTTGCTGTTAACAAGTATCATATCAGCCATGCCTGCAGTCCCCAAGAGCAGTAAATGAGAATTGGTAGGTTCAACTGGAACAAAGTTAACACTAAAGAGATATTTCCGGTAAAAAAAAAAAGGCAGATAAATTGGAAACAGACCCGTTGTAATTTCTTCTACAAAGTCAATGGGTTTCCTGTACAACCTTCGGAGAACAGTTGTATGATGAGCAAGTAACAAATCCGGAAAATGACAATAAAAAACCACCTGGATATACAGGACTAGAGTGTAAGAAACCTGAGGCTAAAACCTTTAAACAACAGTTCAGTTCATATCAAAGGCATAGAATATAATACCTTCATTGATTTTTTAAGTTTCAAAAGTGGGATGACAACAGAAACCTGATCTGCCAATATAACATCAAAAGATGGCCACAGGAATAACACGCAAAGGGCAACGAAAATGCACCGCAAATACGCGCATAAGGCATGAAAACGGTAGAATACATGCCGAGGCAGGAAAGAACCATATACAGTAACCGGGAAGGTACCTGTACAGCCAGCCAATATATATGAATCAGGTGCATCATAGAATTTATCCAAATCAAATACAGGAAACAGACCTTAAAGGAGAAGAAAATGAAAATAAACGCAAGTTACCGGAAACAGTTTCTTCAAAGCATCGGTTTTTATCATGATGAGCAGTAAAAATATGAACATCGTGGCCATGGGAGACAAGTTCAACGGCAGCATCGACTATTAATCTTTCGGCTCCACCTATGAATCATTTTAATATACAAAAAAAAGGAGCTTCATTCTGGTTATTTAATTCCTTCTACCATACAAGCATTGAATTCTTTTACAAATCACACGATTGAATTAGCTTCGTAAAATAAATAAACAAAACAAATTTCTAAAATTGAAAAAATGGAGAGAAGGGGAGTAGAAATTTACCTATACCAAGATCTGGATGAATGATGGCAATCTTTAATTTTCTCTCCATTTCTTTGCTCCTCTTGATCTAATTCCAGCGATCAATCGTTTAGGGGCCGCAGGCTGCGTTGAGGAAGAGAAAGACGTCGTTTTATGCGTAAAAAGCGACTTGTCGTTTGACTATGAGCAGTAAAATAATAAAAAGAAAAAGAAAAAGAAAAAGAAAGAAAGGCTCCGCTTCCGCTCTCTCTCGTATAAAAACGAATACCGAAAGAAACAACTGATAGGAGGACTCTGAATCCAGTATAGGAGGACTAGAGATCACACTACAAGCGAATTCCTTGGGGACGATTGGAGAAGATGACAATAGAAGAGGCAGCGGCAGGCCCTGCCGGCCCTAAGGTTCTCCGTCTGCTCTACTTTGTCGGCGCTGGATGTAAGTGCTGCTTAATTCATTCAATCTATCTATCTATCTATCTATCTATCATCCAATTCAAATCTACTTTTTTGGGGTTTATTTGGCAGTTATTTGCACAGTTGGAATCAACAAGTGGAGAGAAATCGAGCGAAAATCAATCCTCGAACAACAGCAGCAAGAGAAGAAGATGAAGAGCGATTTTCTGCCTCGAAGCTCCACAAATTCCGTGCAGAAGGCCATCAAATGATCATGTCTCTTCCTCAGGTGGTCCTTTCCTTTTCTTTTTGTGTTGCAGAATTTGTAGTAAATCAACTATTTTGTACTCGTAACAAAATAACTCTTAAACATTTAGGCAACACTCACTTCTTTTTATTTGTGATTTAATTTCTTGATAAAATATATAGTTTTGGCTAATTTATTGCTGGCAACAAATGTCACAGAGAGTTTGGTTATTGATTTTTGGTTGTTCATTGTGAGAACTGGCAACCTTCAATCCTGAAAATTTTGTATTTCGATCCAGTTTCCTTTTGAGCTTAGTAACTTTTGATGCCTGTATGCTCATATCAATGTAGATTTATTTATTGCTAAAAAGCTTGATTTAGTTAAATTTTGGATTTGACCTGCTATTGAAGAAAGTCATAGCCGGGAGAGAGAGAGAAGAGTGTTTTTGAAGGTTGAGCTAGGTGAATCTTTCTTTCCCAAACTTTTTCCTAATGGATTGTCAAAAGCATCATTTAAGCTTCCTTGTATCATAATCCCTACTAAATACGCCTTATTCATCTACCAGAGTTTGCTTGACTGTTTTACATTTTAGTAATAAAGGTTTTTGATAGTATTTTATTATGTTTAGCATTGTCCCAATACTGCGTTTTGAGGACCCTTTTGATTTTTTAAGGGGCAGAAAAACTAGCATAAAAAAACACCATTGGCATTACAAACAAGGTGTGCTTGGTAGGAAGGATGGGGAGAGGACAGATACTGTGTTTTCTTTGTTTTCCACGATGGATCATGACTTGCTTCCTATCCATTTTCAGTTGTAATTTACAATTCTCCCAATCTAGGCAGATTAACTTTCAGCATTACCCTCCCTTCATAGCCAAAAACTTTGATGGATGAGTTAACGTCCATCTTTTTTCCTCTCCATTTTACCTCTGTACTCTATTCATCTTTCTCTGTATCAATCCCTCACGAGAAATAGTCTAAGACGGGCATGGATGTTCCATTTTGATAATTTCGTTTTTTAAACGTTATTAATGTTCAGTCATTGTGGAAAGAACTTGTTTATAAAAGACTATGTCTCACCTTAGGCAAACAAGAATTTATCTCCTCAAAACCAAAATAAATCATAAATTCTAATAGATGCTCAAGTCACTTGAGCATGAGAAGAAGGTAATGCTTGAGTATGGAAACTTGATGATCCTAAAACTCTCGCGCTCCTTAGGAAAGCGTGCACCTCTTTGACTAGCTGTGGGCGGTGCGCTTGTGGAAGTGCATTGTCTGGAGTAGGTTATCTTTTATGGTACTAAGAAAAGATTTGAACTCAATACCTCTTGAAAGGAGGAGGAATGTTAATGCAAGTGGAGCTACAACTTCTTAGCCTTGTCCGGATAAATTTAACATTCTCCTCCTTGATCATATGTTTCTATAGTTTCATTGACAACAAATTATAACTCTAACCAAGGGCTTAATGTAAACTATGCTTCTGCTTTGGAAAATTCTGCACATGTGTAGGAAGAAATACATAACTTTGTGCATTGTGGTAGTGAACGATAGTGAGAGGAGAGGCAGTAGTGTTTTTTTTTTTTTTAGTATTTAGTTTTATTGATTCATGTCTAAATGTGTTTTTGGCATTGTAGTAGCTTTTATAATTGTGGTTTGAAAAAAATATATATAAAAAAAGAAATAAATGTAGACAATTTGATATGAAAAGCAAATTTAATAAGTGAAAACCAAACAATTTTTGAATTTATGATCAGCCTAAAAACATCTTTAACCGTGTTGTATCACAATACCAAACATAATTATATATGGCTGTTGGAGGGTGGTAGTGTATTTATAATGTATTAGCTATTTGACTTGCGCACTGCCGCATGTCATAAAATTTTTTTAAAAAAACCCTAGGTATACAGGTTATTTTCTAAAAAAATCAAAGTATAAATAAAAAAACTCATGCAAACATCTAATCAAATAAATCGATAATCATTTATGTAAATAAACTAAACAAAAAAGTCGTTAATAATAACCAAAAGAGAGACTAAAAAAATTAAGAAATAAATGTAGACAAAGATATTTAATATAAGTTATTTACTCAATTGTATTTGATGAATTTATTTATGAAAATCAATCTGTAACAAAAATTGACACATATAAAATTTATTGAATAAAATAAAAGGAAAAAAATTATATGCAAGGTTGCTCATCTTAAAAATATTGTAAAAAAATAATGTTTTTATTTTAAAAAATAAGTTTAATCTATATAAAAAAATTATAGATGAATCACATTAACCTCGTAAAAAAATTAAACACACTCAATATAGTAATAAAATAATCGCTATTTCAAAAATGATATATAAGCCAAAAAAATAATAGAGAATGAGTATTAATCAAAACATAAATACAAAAATTATTTTTAAAAATACATATAAAAAACTATTAGTTTTCTAAAAAAAATTATAAAAAAGAAAAAGAAAAGAAAAGAATGAGACCAAGCATTAAGGGCTGGTAAGTCAGGTGTTGTGTGCCTGCTAAGCCCAACCTAGTGCCTAACCCACAAAAAAAGAGCCCGCACGCAGGCCTTTATTTTTTTCTAAAGTTAATGGGGCGTACGACGTGTCGTCTGCCCCATTCGTTGCTAGAAAAAATAGACGCGTCATTTATAATTTCCCAGAATCTGACTATTCTGGGGGTCGAAAAAATGAGGCTTTTGTTTTTCCAACCTAAAAACCTATTTTCAATCCATTTTTTAACCTACAACACCAAGAAGTTGGAACATTGTCTAACCAACCCATGGCCTTCAAAAAAGCAAAAAAAATGCCATAAAACCCAAAATCAACACGAAACCAAAAATCTTTCATTACTCATATCTATTTTTTTAGGTATTTTCAAGGTAAAAAAAAAAAACAGGCCCCTCTTTTTTTTAGGTATCTTAACTCCCCTAATCATATAGAACCATTTGACATAAAAATTGATCGTTTTAGTAGTCGTAATCGTCGCCAACAACTTTCTCTTTTTAAGTCAGAATCTGATGCCCCCTCAGGCCCCTCTTTCTTCTATTGAAAAGGGACTAAAAAGAGAAAAATGAAGTAATGGCACCAAAATATAATAGTTAAAAATTATAGGGATCGATTACCTAATAATTTAAAAAGATAAATCACTAAAATGAACTTTTCAAACAAATTGCAGAGTTGTCATTCAAGTTACTAATTTTTTTACTTAAACTCTCTTTCTTTTAATTTAACCCTCATAAAAAAAAAAAAAACATGTAATTGAGTTCCAATTTAAGCTCAACATGGCTCAATTGTGCAAAAAAAAAAAAAAAAAAAACCAAGGATCAAATTGAAATTTTTCAAAAACCTCACTATTAAAATATACAATGAAATGTAAGAAGATGAATAGTAAAATGGTTATACTAAAAAAGCCACACGTTTTATAATTTCTTATAATTAGAATCGGTTAGTCTATGATTTTCCTCTTTTTTTTTTAAGCAAAAAGATGCTTAGGCTGACAAACCAAGAGTTTATTTATTTTTATGTTTTAAAGTGTTTTTAAAAAAATTTAAATTTTTTTATTTTTTTTACTTCAAATTAATATTTTTTTGGTGTTTTCATATCATTTTAATATGCTAATATCAAAAATAAATTTTCAAAAATAAAAAAATTTATTTCGATGCATTTTCAAGTGAAAATCACTTTAAAAAATAAATGTTGTCACAATACCAAATGCACTTCAAATGTATTTGGGCAACCCAACCCTAAGCCTTTTGTTTTTTTTTAAAAAAAAAAAACTAATATGGATACTTATTTTTTAAGAATACATTATAAAATTGTAGTATTTATGTCAAATATTTTACTTTAGAAAAGTTATATAAAACAGTGACAAAAGTTTGTTCTTATATATATATATATATATATATATATATATATATATATATAAAAGATAGTGTTAAATCACACACATAATTTAGAAAGAAAGAAAGAAAGAAAGTTAGTCTTGGCATCTATGTAGCAATAGAAAGTCATTTTTCTTTTTTCATCTATAGTTGTCATCGAAAAAATAATAAATACATCAAAATTATAATTATTTTTATCAAAAAGTTAAAATTTATAATAATCATCTCAATATTTATTTATTTATGATAATTGAGTTTAAAATATTAATTTTATTTCTTTCAAATTAAAAATTATAATGGAAAAGTTATACTTATTAACTTAAAAAACATTTATACTATAATTTAAATTTATGCCACTAACTAAAAATAAAAATGTAAAAAATAATAATTTTAATATTCTAGATTGCAAAAAACTATTTGCATATGAAAGAAAAATAATGCATTATTCATTATTTTAGTTTTTTTATTTAAGAAATAATGAAAAACTTGTAAATGAAAAACTATAGAGAACCTCTAAAATGTATTTTTCAAACTTAGTACAAATTTGAAAAACTTAAATACTAATCATTCCATTATCTAGATGGAGAAATATTGCTAAATAGAAAGTTACGGGTGTTTTTCAACTTTTTTTTCTTAGTATTACTATATTTTTGAACATCCATATCTTTTTTTCACACCTAATCTCACCTTCCCCTCTCTCTTCTAGCTTGAATTCATCCCGCATCAAGCTCACCCTAAATAAAAACCAACTCAATACCTTTTAACAATTGATGACCACAAGAACAATGACCTCTTCTCTCCATGTCACCAAATCAAAGAGGGGCGACCCTATTTACCTCCTATCAACTTTAGAAATGCCAACCATTTGAGTGCCCCTTCTCTATCACATTGTCCATCTCCTTTGGCTCTCCTCACAAATGTTAAACCCAACAAAAACCACCTCATCCTCTTTCTCTTTTCATTAGCCAATGTCATAACCTCTTACCATCATCACAACAACAACATCGTCTCACCACTGAACATGATTAGTGACAACAACTACCATTTCATTGAAAAATAAGAGGAAAAAAAAGAGCTCAAACCAAAATTGTCTCTCATCTTTCTTGTTAGTTAGAGGTGATCATCGCCTTACTTATTGGTGAGAAGAAGTGGTCAATGCATTTATGATTCAATGGCCACAAATCATCATCTCACCTTCTATTTTGATTTGATCTTTACTAATGTGATTGTCATGTTTTTTGAAGCTGTTATGAATTTGTAGCATGTTTGATCATTGTTTCTTATTTCTTTTTGTGTCCTTTTTTATTAAATTTTGTTTTCATATTTTTATAAATATTCTAAATGTGTTGGTGGTGATGTGTTTGATGTTTAAGTTCTTGCTTATGTTTGTATTAGTTTTTATATTTGCATAAAACTCATGTTTTAGGTTTAAAACTGTAGTTTAAAAATGATTTGTTTATTATTGTGTTGATTTTGATGTTCATTGCATGATCATTTTGTGTTTAGTTGGTTTTTCATGTTGAATTCATGTCATGATAATTTTTTCATGATGAACCACTAGAATTTGATGCTATGGGCATATTCGTTATCATATCAGTTTTTTTTTTTTTTTTGTAAGTCATTGTTTTGTACTTAAAAGTATAGTTTTGAAACCTTATATGCAAGTGTGGTTGTGTTAAATTTGATTTTTGTATACAAGTTATACTTTTTTATTTTAGATTTAAATTCAGATTTATATGCAGGAACGATATTGTCTCAATTTCATTCTTCTCATGAAAATAATTTTTTGGTGATTTTATCAAATTTGAAACTATTTGTTTTGGTTTCTTTATTGTTAAATTTTTTAGAATCACAATTTTGGTTTGAAACCTAAAAATTTAGGTTTTCGTGTAGTTTTAATTTTGTTTTTGTATTTGGATTGATTTAATATATATTCAATGTAAAATTTACTTTCTAACTCTTTATTTGAATTTATTATTAGACCTAATATTCATAATTATTGTGGTTTTCACTTATTCATCAACATTTTGCTTGTAGTTACCTATGAGTAGCTTGTCATATTATTTCCGTCTATTTTGATTTTTGATATTTGTTTTAGATATTTATGTAAATAAAGTTATATATAGATAATATGTTATATATGCATAATGTTATGTCACCTTTTTACTTGTATTGCATATATAAATCTAATATATTTTGATTTTATAAAAATCTTAAAAATGGTGACCGATGGTGAAAGAGTGAGCGTGTGTTTGTGTTTTTTATCGAGCCAAGTTTTATCTTGTTCAAAGTATATTATACAGTGAAGTGAACAGTTCAATTCAAAACATGAAGCCAACTCCGCTATAATGATTAAAGCTTTATATGTGTTTGATTGTATACTTATATGATGAATTGTTATTTATCTCTTTGATTAATGTTATTGTTTTTGTTCTTTTTTTAATTAATTCAATTCATACAACCATCATATTATCAAGGATTGGATTTTATTTGCATTGTTTATTTATTTATCAAATTCACACATGTCACTCGGTGATTATAGCATAAATTAGAAAAAAAAACATTTTATAATTATTAATTATCAATTTAAATATTTTTTTATGTGTGCGCGCTCGTGCTTGGATCTGTGTATTTAAGGTTACCCTAGCCTTACCCTTTTTAGTTGCTCCTCTAATTTTGCAAATTCAGTTTCTTCCTAAGTAGCAAGGTTATATGTGTGGGGTGGATTGGCTTTCTTTTATTTATTATGTATTCACACTTTGACTTAAGGTTATTTGTAAATATTCGTTATTTTATTTTTATTCAAGATGTGTTGATAATTTTATTGTTACATGATGTGTAATTTTATTTAGATTTTTGAGTATGTATATTTGTTTTTGTTTTATAAGTTAGTATAGCTTTGACTTTTTAAAAATAGTTTCCTCCTTCTTTTCTACTGCAAGAGAGCTTCCGTTGGATTAGCTCCACCTTGTATAAGTCTAAGTAGAGCCTTATAACCCATTTTGCTTTAATAAATTAGAATGGACTGGTATTGTTTTTTATCCATCATCTTTTTAAGTTTAATTGTTAGTTTAATATATCATGTAAGTTGATTATACGTAGCATTATTATATTCATATAAATATATATTTATTACTAATAAATACTTAATTTATATTTAATATTCATATAATATTATATTAATGACTCCAATATTTTATTTATGAATCTAGAGTAAAGATAAAATTTAAGGAACATAAATATTTTGCAAAGAAAATTATAAAGTTGTTATAATTATGAGATTCCTATTGTATCATGTGATTGTTCCTAAAATATTCCTGGTTGATTCTCTCTTAAATATTGAACATTCATTAAAGCTGTAGAAACTGGTATATATTATGTTCTTTTCTTTATGAAAGAAAACGGTTGTTTCATAAGTTGAGGTATAAGAGATACATAAAACTAACATGTAAGTGTTTGTCATAAGACATGTACACTGAACTAACCCGCATGAAAATTCTATATGGAGATATCACATATGTCAATGGAAAGGCTTATGTGATGATTGTGTAGGTGATCTAAGACTTGAGATCACTAAATTATCTCAAATAAAGAGTGTTATGTTCTCATCATGTTACACGTTATTTTGGGAAAGGTAACAAATAGACAGACATTAGATATAACATAAATTATATGAAGGTATCTGAGTGATTAAGAGAGGATTCATCATCTTAGGTGAATTAGAAAAAATATTCCACATGTTCTCAAATAATATTGATTGTTAAATCTTTATACAAGATGGAATGAGATTTGAAAAGAGTTTCAAATCTTATTCAAAAGATCAATGACTATAATGTTGCGAATAAATATGATATGACGTGGCAGACACACTCCATGCTAAAATATCTAAATCGGAACATTATTGATGAAGAGATAATTACACTGAAAAGCCGGTCACAGTCAAACCACTTATGACTTTCCTAATATTTAGAGAATCATGACATATTGCTAGACAGTACACTTGATCTTCAAATATAAATTAATCAATTATTAAATTGATAATAAATTAAATTGTTTGATTTATTTGATTCTATTTATTTATAATCATAATTTATATTTGAACTAATATATTAGAAATCGAATGGGTCAAGTTTTTTCTACATGAAAATATCAAATCATATGATATAATTTATAGTAATCATCTTTTGAAAAAGTTGAGTATAATTAAGAATTTGAAATAAATATGCAAAATTTGCATCTATATCAACTGAAATTGAAAAAAAAAATTAACAACATTATAAATGTTAATATATATATACAACATTATAAATTTTATCAGTTGATAAAATTTATATTGATAGTTAATAAATTTCTATAAAAGTCAAGAAAAGCAAAATAAATCACATGCTTTTCACGTAATTAAACTCATAATAAATGATAAAATATAATTAAATAATAACTTTGTACCAAAAAATAATTCTTAATAAAATAGATATTTTTAATTCTCTCATCTCTTGAACCTAGATACAAAAATGAAAAAGAACCCTTCCTCAATTCTTTAAAGTTGCTAGACATATTTAAATTCAATAAAAGTTCTTAAAATTCAAAATAGAAAAATAAATAAAGGGAGGGGTCAAACTTTCTTATAATTAGTATGCAATTTGTAAATGAAAGTAAATGTAAAATTAAATATAATTTGATAAAATAATTATATTATTATAAAATCATTCCAAATTATCAACTCAACTCATTTAATGAATAAAATGTAACCAATTAACTATCCAAAAAAACTATTTGTTACAAATAACATCTTGTTGGTGCAATGAAACATATAAATAATAACTAATATTGAAAGTGATAAAATGAAATTGTTGAATAATTGAAAGATGAGATTATTTAGGAATACATATTGAATGCTAAGATTACACATTGAATTTCTGGAAATAGATCCGTAACAAAAAAAAATGTTTGTGATTGTTCCAGAAGAAATGAAGCACAAGATACGGTAGATCTAGGACAATTATTGTATGAGGTCTACCCAATGTTAGATGCAGAGTTGCATAATAGATCGATATGAACATCATGAGCTCCCTGTAATAAAACATGTTGTTGCTGATACCTTTTTCTTAGTTCCTTCTTCTATACCCCAAGCTTGGAGAAGAAAGAGATAAGAGGTTTTCATAGAGAATGTAATCAGAAATCCATAATAAAGGACGAAGACAATGATCAAATTGTTTATTTTCATACAAAAGGATACTAGATTATCTGGTATAAAAGATTTCAAAATCATAATAGAACTTTTTTTTCTTTTCTAATGTAATTTCTAGATTATTATATGGTGATTTAGAAACTTTTCATATATATAAAAATAAAATATAGAAAATAGAAATATATAGAATAGAAACATATCTTTAATGTCAATAACACAAAAAAAATTCAGATACGGACTCTATATATTATAAACAAAACATCATAATAATCCAAATAATTTTATAATATAAAACGATGATAAAACATAAACTATCTTGAAATATGGTTCCAGACACTTGGCTCTCATTATAAGATCTCTAACAACACTTAGATTTGGACCACATCATATCCATATATTCAAAATAATTGATATTTAAGAATTATATTATTTTTTACTCTCCAACTTTTTTAATATAAAGTCTCATAAAATGGAGACAGAATGACTAGTTCTATGTATTTAAATTTCATCATGCTCTCCTTATGTTTGATAAAAAAAATTAATTTTGAAGTAGAAAATGTTATGAATTCAAACTATGTGAAATTTCAAAAATAATCCAATTTTTATTTATTTATTTGTCTTGAAACTAACTTTTAGCCAAGATTTGGAGGACAGTTTTGGACAGCATAAGACAGATTTATCCCATTCATCAAGTTGCAAACTTTATCGTAATAGATAGAGAATATTTTTGTTGCATACGTGGCTCATTGTCCATATATACTATCATTTTCTGCAAGTTTAATCCGAATCTCCCCTTTTAGACAAACAAATTTGCCCCGGTTATATTAAAGATTGAAATAATTTTAATAATTTTAAGCTTCAACAAAAGTTAAAAGAAGAATAAATCACATGCTTTTCACGTAATTAAACTCATAATTAATAATAATCTATAATTAAATAATAACTTTATATCAAAAAATATTTTTTAATAAAGTAAAAATAATACGAGTTTGGAAATATAGTAATAATTATTTTTTAAAATGTTTAAAATACATTAAAATAGTATATTTTTTATTTATAAAAATTATTTTTAATATTAATACATCAAAATAATTTTAAAAATATATAAAAAATTAATTTTAATAATTTGTTTTTAAAAAAACCGTTTGAAATACCATTCTAAACCGCCCCCACACAAACACCGTAAAAACCACAGTTTTCCGCTTTTACTGTCCCTTTCTGCTTAATTTTCAGACCCAGTCAAAAAAATTCCTACCTCCATCACCATCGCTTGACCTTTCACTTTCTAATCACACTAGTCTCATGTCCCCATCTCCCTTCAACCAATACAGCCGCGCCACCTTTTCAAATCTAACATCTGTCATTCGTCTGTCTAAGTGAAAATCATACAGCCACGTCACTTTATAAACCGTTTTCGTTTCCAACCATAATAATTTTAACCAAATATAAACTGTCTATCTCCCTCTCCGTTTTCCTTTTTATTTTTATTTTTAAAGTTTGAAGACGGAAACACTCATAAAAACGAAAACAAAGAGGCAGACACCCCCCCCCTCTCTTTCTGCCTTAAAATGTCGCTGAGAAGATCGATTTTATCGCGAAGGTTCTCGAGATCCTTTAATAACCAGAACAGAAACGAACGAAATGCAGTGGAATCGGGGCGACTCGGTGGTGAGTTATGGGCTGAGTCGGATGGGTGGGGGAGTATGTTACCTGAGCTGTTAGGAGAAATAATAAAACGAGTTGAGGAGAGTGAGGATCGGTGGCCTCAGAGACAAAGCGTCGTCGCTTGTGCTTGTGTTTGTAAGAAATGGAGAGATGTTACCAAAGACATCGTCAAGTCTCTTCCTAATAGTAGTAGTAGTACTAATAATGCAAGTCCTGGCAAAATTACTTTCCCTTCTTGCCTTAAACAGGTCAGATTTTTTATTTATTTTGGTGAATTTTTATTTATTCAAGGAATATTCTGTCATTGTGATTGGATTTGGTAATGAAGGTTTTGGTTTAAGATAATTGGAGTATTTAATTAAATTGGTTGAAGTAATTGGGGATGTAGGGATTAAGATTTTGTGAATTTGTTTTAATTGTACTCCATAGTTTACCTTAATTTTTCTTTCAATGCTATTAAGTTGTGCATTTTTTTTTTTTGTGGAAAATGAAAAACCCAAGAATTTAAATTTTGGATGCAACTGTAGAAAGCAAATAACTTTGATTTTTGAGCAGTTATAATATAAAGGTTTGAATTATTATTAGTTTTTGGGTTCTAACAATTGGTTAATCCAGCTTCTATGGTTTCACAATATGATAATATAGTCTTTTGTGTTTAAGGAATTGCATTTTAGAATATCCATCTATGCTTAGAGATTTTTGATATATTAGGGGGGCTATTGATATTTGCATTGGTGAAAGTTGTAGGTTCACGACCTGCTTGTGGGTTTGAATCTCGGAAAATTGAAAACAACCATTTTTTAGAAAATGCTGGAGGACATTGTCATCGATTACTACTTCCCAGATGCCACTTTGGTTGGGTCTCCATCTGGGAAATTGTGTTTTATATATATATCGATGGGATCATTCTTTTGCCTAAGATTTTGGAGATATTCTTATCAAATATCCATTAGTAGATATGGTAATAGACAAGGCAGGGTTTACTGACATGTAAATTTGGAATCAAGATATATTCATATAACTAGTTGAGCTGAAATGTGACTTGGTTTTTAAGAAATGATTCCGGCAGAATAATTGACGCCCTGTTTCAAATTATGTTTGTGTTTTTTAGGCTATCATTTTCTTGACATTTTTCATTTCTGTGCAAGATGAATATCTGGTAATCTTGTCACTTTTTGGATTCTCTATTCAGCTTCGTGATCTGTGCTGCGTGACTTGCTGCAATTGCTGATCAATTATGTTTGCAAATTTTGAAATTGACGATTCCTTTTCTTTTCATTTGTAAATGCAGCCAGGTCCACGTGACTTGCCCCATCAGTGTCTTATTAAACGAAATAAGAAGACTTCAACATTTTACCTATATCTTGCTCTTACTCCATGTAAGTATATATCGGTAGACATGTTTTTGCAAATTATGAAGATGTGCGGAGGATCTTTCTATACACTTTTGCAGCTAATTAGTTTGACTGAGTAAATCGTTGACATGTGACTTGCTTGTACCAAAGATGAAAGAGACATGATTCATTTTGTCAACTTGTAGGATGACTTTTGTCTAGGTAGATGTAATTGATTGTGACCCTATGCTTATTCGAATCAACTTGACTCAGTCCTTATTTGATATCAAGTATTCTTGTCAATATAATAAACTTGACTGATTAAGGTGTCTCACCTATATATTGACTAGCATGTAATGTTAAATCAAATTTTAAAAAATAAAAAGTAGAAGGAAAAAAAAAAGAAAAGGTAAAAAAAACTTTCGAATATGGAGTTGTCTGGTGGTAAACCATGGGTGATAAAATGTTTTTGGTTTCATCAATTGTGTATGGTTTTAAGAAGTGCCTCATGATGGTCAATGGTTCAACATAAATTTGTAACTGTGCCTGGAAACTTGGATCAAATGTTTCTTATGTAAACATGAAATCTTGTTAGATATATTTCTTCAAAAATCTGTTAGTAAATGGCCCTGGCATAACTTTGTGATATGTTTTTCCAAATTTTGTCAAATAGACAAATTATGCATGTTCTTCATCTGTTAATTCACGTTTTATACCCAGGATGATGCAGGACAGCCTAGGGGCTGTTCAGAATCTGACTTTTAGAGGTTGTGAAAAGTGATGTCAATGGTAATTTTATGGTTTGAGCTGATCTTTTCATTGTTAAGATTAGATGGACTTGAATGCGTGGATGTTTAGAAACTCAGTGGAGGTTATTTGATGGTTGGAATATAGGATTTAACTTACTGAAATGTGTAGAAACTATTAGAGTTACTCTAATAGGTTATCTAGGAGTCACACCTAGAGGATAAAAAATCCTAAGCTTCACACCTAGGAAGATTGACTCACACAATCAAAAGCAAATTGCTGTAATTTTACTAATAAACTGTAAATAAAATATTGAAAGACTACATAACCTTTATATAGAGATACAATAAGGACTTGTTTTCTATATAAGAAATCTGTTTAGAATAGGAAAAACCTAAAAAGGATAATTACTTGAGAACTAAAAAAATACTAAATAGAAAATAACCTAGGGCCCCGTTTGTTTGCAGGAAAGTAGTTTCCTTTTGGAAAATGAATTCCGGGGAAAGTGAATTCCGGAAAAGTATTTTCCGATGTTTGGTAGTGTAATGGAAAATGAACTGGAAAGCACTTTCCAGTGTTTGGTTATGTTATGGAAAATGAACTGGAAAATAATTTATTAGTGAATTAATTTTTTAAAAAAATTTATCTAATATATGAAAAATATTAAATATAAATATTAAATCACTTATAATATAATTTATTAATAAATTAATGGAATATGTCATTGGGGTTATATTTACTTGAATATAATTGCTTGACTTGACTTCACAAATTAACCTAGCCTCCCTGCCTCTCTGCAGTTGCTCTAAGCAAATTCTTTCACTCATTTTATCTGCTACATCCATCTCCATAGTTTTTCAAATATCGCAGTAGTGATCATCCTTTACTTGTGGTTTGGCTGCTAAACAAAGGCAGAACATTGGCTATGGAGATCCTTGGTTCCCTGACATCCACAGTTGTGGAACTGTTAATTGTTCTCATTAGACGCTCCGTTACTCGTGTATTCAACTACACAGGTAGTGTGAATGTTATCATACTCCACAAGCCTTTTAGAATAAGCCTCAGCTGCAAATTCAGCATCTGATGTAGGAGCCATGCTTTCTTCAAGACCAGCATACGTACTTCCTTCCTTTAACACAAGGGCGCCGCAGAAACTGCAAGGCCCCTCTCCTTCTTGTTCGCAGACAATCTTGCCACAGGATAAGCAATTACTCACCAGTCTATGCTGACGGGCTTGATATGGGCATGGCTTCCCCTGCTGGAAGACAAATGACCCTTTGGCAGCCTCTGCAAGTGAAACGACTTTTCCTATTTTGATATTGTAAAGTGGCTTGCTAGTGTGAATGTTATCACTGAAGAGGCTAACAGAGTTTTTGGAGATGAAGACGAGGCAAAGAAGAGGTGTTTCATGGGAAAGTGTTTTCCTTAGAATAAAAAAAGGAAAACACTTTCCTATCATAAAGCTTCTTTTTTTCCTTTGACCAGAATTGAGTTTCCTTTGACCCATTTTCCTTATGTTCACCAAACATGGGAAAGTGAGGAAAATGGTTTCCAGGAATTCATTTTCCTGGAAACAAACAAGGCATAGATCTAGATAATTTTTCCAGATTTTCTAGCAAATCTGAAAATTACAGAAATACCACTGTATATAAAAATACATTAATCTGGCTTCTTTTGTTGTCTGCATCATAGGATCTCTAACTTGAAATATTCCTTCTGTGTTCATCATCATGTGATAGGATGTAGCAATCTGGCAAGTTGTGTACTTTTAAGGGGCAGTTTGTGACAGACTCTGTCATAGCAGAAACTGTTGCGTGCAAAGACATGTTTAGATTGTATCAATCAACACGGGTTTTGTATTAGAAATTTCATTGCTGCTCTATTGAAAAATTCTGGAACTTCCACCACGAAGAGTTGGTGCTCAAGCAAAATGTAAAGTAAAAAAACAAAGTATAATTTTTCTGTCAGGTACTGGTTTCTCAAGCACATATGGAAAGTAAATCATGAAAATGTTTGGTTGGAGAAAATTAGATTGGAATTGTAGTCAGATTTCTTTAATGATACTGGTTTCAATTTTTTTCTGTTACAGCAGTGGTTCACATTATTGTTCTTGCTTTTGGTAATTATGGAAATAATCATTTGAAGGATGTTGTAAGCCATGTATGGAAAGATACACAATTTGAGGTGCAAGTAAGCAATACTGAACAGCAAAAAAGCAATACCGAATGATAAAGCTAATAATGAATGGCTAGATTTGGTATGCAGTGTTCACTGATGTTTGTAAACTTTGAGTTGCAAACTATGTTCTAGTCTTACTTACTGGTTTTCCATTGCTAGATTTGGTATGCAGTGTTCACTGAAGTTTGTAAACTTTGAGTTGCAAACTATGTTCTAGTCTTACTTGCTGGTTTTCCATTGCTAGATTTCGGTTTGTCATCAAAAACTTTTGGCCGCATCATTTGACTGACATAATGTAAAACAATTGAGCTTTGGCTCATTATTCTCTTCTGTTTTTCTTACTAGCATTTATGGATAAGGGGAAGTTTCTTCTAGCAGCACGGAGGTATAGGCAAGGTGCTCACACAGAGTATATCATCTCACTCGATGCTGATGAATTATCCCAAGGAAGTAATGCTTATGTTGGAAAGTTAAGGTAAGGTATTTTTGTATCAAAACAAGTTCTGGTTTGTTGTTTTCAAAATAATGCACTTCCTGGATATAGCTACCACTTCCCAGCAATTTGTGCCGGGGTGTTTAGGAACCATTTACTCACAGTTGCTAAGAATCTACATCGCATTTTACTTTTACTCGTTTTAAGTATGGTATTGTTTATTCTCATAGTCATGCTTTGCGCTCACATAAATTACAGTGCTGGGACAATCTAGTTTTCAGGTTTTTTTCCTCAAATTGTTGAGATCATTTATCTTTTGATTCAGAATACATGGCATTTCATTGAAGAAGTAATGTGGATCTGATTTGGAACAATACCTAGTTTAGAGTCTTACAAAAATAATATAAAAAGATGAGGGCTTTGGGATAATTAGTGATAATGTAACAAGTCATATGAAAATAATTCCATTTTCAACATTAAATATTGCAGTTCGGACTTCCTCGGTACCAACTTCACAATCTTTGACAGCCAGCCACCACACAGTGGTGCAAAGCCCTCGAGTAGCAGAGCTAGCCGGCGATTTGCAAGCAAGCAAATAAGCCCTCAAGTTCCAGCAGGCAATTTTGAGGTTGGGCAGGTCTCTTATAAATTTAATCTCTTGAAATCTAGAGGTCCAAGGAGGATGGTTTGCTCACTCAAGTGCCCAGTGCTGCAAGAAACAATCAATGACAAAATTCTTGACAATTCGAAGATGAATGGACTGGAGTCTGCTTCTTCTGGTTGTACAGTTTTGCGGAACAAAGCCCCAAGGTGGCATGAGCATTTGCAATGTTGGTGCTTGAATTTCCATGGTCGGGTAACGGTAGCATCAGTGAAGAACTTTCAACTAGTTGCAACTATGGACCAAAGCCAGCCAGGAGGGAGAGGAGATGAGGATACTGTCCTCCTCCAGTTTGGGAAGGTAGGCGAAGATACTTTCACCATGGATTATAGGCTGCCACTCTCAGCTTTTCAAGCATTTGCCATATGCCTTACTAGCTTTGGCACGAAACTGGCATGTGAGTAATTTATATGCTATTATTATGATGTTGAAATTAGGATTCCTCTGCATGTTTTGTTATCAGTCCTGTTCAAATCATTTCTACAAATGCTGTTTAGCTGGAAGAAGCCAATGATGTAAATGTTATGCATTCATGACAGGAGTTTCAAAATTTTCCATTCCCAGCAATTTCTCTTTTCCAATCTTTGGTCTCTGCTTTCTTCACTAAAGCACTTGAGAGCAATTGTGTGCATCCATAAGGTAATCTTCAACAGCATACCAAATCATTCTTCAGAAAGGAAACACAAGACTGTCTTAGACCCTGTTTGTTTCATAGAAAATAGAAATTTAGCTTGATTTCTAAAAAAGTGTATTTTTTATGTTTTGAGCAGAAATTATCGTCTAGAAGTTATGAAAAATTCAAAAATATCCTGTTATATATTGATTATATCAAATTTAATCTTTTAAAAAGTTAGTACATTTCATGACAACTCAAATTTTACAGAAATGTTCAAGCCCTTTCTCCATATGATTTTATATCATTTAGTTTTCTAATTTAATTCTTACATTCTAAAAGTAATATTCTTCTTCCTTTCATTATTCTTACCATTAGTGTAAAATTCTATATACAATACATTTCTTATTACTTCAAAAGTTTACTCTTAATAAATTATCAACCAATTATAAATTATTTTCTAAAGTTATTTTATTTAGTTTGGAATCATTGTGAAGGAAATTTCTTAATCCAAGCTTAATGGCTTCTAATTTGAGAAAGTTTACCTCTTCAATCTAGAGATCCTTTATAATCTCTATTTAACTAATTAAAATTCATTTTATATCAATTATAACAATATTCATCAACCAATTATTTCTAAATAGAAATTAAGTAATTATTCCAGAATTACAAAAGATTATATTTTACTTATTCTAAGTTAAAGGAAATCATAATGTCAATTCTGTATTTTAAAAAATAAATCTATTTAGTTTAAACTTAGAGATTAAGTATTAAAGTTTTCATTGTTCATTCGTATAATTATATCTTCTCCAAGGTTGTAACAAATTAGAATTTTAAATCATAGTTTTTCAATCAAATAAATTGAGTTTCGTACCACCATTTTTTTGTTAGTTCCTCAGAGGTATGCCTTTTTATATTTAAAAATGTTCTCCTTAAAGGTTTAAGATGATCTTCATTGAGTTTGTAGATCGATTGTGGTTTTTGCACTTTGTTGATCTTCCCTATCAACAATTATAACTATATTTGTTTCATTAATTTTTCTCATACCTATTCTTAAAGGTTTAATCACTTATATTTAATGTTTAATGATTATCTAAATTATGATTTTATTATAAACATGGTCTAAAGATTAAATATAAATAATAAAAAATTATTACAACCAACAAAAAAAAAATTTTATCTATCCGTATCTACTTTATCAAGCAAGGTGAAGGTTCAAAACCGTTATTATCGAACAAAAGATTTTATAGTACTCAAAAAATAAATAGTAACATCTGATTATTTACTTCTTGTGCTTACATGAAAAAAAAAAAAATATATAAGTAGGAAAGATAAATATTAAGCGGGGATATTTTTATCGGTTTTTATGGTTCATAAGTTTTATTTTCTCTTCTTCTTGTATTTTTTTTTTTTGAAGATGAACTAATAAAATATCACTAATTATTTCCTGAGTTTCATAAGATTTACTTATTAAACTCTCATTATTAAATGAAACAAATTGACACTAAGAATTTGAGATTTTTCATATAATTTCTTTTTATTTTACACTTTAGTTCCTTTTTTATTGAATTTTCTCTTTTCTTAGTAAATTAAATATTAATTTAAGCATAAAAGGCTGTAATTGAATAAAAAAAATTGAGGAATTGTTTTTTAAAAAAGGGTTAATGTGGATTTCTATAGCATTTTACCTAGGTATTTTAATATATATTGTAATTCTTTATCCCCGTGAGATTAAGAATGTCTTTACCCCAATTATAGCATAATTTATCCAAAGTTTTGAATCAAAATGAACTTAATAACTTCAATCTTTTTGTTGGAATATCGCAAACTATCTTCCGTGCATTAACTTTTTTTTTTTTTTTTCCATATCACATGCTTTCATAACACGTTTTGTGTTTCTATTTTGTCTTCTAAGATTCAAAATAACAAAAAGACTTTTTTCTAATAAAAAATAATTAAAGGTACTTGTATTGTATCATAATTATCAATTCCGTTTCATTTTACTCCGAATGATCAATATACTTATATCATTTTAAAAAAATAAAACAAAATAAAATAAATTTCATCTTACTCAAGATCTTAAGTCATTTTAGATTTCTCAACCAAATTCAAGACGAGATATATTTTGAGTTTACTTCATTCATTCCATTCTGAATAATAACTTTTATTACTATTTATCAATAAAATATATTCCATTTTATAATAATGCAAACTACCATTATTACTATCATTATGTTGGGGGACAAAGCTAGATAAATTTCACATTAGTGTTTTGGTAAGTTAGTACATTTAAGAAAAATATTTGTAAAATAACACAGGCGTAAAAATAATTTAGGGAACTAGTACAATTGAGAGTGTTGCAATTGGTATCTACAACATGCGAGTAGTAGATGCCATCTGCAACTCACGTGTTGTAGATGGTATATATAACTCTTTTAACATAGACATCCTGTGATAGATTATTTTGTCATCAACCCCCCTAAAAAAAAGCAATTCACACAATCACAAAAAACCAATTTTCTAGCAATATAGAGCAGATGTCATGCCCAACTAAGGTTTCGTATTACAATTTCCTGCACCAAAACTTGTCAACTAGCATTATCACCTAACCTAGATAGATCAAATGCTTGTAATGCCTGTGTGGTTCTTTGAAAGTTTATTGAAAACCGGGTCAACTCTATACTGGAAGAATTTCTTCGTCTATGTCTACTATTCAAGTAGAGTTCGGGCATATTAATCTCATTGATCCTTGCAAACTCAAACATTGAATTCACACTTTTGTCACTACAAATTGGTACGACGACATAATGAGTTTGACTAGCTCTGGTTTGTAACATCCTACAAGTAATTTCAACTTCTATTTCAAACATATTTCAACCAAATCGATCACATAACATTTTCGATAATTTGTTAAGGAACATGTCTGATGTTACAATTAAAAATTTATAGCTTTCTCCATTATAAGTGATACCATTGTCGGAGATACTACCATTGAAGCATAATATTCTTAAATTATCAAGTATTCTCTCAAATAACACAACAAAACACAATTCTAATTTATTAATATCTTGGGGTTAATCAAGCTGCATCAATTATCAACTAAAAATATATCTAATTAACATAATCCATAATTTAACCTAAATCAACACTAACATTGCAAACACATAATTTTATTAATTCACAATCAACAACAACATAAAATAATTGATTATTTAACAAAATAACCTAACTATCAACTAAAAATATATCTAATTAACCTAATCCATAATTTAACTAAATCAACACTAACATTTATTCTCCATAATTTTATTAATTCACTAAATAACATAATTAATACTAATTAAACATAAATCAATTATAGTAATTTCTAATTTAAAACCCTAACATTCAATAAAATAAAATCAGCATAAATTACATGAAATTAATTAAGGGGAAGTGTTGAATATACCTTTAAAAGTAAAATGTGGCTAGTAAGGGTGATCGATGGTGGTATTTTAGCCGGAATGTGGCTGCCCCACCACTGGTTTCTTTGATAATTAGGGCTATTGGTTTCAGAAGAAGTTTTTATTGAATGTAATGGCATTTTTCATTTTCTAAACATATTAAATTAATATCTTGAATTTTATATATGCGCGTGCGCTTTGAGTATACATGACCTTAGAGAACACTAAAATACTCTGGAATATAGATTTATCGTTCCAATAAAAAAACACCAATTAAAATAGAATTGACACCCTTGATTTTTTTCTAACCTAAAAAAACTAACTTAAAAAACTAAATTCAATTTAATCTAAAATTCAAAATGACTTTGAATAAATTAACCAATAGACGGATTAAAGAAAATCTCCCAGGATTGAGTTATGCTTAGGCTCTATTATCAATCCCACGTCCACTGTTACTAGTAGCTATTCAAAGACAAAATAATACTCCAATTTCTTTTTTTAAAAAAGTTAAATTAAAATAATAATTAAAACTTCATATTCAAATGCAATATTTTTCCATCCAAAACTATATTATTATCACAATAGATTTTTATACTAGATTTGGAAAAAAAAAATTAGAAGTTCTTCACAGTTTTTCAACTGTTTTTCAAATAAGAAAAAAATATAAACAATATAATTTTTTATAGCTTTTTTTTATCAATGTTGATGAACTTTTGATTTATTTTTTTAAATTATCTTTATTTTTTTAAAATGAACATGGCTTTTGATTTTCTATTGAAAAAGAACAACCAGAAATTAAATAAAATAATTATTATTAGTGGTAAATTTAAAAGGTGTCACTATAACATTGTGTACACGTGGACGGTTCTCTCCCACACATTTTACTGTGAACTTACTATTTAATTTATTTATTTTTTTTATATTTGGTCCTCAAATGTTTTTTGTCCTATTATATTTTTTTGGGGCTAAATTAAAGAACAATTGAATCAAATTTGTTGACTAAAGATATAATTAAAAGACATGAAACCAAAGTAGAAAAGTCACCACAAATGAGTGATGGGTCAAAATTCATACAAAAAGTTTAATTTAGTCCTTAAACTTTACAAATCATACATATTCAGCCCCTCAATGTTTTTTCAATTTAGTTTTGGTACAAACTTTATTTTTTTTATTTTTTAGCTCTTAGTTTGAGAAAGGAGAGAAAAAAAGATCGTTGAATTCTAACGATAAAAAAAAAAAAAACAATGTTGACATTAATTTTTACTACCAAAATGGTCGAACATTATGTCAAAGGATTTCATTTGGTAAAGAGAATTTTAGTTTTTGTGCCTTGAAATTGCTTACAAGTCTAGATCTAGGCTCGGGAAGTTTTTTGGTTTTTGGGATGATTTTGGTTTCTTAAGGCTATTTATAGATTTGTTAAGGTGTTTAGGATATTTTCTAGGTATTTTAAGTAAAAAAACAAAAAAATATGTTTTTTTATCCATCATAATGACCGAAATCTAATATTGAACTACAATTCGTCTAATTATTTTGTTTTTCAAAAAGTAATGGGCCAAACGATAATTACATTAAAAAGAATTATGGTCCTCACACGAGCCTTTCCTGGATGAGGCAGACCAAGTGGTTCCTAGATGAGGCAGACCATGGCTCCTGTCTCCTGACTTCTTCTTTTTTTATTTTTCTATTTTTTACCTTAAAAAAACATTTGTATTTTTTTAAAGTAACTTTTAGTTTATATTTAAATTAAAAAAATTTATAATTTTTTTATATAATTTTTTTTTAATATTAGTTTTTTTTAATTATTTTTTGTATTTATTTTTAAAAAAATTATTCTAATTTATGTATTATTCTAAAAGTACATTTACTCAATCAAGTATATGCCAATTTCTTTCTACTCAAATTAATTTTAATAAACAAAGTCATGAGATCAATTCTTGACTTTTCCAAAATTATATTTAGTTATGGTTAATAACAGTTTTTACCATAGTTATTAGACCCGGTCTGGGGGTTGACCCAGCCAAGGGGCCGGGTCCCGGGTTTCATGGGTCAACTCGGGTTAACCCGGAAAAATTAAAAAAAATTAAAGTTTTAATATTTCATATGAAAAAATCTATGTAAATATAGGTTATACATATTGTAAACAATGAAGTTTAAAAGAATATTTTAAAAAGTTTTTTATCCCACATTAAAAAGATATTATATTAAGTTTTTAAGTTGAAGTATTTAAACCAAAAACGTTTCAAATCTCACATTGAAAAAACATAACTTCTTTCATGGGAACATAGAGTATATATACGAAAGGACTTCAAATCCACATTGAGAAGATACTATGTTATCCTTTTAAGTTGAAATATTTAAACCAAAAGGTTTTTTATCCCACATCGAAAAAACATAATTTCTTTCTTGGAAACATAGAGTATATATACTAATAGGTTTCAAATCTCATATTGAAAAAACATAACTTCTTTCATGGGAACATAGAGTATATATACGAAAGGACTTCAAATCCACATTGAGAAGATACTATGTTATCCTTTTAAGTTGAAATATTTAAACCAAAAGGTTTTTTATCCCACATTGAAAAAACATGATTTTTTTCAAGGGAACAAGAATATATATACTAATGGATTTCAAATTCCACATTGAAAAAACATAATTTTTTTCATGGAAACATAGAGTATATATACGAAAGGGCTTAAAATCCCACATTAAAAAGATACTATGTTATCCTTTTAAGTTAAAATATTTAAACCAAAAGGTTTTTTTATCCTACATTAAAAAACACATGATTTTTTTCAAGGAAACATAGAGTATATATACTAAGGGGTTTTAATTTTCACATTGAAAAAATATAATTTTTTTTCATGGAAACATAAAGTATATATACGAATGGACTTAAAATCTCACATTAAAAAAAATATTATGCTATCCTTTTTTCTTGGGAACATAAAATATATATAAATATATACTAATGGGTTTCAAATCTCACATTTGAAGAAAAAAAAATCAGGTCTCGTCCTGTTTCGCCCGGGTCATGGATCGACCCGCCGGGTCGCCCGGGGTTTAACCGGGCTGTTGCCCCAGCCGGTCTTTTAGTAAACCCGGTCTGGTCCAGCCACCAGATCGACCGGGTCAATCTGCCAGGCCAGGTTTAATAACACTGGTTTTTACAATTGATATTTTTTTATTTTTTATGTAAAAAAATGTCGTAAAAGCCTTCTTTGTTGGAAAACTGTCAATGCGATCTCATTTTCGAGAGTGAATTCTTGCAAATCTGAACCAACCCAAAACTTTCGTGCACAAAAAAATACACGAGGAACCAAGACAGGGGGCAAATCCAAATCCAAATTCAAAGTCATCACACCAGTCAAATAAACTGTTTCTTACAAGCGAGCCATAACAAAGGTTGAAAGGGTTCATGTACACCACCGATTCCAAGACTAGAGACAGCAGAGAACAACTTTATAGCTCCTTGCTGTGTTTCAAATCCTACTTCTTTCCCCGTAGCTTCACACCAAGAGCCCTCTCCAGTTTTCCTATAATCTGCTGATTAGGAATGGCTTTTCCAGATTCATACTCCTGAATTATCTGGGGCTTCTCATTGATCACCTGCAAGAGGGAAAAAAAATTTAAGGCGAGCCCTGAACTAAAATTTAAAGCAAGTTTGGATGTGAGAGAGTGAGAGAGTGAGAGAGAGGGACCTGTGCAAGTTGAGCCTGGGTAAGTTTCTTGTCCATTCTAGCCTGCATAATTGCTTTCTTCAGTTCAGTTGGCACTCGGTCATCTGTGGGAGACCAGAATGTTTTAGAAAGTTTTTCTTCCAATGGAAAGCATCACACAACATCTAACCAAAAAAAAAGCAACTTGGGAAAGAAGTAAAACCATGTAAAGTGGTATAGAAATATGCCAAAACACCCAATACTAAAGCATGTGGGGCTTATTTAGAGAAACATGGTCATCATTTCATACAACATTGCACATGAAGATGATCAAAGAAATGAGCACATCAAATTCAAGTGGGCGAGTCGCATCTGGAATTTATTTGTGAAGCTTTTTTGGCACATAGAATCATAAATAAGATATTAATTTCATCACTTGTTTTGTTTTTTGTATTTTGATTCCCAAGATGACTAAAAAATTCTGAAATTCAGGGTTTTCATTATGAAGAGTCAAATTCTAAAACGATGACAAGAAAGAGGCAACAGAGATATACACATTCTTTAAGCAACTCTCTTCAGCCATATGTCAAAAAGGAAAGGCTTATCTAGATGAGATTAACTACTACTATATTTTAAACCCAAGCAAAGTTGATTGAAAATTAAAACAGAAAGTCTCATCAACAAATAAACCTCAAGATCCTCAAAACTCATTAATCAGCATATTACTTCTAATTGGAAACTGCAACATCAGTTAACATTACTTGTAAACAGCAAGAAAAGCACAGACACCATGAAGACTCAAACAAAACAATGGTAACAATGATGTAATAACTAACATCCCCCTTCCCCTCCTTTCCCTTTTGGATCATATATATATATATATATATATATATAAAACAGAGTTGAAAGATCATGTTTGCAAATTTGACACTGGAATGTAGAATTCAATAGTAAATCCGACATCAGAGATGCAGGGAATGTTTTACAAGAATGAATTCATCTTTTCAAACATGAATTCAGAAAAGAAAAGGATTATTATACTCACGAGTAAGGTTCTCTGTTTCGTCATCGAGCTTCCTTGTGTTCAAAGAAGTGCTGCTAGAAGCGGCCTTGTTTGTACCAGCAGTTGCTGCAGTTCGTTACAATAGAATCATTTTAAGTTGACAAAAAATAAACATCATCGCAGTTCATTATCATCTCTAGCTGCCATGTTTCACTTTATCTTCTTTCTTTCCCGTACCATGCACCCAAGTGCAAGCGTGTATTTGGAATTGGAACATAAGATTAGGGTTTTTTGAATGTCTTCGATTAGGAACAACAAAGATATATTAATTTGCTTATTTATAATAATAATAATAATAATAATAATAAGGTATAAAACTATCAAAGAAACCCTAATTCCTAAAAAAAATCTACAGTTGCTTGGTGTCACAATAGATTCCAAAATAATAAGAACATAGATAGATCTGAAACAAATATTAAATGTCCTTTAATTTTTTTGTATAAAGAAACAAACCCTAACTTCACTATCATCATCATCAATAACAGAAAAGATAAAAAGAAAAAAAAAAAGATTGTTTGGATCGACTGATTGAGTTAAATTAAGCATCTAAACAACACGGAGGGGAGAATATAAAAGAGGGATGGATACATTTTTTGACGGTTTCGATCTCAGCACCAGCGCGGCGGGCGGCGTTGACGGCCTTCTCATCCTTCTTGGCGGCGGCGTTGGGAGCTTTCTTACGGATCACCACCGGCTCCCAGTCCTGTGAGATTGGTCCTGACATTTTTTCTTTCCTCCTTTTAGTATCAACGATAATATCTTCTTTTATTTATTATTTTTAGTATTATTATTATTATTATGCTGTGGGAGTAATGGATATCTGGTTTTCGATGACACTCACTGGTTTTACTTCCATTTATATTTATTTATATAGAGGGGACGAAGGGCAACCCGCCAAGGCTGATTGGGCCCCACTCACAGTAACCCGAGGGCTTGAGCCGTGCTTTTCTTTTTAACCAATGGGCTCGTTGGAACCTTCGGAATTTTAGGGATTTTTAAAAGTTATTTTTAATTTAGATATTTTTTTTTAATTTTTAACATCATATATTAAAACCATATAAAAACTACTAAAAAAATATTAAATTATTATTTTTTCAAGCCAGAAAACACAAGATTGCCTACTCTTAGAGCCAGCTAGAAGAGCATTTTCATGTTTGAATCCCAATTGCCAATTCCAATAACTAGTAGCAATTGGAATACTGATGCAAATTCTCCCCTTGAATTTGTTATTTCATATTTGCTTTTCGAGAAGAAAATACCAATTTAATATTTGCTTTTTGGGTAGTGAGGAGAGTTGATTCTTTGACATCAGTACTTTCTGAACAGAAAACCATCAAAGCTCTATCTAAGATAATTCTTCCTGGCTGCTCATACAAGAACCACTAAAAGTCTAGTACACTGTACACCTACTTCATCTCTTCCATCTGTTTTATGTTCGAGCAGAAAGTAGGATCTCGCACAAAAATCTTGTATTTAATTTTGAACTGGATCCTCCTGAAAGGCATTACAGATGGAAATTAGTAAAACCATGATTGAACCCAGTGGAGGATGCTGAACCAGGCGAGAATGTGAGCCATCTGGTACTGGTTTAAATGAATAGATTATCATCCCACCGTCGAACACTTTCTTCAGCGATCTTCACCTTCACATCCCTCTTCTAATGGATTCGCTTTCCTCATTGATTGAGACTGTTTGGTTTCAGGCCAACAACGATTGTTTACCCAGAAAGCTATGTTTTGCTTTTTATAGTTCCCACCCCTTTCCTTCAAGCTTGCCTGCAATAAATGTGTTACACTGATAATAAAGAAACATAGCAGCCTGAAATGGTAGTGAAATCAATGCATTTAAGAGTTAACTTCTACTTTGAAACACACACACACACACACATTACAGATATATTTTCCATTAATAATTAAAGCATCCAGGGCATGCAGTGATGATTATGAGATGGAGGATGCAGATGAAGAATCGATGGTGGGTTGTGTTGAGTTTGGGGAGAGAATTTCATAGTCTGTTTTTATGCTCTCCATTAACAATACCTCAAGAAAAAACCCTCCATTCAGGTGACCATTAAATAAAGCAACCACATCACCTGCTTAGATTGCCACCTTTGTTATGATTTACTTTAACCTCTCTACCTTTCCTCAATACTACACGCAAAATCCTTCACTTATAGTGCAGTGATATTTTAGTGACAGGAAAACAAAAAATCATATGCAAACCATCAGTAGAAAACATCACATAAAGGACCACAAAGAACAGTCATCTCACCTTAGAACCCACCAAACTCAATTTATCAGCTTTGATGCTTTCCTTTTCCAGATCATTGCCATGTTCATTAACAATTCCTTCATTTGATGTGTTCTGCAATTAAGTAATTGCTCCTGTTTTGAAATAATCAAATATAAAGATGGAAACTTCACAAGTTTCACAGTTTTCTAACCTTGCAACTCACCTGCACACAGTTTTTCTGACAAATACCAGAATACTCTCTTGAAGCTGATACACTAACATTACCATGAACAGTTTCAGTCTGAAGAAAACTTGAGTCCTCGTCACCACAACCAGCATTTATCTCTGGTTCACCCTGCAATATATGACTCAAGGATCATTTGTATTTGTAAATTCAAGAATAACAACCAACAAATATAATAGACATAAAGCATGACTTTTTCATCTTGTTTATAAATCAAACCCAAGACACCTGCCTATCCCCCAAACCACTTAAACAACAGCCAGGAGAAGAAACGAGCCTTCATCATCACAGACAAAAGATACCTGCAAGATGCCTGACTTTGCCATAGAGTGCCCTAAAGGTTCTCCTTTTAATACAATTCTCGGAAGCTGATCAACATCCCAACCAAGAACCTTACAGATAACCTGTGCATACGCCCTATGCGCCTTCTTCTTCTTTGTCCTTGATATTGCAGTTGTATGCTGAAGGAGTCCAAGACACCCCTTGAACTTCTTCCAACCCTTCTTCTTTAAAGCACAACAAACCAAACAACAAAACTCCCCTCCTTCATAATGATTCTCATAATAATTCCTCAGTTCATTACTATCTGTGAACAATCTCAAAAAGAACTTAAATTCTTCACATTCATCAGACCCATCTTCATCCATCCAATCATCTGGATCCCCATCTTCCTCACCTTCATCACAAATCGAACCAGATGGGTTTGCTAAGAAATTTTGGCATTCATCCAAAACTTTCTGCTGCAACTGCACCATGGCAAACCTCTCTAGCTCTTCAGCAGAAGCTTCTGAAGAGCGACAGGTCTTCAAGGTGGGCCACCCTACAGTTGTTGATGGAGATTCATCAACATACTTTTGGGAAAGCCATTGGACATCAGAGACCAGTGGTGGCTCACATCCCTGTATGGCGTTTTCTTTAGTAATGGAGTAAATCAATAGCTAGCACAGATAATACCCATTAAGCCTGCTCATTCATGGATTGACCATATCTCAAAAGCTACACAATTAGTAAATCTGTTTTAGAAAACATTTTATTTGGAAATAAGCCAATGAACTCGGATTGGCAGAAAACCACTTTATGGTCTTTCTCAAGTTGTATACATGTTTCCCCAACACTTGACATACAGTGAAACTCCTTGCAGACTATCAGGAAGCATTAGATGCCCTTGCAGGCATATGATAAAAACAATGGCATTTGAGGTTTTGCCAATACAGCAAAACGATGGATTTTACAGAATAAAGAAGTTGGTTCTTTCTTTTAAGGTAGATTCCCGTGACCTTTTTCCAGCTTAAATGGCTAGGTGCCCAATGATGCGGTAGGATTAATTGTGCAGTAAATTCTCTCAATAAAATCTTCTATAGTTTGCTTTAAAAGCCATGTAGTTATCTGTTCATGTTAGAGAACTAGTATGAAAAACATTACTCTTGGCAACTCAATATAAAGTAACAGGATAGTGTTTGGAAAAATAAGGAATCACAGCAACATGAGGTATCACACTAAAAAAGCTGAAACAATATATTGTAGTTACACATCAAAGTAGCAGAACAGCCATCTTACCAGGCACTCCGTGGCTCCATTTTTATATGCTTCAATGTTTGGCACATCATTACTAAGATCTTCATGTACTTTTTTACCATCACCTTCATCTGAAAAATTCTGCAAAGCAAAAAATCAGACAAGAAATAGATGCCATATATAAAAGCTAAAACATCTAATCCTCAACACCCCACAAAACAAACCACCAAAAATGATATGCATAATTGCAATGGGAGGTCTTTGCATAGAAGAAATCATAATCCCATTTGTTTATCCATGCTGGGGAAAAATCATTATACAAAAGGTTCTTTGAGAAATTAAAGGGAATGCTACTTAAGCATTGTCTTAATAATATGAGGCAAAGTTGTAACTTACGGAAAGCATCCAAAGAACAATTTGCTCTTGTACTCTAGAGATGTTCTTTGCCATGGCTATGATTTCTCAGGCACACAACTCAAAAGCATAACATCCATGACATGCAATTAATAGATGCAAATAAGCTGTTTTTTTAACAGGCACTGTGATTTTCTTTATGTATAATTTCCATTTAATTCAAAAACATAATCCTAGCTTCATCATTTTCATATCAAATTAACATAGTTAATATTTTGAGAAAATCTAGTTTGTTATAAACATGATCTAAAGCCATGATCACATGAAAGAACACACAAAAGGTAAAGCGCATTCGTAGTAGCATTTTTCATCTCCATTTAAACAAGATCATCTCAGTTAATAATCTACACTTCCTCTTTACTTGCTATCATACTGGAAAGTCCAATATCAGAATCAATCAATTTGTTACCATTACCTTGCTTCAAACACAGCAATTAAATAACAGCAATATCCTCATGTAAAACCCTTACATTCCAGAAAATTCCATAAGACTCTACAAAACAAATAGCGCATAAAAACAGGCATAATTAATTTTGCAAACAACCATTTCACCTGCATTCACATCAATCAGAAACCTAATACTCGAATGGCTCATTAATATTTCTGCAAATAGCAGCACCAATATTATTCTTCACAGCAACAATTACATTCCATCCAGATTACAGCACTTTTGAGAAAGCTCAAACACCACTGAAGTCAATATAAAACATATGTTATTCACACAAACAGAGTCACACAAGCACACAATTTCTGTTTATATACCTCAGTTCTGCCTGAATTTGCAAATGTGCGACTGAGAGGTTCACCTTTCAACACAATCATAGGAAGCCTACTAATATCCCAACCAAGAACCTTGCAAATAAGGTGACTAAAAGCCCTATGAGCCCCTTTCCTTTTTGTTTTCGAAATCGTTCTTGCATGCTGAACAAGGCCTGTACAACCCCTATATACTTTCCCTACTTTCTCTCCTATCCCTCCACAAATCAAGCAGTAAAAATCCCCATTTTCATTGTTCTTCTCATAAAAATCTCTAATTTCTTGATTTTCCACAAACAAACTCAAAAGGAACTTAAATTCTTCACTCTCTTCAACATCATTATCATGATAATAACAGTGTTCATCCCCATCAAACTCGTCCAATCCGTTATCTTCGTTGCCATCTAAATCAAACCTTTTAACGAAAAACTGATGGCAACACTTTACAACCTTTTGCTGCATGTGCATTGCAGCAACCTTGCCCAGGTCAACCTCGGAAACAGGTCGGGCTGAGGTGCTCAGGTTGGACTTGAATTCTGGCCACCCAGAACCCGATTGAGGAGAAGATGGCTGTGGCGGGTTGACAGGCCATTCTGGACCAGGGTCGGGTTGTGGGTCGGGTACTGGCCCTGGTGGGGGGACATTGCTGTCCTTGGCCTTTTGGTATGTGGTTTTGTGTCTGTTGGTCTTTTTGAAGGATGTAGGGTTCGATACATGGAGATTTCTTGACGAATAATTTACATGGTTGGGTGGGTAAACGTAAGGGTTAGGGTTTAGGGCAGGAGGGCCTTGGTGCCAGAGAGAGTGAAGATAGATAACCTCATCTCTCAGTGTCTGCTCATGTGGGGTCAAGGGTCTCTCGTAAGGATTCATGGGTGGCAAAGATTGATCGCTTCGGCAGTGGCAAAGTTTTGGTTGTGAAGAAGGAGAAAATTTGCTTCTTCTCCGAAAGAAAATCGAGTTGTGATTTTGGGGGCGAAATTTATCAGGTAGGTTTGGGGGTGTTCCATCTTCTGCAGGAATGCTTGGCGTGTGGCATGTTGGAGTCAGCAGAAGAGGGAAAGATTAGAGCAAGCACTGAGGGTTAATGGAAGCTTGTTGAGTCCTGCATTGGTTTCCACACAAGTAAGATAGCAATTTATATAATTTTTATTGTGATCAACATCCTGTAAATTACATTTATGTCATTAATTTATTTCAGCAGCTCCTATTAAATTAAAACAATTCTCTTTTAACTTTATCTCTTTTCTTCTTTCTCGCAGATCCAAAAAAAAAATACAGTAATTAAATTTAAAAAAAAACAAAAACGACTCCCACTCTAAAAACCAGACCAAATTTTGCCAAGCCAATTGTAATTCGATAACAGGTATGATCATTGGATATTGTATAGAAGAAACATAATTCCCTTTCTCCTACGAGAATATTGAGAAAGACAAGCCGCAAATGTCATAGATTTGTTCATACCAAAGTATTCGAAATTCCCATAACACCCACTTGATAAAAGAAACCATAAATTTTGGTGGGTTTTCTTCTCTCTTTTTTTTTTTTAAGATGGAGGCACTGTCAAAGTCTCTCATTTGCCATGATAAGAACACTGAGGCCTGAGAATTCTCTCCTCAAACTTTCTGGCCTCACGGCAGTCAGCGGGAAATCGGTCAGGGTCTAGAGCAGAGAGTCCAGTTTAGCGGGGTTAAGGATCAGGGAGGGAATGGAGAGAGATCTATGAAAGTATTGATCGAGGAAAGCGATTAGAATTACCTAGTGTAACGACAATTTCATTGAAATCAAATCTTTATATAGCATCTGTAGAATTTGGCTTTATTTCTTATCCTAAATGAGTCATACCGAGTATAACAATTATAAATTGCCGGATGATACATCAGCGTGTTTTATATATATATATTATTTTTGTTTGTCTAGAATCAATGTTTAAAACAAGAAACAAAAGATTGGGTGATAACTCTATATATTTTGGCCCATCTAAGTACTGATCTCAAATATATATATATATATATATATATATATATATATATATAAACCTTACAAATAACCATACCCGATATCATTAGACTTAGTTAAATATTTAGTTCAATCATATAGGGGTATGACGAGCAATTAGACTCATCACCCTTAGATTTAGTCAAATATTAAACTTAAATGCATGTGGCTTTAGCAATGTTATCAGGTTCCATATTGAACCACAAGATTCTGATGAGTCAGAAATATTTTCTTTTTAAAGAGTCAAAGATATTTTTTTTCTGATGAGTTAGAGATATTTTTCTTCTTTAATACATAAGATATGTTTTAATAGTATAAAAAAATGACTTTTTAGTCTTCCTCTCCATCAAAAGGTAAGAATCATGGGCTACAAAGACTCATTGGATTCTTAAAAAGAGCAGGTTGATAATCTTTTCAATCTGAATATTTTGAGCATATTTATTTTCAGAGTCTATCTCTCTAAAATATCATTGTCTTTTCTCTGAAAAAAAAAATACTTATTTAAGCATTTGAGAGTTCTCGAATCTACCAAGGGGAACCTATTACGAGTACCAATTATCTGCCATTGGCCACTTTTACTTACCAAGCGTCAGGTACCAGTTACCAGCCAGCTTGGTCAAGGAGAAGGAATCGAATTGCTAAAATCAAGAGATTGACTAATTATCTAACATATAAGTCTTGCTTTTAAGCTACTTTGATTTATTGGGATCTCATTAATAGCTCTGTTTGTGGAAAATTGATCAAAAAGTCATCAATTATTCTTTCAGAACTGGTTTATTAACATCCATAATCACCATCAAAGACAGATAATCAAAACACTCATAAAATGAGACATATCACGGACCTTCTTACAGTTGTTGGTATATCTACTCCATTATAACTCCAACAACTCTTCAATAATGAGTAGGAAAGGCTATGTAATAATTTAATCACTCTAAGTCGGAGTATGATTTCTTTTACTTGTCCATGGGTTAATAAGACGACCAAATTTGAGTTATACATTTACCAATTTCATTAATGCAGTTAGAGCCTTAAATTTTTAGAAAGTTTTCAACAAGTACAAGTGAAATGTTGTTTCAAACCGTAAAATATGTAAAGACATTTACTGGAGAAACTTTATTCTTTCCTCACTTAGAATTGAGACTATGATCTCAACAGAAATATCGTCAAATTGATTATACCTCAAAGAGTAATAAAAATGTACCATGGTCAAAGACAGAATGTAAGTTTCTTATATATAAATTAAATTATTCAAAGTAATGATGTTTGTTTTTCTCCAAGTCATATCTAGGGCAACAACCCCATAAATTCTAGGGATGGGATGAAATCGGTCTTTCTAATACTGTTGCACAATTTACTTTGGAAGGAATCAAAATCTTTCTAGTGTGATTGCACAATTTACCTTAGAAGGGATTGACATGGTCATCTTAATGCGATTGCACATTTCTCCAAGGATAAAATTAACACGACATCTCTTTAAGACAACAACCACATAACCTTTTAAGAATGAGATGGACTCAATTTTCTTAGTGTGATTGTATAATTGGAAGGGATTGACATAATTGGTCATCTTTCATTACAAATACATTTTTTTTTTGTTCTTTCTTTTTAAAATCTAGAGGATAATAACATTCTCTAATTATATGTCAGTTTCATTTATATAACCGCAGTTGTGTTATATTTTACTTAGACCCCGTTTGTTTTTGCATTTCAAAAACGATTTTTTTCTTTACTTCAAAATAATTTTTTTTTAGTGTTTTCATATCGTTTTGATGTGTTGATGTCAAAAATAATTTTTTAAAAATAAAAAAAATATTATTTTGATGCATTTACAAGCAAAAAACATTTTAAAAAATAATCACTACTACAATTCCAAACACCCCTAATATAACATGACTTAAGCTGAGTATTAACTCAAGCAAACATGTTATTTGAGACACAGCTGACAAATGATTCAGCTCTAAGAGCATCTCCAACACAGCAGCTAAAAGGAGAGCCAAAATAAAAAAAAAAATGTACTTTTACCTTTTAATTTTAGTTTTAATTATTCCAACGGGTAAACTATATGAATAGCTAAGATGTCTATTCTTGTTTTGAAATGCTATTTCTACATTTCTAGGTAGAGAAGCTAAAAGTAAATGAAATAATATGTATCTATTGGTCAATATTTTTTTTCTTTGTTTTTTATTAATAACATCATGCTTATATTATATAAAAAATATCTAAATTAGTTATATAATTATATTAAAATTAGTTTAACATAAAGTATAATTAATTATTCTAAATAGCTTGGAATGTACATAAATAAAAAAATTATATTTACATTATAAAAAAAAATCATTTTATCAATGTGTATTAGCTCTAACAACGAAACTCTATATCTATAGGAGTACGTCAGCTGTGCCCAAACATCAATGGCTTTCCCTTTTCCTTTTCAAAAGACGAGTCCGGAGGGTGTAGGTACACCGCACACCTCTTCAACTATAGGCGATTGAAAATATTTGGAATTATAGTTGTTGTTATTTTTTAAAGTGTTTTTTATTTTAAAATATATTAAAATAATATTTTTTTTATTTTTTAAAAAAATTATTTTTGATATCAGTATATTAAAATAATATGAAAATATTAAAAACATATTAATTTAAATAAAAAAAATAATCAATTTTTTTTAAAAATAATTTTCAAACACAATGCCAAACACACTAGCTGCTTCTTCTAGCCTTGCTTCTCTTCATTTCTCCACTGATTTGTCTCCAAATTAGGTCCTTCTCTTCTCTTCATTTCCATGTATTTCTTTTACACAAACCCAATTTATTTTTATTAAAATTAATTCAAGCATATTGCCTCAGCAAACAGCACTATGAATTTGCTTTTTCCTCCCCTGCACGCCTGACTCAATATGCCAATACATTTCCTCCCCTCTTAGCTCCTCTGGTTAAAGTTTTTTTGTATAAAAGATAGTTTAATTAGTCATATTTTAAGTTTGTTTTTTAATAATAACGAGTTTGAATTTTTTTAGAATCATTAAAAATTTATATGATTGTTAACTTAAAACCTGTAAAATTAGTCAAAATATACATAAATTTACCTGAACATCCACGTTAATTATATAATAAAAAATATCTTTCTATATCATCTCTGTTTCTTCATGTTCCCCCGCCTATCCAAAACATCTCACTCACTTGGCACCCCATCGTTGTTTTCACCCATACCGACATCGACATTGTTTTTTTACTTCAATAAAATACATTATTAGGCATATTAATTACATCACATCTAATATAAAGATCAATGAGCAAAAAAGATATATTAATAAAATATAATAATTGAAGAAATTTTATGGTGCTCGTGAAATTCCTCATGTATCTTGTATGTATCATACTATTCTACAAATGGTATGACGAGCTAAATCTTCCTAATAGTTTCTCAAATTGCACAAGTTTTCTATGGAAAATAATCACCAAAATAATGCTCTAAATAGCTCAAAGAAATTTTGCCTTCTTTTAGAAGATTAGCGGGTTCGTGTAAGGATCACTTCATCCAATGGTGGAGTTCTTTCCCAAAACAAGGCAGTCTTAAATTTGTATTTCTAAAATAGGGCAGTTTATATTTTATTTATCATGATAGAGTATTTTATGCCATATGGACTTCAATTTTTGTGTATGTCGTAACATGATTTTTGATTTTTTTGATTTTTTTTAAGTCCAAAAAATAGCTAAAAATAACAAAACAAATTCAAAAAAATATATTTTTGATGTATTTAAATCGTTTTTTTTTAATTGTCTTTTCAAAAGAATTAAAAAATTAAAAATTTATTTTCAAATTGTTAATTTTAAAACAAATCCAAACAAGATATTTTTAATGTATAGTAGCAGCGATGACTTAACTTTGATGGAGAGAAACAGATTCAATGAAAAATAAAATCAGTTGTTTGTGGATTTTTCTTGGTTTTGCACGTTCCAGTAGCTCCATCGCCAGCACACGAAAAAGAAGAAGTAGTAGATCCTGATCCACCCAATCGTTTTTTCATTTTCACCAGAAACGACATATGGAACCAACGTGTTTTAAAGCAAAAGAAAATTTTGCGAATAAACTTTAGACCTTAATGCTAAAGGAAATAGAAAAATGAAAAAAAAAAATATTCGACCAAATTCGAGTTAGCACAACAAACTTGTGATCTAAATTATGAGGCTGAGACATCTTCATAAAAAACATATAAAAAATAAAATAAAAAAACTTAATTTTTAATAAAATTAATATCGAATGCTGAAATCAAGGAAAAAAAATAGGTGTAAAAAAATTACAAAAAAAAGCTGATGTCAACTTAGACAAATATTTTATACTCGTGACTCGAGTCATGAGACAGGAATGACTGCATTGAAAAAAAAATAACAAAGTTCAATCCATAATAATCCAATGTTGACGGCTGAAAATCAAATTTTTGCAATGCATAAAAAAAGTAATTAGAAGGATGAGGAATAAAATTGATAAAAACATAAAATAAAATGATGTAAAAGCCTTGAGCCAATCTGAGCTAGCATGAAAAATGACCTGGACCACAAGGATAGGTTTTCGTCATAGAAAGAAAAAAATAAATAAGCTTAATATTCAATAAAATCAATGTTGAATAATGAAAGGAAAAACATAAAATTAATGAAAAAAAGACAAAAATAAACTGATATAAATTTGGGTTAAGATTCCATACCTGTGATTAGGGTCATAAGACCGAGATCACCGCACCAAAAAATATTTGTGAAGCACAATCCTAAACAAATCAAATATTGAAGGATGAGATTGAAAAAAAATCAATTTAAAAAATCAATTAGAAGAATAAGGTCAAATATGACATAAAAATTAAATCATATCAAATGGTAAGAGATGAAATTGAAAAATAAAAATTAAAAAAATAATTAAGAAATAAAGATTAAATTTGATATAAATACCAAATGATATAAAATGCTAAGAGATGAAATTAAAAAAAGATCAAAAGAGAATTCAAAAGAAATAAAAAACAATCAAAATAATGAGGGTCGCAATTGAAATAAAAAAAAATGAAGATCAACATTTAATTTTGGCTAGTTGGCATGTTTTTCGAGAGGAAGTGAGAGAAAGATTTAATTATTGTTTGACCGTTATAAAATGTCTTACACGCATCTTCTAATTAGATGCGCCTCCACATGATACGTCGTAAAAGATGATAGTTGGCTATTTTAGCAGCTAGAAGACATCGCAAACATCATCTAAAGAGTGCAAGTACTTCTTATGTGTTGTATTTACTAACAATTGTTTTTTTAAATTTAATTCATCAAAAGACCTAAACACCCTTATCCATATGATATTAATATACAAACCATAATAAAAAACCAAAAGGCCCCATAACCTAACCTAAGCTATAGATTTTTTTTTAATTCTAAGAGTATCCTGGTAATCATAGTAATGCTAACAAAGATAGAGATAAAAAATACCCTTACCCTAACAATTAAGCAAATTAAACTTTTAATAGTACTATACAAATAAAAAGTTAAATGATCATTTTACCCCATGGTATTATTCCTGTGAGCAAGTTATATGATTTTTACCATGGAGAGCAAAATATTAATTTTACTGTGTAAATCCAATTTCAATCTGAGTGTTTGCACATTGATTTCCTAATATTTTTTTACTAGATTGGGATTCACCCCGCACAACCGAATTTATCATTGATGTTCTTCCTATAAAGCCTAAAAACATTCCTGATTCTACGCCATTGCCAGCAAGATTTTATTTTTATTTCCTTAAATTAGGACGAGCTTGGTAATATGTTTAAAATTATCTTTTAAAAATGATTTTTATCTTAAAAAACGTATTAAATTAATATATATTTTTGTTTTTCAATGTAAAAGCATTTATATTTCTCTACTTCTTCATCAAAAAGACCAAGCAAGAAGAATTTGGCCCACCTGACCTTGGCTGGCAATCCCTTAATCGGACAGCATTTCCTGGACCATTGTGATGCCGCACGCGTAATTCCACCTCCTATTCATTGTTTTCATCTTGAGTATTGTAATTTACTCCAACAACAGAATTTCTTGTACAATCAACCTATGTATAGTGTTGTTTCTCCAGAGAAAACAGCACTCCAAAAAGCGTTCTTTCTTTTTTCATCTCAAGGAAAAGAAAAGAAAAGAAAAAAGAGAGTTAACAACAACCAGTCAATGGCCGCTTCTCTCTTCCATCTCCCCTTCCTCTTCGTCTTTCTCCTCCACCCTCTTTCCTCCACAGCTAACATCCACAAAACCAACAACCTTCTCAAATCACATCTCTTTACAGAACCCACTTCCATAACCAAAACACACCCAGCCCATAAACCCCTCAATGACACCCCACCAACTGTTTTCTTTGAAGTTACCAAACCCATAGATGTCCCCAATACTAAACCTTGCAAGCACTTTATTCTCCAACACGACTTTGCCTCTACTTATGGCAAACCTCCTGTTCTTGTAAACTATACCCCTCCCTCTCATTGCCCATCTCAAGATTTCTCCAAGATTGTCCTTGAATGGAAGGCAACTTGCAAAGGGAGGCAATTTGATCGTATTTTTGGGGTTTGGTTAGGTGGTGTGGAGCTTCTTAGGAGTTGCACTGCGGAGCCTAGAGCAACTGGGATTGTTTGGACTGTTCGGAAGGATATAACAAGGTATTATTCATTGCTTGTTAAGAATGAGACTCAAGAATTTGCTGTTTATATGGGTAATATCGTTGATAGTACTTATACTGGTATATACCATGTGAATGTAAGTATTTACTTTTATCCTGCTGAAAAGAAATTGAGTCATAGTGATCATGGTTTTAATAATTTGGCATCTGGGAGGGATTCTAAGGCTGATTTGATCTTGCCCATTTCGCGAAATTTTCCGTTGAATGATGGGTTTTGGTTTGAAATTCAGAATTCTACTGATTCTGAGGCGAAGGAATTCAAGATACCTCAAAATGTGTACAGGGCTGTGTTGGAGGTTTATGTTTCTTTTCATGAGAATGATGAATTTTGGTATGGAAATTATCCTAATGAGTATATTATTGCAAATAATCTCACTGGTTTCCCGGGAAATGGACCTTTTAGAGAGGTTGTGGTTAGTCTTGATGGAGAGATTGTTGGCGCAGTTTGGCCTTTTACTGTGGTTTTTACCGGTGGGATTAATCCTCTCTTGTGGAGACCCATTACTGCCATTGGTTCATTTGATCTCCCCTCTTATGATATTGAAATCACGCCCTTCTTAGGAAATATATTGGATGGAAAGACTCACAAGTTAGGATTTAGTGTCACGAATGCTTTGAATGTGTGGTTTATAGATGCCAATTTGCATCTTTGGCTGGACCATAGGAGCACAATTACAGAAGGGAAGCTTTTGAAACATGAAAGCAAGCCTCTTGCTTTATCTTTGGTATCAAATTTTACAGGTTTGAATGGAAAATTCTTGACAAGTGCACGCAGGTTCATCTCCTCAAATGGATGGGTAAAGTCCTCTCATGGGAACATCACTACCCGTTTTAATCAACACTTTGGTTACCGCAACTTGATGGAGATGGGCAAGGATGGTGATTTGCAGATCGTGAATCAGACGATTAAATTTACTGATAATGTTTCTTTCAGGAAGCCATCCTCTAATGTTAAAGCATTCAAGTCGTTAAAAAATTTCGAGTTTGACATGTACTCTGACTACATGGATCAAGGAAATGGCACTTCCTTGTCGGTGGCAAATGTTACGTTGGGATTCAATGAGAAAAATGTTAAACATGCTGGTTTGGGATTTGCATCGAACATTCTCAGAAATCTGCAGAATGGGCAGGGTGTTATGGTTGTGAAGAATAACTTGGTTCAAAGTGGTATGGGGAGCACACAACAGGAATACACATACAATGGTAGTGGCTTCTGCTATTTCAGGAACATAAGCAGCTCAAACTACACTATTCTAGATGACAATGTTGGAAATACATGCAGTGAAAGGAATCATTCTCATCTAGGTTTTGGACTTGGCAGATGGTGGCAATTTCCAGCTCGAAGGGCTTCTCTAGCATCTGAATTACTGAATAAGTATCATGATGGAGTTTGATCGTTTTATCGAGCGTGTTTCATGAGGGGATGCTCCAGAGGGTTCGTCCATGTAAGAAAACTGTGAGCCAATAAAATTTTATGTAACTTTTTTTCTTTTAATATTTCAAATAGAACATAATTTGTGTTACAGTTTTAGGAGAATTTACAGTGAGATGAGCCTTGGTTAAACAAGGCACGATGCTGGTATGCTGTAAAACCTTGTCTTGTGGTGGTCTTCTGAAGCAATCACTACTGGTAGTGTTTTAGGTTAGTAGCTAAGTAAGATAGATAGCTCTGTTGGATTTCATGGTGAAAATCGAACTTTGACACTTCACCATGGCAATGACAATTGAATTCAGAGCAAGGGTGTTATATGTGGAGCTAAAGTTGTAGACAACGTGCAACTCGAAACATATTCCATAAACTTGGAAAATGATGGAACACTACTGGCAAGTCATCATTAAAAGCCCTTTCCAGGCTTTACGCGTCGAGGCATGCTCTCCCTGCCTTTCATTTCCCGTACTTGCTATATCAAATAGTGGCAGTGTCTTATTCCCCAATTCGTAGGATCTTCTCTTTGGGAGCTCCTCCCACTCTTTTGTTTCCCAGTAGTTTCATCACTTCATCAATAATGCACCGATTGGATGATAGTTGTATGGGATTCTTGATAGGGCACACCTTGCGGGAGCTATGACATGGCATTGGAAACATTGGTGTTTGTCTAGACATGTTCCTTGTTCTCGTGTTAACTCTGGCCAAGTTAGAGAGGCTCTTGAAAATAATTGGGTTGTTTTGCCTTTCATATGAATCACCATTGCATTTCAGCTATTTAGGGCTTCAATTAGCCATTGTTTGCATCTCAACCCCATAAGCATAATTTGGTAGTAATTCCTTGTAAATAGCTTTGCAGTCTACACATTTTTCATCGCCATAGCAGTCTGGTGAATAAAATTCAAGTCAGGGTATGATCTTGAGTCTGAATGTGGATCTTCAGTGTGAGCTATACTTCATTCCAGCTGAAAACGTGGATCGGATACGGTTGCAGTAAGAATGTTTGGTGAACAAGAGCGACACGTTAAGGACTTGGATAAGTTGGCTGCATATACAGTATGAATGGATCTGCATTCTCTCAATGCAGACACTCTGCAGAAAGATAAGTTGCAGCTGATGCTTGATGTTAAATAAGCTAAATTGAAGTGCTGGATCCATTCTTTGATGCTTGAAACATAATGAAATTTGTTCCTACTTCCTAGTGCTGTCCTTTCCTAATAGCAGGATTGAGATCTTCAAGTGGTTTTGCTACATGGAAAAGGAGAGATGGGGTCGTGTCAAATTGGTTTTGCTACAACTTGGAAATGACCTCAGTTCCCACCTACGATATTTTAAAAATCCACAGTTGAGAAGTGTGGTATTTTAAGAAATACACCCAAATAGGCTTAGACAATAACCAAAACATGAGAGAGAAAAGAAAAAAAAGAAAAGAAGAGAATGAAAGAATGAGACCTTGAAGGTATATTGAAGATGACATTCATGATATTATTTTGTTGTAGAAAACATCTTAATGATCTTAATTGTTTAGATTTAGCAGGGTAAAATTAAATATAAGAATTGTTATTTAGTTTTATGGTAATTAAAAACCATAATTAGTTTTTATATTTCTAGTTAAGGGGTTGGTTATGTTAAAGTAAAGATAAAAATCATCTTAAACCATACTACCTAAGGTAAGTTTCCTTGTGTTTATTTTTAAATGATAAAAATACATATTGTGCTCTTGCAAAGTATTTTACTTAAACTGACATGTATGAATTTAGAATAAAAGAATGCTAAAACTTAAGACAATGATTTGGAACTTGGCCTAGCGACAAGACTTAATCCTCACTTTTAAAATACATGTGTTGGACTCGAAAAGATGATGAATGATAAATTGGGTTTAAAACTTATTTTACTTAATTATACCTAAATAGGCTTAAAAGTCACCACTTGCACTCAATAGATATTTGTGAAGTCACACTAACTGAACCCAAATTTGTCCACAATAGTAGGGTTGAACATATTGTAAGACCTAAATATTCACAAAAAAATGACTAAATAATATTTATAAGAAAGTGTTTTTTTTTAATATTTTTTGTTTTTTCTCTCTTTTGCAACACTTTTATCCTTTTCACATTTTCCATTTCTTTTTTATTTGGAGAATTGCATTGATTGTCCAAGAGCTTCTAAAACATACCCTTAGTGTGAGGGATGATCTTGTTATAGGTTACTATCAAAAAAAGATATTTAAGGCTAAAAATAGGACAATAATGAATGAACTTTTGTTTGTTAAAGTTATAACAAAAATAGTCTTTTTTATCCCTAACTCAAACTTGTTTATGTTGAAAAGTCTTAGCCTTGTTCAAATATTATTAATTAGAAAAACTATGAGGTTAACCTTTGAGAATAAATGGTAGGATCATGACTTGAATGCACACTATTTATCATTATAAGTTATCAAATCATTTAGTTTCCACTGAATTATTTCAAGCAAGATTTTTCCTTTAAAGGTTTGTTGGGAGTGAAAAGGGCATTACAAGGTTCAAGAAGAAAGTTCGAAGTAAGAATTCACCTTTCTAAGGCTTATTAAAAAAAGATAGTACATTTTAGGAATTAAAAAAGAAAAGATAATGTGGACTATACCTTTTAAGTTTATGAGATTTTGGGATTCATAAAAAGAAAGGTTTTCTCCTAAAATTAGCATGACATGTCTTGAAATTTGACTAATTAATTTACTATTACTTTCACAAAAATATCTCTTGATTTGAAAAGAGCAATTAGACCAAGAAAACAAAGACAAAATTGATTAAAAATGCAATATGGTCCTAAAAAAACATAACCCTAAAACATATAAAAAAATCCAAGAAAAATAAAATTTTTGATGACTTAGTTCATAAAATTAAATAATAAAAATGGGTTGACAACATAACCCTCATTCCATATCATATCAGTTTCGATTTGCCAAACATTTATAACTTGGTGCCATACATCAAACGTCTCTTTCATCATCATCCTAGTTGATCACTTACTATGTCATTGATGGACTGGCGATGATATGATATGTACCATTATTCTTCACAAATGAAACATGGCCCCTGCTGACCAACTTTCAAACTTGATACCTGAAATTCTTATGGTCTTCAATTAAATGGCCTACAATCCCATTATGATATTCACACTTCACATTGAATTATACCACCTACGATATGAGATTCATCATGAATGAGATGATGTGTCTAGTATCCATAAGCTATTGGTAAACAATGATAAGCTATAAAGATACATCAATATTGGATAATGACACTTAAGAGGTTGATGATGTTGTGACACTCAACAATACTTGAGGCGACTAGATAGAATGTTTGTGGTCATGATTCTCAGTCTAAAAGCCATATTTTTATTTATTATTTGATATGACACCAAACCTCATTGTTAAATTATTGATCTTTCTAATTTCAAGCCTAGCTCAACCCTTTATGTTATGGTCACCGCATCCATAAAATAAGTTGATGAATTATCAATCAAGTACTCATAGTATGAAGGCATTAAAGTGTCAATAAAAATGGAGGTGAGCTCTTTTTTTGGATAGAGAGGGGTAAGTTTGCGCTACCATTTCGTGAAACCTTATAGCATATTCCTTGATTAATTCCTTATTTATTTTCTCCATTCTTTAAAAGTCAAACTTACTCAAAGTCACCTTTAAGTTAAGTCCAATCTATTTAAAAATGGTATCTATTAGAGTTGTCTATATATTTTATTTTAAAGCTATCCAACCCTATATATTAGTTAAGAGTAGGTCCAACCAAGCTTTATTAAAAGTAATGGATTAATATTTTTTTTTATCATGAATAAATTTAGTCATTTTATTGTAGTACACTTTAAGGTGGGTCTCTAAACATTAGCTTCTGTATACTTAATAAATTCAATGCCTTTGAATTTTCTAGAAATGCTAACATTTAGTGCATGATTCATTTCATCAACAGAAAAAAGATCATACAAGTCTTCTTTTCTAATGGTCTCTTGTCCTTTTATGGTTATGTTGTACACACCATTTTCTCTCTTCAAATGATAATCTTTCATGTCTGATTAGGTTGTTAATCTACTTTTTAAAGCCTCGACAATTATCAATAAAATACCCTACAACTCTTACATGGTACTCGTGCTTAAATTCTTATTATACTATTTTGGAAAAGACGGTTGGAAAGGTTTAAGTGGTTGAGGTGTTATCCAATATACATTTATAAGATGTTAATAAAAGGAACTGGAAAAAAAGATGACTCGTGGCATTTTTCTTTATGGCTTGGACCATGCTAAAATAATGATGGAGGTGTTTGTCCTTGAGGAGAGAGTGCATCATATCACGAAATTGCACTAGTAGTTTGTGATGGATTTTTTGGCACGACAATAGGGACCTTTAATGATCTTGGAGAAACAAACGACAAGTTATGATTAATTAAATATGCATTTAAAGTACTCTTCTCATGAAGATGCATAAGAGGACGGAGTGGAAGAATTAGATAAGTTGTTTTGTCCAATATAGGAGGGCAAAAGGATGATCTTGTCGTAGTGGACTTTTTTTGTGAAAGTCTTTCATCAAGCTATTTAGAGTGAATAGTCTATTTTAACAAGCTAGTTAGCCAAGTCATTTCATCCTTCAAGGAGTTGATCTGATTCAACCCGACTTGAGTTCCCTCTTTATCTTCCATAACTTACTCTTATGTGGGATTTTGAAAAGAATTGAGCTTCTAAATTGTACTTTGTGTTTATTTCTCTTTTTTTAATTATAAAAAAAACTCAAAATTATCTTGTATAAATATAGATATTCAGAAATGACTTTTCTTTATCCAAAAAATGTGAAAAACATTCTAAGCCTTAACCCATACGAATTGAGAAGAAAACTTTAAAAAATTTATTCATTAAAAAACAAAGTAATATACAAAATGGTTCATTAGTAAGCTATGAAGTCATGGTATTTTCTTGCTCATTCCATGGTATCTTCCTATCGTCTAAACTCACCAGTAAGTATCAAAAGCTTATAATTATTAAGCTTCTTGTGATGTCACCTTTACTTCTTTTTTTTCCAAGAGTTTACCCGCTTTGATAATAGGATACAAATGTTTTAGATTAGATATTCCATATTGAAATCTTCTTACTCAAACAATCCCCCTCTATTTTTTTTCAGTGTTTATACTCTGTTTAAAATTGTTCTTGAGTACACCTTACCATTTCAATCATCTTATTACCTATCTTATGAAATTTTATGCTCATCAAGCTTACCCAATGATATTATAATGAGACATCATAGGAGAAGGTTCTAGCCATTATATATAGATAGGTTGGCTAACCTAATGGTCTCAAAGGGTTCTTTATTGCTAAACAAACCTTAAAAGTCAAACTCGAGCTTATAGGGTGCAAGAAATATAGACCATGAAAATTCACATCGACTACTAATCGTGACCTTCTTAACTTTTGATGAGAGTTTGAGGTTTCATGAGTGTTAGTCTAAGGTGAAGCCACATTGAGACACCATAATTTCGAATGCTAACTTAAGGCAATGTGTGTGCAAAGAAGGTGTCGTTTAGTGTGTGCATGGCACAAGTCCATATCAAAAAATGCATGAAATGAAAGCATATAAATAGACAAATGGAACATTTAATTAAATAATTCAGGTGAAAAACACAAAAAACCACAATTAAGTAAATTATTCTTAAACAAGCAAACAAAGCCTAGCCTTTATTAAGTCCCTAATATAGTCATCATTCTTTTGCAAGGAACATGTCATCGGTCTTAATCATTTAGATTCAATAGGGTAAAATTAAATATGAAAGTCTCCACCTAGTTTTATAGTAATTAGAAACCTTAACTAATCTTCAAATTTCTTGTTAAGAGGATGATTATGCTAAAGAGAAGATAAGAATAATCTTAAAGCATCCCACTTAAGGTAAGTTGCATTATGTTCTTATTTTAAATGATAAAAATACATATTGTGTAATTATAAGAAATTTTGCCTAAATTGACATGTATGAATTTAGGGTAAATGATTACTATAACCTAAAACAATGATTTTAAACTTGGTCTAGTGATAAGGCCTAATTCTCACTTTTAAAATACAAGCATTGGACACAAAAAATATGGTGGATGATAAATTGAGTTTAAAACTTATTTTACTTAATTATGCCTAAAATGGGTTTAAAGGTTACCACTCACATTTAATGAGCCTTTATAGGGTCACCATGACTCAGCATAAGTCTAATCATAGAGTATGTTTAGTACTGCGGTAGCTGTTGTGGTTGTGGTTTGAAAAAAGTTATTTTATAAAAAATACTTTTAGTTGAGGTTGGTTTGATATTTATATATGTTTGGCTAAAACTGTGGTTGAACAAAAAATAGTTTATGTGTTTGGTTAAAAAATTGCTTTTCAAATTGAGGTTATATATATATATATATATATATTGATGGTTTTAAATTTAAATATTGTAGATTTAACTATTGCTATTACATCATGAAATAAATAATACTTTATATAAAATATTTTTTATTGTTCCATTAAACTATCTACAATTTCATCACGTATGAAATACATCCGACAAGGACTACAGTTTTCTTGGTTTCTTAAGAGCGCAACAACATTGGGTAAAATATAATCTGAAACAAAATTAGGATTGCGATCAAATTCTGCAAATGCTACGTCATCAAACGATCTCCGTCTAATTTATTTAGTGTCATTGAATAATGTTTAACACTAGTTTTTCAAATAAAATACAATTAAAAATAAAAAAATAATTTTTTATTTATTTTACTGGGTCGGACCCGGTTCAATGCATTTTTAGCTTTAGACCGGACCCGGTCCGGCAGGCATGTGAACAGTGGAGGCATGCTCCACTGTGCAATGAAGGCATGCTCCACTGTTCAATGATTTCTCCGCGCGCAAGAAGCAGCAAAATACAACTTTTGGTAAACCTGCGGCACAATTTTAATAAATGGTGGGTCCTACAAAAAAAAATTGTATTTTTTGCTTAATCAAACAAGAAAAACTGTGGCTGCGGGTGAACCAGTTCACCCGCAGCCACACTACCAAACAGCCACATAATGGTAGGGTGGAACACATCGCAAGACCTAAATATTCATAAAAAATGACCAAGTAATATTTTTACAAGAAAGTGTTCATATTTTTTTTATATGAAAAATAAGAAAGTTTAAACTTCACGAGGATGAAACCTTATTAAGGATTTTTCCTTTCTTGGATTGATTCTTCAAAAATAAAACTTTATCTTTTAAAAAACTACAAAGTTTTAATCTATTGTGAATATAATCTTTTTAAGGATTATACCATCCATGAGTTGCTTTTTCGATATAAAGAAGAAAATTTTTTATTTATATTTTAAAAAACCACCCAAGTATTTACTTTTCATGAATAGAACCCTTTTAAAGATTAAAGCTTTTATTTAACTCTTTTTTTTTTTAGTCTATTTATAACTCATGCTTTGCTTATCTTTCCTACCTCTTCTTATCCCTTATCTAAAAAACTTTTATCTCTCAATTCTCTGATCCCATCTCTTATTAATATTTTAAAGTCATAATTATTTTGGAAAAGGAATTAAATTTTCATATTTATTTTGATCCTTATTTCTCTGCTCAATTGCCATTTTGCTCACTATTTCTTATTTTTTTAATTTTGATTTTTTAAAATATATTGGAAAGATGGGGTAAAAATAAGTTATAACACATCAAAAAGATCTTAGTAAGATGAATTCAGTAACATTAAAGAGGGTCATCAAAGGTGACTACAGTTACCACATGCATCACCTAATGGCAAGTGAAGGTATTAAAGGTGTTGTCATCGGTATGCCTCTAAGGTTTCATTCATTCATTGTTTCTTTCATTTTCCTTTTTTTTTTTGTTACGGTTGTTGTGCAAGTTCATTTGTGTGTATTTTTTAAAATATCACATTTCCTAACGATAGTTTTTAAAAATATTACAGGTGAGAACTATGATTTTTACAAAACTGTAATATTTACCATCATTTTTTTATATATATTAGAAAGGAAAAACACCCCTTATTCTTTAGAAATTCCCTAAATGTATCATCAGTTATTGCATCCAAAGCAAAAGTATTCATACATTAATTTTTAAGGATGTAAGAAGATAAATGGAGTCATGTCATATTTAGTTAGTGGTTTTTTTAAAAACTCACCAACTTCTTTAAAAATTTCCTAATTGTCATATTTGATCCAAAGCAAAATCACTCACCACATAAAAGTAAACAAAGAAATTCAAAAGATAAATTAATATCTTTGCATGCACTTTTAGATTTAATAACTAATTTATTGAATCCATGAGAACTTAACCAATATTTCAATAACCCCTAAAAAATTTAATCCGTGAGAATTAATGGTTAACATTCTGGTATAAATATTGGACCTACAAATAGGCTGACATTTAAAACCAGAAGTTGACTAGAAAATATACAAGTTGTTTTTCATCACAATATACAAGTTGTGGAAAATTCTTTTGTCTTTCAGAATAGGTGAACCCTGTCAAGGCGCCTACATGGGTTCTTCCCACAAGAATTTATCTGGACATACAAGCTCATAATGAATTCAAAATGCTAGATTTATTCATGTGAATAAATCTTTATTTTAAGCTATAGATGGATCATTAGTTAGGAACCCATCAATACATTTAAGCCATATCTAGACCACACAAAGCAGATTACCTCAAGGTAAGGTGCGCTACGCGTGTTAATACCTTCCACAGCCACAACCAGTCCCCTATCTTAGAATTTCATATAAGACTAATTCATCCAAGTCTCCTAGTGATCTTAAACCAAACAACTAGGTAGTGACTCCTTAATCCCGATGCTACAATTCCACACGCACATGTGCGACACAGGCCATAAAGAATAATATGACATTTTTATTAAACCTGATTCAGCGGTGTTAATACCTTCTTTAACCACAACCAGTCCCTTACCTTATAATTTAATATAAGACCAGTCTACCCGGGTCTAATACCTTAGAATTTTTATTAGTGTTAGGGGTGTTAATACCTTTCCTAGCCACAACTAGTCATTTACCTTAGAATTTCATATAAGACCAGTCCATTTGGGTCTCCTAGTGATCCTGAACCAAACAACTATATGGCAACTCCTTAATCCCAATGCCGTAACTTCGCATGCACACGTGCGACACAGGCTATAAAGAACAATTTGACATTTTTATTAAACCCAACTTAGCGGGATAACCTTAAATTTTTTTTATTCAACTCATTGCCTTGCCTAGGTTTAAAATTAAACTATGTGAGAGTTACTTAGATGTTTTCCAGTTGACTTGGCCAGTCCACAGGCATCTTGGCCGATTGGTAAAAAAAGTTTAAGGATAAAATTGAGAAAAAAAAAGAAAGGATAAAATTGAAATAAAAATATCTCGATCCAACTTCTTGTCTAACCCAAGTTTAAAATTAAACCGTATGAGAGTTGCCCTGATGTGACCAAGTCAACTTGATCAGTCCAAAGACAACCTAGCTGATTGAAAAAAAATGTCTAAAGATAAAATTAAGAAAAAAAGGATGAAATTGATAGGAAAAAAACCTCTCAACCTGATTCCACGCCCAACTTAGGTATAAAATCAAACCATGTGAAAGTTGCATTAACGTAATTCAATTGACATGGCTGGTACAAAGGCAACCCAAATTAGTGTTAAAAACGTTTAAGAATGAGATTGAGGAAAAAAACGAAATTGAAACGAAAAAAAAAGGTTGAATTAAAAAAAAATGGAGCTGAATAGTGAAGCCCATAATGATTCTCATGTTTTTTTTGTATATAAGTAATTAACATTAACAAAAAAGCTAAATGATGTTGTGAAATTAATGTGGTTATAGACTCATAACACTATGCATTCTAATAGTTTAATTATGTTATTGCCTTTTAAGCTCTTGGATGGTTAAATGGCTTTAAAAGATTGTTTCAGGTTTTTGCATATTCTTCCTTTTTTTTCTTTTTTCTTCTCGGGACAAATGAGAGAGGGATAAGGAAAGAAGACTGAAAGAAAAGGTGAGAAAATTAAAAAAAAAAAGAGAAAAGAAAAGGATAAAAGATAAGAGGAACCATTATGACCTTAAAAGAGAATAAAGGGAGATAAAAGAGAGTAAGGGATTTTAATCCCTTTTGCAAGACTAGAAGCAACAGGCTGATGAAAAGGAGTAGCGAGCAGCCTCGATTGACATGGGTTTTGTTTGTTCTAATTTTAGAAGAATGAGAAAATGGGTTATATAAGGGTTAAGAGGGGAGAGAGAAAAACATTTTTTCTTTCTAAACAAATATGCGCGGGTCTAGCAAGAAATCAATTACCAAGGCATGATTTAGGGTTTTTTAGGTATTAAGTATTACAAATTCTCTAATAGAAAATTATGATTTAGAAATTGTTTTTTCAATATTATCAATTTGATCATGTGTGTACCTTTTGTTTTAAGTGTAAAATTAAGTTGATCCTTTAAACACCTTAAAATCCAAAATTTAAGCTCCTTTTTGCTTCTTTAAACAAAAGAGAAAAATTAGCAAAATCAAATATTCTAATGATAATAAGTCTTCGGTTGATTTTAACAATTATAGAATTGATGAGGTTCGATTTGCAAGCAGGACACACATAATACATATCAGATGATATAAATAACAAAGCAATGACTATGAGAAAGTACAATGTTGTCAATTCTAATGAGACTTGTGGCACATGTGCGACGTCACGATGATCATCTTCCTAGAGTAGGATCTTTTATGGTGATGAGTAGAAAGAATAAGAAATTTTTGATCTTTATCAGTTAAAAAAAGATGGAGTCACTACCTAATATTTTGATTAATAAGAACTCTAACTAATCTCAGAGTCTGGATAAGGAGAATAATTATGTATAGAAAGAACGCATCACCCCTAGTACATCTTACATAAAGTAAACTGTATTGTTTATTTGTCTCATATAAACTAAGATATTATTATGTTTTCTAACCGTTAGTCTGTCTAAAGTTTTTAATAAAAATCCTTTTCGATAAAGAGATTTTTATCTTTTCAGGTTAAAACCTAATCTACTAAGATATAAGTTTGTAATCCTTAATATTCGAACAAACAAAATAATTTTTGTTATTTTTTTAATGTAGACTAAGTTCTCATGGATTTCATAAACTAGTTATTAAATCTAAAAATACATGCAAATATATCAACAAATCTATTTTCTTGAATTTTTGTATTTAAAGATGCTAAATCATGCCTTGTATTTTTTTATTTTTATTATTTATGCAAATATGATTTTTATTTTTATTTTTATTTTTGAGAGACTTGACCATATGCAATTTAAAATAAAATTGTATTTTTTAAAGAATTTTTTTATGGAAGGAAACTGATTTACCTAATTCCAAAAAAGAACTTCATGTGTAGATCACACTTCCAAATATTAAATATACGAGGGTAAAAAATTATGAGGACTTGAAATTAATAGCAAGATGATCTTCCAAAAAAATTTGAAACTTTATTTAATTTAAATTAAGGCCATGTTTGACAAAACAAAAAAAAAACATTTTAAAATCAAACTATTTTAATCGAGATATTATCTCAAGACAAATTATTGTGTATCAACTCAAGATCAAGTAAAACCAATAATTCATACTTCAACATTTAATATCAATAAAATAATCACAACCTAAAAAAAATAAATCTATAATTCAACATAATTAATTAATTTATTTTAAAATCTAAACACAAATCAAACTAAATTAATAGTGTTTAGACAATTCAAATATTATACAAAATAATATGCATTTGATCCTAAAATTTCATAATTTTAGCAATATGTTAACAAAAATAATTTGAGGTTATAGAGAAAATTGTCATTAGATTTGTTCGGCTACGACCCTCGCGTGGCTTCGGGTCATAGAGAACCTGGCAAATTTTTGGCAAATAGAGCCATTGATTTTATATGGCATGCGCGCTGCATTTTCAAAAATATAAAATGCTGATTTTTTAAACAAATTCAAAAATTTAAAAATACTTTGTTTTAGCGAAAAAACAAACACTCTCTCTGTCTCTCGCTCGATTGTTCACAAACAAAATGAACTGCTCTTCTTCTTCTTATAATATTCTTACAAGGTAAAAGCTGTTACCTTCGAATTTTCTCACAATTTTCATTTCTTTATCTGCAGGTTTTCCATTTTTTTTTTGAATTTCTACTTCTCAAGCTTTCTCCAATTCGACTGATTTTGTTAATCGCTGCAGTTGCTTAACATGGAGAACCTCTTCAATCGTGCCCTTACAGTTAGGGTTTCGCTCCACAAAATCTAAGTCCTCTCCCCGAAGAGTCCACGTCGCCTTCTCATCTTCTTCTTCTTCTTCCTCCTCCGGTATTTGACTACATCGTTTCTCTTTGCAGCTTCCTATTTTCTGCAAGCTCTTAAATTCACTACGACTAAACTCAAATCAACTCCTTTTGTTTCATTTTTTTTTTAAAGTGAAAATTTATGTTTCTTCAGCTCATTTCAATTACAGTTTTGGTTACTTCACTTGAAGCAAAAAAATTAATTAACAATAAGGACTTACTTGTAAAATTAAGCCTCGTGTAGTAATAATTAATTAATTACAAGAAATGCTTAAACTATAATGAGAAATTGTTAACGAAAATAATTATATTTAATTATATTTTCATTTGATTCATTCTCCATTCAGATCTACTCTTGGTAAAGGCTGCAAAAGGAGAACCTGTAAGTAGACCTCCAGCGTGGATGATGCGTCAAGCAGGAAGGTATATGGCTGTCTACAGAAAGCTTGCTGAGAAATATCCATCCTTCAGGGAGAGGTCAGAGACGACTGATCTCATTGTGGAAATTTCTTTGCAGCCTTGGGAAGCTTTTCATCCTGATGGTGTTATTATTTTCTCTGACATACTTACACCACTACCTGCATTTGGTGTCCCATTCGACATAGAAGAAGTGAGGGGTCCTGTTATTCATTCTCCAATTCGTTCTGAAGAAGGCTTGAAGGCTTTGCATCCGATTGAATTAGAGAAACTTCAGTTTGTGGGAGACTCACTTAGGATATTGTGCCGTGAGGTATTTCTTTTGTTTTTTCAGAAATGTATTCTGTAAAAAATCTCAGCTTGGTGTTTTTTTTTCTTACTTGCGTGGAAAAATAGATCATAGCAACTTGCTTCTCTAGATCATCCTATTTATGTCCTATGTAGGTTGAGGGGCATGCTGCAGTTCTGGGTTTTGTTGGAGCACCTTGGACAATAGCTACATATATAGTGGAAGGGCGTACAACTCGTACATATACAACCATAAAGAGTATGTGCCATACAGCACCACAAGTGTTAAGGGCTCTCTTCTCACATCTGACGAAGGCGATTTCTGACTACATTGTTTTTCAAGTGGAGTCAGGGGCTCATTGCATACAAATATTTGACTCGTGGGGTGGACAGCTACCTCCTGACATGTGGGATTGTTGGTCAAAAGCCATATATTGAAGAGGTCAGTAGGATTTGATTCTATTAATTTAGTTGACATTATTATTTTTTTGTTTAATCAAACTATTGAAGAGGTCATTAGGATTTAATTCTATTAATTTAGTTAGCAATGTTTTTTACGTTTAATCAAACTAGTTATGAATCATAGTCTCTGTTTTACCCATTACATTAACTCTAAATTGGACAACATGGCTTCTCAACTTGATGAAAGATAGTGCAGCAGTCTCAAAATTATTTTCAGTATTGCCTTTTCCTTTTCTTTTTGACAGAAAAATCGCTATACGTGTATGCTTTATGCATATATAAAGTTACTGGAAATGCTTTAGGAATATCTCCTGAATTGATCTGAATCTTTTGATTGTGTAGCCTTTCTGAAATTGCAGATAGTCAGTACCGTGAGGAGTAAATGCCCTAAAGCACCACTGGTTCTTTACATTAATGGAAATGGTGGCCTTCTAGAGCGTATGAAGAGAACTGGTGTTGACGTGACTGGGCTTGACTGGACTGTGGATATGGCAGATGGAAGGAAGCGTTTGGGGAGTGGGATCAGTGTGCAGGGAAACGTGGACCCTGCTTACTTATTTTCACCTCTTCTTGAGTTGACTGATGAAATTCAAAGGTTTATCATATGAGTTAAATATCTGATACTCATTCTCTCCAATTTAATCTTTACCCTTGCTGCCCATACTTGTGGTTTCAGTTCAGAGCCAAGGCTTACTTGTTTGTTATCTGTAGCCTAAAGTCATTCCGGTTGAACCTCCACTACTCAATTACTTTAGATTGAGTCTTCGTATACAGTTCATGGAATGTTGTCTTGAGTGAATTTATTGTTCCTTGAATTGAGTTTATTGAAAGTTTTCCTTCTTTTGATATACTTCCTGTACTTGTATTTGTAATTATGGATTACTTGAATTAGCTTCTTTACAAATGGTTGCATACTAGTGTGTCAGCAACAATGCAATTGATGATTGCTAACTCAAGAGCAAGGTGTTCTACTACTTCCAAACCATTCTTCAGACGCCTTTCAAGGCACTATGATCATATAGCTCAGATTGATATATGATGTGAGAGAAAACATTGGCAAAACATTACTCCCATTTTATGCTCATAAATTGCTTTGGCTCACGAATCTTGCGTTTCATCGTGCTTAACTATGACTTGGGTTTCCAATTTATTAATTGGATTCCTTTTATTTGTTTACCTTTTACAGAGTTGTGAGATGTGCTGGGCCGAGGGGACATATTCTTAATCTTGGGCATGGTGTTCTTGTTGGTACACCAGAAGAAGCTGTTGCACACTTTTTTGAAGTTGCTAGAAGCTTGGAGTTTAGTACACCTCAAAGTCATGTGGTGGAAGAACCAAAATTGGTAGTTTGAGGAGTGGTGTCAGAAATTTTGTTTTATAATTTGGTTGTTCATTTTGAGCTAAACACCTTATTCTTGCATTTTGACAGTTTAATCTCATTTTAGCCTACATGATTATGGTGCTGATTAGAGCTGTGAGGCTTTGTACATGTTTGTGCCAGAGCTAAATAGTTATGTTCAATTTTTTTCTGTAATCAAGATGTTGAAGATGGTTCAATAAATATTTTATTGATTTTTTATTAGATCTGCTTATTGAATACTAAAGATACTTAGTGTCGGTGATGGCCTGGTAGATTTCCAAGATGAAAATTAATTTTGTCTTATGTGATTGCTTTGCTTTGCCTTAGCTATTCTTTAAAAGTGGTATTCTTCTATTTACAACCTAGATATTTGGATGCCCAAGCGTGGTCCTGTGTGGCTTGTCAGATACTGTCAATTTCAAATTCATTTTCTGGAATCTTATCTGAATCTGGATGAACAAGACATCACTAACTCACTCATTCAATGACCGCTTGAACATAGAAGTCATTGTTATTGAATAGATGTGAGTTTAGGTTTCAGATGCAAATCAATGATATCATTGTTATAGTTACTATAATTGTTATTTTGTTGGAGTAGATGATAGGTCCTGCTGCTCTGGCACATTTTCTCGCTCTCTGTAACAGAGATGCGGTTGTCCATGGATGGAAAGAGAGTGGAGGATGTTGAGATCAGATGCATGGGTGCAACACTTAGCAATGCATTCAGATGTGACTCCCTTGTAAGATAACCTTTTCTGTGCATCCTTTTCTGTTATTAACCTGTTTGTTTCATTGTAATGAGATATAGTCTTGAGATCCTGTTTTACAATTTGAGGTCCTTTATTCTCTGCATACATAAATCATGGGATAGTCAAGGTACTAGCTGTCCCCCCATCGTAAATCTTACTTCAAAGCTTTTAAATTCATTGTTTTCTTTCATCCTGCTCTAGTTTCATGTTTTCCCCTGCAACTTTCTGATTTTTTAATCTACTGGCATTATTATCTGGATTCAATGGATTTTTTTCGTATTTCTTCAACATATCATGCAGTGGAACCAACTCTGATAATGGTTTTTGTGGTACAAATGAACCCTATTTGAACTGTGGAACAGGTATAACTTTTAATTCTGCTGATTCATATATAATTGTTTTCGAGCAAGTGATAAGTTTATATGATAGATTGGATCAATCATTCAAGTTTCCTAATAAATGTTTTTCATGGTAGGTTCTAAGGCCTAAGAGCCTTTGCTTAAAGATTTTTATGCATCGATTTATGATGCTCCATTGTGTCACTCCAAACCTAAATTTCTTGCGCTCTGAGAATTTTGTTAGGCCTTGTTTTGGCAAATATGTTTTGAAGAATTACATTTGTGACCTTACTTCAAATTTTGTACTGTCAAAACTTCAGAAATGAGAACCAGATGTTAAGTTTATGCTGTAATTTCCTGTCAATTATAATGTATTTCACGTTGACATTTTCTTTATAGCGTGTCTGCGAGTTATTTCTGCAATTATTTCTGGGGATCATATAATTAAGTTTATGCACTTCCATTTCTTATTTTCAATGTCTCATTTACATGCATTTGGTAGTTCTACTCCCTTCTTTTGATTTTTTTGTAGGGGAGCTGGTGAGGGCAGGGGGTGTTGAAAGTCACTTTATAAACTAATTTTTGCTCTGTGAATTTTGCTCCTAGTTAATTTGACTTTCAAAAGAAAACGGGAAGAGGTCTAGCTAGCTGTAGCTAAACATGGAAAATAACAAAAATACATCATCTGTGCTTTACTTAATAAGTGATGATTTTAACTTCAAACATGGTTTTGACTTCAATTTCTTGAGATGTCTTATAATCTTGAGTATGCATCTGTGCATGTGTGTTCTGATTACACTTCTTTCTTAAGGCAGCATTTTATAAGTATCTATTTTATTATGACCTTAACTCTTTTGTTAATCTCAGATCTTCGAAATCTGGGTCATATTAGGGGTACTCTTCTAATAGTATGCGTAAAATGAGATAGGATATACTAATTTTGAGGTAGGGCCAGTCAGATTATGTCCAACACTTGGAATTTGATAAATACTACCATCCTTCATCGAAACAATCAGTCTATCCTTCAGTGGCATCTGAGAGTTTTCCTTGCAAAGATAAAATTTCACTAGTAGTATGGAATATTTCCAAAAGTATGAAAGACTTTGTCATTCTTGTCTTTGTGAACCTCATAACTGTTGTATATATTGTTGTTGTTGTTATTATTATTAAGGGTTCTTCTAATGAAGGAGAGATAGATGAACATGGGTTTTGAAACACCTTTCATGAGTCGGCTCCTCTAGCCCTTTCATTGCATCTCATGTGCATTTTGTTCCTGCATATGAACGTGTTTACTACATGCTATTTTCACAGTCTGGGTTCCTGGAGAAGGTTTTGGGTGCATTCATCTTTATCTGGGTATTTCCATAAATTCAATTGCTTGTATTATTTTGGAAAGTGGAGCCAGGGGATTGCTGATGGCGTGTATGTTTGGTGATGCAGTGCAGGGTGCTCTTCAAAAGTGTTTTCCAATTGAAAATGTATTAAAATGATGTTTATTTTTTTTTTTTTTGTAGATTTGTTTTTTATTTTTGACAACAACACATCAAAACTATTAAAATTTGATGTTTTTTTAAAGCCAAAAAGCAATTTAAAAAACAGAAGCTAACACAATGCCAAAAGGCACAAAATTGATGTCATGCTTAAGCTTATGTTTTTCAGCAATGGATTTTAGAGGATGCATGTAGGTGAGTGTTATTTACTTCATTCTGCAGCCAAACAAAGCTCAAGTTAAAGCTACTCAAAGGCATCTTCTCACTGTAGCCAGAGCTCTGCTAGCCAGCGATACTCCCTGATGCCCTTTGTTTTATTTATTTATTTATTTGTGTGTTGGGGTTTGGGTGGGATTTCTGATAATTCTGTAGCTAGGAAATCCTGGTTGGTTTTTCAGAGAGTTCGTTGTATCAACCTTCTCTATCATTCAAGTAGCTGTAAAAGGGTTTTATTTCTCATTATGAATGCAGGGGGGTTGTGCTGTTTTGCAGCCATTATAGATGTTTGGGACATTGGACCGCATTAGCCACAATATATATGGATTAATTATGCCCAGAAGAAATAACTTTATGCTCTGGCAAGTAATTTTGATAGTTAATTTGATCAGCAGCTGGTGTCTAACATTATTAGAGTCTATGCCACAGTTTACATTCGCTAAACTTTTTCTTCAACAATTTATGCTATTGTTTTAAAAGGGAAGCTGACATGTTTAAAATTGTTTACTAGCACTGAGTAAAATTTAATGAAGATCACTTGTCGACTTGTAGCAGTTCTTAGAAAAGATGATGACCTAGTCTTGTACCTCTCTATATGTCCTAACTCTTGTGCAATTCATCCAGTCTCTAATCATTCTTACCAGTCGTTTCTTTTATTATTTTGCAGAAATCAAATGGTGAATGTATTCAAGGCTCTGCAGATGATGGGCCAAAAGCTCCACTATTGTAAGTTTGATAGCAGACAGCAGGATTATCTTTCTCGTAAAAGTTTTGAGCTGTATTTAAAGCAGTGGAATCTGGAACCTTTGAGCCAATAATACTACTTTAAAGTGTTTGTTCAAATTTGTTTCCTTAACATGGACAAAACTGGTAACATCTCACTGATATTTCTTGATATCTCTTTCCATGTCAAAAGCATGGTTGACAATGGTATTATAATTCTGCTTATGTTGCAGCCGCCATTCCCATCAACTCCATCAGACCAAAATTGGCCACATACGGCTTACCTTGCATGTATCTCTCTCTCTCTCTACCGCCACATAAGACAAATGAATCGTACGGCTTTCTTTATCAAGCCCTCCCAACTTTAAATCTTTCCACATTTTCTTTGATGACCTTTTCGAGTACCTCCTTATTTCTTTTTTATTTGGTTTTTTGCGCAGAAAATGGTGGAGATCCTGATTTTGCCTTGAGAATGTGAAAGAAACATGGACAAACACGCATTTTATTTGTTTTCTTTTCCTTGTCGGCACAGTGGCAGGTCGAGTGAATAGTGGGCCTTGATGAACTTAATCCTGGAATGATACACATGTATCGCCGAACGTTTTGTTGAAAAAGAGAGAGACAGGGAGGCGGCTTTCCTTTCATGGCCCTCCAAAGCAGTACTTTGAAAGTTCTCCTCTTCATTTCTTTTTTCCTTTTGAATTATATAGGACTAGGGAAGCTACGAACGAGATGATGATGAACATTGAGTACCGAGATCAGGATTCTTGAAACATATTCCCTCAATTTCCGCATGCGCCTTGGCCTTCAATTCTCGAAGGTGGCCGCCAAGTATTTGAATTTCTGGGAAAATAATCCGAGCACACGCATGCCATTCCCTTCAATCCGAGGTCATGGATTACAGGCTGAATTATTTGAAGGAAGGAAAAGTTCTGGGTCGAAATTAAAACTTATCAATTAATTATGACGTTTAGCATTGTTGTCTTGTCCGGAGGTAAGATCACTATCAGACGATGAACACAAATCACAAGCACGTTCGAAGATATTGCATTTAATATTCCATGATCGAGACTGCAGTGTCATTCTTCACCGAACAAATTGATAGCCCAGTTGCGTGGTTTTGTATCTTACGCGTCGGTGATTAGAGCATTCCCACTGTATCAAAGCACCGGCCTGGGGACGGTCCGCATCTGCACGAATCTGGTGTTTCTCACCCCAACTCATCAAGTGCAAGAACAGAACTCAACTACCTTTTAATTCATTTAAGTAAACTCGTGAAATGGATTTAATTAACAAGAAGTAGATTCTCTGGCAACTTAGTTTGATGGTGTAGTCCTTGAGGCCAACAGCACGGGCATCTGAAAAATTGCTTTGCTTATATTTGTTTGGGTCTAAATGTTGTTTTTCAAAATGTATTTTTGGTCGGAAAAATATTAAAATAATATATATTTTTATTTTTTTTAAATTTATTTTTAACATAATATATTAACAAAAAAAATTAATTTGAAGTAAAAAAAATACTTTTAAATTTTAACAAAATAGATTGAAACAAACTCCTAAAAGGGAGTTTTGATTTTCAACCCACAATTCCAATTAAGGGTTCGTATAAATTGGATTAGAAATACAAATTGGGTCAGGTGAACGTCGCAGAAAGAGGTGTGTACCAGCTCTTTTTGGCCATATTTTCGATTGGAGTTTGGCATTAGTGTTTTAATTTCTTTATCAAGTCATACGTGCACATGCATGCAAAGGAGTACTTTTACGCAAGTACTACTTACAAGGTAGACACAGTAGAAAATGAATCCCAAATTGAGGCTTTGACAATCAACCCTCGCCTTTATTGACATAAGAATTTAAGATGTTTTTATAAATAAAAGTAATTAAATGCAGATATGTTTATATAAAAACACATGCAATCAATTTAGTGAAAATACTTTTTTTGCAAAAGAAAAGAAAAAAAGAAGTAAATAAATCACCAAACATAAACTAGACTAAAAAGATCTCACCGGTCACCTAAGCTAACCTTTGGTAATTTTTTCTTTTACTTTATCACCAAAAAATAAAGAGGCATTTTTATCATTTTTCAGATATACAATGATATGAAAAGAAGGTATACATTACAAACAAATTAATAGGGATACAAATATTTATTCATGGGTAGGGTTTTATAATATTCATATCCGAAATTAAACCCATAATAAATATTTAAATTCGACTTGAATCTGAACGGGTATGAATTTTTATATTCAAACTTGATAGGATTGGATTTTTAGTAACCATCAAGCATCCATAACCTATAATCTGAACCTAAATACTATAATTTACAACAATTTAGTATATAATTAGTTTGGTGTATATGTATTTTTTTTTAAACTTTAAGGTTATTTATTTATTAAAGGTTAGGTCGGGTAAATTAATATCTATACCCAACCCGTAACCTGATATTTTACCCTTAATTTTTACCCAAATCTAATTTGGTCAAAAAATTTCCTTACTATAACAAATAACCATTTCTATCTAAAAAAGTAATAGGTGAGTTCTTAAAATAGTTTATATCATTTCTCTAACACATTTTCTTAAATAAAAACCTTTCCATTTAAAATTTATACATATTCACTCTAATGTTGTGTTGAAATTTAATTTAATTTAATTAAATGAAAATGAAGAATAGTAGCTAGGTTGAATTTGTGATCATTTGACCATTAAAATAATAATATTATATTAAATAATTATTTAAATTCAAAATGTTAACTATTAGGTGAGGTATTTGAAATAATCTTACTTTTTCTCATGTTCTATCCTTCAAAACAGTTCACATTCAAAATTTTATAGTCTTTTTTAATTCTTTTTCTTGTTTTCGTGTTAGGAAACCTATGATTAGGACCTGAAGATTTTTTATTCTAATGTAATTGACTAGTGCATAAAGTCTAACATGGGAAAATTATATTATTTTCCTAAATTTAATTATTAGCATAGATTAGAGCCCTTTGTAAGTTATCCTAGTGGACTCTAGGTAGGATAATGGCATGGCAACTCTGCCTATAAGTTTCATGCATTTCTGAAAGCCTACACGTTTTTTCCCTAAACTTTAAGAGCTAAAAACGCAAAGTTTTCTTGATCATGGATGTAAGAATATAAAGTGTAAATTGGTTTGGATAATGGGATCCATCTCTGGCTTTCTCGACTCCTAGCAGTTAACATAGCTTTCACTCACAGATGTAGGTACAATAATCTCTCCTAAATATGAATTCTTTCCACATTGAGCATTGTTCTTTCTTAAACAAAGAACTCCTAATAATCACTTGGGATCTTAACTCATACTGTTCATTGTTCTAGTGGGTATAGGATGCCATGATCAGGGCCTTTTGACCTAGAAATTAGCCTGGGAGTTCGAGTTTTGCTTACTGTCATTTTTTTTCCACATATTAACTTGACTCTAAGGTAAAGATGTGTGAGGGAGTGGCATGGTACTGTGCACTGTTGAAGATATAAAAATCTGTCTTTGAGTTTCACATTATTACAACTCTAGACTTGAAGTGTTCTGTGATGGTCGTCATAATAGCTCCAATATGTGCGGTTAAACTAGGCGGCAAAGAGATCAAGAAAAGCTACAGTGATTTATACAAGATTAAAACCTATGCATTGGTTTTTAAATCCTTCTAAAATCTCATTGAATTGAAGCTTGAAGAAGGAAATAACAAGGTAAAGTTAGGTTATTGTTTCATAACAGAAAAGATAAATACAGAGTAGAGAAAATAAAGATACTTTCTTATACTTTTTATTTTGAAACGTATATAAATTCATTTTTAGAGATAAATTTATTTTATATTTTTGTCTTTATCTTTTAAACAGAACACGCTTTTTTCTTTTTTTTATATCCGCTTATTTTATCTTAAAATACTAACCAAACATAATTCAAATACTTTTATGTGTATATATATATATATGTTAGTGTATGGTACTGAAGTGCTGATTAGCTAGCACTAGAAGGAAAAAGGAATCACCCTTTTATTTATTCTATTGTAAGATACAAAGAGCAGTATGACCACAAGCCTAAACCAAAACAAGTTGGAATCAATTAAATAGATTTTTTCCCGTCATTTCGCACTATCATTTACCAAATCCACTTCAATATGAAGATGTTCAAAATACAAATCTTTGGCTCCAATAGGACTTCCTAATGGTTAGCATCTAAACTTTTCATTAAGATATCTAATCTTGAGATTAGGGATAAGGAAGAGGGATTTGGAAAAGAGCTACTTATGTTGTATATTTCTATAAACCTCCAACTGGATTAGAGAAAAGAAAGAAACTGCGCGCCCTTGTAGCTAGCTTGGATAGGGTAACTAACACATACGGGTTAAACGTTCGTCACATATGTGTTTTGGCGACAAAAAGACCTTTATAGTGACGATTTTTTCGGGCCTCCCAAACCTTCAATTTTAATAGTGCAGCTAATCGTTTCCAAACATTAATTATAGTTCTACTAGCTAGACGTGTTTTCTGTAAGCAAAGAAGGATTTGAATCAATGGTATTTAATGAAGGGAGTTTAGAATTGTTGATTAAACAAATTAAAGTAATAAATTTAGTTGCCGATGGATTCCCAGGAGGAATCCAATGATAAATGGAAGAACCAAAGCACATTATTAAGATGTGGGGCATTGCATTTTATCCCGAGTGGGGGATACGGGGAGGGCTAGCCATCCTGAATATTGTGCTACTTTTGTTTCAATGTTGAGGAGCTTAAGCAAACTTGTATAATGTTTAACTAATGCCACAAGGACACACATTGTTCAAGGATAGAAGTGTTTCGTGTTGGACCTTGCTAATTTGTGTAGTAGAATGATGTTTTTGAATACAATCTATGAGAGTATTAATATATTCTTGAGAAAAGGGCTCTAGTGGGATGCTAGCTAGGCTCTATATATTAGCTAGATAGAGATATTGATAAGAAAACAAAATGAGAAAATTGCAATACCGTAGTGCTTATGCTTCAATAATGCATATCCAGATAGCAGTACATGACAACAAACTTGACTAGGCTTTGATATGAAATGGACAAAAGGATGAGAAAACGTAACTTACCCACTTTAATCACTCCTTGTTTTTATGATCTTGGACCGACTTCATGCATTTTCTCATTCTAACTAAATTACAGTGCTTGAGCGATTCGAAGACCGATAACTCAATCTGATCGAGGAAGAGTTGATAGAGGTCCCAAATGCCACGCTTATGCAAGCCTTGAAAATTTAAGAGCCTGAAAAGGGTCAAGAGTAGTTCGGAGGTTAATTGCTAGACTAGACAAGGCATAATAATAATTGGTTACCAGCAAAGCTAGGTAAAAGAAAGCACTTTGATTAAAGAAATGCTTCTTGTGATCTTGGGTCTACAGCAAAGGATTTTGGAAATATTAGCTGCCAAAAAGCTAAGCAATGCACTAGCAAGATTCCTGAGCTACAAGGTCGTAGGTGAATCTCGTTATATGACTTCTAGCTAGGACCACACTCAATAAGTAATCTAATTAACCCTATCAATATTTTTATATCAAGGAAGTTGATACCTCCCATTTGATCAATTATTGAGATAATCTCCCTAAATGTTCCCTACCATTGTACTGTTAGCTTCAAAGGATTGTGGGGCAATATATAATAGAATGTCAAACATCACTTCTCCAAGCTGACAAAACATGATCTGGTTCAGGTACAAAGGTCAATTAATTACATGTAGCTAGCTAGCATTACCAAGGAAAAAAAAAAAAAACATTAACATAATGCGGAGTTTAAATATCCCAGGAAGGGACAAGGGATGCCACTATAATAACATGTAGCAGCACATGAGCATTTTATATGGTGTCGTATACAAGATCTTAAATATATAGCTGATGTTAGTGACAACAAAAACAACAACAAACAATGACACAGAATAAGCATTTAGTTTATCCCTCCTCATATCTTCAATCATCATATATTTTCTTAAGATTCTGACAAAGATGAGTGTGTGGTCGTGTACATATATTTATATATATTTGTTCCATCTATGCGTGTGCAACTACATATATTTATATATATAATATGCTCAAATGTTGCCCGTTCATGGCGGGCACAAGATCGTGCAGAATCCCAAAAGAGCCAAGACTGATTTGCAAGAGAAAGGGAGAGGGAGATCTTTACACCATCCTCTAGGTATATAGTATATCTTATGTTTGACAATAATTTTCAGGTAATGATAACTAACAACTGTAGTATATAAAAAAAATACATGCCAAGTGCTTTCTCTTTGAAGTAACTAGTATATATGCAGATTAGGGTTTTGGAGCCCTTCGCCTAGGGTTTAACATTAAGGAAAGAGGGAAATGAAATGTACTAAGTTGTTGGACTATGATATATACACCGTATAATTAGAAAGTTTTGTTTTTTTTTTTGTTTTTTTGTTTTCTTTTTCCCTACACATGTTCTTGCATATGTTGACCGTGACACTTAGCTGGAAATTTTAATGAATTCTTATGTACTAAATCGGATTACTGCAGAACTTGGAGAATCTATATCATTAATATTGATCAATTACTAGCTGTATTTGGTCTTTATTAGATCCAACGTTTTGAATAAAAGCTAACCAAAGAGAAAAATTAAATCAAGTACCATTGTTTTCTAGGGAAAACCACAGTAAATCAAGTTTACTGCATATGAAAGCTTGAGCTCTCATCGTTAGCTTTCGTCGGATTCCTCTTCTTCTTCTTCTTCTTATAAGGAATTCCTCTTGCCTTGGCTTGAGAGTCCCTCACTTCTCGTAGATATACTCTAATAGCACCACTTGCAAAAGGGTTTGTCTCAGGCAAGCCACCGTTTTCTTCATAAGCAGCCCTAAGCCGGCCGATGAGAGCATCAAGGCTACCCCAGGCTTGCTTAAGTGGGCAAGTACAAGGCCCTGGTGGCTCAGGCTGTCCAAAAAAGACACACCCTTGTAAGTGCACCTTAGTCTTGCCAAATTGATCGAGGTATCGAAGAAAATCAAGCACTTGGTTTGCGTTACACTGTGATAATGCAACTGGGGGCCTCTGGTTCCTCAAGTACTGACCAAAAGTGTTCCAATCGCGCCTTTTCTGCGACTCGTATCGACTCAAAGGAGGTGGACTTTGCTGGTCAGGAGCATTAGCGCCACCTCTTGATGAACCTTCTGCTATGTCTTTCCCTTTGTTGCTTGACATCACCAAAAACAGTGAGTTAATTTAAGCAACTTTTTTGAGGTTATGAGAAAGGAATGAAGAATATATCTCAGGAGGGGAAGGAGAAGAGAGAGAAGTTTGCAGAGGAAAAAACAAATAATGAAAATCAAAATCAGATGGGACCAATGAGGAGACGTGCCATGGGTCCTATGAAAGTGCTTTAGCTTCTCTTTTTCTTCCTATCACATTATTTTCTTCCTTTAGTGGTACTATTAGCAATAAGTGATACTTTTTTCCCTTGTATCTATTATTGTGTTTCCATCAGCCAAGCAATGATTATCCGGTACATTAGCTTAATTAGCACTATGGTTTAAGATCGGTTACTAGCTAAGTAGCCCGGTAGAAATAAACCCACGTTACCGATGGATGGGCTTGCACGTTATTACTCCTTCTAGTAAAAAAGAAGAAGAAAAAGGATAGGACCTGGGATCCATGGCCTCTCCCAGTGCATGATAGGAGCTAGCTAGGTAGGGTAATTAATCTTGTCCATATGATTTAATCGTATTCTCTCTTACTAATTAACTTTACTAATGATCTCTATTGAAATATTGGTGAGGTTTTAGTAGTTAGTTAATAAATTAGGAGTTTCTTGATTTCAATTGCGGGTTCTTAATTTTCTATTATTTTTATATACAAAGATTTGCAGCAACAAGAATCTCAATTATGAGAATAAACAAAATGTACTCATATACAGCTTTCCCTCTCAAATGTAAATAACAAATCAAAATCTTGCAATCTCATCAAACATATCTACCATAAAGTACTTTTCCCGTTACAAAAAAAAAAAAAGAAAAAAAGAAGAAGAGCTCCTTGGGTGTTTAGCTTTTGTTCTAGATCTAGATTAAAAAACTTTTGAAGCTTTTGTTCTAGATCTCAATGAAGAAGTTATAATTATCATTGATGAATATCAGAATATTTTATTTTAAGAACTTGAACTATTAAATAATGTTTAAAAATAATTTTCTATAACTATTAATATATTTTCTGAAATAAATCCATTTTAGATTCGAAACTTAAATTTAATACTAACTTGTACTTAAATTTTAAATTGATTTTTAAAAATAAATTTTCATTAATGTCAAAAAACTATCTTAACCCAAAAGTTAGTTGTTAAGTAAGATTTCAAATTATGATTTACATTATTTTTTACCATACCCCGTCAAGTATTTACCATTTGGTTTTGAAACTTGTATAGACTTATCACTTTCTTATGTTTAATTTTATCAAATAGAATGAGAATAGTGAGATTTAAACTTGTGACTATTTAGGCTCTAAAATCATGTTAAAAACTTAAGTTATTAAGTGAGGTCCCAATATATAAATTATTTTACTCTTTAACAGTTAAAACTATAATATTACATTAAAAAATTATTTTTAACATTAAAAATTAAAAAGAACTAAACCCCTTAGGGAGGTACTATAGCTCTCTATTGTTACTGTTCATTGGATCAGTTAAATGATGTTTGTGCTCTCCACCAAAAATCTTAAAACAAGCTTTCAAGGGCATTAAGGTCTTTTCTCATTGCTCATTTTTCATTATCAAATAGAAAAAGAATAAATAAGTATTTTTCCATCTTGATTGTATAATAAAATTAACGATCCAAACACCCTCAGAAGGAAAAAAAATAAACTTAGTGTCAAATGGTATTTTTATATTTTCACACTATTTTTTGGCTATTATAATTTAAGCTAAAAAGAATTTTGGAATTTGCACAAATATGCAAAAACAATAAATAATTAAAATGCACAGTAAAACTACAAAACTACCTTTAAAATAAAAAATTTAAGCCTCAGGTTAAGGAGTGTTTTTGGCTTTTAACAAAAGTTTTTGTAATTACAAAATGAGCTTATGGACAATTATGTATTTGGATAAATAAAAAAACAAAAAGGTGGGCGTGTGTTTATGACACCTGGGGGCGCAAGCAATTCCTCCTGGATCCAAAAATTAATACCTTTTCACTGTGTCGTTGGAAGAGCCGTCGTGTTCTATTCCTGTTGGTGTGGTGTGTGCCATTATTGGTGATCCAGTTTGGCTCTAATGAGCCTTTTTTCCCCTTCTTCTCTCTCTCCTCCCCTAAAAATCATTGCTCGACTCTCTTGGTTATTGACATTTTAACTTTAGTTCTTATTCTTTTGATTTTTAATTTTTGGTTTGGCTCCTTTGTATAAGTTTTATTTGTTTTTAATTTCATCATTTAATCTCAATTTACTAAATATTATATTCTCTAATGTGGTCTTCATTCTTTGGATTTCTACTTTTTTTCCTTTGTCCTTTTGTAATTTTTGTAATAGTTTTTAATTTCATCATTTAATTCAAATTGATGGTATTATATTTTTCAACTTGGTCCTCATTGTTTTGATTTCTAATTTTTTCCTTGACCCATTTGTAAACGTTATTATTTTTTTTAATTTTACCATTTAATTACAACATTGTTTTTATTTTTTATGTCAATTTTGATCCTTATTCTTTTTAATTTTTTTCTTTTACTAGATTGTTTTTTCATTTTAACCTTTCAATTAAATATAAATTTATTTTTTAATTTAATTTTGATCCTCATTCTTTTAATTGCTATTTTTTAAATTCTTTTGTATAATTAAAATTCCTTTTTCAATTTCATCCTAGAACATTTGATTAATTGGGAATTGGACTTCATGGTTTGTTTGAATAGGTGTTGTGGGTCTAATGACTCGGGTGATGTGTTTAAAAAGTTAACATGTTTTTTTTATTATAAAAAAAGTGCTTTATAGTCCTCCTTTTTTTTACCGGGTTATTCGAATCTCATGATCTGGGTCATGAATTTGGCAAGATATCTCAGGTTGGCTTGGTCCTGATTAACCAGGGCTATAAGTTTGTCATGTTCAATTTTTTTATGTCATTTTTTCCCTTATTTCAGCACCTAAATATCATTTTTTGTAAAAAAAATATCATGGCCTTGTGGCAAAGCATGAGCACTGGTGTGCTGCTCTATGAAACCAAATATAAAACATATACTCCTAAAAGTACATGTAGTGGTATGAGTAAAGATCGTTCTCACGGAGAGTATCTAGCCTAATCTTATGTTACGTGAACAAGGATGTAGGGGTTGTGTATAACATAAATTTTTTTAAGCAAAACCTTGGTCTAATTCAAATTAAAGTATCAAAATCAATCAAAAGAGAAAACCTTGATATAAGTCAATGTCCACCATCAAAATTTCACAACTAATCATCGATGCAAGGATATATCAATTCAGACTTTAAGTATTCACCGTTGGAACTATTTTCTTATCTCTTTTTAGTCATTGTTAATTGGAAAACAAGCAATCTAATTAACCCAAACTACTAAACAATCCAAGACAAGCACTAAATGTTTAATCTAGTAGTAGCCTTAAGAGTTAAAGAGATCGATATCATTAGATTTGATATCTAACCTAGTAGTAAATTGGAATGGATAATAAACTAGTAGACCTCCTAGTAATTAAACGAGACAATCATGAAAATAGACATATAAAAACATCTGATACTCAAGCATAAATTGAACAATAAAAAAAATTTAGATGTTACTATTTTATTGATTATGAGGCTTCCATTTCCTTTGATCAATTACAAAAGTTTAGCCACATAGGGCCATGATAAAAACTCGAAGGAGAAATTAGAGAAGAGGGGAGAGAGAGACATCTCTAATATACCCATTTTCCTTCTTTTTACAAGATAATCCTGCCTTTTAGAAGCCAAAAAAATCTTCTAAAAATAATCTAAATATTATCCTCAAATAATAACAAACCAATCTGACTAATTAATGAAAACATTAAATAATAATTTAGAGTCCTAATATAACTAGGAAAGTGATATTTTCAACTTGTATTCATACACCAAATGTGGAAGTTTCTGAAAAATAAATCACATTAGGGTTTATGTATTAGATTTGCCAGCCAAAGAATGTTTTAGCATGTATGCAGTACATGTGTAGCGACTTTATGCCCATTTTTCACCTCAATGTAGTTAGTATCTATAACATCTTGAAATTTTCATATTCATCCAAAGCATAAATTCATTTATTCTTTAAGAATTTGGAGGATTTTTTTTTTAATATTTTCATATCTTGTAACTTTAACTATAATAATTCCCTTTTAAGATTTGCTCTTCTCTTTTCTTATTTTTTTTTATTTCTATCAAAATTTAAGTAGAGTTTCTCTTTAAAAAGTGACAATCATAACCTTCATCACCTGTATTAATCTCACATAAATCAACACAAATCTGATCCAATCATCCTAATCATAATTTCATTATAATAAAGCATTTCTCCTTTATTCTCATCATCCCACAACACTTTCATTCTTTATCAAATTCTAATTATAGTGATTGACACCCATAGTTTACAATCAAAGCATTATTGGATTAATATTTAAATACTTAAGTCAAATACATGTATTAGAAAACATCTCAAAATAAAACACATGATCACATGCTATCTAGTTTTACATCTTTAGTCTAAGTAAGTCTCAAAATACAAGCAACACTATATTATTACATGTTTTCATTGTTTAAGATAACAAAAGACGATATATTAGTCCAACTACTCCTGCCAGGACTGCGAGGATCCTGAAATTAAATAAGAAAATTATAAAGATGATCTATATATGAGAATATTCAAAGTAGCATAACAATAAAATATATTGGTCCATTAAACTCTATTGGATATTTATTGCATTTCAAACAATCTTAGTAATTATAAGTTATCTTAACTAATTCCATGGTTCATAAAAAATAAAGCTACCCATTACATTCATCAAACCATCCATTTAACCTCATGGTCGTTTTATATTTTTTGCCACCCAAGTGGATGCTGTAATTTTGGCAATCCCACACGAATGCCTTTGTCTCTGGTAACCCCTCAGGGATGCTAATAACTCCACCAGTCACTCATATATGCATATAACTCTAACAGTCACTCATAGATGTCAATAACTTTGGCAATCCCTCATGAATGCCAATAACTCCAACAATCCCTTATGGATGCCAATAACACTGTAAATTTTCTAAGTTAACTTGTTTCATTTCATTGTTTCTTTTTTTTCTACTCCACAATCATGTGATTGAAATAAACAACCAATTTATAAGAAACATTCTAATAACTAACTTAAATTAAGATGTTGCATACCTACTTGTAATTTGGTTATGTCCGTTTCCTCTTGCCTACTGTCCTACTCCAACAATTTCCCCCAGAAATTTTTCACATCCCATATCTCTCATATCCTTTACCCAACGCACTAGGGTAACCACACTATTTCAAGAAGCTGTATCAATTGTCCTTGGCATCCCTGTCATTACTGCTCGAACCATTTACATTGAGTAAGTTGGATCATGATAAGACGCATGTGCTTCTGTACATACAACAGGTAGAGGCCTGTTCGCCTGTTGATCATTGCCTATTACTTCTGGTTGTACATTCTTAGTTTTCTAGGAGAAAGATTCTCCCTTATGTCCTATTGATTCTTCTCTCTCAAACTGTATGGACATCGTAGGCATATGAGATGTCGTATATGCCAGAGGATCGCTTTCTTGATCCTCATTGCTCTCTTTACCCAAAACCTTTCTCTTAATAGAAGATTGATTTGTCATAGCTCTCTGTCAGGTGCGAACCATCCTGAATCAATAAACATTCTTCAATCAGAAATTCCTGGCTCTGATACCAATTATAACATTTCGAAATTTCCATGTTCATCCAAACTATAAATTCATTTATGCTTTAAGAATTTGGAGGATTTTTTTTGTAATACTTTCATATCTTGTACCTTTAACTATAATAATTCTCTTTTAAGATTTATTCTTCTCTCTGATATTTTTTTTTATTTCTACCAAAATTTAGGTAGAGTTTCCCTTAAAAAGGAACAATCCATAACATTCATCACTTGTATTAATCTTATATCAATCAATAAAAATATGATCCAATCATCCTGAATCATAATCTCACTACAATAAAGCATTTCTCCTTTATTCTCATCATCGCACAACACTTTCATTCTTTATCAAATTCTAATTATAATGATTGGCTCCTATAGTTTATAATCAAAACATAATTTAACTAATATTTAAATACTCAAGTCAAATACATGTATTAGAAAACATCTGAAAATAAAACACATGATCACATGCTATCTAGTTTTACATCTTTTGTCTAAGTAAGTATTAAAATACACGCAACACTATATTATTACATGTTTTCACTTTTTAAGATAACAAAAGACAATATATTAGTTGTCCTAATCCAATTGGGAGTACAAGGATCCTGAAATTAAATAAGAAAATTATAAAGATGATTCTATAAATGAAAATATTCAAAGTAATAGAACAATCAAATACATTGGTTCATTAAACTCTCTTGGATATTTATCACATTTCAAATCATAGTTTTGAAACCCGACTCGGTCATCGACCCGGTCAAGTGATCGGGTCACGGGTCAGATGGGTTGACCCGGGTCAACCCAAAAAAAACACCTATAAAAAAAACACATAACTAGTTACAATGCAACACTTACATAAACCAAATTTAAATTATAAACCAACAACATAAATTTAATTCAATATCCAAAACACAAACAAAATATAAATTCTAAAATATTTAAAACAAATCATCCAACCACATAAATTCTAAAATATTTAAAACAAAACATTCAACAACATAAATTCTAAATCAACAACACATTCACTTTTGTTGAATGAACACATTAAGTTCTTCTGTGTCCATAGGAGCAAAATTTGGATCAAATGTTGATGGAATTAAGCCAATCTCGTCAACACCTAATAAATCATCAGCATGCTCATTTGAAACTTCATCGTCACAATCATCTTCAATATCATTAACATTTATGACATCTACATTTTAAACACAATTAATATATAAATATTATGTGTTAAACAAAACTTTATTTTAAATAATATTTATCACTAAATAATCAATCATTAATTACCATCATCTAAAGTATCTTGTATGGTCATAGTTGATAGAGCTTGGTGAAAACTCTCTGCTTCTTCAGTTGTCAAGATTGACGGGTCATCTTCTACTACCCAATTTTCAATGTCACAAATTGTCTCAACATTATTTGGATCATAATTTCGTCCTTTCCAATAATTCTTATATATTAAAAGTGAAGATAAACACAATATAAGTATTAATAATGTTACTAAACAAGATAAAATAATATTTGAGGAATTAGAGAAAAGAAAAATACTTTTGTTTCAATCTTAGATTGCAGTGGACGTAAACAAGGTCATTAAGCCTTTGGTGCTCCAATCTATTTCTCTTCTTGGAATGAATATGTTCAAACATACTCCAATTTCTCTCACATCCCGAAGAACTACAAGTTCGACTTAACACTTGTATAGCCAACTGTTGTAGATTTGGAGCGCTGGTTTCATATGTCATCCACCATTCATTTATACAAAAAAATAATAAGTAAAAGAAGACTATGTCAAATAATATTTTTAAATATAAAAATTATATACCTGGAGGCATAAGGGTGCGATTATTTATTGCGGACACTCGACCAAAGTCATGTTCAGCATTCCTAAACAACTTCATCTCACTTGTAATCTTACTTTGCAATGGTAGATTTCCATGTGCATACTTCTCAAGAACATCTAGAAGTCCAGAAATGGTGCTCATATGTTTATCCATTATATTTGCATCATATTGAAATCGAGGATTCAACCAAAATGCCGCTGCATAAAGATTTCTATAAAATTGTCCATCCCACCGATTACTGATAATGTTATGAAAGGTTTCACTCTAGCCTTTCTCTTTTGAAATCTCCTCATCATTTCTTCTTTTGCATGATGAATAACATCATACAAATATCCCATCGAAGGTCTATCATCACCATTAACCATTTGTAGAACTCGAATTAAAGGCTCACTCATTCGCACAATTATTGCACATTCTTCCCAAAACAGAGAGTCTAGCACACTCTCAACAAACCTTTTTCCTTTGTTATCTTTAGCATAAACAGATGAGACCCATTCCCTAGATGTCACCATAGCTCTCAACTCATTTTTATGAGCTAAAATGCTTTGCAATGCAATGAAATTGGTAGCAAAACGAGTAGGAGCTGGACGAAGTATTTCTTTTCCTCCAGTGAACTTCCTCATCAAATACATTGGATAACAATGATTATAAATATACTTTGTGATACCAGAAGCATGCTCAACAACACAACAAACTGACTGTAATTTACCAATGTCCTGGAGTATGAGGTTGATGCAATGAGCAGCACAAAGAGACCAAAATATTGAAGGAAATTCTTCCATCAATAACTTGCCAGCAGCAACATAATTTGCAGCATTATCAGTCACCATATGCACAATGTTTTCTACTCCAACATACAAAACAACCTCTCTAAACAACTGATACAACAATCTAGCAGTCTTTGAGACATCTGATACATCCACAGTTTTCAAAAAAACTGTTCATTTAGGACAATATACTAAGAAGTTAATTAAAGTCCTCCTCTTCTGATCTGTCCATCCATCAGCCATAAATGTGCAACCAGTCTTCTTCCAAATCTCTCGATAAGTCTCAACATAAATCTTGACTTCATCAACCGCTTTTGCAAAGTAATAACCACGAATAGCATGCAAGTTTGGTCCTTTATAACCAGGACCCATGTCTGTTACAACATCTATGGCATGCTGATAATACACAGAGTTAACAGCATTAAATGGCACACATGCATCAATCATCCACTTCGCTAAAGCAAGATCACATCGTTCAACTGCTTCCTTTCTTTGCCAACAATTTTGAAGAGACTTTTGAGCACCAGGAGTTGTTCTCTGCATGAAATATGTCCCTAATGTTGCAGATTTCTTCTGCTTTCCATAACTTTTAGTCGATTGTTTTACAGTGCTGGTGCTTTGAATCTTTTTCTTTTTTGCAATCTTCGGTGGTAACATATGTTTTTTAGTATTGACATCCTCATCATCATCATCACCATCATCATCATCTTCTACGTGCCTAATCATCATCTCTTCATGCTTCCTTTGTTGTGCATTAAATGGATTGAATTCTGCTTGCATTTCTCTAACTCTTTTTTTTTTGTTTCAGCATTTCCTTTAAGATTCAAAACCATTTGATGTCGAACATCAGGAGGACATTTGCGATATTGTTCAACTTCTCCTTTAGCTCCAGCTAAATGTTGCTTAAATCAAGTAATACCACCACCCACAAATACTTTAGCACAATACAAACAAACTAATTTAGTCTTTTTACATCCAACACTAAGTTCATGAGCTTCTCTACAATGACCCCATGCTAAATCTGTTCTTCCTCTACTACCACTTGACATAGAAATTGAAGGTTGAGATGATTGGGCCGTTGAAGGATCACTACTTGGAGTACTACCATCATGTGAAGACATTTTAAGACCTGACATAATTTATAAGAGGGAATATAATTTCAAGCCAACTCACTTTGCAATCATTCATAAATTAACAATGACAGTCCCATGGTTTTCATTTAATGCAAAAGAATTAAAAATAAACAATTTATAACAGTAGAAATAAACAATTTATCAAAATAATACTAACGAAGGACCACAACAAATTAACAGTAGAAATTGTTCATATTCCACCCTTGTTACATATATAAGCAAGCAATGGTGAGCCTGATCTTAGAAAATAAATATTCCCCCGATCTTCATCACCAACCAAAAATCCACAAATTTGATCACTCAAAAACTTTATAAACACAAACTCGCAAGAAAAAAAAGCCCAACAATTTAACAAAATGTTGGGTCAACAATATAAAAGAAACAGATCATAATTAGCATGCCAAGCTCCTCTTTCTTACCCACAAAAGAGCCAAAGTAAACTACTTCTAAACTTTTTGACAAAAAAGCAACGAAAACTAAACCTATTTGGGTGTTCACTATCAACCTCATTCAAGCTAAAAACCGTGGACAAAAACTAAACCTAACAGATCAAGATTCAAGCTTTAACCACAATTATTTATGCTTCAAAAGTCCCAAGTCTAACAATGATATGAGACAAAAAGAATGAAAGAAATAGTAGTTGAAAACTTGAAATACTAACCGGAAGAGGCAGCCGGTGCAATAGGCCGGGACGCGGAGGTCGAAGGAAGAGAAGAGGCAGAGGCAGGAAGCGGCGGGAAGGTGACTAGATAGAGAGATGTGAGAGTACGAAAAATGCTGCGTTTTAGAAGGAGATTCAAAGACGTCCTCTGCTCCTCAGCTCCTTAGCGATCAATAGGCCGAGACGTCCTCTGCTCCTCTGCTGGGCAGCTGGGTTTCAAAGAGTGAGTAAATTAGGTTTGCCAATTGTAAATGATTTTGCTTCGTTCTTCTTCACACTGTCTTCAGCGTTTTGGCATTTTAGAAGGATAAAAACGACGTCGTTTAATGACTGGCAATAAAAAAAAATTGACCGGGTCTCACCCGGGTTTGACCGGGTGGACCGGGTCCCGGGTCGACCCGCCGGGTCGACCGGGTTTCGCCGGGCCAACTCCCGAGCAGGTTTTGCCTCCACCCGGACCGGTCCCAGGCCCGGGTCGGCCGGGTCCCGGGTAGACCCGCTGGGCCGGTCCGGGTTTTAAAACACTGTTTCAAATGATCTAAGTTATCTTAACTAATTATGTGGTTGATAAAACTCAAGCTACCCATTATATTTGTCAGAGCACCCATTTAACCTCGCAGTCATTTTATATTTACGACTATTAGAGATGGATGCCTCAATTTCAGCAATCGCACATTGATGCCTATATCTTCAGTAATCCCACAGATGCTAATAACTCTAGCAATCCCCCATGAATGCCAGCAATTCTATTATCATGCATGGATGCCAATAACTCCAGCAATCCCCCATAGATGTCAATAAATCCAGCAATCCTTCATGGATGCCAATAACTCTAGCAATCCCTCATGGATACTAATAAATCCGTATATTTTTAATTTAACTCTTTTCTAAACATTTTTTTTTCTTTTTATAATCCACAATCATGTTAGTGAAGTAAACAACCCGTATAGCAGAAAAATTCCAATAACTAACTTAAATTGAGATGTTGAATACCTATCTGTAGTCTGGTTATGTCTGTTTGCCCCTGCCTACTGTCCCACTCCAACAATTTCTCCTATATCAACAAGATTTCCAATTTTTCATCATCTTATTAGGACATAAGCATAATTTATACATATCAATAAACATTAAACACCACATCAAAATCATTCATTTATTCTCAATCCAAATCATTTATTTAATCTTTCATAGTATTCTTCCCTCATTTTAACTAATTAAACTTAACCACTTCAATTGTTACCTATAATTTGACAATCTTCTCTTAGAAGTTCTCGATCATATTAATACCATTTCATTGTTATTCAATAAAATAATTTACTTGTTCTCAAATATCATCCATCTAGCAATATACATTTCATATTACACGATTTCACATGCATTTTCACAACTAAAGAAAAAAAATCTTCCTATTCTCTCCTTTTCTCTTAGTCGAAATACATAGTAAGGAAATGAAAGATACAATTTGTTTTTCCACAACACATCAATAATATATTCATGTACATTAACCAAGCATAAATTAGTAAGCATACATGATAATTTCACTGTTTTACTAATTCTTCCTTATGTTGATCGACCCTATACCTCTTTAATGCTAAACATTTTCTTCAATTTCTAGCAAGGTTTTGCACCCATCACTCTCTACTATACCCCAATTGATTTAAACAACAAACAATTTGCATTTCCCTTAATTTTCTATAATGCAAATTCATAAATTTAGCATTAGTTTTATTCCTTTTCACTCAAGTTTATGTAGGTAGGTTGAGAACCCCCTACCAAGCATGAAAATGAACTTTGAAAGTTTTCGTCATGAGATTTTTATGCTCCTCCTTTTTTTCTCTCTCATTGCCGCCAACCCTCTCTCAAATTTTCCTTTCTTTCTCTTGATTCTTATGGTAATGTGTTTAATCACCCATCCTCTTTTTATCATAGCCATGATTCATGATTTCCTTACATGTTTTTGGTTTTATAAAGCAAGAAATGGAAAAACTCCTCCTTTTCCTTATGGCTGCATTCGACCCTTTGGAGAAAGAAAATAAGGGATATTTTTGTCTTTCCTATTTTACCCTTACTCACTCTTACTTAAGTTTTTCCACATGTTTTCAGGTAATTTTTCTTTAACTCCTGGTATATTCTCATACTAAAATTTTCATATCTTTTTTTAAAGTTCAAGGTTTTATATGGTTTTATATTATCTATCAAAACTCAAAACACAAAACATAAAAGTTGTAGAGTTTTTTCTTAGTATTCCATAGCATTTTGAATCATCTCAATCGGAGCTCAGATGAGAGAGTTATGTCTAGATTATAAAGCAATGTCAAAATTGTTCAAAATCATCCTAAGGATTATAAAGCAACTTTGTTATGCCCTTAACGCCTCCGTTTGCACCATAAATTAAAATATAAAAGTAATGAGTATATTTAGACGTCAAATAATTATAAAATGCTATATATTAAGGATGAAAAATATGATATTTTGCATTCTTATCGACACCAAGACTAGTTAAATGTAAAAAAGGTTTTATATTATGTTTATAGAAATCAATAAATTAAAGAATAATAAAACTATAAAAACATGGTAGCAATAACATGCTTCTCACACAAACCAAGTGGCGCTCCCTTCATCAACAATAAATATTTCAACATTTCATTAATCGAGATGTGTCCACATCGCTTAGATTTTCTAAATTTCTTTGATATCCTTCATTAATTTGGTTCTTTTATATATATATATATATATATATATATATTCTTTTAATAAGGTGACTATCTCTATTTCTTTAATTGCTCCAACTTTAGTGTTGTAAAGTAAAAAAAATTAAAAAAAATGCAAACTTCCTGAATTTTAAAACTAATGGCACGCCCTCTTTTGTTAGATGGTTTAATTTTGACTTTGTTAGGTGGACGAGAAGGAATATATAAAGTGACGAAGATGTCAATTTTATCTGGTGTATCTTATATGATTATTATTCAATTCGATTAGATTGAATTAGTTAAGAGTGTTGTGCTATGTTGTGGTTGAAATAAAAAAAAGAATTGAATATAAAAAATATATTCTGGTCATCAAATATTATTTGCTATAATTATTAAACTTGATTTAATGGATCAACATTGAAATCTCCAAACTCAACTCCTTATCTATCCGAGATTTAAAATTAAATCATGTAAAAGTTGTACCGATATGACCTTGTCAACGGATTAGGTTGAAAGAAATAAAAAAGGCCAAGTTCATCATGGTCAACCTGCTTAACCATGATCCTGGTTATGGACTCCACTGAGTCGAATTAATTTTTATTTATTTTGTTATTGTTGTAAAATTAAAGATACAATGAACAAAAATAAACTATATCTTGAGGCGTGTGTAAACACTGTCCTTAAGGATATTTCCTACAACATAAGACTATCATCCAAGATCCAACAAGTTCCTCCTCTAAATACGAAGGTTACAAAAACAGTGAGCAAGATAGAAAGGAAATAACAACAAGTCTTGCAAACACAGAAAAATAATACTATAGTTTTTTCAGCACTAATTGTCTATAAGAGTACATGGTATATATAGACTGCTAAAATGTAACAGTTAGGTAGAAAATAAATTAGAAATTAAAGAAATGTTACAACAGTTAAAAAATAAAAGAGCTATTTAAAGAGTTGTAGCTATTTAAAAAAGAATTATATGGATTTTGTGGCTGTTGGAAAGTTAATTCTAAGAAAAGCGTTTTGGGTCTGACACCAGTTTTAGACCCATGTTTTCCTTAGGTTAGGTAGATTGTCAAACCCAAATATTTTGGATTTTCCACGTTCACCTGACTCATGTTTCCTTGAGTCTGAAATGATTGCCAAACCTTAGGGTCTTGTGTCTATCGAGGTCGTCAGACCCATATCAAAGTTTACTTATATAAACACTAGATAAAAACTTTTTGAAATAGTCTTCATTATTGACTATATATATATATAATTGTTGGATTTCCATCTATTGAGTGTAATGCATCTAACCTGGTATCTTTTGGACTATGAACCAAAACATATAAAAAATGAGATTTAATTTAACTTACAGAATTATTGGTGAAATTTTTAATTTCTATGGATAAAAAATTATTATTGTAAGTTAGGTATCTTACCAATCACATTATACCCCCATAATCTCTTACTCTTTGACTTGGTTTTGCGCTTAATAGGCCATGCGCATGTCTTGTTGTTCATAAGTGCTCTAGAGATTTTTCTAGTATCTCATAGGAGCGGCCCCACTCCACACTTGTACAGGTGATTCCATCAAGTGTTCATTGCAATTTGAACACTATCCATAAGGAATATGAAACTTATTAAGAACCTTGTAGTTCATCATCTCTTTAATTGCATACTAGCACTATTCTCACATTATAGAAACAAATGACTTTGTTTTTACCCATATGAACCTAATTCATGTGATCTCCAATCATATAGGTTGGGTTACCATCATTTTGGTTTCTCACTTAAGCATTAGTTCCATTCCCCTCGATGTTTTTAATATCATCTTTTTACCAAGTGGTTTAGTTAGAGAATCAGCCAGATTCATTTCTGACTTCATATAATCAAGTAAGATAATTCCATCTTGTAGCAGCTACTTTACAACATCATGTCTTAATCGAATATGTCGATTTTTACCATTGAAAGATTTATTCTTAGTAATGGTTATTGCCACTTGAGAATCATAATGCATGGATATAAAAGGTGTTGGTTTTATTCCCAATGGAATTTTAGTTAAAAAATTCCTCAACCAATCAACTTCATTTTCTGCTGATTCCAAAGCTATAAATTCTGACTACATGGTGGATCGAGCGATTAAACTTTGCTTAGATGATTTCCAAGACACTACACCACCACCAAGAATAAAGATATAGCCACCAGTGGATTTAATCTCAACTGAATTTGAAATCCAGTTAGCATCGTTGTATCCTTCTAATACAATGAGAAATCCACTATATAGAATACCATAGTCTATGGTACCTCTCAAATATTTCATTAGTCAGACTATTGCCGCCCAATGCTCATGATTGAGATTTTATGTATATCTGCTCAATCTACACACATCGTATGCTATATCACTCAAGTGAAGTTCATCAAATATATCAGATTCCCAATAATCCGAGCGTACTCAAGCTGAGTAATAGCTTCACCTTTATTTTTCCTTAATTGAATGTTAATATCACAAGGAGTACTCACAGGTGTCACATCAAAGTGACCAAACTTTTTAAGAAGTTTCTCTACATAATGTTATTATACCATTGTGTCTCCTTATAATTTTAATACTCAATATTACACTAGTTTCACCCAATCTTTCATATAGAATTTAGAGGCTAAGAAATGTTTAGTGCTATACACGACATTCATGTTAGTACCAAAAACAAGCATATTATCTACATATAAACTAATAATCACATATCCATTATTAATAGACTTAGTATACACACATTTATCCACACTATCTAAAGAAAACCCATCACTTAAAACAACTTGATCAAATTTCTCATGCCACTGTTTAGGAGCTTGTTTTAAGCCATATAAAGACCTTTTCAACTTACAAACTTTATTCTTTTGATCGGGAACTATACAACCTTCAGGTTGTAACATATATATCTCTTCTTCTAGATCACCATTTAAAAAAGCAGTTTTAACATCCATTTGATGTATAAAGAGGTTATAAATAGAAGCTAAAGTAATTAAAACTTGAATTAAAGAAATTCTAGTTATAGGTGAAAAAAGTATCAAAATAATCCATATTTTGTTTTTAAGTAAAACCCTTTGTAACTAATCTTGCTTTGTATTTATCTATAGAACCATCAAAAAAATATTTTCTTTTAAAAATCCATTTACAACTAATAGGTTTTGCACCTAGGGGCAAATCAATAATCTCCCAGGTTTGATTTTGTAAAAGCGAATCAATTTCAACTTTAATTGCTTCTTTCCGAAACAAGGAATCGGAATAAGAAATAGCTTCAGAGTATGTCACTGGATCCTTATCTACCAATTAAGTGAAAAAATCATTTTCAAGGGAAGTTTCTTTCCTTTGTTTCTTACGCCTCACTTCCTCAATGTGAGTTTCATCAACTCTATTGTCATTAACATATGCATAAGAAAACTTTTCATTTAATGGATAAATGTGTTCAAAGAATTCTACATTTTTTGTTTCAATAATAGTATTGTAATCTAGCACATCACTTTTCAAAACTAGAAACCTATATGCAATACTATTTGCAGCATAGCCAATAAACATACAATTAGAAGTTTTGAACTTTTCTCTTTTAGGTTCAAGTAACATAACCTTAGCTAGACACTCCCACACTTTTGGATATTTTAAATTAGGAGAATAACCTTTCCATAATTTATAAGGTTACAACAATTAAAAAATAAAAGAGTTCTTGGGGAATTAAAGAGTTGTTATTGTTTAAAAAAGAGTTGTTAAGATTTTGTGGTTGTTGGAAAATTAATTCCAAGAAAAGCGTTTTAGGTCTAACACCATTTTCAGACCTTTGTTTTCCTTGGGTTAGTATATTGTCAAATCTAAGTATTTTGAATCTGGCACGTTCGCCTGACCCATAACCCATGTTTCTTAGGGTCTGGCATGATTGCCAATACCAAAGTTTTTATGTTTAATGAGGTCGCCAAACCCGTATCAAAGTTCACTTACATAAGCACTAGATAAAAACCTTTTGAAATAGTCTTTATTATTTATAATAGTTATATAATAAACAATATGAAATTGATTGACCATCAACTCAATATTGAATGTTAAAATTCAATATAAAACTTTGCATTATAAGATGAAATTTGAAAAAAAAATATAAAAAAGCCCAAAACAACCCAAAAGGCAAATAAAAAACTGCATGGGCTTACTATAACAAAACCCAAGCATGTGCGAAAAGAAAAACCCAGGACAAAATAAAAAAAATTCAAAAGATAAAAAAAAAGTAAAAAAAGTAAAGGGGCCAATACAAAAGGACCTAGATATGGGGGTCTGAGTAGCCCAGCATGACTAGCCTTGTTTCAAGCTTAGACCAATTTTTTTTTGGCTTTTTATAAGGGGCAACTTGTCGCCGGCCTTTTTTTTTTGAAAAAAAAATATGATAAACAATAGATCATTTTTCATAATGTAGTCACCGCCAATGAGAATCACACTTGCGACCTCAACGATGTATACGTCGCGTGCACGCTTCAGCCACTTGAGTTACTCCACGATGTTTTTTATTAAACCATTAAAAATATATATTAATCATATTCACTATTCATATGAATAATTAAACCCATCTTCAATTTTTTTAGTTGTTAGTATTACTTGACTAATATATGATTCCACATTTTTACCATATATATATATATATATATATATATATATTATAAACCTTATATGGAAAAACTGATTTTTCATTCTTTTTCATGTTTAGCTAAATATTTTACTTTGTAAATAATACACACTCTTTTCTTTATTTTTAATATATATAATTATTATTAAAATTTTATATTGCAAAACCTATAAAAAATAATTTAAATCTCTAACTTTAATTTTATAATTGATGTTTAAATTATGATATTTAACAACAACAACAACAATAAATAATTATTGGATGAATATGTAATGATTAATGATTATTAATTAAGAAGATGTATAATTAGTATAGTAGTGCTCCTAAGTATTATATATAACATCTCTCTATCAAATATTAAATGGTATATGATATAAGATAGGTGATAGATGTTTTTTTTTTATTAACTATTTAAGTCCATTAAAAAGTAATAAACACATAGTTTAATAGTATATACATGATTTTTAAAAATAAACCGCATTTTGAATGATTTATATATAACCATTGTAATAACAAATTAAACCGCATTTTGAATGATTTATATATAACCATTGTAGTAACAAATTAAAAAACAAAAAACAAAAAAACAAAAGGAGAAGGAAGTTCTTATGTACCTAGGAATACAGTATTCATTGGAAAAATTATTTGAAAAAATTACTCCTAGCCCAAAAAATCTTTAAACTACACATTGTGGATAAGATGATTTTTTCATCATAATACAATTGTCTTTAACAATTTATACAAGGTTAAATTGATAATTTTATTTTTTAAGACAATAAAAAATATGCTAGTACGACCCTATGCCTTTCAGGATGTATGCATATTCGTCTAATCACCCAATGCCTCCTTCCAGCATGATGTTTGGAAGGTCTAAGTATGATTGAGTGGCGTTTGTGCCAAACGTGCCTCTGGTTTGGCGTCATTGATAATTTTTTTCCCTCTCATTCTTCTCTCTCTCATCCTCAAATCTAACACCTAACCCTTTAAAATTTCAGACCAATCATTTCAATTGTTTTTTTCTTCACATTTGATCCATTTTCTTTTGATTATAATTATTTTTTATTTTGAATAATTTTTCAAATTTGATCCCTATTCTTTTTATAACTATTTGTTTTATTTGGGATCATTTTTTATATTATTCTTTTTTACAATATCATCCTCTATAGTTTTTTTCTATCAAAATTCGATCCATATTCTTTTTTATTGCTATCTTTTTTGCTTTGCTAAGTTTTTTAAATTTCATCCTCTAGGAGTTTTGCCTTAGTTTTCTTTTTTTTCCTTTTTGAAAACAAATGTTTTATTTCACTTTTTTTTAGAATTTTGCTTTGTTATGTTTTACAATTTTTCTTCTATGAGCTTAGTCTCTAGTTCATGACCAGAGTCACCGGTTTCAATAGTTAACCTGGGTTGACTATTTCTTTTGTTTGTCCTTTTTTTTTTAAAAAAAAAATTGATTTTCAATTTCATCATTCAACATTTGTTGTGTTGGAAATTGACCATCATGCCTTTTTTTTTTTTCTCATTCCTTTCTATTGGGTTATCCCGATCTTGCGCCAACGATTGCGAGATTAGCGGGTTAACTCAAGTTGACTCAGATTTTTTCATAACTCTTCTTAATTAAATTTCTTTTTTTCATTTTTATCTTCCAACATTGAGTTGTTTGATAATTGAGCTTCATGATTTTATTCAATTTGGTTTTAAATGTGGTTATCTTGGTATAATGACTAGGTCATGCATTTTTCATCTTGGTACCCTAACATCACGACTAGGTCAATGAGTTTACATCTTAACCTAGATGTGCTCGAATCAAGTTTTTTTTTTCTTTTTTATTATATTTTTTTCTTAATTTTCATTTTTTAACATTTTACTTGCTAGAAATTGAGATTCAATTTTTTTTTCTTTTTATTGATTTTATTTATTAGGAATTGCACTATAGACTTTTCCCTGTTTTTTTTTTCTATGAGATTATCACAATCTTATACTTATGGTCACCAAGTTAGCGAGATAACCCCGTTTAACCAAGCTCTTTTTTTTGTTTTTTTTTTTAAATTATTTTTTTCTAGTTTTGCCTTTTAACATTTGGTAGTTTACTGATCTGGATGAGCTTAGGTTGAGTTCTTTTTACCTTTTTTTCTTTTTCAAATTTCTTATTAGTTTATTTATTGTTATTGTAGTTTTTCATTCATATAATTTAAATTACCACTTGAAAACAATGACTCGAGTTTTGAATTACCATTTTTTGTACATAAAAAAAAAAATTATGTCAGACTATGAGTGCCAGAAATATAGTGATTTACTCATATAAATTTATATTTTTAAATTATATCTACTATTAATATTCTACCATGATTTAAACAAATAAGATCATTGGTATATGAGATTCTTTATAATAATTTATTAAGATATAATTATACAAGGAACTATGAATATTATTTTTAAGAGACAAAAAATCCAAGGTTGGGTTCCTTGACAAGTGAAAAACCTCCCTTCATCTAGTTGTAAGGTCCAAGATCAAGTTGACCTTCAACCTATAGATTTTATAAATGAGTAGTAAATTTTTTTAAATGAGCAGTAAGTAGTACAATTTTATAATTTCTCTACTTTCATTAAGGATGGACATGTATATAAACAAACATGTCCATCCTTAATGAAAGTAGAGAAATTATAAAATTATGCTATACACTCACACAAATTAAGCTAACTTATGAAACTAATTATATATAAACATTAGGAAGCTAGAAATTAGGACATTAACTCTAAATCCATATACAAGTTATCATAAAATCATAACACTCCCCCTTAAGTTGGTGTATAAATATAATATATGCCCACTTATTTAAGTGTGTATTTGATATTATGATACAAGATGCTTTTTAAAATATTTTTTCGCTAGAAAATGCATTTAAATGATTTTTTTAGAATTGTTTTTTATTTTTGACATCAATACATGAAAATCATCATAAAATATTATTAAAATATCAATTTGATACTTTTTTTTTAAGCCAAAAGCACTTTTGAAAAGTACCTAAAAATAGAAGTATAAGCTCTCCCAAGAAAACCCTAAAAATCTTCTTCTACTCTCTTTACTCCTTCTTCTTATACTCTTTGATCCTTTTCCCATATTCCTTTTTTACTCCTCTTCCATCTTTGTACAAATCACATTTTAATTTATAATTCATACAGAATAAGTGTCTCTCCTTTATAATTAATTCATCAAAAGTTTTGCCACTTTCTTCATTATATCTATTATTTCATCGTAGCTTTTACCTTGCTCGTTGAGTTCAGCAATGTAGAAGAAGTTCTCGTGATCTTTTGATAAATCCATATTTATTACTAATCCTTTTCTCTTTAATTTGAGATATCCAAATCAATCACAAAACAACAAAAAAGAATTTCTTCTTTTTGTGTGAATCATAACATCTCAGTTACTGTTCATGGCTGAAAACACTAGTTAAGTTGATCCAAGTCTAATAGTTAATGCTTTTAGATTATAAAGCCTCGTGTCTTGAAATGTCTATAAAATTTCACCTCAATCAGACCATGAATAACTCTAATCAAAGTGTTTGATCCAAATTGAATGAATCTTCAAATCATTGTTTCAAGAAGTTATATATTTTTCAAATCTCTTTTTTTTTCTCTAGAAAATCACATTTAAATACAATATGTTTCTCTTAATATATCAAAGAAAGAATGATTCAATGTGTTTTTTTTCCTAGAGGATTTAAAAACTTTTAAAAGGGAAAAATATATAGGAGAAAAATCATGGTTCAAGGATTTAACCTAGTTCTAATATCATATTTTCAATAGGAATAAAATACTCTTTAGATTTTTTTATTGAGAGAATAAGGTGCTATATGTATACAATACTAATTAAGTTAACTTAAAAAACTAATTATATAGGAAACTCAGGAATCTAATAATCAAGAAATTTAATTTAAATACCTATACTAGAAATCAAGAAATCTCAACAAAATATTTTTACTATTGTGCATTTTAATGAATAAATTTTATACCATCAAAGAAGTAACTACCAATACTTAATACATATAAGAGAAATAGATACAATACATATAAATACAGGAGAAAAAGATACAAAAATAGAAAGAAAAAAAGGAAAGTTGAAAATTTTATATACAAATCCAAATGAAAAATATTAAAATCATTGTTGATGGGACTTCTTGTGAACATCTCTCATCTTTCAGCTTGTCTCTTTCTTAGAAGTTGAACCAAGGAGTAATTAACTATTACTAAATACTCCCACAGTATTATAAATCTCAATGAACAATTGTAGTATTGATGACACTGAGAATCAATTAAAATGCTGCCACGTGCATGTTATGCTTAGGGTCTTCTCCATTTGAAGTCACAGTCTTGTAACCTAAACAAATTTTCGGATGAACTCACTGCCATTAGTAGCACCAACACCAGCACTGCTGAAATGCTATCTTATGATAATACCTAGTACTAGTGAGCTAGTGATGTTTTTGTTTTTGCTCATACAAGTTTCCTCTATGCATCCTTCCTTTCTGGAGTTTTTATCATTACAGACACAAGAGGATAAGGAAGTCGGATATGCCCTCATTACCTGCTTCTCGAAGTTTAACTAACAAATTACTAGGTTTCTTTTTTAGTGCATGCTTTCACCTGTTGACTTTCTACACCTCTTGATGAAAAACTAGTAGAAAGATTAGGCCCAGTGGAGACCTACTCTATTGACATCTAGCATGATCTAGGCTGGTGCCTGTTACTAACCGAATTAATTTAGACAATTTTTGTGGAAATATAATTAGGGATGTACATAAAGAGAAGCAGATGAAAGTACTATAGGTGTTATAAACTTGATGATTACTACTATTGTTTCAATTAATTTTCTATCTAGTCAAGTAGATAGTGTCATAGGTTATGTAAAGAAGTTTTCTCTTGTTGAACTTTCATTAAAAAAATATTAACCAACCAATTAGGTGGAAATAAGTTAATTAGTAATGGTTGTCTAATACTATCCCCACAAGTAAATGTATTCCCTAACTTGTTTAGTCAAATAAATACCATTTCTCATACCTTTGTTTCATATAATATTATAAAAAATCTATTTCTTTTTTCCTTTAAGAAACGAGTTTACCATACCTTGAAATATGTCATGTAGAGACATTAACTTATATATACTATATTAAATATTTGTTTTGCATAATAATAATTTACAAATAGAAAAATAATTTGTATGTAAAATGTTTTTTAGAACAGTTTTTATAGTGTTTGATAAGTAATCATGTGAAAAGTATGATGGTAGTTGTAATAATTATTGGTTAAACATTTTGAAGATGTATTTATGAACCAAATAAACAAAGTGAAGTTCAAAAAGAAGCTTGAAAATGCTGAATGACATGTTTAATGAAAACGATCATACCATTAGATTTAATTTTTGGACTGTGCTCAAAATTAATAAGAAGGTTCTATGGATTCAATTCTATAAGGGGTTTGCTCATTATAACCAGTCGAGAATTAAAAGCCCTCAAATTATGTTAAAAAGATGTTGCTTTTGTAGTTTTTATTATTTTCCTATTTAGTTTAATATTTTATTAATTTTTCCTTCTTAGTTATTTATATATATATATATATATATATATATATATATAGAGAGAGAGAGAGAGAGAGAGAGAGAGGCAAGTCGACTTTTCCAACATAAAAATAAGTTGGCATGCTATTTTAAAAATTTTATGAATTATTACTTTTCAGAATATATTGGAGTTTTCTTTATAGTTTAGAATTATAATCTTATAGCTCAAGAACCTTATTTTTGTCTTTTGCAATATACATTACATTAATAGGTATTGGAGAAGGTTGACTTTTTTGATGGACAGAGACAATATAAACATCATCCCATCTCACGATATAGAAGTGGAGACCATCTAGGATGTTGAGATGGCTCAAGAGGCAACATAGAGAATTTAAGAGGCAGCATAAAGAACCCTATTATAGAGACTAGATCAAATAGAAAGGTTAGTGACAAATATCGTATATTGCTTGAACCATCTAGCACTACTAGAAGGAGGCACAAATAGGAATCATGAATAGAAGAAGAATGTGTTTGAAAAAAATACCTTAAGGCAAGTCTAACCCTATACCTATTCTTCAAATCCCATATAGATAACCACAACCTGTCTGCATAGAGGATTTTTAAGAGAAAAAAATCAAAAGAGGTGTGTGTTTCATAGATTATGATAAATCACAACTATAACCACAACTTGAGAGACAACACTACCTGACCCAAAACGATGGATTTTTTAATGAGATTAAAAGTCTTTAGCTTTAATGGAGATCTTGACATAAATGAACTCCTTGACTATATTTCTAAGTGTGATAAACTTAGGAAATATGTGAATATCATAGAAGAAGAGATGGTGAAACTAATCATATATAAGTATAAGGGAGAAGCTTCATCTTGGTGGAATGTTAGACATATAAATATGTAAGAGAAGGTAGATAACCAGTTATGTCATGGAGAATTATGAGAAAGATGGTGCATAATAGGTTCTTTCCTCCTAATTAAAAACAATACTTGTTTCACGATATCAAGACTATTCATATGGCAATAAATCTATTATTTATTATACTGCTAAGTTTTAATAGCTAGTGAAACATAACTAACTATAAAGGACAAAGGGTTAATACGTGGTGAGATTTTATAGGGGAATAAAGCAAACAATCATATATAAGATTGGAGTGCATATGTTATTTACCCCTATAGAGTTAAGGAATATGGTCATAAGGGTTAGGATGCCACTGAAAAAAAAAAAGGCTTGTAGTGATGACAGAATCAATCCTTTTAGGAGGTAAAGCAATAAAGCAAGTAAATTTAGTGTTGCTAACAAGGAAAAAATAGTTCAAACATCACAACAAATTCATGGTAGATAAGATGGCATTAAGCTTGACAAAACCCTATGGCAAACCAATTAAATACGGAGAGTAGAGCATAGTTCTATTGATTGTAAAAGTAAAAACTTAGTCATATTCATAAAAAACCAGCATGAACAAGAACATTCTAAAGGAAAATATGAGCCATGCAAGCTCGAAAGAGATGATAAAAAAGAATATTGATGAATAAAAATTAAATATTTTGGATATTTCTCCATTATTATTGAGGATTTTGACTTATAACAAACCTTATTATCCTTCACTATACACTGCATTAATTGTTATTAGAACATATATAGAGACTTAATTTGCAATCATCCTATTAATAGATGTGTTTCTTATTATGATAAAACACTATAAGAAAATTTAAAAAGCGATAAAAACACCGATGATTAATATTCCATTGTTGTTTCTCGATGAAAATTGCAATGAAAAATTTTTAGAAGTATTTTTTATGAAAATGGTGATGAAATAAAAAACTAAAAATTTTAAAAATTACATCGGCAATTTCATTAGCATTATTGACATGTCAAATTATCAAAACAAATTTCATTGATGATTTAACATGTCAAAAACCTACCTCTCTTTCCCCTATTTTTCTTATTCATTCATTTTAAATCACAACATATCTCTCTCATCCTCTCTCCTAAGAAAAATTTGACTGCCCCCCACCACCCTCACAAATTTAGCATTGACTCTCCCCATCTCAACTCATGTTTGTCTTTGGTTTTAACTTTTTAAGTTGAAAGTTTAGTTTTTATGCATTTCCTTTGTTTAGATAAATGGGTAAGTTCTTGATTGGGTTTCAGATGATTGCTTTTTCAGGGTTTAGGGATTTGTATTTTAGAGTTTCATGAAATAGGTTTATTTCATTTGGTGTGTGAATTATTCGTAGCATTTTTTCTTGTTTAGGGTTTTTACTTTCTTTGATTGGATTTAACACCTTAACTATTTGTCTTTATAATTGATGTAGTTGCTCAATTGTTTGTTTGAGTGTGCTATTTGAATGTTCTTGTTTATGGGAAATGAAAATTGAATGGTTTTTTTGTTGCAAAATTAAAACTTGGATATGAGATGAATATTCTCCATGGTGATTGTCTAACTTTTTTACCTTTCAATTTTGTTATGTTTATGTAGTTCTTTCAAATGCTTAAATGTAATGTGATTTTTTTCTTTTGTTGAACTTTGAGGTTTTTGGCTTCGTTCTATTTGTTGAACTTGAATGTGACCAATAGTGGCAATAGTATCTTGAAAATTAACATGAAGTGCTTTTTTTGAGAAATATAAACCTATTGCTGATGATATAGATGTTAAATCTTTATTATATGGCCATTTATTAGGATGCTTTATGTTTGATTGTTTGTTGAATACAACATAGAGCTTATTTTTATGGTTGATTTGTGGTAGTAAGATGGTTGTAGTTCATTATTTGGCTTTTATTTATGTTTGACTAGAATTTAACAATTATGATTAATAAGTCAATGCACGTACTAATAATATGACAAATATGTATAATGTGTATCTCTATGGTTTGTATGCTTATAATTTAGGTTAAAGAATATGTATATTGTTGTTTCCATGGTTTATTTATTGAAAGCCAATTCCTTAACTTCACGTAATCGATGGTCCAAAGATTGAATGGTTAAATATAAGGACCATAGCTTGTGAGGTAAAGCACAATATTGAGAAGTAAGGATTTTTCTGTCAGTACTTTGGTTTTGTTTGATGACTATAATTTGTGCTTAGTGGTTGCTAGCAACTTGTGATCAATTATAATGTCATCTTGAATTTCATTATATGGTGACCTCCATTACTTTTATTAATAGAAATCATTTCATTAGTTTATTATTTTTTTTTAGCTTCCATGTATTCAAGAAAAAACAAGTCCGGGTCTAACAAGAGCACTATTGCTTCATCAAGTAATAGTGTCAATGATCGTGCCTTGAATCTAGATGATGATTATGAAGAGACACTTAATATAGAAGTTACCAACCAAGGCTTAACCACTGAGGACAACAAAGCAGACATCTATTCTTAGATAAAGCCCATTTCAGGAAAAATTATAGCAGAATAGAAGAGTGACCTATCTATATAATTAATGTTTTGTCTCATGATGTTATTTATTTGTATTGAGTTATTTTAAGTTTTATAATTACATGAAAATAACTTGCTTAAATATTTTTTCAGGTTTACCAATATTGAAATTGCTCGTTCCATCACCTTTATGATGAAGTGGTCATTTAAAGAACCATTATTTCAATGGAGTCAGCTTCATAACCATCCTAAATTAATATATATGTTATATTATTATTGAAAGATTTTAAGGTTAGATAAATAATCTCTAATTTTAGTTACTAGTTTTAAAAGTTTTTAAAACTAATTAATGTATGAAATCAATTAAGAAAAACATTTAATGGTATGAGAGCAACAAGGCGCTTGTCAAGAAAGTATGAGAAAACCATAGTACAACTAGGTGAGTTTAAATCAATTAATTTTATATTATTCTAAACTTGTATTCTTTTATTTTCTTACATAATTTTTGTACCAGATTGCGTGATTTTTTGTATGATGCCCACAAACAAGCAATTAGAAAGTGAATGACATAGAGAAGTGAAAAAGCTATAAATCGAGGCATGCTACAGAGAGTAATTGGACATTGTAACAACGATTTATGTTTCATAAAGTTTTACAAAGCACTCATGATTTAGTACACAAAATAAAAAAAAAAAACTTATGGTTTGATAAGTAAGCACACCAGAGAAGTGATTCGTTTATCAACCATGCAAATAACCTACTAAAAGCTCATTGTTATATATTTTATTATTTTTCTTGAGGTTTTAATTACATGTTTATTTGTGAGACTTTTAACAAAACATTTAATTTGTAGAAAAAACAACTTTGGTATGAAATTCTACTTATCTCATTGTTATGAAATATTTATATTATATTGTGAAACTTGTATAATTCAACTTTTTAGATGCGTTTTTGTTGTGGTTGGAGTTTATTATAAGCAAGCAATTATTGGCTTAGGGATCATACCAATTTTTTTTGCAATCTTTGATGGAATCACCGAAAGAAAGGGAATTCCTTCGGGGTTTTCATTGGGATTTTCATCAAAAATTTCACGCTCTTCTAGAACTTTTTGTAAGACGTACAAAATATGTAGCAATGTACCAACAAAATCACTAATGGGATATTCTATTGGTAAAATAAACAGTGATGGGATTGTTGATGGAATAAAAAACCTAATGAGATACTTTTCAACGATGCTTTTCTGTCAACAATTTTGTCGACATTTCTCAATACCGATAAAATCTTCAATATATGTTGATGGAATATTCCATCATCATTTTTCATTTTTTTAGTAGTGAAATTCCTTTTTTGTTTGTAATTTCTCAAAGAAAACTTTTAAGCGTAATTTAAATTAAAGCAAATTTCTAATCATCTAAAGGTAGGATTTGTAAAACACAAACTTAATTATGAAGATGTAATTGAAAAGTACTATTAGCCTAATTTGAAATGATATATTGGTAAGTTTGTGCATTAATGCTATATTTTTCAAACCGCCAAAGGGTAAGAACAATATACAAGTTTATGTATGCCTATGCCTGTTCTTGAAAATATATGGGAAGACCTGTGTATGGATTTTGCATTTAGATTACCCTATACATAAAAGGAAATGATTACAAGAAGACGAATAATGCTTCTGCAATTGTTAAACTTCTATTTCAAAAGGTCGTTTGTTTGCATAGGGTGTCAAAGACTATTACATGTAATCAATAAAACAAGTTTCTTCGTTACTTTTGGTAAACATTATGGAGGATGATGATTGAAAATTACAATTTAGTAGCATAATACATCTATAAATAGATGGGAAAATGGTGTCGCTAAATAAAAAACCTAGGAATTTGATTTTAAATAATTTATGGTGACCAACCAAAGTAGTGGAATTGGGCACTTGTATAAGAAAAAATCACTATAAAAGTCTGAACACAGTGCCACAAATAAATCAAAATTAGAGATAATATGCTTGATCTTATACTTGTTTAGAAAGATGCATAGGTTGCCAAAGACTATTACTTTCAAGAAGATGGCTACAAATGTGAAAGCTATACTAGCTTATATGAGATAAAAGTTGTAACAAACCAATACCAAATATAAAGAGGCTATTGACAAACAATGTTATCCTAAAATGTACATGGAAGAAGATAGGGTGATGATATTTCTATGCAAGGAGAGATTTTCAATTGAGATGTGTAGCAAGTTGTAATAAAAGAAGTATAATCCTTACAACATAATAAAGAAGTTCAATGACAATACTTATATGATTGATCTTATATGTAATATGGTATTTATATGACCTTTAATGTATTTGATATTTATCCTTATTATGATGATAGGATGCTATATCTAGATTTGGATGTTGACTTGAGGGTGAGTCTTTTGCAAGTAGAGAGGACAAATGTGGAATGTTTTATGGATGTATTTATGGATCAAATAGATAATATGATGTCCAAGAAAAAGCCTAGATGCACCAAATGACCTATTTGACGCCAACAACCATAAACTTTAGACTTGATAGTTGTACCATGCTCAAATTTATCTAGGGTTATACATGCTTAATTCTATAGGGGTTCATCTTGTTGTAACTAGATATGTTCGGAGAAGCCCTCAAATTAGGTTTAGAAAATTTTACTTTTATATTTTTAATTATTTTTCTATTTATTTCAAATTTTATTCATCTTTCATATTTCATTTTATTTTGTCTTTCCCCCCCCCCCCATATAGACTAAGTCAGTCTTTTCACTTAAAAACAATTGCTGTGTAGTTTTTAAGTTATTATATTAATTATTGACTTTTCATAATATATTAGATTTTCTCTATAGTTTTGGAGTTGTAATCTTATAGTTTAAGAGCCCTAATTCTTTCTTTTGTACTATATGTTTTGTCAGTGATGATATGTTATGGTGAAAAGGTGGTGCTACTTATAGTGGCGACAATGATAAAGAAAAGAAGGTGATAGTGGTTAAATTAGTTGCAATGATAGAAGTGGAGGTGATGGTGATGACAACAATAACAAAGAGGAGGTGATGGTGGAATAATAGGGTGGTGTGCTAGTAATGGTTATAGTGAGATAGTAGTGGTGATGTTGTGCAAGGTGATGGTGGTCATTGTAGAGTCGTGATGGTTAATGCAACCATATTATTTAATAGTTTTACCCATATTTACCTAGTGTTTTTTCTATGTTTTATACATAAAATGTCTTGATATTCTTTGTTTTATGTTTTGAAGGCACTTTTGGATGAAAGATTCAAAAAGAAGTAAATTAGAGATAATTGGTAGATTTGACCTCCAATCGATGTTTTGTGCAGAGCTTGAGCTCTAGAGGTCAAAACGAAGTGATTCCAGTGGGATTAAAAAGCTAACATCCATACCTTTCTATAAATATAAGGCAAGAAAAATAAAAAGAGAAAGAGAATGGAAATAGAAGCCTTCAAAGTCAAATCTCGCATTCTGCCAATGTTGAACTTCGGCCATTTCAACTTGAATATCTTGAGCTACAAAGTTCATTTGATACAAACTCAATGCTTTTGGATTCCTGACTCGCATACCTATCTGCCTACCAAATCTAAAAAGAAAAGGATCTCATATGAGAGAGATATGATTTTTCTAAAATGACATATGAATTCTGTCAGCAAACAAATTTTGTGAAGAAACAAGTCTAAAGTACTTCTCAAAGCATCCAAATCATCATCTAAGTCTTTATTTCAACAATTTAGCTCCTCTAAGTCAAAATTCAAAGCTTGAAGATTTTATGCAAGGCTATATCTCATTTTTTTAGAAAAATAGTTATTGAGAGACTTAAATGTAAATTGTCTACTTAGTTAATGACTATTTTGTAGAAAAGAGATTAGGGTTTCATAGGATATAAAAAGAAAGAGAGAAAGGAAAAGAGATGATGGCCAACCAAGAGAGAAAAAAGCATACCTTCCTCCAACAGAACCTGAAATCATGCTTTCTTCTTTCTTTTTGGATTAATTGTTTAGTAGACATGCAAGGCTAAACTTTTTTTCTTGGTTGCAAGGACATAGAAACCTTCGGATTTCAAGAACTGTGAGATTTATTTTACCTTTTCTTTTCAGTTTATATGATGAATGAATATATTTGTTCTCCTATGCTTATTTCCTATGATTGTTTATTTTAATTGCTAGAGCTAGCGGACTCTAAGTTATTATTATGAATAATCTATTACTAAGTTTGCTATCAAAATCGGAGTTGTCGTATATAAACTTATGAAGCAACTAAGATTAATAATTGTGGCAGATCCAGATTAATAATCTTAGAGAGAACATTCAATTGATCAAATCAAACATGGACTTCGAACAATTATGTTGCCTAGATTAATCAACTCATCTAGTTCTTAAGGCTGCCATTGAATTAAATTACTAGTGCGGACACTGTGGTTGTTTGATGGTTATGATTAGTTATACAACGGATCTGTTAACTAATCAACATAAGAAAAGATAAATATTGAGAGTATATATTGATGTTTCATTTCCATGATCAGTTTTGATTTTTGTAGGTGGACATTTACTTGCGACCAAAGTTTGTTTTTCTTGATAAATTTTGGTTTTCTTTGCTTTAGCTTAGATAACCTCCAAACCCCCTCAAATTGCATATTATCTAACATAAAAATCTGGCTTGAACCTTTATTGTGAGATCGGCCCCTTGCTTGCTATATACTATCTTGTGTGTTGTGTTTTAAGTTAGGGTAATTAATTTGTACGACCGTGACATCGCAACAATGGTTGATGTTATAAGTTGATTACTACTATAAAATATATGATGAAATTTATGAGCTAAGAATTTATTTCAACAGACAAACTCAAATAAATAAACCAAGTTTAAAGGTTGACATTAAAATATTTTGCAATGAATGATTTTTGGTAGCTCTTTTATAATGCTAGAGTAATTATAGGAATTGCGATTTCAAAATAAAATGCAGTATGGTCTTTCTCATATAAAAAAAAGCATAGTTTCTCATAAATAAATCGTTTAGCTATCATTAATGCCTCTCACTTACAACAATGTCTCTCCTTTTTTTCCTTTATAGTTTAAGATTATATTAGTTTTTTTATATACTTTATAGATCTAGATCTTGAATTTATATTTATGTGGTGGTTTGTTGTCTCTACTCATTTGAAATTTCCCCCATTTCAATGAAAGATTGGTATTTATGTTTTACTGGATAAAGGAGATTAATATTTCCAAGTCATTTTTTATACTCTATATATCAACAAGACATAGTTGTGTAATCTATTTCTTTGATGATTTCTATTGGTAAATTCATATATAAACATCCTAGATTAGGGAAGTTTGGAGAGTTTTTTTTTTTGTCCGTATAATTGAAAGCACCAAATATTACCAAAAGACCATCTACTGGTGTTCTCAAGTACTTTTCAAGTGACAAGTTATAGTTTTTATTATTTTCATTTATCAAAATGTAATGAGAAAAAAAGTTATTCACTTGTACTTTTTTTATTTTTTCAATAAAATTGTTATTTCTATTTTCAAAATAAAAAATAAAAAATGTAATCTTGTTATGAAAAGTGGTGATTATAACATTATAATTACAAACAAATATAAAAAAAGATGGAGAACACACTGTAGTTTCGCACACAAAGTATTATGCATTGGAGTAGTGTTTTTCTTTCTTTCTTTTTTTATTCTTCAAGTATTTTTCTACACCATTCGTTGAGCAATTATTTTTTTCAATCTTGCCTTTTCATATTACATTGAATAGAAATTATCCTTCATAATTTTCTTTGAATTGCTTGCTATGGGGTTTTTATGGTGTAAATAAAATCTTGAGATTAAGTTACCCGATTTTACAAAATAAAATTTAATTTTATTGCTTATAAAAAATTGATTCTACGAGTATGAAATTTGACAGTAAAGCAAAAATGTAGGCCTTTTCTTTTCTAAAATTGTCTATGAGGCTTTTTTGAAAAATTTGGTCAATAATGTTTTTCTTTTTTCATTTTTTTATCCTTGTTTATTGAGGTTTTAACATTTCATTCCTACATTTCATTTGTATTTTTTAGTTGATTTATGGATATTTTAAGTTGATAAATTTGTTCCTTGAGATTCTAAATGTGTTTATTTTCAGCTCAATCGGTTGAAAAATAGTATTTTGAGCCTAAAAAACCTCAACCTGATTTGTCATCCATCTCTTTGATGAGCATAACTTAGGTAAGCAAACAATACATTGTTTGTCATAGTAATTGATGTGTCGTTTGATTTATTTTTTAAAAAATAAAAGGGTAGATAACATATCATTCACCCTTGAACAAAAAAAGAAAGAAAAAAGGCTAGGTGTACGAGTCCCTTCTCTTTGGCCCCCGATGCTTGGTTCCTTCCAATATTTTGTTTTCTAAGATATTTTTTATTTTTATTGAAATGCACTATAAAAAAAATGCATAACATGATATTAAAATTATTATTTAATTTTTGTAATGGTTCTTAAATAATATCATAGGTTTTTATGAGAATGTTACAATTTCTTTTTCAATTATTGTGTACCTTATATGCAAAAATAAAATAAAATAAAATAAAATAATTGTTCATGAATATTCAATGAAAATATAACTTAAAAAAACAATTTAATATATTTTTACATTATTTTAACACATTTATTATTTTTTCCCTTCAATTACATGCAAAACATGCTTTCGTTAAAATAATAAAAACATGCATTAATATGGAAATTGAGTTTAGATTAAAGAAATATATTTTCCTACTTATTTCAAAATTTTGAAATTTTTTGAAAAATATTTATTTTAATTGTTGCTACCTTTTATTTTAAAAAAGAAAATTTGATGAAAATTTATGTTGTTTTTAAAAAGGTCACGGATTTTTTATGATGTTATTATTGATTTCTTTATAGATAATTATGTATTAGCCTTATATGCAGAATCTTTAAAATAATTTTCTTATTAATTTTTTATGATGTTATTATCGATTTCTTTATTTTTTTCTTCATTTCACAATTATAATTTTTTTTATAATTTCTTGAAACTTATCGTTCTTATGCTTTTAAGATAGTTGCAGAAAGATGATGGCTTCATGATTTTGTTTTTAAGTTTTTAATTGACTATTACTTTCACAATGTTAAAAAATGCTCCTAAAAACTATGTTTTCCTCAAATGTTTAAAAAAGGCTTGAATAAGAGAATTTAGCTTTTTTTTCATTAAAAATATATATGCTTTAATTTCCTTTTTATTTCAAAAATTAATATAGTTTTCTTATTTTTGTTTTTCTAATTGATGTTGCATTTTTTTTCAAATTAAGTTTGCTGCTAATAAAAAATATAGGTTTTGGTTGTCAAAAATAAAATAAAATCACATGAATAAAAAAAGACAATTTTGATAAAAAAAGAGAGTATATTTCTCCTATAATTTTATTTGTTATCTTTCCTACAAATATTTGTTTTTATAATTGTACAAGTAAATAAAAAAATAATTCTAGAAAGCGAGGTTAATAAACTTGTCTAGAGTTATGATACTTGTCTTGGGTTGGGTGAGCTAATATGTTTTGACCTAGGTAATCCAAAATCTTGTCTTTCGAATATTTTCTTAATAAAAATAAATAAATCAATGTCATTCACATTTTATTTTTGAAAAAAAAATGAAATGGAGTTTCAAATCAGGTTGTTGGAGTTGCAGGCACTCATCAATTCACTGGTCAATATTAGCTTAATTCTTATTTAATTTATTTTAAAACCTAATCTGGTCTAAATATTAGATCGACAAGTCATCATATTAATTTATTAAATTTGGTTAGATTTAATAATGTTATTAAAAAATTCCCACAAAAATAATAGGCTTCATAGACATATAGTGAAGATAAAGATCAATCGTGAAGTAGATTCAAAGAGATCAAATCATACATCAAGGTTATCTAAAAACAAATCCCTAATTAAAATATAAAGTTTTATTTATTTATTTGAAGAAATAGAAAAGTAAGAACTACACTAAGAAATGTAGTAAAAAATTATGATTAAAAAACCATAAAAATAAAACATAAAGTTTGATAGATAAATTGTAGGAAAAATGTGTATAAGTATGCTAAAAAATATAATGATAGTGATTTGTATTTATAAAGAATATTAATCTTATTTTTCAAGAAAATATGAAAATAAACTAGTGGAATTATAGTAGTTTAATAGTTTATTGATCACACTCTTACTACAAGTTGAATAAAAAAAATTTCAACATAAAAAAAGTTTTAGATTGTCAAAAATGTTTTGGCATTGTTACTAAACTTGGTATAATAGTTTAAACATAATTTTTTTTTAATTTAATTATTTACTTAACCTGAGTTTTAAATTAAATCGTTTGAAAGTTTTTTGTTATGACCTTATTCATTATATAGGTCTAAATAAATAAAAAATACCATGTTTATCCTGGTTAACCCTTTAAACATGTAACCCGGGTTATGAACTTCACTAAATTGAATTAATTTATTATTTTATTATATAATAAAAAATATAAAAACCAATTAATAATCAATATAATACTAAATAATAAAATTAATCGTCATCATTTTGTTGTTTTGTTAATTTCTCACTATAATAGTTTTTCCACAATAGAACAAAAATGAAGAGAAGCAGGTTGCAAATAGAATCTTATTGATGCTGTATGGTTTCGGTATTTGTGAAACATTGAATTGCAATTTGCATTTTCTTCGTATGATTTGATCCTTACTGTCCTTTGAAATCTTGAATTCTGTTCTGAAAAACAAAAGTGTTGCAATTTGATCTAATTTTAATGGAGGATCTTCATTTTAGATGTAAAATATTACTCTCCTAACCTATATGCTTGGCCGAAAGAAAAATACAGAGGTGAATGTCTTAGAGTGTGGCTGTGGTTGATTTTCAAAGTATTTTTTACTCAGAAATATATCAAAATAATATTTTATTATTATTTTTTAAAAATTATTTTTGATATCAGCACATCAAATTAAATGATCTAAAAATACTAAAAAAATATTAATTTGAAGCAGAAAAAATAAAATAAAAATTCAATTTTTTTCAAAAGCGTTTTTAAAACACAAAAATAAACAGGATCTTAATATCACTTTCACCATACTTTCAAACATTGATAATTTCAACCATATAAAATATTAATTACAACATTGAGGACAAAATTTTGGTCTCTTTTACCAATAGATACCAAAATAAAAATATGTCTTAACCTAATCTTTGCCTTTTTCTTTTCTTTTTCTCTAGACCAATTATATGACATACTTATTATTTTTTTAAAATAAATTTTAGATCAATGGATATAAATATCAAAATAACTTTTTTTTCCTTACATAAGTCATTTCAAGACAATGATAATTTCTCAATAATTGCATTTACTTAAAAAGTTTGATTTAGAATCATCTTTTCATGAATATGATGTAAGATGAATTATAACTCTTGAGCTTAGTTTCTTATAATAATTGAATCTACCATCTTAAAAATTACCTATTAAGAAATTTTTCATGCCACAATATATAATTTTGTATTTTTAATCTAAATATTCTAATAATACCTTTGCATTAATAATTAAACTCTACCCGTCATGTAGTGTGTTATACAGCCATTTAATATGTTGGTTTTGCACACAAAATCATTATGCATATGCAATAGCTACCATGGTGGGATCAAATCCATCATCTATGCTAGCTCTGGTATATCTTTGATCAAGAACTTCACCAAGAATAAGGCAGTGAGATGGAAAAGCACCTTTTGTTGCCACATTTAAAATTTTATTTAATTAAATTTCTTAGGTTTTTCACCATATATCATTTAAGATATTAGAGAAGTTCTCCCTATCAAAATAGTGATACCAAATTTCTTACTGTGCACCGTGAAATATAGACTTTGAAAGATAAATTGCAAAGAAAAATAAATGTATTGTAGCAAGTTAAAAAATCTCAATAAAAATGATCCTATAGGTTATTCTAATTAACTGGGATTGTTTTTCTAGCTCCCCTGTTATATATGTATATGTATATGTTATGTTTAGACAGATATATTAATTAAATATGAAATTATCCCATGATGGAACCTTGATTGTGGGACAGCTAAATTATTATTTGTATTGTTTACAAGCATGCAAGATGAGCAGTGAGTGTAATGAATCGGGGACAAACTCTAAAGAATGCGACCTCTACATGTTTAATCTGTTAGATATTGTTTGACCTCTTACATCTACATCACATGGCTTTCAATTCCAGAAAATTATTTTGCCCTAATACATGGATTTGACTACACCCTTTAATAATGGATGGATAGCGCTGTTGTGTTCCTCTTCTGATTCATATTTGCGTAAAGATTCAAGAGAAAGATCAAGAACTGCAGGAATAAATCAGTTGACCATGTACAACAATATCTTTTTAGAACAAAGTACAACATCATAAACACATAATCCCCCCTGCAATTTTCATATTAAAATATGGGTGAAATTAGGGTAACAAGTCAATGGGAATAGCTGGGGGAGAGCACAATATTATATTCTATATTAATTGAACAAATTCTATGTTAATTTTTAATTTAATATACTCTTTTTATATATATAACCCGGGGTGTCCGGGTCAGCTTACGCGCACCACGACTAATCCTCAGATCCACTGATCACCCTGCAAGTCCAGTAGGTAGGTAAGGCACCGTGAGAGTAACAGACATACACAGAGAGAATCGAACCCGGATACAGAGAAAGGAACAAGTTCCTTCCCCTACGATCTCAAGTGCTAATATACTCTATTTTGAATCTAAAAAGAAGTTGAGAAAAAAGTATATAGTAGATATAAATACATGGATTTAAATGACACAAAGCAGCCGGGAAAGCCATCGGGCCTGGTTTCCCGAGGCGAAGCATGTGACCATCGTATTGATAAAAATCAACGTTGATCACAGTTGTTGTGTGGTCCCTGAAATAAAACCACCAATGTCAATAATTCTAAGGGAATAATGACATCTAACCAACATTTGTGTGAAGCTTTTTAAGAATAAAATATGCATCGACATCATAGTCCATCTACATAATTAACCTCAGTAAAGTTTGTATCAAGTTTTTTAAGGATAAAATGCATCAAAATCATGATCCGATAGTCTAATGGAGCATATATAAATTGTTTTTTTCTTGGTAGTGAAAGATTAAAATATTCAGGTGCTGGATCCAAGGGTAATAGAAAGGCAATCTGCCTTTAGTATCGAATCCAGGAAAGATACGAGATTGGCTTAAAATATAAAAATTCGTACCATAAAGGTTGATGTATATAATTATTGGGATTATCAGATATGGTCAACAATCAACTCATGGTGTTTTCCGACTTGTGATTTCATTTCTTAGTTTAGTGTGAATCTTTTCACCAACAATTCCCAAATTATATATATGTTTTAAAACTAGTTTGATTACGCTTGCCATACTATGAGATGAAGCATTCTTTTTCTCAACATCACAAAAACAAAAAATAATGCAGGCGTTGTTCAGGTTTTTTTATCGTTCATAAAATTTTTAATTAATTTTTTTTTTTAAAAGAGAATAACTACTGCAACCCATAAGAAAACAATATTTTTATCGTATTTTTAATATTTTTTTCATATTGTTTTGGTTCACATATTTATTATTCCAAATACGTTTGGTTTACTGAGGATTAATTTTGCAAAACTAAACTATAATTTTTAAATGAAAAGTAAAAGGAACCTATAGAAAAAAGGAAGGAGGAAATGGTAAAAAAAAACTTGACGTGGTTAATTATATATATATAAACACTATTTTCACCGCCAAGTTCTTTACTATATAGTACAATTTCTATCAAATAAGGTTTAACTTTTCAAATTTGGAAGAAATGGCCTGTTCATTTGTTCATTTAGAGGGTGTTTGGGAGTGTGGTAGTGGTTGCTTTTCAAATAGCTTTTCGTGCCGAAATACATGCCAATGATGTTTTTTTATTTTTTAAAAATCATTTTTGATATCAGCATATCAAAACGATCCAAAAGGTACAAACCGCACTCAATTTTAGCAAAAACAAAAAAAAATTGAAATTCGCTGAAAAGCAGGTTGAACAGCAGAGCCAAACGCTCCCTTAATGTAGTAGCTAGAGGTGGATGCTATTATTCCATTTATACATTCTTTTCCTTTTTAATTTCTAACTTTTCCAAAATCTATGTTTTAGTTTCTTTTCAATTTTGAAAAATCTTTAATTCAGAACTTTTCTTACTTACAATAGTTATGTTAAGTGTTAAAATGTTGTTGATCCTTAAAAATTTATTTTAGTTATGGATTCCCATCTTGTCTTTGTTCATTTAATGTAGTAGCTAGAGGTGGATGCTATTATTCCATTTACATATTCTTTTCCTTTTTAATTTCTAACTTTTCCAAAATCTATGTTTTAGTTTCTTTTCAATTTTGAAAAATCTTTAATTCAGAACTTTTCTTACTTACAATAGTTATGTTAAGTGTGAAAATGTTGTCGATCCTTAAAAATTTATTTGAGTTATGGATTCCTCTCTTGTCCTTCTTTTTTAAATTCTAGCTTTTCAAGATTTAGAAAGGAGTTATGGATTCCTCTCTTGTCCTCCTTTTTTAAATTCTAACTTTTCAAGATTTAGAAAGCAGCGTCAATCAAATTTTAAGGTTGTTAGTTATAATTAATTGGTTTTTCTGCAATTTATATCAAAAATAAATATTTACATGTAGACTAAGTAAAAAAATAGTTGTTCACTGTCAAATAGAAAAATAAAAGCTCAAATAAATCAATAACAATGATTGATTAGAATTAATTAAGATTCCATAATGATAAGAGATGATAAGAAATAATTGATAAAGGAAGATAAAAGTCATTATTGATCATAAGAGTTAGACGTCATAATCGACTAGGATATGGTAATTTACCATAAAGTTAAGAGTTGATGTGATTGACCAGAAGATAAAGTTACACTCTAAATAAAAGTCTGTTAAAGATTGCACTAGCATAAATTATAAATTAGCTAGGAAATATATGATTGCTAGGAAGAAGACTTATTGATTGGGATATAAATTGTATCATGATTCATGTTGTGAGCTCCCAGTTTGCTATAAACAATTTGTATAGGGTTATGAAAAGTAGTTCAAATAATATTCCATCTTTATAACAATATAAAAAGGCTATCCAGATACTGAAAATGATGGTCAACACATATACATAATTTATTTATGCAATTTACCTTTATTTTGCAATTTATCATTAATTTATCGCTTTCTTTGATTCCATTTACAACTTTTATCTTTATTTTTTATTGCTTTATTTTTTATTTTTTTCCACACTATTTCAATTGTATTTTTTTTTCCAATCTGTTAAAATCAAGTAAGTTTCCTTACATTCTGTTTAATTTGCGAGGTTGCTATCTTTTTCTGCTCGAGATTCAATTATTAATTATAGTTTCTTTTCATTGGAAGGAAAAAATGAAGAACATACATTATTATTATTGATGAACAATCAATATAAGCAACTGATAAAGGCCAATTACATGTCCATGAAGAATTTGACAACCAATCATCAGCTTAGGGGGGCAATTGAACAAGCCTAATTAGACATTCCACGATATGATTTTTCATCATCTAACTCTCTTAAGTAGCAAAGAGTTACATATGGAAAAAGTCATACTGCACCTATATACCTATATAATTTATATGTTTGCCATTATTTTCAACATCATTTACTTCACTAGTTTCTAGAGGATATGATACTTCATCAACACAACAATATGCTTACCCTCTTTTAAGGATTGATATTGTAGTTAAGTGGATATAACCATTATGGATAAATTCAAATCAGCAACCTATGACTTCTCTTGAAAGATCATTTTTTATCACTAAACACATTTATCTAATCCTAATTTAAAACCATGTACTCTATGGTTGATCAACTCAATCAAATTTAGAATGAGTTGAGAAATAATTGATCTCTTTGGAAGACAACCAAAAGGTAAGTTTAGGGTATCTTCCAATAACAAATGCTTTAATAGGGATGTATAAGAGTTCTTAACCACATCATGGGTATTACATGTCAGTGTAACAAATACAATTGCAACCTATAATATGGGTGTACATGTAGTTTTAGGCCAAATATATGGCTTAACAACCTTATTTGCAGAGAACCCAACCTTTTTTTGGATAATATAATGCCTCACTTGTTACCTTCCAACAAGGCAATATCAATCATTATCTACCTCAATGACATTTTATTGAATAATAATTAAGAGGAAGGATTTATAGGATTGAATTAGCCCAATACTTATGAGAAATGGGACTAGATAGTTGACATACAGCAAGGCTTGCATACCATCATCATTTATTTAAGTAGGCAAATTGACTCCATTCAATTCTCATAAGAATAAAAATTGTTGATTTTAAACAATTCTTTAGGAAAGATAATGAGTCAATGAGAGGACATGTTACTAAATTTAAAAATTAATATAGAGATGGTATTGTTAATTTCTTTATGAAATTAAAGCTATTTGGTTCTTCATTAAAGGAGTAGACTTAGAAGGCAAAGTTAAATAAGTCACAACTCAATAATAGGCTAAGACCGTTAAGCCTAAAAGACTTGTTGTTATTGATGGCATAAGAATCAACCACACTTTAAATGACCCTAACCTAGTAATGAAGGTAATGGTTTGGTTACTAACCACTAACATCTCTTGTACTTAGAAATAAGGTGGAAGACAAGTCAATTATCCAAAATCTAGTTTAAGAGAATATAATGACTAAACATATTAGGTTAAAGGATAATTCAAAATCATACATCTTACCAAGAAAATAGGTTTTGGATATAGTTAAAAATAGTCATGTGGTCAATGACTAATAACTTTAAACACCTTTTAGGTTGCTAAAACAAGGCAAATAAGATCATCACTAATTAATTCTGGATAGGATGGCCAAGCTTACATAAACTAGTAGTGTTATGCAATAATTATTTTTTACTAAAAGTAGGATAATACTATAAAAAAAAAACCTTTATGGAAAGAATGAAGAAAGTTCCTACAAAAACATTATCTTCATTCACTCAAAATGTTGTTTTAGATATTAAGCAGTTGAGACAAATATCTAAAGAAGTTTTAAGAAAGTAGACAATGGTATCATTAAGATAGTTGATAAATTTGTAAAAAACAACCAACCATCTAATGACAACACTAAGGTTAGTGTTAGTGTCAATTATAACCTAGAAGTCATCCAAAATAACAAACAAAACAAAGTTGTCCAACGTATTAAGCTTACATTTGAGGAACTTGAATATAACAAACAAGTAATACAATATCGGTTTATGAGACTAATCTATTTTTTTCTTAAAAAAACTTAATTGAATAAATAATTTATAAATTTTCTTATAATAAATAATTTTAATAAATTTGGTTAACCATGTGTAGACAAAAAAAACATTAGTAACATTTAAATATATTATTAACAATAACCAAATAAGTTTAAAAATTAATAAAAAGTATTTTTAAAACATATTCCTTCATAAAATAAAGTGTTCCAACACGTTACTAACAAAAAATTATGGTATGTGAGAATTTATATGCAATGAAAAAATTATAATTACAAAATACTTGATATGTTTATAAGTTACAAATTTACCATTACATATACTGTATGTATGTAACATATGACACTACCAGAAAATTGGAAAATATAAATGGAATCACTGAAAAAAAATTTAATCGGTAGATTACGGTGAATTGTACTGATAGAATATTTCCTCGTTGTATCCATTTGTGTTTACCAAGGGAATTATTATGGGAAAAAAATGAATGAATTATAGTGGGAAATTTTTGAATATTCCTTCCTACTACAAATTCAGTCACCCTAACACTTAATTTGTCAGCATCCTTATTATGATTCAAATTTTATTGAGGATTCTCCACTTCAAGTAAGCAAAACTATCCATTTATTTATTTAAACTCAATTTCAAAATGTTAATTTTTATTGTAAATTTTTGTAATGTATTTATTTTGTTTGGGGTGTTTACTTGTTTTAAAGCTTTTTCCCATCGAAATTTATTGTATGAATGTATGATTTATACATGTTAGGGTTTGTTTGAGATTTTGTAAAATTGCTTTAGTTTGTAAATTGATGAAATTTATTTCGAACTTGTGACTTGGGTGTTTTGTGATAAAATGAATAATGACTTATTTAACGGGTCCGTTTTATATTTTGTCAATTTTATTATTGAGTTAAAATGTATAGAAATTTAAATTCATGTAGATAATTGATAATGAATCAAGAGTACTATTAAAATAGATTGAGTAAATTTGAGTTAAATCAATGTTTGCAAATTTATTTAGTTTACATAATTATTTAATACATGTTGTTATCAATATTTTATATAGATTTGTTATAAATAATGGATGATCGTTCATGGATGTATCGAGATTTACCCGAAGGGTTGCATATGATGGATTATTATAATGAAACCTATTGGGCTACGATACCAGAAAATTGACATGTGTCCAAACTTCTGCATGTTGTACTCCATTGAAAATACATAGTTAACTAAGTATAGAATATATGGGCATGCCCATTATAAACCCAGAACTGGCAAGGAAAGGACTCTTGTCGCACATAGAAAACTTAGATACTTTTCAATCACACTTAGACTGCAAAGGTTATTCATGTCATCAAAGACTATTGAGTACATGACATGGCATCATTCACATGATACAGTAGATAGAGTGATAGTGTACCCTTTTGATGGTGAAGCCTATAAACATTTTAATAGGGTGCATCCTCAGTTTTTTTAATGGAATCAAGAAATGTGCATCTTGGGTTATATATAGACAAACTCAATCCATTTAAGTTATTTGTTGCTCTTTATTCTAGTTGGTTGGTGATACTCATGGTTTACAACTTGCCACCGGGAATGTGTATAAGATTAAAGTTCATATTTTTATCTACGATCATACCCGATCCTAATAGTTTGAGTCAAAATATAGATGTTTGTCTTCGACTGATGATTAATGAATTGAAGCAGTTTTGGTCATCCAAGGTTTTGACTTATGATGTATTGACGAAACAAAATTTTTAAATGAAGGTAGCTTTGATGTGGAATATCAATAATTTTCCTGCATATGGAATGGTTTTTGGTTAGAGCATGCATGAAAAACTAGCATGTTTATACTGTATGAAAAATAATAATGTCTTCAAGTTAACAAATGGCGATAAAGCATTTTTTTTTATTGCCACCAACAGTTTTTACCAACAGATCACAAACACATAAAGGACTTCTTTGTTGGCAGAGTTGAAAGGAATGTTGCACCGCTATTATAGTCAGGTGAAGAATTGTATAATATGATGTTGAATTACATTGACATTGTGTTTGGTTTTCAATCCGGTAAGTAGAAGTTTTTTGATTTTGGTTTGACCCATAATTAAGTAAAGCAAGATATTTTCTAGGAGCTTCCTTTTTGGAAGAGCAATCTCCTATGTTATAATCTTGATGTTATGCACATTGAAAAAAACATGTTTGAAAATATTTTCAACACGCTTATGGACGTGAAAGGGAAGACAAATAACAACACCAAGACTAAAATGAATATATCTTTGTTTTGTCACTATAAAAATATGGAGTTGGTTTATGATGGCTCACGGATCGCAAAGCCCAAAGCCAATTTTTCCTTAGACAAGAATACACAATTATATGTCGACCAATGACTTAAGAGTCTACGTTTTCCTTATGGACATACTTCGAACATATCAAGGCTAGTGAATTTGGAGAATTACAGATTGTATGAAATGAAGAGTCATGACTGCCACATGTTTATGCAAACACTCATTCCACTAGCTTACCAGGATTTATTGCCAAATAGGATATGAGATGCATTCACAAAGATCAGTCACTTCATTAAAGATATATGCTCCAACAAGTTACGGACACAACATATGAAAAGGTTTGAAATGAATATCGTCTAGACAATCTGCAAACTTAAGATGATATTTTCTCCATAATTTTTCAACTCAATAGAGCATTTACCTATACATTTACTGTCCGAGGAAAACGTTGGAGGCCTAATCCAATATAGATAAATGTATTCATTCAAGAGATTTACACATGCATCGTAATTAAAATTCTATTATCTTTTTCTTAAAATTCAAAACATTCATTTAATTCCATGAAGGTACTTGTTCAACCTTAGGAAAAAAGTAAAAAATAAGGTGCATGTTGAGGCTTCGATATGTGAGGCTTCTATTGTTGAAGAGATCTCAACATTTATCTCGTACGATTTTGAGTCTCACTTGAAAACAAGCATGACGATAGGAGGAACTTGTCAATATTCTCCCATCCTGAATAACCCGTACCAAAAATTATTGTGTGGGGAAGATATTTGATAGAAATAGAATTAAGACAAGCACATAATTATGTACTATTTAACTGCAATGAACGGAGACCTTTTATTTAGTAAGAATAATACTTAACATGTTGTTACTATTGAACAATTTATATCTTATAATATCATAAACTAATAGATTGTTGAATTCCTCATAGGCAACATCTTCAGTTTTTATTGTTCCAAAACTCACAGCTGACTGAATCTCAAATCTTTCGATTACAAGATGAATAATTTATCATATGGTTTAGAACACATGTAAGGAAGGTTTAATTAATTATTATGATCTATCATGATACTTAATCTCATTACACATTTCTCATGAACTATTAATGGTTGTAATTCATATACCAAGTTTATCAATTAGGAGGGAATGATAATGTTACTTTGTATTTACTATGTTTGGGTCCTGAAAGAAAGGTGAAGTGCTATAACAAATATTTCATCAATGAACATGTGTTTCATACTAAAAAAGTATGGTCAAGGTAGAAAGATATATAATAATGGAGTTTGTGTTAAGGGATCAACTTCTAATGAGTATGAAGTTGACTACTATAAGAAATTAGAAGAGGTTATTAAATTGTAATATCATAGCGAGCATAATAAAGTCTTTTTATTCAAATGATATTGATATGATACCACTAACAGAGGAATCAGAGTAGATCTCTATCATGGTTTGATCGAAATTAATACAAAAGCTAGACTCTGCAACGTTAACGATGTCTTTGTTTTCACCAAGGAATGCCAACAAGTTTATTACACCTACATTCCATCTTTTAGAAAGGATCGTTTAAGAGTTGATTGGTTATCTATAGTGAAAACCAAACCCACGGGTCGTGTCGAGGTTATTCAGGATTACAATAATGAGTTAACTTTAGGAGATTATGTCTTTCAACTTGATGAGTTAGTTGATCCATATCAATTCGACTGTTCATGATGTCATTTTCAGATGGTAGCACCGATAGATTAAGTCTGTAATTATATTCTAGAGAGCTTTGGAAATATTCATTTTTCAATTACATGTTCATGGTGTCATTTTCAGATGGTATAACCGATGGATAAAGTTTGTCGGTATATTACAAAGAGCTTTGGAATTGTTCACTTCTTAATTGCACTGTTAATTAATGTTATTTACAGATAGAATCACCAACATATTAAAAAGTCATCAATAATATTTGGGGGGTTTCTGAAAATGTTTCGATTAAATTGAAATTTTCAACTAGATGTTTCAGATGGAAACACCACAGAAAAATTTAAAATATTAATATTTTATTGGTCGTAGGAACATCCGTTAGTAAAGTTCCCCCAAATTAAAATACTATAATCCCTAATTTCATAACATACAGGTAAAATACATTCGTTTGTCTTCCTCTACGCCTTCTTATGGCTTTTCTCTCCTCTATGTTTTCATCTTTCTTTCTCTTCTCTATCCTTTCGTCAACTCGTTCTCTCATCTTCTCTTCTTCTCTAACTCGGGTTTGTCTTCTCCTCTTGTGTCCTCTCCTCAATTCTATTTTGTTTTTTTTTTTTTGCTATTTAACATAATTTTAATGAATTTTTGTTTTTTTTTCATGTTCTCAAGTTCACTCACAACTCACATTAAGGTAAGATTCTTCTTTTTCCTTCTTTTTTTTTGTGTTTTCTTTTGCATCATCTTTTTTTTCAATTTTTTCTTCTCTTAATAATTGTATAAATGTTGTTGGATTTTTTAAAAAAAAAATTCAAGTTTTTTGTTCTTTAATGATTGAAAATCCTCGAATTAGGAAATTAGGGTTTATGTGAAATTTTTGCATTATAATATGCAATTATTTGAATGGCATGTTTAAGGAGTTTATTGAAGAAATTGAAAACCAATCATGGAAATTGAAATGTTAAAATGGTCGACCATGATTTGACATTTGGAGGAAATCAAAAATTAAAATTCTATTATGTTGGTTTTGGTATTTTAATGATGTTGGGAATGTTTTAAATTAATTTTGAATGATGTAATGTCGATTACAAAAAAAATTACTTATTGTTGTTATATGTGAGAAAGATGAAAATGCATAAATTGGACTAAATCATATTGATTTTAATGTTTAATATAATTTTGAGGGAATGTTGAGATTGATTTAGAATATTATAATGTAGAATAAATTGGTTGATGTTGGTTGTGTTGGTTAAATATGGAAAAAAATGAAAATACAATAAGTGACAGGATTGTGTAAGTTTTAGTGTGTTAGCTAATGTTGTTATGATTAAATTTGATTGGTGTGAAAATGATAATGTGTTTAATCTTGATGGTACTTTAAGTTGAATAAGTAGTTGATATTGGTTATTTGGGTTAAATTAGTTGAAAATTGAAATAAAATCAATTAGTTTGTGGCAATTTATTCAAATTGTTGTGTATTTGCAAGTTTTACAAATTTTGAGTAGTCTCTCGTATAGGGAGGTGCTGTCATTTAAAAAAAATAGAAAGGGTTTACAATATCTTAATCCTTTAATTTGTGTAGATGTCCAGGAAAAAGTAAATAGCACGTCGTACGAACATGATCGATGCTAGTTCTTCTAGCAACGATTCTCATGACTATAATTTACTAGGTGCCGACCAAGAACAGGCACCTAAGACACAAACATCCACTCACGATGCGAGCTCATCAAGTGTGATCCCGCCACATCGAGAGGAGGTGTCCCTTCACAGCGGGATCCATTTAACCAGAAGTACCAGGATCAGTGGAAGAATGACTTTTCAATGTAAGTTTGTTTTCTATTCACAATGAGAAATTAACTATTTTTTTTAAAATTTAGTCACTGTTTCATTGTTTTCCAATTCGGTGATGAAATCAATGATAAAAATTTAATTGTTTCAAAAGAGTCAGGTTTTCAAACACCCTGAATGGAAACCTATGATTGACACATGGTTTTCAATGTTTAAGGTTAGTATTAACTTAAATATTTTTTTATTATGTTAATTTAGTTACTTTATTAATATTAATAAAAGTTTCTTTTACAAATTTTAATTACAAAGAAAAAATTGAATAGGATAGAGCTGACAATGTTATTGCAATGAGGGTTTGGGAGAATCATGATGCAACTAGGTAAGATTTTAATCAAAATAAAAAAATTTAATATTTTATTCAATTTTATTTTCATTTACTAATAGATAATTTATTTTTACTATATAAGACTATAAGTTACGTGATTTTTTGTACAAGGTGCTAAAGAAGGCGAAACATTATATGAAAGAAAGAGAACTTCCAAGTTAGAAGAACATGGCAGTTTGAAAGAATTTCAGACTGCTGTAAGTCTCGGAGGTTGTGTGGGAGGAATATATTCAACACGTTACGTCTAAGTGGTTCATACGAGGCTAACACTCCAGTGCGAAGATTTAGAAAAGGTTACAGCAGTTCGTGAATAACCGAACTCAACACTTTATAATATGTTAATTTTCAACCTTTTTTAAGTTTTTTTTAAAATTTTTCTAATTGTTTTTTAAGGATACATATAACATCCAGTTGAAGAAGAGATATAAGGAAGATCCTTCAACCTATTTGGATCTCGATCAAGATTTGTGGTTGTACATAGGATCGTCCGGTGGACCCAATAAAAATTGGGTGTACAATCTCTCTAACACTACAGCTGAGAACTTGTGAAAGGCCCATAGTGTTTCCATCGTTGGATGCTCACAATTGGTTTTGAGCACTGAAACTCTAGAGTTTGAGACGATTTTAGACCAACGAGTATAGGCTCGGACAACTCATCTTGCTGATAAATATGAATGACTCACTGCTGAGACGGCCAAACTCCGTCAATTGATAATGGAGATAAGATCACATATGGATGATACATGTGCTCCCTCTTACTATCCCCACAATCCCAACAAAGACCTGTCACCTCATCCTCATCCTCTAGCGTCTTTTGTCTAGATTAATTGTATTTGAACTTATAAATTTTTTAATTTGTAATAAATATTTGACTATTATATTAATTTAATTAAATTTAATTTTTTTTCTCCTTTGGTTTAATAGATTTTTTTAAAAAAAATCTAATTTATTACTGATAGGGTTATCAAAGGACTTAGTCCATCGGTATATTCCAAAGAGTTGGAAAAGAATTACTGCAAATACCACTATTATTATTTAATTACTAACAGAATTATAGATGGCCTTTTTGTTGCTTATATTTCAAATTCACCGATGAAAAATTAACTGATGGAATCACATATAGTTTTTCTGTCAAGGATATATCATATTTGTCAATGGAAATACCAAAGAATGAAGTAGGTAAGTTTTTATTTTTGGCTTGTTTTTGCTGTCAGTAAATCTATTAGTAAAATTATTATCAACAAATTCACCGATAAATTACAAAGCACCAACAAGAGTTTTTTTAACGAAGTATTTTTATCTATAAACATGTTGGTAAAATAAGTATCATCAGGTACAAATATAGTCCTTCCATAAATAAAAAAAATCTAGTAGTGTAATTTATATTGTGGTTCAAGTAAAACCAAATAATAACCTTACGATAACTTCAAATATTTTTTAAAATTTACTCTAAAATACTAGCAAAAACCATTTTTTCTGGAAAAAAAAAAAACAATTTATTGAGATCGAATCAAACCACATACATTGAATTTGAATACCAATCCCTATATAAGGAAATTTCCAGTAACCGCAGAATGCCCGAGTATAATTTCTATAAATGAATTTAATGGCACACACTCGACCCAAGTTTGACAGGCGATCCTAGTATCACTGAGCTAGGCTAGGGCTTGCTTTAGATGGAGCCCAAGGACAAAAAACAGATAAATATAGAAAAGCTAAACCGAAGTTAAAACCTATGCAAATGGGTTGGAATTTGGGGCCTGGTCCAAGTCTAACCAGTCTTGTACTATTTTGTTTAATCAATTGTTGTTAGGTTATGGAGTACAGATTTAGATAACGACAGCACATCTGGATTTATACCTTTCTTCCCGAGCATAACGAGAAGCCGATTGTTTTTTCCTCATTAATTAACAAAATTATGGTCTCCAGTGACCATTCAAGAAAATTAATTTCTTAGCGCTTATAAGTGACAGTATTGGCGACACAATGACCCATATACCTTAACATATTAATTTACATTCCTTTTAAAACACAAGTAATCAAAATTGATACCTTAATATATATTTTTTATCTGGAGAAACAGAAGTTTGAGTTGGGATATCAAGTATGGAGCAATCGAGTGGGATTCATTGATTCATACTTGAGTTCTAAAACCACATTCAAGTATAATAATTAAGACAATAATATTGTTTGAAGTAACTCAACTTGCCCATTATCATTGTGCTTGATTATAGAAAACACTAAAACTTTTGATGTTTCTTGAAAAAAAAAAAAAAAAAAACCACTATGCAACATTGTTCACATACTCACAAATTACTGTGAATTCATTATGCATTTTTTAATTTTTCATTTTAGCCATCAAATTTTTATTTTGGATGATTTGATCTTAATTCAAGGCCAATTACTTTTGATTTTTTAAGTAAATAAATTAATAATTGAAAGATAAATGATCGAAGTGAAAAAATTGACATTCGATCCTCCATCTTAACAGATAATGTCATTTAGGTACATTCAAATGTCAAAAATTTAATTTTGTTACACAACTTTATTTTTCTAATTTTTGTAGTCTTTGGTTAGAGAGAAGAAAAGGGGCTCATCAGATTTCAGCGATAAAAAAAGAGTTTTCGTTGACAATGATTCCAAGAAAAAAAAATTAATCTTTGATTCTACAAGTTTCATTTGATGAATGAAGTTTAACTTGGGTGTTATTTAACCCTAAAATTGCATGAGGAAGTAGATCTTTAGGTTTCAGGTTGGTTTTTTATTTTGGACTGATTTTGGGTTGTTTAAAGGCATAAACAAGTTTATTTAGATCTTCAGACAATTTTATATGTCTTTTAGGCCAAAAAATGGTTGAAAACTACTTTTATTGGTTGAAAACCCACTACCCTCTTGCTGCCTTGTTTTTTTGGTGACTCTCCAGTCACTGGATTCTAGGTGTAAACACCAGCCTGGAATCCTTAAACTCAAAGTTTAATGGTGTATTCCCAACCAAAAAATAATAAATTAAGAGGAGAAATTTTATAATTGGAGAAAAATCTCTAGGTAATTGGAGAAAAATCTCAAATGAAATAAGAAAATAAATATATAGGCAAAAAATATTAATGGTCAGAGATTTGACCGAAATAACATGTAGTCATTTAATAGAGTGGCATTGTTGTAAATAGAGAAAAATCCTTTTCCCCTTTTAAGAATAAACTTGTCAACCATTAAAGTAAAAATGCTTGAAAAAATTTTCTTTCCACTATTTTTATCAAAATTATCTTAATTTTTGAAAAGTATTAAGTTGGCTGCATAGGCAGGGGCTATAGGTTTTTTAAAGGAATTAAGTCTGATGCATGAGCGAAAGCTATTGATTTTTAAAAAGAATTAAGTCGGCTGCTTGAGTTAGGGTAATGTTTTAGAAAATAAAATCATCCGCATGAGCGTTATTTTAAGAGAGGTTAAACCAGTCATAAGAGTGATGGATATGTTTAATTGTTAACATTAGCCTTTCTGGCGATAAATAATTGTGTTAAAGTATATTCGGGTATCCTGGTAGGAATTAGTTATGTTAAGGAATGTTATTAACTGTAATGATGGAACTATGTTAGAAAATGTTATTGACCTTAATGACAAAACTATGTTAGGTAATGTTATTCACCACAATGTTGGAGTTTTTGGTTCAAATGGAGTCGTAACTTTTTGTTTATCCTTTTGTATTATTGATTTTTTTAATTTTATTTTTTAATATTTAATTTATTAAGAATTGATATTCGTGATTTTTTTATATATAATGTTTTTAATCAAATGACTCTTGCACGGGTTTTATAAGCTAACAAGGATTTATATTATTTTGTTTTACTTATTTTTGTCCCAAATCATAATTTGACATTGGCTTAGTTTTAGTTTCGATATTTCAAAGGCAATTGAAGACAATATTCTTCATTAATAAAAATAATTTGATTATGATGATAAACCATGAATATTTTATTTTGTTATATATCATTCATCATATAAAATATATAAAACAAATCTCAAATTAATTAGAAAAATATAATAAATTCTTATCAGTAATCTAAAAACCTATCATTTTGATGATAAAGTTTAAATATTTTATTTATATTATTTTAATGTGTTGATATCTAAAATAATTCTATATAAATAAAAAATTAATATATTTATAAAAAAAAATATTTTAAAAATCAATTGTGTAGCTCACAGTCCAAACACCCCAGCACCCACAGATTGCATGTCTACGTGATAAAACCTTGTGCCTTTAATATTAACGACCAAACAGCTTGACCAAGCTCAAGTACATTGGTTTTTTCAAAGACATCATCATAGACCAATCCTGATTCGTCCATGCGAAAGCCAAGGGATAGCTCTCATTCAAGATCGATTGGGCAGTACACAGCATGCAAGTTACATTTCGTGACAACCGAGAGTGTTGACCCAAAAGAACTGGATTGGCATTTTCAACTTTACTCTCAATTATAAATTAGGCACCCTGTTTTTTTTTTTCTTTTTTTTCCCTTTTTGGGGCACCCAGTTTATATGTTTTCTACTTTTCCTCACCGGGCCGACTTATCTACCTATCTTTTGACAATTTTATAATGTTTTGTTGAATAAAGAGAATCCAAGAGAGTCCTGTAGGAGATGTTTTAAAAATAGATAATATTAAAAATTAGGCATTCTATTTTTCTTTTCTTTTCTTTTCTTTTCTTTTCTTTGGAGCACCTAGTTTACTTGTTTTCTTTTTTTCAGGCCACCTTATTTACTTTAAACAATAATTAGGTGGCACGCGCTATGCAGCGGACCAACCTTTGTTTTGACATAAAAATATTAAAAAAGATAAATATTTTTTTAAAAAAATATAACATTCAAGTAATTGGTTGGAGTGAGTTTAATAAATTCTGTTAATTTAATAATATCATTAGAAAATAAGATATCGACAATAAATAAAACGGAAAAAAACAATAATTCAATGCAAAAGATGATAGCTTGCCAAAAGTATGGAAATATATCTTCATAATATTCCAAAAACATCTCAATGATCTTATTTGTTAACAAAATAAAAATTAAATAAGAATAGAAAAATTTCATAGAAAGAAAAATAAAAATATAAGACAAAAAAAGTAAAATACTGTTAACTTTTTGAATCATAATCTGGGTTATAAGACCGAAAGCATTGTATATGAAAAAATCATGAGGGTTAAAATCACATAAAAACAACACAAAATATACAAAAATAAAAAATAAAATAAAAATAATGAATGTTAAAATTGCAATAAAAAATAAATCAAAAGGCAACAACAATTTTTAAATTTAAGAGTTAAATTGAAAAGAATAAAAACATTAACAAAAGGACAAAAATGAAAAGAACAAAAAAAAAATGCACTATAAACTAGGATAGAAGGGTGAAACTAAAAACAATGAAACTTTCATAAAAGATTCAAGGAAAAAAATAAAAAAAAAATCATAAGAATAAGCATCAAATCCTAAACATCAAAACATAATAAAAAAATGAATATACAAAATTCTTATCATGTTTTTCACACTGAAAAAAACTTCTAGATGTAAATCAAAAAACTTATGCGCGTATCTAATTAAACAACCCAATAACCATGATGTAAAGCAATGAAAAACAATTCATCAACAATAAACAAAAATTAAATTGAGAAACCAAGCAAAAAATAAAGATCAAGATATCTAACATCGCAATACAGGTAATTTACCTGATTATATTTAATAAATTCCTCTATCAAAATAAATTTTTATAGAAAAACATATAAAATTTGTAATAGAAACTGACACATACATAGAATTTATTGAACAATAATTAAAAAACAAATGCAAGACTGCACATATAAAAAATATTATAAAAAAATCAATATTTAAAAGAAAATTTTAATCTATATAAAATTAAGAAAAAACCACAGCTGAATCATACCTATCTCTGTCAAAAAAAAAAAAACACACCCAATATCAATTAAAAATAATCACAATATAATTAAAAAATAAACCCAAAATTTATTTGAAAACATATGCACAAATAATGAATTATTTTTTAAAAAATTGAAAATAAAAATAAAAAATAAAAAAAAACGCCTAGCCCAATAAAGCAATGGTCCACGCCTGGGCCTGCACGGCTAGGCCCAAGTGCGGGCCTTTATTTTTTAAAATTTTAATGGGGCGCATGATGCGTCATCCGCCCCAAATATTTCATAATAAAAAAGGACGTTTTGTTTGTGTCAACAGACGACACGTCGCTTAGAAAACCCAGAACCCGGCCACTATGGTGGCCGGAAAAACATGTCCTTCATTTTTTCCTAATCAAAATCTCATTTTCAACCCATGTTTTACCCAAAAAAAAACTAGAAAACACCTTAGACACCTTGCTAAACTAATCCATGGCCACCAAAAATCCAACAAACCACACCAAAACTCGAAATCCACCAGAAACAAAAATTCTTCTTAAGGTCAGATATATTTTTTTAGGTGTTTTTAAGGTAAACAAAATCACCTAAGCGTAACCCCCTCATCATATAAAACCTTTTGACACAAAAATCAACCATTTTGGTGGTCAAAATCTTCCCCAATAGCCATTTTCTCTCTCTAGGTCGGAATCCAGCAACTCCCTCTATCTCCTCCCAACAAAAAATAACTAAAAAAAAGAAAAATAAAGTTAGGTACCAAAATATATTGTCTTGAAATTCAAGGGACTGATCACCTAATATATAAAAAATATGGGGGATTAAAATTAATGTTTCAACGAAACTTTCAACCCACCCCACATGTTACCCGGGATTTTCACTTCAGTCCCTTATCTTTCAATTTAACCCTCCCTCCTAAAAATATATGTAATTGGGGGTCAATTTGGGCTCAAAAGGGTCATATCGCGCAAAATAAAAGTTTGAGGACCAAAATAAAAATTACCAAAAATTGCACTGCTCCAATCCACAGTGTATTGTGAGAGAGTAGACAGTAATTCAAGCATAGTAAAAGGATGATGCCTTTTAGTTTATAGTTAATGGTCTTATGTATGTAAATTAGGAGTTAGGGCTAACACATAGTTTGGTTGACTTTTCATTAGAATTTAATTGCAAATTAAAAATAAAGACATTGTTTTGTGTGGTTAAAGTGACATATAATCTCAAACAAACTCTGATTTGGTTGGGAATAGAAATTAATTAGAACATTTATAAGAATTTACGCTTCACAACATACTTTTAATTTTAAATCCTAACAAGAAAAAACATGATATTTTCTCATTAGGCCGACTTATCTACCTATCTTTTGAAAATTTTATAATGTTTTGTCGAATGATCTTAGCTTCTTAACGCCAAAACCATATGATTATTCTCATTTATATAAAATTACATAAGAAGTTTGAAATGCTTTTATACATGATAATAGAAATTCAAATACAGTTAACAATTATCTTCTAAAATATATAAATGTTTATTTATAGCATTCAATCATGACTGGTTTGGTTGACAAGATAAGGAGAATCCGAAAGAGTCTCGGAGGAGATTTTTAGAGTGGTTTGAATCTTATGGTTATCATCCCCTGCAAGCTAATAGGAAGAGAAACCAATATTAGCTTGTCACGAAGCTGAAAAAACCGTGTTGAACTAAGTCCCTTTGTAAAGATTTCATCAATTTTATTATAAAAACCAATAAATTGAAGGGAGATATCCCAATTAGCAGCTTTCTCACGAATAAAGTGAAAATCAATTTTAATATGTTTAGTGCGAGCATGAAACACAAGATTAGAAGCAAGAGCAAGGGCATCGTTATTATCACACTAAACAGAGTAGCTATAGGTAAAGAAATATGGAGTTCTTTGAGGAGCATACGAATCCAATAAAGCTCAGCATTAGCAATACGAATCCAATAAATCATACCTTGAGATGAGACCATTGGAAAAGGTCTAGAGGACTACAATTCATCCTCATCAATAAATGTGTTCCCATTAAACACAACATGCTGTGAGATTAATATTTTTTTTTGTGACAGGATCCAAGCATTTATATCCACTTTGATGGGAATCATAGCTTAGAGTTATACAATGTTTGGATCTAAACATTAATTTGTGAGTTGTATATGGTCATAACAATGGGAAACAAGCACAACCAAATGTTCATAGGGAGGTATAATTAGGATACTTGCCAAATAATTTCAGATATAGTGTTTGATTATCAAAAGTGTAGGAGTTAACAATCTATTAATGAGAAAGATGGATGTTAAAAAGGCATCAAACCAGAATTTAGTGGGAAAATATTATTGAGCTAATATAAATAGTCTCATTTCCACTATATAATGGTGTTTGCACTCAGCAACACCATTTTATTGGAGTGTATGAGGACAAGTTAGGCAATGTTGGATTCCATTAGAGGTAAAAAAAATGATTGAAATTGGTTTGACATGTATTCTCCACTTCTATCCGATTGTAAATGCTTACTTTTACAGGAAAAATGGTTTTCAACTAGTGTTTTAAATTTAACAAAACAAGCAAACACATGAATACCAAACATCAGTATGAATTAACTCCAAAATAAAGGAGGAAACATGAGTAAGGGTTAGAAAAGAAGTTGTTTACCTTTGCCAAATGGACAGGGTTCACAAAAATGCATTTTATTCATTGGTTCTTCAATAGGTAAAGAATGTTTGTTCAACAACTGAGATACATTAGGAAGATATGCATTGGTCATAATCTTTTCTCTTAGAAATCTATTTGATCTTCTATGGAGGCTAAATATAAGGCTATTGCTAATTCTGTTGTTAAGCTAAGATAATTCACCTCTTTATTGTCTGAACTTGGTTATTTATCTTTTTCTTCCTCTATCTTATAATGAGATAATCTTAGAACCACTTATCTCATAACTAATCTAATTCTTTATTCATATATCAAACATGTTGAAATTGATTTTATTTTGTTTATGATATGATTACGAAAAAGAAATTATAGTTTTAGTTTATTGACATTGATGATTAAATAACATATATTCATATCAAACCATCAAACTCTCTCTATTTTGCTTTTATCCGATCCTAGTTAGTTGTGTGTTCTTGTCCATAACAAACTTGCAATAACATATTAGAGCCAAATACTTTTGAGGAGGTCCATAAGACTTCCTAACAATATCTGGTTACTGATTAGCTTCCATTGCATTTGAAGTTGCCTTGTCATAAGCCCTAGTTTATAAGAAAATGAAGATGAAATTATATGTTAGCTTTTGAAAATTATAAGAAATGAGCGAAATCCTTCGGGTTTAGCTTAATAATTTGTTTTAATTTATTTTTTATAAGGTTATCGTGGTCTCAAGCAAAATTACCCAGCATGGTGCTCAATTTTTTAGTGTCTTTTTTTATAATATAATTAAATAAAATATAGTTTCACAAAAAAACAAAGTAATTAATCCTCATGGAGTCCATGACCTAAATTACGGGTTTAGTGAGTTAACCTTAGTAACTTGGATCAATCTAATATATCGTTGTTTTAATATTTTTTTAGAAAGATATCATCTTGAAAAAAAAATCAAATCATGTTTTAACAAGTCATCTGTGTTGCCTTTTGACCAACCAAATTGAGGCAACTCCTAAATAATTTAATTTGAAACCCAATCTAAATAAAAATTCAGGTCAGGTGGTTTAAAAGTTAACCTGCTTGACGAGTGTAATGTCATTGTCAAAGAATTTTTTGTTGTTTTGATTTTTTTTTTTATATTTAAATTTTTTCTTGGATCAATCTCCAACATAGTGAGAGCCAATTATATAGTGATTTCTAACTACTATACCAAAACAAAAATTGATTATATAATTATAAAAATATTAAAATGTATAATTATTTGGAAAACACTTTAGTTATTATATATTGTTGATTTGCTATAATATAATATGATAAGGTTATGATGCCCTCCACTCTATTTTCCAAGCAAATTGTTGAAACTCATATTCAAAATAATATTAATTAAATTACTACTTCGTATGAGGAATATTAATTTATATTTTAAAATGTTTTTTTGATTATTTTAATATAATAATATTAAAAAAAATATGTTAATAAATTTTTAATTAAAAAGGACTTTTTTAAAAAAAATCTTGCACGTTACCAAATGCACATACACACACTATTCCTTAATTTCTTGGTCGTGAATGGCCAAACAACTTGATCAAAGACGCAGACTCTTTTCTTTTCTTGTTTTATTTTATTTTATTCCTTTACATGCGCAGGAATCCAAGATATTTTTGAAGGGGAGAACTGTTTAAATGAGAGTTCACGAACTGTTTAAAAGCGTCAATATGGACCAAAAGTTAGCTGTCACTTTGACCAAATTCAATTTGAATCCATCCTTGAGATTAATGTTTCGGATCTCTTCCAGCTTGCAAGCAATCTGCCATGGGAGAGACATCTTCTCTTTTATTTTCTTTGAACAGCCGAATTTCCATTAGAAAGCGATCAGCCATAGACACAAAGCCTCAACCTCATAAAAAAGGTAAATTCATGATAAAAATGGAGTGCTTCCACAATTTCCTTTTTCTTTTTAGAAAAAGCGATTTTAACCGAAAACTTATCGGGGAAATTTAGCTAAGCTAATCTAAAATACAAAGACATAAATTGTCCGTTGAATTTATATAATTTACTTTTGGAAAGAGAGGTAGTAAGTATCTCTGTCCCTTTCAGCAAGCATGGAGCTAATGCTATCCTTATCTGCTTATAAAAGGGATCCTTCTGCCCTGATAAATATCCACACTATCTACAGCTACCCAGCAAGCCGAAATTTAAGTATGTCAAAATTGTTTTCTCTATGTTTGCTCCTATCAATATTCTTCATTGCCCACTCTACTGTTCCTCCTTCTTCAACATTTCAGTATGTCAATGAAGGAGAGTTTGGCTACTACAGTAGTGAGTATGCTCCAGATTATCGTCCACTGCCCCAAGGCACTTCCCCATTCCAACTTATGTTTTATAACACCACCCCTAATGCATACACTCTAGCTCTACTTATGGGTACTAGGAGGTCAGAATCAACAAGGCGCTGGGTTTGGGAAGCCAACCGAGGCAACCCAGTTCGCGAAAATGCCACTCTTACCTTTGGAAAGGATGGAAACCTTGTCTTAGCCGATGCTGATGGCAGGGTTGCTTGGCAAACCAACACTGCCAATAAAGGTGTTGCTGGGTTCGAAGTGTTGCCCAATGGTAACATGGTGCTTCGTGATTCTACGGGTAAGTTTATCTGGCAAAGCTTTGACTCTCCTACTGATACTCTCTTGGTGGGTCAATCTCTTCGGGTCGGAGGTGCAACTAGACTTGTGAGTCGGGCCTCACGGGAGGAGAACTCTGATGGCGCCTATAGCCTGGTCATGGAATCCAAAAGATTGGTGATGTACTATAAGAGTCCGAATTCTCCTAAACAATATTTCTATTACACGTTCGGAACACGCCAAGATCGTCTACAAAATGCGACTCTAAATTGCAACCCAGATAGTTATGACAATTCGGCCAGCGAGGTGACTTTGGATTTATCTTCTGGTGGTTGGAGCGTATACGCCAGACCTAAATTCAATGCTACGTTGTCATTACTTAGAATTGGGATAGATGGGAACCTTAGGATCTACTCTTTCAACAATAAGGTGGACTACATGGCATGGGATGTGAGCTTCAATCTCTTCTCCAGGGATGGTTTTCCAGAGAGTGAGTGCCAGTTACCAGAGAGATGTGGTAAGTTTGGGTTGTGTGAAGACAGCCAATGTGTTGCATGCCCATTACCAAGTGGTCTTCTGGGCTGGAGCAAGAATTGCGAACCTGTAAAGCCACCAGCCTGTGGTTCTAAAGATTTTTACTACTATAAATTAGAAGGCGTTGATCATTCCATGAGCATGTATGCAAGTGGGAGCGTAGCAATGAAGGAGGATGACTGTGGAAAAAAGTGTTCAAGTGAGTGTAAGTGTATGGGTTACTTCTACAACAAGGAGACATCCAAGTGTACGATTGCTTATGATCTCCAAACCCTAACCAAGGTTCCAAATTCCACACATGTAGGTTACATAAAGGCACCAAAACGTTAAGCCTGGTCATCCTGTGTTGACACTTCCAAGACTTTTATGCCGTCCAGTATAATAATAAAGTGGCATTATTCCCTCTATCCAATTGAGCTCGCGTGTCTTCTTGTTCTTATAGATCATATTTTCAACATATGATCCATACAAATTCGTTAAAAAGAAAAAATAAAACCATCCATATATATATATATATATATATATATATATATATATATATGATCATTTTTAAATACTAATTAATTTTTGTATTTATTTGAAAAACATATATTGATCATTTAATAATTATAATTCATTATCAAGTGAATGCTCATATTTTATATTACAAATTTATTATCAACTATTTTCTTACATACATTGCTTCTACAAGTAATTCCATTACATGACCATCTACTGCTAAGTTGTGCGGGTCTATGGTTTATTTCAATTTTTGATGTTGAGTTCAAGATACGAGGCATGTTTCTTTTCTTATCTCATATTTCATGCTTTATAAAGGGCACTATTTAAGGAAGATCCAATGAATTCCTTATAAGCCTAATTAGAGTGAGCGGTGTCTAGATTACTCGTATCATTTTCATAATTTGCAACGGACTCAAGTCTAATATTAATTATTCATCATTTTAAATTAAATTTCTATTATGATACTGATAGTCTTGGAGTCCTCGAAAACATTTTAGATTTCACACGTTAGTTTTATATTTTCGGTTTTTTTATCAAAATTTTAATTTTTTTTCTAGATTTGTTTTTTAATATGTTTTTTAGTCTTTTCTAGTAGCTTTCAAGTTCTTTAAGTTTTCAAAAGATAAGGTTGTGACTATAAGATAAGGTTGTGAGTATGTTTGGTAAGATATTTTGGGTATCATGTTATCCTAATTCTGAGCCTATCCAAAAAGAAGTGCCTACATAGTCTATATATAGTCCTAGAAATCTCGAGCTAGAAAGTGTAATGTGGTGCCTCGATGGTGCATTGACAGGCAGATTTACAATTTTTCCAAGAGATGCTATAAGTCAAACGATCAGTTGGGAAACTATTATAGGCGGGAGGGAGTTGGAATTATTAGAAAAATTGGGACTTGTCCCCTGGTAATTTGTTCTTATAAAGCTATAGCTTGGAATCTCTCCATGCTTTTCTTATTATTATTGAAATTCCATTTTGGATTTTGTTTTTACCTAAATTGATTATTTAGCTATAACTTATTAATATTAGACATTGATTTTTATACGCATGTTTGGGAACGTGGTTTGCACCGCGTTTCCTCAAATTTTGATTTTTTTATTTAAAATTTATATTTTTTTATGTTTTTAGATCGTTTTGATATATTAATATATAAAATGATTTTTAAAAAATAAAAAAACTTTGTTTTGATGTATTTATTAACAAAAACCACTTTGAATCATAATCGTTACCACATTTCCAAACAAAACTAAGGTGGGATGGAGGGATTACCGTGGCTAAAATTTTTAAATATAGAGGTAGTCAGGAACAAATTGAAATTACAAGAGTAAATATAACAAAATAAGAAAACCAAACCAGAGCATATATTAAACTCGTTAAATATTAATATATGGTCTGCAATCTACATGCAAATTAAAAATAGAATAGAACATTATACACACCTTTTATTTTTATTTACTTATTTATTTATTTAATAAAACAAGGTAACATATTATGAATGTACATAGAAAGAGGGAGAAAGTATTGGTAATAAATATTAAACAAACAACTTGATCAATTATTACACGGGTTGTTCTCAGTATTTTCATTTACAACATGGCTTCAATCAAAAAGATATTTGGGAAGGAAAGAGGCAAGCAGATGCCAATTGTCAAATGAGGAGCAAGTTATACAAAAAAGTTGTTTAAAGGCAACAATATGGACCAAAAGTTTATCTGTTTGACCAAAGTTAACTTTAATGGCGGCCATTACTATTTCTGAAACTTCTGCAGGTTGCAAGCTCTCATACAAGAGACTAATTCATCTCTGTTTTTCCTTTGAATGACTGAATTTCCGTTAAGAAAGCCACACATAAGCACCAAAGCTTCACCCTGTCATAAAAAATGGTACGAGAAAATTGTTAGTTTATATCATAACATTATTTTATTTATGTAGAATATATTTAGTTATATTAAATAAAAACATTATTTAACTTTAATATTTAATTATTTATATTTAATTTATGAATTTAATATTTGTTAAATAAATCTAGAGTAAAGATAAACTTCATGAAAAAAACACTTTGCAAATAAAATTATAAAGATATTATAATTATGGAATTTCAATTACATCAAAATATTGTTCCTAAATGTTCCTAAATGTTCTTAGTTAATTCTCTCTTAATAATAGACATTTATTAGAGTTGTTGAGACTAGTACATATTATATTTTTTCATTTATGAAATGAAGTAGTTGATCTCATAAACTGAGATATAAGGGATATCTAGAACTAATATGTAGATGTTTGTCAGATGACATGTACACTAAACTGATCCGCATGAGAATTCCATATGGAGATATTACATGTGTCCATGGAAAAACTCACATGAAAATTATGTAAATGATCTTTAGACTTAATACCACTAAATTATCTTTTATAAGAAGTGTTATGTTCTGATCCTGTTACACGTTATCTTGGTAAAGGTAACAAATGAGCATACATTGAATATAACATAAATTATATAAAGTTTTTGAGTGACCAAGAGAGGATTTATTACTCCAGGTGAATTAGAAAAAATATTCTACATGTTCTCAAATAGTATTGATTGTTAAATTCTTGTGTAAAGTGGAATGAGATTTGAAAAAAAAATTCAAATTTTATTTAGATAATCAATGACTATAATGTTATGAACAAATATAATTTAACATGACAGGCACACTACAAGCTAAAATGTTTAAATCAAAATATTATTGATGAAAGGATAATAATTACCACTACCAGATTTAACAATTTTACTTATAAAAATTTCCATCGATATTTACACTTACAATTCATCGGTAAGTATTTAAAATGTCTAAATAAAAACTTGTCAAGGCAAAAAAAAAATAGTAATTAAAAGAACATGTATTAATTAGTTTGATAGGAAAAATACAAAGGAAGGTGATATCAAAAAACAAAATCAATTTAAAAAATGACTCAAAATAAAAAAAATAGCAATCAATAGAATGATGATCAAATTTGAAAAATAAAAAAAATCTAAGAAGGGTGGAATTGAAAAGGCAAACCAATTTTATAGATTATTCAATAAAAAATCAAAATAAAAAGAAAATGGACCAAATCTGAATAACCAACAAATTAAAAGGTTGTTCTTAAATTTTTAAGGGGTTGTCGCAAAAATCTATGTGGGGAGATACAGAAAAAGAGGGAAAATAAATGGTTGTCAACGCCAAACCGTTGTGAATGGTGGCACACACACCACCTCATGTGGTTGGGGACGCCAAAACCTTTCAAATTCTGCCCATGAAGTCAGTGTTTGGTGATTGAATGACCCTCACACACAACTAGAATAGCGTGAGGGCTGCCCACACGCTAGCACGTACTCCGCATGCGCGTACTCCGCATGCGCCAACATATTTTTTTAATATCTAATATATGATAATTACAATAACACCCCTGAACAACTTTCAAAATTATAATAAAACCAATGTAAAATGACCAAAACACTATTATAAGAGAGTTATATTTATTTTTTTTATAAGAGCATTAAAGTAATTGCAATATTTCTAAGAAAACAAAAGTACTTAAACACCTTTAAACCTAAAGCATAAGAATTTTTTAATTCAAAGCTAAAGTAGTGATTTTACTATGCGGAGAAAAAAAAAAAGACAAATCTAACCCCACCCAATATTTTAAAGATAATTTTATCATGCTAAAAATACAATCTTGCCCCAATTCCCTAAAGCCAATGGATTTTTCTTGCAAGGCCAGTTTTGTACTTTCATTACAATGAATAGTAATCCATATCTTAGAGCAGGATTGCTTTTATATATATATATATATATATATAACAAGAAAACTCAAAAATGCAATATTTTATTGTTAATTGGGCTCTTCGAAACTATTACCAGATTCCTAAGATAATTGGGCTCTGTGGATTTCTTGAGAACTTGAAGCTTTTCTTCAGCCTTGAAAATTGCCAAGATGATTTACACTTGAAAATTGCTAAGATGCTTTACACAGTCTCGATCCACCTTCTGCCTGTCATTTTGCCAACACCTCTTTTCGTCATTAAATTCCGAATTTTAACAGCATCATCCCATCAGCCAACCACCCTGTAGACATTAATTAATTAAATAAACATAGCTTAAGTGGTGGTCAGGTTTCAATTCCATTACTTTCTTTGCAATGCTCTCTGCAATAGTAGAGTGTGAACTGGCTATACAAGCACCAAGATGGGTCATCTCTGCAATCTGCGTTCTCTATCAAATTTTCTGCTTCTTCAAGCATACCAGCATGGCCTAAAAGTTACTTCATGCAATTTTGTTGCTACATTCCTGGTTTAATGTCATATTCCTCAGTCATTGCGGCAAAATATTTCAGCTCTTAGTCAACGAAACCAGCATGACTACAAGCAAAAGGAACCCCAACAAAACTAGCATAATCAGGCTTAATCCCTTCTTTAATGGTCTCATCAAAAAATTGAAAAAGGCTCCTCTTACAGCAGCACTCGGGATGTTGAATCAATATTTTCTCAAATAAACCAATTCACCATGCAATAAAAAGCTTCTCCTCCAACAGCACTCGCGATGTTGAAGTCGAGAGGGAGGCAAAAACAGTAGCTTTTAGATCTGGAGTGGTGAAGTTGAGAGACGAAGCAACGTTTGAGGATAGAGGTTTTTAAATCTGTGAGAGAAAGTAAAAGAGAAGAAGTTGGAGAGAATGGCTGATTATAAGAGTTGATGATGGGGGCATGCTGTGATCTGTAGAACATGCTTGAACTTCGTAAAATTTATTGTCATATTCTTTCATTGTGTACACGTTCTGGGACTTTATTATTATGAATTATAATAATAAAATATTATAAAGATGATATTAAAATAATATAAGATGCTCTTACAAAAAACGAACCATTTTATTGAAGATTAATTTATTTAATTAGCATGATTACATATGCTGGTTATTTGGTACAATCTTCATGATGAATCTTACACGTATATATCAGTATAGCTTAAACAACAAAATATTTCGTCTGCTGATCAACCAATTTGTGGAATATCTTTCACAATTCCATATTTATCAACCCAAACTCGGACCCTGTCGCAACGGAAATCCATGGTCACCATCATTCCTTCCTTCACAATCCCAGCACGAACCTTGGGATTCTCTCTTACGATGATTTTTGCTGCCACTTCTCCGTTTATTCCCACTAGCTCCGGCCACGAGCTCTTTCCCGCATCTAAGATTAACAAGAATTATAGTTAAATGTATCAAAAAGAATGGTTAAATTGAATGTATAACCATATATATATAAACTCATTGGCATGGTTCTCATGCACTGTTGTATAAACACTACAAGATTTAACAGTTTTACCGACGGAATTTTTCCGTCGGTGTAAGACACATATTTCATCGGTAATTACATTACCGACGGAATCAAAGACAGAAATGATCCGTCGGTGAATCGTTCGTCGGTAATGTTTTGTCCGTCGGTAAATCCGTTGGTAATAGAATTACCGACGGATTTACTGACGGAACAAACGCGTCGGTAATAATTTTTTTATTACCAACGGAATTACCGGAATTACCTTAATAATATATACTCAAAATGCTTGGAAAAAAAAATAAGAAAATCAATTCAAACAAATTTGCAACAAATAAATAAAATAAAAAAATTAATTCAACTAAAAAATTAATTCATATGAAAAAAATGAAGTTGCAATTGCTAAAAATTTAAAAATCCTATAAATAAATCTACTAAAAATTAATCTCATATGAAAAAAAAATCTCACAACAACATTTATACAATTATTAAGAACAAAAACAATTAAAAATAAAATAAAAAACAAATATAGTGAAAAAAATCATGAAAAAAGAAGAAAAAAGAAAAATCTTACCTTAATGTAGTTGCAAGTGAAGCTAAGGAGAGAAAAAAAATTTCATTAGCATATTAATTAAAAAAAAAAACTAAGAGGATAAAAGAAGAAAGAAGAAGAAGACATACCCAAGCATGGAGGAAAAGAGAAGGAGATGAGGAGAGAAAAGAAGAGAAAGAAATAGATAAGAAATGATGTTTTTTACATAAAGTGAAGAAGAAGAAGAAGACATACCTTAATGATGTTTTTTACATATAGTGAAGAAGAAGAAGAAGAAGTAGAAGAACAAGAAGAAGAAGAAGAAGTAGAAGAAACGGGTTTGTCTCTTGTGAAATAAGGGCATTCAGGCTTTTTATTGGAACGCTTTACCGACGGATTTACCGACGGATAATTAAATATTAATATTTTTTAATTATTCCGTCGGTAATTCCATCGGTAATATTTAATTTAAATTTTCAATTTCGTAAATTTTTTTCAGAAACCGCCAAAAAATTACCGACGATTTTTCAATCCGTCGGTGATTCCGTCTGTAATATTTAAATGAAAATTTTAAATTAATTGAATTTTTTCAGAAAACCGCCAAATAACACCAACGACTTTTCAATCCGTTGGTGATTTACTCTCTGGAAAATACCGATGGAATTTTCCGTCGGTGATTCCCTTTGTAATTAACATTATGAACAGTGTTCACAATTTACCAACGGACTTACCGACGGAATCACCGACGGAATTCCGTCGGTAAGTCCGTTGGTAAAAATAACACGTCATTATTTTTTTTGCTTTGTTTTAATTTTTTTTCCCACGGTAATTCCCTCGGTATATACCGAGGGAATATTTCCGTCGGTAAAATCCCTCGGAAATTTACTGACAGAAATATTCCCTCGGTATTTCTGTTTGTATTCATCAATTTTCTGGTAGTGAAATAAATAAGCATATTACAATAATCAATCGCTTACCAGGGCAAACATCTGTCATCTTTCCTTTCTCTTGCGATGTGATGGATTAAGGGAAGGAGATGGAACTATATATAGGGGAGGCGAGGATAGTTTTCAGCTTTGAGAGCTTTTATCTATCCATTTGTCTGTTTGACAATGAAAATTCTCAATAGTCGACTTGTTGAATGCTAGCCAATTGCCAGCCACTATGTTTGAAAGTCTGTGCTTACACGTAAGGTCCACTGTTGAACTTATTTTTCAGAAATTAATTTAAGCAATCAATCGGAACCCTATAGAGTGATGTCTACAATGTTGGAATGTTGGAATGAGTAGTTGATGACGAAGACGACGACGACAACGAGGGCGGCCTATCCTTTAATATACAACAGTTAAAATGTGGACATAGTATATAAATGCTCCACCCCTCTAAAAAAAAATATTATAAAAATGATATTATAATGATATACATTTGAGATAAGGAAGTAAAAGAACATTTCTTTTGCGTTGAACTACAAGCATCAAGGTAGACCATGTGTGTACCTAAAAACTTGACACAGTCCGTTAGGGAAAAATTTACATATTAATTTACCATAAATACGTACTATCAGATTGTGATGGAATTAATATATCATAAACGGCTATAATATATATTTTTTATTTTTTTTAAACATAAGAAAGACCGATCTAATTTTTTTTAATAAAAATACACTTGGAAAACTTTTCAGAATTTAACTGAATGCATGAAAACAAGATATTTTTTATTTTTTAAAAAGAAAAATTAATTTAAAAGTTTTGGGATTTTTTTTTGAAAATTTTTAGAAATATTTCGAAGAAAATTAGGTATTTTAATACCAGATTTATATCTTATAGTTTAAATAGACAACTTGATATTATATAAAATTGATAGAAACATATGTGAGAAAATCACAATTATTTTAAATGGATTAATGATTTTTTTTTAATAATATATAATATTATTATATTATAATTAAATATATTGGCTGGGCAGTCATCAGTCCAGCATATTTGGGCTAATCGTTTTTAGGGTGGGCCGGCCGGCATGGGCTAAGCCCATCAAAAACTTAAACCGTGGACAATGCATGTAGAATTTATGCATGCAGTGGCCGGGGTGGGGTGTTTGGGTGAGAAAAAGATGTGGTTGTCTTGCCTGTACGGGGGAGAAGAAAGACTGGAGGCATTCCTGGTGTTTTAGGGAAGATCTTTCACGGTGGCTAGAGGTGGTGGTGTCACTGAAGGTGGAGAAAAGGAGGGGGAAAGTGAGGCCAGCAGAGGAGAAGAAAATTCTTGGTACCAAAATGATTTTTTACAAACTTTGCACACTGATTTCTTCCCCCTCAAACAACGAAATGCAGATCTATTTATATGGGATGGAAGAGAGATATTTTTTTTTTAATGATGTCAAATCTTGACCCTTAGTTCAACTACAAATGATCTCAACCATTGATTTAAAGTAGGCATTTTGAGTCGTTAAATCTAGCAGGAAAAATACCAGTAAGGTTGGTCATTTTAGATTGGCACTATTGCTGTTGTGGTGTCAATCAACCTAAACGGACCATACTGGGGTGAAGTCAAATGTCAATTGGTTATTTTTGTGCAAGTTTTGTCAAATTTAGTGAAGGGTAGAGGTATTAAATGCACCTGCAAAGTAGCCTTCTAAGCAGTCTTTTCATAGAAAAATTTTAAAAGATAAACAGTAATTAAAACGATATTGTTATGGTAAAGTTCATTGTAGTCCTTTAAATTGTGATTTCTCTCAATCACACCCCTGATTAATTTAAAACTTTTAATTTTATGCAATTGTACCCCTTACGAACTTCAATTTCAACCCTAGAATGTAGCCTTTTTTTCACATTAGTTTTTGGGTTCGGATTTATGCAATTTCATCTTCAATTTACCATTAAACTTTTAATTTCATTCCTATAGTCTTATAATCCATCAGAACCTATAAAGTGATTTCTACAATGTTGGAATGATGATTATGAGGGCGACCTATGCTTTAAAATACAAAAATTAAAATATATATGTACACAGTATATAAATGCACCACCCCTTTAAAAAATAAAAAATAAAAATATTATAAAAATAATATTATAATAATATACATTTGAGATTAGGAAGTAATAGAACTTCTTTTTTTTCCGTTGAACTACATGGAGCATCAAGCTAGACCATGTGTGTAGCTAAAAACTTTATACAATCCGTTAGGGAAAAATTTACATATTAATTTACCATAAATACGTACTATCAGTTGTGAGGGGATTAATATATCATAAAAAACATTTGATGCAGCCGAGTCCCTTAAAATTAAAGGATAACCAGGTAAAAATCTATCATAATTATATAGCGATTTATTCCAAATAAAATACATAGATAATCTAGCAAATATTTTATAAATTAGTGGGACATGGGTAAGCCCAAGATGATATCTGATTGTATTAGACTAGTATAATGCTTAGAAGATGACATAATTTTTTATTTGATCATTGAATTAAATTTAATTTTTTAAAGAAAATTTCTGAGGTTTAGTTCCACTAAGAACTCGCTTTGCTTGTTCATCCACTACACTGATTTCCTAAAATAAGTCTCAAAAAATCATGTTTGGCTAATTTTCCTTTATTTCTTTGAATTCTTGTGTTATTTTCATTTTATGTTATTTTCTCCTTTACGTTATATAGGATTATGATTTTATTATCTGGTATAGGTTGGTTTCCATATTTATTTAAAGGTATTTTAAACCTCTTTAAGAGGCAAAATTTATTTATTTTATTTCCAGAGAAATAAACTTTGAATTTAGAGTTCAAGCTTGCAGCTCTTTTCACTCATCAAATTTGTTTTTTTTATGATTGTTTTATTGTATTTATGCTTCTACTTACATCAACTTTATAATTATATTAAGAGATTTAATATAGTGTTAACTAGGTTAGGTGGCAGCACTTCACTGCGGGGCCAAACTATCTTTTTTCACAAAAAATAATGTCCAGGTGCCCTAAGTGTATTTTTAAAAAGGACGAAAAATCTGCGGCTCGGGTTATAGACTCGAATGAGTCAAATAAGTTGTTTTTATTTTAATTAGAGCAAAAAAATAGAAAAAAATATTAGATTGATCAAATTTAAAAAGAATAGTGATCAGGATAACTTATGAAAAAAATAATTTTTCAAAAATAAACAAATGATGCAACTCAATTCACAACTCATTAAATACATAATAACAAAATAGGATAAAAAATACATAAAAAATCAAACTTAGTCAATTTGAGTTAGCATAACAAACCTATAATCCTGGGAACCCGGGCTGAGCTAGCCTAGGATATTTCGCCACACTCGCAGCCTATATTATGAAAATTGAATAACCAATTTAAAAAAATAAAGAGAATTATAAAACTCATTTTTAAAAAAATTATCAAATCATGTTAATTTTTCAAACATATGACCAGAATCATTAGACCTAAAGCACTTTATCTAGAAAAACCATTAAGCCCAATTCCCAAAAAATGATTTCAATTATACAAAAGGATTTAAAAAATAACAATTAAAGGAATGAGGATCAAAATTTAATATATATTGGATTGAAGGGTGAAAAAAGTTAGAAATCAAAACAATGAGGACCAAATTGAAAAACATAATACCATAAATTTGAATTGATGGATGAAATTTGAAACGTATAAAACTTTTATAAAATAGCCAAAGAAAAAAAATTAAAAATCAAAAGAATAAGGATCAACTTGAAAGAAAGAAAAAATTTATGTCAAATTGGAATTTATGGATGTAATTGAAAATAAATAAAATTTCTATAAAAAAAGTCAAGAACAAAAATTAGAAATCAAAAGAATAAGGATTGGAGTTGGAATATCAACAACAAAGATGATCAAACTGTACTTTTTAGGGGTTGAGAGAGAAAAGAAAAAAAAGGTCTGCTGGTAACAAACCGGACCACTATAACTGACACACGTCACTCTACCAGGAAAAAGACGTGGCGACGCTTCCAATGAAACGACAGAAGGGTATTTTTAGACATGGGGAGGCACCGCACGTGTCGATCAAAGGGCTTAGTCGCCTCTCACGCATCAAGGAGGGCGCTTCATGTGCCTAACCTTTTTGTTTTTTTGTTTTTTTAATTTAGTAAAATACCAAATTTCCCTTAAGCCGAATTAATAATAACAAAAAAATCATTAGTTTTAATTTTTTTTTTTCTTTTAAGAGCATTTTCGTTGTTTCATTGTACATTTTAATTATTTATAGTTTTTTATATTTGATAAATACCAAATTGCCCCTTAATTGACATAAAAAATATGAAAAATCATTATGAAAGTATAAAAATATCTTTTAACACCAGTTATAAGTTTTTTTAACTTTCAATAATATTTTGGTTATTTCACTATGTAATTAATTAAGATAAGAGAATACTTATTGTTGCTGAGATGGGTATATATTCAATTCATGATTTTTTGAAGTGTTATAACATGAAGGATATTTCTTAAAGAAGTTGCAAAACGAGAGTGCATTGGGGTTAGTTTGGTGATTTTCAAATGTAAAAAAAAAAAAAAGAGCAGCAACCATTGGCATCTCTCATGTGCTCGTTCCAAAAAAAAAAAAAACAAATCCAACACTTTAATTTCTCTTAACAAACTACTACTATTAAAATTTATTAATAAATAAAAAATCAAATATAATCCCAACACTCCTCTCCAGCTTCAGCTCCCACTTCGCACTTTATTAATTTTCTTGACAACATCTATATTTTACCTAGACACACACATATATGCACCCTAAAATATTCTAACTGTATTATTATTTCTCTAAATATAGTTCATCAAACTCAATTATTACACTGCAATCAACAGTGCTAGCATAGAGGGATTCAATTAACTATTGTTGCAGTGAAGAGACTTCATTCATTATTCTGTTGAAGTAGAGCGACATTTGGATTGTAGACACTAAAGGTGTGTTCTGTAACATGAAAGGAAAAAAAAAGAATTTTACTATGTATTATTTTTACCATAGCTTCTCTTCGAAGAAGCTGTTTAGCATTGTGTTTATACATGTGTTTATGTGTTTAGATGTGTTTTAAAAATGTATTTGATATAAAAAAAATATTAAATTGATTGTAACAACCCCAATACTTGGGATAAACACATTTTTAATTTTGAAAATATTGTAATTTTTTTATGTGCTTTATTGCATTTTCTAATAAAATTTCAGTAGAGCTTCCCCTATACTAGAATATTTCAAGTTATTGAATTAAATATATTTCACTTTTATACACGTTCTCAATTCATTGATCCAATCATCCTGAAATATAATCAATATCAATCAATTACCATTAATTTCAATTCATCTGGTATAACATCCAATTAATTATATCACATTTTAATCATAAAATTGGATAATTTGTATTGAATCTAGCATGCATAATAAAGATGTATAAGTTATGATTCATGTGTCTACAAACAAAAGTGAAGCATTAATTATATTTACATGCTTAAAACAAAATACATTACAACCCAAAAATTAATATTATATATCTAATCTATGTGAACAAAAGAGATAAGATAAATCTATTTCTGATGTTAGTGTGATGGCACTGAAAAGTGCAACAAACAAAACATAAACTAGTGGAAAAGTTAATAAATAATTATTACACCAAAGAATATAATTAAATTCCCATTTTATTTTCATTTCCAACTGAAAAGTAAGGCATTTTATCATGGATTCCTTATCATTTCATTATATTTCTTATCCTAGCTACCAACATTAACATCATAATGTTATTAATCCCCTATAGCTTGGGTCGACTAATCAATTTTGATATCAATTCCAATTTGATATCATTCACCATCACCTCAAGTATGGTTAATCAAAGGTATACCGATATCAATCCACTTGATATCATTAGTTTTCATTATATTGGATAGCTAATCAAGTTTTCAAGTACATATCAATGTCAATATGCATCAATAGCTTTCTCTATTTTTAGGATCGAGTAATCAAGTTCATTTCCACATATTCCTTTCATGCTGATACCAATGAATGTCATTGGTATCATTAGTCTTACGTACTAGAAATGACTAATCAAGTTTAGATAAATAATGATACCAATTTAACCCATCGGTATTATTAATCTCACGTACCAAGAATGACTAATCAAGTTCACGTAAATGTTGATACCAATAAGACATATTGTTATCATTAGTCTCTCGTACCAAGAATGACTAATCACGTTCTGGTAAATGCCGATACCAATATAACCCACTAGTATCATTAGTCCTCTGTACAGGGAACGACTAATCAAGTTCTTTACAATACTTTTAATTTTTCATTTGATAATGTCAATGTTAAAGAACTCATTGACATCATTAACTTTGATTTTTGGTATGGCTAATCAAGTTTCCATCCATTTATTTCTTCCATTAAGGTCACCGCCGATTTCAAACCAATTTATGCCATTAGTCTCCACAAAATAGATGACTAATAAAATCTCAATTCTTCTTTCGTTTCTTTCATTATCCATCAATTCATTTATTTTTTTCAATATCAAGTTTAGAAATCATAAAGAAGTAAAATTAACAGTTATACTAGCATATTAATTAACTAAGGATAGGTGTTAGACATTTATTTGTCGTACGTGATGATCATGTACCTCTTTTGGCTTGTGGTATAACTACTGAAATATCCCCAATCAATATAGGACTAATTTAATTACTATCATTTCCATAAAATTAGGAACCATATCTAAGTTCTAAAATAACAATCCTCATTGTTTCTATATAATACATGCAATAAATACCTTTTTCCTAATTTAATTTACATTTCCAACTAATTAAACACATTACATGACACATTTATAATTAAATGAAAAGTTCCAGCAATCACAAAGAAATTCACCATGCAAATCCTTGATCGAATACACCCCTTCTATTTTAAGAAACTATGTGTTTCTTTTAAGTTTTTCTTCAACTTCTTTTTCTTTATATAAATCAATCTGTCTCATCACATACACAATTTCAACACAATTCCACACAACAGTTAAATCAATTTCACCCCTCCTTTTAAGGATTCCATTGGCTGAACCTATGCTACCAAGAAGTACACAAGTTTTTCTTCAAGTTCTTATACCATTTGCTTCTTTTCCTTTTATTTTATACCTATACTAACACAATTCATAACAATTAAAGTAATTAAATTCATTTCCCTATTTGTCTGGGCTAAAGTTCACCCATCAAAAGGAGAGACATGTTTTCTTTCTAATTTTCCACAATTCTCACTTGACCCAACCCTTATTCTTATCCAAAAACATAATTTTAAGTTAAAAATATATTTCCAAACAACACAACACATTATACTCAACTTTCCATAATGTATACATAACATAATATGCTTATAAACACATCAAAACTTCAATAGATTCAAATTAAGGTTCCTTACCTCTCAATGATGATAAATCAATGGGGAAATTGCAAAGAAAACTCAAGTTTCTCCTTCACTCTCCACTCTTCTTTTTTACTTCTCAAAACCCTTAGTTTACACTCTTAAAACCCTCAAAATCTCAGGTTTTTCTCTTTTAATCCACTCAAAAGTCATTTAACCCTTTAAATCTATCCTTTTTGGTGTTTTCCTATTAAGAATTTGGAAGAGAAAGAAAAAATCCACTTCATTTTCTATTTATGGTGTTGCCGGCCATAAGCTTCTTTAAGAAGCTATATATATATATATATATATATATATATATATATATATATATATATATATATTCAAAGTCCACAATGCTTTTATATCTTTTTCATGTATTTTTCATTTAATCAGAATCTAAATATTCATTTATTAGAAAATTTCTTTTCAATGATTTATTATTGTTTTCATTTTAAGTATTTAATTAACCTATGTTGTCATTAAGTTTATTTTTCGATATTGTTACTAACATAGTAAAATTATACTCGGGTTTATCGTCCACACCATGGTAAAGCAATTTAACATACCTAATCCTTCATATTTGTTTTACTAGGGCTTTACATTGATGCTTTTTTTAGTGCTTCGCAATGGTTATGATATGCTAATATTAAAAAAAAATCAAAAAATAATTATTTTAATATATTTTTAATTAAAAGATATTATTAAAAAGTATCATTCATCATAATTCCAAACACACTGATATATCTATGCAGCAGTTTTCTTCTTAACAAAAGAGAGGAGATTGAAGGCAGTTGTGCAACCGTTATTTCCAAAGTAAGAGGAATTAGAGGTAGCTCCAATAGAAAAACAGAGGGGAAACCGACCCGAGTAGCAGGTATGATTAATTTTATAGCTTCAACAGAAAATCACGCCTTTCTCTTAAAATCAATGTCCATCCCTGTTTATTTTAATTAATGTGTTTTAATTTATTTTATATTATATAAGAAAAAAGGTCAACTTATTTAAGTGACTAAATGAATTTTGTTCCCAATTATTTCTCATGGAGACATTTACTTAGGCCCCGTTTGTTTGCTGGAAAGTAGTTTTCTTTTGGAAAGTGAATTATTTTCTGATGTTTGGTAGTGTAATGGAAAATAAGTTTGAAAATATTTTCCAGTGTTTGGTTATGTTATGGAAAATAAATTGGAAAATAACTTATTAATATTTTATTTTTCTCAAGTTTATTAAAATAATGAGGAACAAATCTTACAAATTAAAAACTTGAATGAGAATGAAATTGAAAAAAAAATATAATTTCATAAATTATCTCTAATAAAATAAATAATAATCAAAATAATAGAGATTAAATCTAAAAAATTAAAAGATGAAGAAATTAAAATAATAATAATTAAAATTTTATAAATTATTTCAAATAAAATAAGTGTCAATCAAAAGAATAAGAACCAAATTTGATAGATAAAAAATTTCAATAAAAAAATGATAAGGGAAAAGCAAATAACAATTATAAAAATGAGGACCAAAGTTAATATAAAAATTAAATTTTAAGAGATGAAATTGAAAAATAAATATTCAAAATAATATATATATAGTAATCAAAAGTTTGAGGACCAAATTTGATATAATCAGCAAATAATATGACATTTCTAAATTTTTCACAACTTCCGGAAAGTGTTTTCCGTCCAAATTAACCAAGTCAAACTTTTTTTTGACTGGAAAGTATTTTCCATTAACCAACTTTCCTAATAACAAATAAAAACAGAAAAGTTTAAAAAATAATTTTTCAAAAAGTAAATTTCAAGAAACAAACATAACCTTAACTGTGAGCCTAATGAAAATTTCTGGATGGAGAATTTGGATAATGTTTTATCCTTCGGCATTTCTGCTTGAATCGGATGGTCCCCAGGACTTGAACATGCACCCCTGTGTTTGCAAGCCCAAGACTTCGTGCAATGCCCCCTTAAGCCCAAGTTCTGGATGGAGAATTTGGTATCCATATTTAAATATAATCATAAGCATGCGATTCTTGATTATTTAAATATATGTAAATCTGGAATTATATTTTTTAAATAAAAATATGTAGATCAATTGATGGAACTCATCTTGCTGCTTGGTCTCCTGCAATAAAAAAAAAAAAAATCATGGTAAAAGAGCTTCGCCTGTGAGACAAAATGTCATGGCTGCTTGTTCTCGTATGATGTTCATATTTGTCAATAGTGGTTGGGAAGGAATAACTAATGATTTATTTGCATTTATGGATGCATTATCTTCATAAGGAAATAATTTTTCCATGCCAAGTGGTGCTAAGTGAGCACATGCAACATTCAAATAATTAATTTTTGTACGTATTATGACTAATAATGGCTATCATAATATTCCTGATGTATTGCATATTAGAGCTGATCGATTATTTATAAAATTTAATAGATAAAGATTAAATTTTTTAAATGAGGACGGTACTAATACGGTACAAGTATTTAAATAGATACAATTCTGAGGGGTGTAGCTTAACTGGTTAAATCATGAGTTTGCTCTCAAGAAATCACCAGTTCGAGTTCCGCAAAACTCAGAGTTACTGGAGGTTTATATGGTCGTTAACTTCAGGGCTCATGAGACTAATTGAAGTGCATGCAAGTTAGACCGAATACTCATATTAATAAAAAAAAATATTCAAATAAATACGCCTCGACAACATTAAATTAATTTGATCATGAATGTCATTGCAGATTGATTATGGAATAATTATAACAATCATTAAGAATTATAATTAATATATTCATGAGTGTAAAACTTTATTATTAATACACTCTAATAGTGAAAAGTATTATAGTTTTATGTTTATTCTTCCATTTTATTCAATTTAATTAGGTGAAATATTTATAATGATAAATGATTATAAAAAAAAATATTTGTGTATTTTAAAAAGTTAACAATATCATATTTTTTCTCAAATGAAAAACAATATAACAAGAACACATTTTTCTAGTTTTATGGGTTAGGAAAATATTCTGAAATTTTCAGAAATGAACACTTTTTTTTTTTACTGAAGAAGAAAAGAAAAGAAAACTAAAAAAGAAAAAAGAAAAATTGTTTTGTATTAATTAACAGTACCCAACAATTTGTCTTGTTAGCCATCGTATTCAAGAAGAGGATAAGGGCGCCGAGTCCCAAGCTATTGGCTATATACGGATAACTTTGTTTAAACACGTCAGCTTTGACCACAGGATTTCTTAGGTGTTACTGTTTGACCAGAAGTCGAGCGCAATCTATCATTCAATGTTTCTAGTTCCTGCCATGTTCAAAGCCGTCGTGCGATTTACATTTTTTTATTTTGCATAAAGCAAGCTTCACTCACTTGCATCATAATCAAGAGTACTTTTCGCACTGTCAAATGATTAACTTTTGCCAACTATGTAATATTAAAAAAGTATTTGGTGCTGTATTTACATTGTATATAAAACTATTTCTTAAAATGTATTTGAAATAAAAAAAATCGTCCAAAATGGTGATTTTTTTGAAGTGATTTAGATTTTCAATGTTGATATTAAAATAACAAAAATTATATTTGATATTTTTTTAATTTAAATGTGTTTTTATTATACCATAATTTTTAGATTTATAAGGGAATTTTTTATCAATATTTATATTATTATTCTGTTAGTAATTAATTTATCAATAAAATTACTAACAAAAATACTCTATCGGTTAATCTTTTACACTCTATTACTAAATTTGCTCATTTATTAAAATCAGCACCAAATGTTAAAAATGGTATCATGTAGATCAATTTGTAGAGAACATATTTTGGTAATATTTCCACAGAGCATCGCTACGAAATTAAAAGGAAAACAAAATTATCGAGAAAAAAAAAGAAAATAGAAAAGGAAAGAAAAAAAGAAGCCACCCCACCATTATCACAGATCAAGGAAAATGATGCGCTACATCCCATCAAGCTTCCATCCCCATTATCCTCTGTTTTCTTGAACAGCAAAGCGCCCACCAAGAAGAATCTTTGATTTATTATAGAAAATGGTGGGCTTTCAATTACAAAAATGCCATCCTAAACAGCTTATAAGAGGCGACCAGTCTCCGCCTTGGTTTCATATCAAAGCCACCTAAATCAAGCAAGCAAGCAGAAATAAGTGTCCTCCAATCCAATGGAACTGCCATTGTTTTCTCTTTGTCTTCTCTTCTCAATATCCTTCACTGTCCATGCTACTGTTCCTCCTTCTTCAACATTTAAGTACGTCAATGAAGGAGAGTTTGGGGAATACATTTCGGAGTATGTTCCAGATTATCGTCCACTGCCCATAGGTACTTCCCCTTTCCAACTTATCTTTTATAACACCACCCCAAATGCATACACTCTTGCTCTGCGTATGGGCACTGTGAGGTCAGAATCAACAATGCGTTGGGTTTGGGAAGCCAACCGAGGAAACCCAGTTCGCGAAAATGCCACTCTCACCTTAGGGGGGGACGGAAATCTTGTCTTGGCAGATGCTGATGGCAGGGTCGCTTGGCAAACCAACACAGCCAATAAAGGTGTTGTTGGCTTACAATTGCTGTCTAATGGCAACATGGTGCTTCATGATTCCAAGGGAAACTTTATCTGGCAAAGTTTCGACTCTCCTACAGATACCCTGTTGGTGGGCCAATCACTTCGTGTTGGAGGTGTAACTAGGCTTGTGAGCCGAGCCTCTGAGACGCACAACTCCGATGGGGCCTATAGCCTGGTCATGGAACCTAAAAGACTGGCCATGTACTATAAGAGTCCGAATTCCCCTAAACCATATATCTACTACGATTTCGATTCAGTGTACAACGGTCGTCTACAGAATGCGACTCTAAATTGCGCTCCAAACGGCTACGACGATCTTGCTAATGACCTGACTTTGGATCTCTCTACCGGGAACGCAATGACACTCGCCAGACCCAAATACAACAGCACGTTGTCGTTTCTTAGAATTGGGATAGATGGGAGCCTTAAGATGTACACTTACAACAATAAAGTGGACTATCAAGCATGGGAAGAGACCTACACTCTCTTTTCCAGAGATGGTTTTCCGGAGGGAGAGTGCCAATTACCCGAGAGATGTGGTAAGTTTGGGCTTTGTGAAGACAGCCAATGTGTTGCTTGCCCATTGCCAAGTGGACTCATGGGCTGGAGCAAGTACTGTGAGCCAGTGAAGCCTCCAGCCTGTGGTTCTAAGAATTTTTACTACTATAAACTAGAAGGTGTTGATCATTCCATGAGCAAGTATGGAAGTGGAAGCGGAGCAATGAAGGAAGACGACTGTGGAAAGAAATGTTCAAGTGATTGCAAGTGTTTGGGTTATTTTTACAACAAAGAAATATCCAAGTGTTGGATTGCTTATGATCTTCAAACCCTCACCAAGGTTGCAAACTCGACGCATGTGGGTTACATAAAGGCACCAAAGCAATAAGGAAAGCTCGACCTCCTAGTATCTTTAAATTAACTCCAAACTTCCGAGTTTTCTCGTTAATGGTGGTGATTTCTTATAATTATGCTTTCTTGTTCTTATTTCCGAGTGGAAGAGTGAAAACTGTATACTGCTGAATAGTGATAATAAAAGACGACTGTATACTTTAGTTCTCCACCAAAAAGAAGGTGTCCCTTCTAAAGTGCTGCTCGATGCCTTTCAAACTCTCCATAATTATATTATATATTATATTGATGATTTTTATTAATATATGTCACACAACACCCGAGTATTTATTGAAATCAGTAATTACTATATTACTATTTATTGAAAATTAAGAAAGGAGAGAGAACAGTTTTCTAAATCCAGTCGCTGCACCAGTTCAAAACACCATTAAACTAAAGAGCTCATTTAAAATAATTCATAGATATAAATTAAATAATTTTATCGCCAAAATTAAGAGTTATTAGCATTTGAAAGTTTTTAATCATAAAAGTATAAAATTGAAATTTTGAGTTAAATAGTTGTTCCAAAATGCTTTCCAAGTTAGATAATTTGTATTTAGAAGGTGCTAGATTTTGAGAATTGTTTTATCTGTTAAAAACAAATGCTCGAGGGATGCAATCATGTTTAAAAAAAGTAAATGGACCCTACTGAGCAGGAAAAATAAACTAGTATAATTTCATTAGATAATAAAAAATAATTAGATAATCATAATAAATGGAGCAGTTTAAACAAAATATATCATGAAAACCTGAAAAACAAAAAAAACAGTTGTTGAAACAAAAAAGGCATTAAAGCTAAGATTCCAACAAATCAAAAAGAAAAAAAATTAAAGAAAAAAAACCGACGTGAGTCGATCAGATGAGCATGTCAAATATGCATGTCAGGTAATAAGACCGGAATAAGTTAACATAAAGCACAAAAAAAAAGAAGTTGAAGTACAACTCCAAATAAGTCTAACGTGAAAGGATAAAATTGAAAAAAAATATATCAATTAAAAAATATTAGCAAACCAGACAAGCCTACCAAACTCTACGACTTAGATCATTTTTTTCCCCCAGAAATGCAGGGTATACCGGCTAGCTTTCACACACCAGACTAAGTCCTTACAGCCCAAAACTAGCTTTTACACCAGGTGTCTTTCACCCTGCGGCCTTTCATCATTTAACATTTGATTTTTTTTAATTTAGGAATTGTGGTTTTTCCAAATTTGATGCTTCCAATCAAATGGCTTGGGTCACTGGTTTTATAAGCTGGCATTACTTGGTGTTGGTTTTTTATAAAATAGGCTTCATGGTTTTCTTTGTTTTTCTTTTTATAGAGTCAACCCAATCTCAAGACCTTGTCGGAGGGTTTAACGAATTAATCTAGGTGGTTCACGCTTTTTTGCCTTTTAATAACTTTTTTTTTTACCCTTTTATGTTATTGATTTTTTTAATTTCATCTTTTAATATTTAATTTATTGAGAATTGATCTTCGTAGTTTTTTCATAAATGATGCTTCTGATCAAATTACTCATGCATGGGTTTTATAAGCTAACAAGGTTAGCATAGTTTTTTTTTTACTTATTTTTGTTCCAAATCATAATTCAACATTGGTTTTTAAAAAAAATTAGGTTTCATGATTTTCTTTGTTATCCTTTCGTTATATGGTTATCCTGATCTCATGATCTAACATGTGGGTTTGGCGAGTTGATCTAAGTGGGCTCAAGCCTTTTTTAACTTATAATTGCTATTTTTCTAATCCTTTTCATCTCATGATTCAACATTCAACATTGGTTTTTTTTAAAAAAAAAATATTAGATTTTATTATTTTCTTCGTTTTACTTTTTATTGGATTATCCCGATCTCATAACCTGACCCGTAGGTTAGGCTGATTGGCCCGAGCAGCCTCAAAGTCTTTTTAACTTATAATTGTTTTTTTTCCTTTTGAATGTTTGATTTTTTTCAATTTAATCTTTCAACATTTAGTTAGTTAAAAATTAGACTTCAAGGTTTTTCCAAGTTTATCGCTTTTACTTAAATGACTCGGGTCATGAGTTTAATAAGTTAACACAAGTTAACTTTGTTTTTTTTGCTTATTTTCTTTTTCATTCGACATTGTTTTTTTTTTAATCCGCTTTTGTCAGCTGAACATTTTTTTTCTTCAAATTTTGTTTTTATTCAACCTGCAGCTGAATGTAAGTTACATAGCCAGTAGAGCATATGAACTGTAAGGGACAAAGAATTAGTAAAAGTTATTTTACTTTTAGACCGACCTTATTAAAGATATCAATCGATCGGAGTTGTTCTTATTTTGAACAATACTGGCAGCTCATTCTAATCGCTTCAATTCTAAAACTTCAAACCATACCGTCAAGATTCCTACTCCGACTGAAGCAAAGAAAGATAGCAAGCATGAAGAAGGATAAAATTCTATAAAAAAAAAAATTATGAATTCCAATTTAAATTTTTATTATTTAATATTTTTCCTAATCAAAACTTAATATTATAGATCTTCTAATCTACTTATATATTAGAGAAAAAATATCATAAACAAAATTAAAAAAATAACAAAAAACCTCTAAATAACAAGTAAAAAAATAAGACAAATCTTGAATAATAACTTTAGATTTTATTTAAATACCTTTCTGATATCATACAAATTTTAACCATATTTAAAATAGAATCTCTAAAAAACTATTTTATTTTAATCTCACAATTAAATTATAATTTATACCTAAAGCTACAATTTAAGAACAAAAATCTAGCATCACATCAAAATAATATAAAAACAAAATAAACTTACTATTAAAGTTTTAAAAACATCAAGTCTTCATTCCATAGTCGAAGGCAAACGACAGTGGCGTGATGGCTTTGGAATTTTGACGATTTATCCTAATTATTTTGATAAAATCCAACTTTATATTTTAAGTCGTAGGTAAAAAAGCAAGATGGGATTTGAACCTGTTATTCGAGTGTGGTTAAAAATATGATTGTGGTTATTTTTTAAAGTGTTTTTTATTTAAAAATAATTTTTTTAAAAAATATTTTTAAAATATAAAAATAACATAACTTTTAAAGAGTTAATTAACACCAGGAAAACAGTCGGTTCCGGCGGAATTAACACCCACAGATTGCATGTCTACGTGATAAAACCTTGTGCCTTTAATATTAACGACCAAACAACTTGACCAAGCTCAAGTACATTGGTTTTTTCAAAGACATCATTATAGACCAATCCTGATTCGTCTGTGCGAAAGTATAATATTTTCTCAATTCTATTTTTTGAAAATTTTATAATATTGTGTCTAAAAATATTAGCTTTTTAATGCCAAAAGCACATGACTATTCTCATTTATATACAATTATTGAAGAAGTTTGAAATGCAAAAATATATAATAATAGGAATTCAAATAGAGTTATCTTTTAAAATAGATGAATATTTATCTATAGCATTCAATTATGGTTATCTAATGGATAAGATAAAGAGAGTCCAGGAGAGTTTTGGAGGAGATATTTTAAAAATAGATAAATATTATAAATTAGACAACCTGTCTTTCTTTTCTTTTTTCCTTTTAGGGCACCTAGTTTACTTGTTTTTTATTTTTCTTTTTGGGCCACCCTGATTACTTTAAACACTAATTAGGTAGCTCATGCTATGATGTGGATCAATCTTTGTTTTGGCATAATAAAATATAAAAAAAAGATAAATATTTTTTTTTAAAAAAAATATAATATTTAGGTAATTATCTCGAGTGAGTTTAATATAATCTATTAATTTAATAATATCATTAGAAAGTAAAATATGGACACCAAACAAAGCAAAAAAAAAAAATTATTATTCAATGCAAAAGATGAATTCTTGCCAACATTATGGAAATATATCTTCATAATATTTCAAAAATATCATAATGATCTTATTTGCTAACAAAGTAAAAATTAAATAAGAATAGAATAATTTTACAGAAAGAAAAATAAAAAAAAATGTGAATATAAAAAATAAGATAAAAAATTCAATTACTATTAACTTTTTAAACCATGACCTGAGTTATAAGACCGAAAGCACTGTATATGAAAAATTCATGAGGGTTAAAATCATATAAAAACAACACAAAATAAAAAAAATACAATAAAAATAAATAATGTTAAAATTGCAATAAAAATAAATCAAAAGGCAACAACAAATTTTAAACTTGAGAGTTAAATTGAAAAGAAAAAAAACATTAAAAAAAGAGTAAAAATCAAAAGAACAAAAAAATATATATATATACTATAAACTTGGATAGAATGGTGAAACTAAAAACAATGAAACTTTCATAAAAGATTCAAGGAAAAAAATAAAAAAATCATAAGAATAAGTATCAAATCCTAAACATCAAAACATAATAAAAAAATGAATATACAGAACTCTTCAACGTGTTTTTTTACACTGAAAAAAACTCTTAGAAGTAAATCGAAAAATGCACGCATCTAACTAAACAACCTAATAACCATTATGTAAAGCAATGAAAAAATATTCATCAACAATAAATAAAAATAAAATTGAGAAACCAAGCAAAAATTGAAGATCAAGATATCTAACATCTCAATACGGGTAATTTACCTAATTATATTTAATAAATTCCTCTATCAAAATAAATTTGTAATAGAAAAACATATAAAATTTATAGTATAAACCAACACATACATAGAATTTATTAAACAAAAATTAAAAAAAAAATGCAAAACTGCACATATGAAAAATATTATAAAAAAATCAATATTTAAAAGAAAATTTTAATCTATATAAAATTAAGAAAAAAAACCATAGTTGAATCATACCTACCTCTATAAAAATTAAACACACCCAATATCGTTTAAAAATAATCACAATCTAATTAAAACATAAACCCAAAATTTATTTGAAAAAATATACACAAATAATGCATTATTTTTTAAAAAACTGAAAATTAAAAAAATAAAATAAAATAAAGCGCCTAGCCCAATAAAGCAACGACTCACGCCCGGGCCTGAAGGTCAGGCCCAAGTGAAGGCCTTCATAAAAAAAAAAAGGATGTTTTGCCTGCGTCAAGAGATGGTGGTCACCTGGAAAACCCAGAATCCGGTCACCATGGCGGGAGAAGAAACAGGGTCCTTCGTTTTTTCAACTCAAAATCTCATTTCCAACTCATGTTTTACTCAAAACACCTAGAAAACACCTTAGAGACCTTGTTAAACCAATCTATGGCCACTAAAAATCCAACAAACCTCCCCAAAACCTGAAATCCATCTGAAACAAAAATTCTTCCTAAGCTCTGATATGTTGTTTTAGGTGTTTTCAAGGTAAAAAACACCTAAGCATAATCCTCTTATCATATGGAATCTTTTAACACAAAAATCAACCATTTTGGTGGTCAGAATCTTCCCAAACAGCCACTATCTCTCTCCAAGCCAGAATCCGGCAACTCCCTCTCTCTCCTCCCAACAGAAAATGACTAAAAAAAGAGGAAAATAAAGTTAGGTACCAAAATATATTGTCTTGAAATTCAAGGAACTAATCACCTAATATCTAAAAAATATAGGGGATTAAAATGATTGTTTCAATGAAACTTTCAACCCACCCCCCATGTTATCCGAGATTTTCACTTCAGTCTCTTAGCCTTCAACTCAATCCTCCCTCCTAAAAACATATGTAAGTGGGGGCCAATTTGGGCTCCAAAGAGCCATATCAAATAAAATAAAAGTTCAAGGACCAAAATAAAAATTACATTGCTCCAATCCACAGTGTATTGTTAAAGAGTGAACAGTAATTCAAGCATAGTAAAAGGTTGATGCCTTTTAGTTTATAGTTAATGGTATTATATATGTAAATTAGGAGTTAGGGCTAACATATAATTTGGTGGACTTTTCATTAGAATTTAATTGCCAATTAAAAAGAAAGGAATTGTTTTGTGTGGTTAAAGTGGCATATAATCTCTAACAAACTCTGATCTAGTTGGGAATAGAAATTAATTAGAAGATTTATAAGAATTTACGCTTCACAACATACTTTTAATTTTAAATCCTAGCAAGAAAAAAAAAGCAAGATATTTCCTCGCTAGGCCGATTTATCCACCTATCTTTTGAAAATTTTATAATGTTCTATCGAATGATCTTAGCTTCTTAATGCCAAAACCATATGACTATTCTCATTTATATAAAATTACATAAGAAGTTTGAAATGCAAAAATACATGATAATAGGAATTCAAATACAGTCAAGAGTTATCTCCTAAAATAGATAAATGTTTATCTATAGCATTCAATCATGACTGGTTTGGTGGAAAAGATAAGGAGAATCCAAAAGAGCCTCGAATGAGATATTTGGAGTGGTTTGAATATTATGGTTATCATCCCTTACAAGATAATAGGAAGAGAAACCAGTATTAGCTTGTCACGAAGCTAAAACAAACTGTGTTGAACTAAGTTCCTTTGTAAAGATATCATCAATTTTATCATAAAAACCAATAAATTAATGGGATATATCCCAATTAGAAGCTTTCTCATGGATAAAGTGAAAATTAACTTCAATATGTTTAGTGCAAACATGGAACATAAGATTAGAAGCAAGAGCACCGTTATTATCACACTAAACAGAGGAGTTGTAGGTGAAGAAATATGGAGTTCTTTGAGGAGCAAACAAATCCAATAAAGCTCAGCATTAGTAATACGAATCCAATAAATCATACCTTGAGATGAGAGCACTGGAAAAGGTCCAGGGGACTACAACTCATCCTCGTCAATAAATGTGTTCTCATTAAACACAACATGTCATGAGATTAACATTTTTTAAGTGAGAGGATCCAAGCATTTATATCCATTTTGATGGCAATCATAGCTTAGAGATATACAATGTTTGGATCTAAACATTAATTTGTGAGTTGTATATGGTCATAACAATGGGAAACAAGCACAACCAACGATGCGTAGAGAGGTATAATCAGGATACATGCTAAATAATTTCAGATATAGTGTTCAATTATCAAGAGTGTAGGAGTTAATAGTCTATTAATGAGAAAGATGGGTGTTAAAAAGGCATCAACCTAGAATTTAGTGGGAAAACGTTATTGAGCTAACATATATAGTCTCATCTCCACCATATGATGGTGTTTGCACTTAGCAACACCATTTTATTGGAGTGTATAAGGACAAGTTAGGCAATGTTGGATTCCATTAGAGGTAAGAAACGATTGAAATTGGTTTGACATGTATTCTCCACCTCTATCCGATTGTAAATACTTAATTTTACAGGAAAAATGGTTTTCAACTAGTGTTTTAAATTTAACAAAACAAGCAAACACATCATGTTTACTTTGAAGAGAATAAAGCCATAGGAATAATGAAAAGTCATCAATGAATATAACATAATAATTGCATCCACAAAGAGATTTAGTTGAAAAGGATCAAACATTAGAATGAATTAACTCTAAAATAAAGGAGGAAACATGAGTAAAGGTTGGAAAAGAAGCTGTTTACCTTTGCCAAATGGGCAAGGTTCACAAAAATACATTTTATTCATTGGTTCTTCAATAGGTAAAGAATGTTTGTTTAACAACTGAGATACATGGAGAAGATATACATGACCTAATCTAGAATGCTAAATAAAAACTAGTGCTTTAATTCCTACAACAAACTAAAGTATGTGATTTATTGATGGAATATAATTTATTAATGGACATTGACTACAAATGGATTGGATAAAAACCACCTTCACTCTTGTTTTCTAATTGTGTCACCTTGATTTGTATGCCATTGACAAAGTAATGAGTATCAATTAGAATAAAGAAGCAATTATTATCAAACTATAATTGATTTATAGAAAGTAAATTGGTTAAAGCTTGAGGATAATGAAGGACACATTTGATTTATAATAAAAATAATAATATTTATAATATTAATAATAATATTAAACTTGTCTCACCCAAGTTTTTATAGTTTTTAATCCATTCAAATCAAATTTATGGTTTTTCTTCAATAGTAATAATATTTTTTTCAAATAAGATGATGATGATAATGATAATTAATTTTACCCTTCAAATCAAATATATGGTTTATCTTCAATAGTAATAATATTTTTTTTCAAATTTAATAATAATAATAACAACAACAACAATAATAATAATAATAATAATAATAATAATTAATTTTACCTTTAAAATCAAATCTATGGTTTTTCTTCAATAGTAATAATAGTTTTTAAAAAACTTTCATAATAATAATAATAACAACAACAACAACAACAATAATAATTTTTAATTTTACCTTTCAAATCAAATATATGGTTCTTTTTCATTAGTAATAATATTTTTTAAAACATTTGTTGATAATAATGAAAATAATAATATTTATAATATCAATAATAATATTAAACATGTATATCCAAATTCTTATAGTTTTTAATTTTATCTTTCAAATTAAATCTATGGTTTCTCTTCAATAATAATAATATTGTTTTTCAATTTTATTATTATTATTATTATTATTATTATTATTATTATTATTAATTTTACCCTTCAAGAGACTTGGGCCAGGCAAGGGTGCCAAACCCAAGACAAAAAATTAATTTTTTTTATTTTTTTCTATACTTTCATTTATTTTTTATATTTTCAAATTATTTTAATGTATTAATATTAAAAATAAATATAAAAAAATATTATTTTAATATATTTTTAAATAAAAAATACTTTTGAACAAAAACTATATCGGTAACAGCCATAAAATAGAATTTTTAATAAAGGAATAAAAAATTAATAAACATAAAAAATGAATTATTTCAATGGGAAGGTATGATTTAAATTTTTAGATCTAAAACATTAAATTAGATTTTTATGATGTTTGTTGTTTATAATTTATTTATACTTTGTTTATAAATAATTTTTTGACTCACGTTACTTAGGTTTGACAAACATATCGGACCCAAGTTTACTTGAAACATAACAATAATAATCATAACAACAATAATAATAATAATAATAATTATACTAACAACAACAATAATAGAAGATATAATTTCTATTGAAGGAATAACAAATTCATAAACATAAAACATGAATGATTTCAATGGGAATATATAATTTGAATTTATAAATCTAAAACGTTAAATTAGATCTTTGTGATAATTTGTTTATAATAATAAAAATATATTTGTTTGGGTCTGACAACCATGTGTGATGTCAAACCCAGGCGAGCGGATTTGCAGTCAGACGAGTAGGTCTAGTTCTAGTGCTTAGGATATGATAGACATACCTAACCCCAATACTAGATGTATGGCAGTCATGTTATTCCCTACTGTCAGACCCTATAAAACCTGAATGGATTATTTTGTCCTCAATTATTTTTTGTAATTTCATGTATTTTATGAAAAAGACAAATTCACCTTAACTAAACTCAACTAAATGTTTAATAAGTTTCTTTGACAAGACCACGTCAATATACTGCTCGAATTTGTAATGCTCTGTATTTTGATTGAACAATAGAAGAACAACTAGTGAAACATTGAGCTCCTTTACTGTGTGTATATATATTCAAACTGATATTATTCTGAAAAATTCCTCTCTCTAGAGTTAATCGCAGTAAACCGAGCCACATTAAAACAGCAATACATGCTTGACTTGAGATGCATTGTACGCAAAGATGTACGAATAGTCAAAGAAGTTCGACCTTGAAATTACTAAACGCGCCACCCTCATCTGCTATAAGAAGGCGTTGCCTGCCTGCCTGGTTTTACACCAAAGCCACTCAAATTCTAGATAGACAAGCAGAAGTTAATTTCTTCCATTCCTATGGAACGGCCATGGTTCTTCTCTCTTTTATTGCTCTTCTCCATATACAACCTTGCCCAGTCCACTGTCCCTCCTTCTTCCAGATTTAAGGAAGTTAATACTGGAGACTTTGCGGAAGCCCTTTCAGAGTATAGTTCAGATTTTCGCGGCCTGGACCTCTCTGTTTCCATTTTCCAACTTTGCTTTTATAACACCACCCCTAATGCATTCACTCTCGCTATACGTATGGGTACTAGGAGGTCACCTGCAATGAGGCGTTTTGTTTGGGAAGCCAACCGAGGCAACCCAGTTGGGGAAGATGCCACTCTCACTTTTGGTGAGGATGGTAACCTTATCTTGGCCGATGCTGATGGCAGGGTTGCTTGGCAAACCAACACTGCCAACAGAGGTGTTGTAGGCTCGCAAATGCTAACAAATGGTAACATGGTGCTTCATGATTCTAAAGGCAATTTCATCTGGCAAAGTTTTGACTATCCTACAGATACTCTTTTGGTTGGTCAACCTCTTCGTGTTGGAGGCGTCACCAGGCTTGTGAGTCGAGCATCTGACAAACAGAACACAAATGGAGCCTATAGCCTGGTCTTAGAACCCGAAAGATTAGCCATGTATTACAAGAGCCCAAACTCCCCCAAACCATATGTCTACTACACATTTAGTAAACAGAAAGGGCGTCTGCAATATGTGAGGCTAAGTAAAACCCCAAATTCGCAAGCCCTGAGTCTTGAGTTCTCTACAGGCGCTAGAACCTTGCTCTCTAGGCCCAAATTCAACAGCACAATGTCATTTCTTCGACTCGGGGTAGATGGGAATCTTAGAGTCTACACTTTCAATGACAAGTTAACTTCTGCTTCTTGGGAAGTGACTTTCACTCTTTTCTCTAGAGATGCACGTATTTGGGAAAGTGAGTGCCAATTGCCACAGAAATGTGGCAAGTTTGGGCTTTGTGAAGACAGTCGATGTGTTAGTTGCCCATTACCAACTGGGTTTAGGAAATGGACCAAGAAATGTGAACCAGTGAAGTCATCTGTGTGTAACAAGAATTTCTATTACTATAAACTAGAAGGGGTTGATCATTCGATGAGCAAGTACGGAGATGGAAGTGGACCGATGAAGAAGACTGATTGTGAGAAGAAATGCTCCGGTGACTGCAAGTGCTCAGGCTACTTTTACAACACAAAGACATCGATGTGTTGGATTGCTTATGACCTACAAACGCTGACCAAGGTTGCCAATCCTACACATGTGGGTTACGTAAAAGTACCGAACCACCAGTGAGAGCTGGCCTGCTTGCTTCACCAATGCAAGTAGTAAAGCAAAAAAAAAGATCTTATTATAGTTTTCTTATATGTACTGTATGTGTTTACCTTGGTGCCCCTAGTTTATTGCTTGCTGACATTTTGTGGAGCAGTGCTTGCTCCTCGCAATTTACTTTACTGTTTCTTTCAGTAACAAAAAATAAAAATAAAACAGTTGGGCACCTCTTATTTTTCCCTTTTCACATTCGATTATAGCATTCTTCATATATATATATATATATATATATATATATATATATAAAACACCAAAATGCATTACATATTTCATAACTTAATTTTGGATCCTAAAAGGAGTAAATTGAAGAACCTAAAAATCAAGGATCAAGAAGAAAGAAGAAAGAGAAGCGCACATTCAGGGACTAAAATTGATTAAAATCAAGGATAAATTTAAAGAGATTGGAAGTTTGATTGGGGATGAAATTCAAGACATCCAAGACTGAGGGTCCAAATTTACATAACCAAGTTATTCAGGGCCATATTAAAAATGGAGCTGAAAATTAAGGGTCCAAATTTACATAACCAAGACTTAATCGAAAGAAATCTTGAGAAATCAACCTAAATTGCCCGAATTCAACGAAGTTGAAAGATCAAGGCCCCTTTATAAAATGAACAAAACAGTGCTATTTTAGCACCACTATTCATTTTCTCCTTCATTTCTCCCGTGAGGGAGCTAGCTGGGGTTCCTTTTTTGCAGAGCATTTAATGCTCTCTCACGCCACAGGTAAAACAAAAGGGACACTTCTCTAGTATCCTTGACATCGTACTACCTCCTAGTATGATTCCCGCAGAGTGGCTCCTCCTATATATAGCTGCTGCAACACTGGTCCAAAACCACTAACTCGACCAGCCTTTGACAGCCTAGTTTGAGAGTACCAGGTTACTGGCATGGCATCAATGGCTAGGATCATTCCAAGGGGGTTAGGAGATAAGTCACGAAGGATTATATATATTTATATCACCTCCTATAAATAAGAGTTTTGTTTAGTTAAAAAAAAAAAAGGGGGATCTCGGGTTCTAGTAAAAACAAAACACCATTGTTCTCCATTGTTTCAACCAACAACGCCATTTCTCCTCCTCCATCATCTTCAGCAACCGGATACCAGCCATAAAAAAAAATTAAAAAAAAAGAGCCAGAATTATTCAATCCAACCAAAACCAGCAGGGACTCTCCCCTGTTCCAGTTGCGAATACCTCTATCTCACTGTATAGTCAAGAATTCCAGACCTCTATCCCATTACCCAGCCCAGAACGCTGCATAGAAACGCCTATTCCAACAGTTAGCCACATGTTTCTTCTTCTTCGTCATACAAGAGGAAGCCTTCAAAAACTCCCATTCATTTGCTTTAACCTTTGTTAGTTCAATAAACAGAGTCTGTTTTCTTTGGCAAAACATAGGTTGCCAACGTTGAATGAAGGAAAAAGTGTGTCCTGCTACCGGGAATATATCACCTAAACTTTGAAGAAGCATCAAAAGCTATTCGTGCTTCAGCATCAACAGCACCTCCCGTCCACGTATAACTCCATGTTATGTTGGTTATGAAAAGAATAGTGTTTAACGTTTTTCTTGATGGACAGTTTTAATCCTAGTTTATGCTTGTTGAAAGTAATTGAGCTGATAAAGCATGAATAATGTTGTAATATCTGGTGGCTTGAGATGCATGTTCTTGGGTTTACATGTTTTTGGGTTTAAATATGAACATCAGATGAACAATATAGAGGGGTTGTGATTGTTATTGTTAAATTATCCGTGCAGATCCTTTGCCATGCTTAAAATCATGTTTGTAGTTGGGCTAGACCATTAAAAATCTAAGACCATGTTTGGCTTGATAAGTATGGTTAATTGAGAAATATTATGCATTATAATATCAAATACATATTACTAGCTTGCCCCCTTACACCATATCTTACATTGTTAAATGACACAAGTCAGTTGTTCACAGCATGGATAAAACAGTAACATACATTTTGGTCTCTGAGATTTTCCAAAACTATTATTTTGGGCCATGTATTTTATCTCTCTTACGAGTAAGTAATTAGATGTTGTTTCTGGTTCTCTTGTTTTAAAATAAATGCAATTTAGTCCCTAAATGATTTTTTTTCAATTAAATACCTAAAGCTTAACCTGGTAGCATTTTTTGACCAAGTTTAAGATTTGAAATGTAGGGACTTAATTGAAAAAAATCATTCTAAGACTAAATTGCATTTATCTTCAAATAAGAGGACAAAAACTTCAATCAAGGACTTACTCTTAAGAAAAACAAAATATATGAACCAAAATAAAAAATATAATGTCCAAGATTGAGATCAAGATAAAAAAAAAAATGTTGAAAGATGTTTTGAACATTGTTTATTTTCTTAACACTTCTGATATCTATATAAAGCTTTTCCTGAATGCATTAAACAGGAACAATTACAATATCAGTTGAAATAAACCCGATACCTGATTTTGGAGCAAAGTCATAATCGAGGAGTAATCGTTTAGTTCATGAGGGTTTTCCAGCTTGGGGCAATGCTGATTCAGCTTTGTGCTGGGAAATTGTGGATTCTTACGAGAACAAAGTTGTCAATGCCAACATATTTGCCTCTACCTGCCATGAATGATCAAAGTTTAATAAATCCAGAAATAAAAAATAAATTGGGACATCTTCTGTAATAAAAACACAGAAGTGCTTACAAAATATTCAGAAAAAATTTTATTTTTTTCATTCATCACCACAATAATCCCGATTCAAAAAAATAACAAGTATGAGATTATCAGTTCGAGTCTCATAAATTTTAAAATTACTGAAGACTTATATAATTATTAATTTTAGAAATTATAATCCCAGATATAACTGACAATTGAGAAATAAAGAAAGACTTGCATCATTAAAGCATCTTGGCAAAAAAATCATAATAATAATAAAAAAAAAAATTGTCACTTTCATTGGCTGGAAATCTTCTTCACGAACCAAAATGCGAAAACAAAGCTTAAGCTAGAACAGCAAATGAACCATATCATGATCATGGTTTTTTAAAAAGAAAATCAAAGTGAACTGGTTCTTCACTGCGAACAAAGTTGATCTTTACAAACCATTTATGATTGAGCAAGTTCGTATATCCATTATAGGTAATCTTAAAAAAATCAATATCATAATTTTAAACGGTGTAGCTTAATTGATCAAGTCCTGAGTTTGCTTTCTAAAGGTCACTAGTTCGAATATCACAAATCTCAGGACCACTAGAGGCTTACATGGTCGTTAACTTTAGGGTCTCGGAGGATTAGTTAAGATACGCGTGAGCTAGCTGAGACATCCACACTTAAATAAATAAATAAATAAATAAAATAAAATCAATATCACAACCTACAACGAACGTCAAAACCTTCCCTTCCATCATGAAAGGATACAGAACAGAAAGCTAAAAATGAAACACACATGACATTAGCTGTCTCACTGTCAATGCAATCAAAAACGGAAAAGAAACCTCATTAATCAAGTTTCCTTCTATTTCTTTCATTTCCCAGACATGTAACAATCTCTACCAAAAGAAACGTTTTTTGCAATTTTGAGTCTATAAAGTCTATAATGGCACTTGTAAATCTTCTTTTAATAAAGTCTACAAGGTGACTCTTACAAAAATTTCTGTGAAATTGAACTTAGAATGCTATTGCAAATCTTTCTTATATACAGTGTCTTTAAGAACTCTTGTAAATCTTTTGGTGATATTGAGTCTATGAGAGCTCTAACAAATATTTTTTATTTTTAAGTCTGTTCTTGCAGATCTTCTTTTCAACTTTTAAGTTTTAGAGAACTTTCACAAAACTTTTTATGATATTGATTTTATTATGAGAGCTCTCCTAAAAATCTTTACTTTTGAGTCCCTGAGGAACTCTTGCAAATCTTTCTACAATATTAACTCCTGAACAATATTAATTAAAATTCTTAATGATTGTTATAATCATTCCACAATTAATCTGTAATGGCTTTCCGATCAAATTAATTTGTTGTTGAGGAGGCGTATATATTTGAATACTTGTACCATAGTACCGTCCTCATTTAAAAATTTTAATCTTTCTCTATTATATTTTATAAATAATCGATCAGCTCTAATTAATCTGCAATACACCAGGAACATTATGATAGCCATTGTTAGTCATAATACAAAAATTAATTGCTTTACCATGGTGTGTACTGTAAACCTCGGGTAGAATTTTACTATGTTAGTAAATTATCAAAAATTAAATTTAATGACGACATGGTTTAATTAAATACTTAAAATGAAAAGAATAATAGATCATTGAAAAGAAATTTTCCAATAAATGAATATTTAGAATCCGATTAAATGAAAAACACATTAAATAGATATAAAAGCATTGTGGCCTTTGACTAAAAAAAAAAAAACCTTCTTAAAAAAGCTTGTGGTCAGTAACACCATAGATAGAAAAGGGAGTGGATTTTTTTTCTTTCTCTACCAAATTGTTAACAGAAAAACACCAAAACAGATAGATTTAAGGGGTTAAATGAGTTTTGGGTGGATTAAAAGAGAAAAACCTGAGATTTAGAGGGTTTTTAAGGGTGTAAATTAAGGGTTTTGAAAAGTAAAAAAGGAAAGTGAAGAGTGAAGAAAAAACTTGAGTTTTCTTTGCAATTTCCCCATTGATTTATCATCATTAAGAGGTAAGGAACCTTAATTTGAATCGATTGAAGTTTTGATATGTTTACGAGCATATTATGTTATGTACATATTATGGAAAGTTGAGTATAATGTGTTGTGTTGTTTGGAACAATATTATTAACTTAAAATTATGTTTTTGGACAGGAATAAGGGTTGAGTCAAGTGAGAATTGTGAAAAATTAGAAAGAAAACATGTCTCCCCTTTTGATGGGTGAACTTCAGCCAGACAAATGGGAAAATGAATTTAATTACTTTAATTGTTATGAATTGTGTTAGTATAGGTATAAAATGAAAGGATAAGAAGAAAATGGTATAAAAACTTGAAGAAAAACTTGTGTACTTCTTTGTAGCATAGGTTCGGCCAATGGAATCCTTAAAAAGAGGGATGAAATTGATTTAACTGTTGTGTAGAATTGTGTATGTGATGAGGTAAATTGATTTATATAAAGAAAAAAAAAGTCGAAGAAAAACTAAAAAGAAACACATGGTTTCTTAAAATAGAAGGGGTGTATTCGGTCAAGGACTTGCATGGTGAATTTCTTTGTGATTGCTGGCAGCTTCCATTTAATTATGAATGTGTCGTGTGATGTGTTTAATTAGTTGGAAATGTAAAATAAATTGGGAAAATGTATTTATTGCACGTATTATATAGAAACAATAAGGATTGTTATTTTGGAACTTATATATGGTTCCTAATTTTATGGAAATGATAGTAATGAAATTAGTCCTATGTTGATTGGGTGTATTTCAGCAGTTATACCACAGGCCAAAGGAGGTACATGATCATCACGTACGACAAATAGGTGTCTAACACCTATCCTTAGTTAATTGATATGCTAGTAGAACTGTTAATTTTACTTCTTTATGATTTCTAAACTTGGTATTGAAAAAAATAAATGAATCGATGGATAATGAAAGAAACAAAAGAAGAATTGAGATTTTATTAGTTGGAGACTAATGTCATAAATTGGTTTGAAATCGCAGTGACCTTAATGGAAGAAATAAATCAAAGCTAATGATGTCAATGAATTCTTTGACATCGACATTATCAAATGAAAAATTAAAAGTATTGTAAAGAACTTGATTAGTCGTTTCTTGTATAGAGGACTAATAATACTAGTGGGTTATATTGGTATCGGCATTTACCAGAACTTGATTAATCATTCTTGGTATGAGAGACTAATGATAACAATATGTCATATTGGTATCAACATTTACGTGAACTTGATTAGTTATTCTTGGTACGTGAGATTAATGATATTGATGGGTTATATTGGTATCATTATTTACCTAAACTTGATTAGTCATTTCTAGTACGTAAGACTAATGATACCAATGACATTCATTGGTATCAGCATGAACATTAAAGGAATATGTGGAAATGAACTTGATTACCCGATCCTAAAAAATAAAGAAAGCTTTGATGTTAATGTATATTGGCATTGATATGTGCTTGAAAACTTGATTAGCTATCCAATATAATAAAAACTAATGATAATGATATCAAGTGGATTGATATTGGTATACCTTTGATTAATCATACTCGAGGTGATGGTGAATGATATCAAATTGGAATTGACATCAAAATTGATTAGTTGACCCGAGTTATTTGGGATTAATAGCATTATGATGTTAATATTGGTAGCTAGTATAAGAAAGATAATGAAATGATAAGGAATCCATGATAAAATGCCTTACTTTTCAGTTGGAAATGAAATTAAAATGGGAATTTAATTATATTCTTTGGTGTAATAATTATTTATTAACTTTTCCACTAGTTTATGTTTTGTTTGTTGCACTTTTCTAGGCCATCACACTAACATCAGAAATTGATTTATCTTATCTCTTTTGTTCACATAATTTAGATATACAATGTTAATTTTTGGGTTGTAATGTGTTTTGTTTTAAGCATGTAAATGTAACTAATGCTTCACTTTTGTTTGTAGACGCATGAATCATAACTTATCCATCTTTATTATGCATGCTAGATTCAATATAAATTATCCAATCTTATGATTAAAATGTGATATAATTAAATGGATGTTATACCAGATGAATTGAAATTAATGGTAATTGATTGATATTGATTATGTTTCAGGATGATTGGATCAGTGAATTGAGAACGTGTATAGAAGTAAAATAGATTTAAGTCAATAACTTGAAATATTCTAGTATAGGGGAAATTCTACTGAAATTTTGATAGAAACTGCGATAAGACACATAAAAAAATTACAGTTTTTTCAAAATTAAAAATGTGTTTGTCCCAAGTATTGGGGTTCTTACAATCAATTTAATATTTTTTTTATATCAAATACACTTTTAAAACATATCTAAACACATGTACAAACACAATGCTAAACAACTTCTTCGAAGAGAAGCTATGGTAAAAACAATACATAGTAATTTTTTTTTTCAAGTTAAAGAACACACCCTTAATGTCTACAATCCAATGTCGCTCTACTTCAACAAAATAACTAAAGAACACACCCTACATGCTAGCACTGTTGATTGCAGTGTAATAATTGAGTTTGATGAACTATATTTTAGAGACATAATAATACAGTTAGAGACATAATAACACAGTTAGAACTATATTATAAGCTTTAGAGACATAATAATACAGTTAGAATATTTTAGGGATGCATATATGTGTGTGCGTCTAGGTAAAATATAGATGTTGTCAAGAAAATTAATAAAGTGCGAAAATAGGAGCTGAAGCTGGGGAGGAGTGTTGGGATAATGTTTGATTTTTTATTTTTTAATAAATTGTAATAGTAGTAGTTTGTTAAGAGAAATTAAAGTGTTGGATTTGATTTGTTTTTTTGGAGCCAGCACATGAGAGATGCCAATGGTTGCTGCTTTTATATATATATACATTTAAAAATCACCAAACTAACCCTAATGCACTCTCGTCTTGCAACTTCTTTCAGAAATATCCTTCATGTTATAGCAATTCAAAAAATCATGAATTGAAAATTCTTTTCCGTATATACCCCTCTCAGCAACAATAAGTTTTCTCTTATCTTAATTACATAGTGAAACAACCAAAATATCATTGGAAGCAAAAAAAAACTTACAACTGGTGTCAAAAGATATTTTTGTATTTTCATAATAGTTTTTTCATATTTATAATGTCAATTAAAAGGCAATTTGGTATTTATCAAATATAAAAAACAATAAATAATTAAAATGTATAGTGAAACAACGAAAATGCTCTTAAAAGCAAAAAAATTAAAACTGGAGTCAATGGACTTTTTGGTTTTTTTCACAATGATTTTTATTATTATTATTAATTCGGCTTAAGGGCAATTTGGCATTTCACTAAATTAAAAAGTTTTCAATTCCATCCATAAATTTCAATTTGACATAAATTGTTTTTTTTTTCAAGTTGATCCTTATTCTTTTGATTTTTAATTTTTTTTTCTTTGGCTATTTTATAAAAGTTTTATATGTTTCAAATTTCATCCATCAATTCAAATTTATGGTATTATGTTTTTCAATTTGGTCCTCATTGTTTTGATTTCTAACTTTTTTCACCCTTCAATCCAATATATATATATATATATATATATATATATATATATATATATATATCAATTTTGATCCTCATTTCTTTAATTGTTATTTTTTTAATCCTTTTGTATAATTGAAATTATTTTTTGGAAATTGGGCTTAATTGTTTTTTCAGATATAGTGCTTTAGGTCTAATGATTTTGGTCACATGTTTGAAAAATTAACATGATTTGATAAAAAAAAAATTTTAATGGGTTTTATAATTCTCTTTATTTTTTTAATTGGTTATTCAAATTTCATAATCTAGGCTGCGAGTGTGGCGAAATATCCTAGGTTAGCTCAGCCCGGATTCCCAAAGTTATAAGTTTGTTATGCTAGCTCAGATTGACTAGGTTTGATTTTTTATGTATTTTTTTATCCTATTTTGTTATTCTGTATTTAATGAGTTGTGAATTGAGTTGCATCATTTGTTTCTTTTTGAAAAATTATTTTTTTCATAGGTTATCTTGATCGTTATTCTTTTTAAATTTGATCAATCTGATTTTTTTTCCTATTTTTTTGCTCTAATTAAAATAAAGACAACTTATTCGACCCATTCGAGTCTATAACCCGAGCCACGGATTTTTCTTCCTTTTTAAAAATACACTTGGGGGCACCTTAACATTATTTTTTGTGAAAAAGATAGTCTGGCCCCGCGGTGAAGTGCTGGCACCTAGCCTAGTTAACACTATATTAAATCTCTTAATATAATTATAAAGTTGATGTAAGCAAAGCACAAATACAATAAAACAATCATAAAAAAAAAAAACAAATTTGATGAGTAAAAAGAGCCCCAAGTTTGAACTCTAAATCCGAAGTTTATTTCTCTGGAAATAAAATAAATAAATTTTGCTTCTTAAAGAGTTTTAAAATACCTTTAAATAGATATGGAAACCAACCTATACTAGATAATAAAATTATAATCCTATAACGTAAAGGAGAAAATAACATAAAATGAAAAATAACACAAGAAATTCAAAGAAATAAAGGAAAATTGGCCAAACATGATTTTTTAAGACTTATTTCAGGAAATCAGTGTAGTGGATGAACAAGCAAAGCGAGTTCTTGGTGGAATTAAGCCTCGGAAATTTTCTTAAAAAAATTAAATTTGATCCAACGATTAAATAAAAAATTATGTCATCTTCTAAGCATTATACTGGTCTAATACAATCAAATATCATCTTGGGCTTACCTATATCCCACTAATTTATAAAATATTTGCTAGATTATCGATGTATTTTGTTTGAATAGATCGCTATATAACTGTGATAGATTTTTACTTGGTTATCCTTCAATTTTAAGCGACTCGGCTGCATCAAATGTTTTTTATTATATATTAATCCCCTCACAAATGATAATATGTATTTATGGTAAATTAATATGTAAATTTTTCCCTAACGGGCTGTATAAAGTTTTTAGCTACACCATGGTCTAGCATTTATATACTGTGTCCATATATATTTTAATTGTTGTATCTTAAAGGATAGGCCGCCCTCATCGTCGTCATTCCAACATTGTAGAAATCACTCTATAGGTTCCGATGGATTGTAGAACAGTAATCAATTCATGGAAATTAGGGGTGAAATTAAAAGTTTAATGGTCAATTGGAGATCAAGTTGCATAAATCCGAGCCCAAAAATCAATGTGAAAAAAAGGCTAAATTCCAGGGTTGAAATTGAAGTTCGTAAGGGGTACAATTGCATAAAATTAAAAGTTTTAAGCTAATCAGGGGTGTGATAGAGAGAAATCACAATTTGAAGGGCTACAATGAACTTTACCATAACAACGTCGTTTTGATTACTGTTTATCTTCTTCTTAAATTTTTCTATGAAAAGACTGCTTAGGAGGCTACTTTGCATGTGCATTTAATACTTCTATCCTTCACCAAATTTGACAAAACTTGTAAGAAAATGACCACTTGACATTTGACTTCACCCCGGTATGGTCCATTTAGGTTGATTGACACCACAACAGCCACAGTGTCAGCCTAAAATGACCAACCTTATCAGTCTTTTTCCTGTCAGATTTAATAGCTCACAATACCCATTTTGAACTAACAGTTGAGATCATTTACAGTTGAATCAAGAGCCAAGATTTGACACCATTAAAAAACAAATATCTCTCTTTCACCCCGTATAAATAGATTTGCATTTCATTGTCTTGGGGGGGGGGGGGGAAGTTTGTAAAAAATCATTTTGCTACCAAGATATTTTTTCTCCTCCACCGGCCTCACTTCCCCCCTCCTTTTCTCCACCTCCGGTGACACCACCACCTCTAGCCACCGTGAAAGATCTTCCCTAAAACACTAGGAATGCCTCCGGTCTTTCTTCTCCCCCGTACAGGCAAGACAACCACATCCTTTTCTCACCCAAACACCCCACCCCGGCCACTGCATGCATAATTTCTACATGCAGTAGCCAAGGTTTAAGTTTTTGATGGGCTTAGCCCATGCCGGTCGGCCCACCCTAAAAACGATTAGCCCAAATATGCTGGACTGATGACTGCCCAGCCAATATATTTAATTATAATATAATAATATTATCTATTATTAAAAAAAATCATTAATCCATTTAAAATAATTGTGATTTTCTCACATATGTTTCTATCAATTTTATATAATATCAAGTTGTCTATTTAAACTATAAGATATAAATTTGGTATTAAAATACCTAATTTTCTTCGAAATATTTCTAAAAATTTTCAAAATTTTTCAAAAAAAAATCCCAAAACTTTTAAATTAATTTTTCTTTTCAAAAAATAAAAAAATATCTTGTTTTCATGCATTCAGTTAAATTCTGAAAAGTTTTCCAAGTGTATTTTTATTAAAAAAAATTAGATCAGTCTTTCTTATGTTTAAAAAAAATAATAAAAAAATATTATAGCCCGTTTATGATATATTAATTCCATCACAACCTGATAGTACGTATTTATGGTAAATTAATATGTAAATTTTTCCCTCACGGACTGTATCAAGTTTTTAGCTACACACATGGTCTACCTTGATGCTTGTAGTTCAACGCAAAAGAAATGTTCTATTACTTCCTTATCTCAAATGTATATCATTATAATATCATTTTTATAATATTTTTTTATATTTTTTTTTAGAGGGGTGGAGCATTTATATACTATGTCCACATTTTAACTGTTGTATATTAAAGGATAGGCCGCCCTCCTCGTCGTCGTCGTCGTCGTCATCAACTACTCATTCCAACATTCCAACATTGTAGACATCACTCTATAGGGTTCCGATTGATTGCTTAAATTAATTTCTGAAAAAGAAGTTCAACAGTGGACCTTACGTGTAAGCACAGACTTTCAAACATAGTGGCTGGCAATTGGCTAGCATTCACAAGTCGACTATTGAGAATTTTCATTGTCAAACAGACAAATGGATAGATAAAAGCTCTCAAAGCTGAAAACTATCCTCGCCTCCCCTATATATAGTTCCATCTCCTTCCCTTAATCCATCACATCGCAAGAGAAAGGAAAGATCACAGATGTTTGCCCTGGTAAGCGATTGATTATTATAATGTGCTTATTTATATATACAACAGTGCAAGAGAACCATGCCAATGAGTTTATATATATATATATATATGGTTATACATTCAATTTAACCATTCTTTTTGATACATTTAACTATAATTCTTGTTAATCTTAGATGCGGGAAAGAGCTCGTGGCCGGAGCTAGTGGGAATAAACGGAGAAGTGGCAGCAAAAATCATCGTAAGAGAGAATCCCAAGGTTCGTGCTGGGATTGTGAAGGAAGGAATGATGGTGACCATGGATTTCCGTTGCGACAGGGTCCGAGTTTGGGTTGATAAATATGGAATTGTGAAAGATATTCCACAAATTGGTTGATCAGCAGACGAAATATTTTGTTGTTTAAGCTATACTGATATATATACGTGTAAGATTCATCATGAAGATTGTACCAAATAACCAGCATATGTAATCATGCTAATTAAATAAATTAATCTTCAATAAAATGGTTCGTTTTTTGTAAGAGCATCTTATATTATTTTAATATCATCTTTATAATATTTTATTATTATAATTCATAATAATAAAGTCCCAGAACGTGTACACAATGAAAGAATATGACAATAAATTTTATGAAGTTTTATTGTTATGAAGTTCAAGCATGTTCTACAGATATTTTTCCCACATGTTTTAGCTTTATATATAATGAAATAGAAAAATCATGTGAAAAAACACCATAGCAATCTACAACATTTTAAAGGAAAAAAAAATTACAAAGCTAAATTTTTAACCAACTCAATATTAAAAATATAAAATTAACAAACATAATTTAAAAAAAAAACGAAAAAAAGAGACAACATTGTAGCAATCCACAGTAACATGTGAGGAAAGCTACAATACTTTCCCCACATGTTTTAACTTTATGTATAATGGTTTTTTTATCTGAAACTATTGTTTTTAACTATATGGGATAAATGATAACAAAGTCATGTTCAATTAAAAAGAAAAAAATCTCACAAAACTTCTAAACCGGAACAACTTGGGTTACTCTAGCAAATAGATAAACCATTTTAACCTTGTAAAAAGGCAAAATAAAAAGAAATAAATTAAAAAACTTAATTTTCAATTACATCAATATTTTAAAAAATTAACAAAAACAAATTTTAAAAAAAAAAAAAAAAGTGAAAAAACAAAAAAACAAAAAAGTGACAAAAAAAAAAAGAAGAACAATGCAATGGGTGTGGGTGAACAATAAATTCCCCATACTCTTTAGCTTTTGTGTGTGTGTGTGTGTATAAAGTAATCCTCCTATAAGATATAGATTACTATTCATTGTAATAATTAAAGTACAAAACTGGCCTTGCAAGAAAAATCCATGGCTAAGGTAATGGGGGCAAGATTGTATTTTTACCATAATATAATTATCCTTAAAATATTATGTGGGGTTAGATTTGTCAAATTTTTTTATGCATGGTAAAATCACCACTTTAACTTTGGATTAAAAAATTCTTATGCTTTAGGCTCAAGGGTGTTTAAATACTTTTGTTTTCTTAGAAATAGTGCAATTACTTTGATGTTCTTAGAGGAAAAAAAAAACTCTCATAATGGTGTCTTGGTCATTTTGCATTGGTTTTGTTGTAATTTTAGAGGTTGCTCAAGGGTGTTATTATAATTATCATATATTAGATATTAAAAAACATGTTGACGTGTGCGGAGTACGTGCTAGCGTGAGGGCCGCCCTCACGCTATTCTGGCGGTGCGTGAGAGGTTATCCAATCACCAAACACTGACTTCATGGGCTGAATTTGAAAGGTCTCGACGTCTCCAATCACATGAGGTGGCGTGTGTGCCACCATTCACAACGGTTTGACGTTGGCGACCATCCCCCCCCCCCACTTTTTCTTTTTCTCCCCACCTAGATTTTTGCAACAACGCCTAAACAATTCAAGAACAACCTTTTAATTTGTTGGTTCTTCAGATTTGGTCTATTTTCTTTTTATTTGGATTTTTTATTGAATAATCTATAAAATTGGTTTGCCTTTTCAATTCCATCCTTCTTAGATTTTTTTATCTTTCAAATTTGGTCCCCATTATGTTGATTGCTATTTTTTTTATTTTAAGTCATTTTTTAAATTGATTTTGTTTTTCGATTTCACCTTTCTCTGTTCTTTTTTCCTATCAAACTTAATACATGTTCTTTTAATGACTAATTTTTTTGGCCTTGACAAGTTTTATTTAGACATTTTAAATACTTACCCATGGACTATAAGTGTAAATATCGATGAAAATTTCCATCGGTAAAATTATTAAATCTAGTAGTGGTAATTACCATCCCTTTTATCAATAATGTTCTGATTTAGATATTTTAGCTTTTAGTGTGTTTATCATGTCAAGTTATATTTGTTCGTAACATTATAGTCATTGATCATCTAAATAAGATTTGAAATTTTTTTCAAATCTCATTCCACCTTACACAAGAATTTAACAATCAATACTATTTAAGAACATGTAGAATATTTTTCCTAATTCATCTAGGGTAATAAATCCTCTTTTAATCACTCAAATACCTTTATATAGTTTATGTTATATTCAATGTATGCTCATTTGTTACCTTTACCGAGATAAGGTGTAACATGATCAAAACATAACACTTCCTATATAAGATAAATTAGTGATATCAAGTCTAAAGATCATTTACACAATCGTCACGTGAGCTTTTTCATGGACACATGTGATATCTCCATATGAAATTCTCATGTTGACCAGTTCAGTGTACATGTCATCTGACAAGCACTTACATATTAATTATAAGAATCCTATAATTATGACATCTTTATAATATTATTTGTAATTTTTTTTCATGAAGTTTATCTTTACTCTAGATTTATTTAACAAATATTAAATTCATAAATTAAATATAAATAATTAAATATTAAAGTTAAATAATGTTTTTATTTAATATAACTAAATATATTCTACATAAATAAAATAATGTTATGATATAAACTAACAATTTTCTCGTACCATTTTTTATGACAGGGTGAAGCTTTGGTGCTTATGTGTGGCTTTCTTAACGGAAATTCAGTCATTCAAAGGAAAAACAGAGATGAATTAGTCTCTTGTATGAGAGCTTGCAACCTGCAGAAGTTTCAGAAATAGTAATGGCCGCCATTAAAGTTAACTTTGGTCAAACATATAAACTTTTGGTCCATATTGTTGCCTTTAAACAACTTTTTTGTATAACTTGCTACTCATTTGACAATTGGCATCTGCTTGCCTTTAAACAATTATTTTTATTAATACATCAAAACAATTTGAAAACATAAAAAAAATATTAATTTTAAATAAAAAAAAAATCAAAATTTAATTAAAGAAACATGATTCTCGGACTGCCTTACAAAACATGCTTATAAAAATGGATGCCTAGTATCAATAAGTTATAGCTAAATAATTAATTTAGGTAAAAAACAAAAAGAAAAGGAAAAAGGAAAAAAATCCAAAATGGAATTTCAGTTAAAAAAAAAGCATTGAGTGATTCCAAGCTATAGCTTTATAAGAACAAATTACCAGGGGACAAGTCCCAATTTTTCTAATAATTCCAACACTCTCCCGCCTATAATAGTTTCCCAACACTCTTGGAAAAATTGTAAATCTCCCTCTCAATGCACTATCGAGGCACCACGTTACACTTTCTAGCTCGAGATTTCTAGCACTATAGACTATGGAGGCACATCTTTTTGGATCTCAGCATTAGGGATAACATGATACCCAAATATCTTACCAAACATAGTCACAACCTTATCTTATAGTCACAACCTTATCTTTTGAAAAAGAACTTGAAAGCTCCTACAAAAAACCAAAAAACATATTTAAAAAAAATCTAGAAAAAAATTAAAATTTTGATTAAGAAAACTGAAAATATAAAACTAACATGTGAAATTTCAAATGTTGTTGAGAACTCTTGGATGGAAAGGGGTTTAAAAAAATATTAGGACATCTATAAAACCAGTTTAGAGAATTAATTAAACAATGGTTATTTTCTTAGTTCTCTAAAACTATCGGTATCATAATAGAAATTTAATTTAAAATGATGAATAATTAATATTAAACTTGAGTCCGTTGCAAATTATGAAAATGATACGAGTCATCTAGACATGCACCACTCACTCTAATTGAGCTTATAAGGGATCCATTGGATCTTCCTTAATTAGTTCCCTTTATAAAACATGAAATATCAGATTATAAAAGAAACATGCCTCATATATGTTTTTCAAACAAATACAAAAATTAGTTCGTATTTAAAAAAGATCATACACACACACACACACTAGACAGAATTTCAATTTTCTTTGAAGTTTGCCTTATCGCTTCATATTACTTATAAAGATTATTTTATTTTTTCTTTTTAACGAATTTGTATGGATCATATGTTGAAAATATGATCTATAAGAACAAGAAGACACGCGAGCTCAATTGGATAGAGGGAATAATGCCACTTTATTATTATACTGGACGGCATAAAAGTCTTGGAAGTGTCAACAAAAAGGCTTAACGTTTTGGTGCCTTTATGTAACCTACATGTGTAGAATTTGAAACCTTGGTTAGGGTTTGGAGATCATAAGCAATCGTACACTTGGATGTCTCCTTGTTGTAGAAGTAACCCATACACTTACAGTCACTTGAACATTTTTTTCCACAGTCATCCTCCTTCACTGCTACGCTCCCACTTGCATACTTGCTCATGGAATGATCAACGCCTTCTAATTTATAGTAGTAAAAATCTTTAGAACCACAGGCGGGTGGCTTTACAGGTTCGCAATTCTTGCTCCAGCCTAGAAGACCACTTGGTGATGGGCAAGCAACACATTGGCTGTCTTCACACAACCCAAACTTACCACATCTCTCTGGTAACTGGCACTCACTCTCTGGAAAACCATCCCTGGAGAAGAGATTGAAGCTCACATCCCATGCCATGTAGTCCACCTTATTGTTGTAAGAGTAGATCCTAAGGTTCCCATCTATCCCAATTCTAAGAAATGACAGCGTAGCATTGAATTTAGGTCTGGCGTGAACGCTCCAACCCCCAGAAGATAAATCCAAAGTCACCTCACTGGCCGAATTGTCATAACTATCTGGGTTACAATTTAGAGTCACATTTTGTAGACGATCTTGGAGTGTATTGAACGTGTAATAGAAATATTGTTTAGGAGAATTCGGACTCTTATAGTACATAACCAATCTTTTGGATTCCATGACCAGGCTATAGGCGCCATCAGAGTTCTCCTTCTGTGAGGCCCGACTCACAAGTCTAGTCGCACCTCCAACCCGAAGAGATTGTCCCACCAAGAGAGTATCAGTAGGAGAGTCAAAGCTTTGCCAGATAAAGTTACCCTTAGAATCATGAAGCACCATGTTACCATTGGGTAGCACTTCGAACCCAGCAACACCTTTATTGGCAGTGTTGGTTTGCCAAGCAACCCTGCCATCAGCATCGGCTAAGACAAGGTTTCCATCCTTTCCAAAGGTAAGAGTGGCATTTTCGCGAACTGGGTTGCCTCGGTTGGCTTCCCAAACCCAGCGCGTTAATGATTCTGACCTCCTAGTACCCATACGTAGAGCTAGAGTGTATGCATTAGGGGTGGTGTTATAAAACATAAGCTGGAATGGGGAAGTGCCTATGGGCAGTGGACGATAATCTGGAACATACTCCGAAATGTATGGCCCAAACTCTCCTTCATTGACGAACTTAAATGTTGAAGAAGGAGGAACAGTAGAGTGGGCAATGAAGAATATTGATAGGAGCAGACACAGAGAAAACAATTTTGACATACTTAAATTTCGGCTTGCTGGGTAGCTGTAGATAGCGTGGGTATTTATCAGGGCAGAAGGGTCCCTTTTATAAGCAGATAAGGATAGCATTAGCTACTTTTGGAAAGAGAGGTAATAAGTATATCTCTGTCACAAGGAGCTAATTTTAGCTCGACAGAGATACTTATTACCTCTCTTTCCAAAAGTAAATTATATAAATTCAACAGACAATTTATGTCTTTGTATTTTAGATTAGCTTAGCCAAATTTCCCCGATAAGTTTTCGGTTAAAATCGCTTTTTCTAAACAGGAAAAAAAAAAAAAAAACGGTTTATGAGAGGTTGAGGCTTTGTGCCTATGGTTGATCGCCTTCTAATGGAAATTCGGCTGTTCAAAGAAAATAATAGAGAAGATGTGAGATGTCTCTCTCATGACAGATTGCTTGCAAGCTGGAAGAGATCCGAAACATTAATCTCAAGGATGGATTCAAATTGAATTTGGTCAAAGTGACAGCTAACTTTTGGTCCATATTGACGCTTTTAAACAGTTCTCCCCTTCAAAATATCTTGGATTCCAGCGCATGTAAAGGAATAAAAAAAATAAAACAAAACAAGAAAAGAGTCTGCGTCTTTGATCAAGTTGTTTGGCCATTCACGACCAAGAAATCAAGGAATAGTGTGTATCTGTATTTGGTAACGTGCAATATTTTTCAAAAAAAAATACTTTTTAATTAAAATTTTATTAAATTAGTCGAGTTACGCTGCGCGTACACTTACGTTATTAAAAAAAATATGATCTTCAACAAGAATAAAAGAGATAGAACACTATCAGAAAATAATAACAAAAATACCGACGAAAAATATTTCATCGCTAATTTTCAATGAAAATTGCGACGAAGAGTTTTCATTGACAGTTTCTGACAAAAATAACAACAAATTATATTTTGACAGTAATTATTGATGGAATTTTCGACATAGTAAAAAATTAAAATAAAATGAATATAACTTTTAATAGGTTTATACTTATCATTTGTTCACCGTCCTATCGATTTTAAAAGTGATTATTGAGTCTTGTCATTAGACCTACATCCTAAATCATTGTCTTAGGTAATTATAGCATTTATTAGTAATAAAAAGCACACATATTTCAGTTTAGGCAAACTCTTGGCATATAAGTATACAAGGCACATTTATTTTTAAAAATAAACAATAATACAACATATCTTAGATAAAATATATATAATAATGACTATCTTTCCCATTATATAACCAAACATTTATCTATAACCTCTAAGGACCAGTTAGAGTTCTCAATTACTATAAAACTATGTGACGCCTTCTTTTTCTATTTTTATCCTTTTACATGTAGTTTGCCTCAATATACTATGATACAATGATGACTCCACCGAGAACCTTATTATGGACAAAATTTTGTTTGATTGATTTTGAATAATAATGTACCATAGTTTTTTTAAAATATTTTCAAGATATCTTTTCTTTAAAAAAAAAATTAAAAAATTTTCTTTCATCCTTTTATGAATTTAGTCATGTGGTTTCAAGGACACACCCGACAATACCCTTTCTTGTTACTTTTCTAGTCATTTAGTCAATCACTTTTAAAAAAGGGAGTCACTTATGGTGACAACATTGTTAAAAAAAATTTAAAAAATTTGTTGGTGTTTATTTGATATTTGAAAATGTGAATTTTCTAAGGTCATGTTGATGCATGTGTAATGAATTTATCTTGTGTTCTTATTTGGACAACACAGTTCATATGAACAATATTTTTTTATGTATATTTAATTTGCAGTTTTTCTATCTGAGCCTCCTATGACAACGACGACCTTCCCTTCTGCTTTCTCATCACATTGATGCGGAGTACCGTAGTCACTTGAGTCACGAAGAAAGGGTAACTCATCAAGAAGGTGACGGTTTCACATCCAAATCGAATGCTAAAGGCTAGATGCTCTCGTTATCCCCCTCCCCGTCAGCCTTAGTCTTATCCAACTCGAAAAAGAGTGAAGTGAGCCGATCACAAGGTGGATTATTCTATGTCAACCGTTGTCTTTAGCGTATACGATGTTGGTTCTCCTTCGCGATGCTACCAGTGCAAGGGCAGGAGTGGAAGCTTATGACAGGTATCTGGGATTCCCACTCTCTAGAGGTTCTAGTTGGGTTGGAGCTTTCCTTAGTACGACTAAGAAAGGCTTCTTGCCCCTTGCTATAAAGAAAAGGGGGAATATCGCCCGGAAAGGATCCATCCTCCTCATTCCTCCTCTTTACGCTGCTATAGCTCGCGAAGGCATTTCTCTAACTGAAATGTTTTCCTGGTCAGACACCGGTCATACAGAGACAAATCCTTTTAAGAAAGTATTCCCGCTACTAAACACTACCGTTGGAGCATAGATGTTAATCATGCCCAACTTGCACATTACTAGCTCGATCAGTCACTACCAGAAATTCGCTAAATACCAACGGATTTACCGACGGAATATTTCGGTTGGTAATTTGAGGTCGGAATTACTGACGGAAACTTTTCCGTTCGTAATTCAGTCGGTAACTACCGACGGAAACTTTTCCGTCCGTATTTCCGTTGGTAACTACCGACGGAACTATTCCGTCGGTAGTTACCGACTGAATTACGGACGGAAAAGTTTCCGAATTAAAAAAAGGCAGGTCGCTGACGTGGAGGTTTTGGCAGGTCATTTTTTTCCAACGACATCACCGACGGATTCAAAAACGACAGCCCGTACAGTGACGTGACCGGTGCGCCGTTTACATTACCGACGGACTCACCGAGGGATTTGAAATGGCAGATCCCTACGGTGACGTGTCTATGTTTCCGTCAGAATCACAGACGTGATCACCGACTGATTCACCGACGGAATATCCGTCGGTGAATCCGTCGGTAAAAGTTAATATATGTTAGCTCTGCCGACCCTCTCCTCCCCTATTTCTCTTTCTTCTTCCTAATCCCAACTCTCCCCATCTGCAAACAACCAGCCCCCCCTCCCCCCCAAAAAAAAGTCTTCCTCATATCAGCACAACAAGTTATATTTCTTGAAGTTTTATGGTCACAGCATCCGTGTTCTGATTTACCGAAGGATTTTATCAATTTTTATAAGTAATTCTTTCTTTTAAAATTTTAATATTTAATTAAATGTCAATTTTATCGTTTTTTAGTATATGTATTTTGTTAGCAAATGTACATGTTTTATTGTTATTTCTCAAACAAACTTGTAGTATATGAATGTATAATTCTATACCTGTTATGGTTTGTTTTAGATTTTTTAAGATTGTATTTGTTTGTAAACTGTTAAAACTTTATGGAACTACCGAAGTACATATGCTGTTTTGAAATAATTAATAGCTTACTTAATGGGTCCGTTTAAAGTTTTGTCAATGGTATTGCGGAGTGGTAATTCTGTAAATTTATATATTTTAATTTGTATGGACGTTGATAAATGATAATGAATATTTAATATTTATGAGAAGTTGTGATTGGTTTGTTGGATAATCTCGAGGTAAAGTAATATTTTTGCAAGTTTATTTACCTAACTTAGTTAATTAATACATTATGTCATCATAATTTTATAGAGGTTCGATATAAATCATGGATGATCATTCATGGATGTTTCGAGATTCACCCCAAGGATTGCGGAGGATGGATTATTGTAACGAGGTTCAGGGTTTTATTAATTTCCCAACATCTATTCCTAGAAATTTTACTGGAGGCGGTATTAGGTGTCCATGCAGGAAGTGTGAAAATAAAAAGTATATGCATCAAGATGTTGTAATGATGCATCTTCTACACAAAGGGTTTATGGAGAATTACCAGTGTTGGTATGCACATGGAGAAGTATTTGTTAGCGAGAGTGAGAGGAGAATGGAAGAAACGGTGGTTGGGTCTACTTCTAGTGCTAGCAACGACGTGCATGAAGCGGCAAATGACAACACTAATCCTTACAGAAATATGGTTATGGATGCAATGAGAATGAATCAAGGTAATGGCAGTCAATGTCCAATCGTAGAAGAAGAACCTAATGCAGATGCAGCTAGGTTTTTTGATTTGTTGAAAGATTCTGACGAACCATTATGGGATGGCTGCACGAACCACAGTAAATTATCGGCCGTAGCACAGGTGTTCACCATCAAGTCAGATCACGGGTTGAATGAGGCCGGGTATGACAAGATTATTGAATGGGCAAGAAGCATTTTACCTGAAGGGAACAGGCTGAAAGAGAACTTCTATGCTGCGAAGTCCATGATGAAACCCCTCGGTTTAGGATACCAAAAAATTGACATGTGCCCTAACTTCTGCATGTTATACTACCTTGAAAATGCTGAGATGACCGAGTGCATGACATGCGGGCATTCCCGTTACAAACCTAGAACTAACAGGGGAAAGACTCTAGTGGCATATAAAAAACTTAGATACTTCCCGATCACACCTAGACTGCAGAGGTTATTCATGTCACCAAGGACTGTTGAGCACATGACATGGCACCAAGCACACCATGCGGTTGATGGAGTGATGGTTCATCCTTCTAACGGCGAAGCGTGGAAACGCTTTAACAGTGTTCATTCTCACTTTTCAGCTGAATCAAGGAATGTGTGTCTTGGGTTGTGTACAGACGGATTCAACCCATTTGGGTCATTTGCTGCTCCTTATTCTTGTTGGCCGGGCATACTCACAGTTTATAACTTGCCACCGGGAATGTGTATGAGGCCGGAATTCATGTTTTTATCTACTGTCATACCCGGTCCAAGAAGCCCGGGGCGGAATATAGATGTTTGTCTTCGACCGTTGATTGATGAGTTGGCGCAGTTGTGGTCCTCCGGAGCTCTGACTTATGATATATCGAGGAAACAAAATTTCCTTATGAGGGCGGCATTGATGTGGACTATCAATGATTTTTCAACTTATGGAATGCTTTCTGGTTGGAGCACGCATGGGAAACTCGCATGTCCATACTGCATGGAAAACAACAAGGCATTCACGCTAGCAAATGGAGGTAAAGCTTCTTTTTTTGATTGTCACCGTCGCTTCTTGTCACTTCATCACAGGTACAGAAAGAACAGAAAAGATTTCTTTGTTGGCAGAGTTGAAAAAGATGTTGCATCCCCGCGTCTTTCTGGTGAAGAATTGCATGATGTTGTCTCAGAGTACGGTGACATTGTGTTTGGCCTTCAATCAGGTAAGCAAAAGTTTCTTGGTTTTGGTTTGACCCATAATTAGGTAAAGCGAAGTATCTTTTTTGAGCTTCCTTATTGGAAGACCAATCTGCTCCGCCATAACCTTGACGTCATGCACATCGAAAAGAACATGTTTGAGAATATTTTCAACACCGTCATGGATGTGAAGGGGAAGACAAAGGACAACATCAAGGCTAGATTGGATATAGCTTTATAATGTAACCGTAAAAATATGGAGTTGGTTTATGATGAGTCACGGGTCGCAAAACCAAGAGCAAGCTTCGTGTTAGAGAAAAACACACAACTGCTAGTCTACAAATGGCTTAAGAGTCTGCGTTTTCCGGATGGACATGCATCGAACATATCAAGGCTGGTTAATATAGAGGACTGCAGATTATATGGAATGAAGAGTCATGACTGCCACGTGTTTATGCAAACACTCATCCCATTAGCTTTTCGTGATTTGTTGTCAAAGGGAATATGGGATGCACTCACGGAGATCAGTCATTTCTTCAGAGATATATACTCCAGCAAGTTGAATGTTGATCACATTGAGAGGCTTCAAACGAATATCGTCGAGACACTATGCAAACTTGAGATGATATTCCCTCCATCATTTTTTGACTCAATGGAGCATCTCCCTATACATCTACCGTTCGAGGCAAAAGCTGGAGGACCGGTCCAATATAGATGGATGTACCCATTCGAACGGTTAGATATTACAGTTGCAATGTAATTCACATATAAAAGTATTTTATATGTTTTTCTTAATTGAAAATACTTGATTAATTTTTCAATGCAGGTACTTGTTTAATCTCAAGAAAAAGGTTAAGAACAAGGCGCATGTTGAGGCTTCGATATGTGAGGCCTATATTGTTGAGGAGATCTCAACATTTATCTCGTACTATTTCGAACCTCATCTGAGAATGAGAATCAATCGCGTTCCACGGCATGATGATGGCGGTGAAGTGCCTTCCAGTGGGAACTTGTCAATATTCTCCAATACTGGACGACCCACACCTAAAAATGCCGTAAGAGGAAGATAATTGTCGGAAATAGAGTTCAAACAAGCACACAACTATGTTCTATTTAACTGTGATGAGCTGAGACCTTTTATTCAGTAAGTTTATACTAATTAGACTTTGTTAGTAATATACTGTTAATTATATATTGTAATATCATACAATCATTATCACTTGCAGGCAACATCGACAATATTTGCTCTCCAATAACTCACAGCTGACCGAATCCCAGATCTTTCAATTACAAGATGAGCAGTTTGCCACGTGGTTCAGAACACATGTAAGCACTATCACAAACTCATTCTAACTTGCAAAATTACTGTACGTATGCATGTCATTACGAGATTCTCGTTCATTTACTGTTTATTGATGTACATTACATACAAGGTTTATCAAATGGGAAGGAGTGCGCCTAAGTCATTGTCTTCACTAAGCCTGGGGCCTGAAAGAAAATGTAAGTGCTACAACGGGTATTTTGTCAATGGATATGTTTTCCATACTAAAGAATACGGGCAAGGAAGAAAGACATACAACAGCGGTGTTTGTGTTAAGGGATCCACTAGTAGTGAGTTAGAAGTTGACTACTATGGTAGATTAGAAGAGGTCGTCGAACTACAATATCATACCGAGCAGAATATAGTGTTTTTATTCAAATGCTATTGGTATAACACGACTGACAGAGGAATCAGAGTTGATCCACAATATGGTCTGGTCGAAATCAACTCAAAAGCTAGACTCCACAACATAAACGATGTCTTTGTTTTCGCAAAGCAATGTCAACAAGTTTATTACACATACACCCCTTCATTTAGAAAGGATCGATCAAGAGTGGATTGGTTGTCCGTTTTAAAAACGAAACCCCGGGGTCGTGTCGAGGTTGTTCAGGATGAGAACGAAGACACAAGTGTGCGAGATGAAGTCTTTCAAGTTAGTGAGGTGGTTGAACCATATCGAGTTGCTCCTTCGATTGAATTGGAAGAAAATTCAAATTTTCGTGTTTTCGATGATAGTCTTGTTGATGTTGACGCAGAGGAGTTGAATTTTGTTTTGAGCTCTAGCGGACAAGCAAATATCGATGAAGAAGATGATATTCATATTGAAGATTGCGATGAAGGTGATGACAATTCAATTGATGACGAAGAAGAAGAAAATTCTGACTAACTACCAAAATGAAGCCCTATGTAAAACCCTTTTTTTCATGTAATTTAGATTATGGATGATATATTTTGAAACACAAAATATTTATTACTTGAAATAATTAGTTGAAATGCCACAATTACTAAATAATTACTTGAAATAATTATTGATCATGGATGATATATTTTGTAAAATGAAATAATTACTTGAAATGCCACCATATCACCGACAGACTTAAGTCCGTCGGCATTTCACAGAGAGTTCGCAAATAATTACTTGAAATGCCACCATATCACCGACGGTCTTAAGTCCGTTGGCATTTCACAGAGAGTTCGCAAATAATTACTTGAAATGCCACCATATCACCGACGGACACACCGACGACATTATATCCGTCGGTATGTTGTCGGCGGGTCAATTTTACCTACAAACTTACCGACAGACTGCGCGAATTTCAAAGGGTTGCGCATTAAATGCATCTCTGACCGCGTCATATTGCCGACGCATTTACCGACGGACCACGAAAAATATGGAGGGTCATTGAAACAATTGGTTCGAAATTCAAAATTTACCGACGGATTTATGACACATCACCGATGGAATAAATTAAAATAATAATTAATTTTATATCCGTCGGTGAATCCGTCGGTAAAACTGCCATATAAGTTCAACTGACCGCCCGTTCAGTTCATTTTTTCTTCTCCTTCGTTTCTCACCTTAAGATTTCGATTTTTTTCCTCTCAATTCTTCAAAGCTTTCACCTCTAATCTCTAGCAAGTTTTCTTCATCATCTTCATCAGTTTAAAAGGTTAGTGTTTCCTCTATTTTATTTTACTTTAATGGTATTTTTTTGCTTTTTTTTTTTGTTATTTTTTTTGTTTTGGTGTATTTTTTGTAATGTAGATAAAGTCTATAGTTGTTTTTGCATAATTCATTGCTAATGTCTATAGTTTTTTTTTTTGAATTTATTGAATAATTTTTATTGTTGTATTGGCATAATTATTAGTAGTTAATTTGTTGAATATTTATTGTTAATGTTGAATTTACCATAGAATTAGTAATTGAATATGTTGGAATGATTATTAGTTTTACTCTATTATTGCATGATTTGTGTTTAATTTTTTCCATTTATTTTGACTGTTATTCTAGAGTTTTTTTTTTAATTTATTGTTTTGTTGTATTGGCATAATTATTAAATAATTACTTGAATTGTAATTCTTAATGTTGAATTTACCTTAGGATTAGTAATTGAATATGTTGGAATAAGTAGTATAGATTGGGTAAATTGGTTGTGGCTATTGTTAATATGTGCAGGTTTGTGAATTTGAGTAGTATCCGGTATAGGGGAGGTGCTGTCGAATTTTTTTTTTACATTTGAATTTAATTATATAAGTATTTGTATAAAATTGTGTAGATGCGTAGAACAAAAACCAGAGCTGTTCGCTTAAGTAGGGTCGCAGCTAGTTCGTCTAGCAGCGAGGATGATATTTCCTTAGGTGCCTCTCAAGAAGAGGCACCTACATCACCTGCGTCGTCAACCGATGCTGCCTCTTCCAGCGGTACTTCACAGCGCAAAGGCGGCGTGCCTTCGCAGCGGAATCAATTTACCCGCAAGTACGAGGCACATTGGAAGGACGACCTTTCAATGTAAGTTTGTTAAGGTTTTAGTTTTTTTAAAAAAAAATTACAACATAATTTATGAAGTAATCACTATTGAATTTATTTCATTTATTTTCAGGTTCACAAACATTGAAGCCGCCCGAGTAATATCATCGGCGTTTAAATCGTCGATGGAGATTCCATTGTTTTAATGGAGTCAGATATCAAAGCATCCTGAATGGATGCCTCAAATCAATGCATGGTTTGGCAGATTTCAGGTTGGTGTTAATTTATAATTTTCAGCTTATTTCTAATAAATTATTAATATAATTGTAAATAAATTATTGTTTTTATTTAAACTTGTTTATTTATACACAGCACAAATTCTGCTGGGACAGTGAGCATAACACTGTTGTGAGGAGGGTGTGGAAAAATCACGCGGCAACTAGGTAAGATCGAAAACAATACAGGATTTTTTTAGACAAAAATTTATGTTTCGAAATGTAATTTTTGGTTGCGTGAAGTAGGTTGCGTGATTTTTTGTATGAAGCACAAAAAAAGGCAAACAAAACCGCGAGGGATAGGGGTTTCGAAGGCTAGAACGATGTTGCGGTTTGGAGGGATTTCAAACCGATATACATCCCGGAAGATATATGGCCGCACTATCTTGAACACGTGACGTCTGAGCGGTTCACACGACGCTCACAGTCCGGTGCTGGCAACCGGAATCGGCCAATTCATGGTGGGGTGACAACGCACACTGGCGGCTCTGTTCTGTTTGCTGCACATGCGAAACGGATGGTAAGATTAATTTAAATGAAATATATCGTTAAATTCAGTTGTTATTAATATATCTTTTTTCATTATAGGCTGCGTCTCTTGGACGTGAGCTGAGCCCGATGGAGCTGTTTGTGGAGACGCATGTGCGGAGTCAAGACCGCCAGAAGGGGGCGCAACAGTTCGTTGATAACCGTGCTCAGCATTTCGTGGTATGTTTGTTCAACCATTTTATTTTGTAAGTTATTATGTAAGTTATTATGTTTATTGTATTGAATATGATGATTACTTTTTTTTTATTTTCAGGAGACGTATAATAATCGGTTGAGGGAGAGATACGGGGACGATACTTTGACCCATCCGGAATTCGATCCGGATTTGTGGATGGAGGTTGGCTCGTCAAGTGGACCCGATAAAAATCGGGTTTACGGGCTCTCCAACACTACGGCCGACAACTTGCGGTCGACCCGTAGTGTTTCAACCGTTGGGAGCTCCCAATCAATATCGAGCTCCCAATCTAAGGAGTTCGTGGCCTTGCAGCAACACACTGCTCAGCTCACCGAGAAATACGATAACCTAAAAGCGGAGTACGCACAATTCAGAGCGGAACAAAGAGCGAAGTCTGAGCAACTCAAAGCGCCTCAAGCACAACAAAAAGCGGAGTATGAAGCGGCTCATGAACAACAAAAAGCGGCTTATGAACAACTTCGCGAAATAATCATGAACATGTCAAATAGTGGAACATGTGCGCCTAATATTTTTTGGCCGTATAACCACCAGCCTCCTCCAGGATCTCCTCCTCCTCCTTCAGCTCCACCTTTATATTAATTTGTAATCAACATTATTTACCTTTAAAACTTCATTTAATATTTTTCTTGAAACATATTTAGTTTGTAATGAATATTATTTAACTTTGTTTTTTTTTTATGTTTAATAAAAAATTTATTTGCATAATTGGTTTGTATAACAATTAATTTATATAGTTTTATATTATATATCCTAAATAATTTTTTAAAAACAAATTAAGAAAAAAACTATTACCAATGATTTTACCGACGGATTAATTCGGTCGGTATTTTAAACGTTCACCGACAGACTTACCGACGGAATTAATCCGTCGGCATTTGACAGTAGCTTCCACCAGTACCGACGAATTTACAGACGGACATATTCGGTCGGTATTTCATACATTCACCGACCGATGTACCGACGGATATTGTCCGTCGGTAATTACAATGTCACCGACGGAATGAAAATCCGTCGGTATATTTCAAGCGGGAATCTTTTTTTTTGGCGCGCACGTTCCGTCTGTAAAACCGTCGGTAAATGGTTTTTTTGTTTTTCCGACTGATATACCGACGGAATGGGGAATCACCGACGAAGGTAAAGCCGACGGACGTATTCCGTCGGTGATGACGTCGGTAAAAAAATCACCGACGAACTTCTAATCATACACCGACGGAATTTTTCCGTTGGTAAAACTATGAAATCTTGTAGTGAGTCTGTCCTTCGTGATCGATTAGACTATGGCGAATCGCTTGTGTATTGGTCTTTGGGAAAGCAAGCTCTTCCCAAGTGTGCCACTTTGGCTTGGCGGTGTTTCACCAAGGGCAATCAAATAAAGCTTTAGAACTGCCACAAACGTGTTACGGAGTTGGTCAATACTTCCTGGGATGGGAGGGAGTAGGTCTTGCTTCATTTTTGTTAATTCATTTCTGGTTTACCCGACTTCAGGTCCCCTCCCTACCCCCTGCCTGTTGATCGATCAAAGAAATATCCTCGGGGGAGAAGGAAAGGAGCTCTTGTCTCTTTTTTCATAAGCAGCTCTTTTTCTCCCAATTACATTAGGATGATTTTATATGTTTACATTTCTTTAAATTTACATGAACTCACATATAGAAAATATCAAGGAATATTTTGATGATGAACTCAAGATTGATTTTACGATATGTGACTTTAGCTTAAAGATAGATTTTACGATATGTGACTTTAGCTTAAAGATTAAAAAAAAAAAAAAAAAGAACTAAATTTAACCAAAAAAATGAAATAGACACAATTTAAATTTTGGTAAGGAAAACTTCAATTTTCTTTTTGAAGTTTCAAATTATGTATTATTTTTTTGTTCTTATAGCGTTAGCAATATATGTACAAAAGTTTTTTTAACAATTTAATCCTAAAATATTAAGAGAAGAGAGAGAAAGTTATAAAAAATGATATGGAAAGAGAAAGTGTTTAGGGAACCACAATTTTAGTTATAAAAAAACCCATCACCTTGTTCATGGGTTCATCTTTATAAAGAGAGTTAAATATAGATGATTTTCCTATAAACATGCCAGTAAAGGTAGATTATGGTCCAAAATTGTTTTCTTATTAATTTAATTTTTTTTAGAGTGATTAGAGAGTGTTTTAATATTGAAATGAGTTTATTGAGATTGATAGAGTGTTGTTGAACTATTTTCAAGTGAAAACAAGTTAAAAAAATATGTAATTGAACAAAAACTTAGACCCTGATTTTTTTAGTTATAAAAGGTGACAAGAAAATTAAATAGCTAGTAATAGGTTGTATATCACAAGATTTATTTTTTTATTAGAGAAATTATTTTTAACATTTAGTATATTAAAATGATTTAAGAATACTAAAATAATATTAATTTAAAATATAAAAGCTAGCAACTTAGGGAATTTGCTGCTTTAAATGGAACTTGGTGTTTTGTATCGACTCTTTAATGAAATTGGAGTTAATTTTGCATTGCAGAGAAATTATTCGGTGAAATACCACTACAAATTTTTATCTCTTTTCTAATTTTTTATAAAATTGTAATATTAGTTTGATAACAAAGCATTAATTATTAGTTTGATAGTAAAGTTATAATATTAATATTATAAGAGTTTTTTAATCATTAAATAGAATATAATGATAATTCTATAAATAATTCAACATTTTTTAACCATGAGAATCAATGCAATCACCACAATTTAAGACCATACCAATGTCCCCTCTAGCCTAAACTTAGGCATTTATTTCATTACCAAATTAATTGGTTTCTTTATTCATTAATTAACTAAGGGGGCGTTTGTTTGACGGAAAGTGATTTCTGGAAACCACTTTCTAAATTTTCCTGTGTTTGTTTGTCATTATGAAAGTTGGTCAATGGAAAACACTTTCCAATCAAAGAAAAATTTGGCTTGGTTTTCAAGAAAGTGTTTTCCTTTTATTTTGGGCGAAAAACACTTTCCAAAAATTGTGAAAAATTTAGAAATATCATATTATTTGCTGAATTAATTTTGCATTAGTTTTGGTCCCAAAAATTAGTATAAAAAAGTTGAGAGATAGATGTTCTACATACCGAGCAACAACTTATTTGCCTTATTCTCTACTATTTTCTTAGCCTTTTTTGCCCCCAAGTTTTTTTCTTAGTTTTTGTCTTGTTTTACTCTATATTCTAGAGATTAGTTTCTTCTTATTTGTAGAAACATTTTGAGTTTTATTCCTTTAGGTTTGTATACCTTGTTAAAGAGTACAATTAAACAAGGTGGTGTTATGAAAATTTTGAAAGTCTTATTAAAATCATTTAGTTTCCACCAAAAAATCAATGATAAAGCTTTAAAAATAAATAATAAATCTTTGTCAACAACAAATTTTCATATGAATCATATTACAAGTTTTTCAACAAGTAAATATTACTAAACAATCTTTATTATTTATGCTAATTCTATTCTAGCATGTTTGTTGAGTTTTAAGGCTTTAATTTGATCTTATTTTTTAGAATTGTGTTTTGCAAATTTAGTATCTTTATATACAAACATTTTAATATAAACTAAACAAATTTTTTCATAACATTAAAAAAATAATTATTTGTTGAAGCTCATCTTTTGGTTTTTACTATTCATGCTATTTTTTAACCTTTTTACCTCATTTTTGGTAATGTAGTGCACAATGCTTTTGTAAAAGTGATTTTCAATGGAAAATACATTAAAATAATATTTTTAAATTTTTTTTATTTTTGATATCAGCATATCAAAATAAAAAAAAAAAAACTACAAAACATCAATTTGATGTCTTTTTAGACGATTTAAAAATCACTTTGAAAAGCGGGTTGAACTAGACAAAGAATCAGATCATCGATTTTCATAGTAATTAGCAGGTCCTATCTTGGTCAATATAAAAAGAGTTTTAATTTTAAATTATTTTATAAAATAAATATTTTATGAATTTCTAATTCTCTAGTAGATTTCAAACTGAAAAGGTGATTAGGAATGCTAAAATTGCCTTGGAAAATGGTCTAACAAATAAATAAAAATTCCAAATATGTCAATATAATTTTTGTTTTCAAAAAGGTGTCTTTTTCAGTATAAGAAAATTAGATCTCAAATAAGATTTGTTTCTTGCCCTCAGTTTTACAAACTTGTGTTATCTTACAATGAAAATTGATAAAAAAAAATAAAAAAAAAAACAATTAGAACCATTAGACTAGAAAGACATGAAATTAACATTTTTAAATGAAAAGGTGGTAGAAAAACTTCACATAAAAATGGGCTTTTCCTAATTGAGTTATGGACCTGAGTTGTCCCTATAAAAACAAGTTCCTTGTGGAATGAAGGACATTCTGATGTTTAAGTTAGTATTTAGGTTTAGATGATCAAGTGACAATCATGTAAAAAGTTAAGAGGATGAAAAATGGTGTTTAGTTATATGTAGAGAAGCTCTATATGTTCTATCTCTATTGTTGATATGAAAAATAAAATATATTTTTCTCTCTTGCTAAATATGAGAATATATAGTCACATTGAAATATATTTGAAAAACATCCAGAGTAACTTATCATGAAATATGGCTTTCTTCACTGTGATAACTTTAGTTGAGGTCGTAGGTTGTACAGTTTGACGTGGTGCTAGCTAAAAAAGAAAGAGAATATATATAGGAAATAATAGAAATATAAAGAGAGAGAAAAGAAGAGCTTAAAATAGTATTATTTATGGGAAAGCTTCACGAATGAGCTGAAATGTACTATTCAGTAAGAGTTTCAAGGATGAGCTTGAAATAGTACTATTCACGAATTAGCCTGAAATAATACAAATTTTTTTAATATAAAAAAATATTTTAATATTATTAGCATTTTTTTAGTAAAAGATTTTTTAAACCATGTTGGGATTGATTCGATGTGATCCAATTAATTTTACGGGTCTAAAAATAACTCGAACAACCCGTAAAAATATAGTTTGACTCAAAAGAATTTTCAAGATGACATCTATTTTTAATATTAAGATAAAAACATATTGGATAGATTGGGTCAACTCGGGTTAATATGTCAAATCCATGACCTGAGTTATGAGACTATGATAACCAATAGAAAACAAATTATAAAGCCTAATTTCTAATTAATCAATCCAATGTTGAATGATTAAATTAAAAAAAAATCAATTAAAAAAATGACCTAAAAAATGAATCGAGTTAACCTGTCAAACTCGCAACTTAGATCATAAGACCGAGATAACCCCACAAAAAAAATTGAAACAAATTATAAAGTTCAATTCCCAATTAGTCCAATTTTGAAGGATAAGACTAAAAAAAATAAAAATAAAAAAGAACATAAAAATTGACAAAGTCAATTTGTTAAACCCATGACCTGGGTCATAATCACATAGAAAAAATAAATAAATAAATGACCTAATTTAACCCAGATTAACTTGTTAAATTCATGACTCTAGTCATGAGATTGAGATAACTTCATAAATAGCAAATCAAAATAAATTATAAAGCTCAATTCTCAATCAATCCAATCGGACCCAATGTTGAACGATGAAATTTGTAAAAAAAATAATTAAAAAAATGAGTCAAGTTAATATGGGTTAACCCATTAAGCACTATTCCTACGTCATGAAATCTAGATAACCTCATAAAAATCAAACCAAAATAAATTATGAAATATAGTTCTCAATCAAACACAATATTAAATGATGAAATTGAAGAGAAAAAAAAGTCGATTAAAAAAAATAAATTAGCTAATTAGATTAACTTGTGAAACCTGCAACCCAGGTTTAACCTGGGTTAAAATACAAAAATCAGGGTTTGGACCGAGATAACCTCTTAGAAAAAAAAAAAAAACGACATAATTTAATCGAGGTTAAAATATCAAATTCTCCATCCTGATCATGAGATCAAGATATCCCTATAGAAAACAAATCAAAATAGATTATGAAGTTCAATTTCCAACAGACCTAATATTAAATGATAAAACTAGAAAAAAATTTCAATTAAAAAAAGAAAACATAAAAACAACCCGAATTAACTCGTGTTAACCTATTAAACACTATTTTCAGGTCATGAAACTGAAATAACTTAATAGAAAACAAATAAAACAAATCATGAAATCTAATTTCCAATTAACTCTATATTAAAGGATAAAATTGAGAAAAAAAAAAGTTAAATAAAAAAATAGAAAAACCTTAGCCAACCGCCAACCGGGTTAACTTGTCAAACTCATAATCCGTGTGATGAGAGTGAAATAACCCATTAATAAATAAATCTAATATTAAAATCCACCTTTTAGGAGATTTTTAAATATTTTGTTAATGAAAATCTTTGGTGCTCGTATCACATAACTACAAGTTCAAAACCAAAAAGAAACGGACAGGAAGGGAACAATCATCGAGCTCATTCTTCGTTGCAGCTCAAAAGATATTTACCACATGCAAGCATTTGAATGCATGAGAGCAGATGGAAGAGGAGGAAGAAACACTTTGTAAACAGCCAAAGCAAGGAAGGACCACCACTATAATGTAATTAATGACTTTGTTTTTTCTTTCCAGAATATCAATCAACAAATCTTATCTCTTGCTAGTTGCTTTTTCAACAAACAAGACAAGGCATTAAAAAAAAAAAACACAGAGATAATGGAAAAACCAAAATAGTGAAATTTGCATAAAAATCTACAAATTATTGATAGGTGCTGAAAGACCACTCTTCAAAAAGTCATGGTTGAAACTACAACAAAGAAAGCTAGTACCTAATCTAAGGTAATGTGAATCGAGCAGGTACATAACATATTTAGATATTAATTGGATCTATTATAAGATCTCAAATAAAATAAAAATTTAGAAAAAAAATATGTGACAATAATTATAATTATTTTGGTAAGATTTCATGTCATCAACTTATGTTTTTTATTGTTTTATGTAGTTTTTTATTGACAAGGTTTCTTTATCATTTAGGGACACTATAGACAATTTTGGACTCATTTTTTTAATGTACAGTTTGACGCTAATAAATATAACTTTTAATCCCATCATTGAATTGAAATGAAATTTTACTAGAGGTTTCCAGAGGTCTTGTTTTATATTAAATTAGAATTTCAAGTTAATTAAACATTTATAAGGCCTTGCAATAAGATCTAGAAGCTATTATACGATAATTGTATTAGTTTCCTAAATTATTTATGATTCTTTTTTTTATTTTATTTAGAACTCTTTTATTATTATTTTTCAGCATTGTTTAACATGTTCTTACCTATTTTAAAAAAATATTATTTAACTTATATTGAGGTTTTAAAAATTTACAGATATGAATTAAATATTCAAAAATAAAACTTGTGTGTGGGAGTATACTCTTATTAGTGGTTCCTCATAGAACTACTCCGACTTATCAAATAATTAACCAAGTTTCGTGGCATCTTTCATACTTATCATTTCCATTTTTTAATAGGTGTTAGGTAGAGGTTTGGTTTTTATAATCATGAGATATTTATATATTTTATCGTTGTGTCAAATTCAATTACAAGCCTGAATTTAACTTGGCCTGAATTTAACTTGATTCAAGTTGGGATGAAAACTAGATATCGCAATATTTCCATCCATATATGGTAGATCCAATAATTAATCTAAAAAAGATAGAACAACGTGTTTAAAATCATGCCAAAAGTTATTACATGGGTTTTGCAATTTGATTCCTTATAATTTATGAACTTCTTATTTAGTAAATATTTTATCTCTACAAGGAAAGCATATGGGACATCAATTATGATTATTCTAGCAAGGATTTCCATGACAATAACTTGTTTCTATTTATTTTATGGATTTCATCATTAAAAAGGTTTCCTTATCATTCAAAGATACTAGAGGTTGGGGTTTATTTTTTCTAATGCACAGGTTAATTTATGCTAACAAGTATAACTTTCAATCCAACCATCAGATCTGACAAAAATTTTATCAAAACTTTTTAGAGATGTTGTTTTATATTGAATTATAATTTTATCAAATCTTTCTTTCAAAAATAAAATTTTAATTTTAATTTTTATATGGCCAAGTTTCTCAAAAATAAATTATATTTTCATAATTCAGCATGCTAAAAAATCATAAAAATAATCTTTTTATTTTGCATGCATATTAGATTTAATAACTAGTTTATTAAAGCCATGAGTTAGAAAATAAAACAATATCTTTGTTTATATATAACAAATAACTAATATTGTTTACTTTAGATAAGAAGTATTAGAAGTGATATATTTTTTATATATATATAATCAGTGTTTGTATCAATATTCTACGACTAATTAGGTTTCTGAATACTATAATATTAGATAACGATTCTATCTTCTTCTTCTTTATCGATAAAAACAAAATTTCCTTACTCTTTCAGGATATTCGTCGGGATCGCAAACGTGCAACAAATATAATACAGATTATCAGTGTTGTGTATCATGAAGGATGACATAAAAAATTTGCAGCATAAAATAACAATCAAATGCATATTATTGGGCAACGATGGAAACTTTCAAGAGGGTAAAAAGACAAGCGGAACCCCGTCAATCAAATTTCCAACTCTCTCGTTCGTTAATTTCCCAGGCAGGTAAAAATTAAATCCCTACCACAATAAACACGGTAGACATGACCTATGTCTGATCCCAGATAGAACTGACAAATGAGAAATAATTAAGAAAGACTTGCCTCATTAAAACATCTTGGCAAAGAAATCATAAGAACAAAAATAAAAATTGTCACTTTCATTGGCTGGAAATCTTCTTCACAAGTAGATTGAACTAACCACTAAACCAAAATGCGAAAACAAAGCTTAAGCTAGAACAGCAAATGAACCAAATCATGATCATGGTTTTTAAAAAGAAAATCAAAGTGTACTGGTTCTTCACTGCGAACAAAGTTGATCTATACATACCATTTATGATTGAGCAAGTTCGTATATCCATTACATGTATTCTTAATAAAATCAATATCACAACCATGAGGGGTGTAGCTCAACTAGTCAGGTCCTGAGTTTGTTCCCTGAAGGTCACCGGTTCAAGTTTCACAAACCTCAGGGCCACTGGGGACTTACATGGCCGTTAACTTCAGGGTCTCGGAGGATTAGTTAAAGTACGCGTGAGCTGACCGGGACATCCATACTTAAATAAATAAATAAATAAAATAAAATAAAATCAATATCACAACCTACGACGAACATCAAAACCTTCCCTTCCATCAGGAAAGGATACAGAACAGAAAGCAAAAATGAAACACCCATGACATTAGCTGTCTCACTGTCAATGCAATCAAAAACGGAAAACTCAAAGCACATAACCAAATTTAGAAAAGGGAAGACACGGATCTTGATCGAGGTTGCATGAAGTCGAATATGTGCCGTATAAAATATGACATGTAGAGTCCAGATAGAGCTCAAATTACAATCAAATGTATATTATTGGGCAACGATGGACGCTTTCATGAGGGCAGAATGACAACTGGGAAACCCCATTAATCAAGTTTCCTTCTCTTTCTTTTAATAAGGTCTATAAGGTGACTCTAACAAAATTTTCTGTGAAATTGAACTTAGAATGGCTATTGCAATATTGAGTCTATGAGAGCTCTCACAAATATTTTTTTATTTTTAAGTCTGCTCTTGCAAATCTTCTTTTTAACTTTTAAGTTTTAGAGATCTTTTGCAAAACTTTTTGTGATATTGATTTTACGAGAGCTCTCCCAAAAATCTTTACTTTTGAGTCCCTGAGGAACTCTTGCAAATCTTTCTACAATATTAAGCCTACGAGGGCTCTCGTAGTTATTTTTTTCTTACTTTTAAGTATCGAATAACTCTTGCATTTTTATTCTTTTTTTATTTTTAAGTCTTAGATGACTTTACTCTTCCAGATTTGAATCCCAAATAATTCTTTCAGATTTTCTTTCTTAAGTTGGTTACTTTTTTATTTGACCATTTTTCAAAAAAAATTCATATATGCTATCTTTTCTTTACAAGTTTGCTAAAAATACCTAAGAAAAAATATTGTATATTGTTAATTATACCTTAAATATTGTAAAGAGATAGCAACTTTCATGACGCAATTTTTAACCCCTCTCAAATAGTAAAAAAAAAAAAAGCAAAACAAAAGGTATTTCAATAAAAAAAAAAGTGAAAAAAAAAACATCTCAAAAAGTTTAAAAAATTTATTTCAAAGAATATAAAAAGTTTACATTCATGGTAAAGAGTTGAGATTGATCTAAGAGAACTAATGGCCACCATCATTTCACCAAAAAAGCTTTTAGGAGCTTCATCTTTGTATATGAATAAGGGGAATGTAAGAAACAAGTGCTCCTAAGTTATGGAGGTGAGAGACAGAGAGAGAGAGAATGTGAGTTGTATGAACTACAAAGTAGTAAAGAAGAGAACAGAACAGGAGAAAAAAAGAAAAGGAGAAGAGAAACAAGATAGAAAAGGAGAAACTCTGAATAGAAAAAAAAAATCAAGAACACCACTCAAAACCAAACCAACCCCCAACACTAGCTCTTTCCTTCTTTTCTTATTTTTATCTTAGGTTTTTGCATGAAAATTACTATTCATTCAATTTTTGTTTATTTTATTTTTATTGGCTTTGCAATAGTATTATCTTCATTTCATAAAACTGTGCATTTATCTTTTTTACGTTCATTTATAAAAATCGATAACTTTTCACTCATTTTTTTATTTTTATTTTATTTTATTTTTACTAGATTAGCAACAGAGTTAGCTAGATTTTGTAAAATTATATTGTCACATTTTTATGTATGCATGTGTGAGAGAGAGATCTATTTTTGAAAATTTACAACTTTTCACTCATGCATTTTTTTTATTTTATTTTGATTTTGATTTTTCTAGCTTTGCATTAATGACATTATTTTCACTTTATAAAAGATTGTTGGAGTTGTGAAACTCCTAATTTAGGATCTGATGCTAACTTAATAAATATCCACTAACAATAAATAACTTATAAATAAGTTTAGAAAATAAATAGTCAGTTAATGACGCGTAAAATAAATAGCTAAGATAATATTTTCTTAAAAAATATATGATAAGCATCATGTTTATTTTTTCTTAAATATAATCATCTTTTTATTTAGATCTTCAAAACCAGTATATAGTTTAAAATTTTCATTTTTAAAAAAAACCTAGATTACAACTCCATTTTCTATAATTTCTCTTTTAAATCTAAAGGTCTCAAATCATATTGAGAAAATAAACTATAGGAGAAATACACCTCATGTGAAGTCACTTTCGCAAAAACTATGATTTCAGGTCTTAAACTTGTCTTTGATGCAAGTTATAGAAATATCATTTGACAATAACTGGCTTTAAATCTCTTTTATTCTTCCTAAGTTTATGGACAAGTAAGTATATTAAACATTCTTTTTAATTAATATATTTATTCACTTTAATTCTAAAATATATTATTCATGCTTCGTTTTATGCATGCTCTGTTCTTAAGGCTGTGCTATTTATCCTTACAATGTTATACTGAGAAAAATTGAATGGTAATTTTATGTTCAGGTTAAATCATAGGATATTACGCTAAACTTTAGAAATTTTAACCAACAGTTAGTTAACATTTCACATAAAAGGTAAACATTGAAAATAGAAAACCACCTTTTATTATTTTTTAAATATGTTTTAGCTTTTAAAATCATCTCTAAAGATCATAACTTCCTAATAAATACGGGCCACGAGAGAGATGCTTGTAGCAGAGATGAACAAAAAAAAAAAACATATTAAACTGAAAAAAAAAAATTAAAAAAACCGAACGGTGAAAAAAAACCGATTAAATCGATTAGAATTTTGAAAAAACCGACAGGTTCGGTTCGGTTCGGTTTCAGTTTTACAAACCTGAAACCGAAAAACCCAAACCCAAACCAGAAAAAATCGAAAAAAAACCGAGCCAAACCGGTTTGAACCTCTAAATATGTTTTAGCTTTTAAAATCATCTCTAAAGATCATAACTACCTAATAAATACGGGCAACGAGAGAGATGCTTGCAGAGGTTCAAATTAATGAGCAATCGCATGGCTTCTTGTGCCTTTTATTTGATCTCCCTCTTCTATTTTTATCCTTGTTGAAGACCCAATTCCAAATTTCCAAAACAAAAGTCCAAGGCCAATCTTTCTGTGGGCTCGTGAATAGCTTGTAAGCTGGACTAGCAAGGCCCATTGAAAATGGGCCAGCCAATCTCTACATTATAGTCCATTGAAAATGCATTTTTAGATCAATCCCACACAAGGAAAAACTGATATCTTTGTTGAGCCGAGGCTTAAGATATAATTACAAAAGTTACTATTTGAGTGTGTGATTTTTTTTTAATATTTTTGTTAATTATGTGTGTTCGAGCCAGTTTACGCGCACCTCGACTAATCCCCCGAAACCCTAAAGTTAACGACCATGTAAGCTTCCAGTGGCCCTAAGGTTTGTGGTACTCGAATTAATGATTTCTGAGAAGCAAATTTAAGGTCTGATCAGTTGAGTTACACCCCTCATTATTAAAAAGCGTGTGATTTCTCTGAGAAACCAGTGGTGTTTTGTATCATTAGAGACACTGTGAATTTCTTCCCCAAGCAGGCATGCTTTGGGCCATAAGCTTCTTTTCTAATGCAAGATGAGCGGGGGACCTTCCAGGATTCGAGGGCAAAAGAAGTTCACGAAAAGGAATGGTGGAGATTTGAGGTTTATGCTTTTCATGATTGCTGGAGAAAGCAAAGGTAGCGGGAAATCTCGTGATAGAGGAAGAGCTACACACAAATTTATATCTCAGGCTAACCAACTTCTTTTCTATTTCAAAATGAATGAACACATGAATAGTTTGCTATGAAGGTTTTTTAAAGTTTTTTTTATAAAAATATATTAAGATAATATCTTTTTTATTTTTTAAAATTTATTGTGACGTAACTCGTTAGAACAATTTAAAAATATTAAAAAAATAATTTAAAATTAAAATTTAATAAAAAAACCGGTTGAACCAAATCAGTCGCATGATCCTGCCATCCCAGATAGATATGTGAACAAAAAGAGCAGAAGAAAACAAAAAAGAAAGCATTTGGTGCAGCTGCCAGCTAGCTATTCCGTACACCCACGAGAACCTCTGGTACTATCAAGTATCAACTGTTGATTCACTTTCCGTGAACTTTATTTTATTATTATTTTAGTCCTTGACTTGTAGGTATTTTGATATTCATCTCTTTGCTTACTTACTTTCTGAATATTAAAACCATTTTCACTGGAGCCACACGTGTTATTAACCATCAAAAATCTTGAAAAAAACATGGGCTGTTTTGCATTGACTTTCACCTTGGTTTTTTAAAAAAAAATTAAATTTTTTATTTTAAATTAATTTTTTTTAATGGTTTTGTATTGTTTTGATATGCCGATGTTAAAAATAAATTAAAAAATATTATTTTAATATATTTTCAAGCAAAAAACACTTTAAAAAACAACCGCTACTACACCTCTTTCAAACCTCATTCAATATCTTAAATTATTGTCTTACCTTTTAAATAGAAATTTTTACAAAAATTCTAGAAATTAAGAAATTTAGATTTGATATGTTTTATCTATGATTTTATGTTGATTATGATTTAAGACTTTTAGTAGTGAAATAATGGATTTCCATGTGGAATTCAATGAAGATTAGGTACCTCAGTCAGAGTATACCATAAAGTTTAAGTATTGAAATAGGAAAAAACAAAATTAAAGGGTGTGAATAAATAATACCTATAATTCAGGGTATTCTGCACGGATTGCCAATGTAGGCTGTACTAGCTACTGGCCTTTTTTCCTTAATGTGAACTTGTAGCACGTGCAAATAACTGTTCACGTAGAAAGTTCATCACAAACATTAGATGTCAACGTGTCTGTGACACTAAAAAGATCTTTTAATATATATATATATGTTTTAATTATTTTTATTTGTATATATGCAAAAATAAAGGAATAATTAATTTGAGCAGGTTGTATAAAAGATTCACAATTTAAAAAAAGTTAATTTTTTTATTTTTATTGAATATTCATGAGAAATATAATTATTTATAAAATAATTAATAACATTATAATAATAAAAACTCTGATTTTATTTGAAAAATATAGCACCATCATATTATTTTCAAAATATTATTATAATTGTTTAATTTAATCAAATCCAATCATATATGAGTGTTTGGAAACGCGGTTATACCCGTGTTTCCAAAAAATTTAAATGTTTTTTTTGTAAAAAAATATTTTTTTGTATGTTTTGGATCGTTTTGATGCGCTGATCTCAAAAATAATTTTTTTAAAAATAAAAAAATATTATTTTGATGCATTTCAGCATAAAAAAACACAAAAAATACTTTAAAAATAAAAAAAATAAAATTTAATCATGTGATCGATTGAGGTTATAATTAAGTTCTGCTTTCTACATGCATTTTGCCCAGAAATCATCAATGGATACCTAGAATTATAGTGTCGCCCTATTTGAATGTATTTATTTACATGGTGATTAATTCCAAAATCCATCACCAGTGAATTTCTTAAAACATAGTAAATGATTAGCTTTCATTCATTGAAAAATCTACTGCAAAGAAATTAGAAAACAGTCACTAAACTTGAAAGGATTGGCGAGCCAGGACAGGTGAGCCAGGATATGTGAGCCAGGATAGGCCTGCAAGGTTAGGTTCGTTTGGCGGTCTTTAAAAAACAGTGCCTAATTGTGTTTGGATTTGTAAGGCCGAGTTTGCTCGAATAGTTTTTTAGAAGAAAAAAAAAAGCAATTATCATCCGTTATAAATTTCAACTAGGATCCGATTTTTTTTATTTTAAAACTCAAATTTTAACTTGTTTTTATACGTTAACACTAAAAAAATATACCATAAAACCCTTTATAAATATATTTCCAATCCCAAAACACACTTTTCAAATTTCAATTTACTTTTTTCATCATTATATAAGGCATAAAGACTTTATTTACAAGATAAACTGTGATACCAAGATTTATATTTTTATTATCGAACTATGGTTGACTGAAATCTATCTCCTTTTCATTTACAAGATAAACTGTGATACCAAGAGTTTTAAAACTATGGTTTGGATCATAGTTTTGAAACCCGCCCAGCGGGTCGATCCGGAGCTGAAACCGGGTCAGGTTGAAGAAAAAATAGAAAAAGAAAAAATTTAGTGTGACCCGGCAAGATCCAGTCAAAAACCTGGTTGCAACTCATTAACTTTTACTTCTTTGCTTTACTAAAATAACAACATATTAATTTTAAAAAAATATTAATTCAAATAACCGGTTAAAATCTGGAATCCAAATCTTCAAGAAGCCTGGTGTAAAAACTTTGGATGCCATAAGTCCCCTAAATCTTATCTCGTGTTGGCCCAAGAAAGCGTATTATTATTATTATTATTATTATTATTATGCTGTCTTTACGAATCGTCAGCCTCGAACCCCTCACACCATGGTTGTGGTACAAAGACCAATTCCAATAAACTAATGGTGATGCTTCAACAGATGTCATTTCATGTCAGATTCCATGCACAGACAACTTTACTATTAAATTTATTAGGTTGCCTACTGCGGTACAATCGTGGTTTTTATTTTATTTATTTTATTTAAAATTATTATTTTATTTATATTTTTATATTATTTTGATATATTAATATTAAAATAAATTTTAAAAAATTTAATATATTTTAAAACAAAAAGTATTTTTTAAAACAAGACTATTAATATCTGTTTGGAATTGAAATTTAACATGCTTTTGTTAAAATTTAAAAAAAAAATCAAATCAATTTTTTAATTTTTTAAAATTATTTTAATATATTAATATTAAAAATAAATTTTAAAAAATAAAAAAAATATTAATTTATATATTTTAAAATAAAAAAATAATAATTTAAAAAACAATCTCATCCATTACCGTTTATCACCTCCTAGTCTCATAGATGGCTTCTTGAGTGAAGGCTTATCAATTTTATATTGAAAATAAACGAGGAGTTCTTTTTAAGGATGAGAACTTGACAGTGACAACTAAAATAAGCTATCGACTCTCAATAATTGAATCAACTTATCAGATAAGCCAATCAATAATGCCCAATAAAAGAGCTTATTGAGCTATTCTTTTATTGTCATTTTCTTTTTATTCAAGTGCTTCAGTATTGTTATAAAGAAATGTTTCTTTAAAATTGAGAATATAGTAGTAATTATTTTTTAAAGTGTTTTTTATTTTAAAATATATTAAAATATTATTTTTTAAAAAAATTAATATTCAAAAATATAAAAAATTAATTTTAAATTTTAATAAACCTCAAATGCGGTACCGAACCCAAGGGTAAGGACCAATAAAGTGTTGGTCTAGCGGTTAAGGTACTGTTATATCCTTACAAGGGTGAGAACATAAGTTCGATTCTCATAAAGTGTATTTATTGGGAGGGGCAGCTATGAACTCTTAACGGGACTAGTCTTATCTTTTAAAAAGATGTAAGGATACCCGGATAAAAAAAACAATTGAGGGTAAGGTATAAATGCCTTGCCATCAACTTGATTGAAGCAATAATTCATTAGATTCAAAGAATATGGACGTGACAAGTCTATGTCATAGGAACAACTTGTAATTTCTTTCAAAGGAAACCTGTTGTCCAGTTGTTAATTTTTACATGAACAACTTCATTTTTCCTTAAAAGGTTATTTTATTTTGAGAATCCAGTAGCAGTAGTTTTTTGAAGTATTTTTTATTTTAAAATATATTAAAATATTTTTTTATTTTTTAAAATTTAATTTTTACAAAGCATATTAAAATGAAAAAAAATAAAAAAGCTTTAAACGAAAAAATTAAAATTTGAGCAATTTCTCCTAGTTCCGCAATCCCAAAAAAGACACCGAGTGGCGGGAGTCCATTCCCTTGCTTTGCACGCTTTCCTTGATGAGCTCGTTTCGCGGTGAAAGTGCATCACAACAAGAAAAACGGCAAGACTTTTAGCAGCATCTTCAAAACCCAAATGGAATATGCTGAATCACAGTACAAAATAAATAAATAAATAAATATAGTTTCAATACAGGCAGCCAACTGTGACATGAAAAGGTTCCCTTGACGGTACTCAATCCTCATATGTCAACGTGGTCCAATATCTTTTGTACAGCCAATGAAGATTCCGACATTCATGGTCATGGAAAAACCCAACCCGTAACTTGCTCGAGGGTACATAATTATAACTGTTTTTGTTTTTTTAATCTTCTTCCAAAGTATTAGGTGTTGAATTTGAAGCACACGGTACGCCCTACTGATTATGCTTTTCAATGCATGATAAGATAAGCCACCTCAAATGGCATATTCCTAGTACAAAAACAAAAAAAAAAAACCAAGTGGGCATTGTATAAACAAATATTTTTGATCAATCATATCTTACTATATCTTACCGAATGTTACTTTTATTTTTTTTTACATAAAATGATAAAATAAAATATAAATAAATAACATAAAAAATAAAATATCTCTCGAAAGCTTGTTTCTACGTTTCAAAAGCGCTTTTAAAAAAAATTAAATTTTTTTATTTTTTTCTTTGTTTCAAATTAATATTTTTTTAGTATTTTCAGATCATTTTGATGCACTGATATCAAAAATAATTTTTAAAAAATAAAAAAAACATTATCTTGATGCTTTTCCTAGTGAAAAACACTTTGAAAAGCAACCGCAACCACACTCCCAAACAGTCACTTAAGTCTATAAAAAATAAAATCTTGTTTGATTAAATCTAAATGTCCCATACAAATTATTCTACAACACTTTGAAAACAAGTTAAAATTACCCTTCAAAGCATCAAATAATAAAATCTCGATTTGCAATACATGTTTAAATTCATGCTTCTGCAAAGCACAAATCTTAACTAGGTTTAATAAATAAATCAAATCACCGTATAAATCTAAAAAAGAATCAAATAATTGTTTTATTTTTTTATAAGAATATTTTAAATAAACATTATATTAATAAATATTTTATGCTTAATTTTTAGTTGCATATCAGAAATAAACGTCAACCTAATGAGCCATGCCCACTCATTTTGTCAAAGCACAGGGAATGAATAGTTGAGGTTGTTAAGTTTATGCACGTATTTTCAATTGTGGGGCCCAGATAGGATTACTGTGTGATTTAATTTTTGGTGGAGGATTTCTTCTTGCATCTAGAAGCTGATAAGTTCGTCTATGTATCACGACGAATTAATAAGTTGCTGTGCCCATATATGGTGCAACGTATCAATAGGCTACAATGTAGTCATGGACGAAAAATAAGTATAATAAATTTAGCGCGAAAAATAGAAATCCTTGAGAGAGAGCAGGGGCCCCATAGCTTTCGAAATACACGAAATGCCATCATTTTATCTGGTTTTTAAAGAAATTTTATTTTTTATTTTTAAATATTTTTATATTTTTATATCATAGTACTAATATTAAAAATAAATTTTAAAAAATATTATTTTAATATATTTTAAAATAAAATATTTTAAAATACAATTATTACTATAATATTAAATAGACTACGTTTAGCTGTTTTAATATTAAAAATAAATCTTAAAAAATAATTTTTAATATATTTTTAAAAGATATATTTTAAAATACATCTGTTACTATAATATTAAATAGACTCTCCAGATGTGAATTATTTTTTGTATTCCATTTTCAACCGGGCAAAAATAATGGATGAAAAAATATCCTAAATATTTTTTTCCGTGCCTTCTCAAATTAATATTCAAAAGATTGCTATATTTACTTTTAATAAATAGTATGCCTTTTATATGTGACTGTAAATTTTAGTTTTCAATTATGATATTCAAAGATAAAAATAAATATTAATACTATGGAATAGACCGAGGACACTTTGGTCAACACAGAAAAATAAAAATAGTTATGGAGTGAGAATAGTAATATTTTTTTATTATTTTTGTCAACTTAGGAACTAATAGAAAAAAGAAAGAAAACAAACAAAAAGTCGAAGCATGCGAGTCTATTTCCAAGGCAGGCTGTTTCAAGGCATGTCAAGGTGTCACGCGAAACACCTTCTTTTTTTTTTTATTGAAAACATTATTTTATTTTTGTTTCTGACGTTCGATTACATGCATGAATATAATAAAAAGGCCATCAAGAATTAATAATAAAGTACAAAGAAGCACGCCTGACTAATTGGTGAACTAAATTTATTTCCTAATTATTTGGAAACACGTTTGTATTTGTATTTTTAAAAAAATTAATTTTTTTACTAAATATTAATTTTTTTTATATGTTTTGGATCGTTTTAATGCGCTGATCTTAAAATTAATTTTTAAAAAATAAAAAAAAATCATTTTGATGTATTTCGATATAAAAACACTTTGAAAAACAACCACAACTATAATCCCAAACAATTCCACATCATCTAAAGTTCATGAGTACAAGAAACTATAAATAAGTAATTAATTAGTAATGGATGTATTAGTTAAACGAAAATGATATTCTTAAAATAGTACAAAAATTAATAAAATAAAAATCAATTAATAAAATATAAAAAAGTTTATCATTCCTTCCTTAACATGCGGTGTTGAGGATTTTAGGGTCACGAGATTTTAGGGTTTCCATAAAAAACCCTTCCTTTTTTTCCCCTACCCTTATTTAAAAATATTTATCAAATAAAGTTTGGGGGTTACAACTTTGCCCCCACCCTTCATTTCCTCTTGATACCCCCTTAAACATAGTGTTATGCTTCATTTAGGAATTAGATTGCATAACCTGCGTTTCTAAATGAGACTTACATGCTGTTTAGGATAGTGGTAGATATTATTTTTTAAAATAATTTTTATTTAAGAAGATATTAAAATAGTATATATTTTTATTTTTTAAATTTTATTTTTAACATCAGCACATCAAAACAATCTAAAAACATTAAAAAAATTAATCTAAAATTTTTAAAAAGCACGGTTGCACCGCTCTCCCAAGCATCCTTTTAATCTCAAAACCTAGATGTTGTCTGTATAATATTTTTAATAAAAAAAATCAACACTAACGGACTTCATAATATATTTGTTGTTGATGTAGATTAATTGTGAATTTAAAGTACTTGGAAGAAAACACTTAAAGGGACCTTAGGAAGTGTTAAGCATAATTTTCAAAAAGAATCTCAAATTATTTATAAAGATGGAGATTCCTCTCAAATAATTTCTTTACATTTGAAAGTTATTTTAATATGGTAAAGATTAAGTGGCTATTTGTTTATGAGACTGCAGTTGCTTTTAAAGCAAACCGCAGCTTTTAAATGTTTGGTAACGAAGAACCACAATATACTATTCATGTGGGACCATTTAAAATTAGTTAAAACCGCAGGTTTGCGGAAAGCAACTCTCTGCTGCTTTCCGCAAACCTACGGACGCATTCTCCACTGCTCCGATCGGACCGGGTCCAGTTCAAAGCTAAATGCATTGAACTGGGTTCGACCCCGGTTAAAAAAAAATTCAATTTTTATTTTTTTAATTGTGTTTTATTCAAAAAATTAGAAGGAAATCGCTTGATGACGTAGCATTTGCAGAATTTGATCGCAATCCTAATTTTGTTCTTGTCGGGTCTGATCCAGTTAAAAAACAATTCAGTTTTTATTTTTATTTTTAATTGTGTTTTATTTCAAAAATTAGAAGGAGGTCGCTTGATGACGTAGCATTTGCAGAACTTGATCGCAATCCCAATTTTGTTCTTGATGATATTTTTACCTGATGTTGTTGCGCGCTTAAGAAACCATGGAAAATGTAGTCCTTGTTGGATAGATTTCGTACGTGATAAAATTGCATATAGTTTAATGGAATAATAAAAAATATTTGATATCAATATTATTTATTTCATGATGTAATAACAGTAGTTAAATCTACAATATTTAAATTAAAAACCATCAATATTAATATATATATATATATATATATATATATATATATATTTAATTATTTTATAACCTCAATTTGAAAAGTATTCTTTTAACCAAACACATTAAACTACTTTTTGTTCAACCTCAATTTCAACCACAGTTTTAACCAAACATATATTTTTCCAAACCAACCTTAACTAAAAGTACTTTTTATAAAACAACTTTTTTCAAATCACAACCACAACAGTTACCACAATATCAAACACACCCGTTACGGCTATGCATTTGCGGCAGCATTTTTATTTAACCGTGATTTCATTTTATTTGGTTACAAAACAAAACATAATTTTCATGCATGAGCCCCACCATTAAATGAGTTCAAAACTCAGTTTCTGAGAAGCTATTTCGAGTTGTTTTTGCTACGTTTTTCATTTGTTTTATTTTTGTAGACAGAGAGAAGCAGAAGAGCAAAAACAGAGGAAAAAAAGAAGGATCGTCGTCCATCAGTGGAGAGCAGCTCCCTTTCACCACCGGCCTCCACTGCCAGCCACTGCTTTTCCTCTTCCCCTTCCCCTTCTCCTTCGTCTTCTGCATTCTCCACCACTGTTCACTTTGCATGTGAACAGTGGAGAGCAGCTCACCACCAGCCTCCGCCGTTTCCACCGTCAGCCGCTGCTCTTCTTCTTCCCCTTCCCCTTCCCCTTCTCCTTCATCTTTTGCATTCTCCATTTGTTCTGCAAGTGAACAATGGAGAGCAGCTCACCACCGGCCTTCGTTGTTTCCACCGCCAGCCACTCCTCTTCTCCTTTTCCTTCTCCTTCGTCTTCTGCATTCTTCACTGTTCACGTTGCATGTGAATAGTGGAGAGCATCTCCACTGTTCATGGTCGGACCGGGTCCGACCCTAATCTAAATGCATTGGACCGGGTCCGACCCAGTAAAATAAAAAAAATCCAAAAAAATTTCACAGATATTGTGTTTTATTTGAAAAACTAGTGTTTAACATTATTCAATGACACTACATAATTATATTAAAAGGATATCACATGATGACGTATTTGCAGAATTTGATCACAATTCCAATTTTGTTCCTGATGATATTTAACCTATTGTTGCACGCTTAGGAAGTCATGAAAACTGTAGTCCTTGTCGAATGGATTTCGTACGTGATGGAATTGCAAATAGTTTAATGGAACAATAAAAAATACTTTATATAAATTATTGTTTATTTCATGATGAAATTACAGTAGTTAAATCTATAATATTTCAATTAAAAACCATCAATATTAATATATGTTTTTTTAGTTATTTTATAACCTCAATTTAAAAAACATTCTTAACCAAACATATTAAACTACTTTTTGTCCAACCTCAACTTCAACCATAATTTTAACCAAATATATATTTTTCCAAACCAACCTCAACTAGTACTTTTTATAAAAACAACTTTTTAATACTCAAATTTTTTCCAAACCAACCTCAAAATTTACCCTAAACAAGTAAATAAAAGAACTTTTTCAAAAAGAGGAAGAAGAAATGAAATTATTTCCTTAATCACCATATTAATACTTTAATATTAAAATGTTCAATATTCTCGATATAGACAGGTGAGAATCTTTGTACGAGTATAAAACATGCAATAGTCCGTTTATCACAATTGACCTTTCTGCTGCGTAAGGGTTCATGCTGCCTTTGATATATATAGCCTGAAGAGTCCAAAGTCTCGAAAAGTTTTCTTGAAAGAGACTTGAGATTTGAGAGGGAAATAATACTTTTCCATTATCATCATATGCATATTTCTTATCGCACGTATAAATGTATGTCTTTAAATATTAATTTGTGCAAAGAGAATTTCAAATTAAATTCAACTTAATTTATAAGGTGTAGCAGTATGATTTTTAGGTCTTCAAGGGGTGTGGCGTGATGGCAAAGGAATAGATCTCGAGTTCGACTCATAGCATGTATTTCTTGTAAGAGCTTGAGACAGCCGGGGTTTTACTCGTTCACTTGGGCCCATAAAATGCGCTTTCTGGAAGGTGGGATTTCCTCGAATCCAAAAAAAAAATATGATTTTTAGACAGTTTATGTTATGTAGTTCCATAGCACAAGAACAAATAATTTGACCTAAAATTAACCCCATTTAAATTAGGACAGAAGGAATTCTTTTAAATAATACTAGGGATATTACTCACTCTTCCTTTTAATTTACTAAAGTTTGTGCTACATGATGTGTCAATCTTTGATTGGTATTACATAATTCATTAATATTAATTCTCATATTAATTAAATGGTACAATCCCAGATCATAATTGTGAATCCAATGCCATATCACTTAATATTATATAGAATCTACTAGATAAGTATAAGTGGCCCGTCGATCTTTTTAACTTAAGAAAGGTGTTCAAACACTATTAGCATGTTCTAAAAAATAAAAAAAGTATACAGCTAAAGTTATAGACTTTATTGGATTCAATAAGATATTTAATTCAATTATATAATAAAAAAAATAACAATAAATGTACCAAATTTGAAGATAAAAAATGATAACAATGACATGTATAAAAAAGAATAATTGCTAAAAAAAAACAAAAAAATGAAGCTAAATTTTTTAGATAACCTAATATTGAAGGATAAAATTTATAAGATTTGACAAAGTTTCACCAGATTCTCCCCTAGATCCTGTCCAAAATTTTATCTTGTCTGTAAAAACACATTCTCATAATCACTACATAGATATCTCATACATAATATCAATTCATTTATTAATTCATTAAACTTTCTCACAATTTATTCATGGTCAATTATGTTGATACTTGTCTTTTTATTGTTATTATACTATAAATGCATGGAGAAATTTAACATAAAAGAGTTTGATTTACAATATTTAATTAAGGTTACATAATTAAGCATATCTAAAAGGAAATTATTACAATGACATAATAATTAAATTACATAGTTTATATACCTAGCAAAATAAAAGCTAATGACTAATATCAGCATGCTTCATGGAATGAGATCAGCCTGCAAATAATATAATATTTTAAAAATAAAATTAGATATCAAGTTATTATTTCATAACTGTATTTTTAAAATTAACACAATCAACTAAATAGCTATAATAATTCTAAATTTTCACCACCATATTAGAAATTTATTATTCATATATATACTTCAAATCAATCACTGTTAAATTATCCAAACTAAAATTTGTATAGTTTCTTTAATCATCATCCATAAAGAGTGACTAAATATCTTATTCACCATTATAACTATCATTTACATAATTTAATGGATAGTTATAATTTATCTATTCCGTTATTATACATAAAAATGACAAAAAATCTTATTCACTATTATAATCATCGTCTATATAATTCACTAAATAATTATAATCATAGTTTTAAAGCTTGGCCCGGCCTGGTGGGTCGACCCGGGACCCGGCCGACCCGAGGCTGGAACCGGGCCTGGTTGAAGAAAAAACAGGGGAAAGAAAAACCTGGTGTGACCCGGCTGACCTAGGGGGTTGACCTAACAAGACTCGGTCAAAAACCCGGTTGCAACCCGTTGACTTTTGTTTTTTTTTTACTAAAACGACATCGTTTTGATTTTTTTTAAAGAATTGACCCGGGCGACCCAGTCAAAACCCGGAACCCGGGCCTTCGACCGGGCCGAGTCTAAAAACTATGATTATAATTCGTGTCCTTCGTCACCATCAGTAAAAATGACTAAATATCTTATTCACCATTATAATCATCATCTACGTTATTCATTAAATAATTCTAATTCATCTTTTTAGTCAGTCAACATAGTTAAGTAAGTATCAGAACATCTTACATGTTTGTCAATATATCACTTAATATTAATATCGTTTCCTTAGCTACCGTCAACACGGTAAAATAAGTTTCAGAACATTTTACATGTTTGTCCATATATATTGGTATTATTTTCTTAGCTACCGTCAACACAGTAGGCTAAGTCTCAGAATATTTTTACATGTCTATCAACATATATCAGTTAATATTGATATCATTTACTTAGCTACCATCAACATGGTAAAGTAAGTTTCAGAACATTCTATCAATATATATATCGATTTATATCGATATTATTTCCTTAGCTATCGTCAACTCGATAAACTAAATTTTAGAACATTTTTACATGTGTATTAACATATATCGTCTAATATTGATATCGTTTCCTAAGCAACCGTCAATACGGTAAACTAAGTTTCAGAACACTTTACATGTCTGTAAATACATATTGATATTATTTCTGTAGCAACTGTCAACACGGTAAACTAAATCTCAGAATATTTTTACATGTCTGTCAAGTGGGTATACATTTCTACATAATTCAATTCAAACCTCTCTTTCAAATCTAATTTATAAATTCTCACTCCAAATCAATTCATTTATAAATTTCCTTTCAAACCATAATTCCCTCAATTTCCATTTCTAAGTTCAATCATAAGTAATACAACATTTATGAAAAACAACAAATACATAATAAATAACAAAATATAAATAGAATGAGGTGCTAAGTCTACCTGTTCTTCTGGTAGACTTAACCATTATATTATTGACCAACTCTCTATGCTTTTTCTAATTTCAAAAAGGAAATACAACTCAAATGAATACATCTTCCAAATCGACTTATCAAACAAACTACTTTCTATTTATTACTAACAAATTTTATTTTTTCTTGACAATATACTAAACACGCAAATATCATATATTTTATCCGCAAATCTCATCTTCATGAAATCTCACAACTCATAACCATGCAAAATCATATTTAAAGCTTCCATTTATAATTTCTAACAAGTAAACTCACAAATTTCTTAATGTACAAAATCAATTATTCTTTTTCAGTCATCACCATTTCACTATACTACAAGATTAATCACAATTGATAAAAATTATTACCAACTATCCAATTTCTACCAAAACCAAATACTCCATTGCATCATCATGATTCTATCTTCAATTGTTCATGAATTTACATTAAAAACAAGATAACCTAACAAAATACATGAATTCTAAATCAATAACACCCCTGCAATATCACACATATACTCTAATTCACAATATACTAATAAAATCAACTAAATTCTTGTAAAGTAACGTAATCTAATTCTAATCATCATTGTCATAACAATTCAATGACTGGTTTGAATGAAAAGGTGGAAGAGTTGTTGGTGCGTCATGTAAGGGAGGGCATTATACTGGGGCGGCATGTACGACGATCACCAATCTCAGGAGGCACCCTTCCTTGATATTGTTAGAATCATTCGGGTAAGTGTTCTCTTCACCGATGGTGCTTGTTTATGTAGGATCTTTGGTTTGGCTTCGGCTAACCATTCTTTTTTTTTTCCCTTTCTCTCTCCCTCCTTAAGTTCCACATATGATTCTCTATATATTGGCAAAATGGGTTGCCAAGAATTTTTTTTTATGAGATTTGATCTTGATTCTTTTGGTTTTTATTTTCAGTAACATTTTTGTTTTAATTTCATCATTCGATATTTGGCTGGTTAGGAATTAAACTTCATAATTTTTTTAGTTTACTTTTGATGAAATTATCCTAATCTTATGACTCGAGTTGCGAGTTTCGTAGAGTTATTTTTTAAAAAAATTAATATCTTTTTTAGTTTCGTCCATCAACATTTTATTGTTTTGTATGCATTTTATTCTTAGATTAATTAAAAATATATTTTTAATATTATTTTATCAAATTTCATTTGATTTTTATTTTGTTATCAAATAAAATTATTAAAATATTTTTTAATATTAACATTTTTTTAGTAGGTAATCGTGATCAATTTTTTAAAAATTTAGTTGAGTTATCGCAGTAACTTTTTTTTTTTAATTATTACATGATTGGATAAAATGAGTTTATTAAACTTGCGTGGTTCTGTCATCAAAGCCATGATTTGTTTTGTTTTTTTTTTTTTATAAGTTAGCAATGCCTAATTATTATTTTTTTAGGTTATTTTTTTTTTTAATGTCCGCGGCATATCACGGTATAGAAGAACGTTTATTGAAAGCATATTCCGTGAGTTAGAGAGCACAAAGGTACAAAATAGAAGATAAAGCTCTCTAAAAAGTAAAGAGTGAAAGCCGAGAGAGAAAAGGAGTGTAATTCGTCCGTTTTAACAAAAGTTTCGGCTGTTTTTGTGTTTGCGCAGGCAGCAAGTTGACAGCTTAGATACATAGAAAGGGAAAGAGACCGATCTTTTCTTTTATAAATAGTCTTTACTTGTTCTGTCTTTGTATCTCAACCTCACTCTCTCCTTCATCCCTTTCTTTATCTCTCTCTTCTTGTCTCTTTCTCGTCAAATCTTACTTGCCTAGACTCAGGTATTCCATTGTTCCCATCTGTGCTTCTCCAAAATCTTAACTTTTGTTTTTTCTTGGCATCACATATCAGCGTCCTCAATTACTTCATTATTTCCATCTGGGCTGCTCCAAAATCTGAACTTTTTTTTGTGGCATCACATATCACTGTCCTCTGTTTCTACGTGCATCTTATTGCTTTTATCAACCGGCATTTTTTTTTTTTTATATATACGAGGGTTTTTTATATTAGAACTTTGATTTTATTGGCTAAACTTTAGTGGGTTGCGGTCAGATTTTGCGATTTTCGCTCTATTTTTTTTAATCTATTCGTGTTTGTTTTACTTTTAATGTTGCTTTTTCTTTTTTTGCGTGCTTGATTGAAACAGAGAGGAGTTCTTTTATGGCAAATTTTAGGAATTTAGAGAAGTTGGCATCGATTGATGCTCAGCTTAGGCTTTTGGTCCCTGGAAAAGTTAGCGAAGATGACAAATTGATTGAGTATGATGCTCTGCTTTTGGATCGGTTTCTTGACATTCTTCAAGATTTACACGGGGAGGATCTCAAGGAAACGGTGAATATTATTGAACTTGACCTCCCTTTTGTTTTTGTTTCTATCTTATCTTGATCATTATGTTCTCAAACTTGATTTCTCCATCTTGCAAAAGACTCAGTGTTCCTTTGAATATGTTTTAAATTTGAGATATCCATTGATTTTTTTTTTTTTTTGGGGGGGGGGGGTCTTGCTGGGGTTTTGATGAATTAGCTTTCATGTTGTGTATGATCGTACATAGTTACATCAGAATTTTCACATACGTGCTTTTTGGGCCTTGCTATACGACATGATGAGTGATGTTTATGTAGTGAGGTATATTAATTTACAGAACTTTTAATGTGTTCTACTTAGGTCCAAGAGTGCTATGAGCTTTCTGCTGAGTATGAAGGGAAGCATGATCCCAAGAAGTTGGAGGAGCTTGGAAGTGTCTTGACTAGTTTGGATCCTGGGGACTCCATTGTTATTGCAAAGTCTTTCTCCCACATGCTTAACTTGGCCAACTTAGCCGAGGAAGTTCAAATTGCGTATCGGCGACGGAACAAGTTAAAGAAGGGAGACTTTGCTGATGAGAACTCTGCTACCACAGAATCAGATATAGAAGAAACTCTCAGGAGACTGGTTGTTGATCTGAAGAAGTCTCCTGAAGAAGTTTTTGATGCATTGAAGAATCAGACTGTAGATCTTGTCTTGACTGCTCATCCTACGCAATCAGTCCGTAGATCTTTGCTTCAAAAGCATGCAAGGTTTGTTCTCTATCTTATTGTTGTGTTTTGTATTTCAGTTCTTGTTCTTTCTCACTGAGGATTTAATTGTAGTTGTAGTGCATGTCTTCTTTTACTGTTCCTCACAGTCGAATTAAACACAGCATCTGGGGTTTGCTTTGCTAATAATGGCGTCCTGTTTTACTTACTCTCGTTGTCCAGGTTACGGAATTGTTTGGCCCAGTTGTATGCCAAAGACATTACTCCTAATGAAAAGCAGGAGCTTGATGAGGCTTTGCAGCGAGAGGTAAATGCTTTCTTAAAGTCTGTTTTGATTTATCCGAAGTACAGGTTATTCTACACAGTTTATAAACCTTCCTTTTTGTTCATGTTATGTTCACCTGAAACCTGAAATTGGGATTTTCTTAGATGGGTGGAATGGTTTTGAAGGCCAGCAGATCTTTGCATGTTTGCAACGAGAAGTGATTTATTTACTCCAACATACATAAGAATACCTGCCCGAATGGCAATTTTCTAAATGTTTCTAAATGATGAAAGAACATATTCTTAATTCTGTTTATTTATATGGACATGAGTTTAAGCATTATTTTGCATATGTTTTTAACATTGATGTGCCATAAACTGGCCAAAAATTTATCAAATTCTTGGACAAACTTTTTTGTATTCTTCACGTGCTTCCTTTTTATTTTCCCTGACTATCTGGCTTCTTTGTATGATGCAAAGTACAAGTTTGACTTCAGAAAGTGGCTTTTGTGGTAATACAACTTGAATGGGATTGTTGTTTTGAAGTATTCCATAAGATCTAAGAAATAATTTGCAGCGTGTTCCTACAGATGCACGCATACAGATCAATTATGTTTCACAAATTTATTGAACCAACAGGATTGCTGATCTTCTTTTCCCTTTCATTCCTTTTTTCCTCTGTGTAGATTCAAGCTGCTTTTCGTACAGATGAGATTCGAAGAACCCCTCCAACTCCCCAAGATGAGATGAGGGCTGGAATGAGCTACTTCCATGAGACAATCTGGAAGGGTGTCCCAAAGTTCTTGCGCCGTGTTGATACTGCTTTGAAAAACATTGGGATTAATGAACGAGTTCCTTACAATGCTCCTCTTATTCAATTCTCTTCCTGGATGGGTGGTGATCGTGATGGTATGATCTTTCTCCTTCTATGAAATTGTTTCCATTCTCCGTGGGAATATTAAGTTTTTTATATAAAGTCAAGTCTGTAAATCTCTCTTGCTTGTAGCTCATTGTTTCCTTGATATGATGATCTTTCTCCTTCTATGAAATTGTTTCCATTCTCCGTGGGAATATTAAGTTTTTTATATAAAGTCAAGTCTGTAAATCTCTCTTGCTTGTAGCTCATTGTTTCCTTGATATGAAAGTGTAGGTAATCCAAGGGTGACCCCTGAGGTTACAAGGGATGTTTGCTTGTTGGCAAGAATGATGGCAGCTAACTTGTACTACTCCCAAATAGAGGATCTGATGTTTGAGGTTTGTAGTCTCTGGAAATATTTTGTTGTAGCTTCATTGTTTATGGAGAGACCTTTTCTAACTTCTTACCTTTTGTTGTTATCATGCTAATTTCCTTTCATGTTTTCCTTGGCAGTTGTCAATGTGGCGCTGCAGTGACGAGCTCCGTGTTCGTGCAGATGTACTCCACAGATCCTCAAAGAGAGATTCAAAACACTACATAGGTAACATTTGGAATGTCATTTATGAGTGAATTCTTATTTCCATTTCACATGAATATGTTAGTGAGTTGTTCCTTTCTTGTTATGTAACTGAGCAAAAAGAATTAATATAAACAGTCATAATGCTTTATATTTATCAGCAAAACATGTTTTCTATTCTTTTTTTCTTCACTTCATTAGGAGATCAACAGGCTATGGGTTGCATGAATGATAGCCTCGCTATCCCATAAAACCTCCAACCCCATTGGCCAACCAATTTTGACGATGAGATATGCTTAACAAACATGGTCCTGATATTTTGTTAGAGTAATGCCTTGTAGTTTTCCCCTGCTTCTAAGACAAGGGCATTTAGTATCCTCAAAGAAGGGAATCCTACTAAAATTCTTAAGCATACCTTTGTATTTATCAAATGGAACTTTCTCGTATTTCTGTAATTTTGATTCTTATTCCACGACAGTCTTTTACCATAAATTAGCTATCTTATTGATGCCATAATCATTCACATCATTCGCGTTGCAGAGTTTTGGAAACAGATTCCTCCAAATGAACCCTATCGTGTGATTCTTGGTGAACTGAGGGATAGGCTGTATCAGACACGTGAACGCTCTCGTCAATTGCTATCTCATGGGATCTCTGAAACTCCAGAGGAAGCAACTTTCACAAATGTTGAGCAGGTTTCATATCTTTGGTTTCCCGTCTTTAATCCTTTTAATTGCAAGTGTATAATCACGTAGTCATCCCTGTTTACATTTTGGTTTGTGTGTAGTATTCTGGTCTTTCTGTTGCACACAACTGAAGACTATGAGAACCTAATCATAGTGCCCAACCTCAATCTTACTTGTTGAAATTCTCTCTTTGCTGGACTTTTGGTCAAAATCAATAAAAACCTTGCATGGTCAGCTTGCCTATTAAGAGCCAAACCTGTCTTCAAATGATAAGGGAGCATTTTATTTTCGTTTGATATGATGTTGACTGATTGTGTTGTCAGAGTATCCTTTAGTGCATTATCAAGACATATCAGGAACCATAAATTGATTGTTTGCATACATAGTAGTCATGAATGTAGAATCCATTAACTAAATCCAATCATGATGGGATTGCGGATTTGTTGTGTGTAGTTATATATGTAAACAACACAGCACTTATTGGGTTCTTAATTTTATGTAGTTCTTGGAACCTTTGGAGCTCTGTTATAGATCACTGTGCTCTTGTGGTGACCGACCAATTGCTGATGGAAGCCTCCTTGATTTCTTGAGGCAAGTCTCCACCTTTGGACTTTCATTGGTGAGACTTGATATTAGACAAGAGTCAGATCGTCACACGGATGTCATGGATGCCATTACCAAGCACTTGGAAATTGGTTCCTACCGAGAGTGGTCAGAAGAACAAAGGCAGGAATGGCTTTTATCTGAACTCAGTGGCAAGCGCCCATTGTTTGGTCCTGATCTTCCCAAAACCGAAGAAATTGCCGATGTTTTGGACACTTTTCATGTCATAGCTGAACTGCCATCTGATAGCTTTGGAGCATATATCATCTCAATGGCAACTGCAGCATCAGATGTGCTTGCTGTTGAGCTCCTGCAACGAGAATGCCATGTAAAACAACCATTAAGAGTTGTTCCGCTGTTTGAGAAGCTTGCAGATCTAGAAGCCGCCCCTGCTGCTTTGTCTCGGCTTTTCTCAATAGAGTGGTACAGGGATCAGATCAATGGAAAACAAGAGGTCATGATTGGATATTCTGATTCTGGTAAAGATGCAGGAAGATTCTCTGCAGCCTGGCAATTATACAAGGCTCAAGAGGAACTTATAAAGGTAGCTAAGCAGTATGGCGTGAAGCTAACAATGTTCCATGGTCGTGGTGGGACTGTTGGAAGAGGAGGTGGTCCTACTCATCTTGCTATATTGTCTCAGCCACCGGACACCATTCACGGTTCACTTCGTGTCACTGTTCAAGGTGAAGTTATTGAGCAATCTTTTGGAGAGGAGCACTTGTGCTTTAGAACGCTTCAGCGTTTTGCAGCTGCCACTCTTGAGCATGGTATGCACCCCCCAGTCTCACCAAAACCAGAATGGCGAGCCCTGATGGATGAAATGGCAGTTGTTGCTACAGAGGAGTATCGTTCTATAGTTTTCAAAGAACCAAGATTTGTCGAGTATTTCCGTCTTGTAAGTAAAACATGTACTATGTTGTTAATGATGTCATTTGAGTTGCTGAAGACTTATTTTTGTTATGATTGTAGGCCACGCCAGAGTTGGAGTATGGCAGGATGAACATTGGAAGTCGTCCATCTAAGCGAAAACCTAGTGGGGGCATTGAATCTCTACGTGCAATACCATGGATCTTTGCCTGGACACAAACAAGATTCCATCTTCCAGTATGGCTAGGATTTGGAGCAGCATTTAAACATGTCATTCAGAAGGACATTAGAAATCTCCACATGCTGCAAGAGATGTACAATGAATGGCCTTTCTTTAGGGTCACCATTGATTTGGTTGAAATGGTGTTCGCCAAGGGAGACCCTGGAATAGCTGCCTTGAATGACAAACTCCTTGTTTCTAAGGAGCTATGGCCATTTGGTGAGAAGTTGAGGGCCAACTATAAGGAAACCAAGAGCCTCCTTCTTCAGGTAGAGTCACCAGGATAAATTTCTTCTTAATCTTTTCAGTGTGTGACAAATTAAAAGGAGTATTTAGAAAAGAAAAACACCAGACATCTTGCCATCCTTTTCTGTATTCTTCTAATATCTCAGTCACATTTGTTTGTTCACTGAGCCTTTCAATCATTCCTTTATTCTAATACAATAGAATGTTGAATCTTTTTAGTGTTAATCTCTACCAAAACTCCATGGCGCACCAGAATAAACATCGCCTGTATTTGTCCTGCACCCAATCACAAACTTGTCCTGAATAGATACTAGCAGTTGTCAATTTAAAGTAGTAGAAAAGCCTAATGCTTTTATCTTCTTTTCAGATTGCTGGACACAAGGATCTTCTTGAAGGAGACCCATACTTGAAACAAAGACTGCGGCTGCGTGATTCATACATCACAACCCTCAATGTTTGCCAGGCCTACACACTGAAACGGATCCGCGATCCAAACTACTGCGTAACACCACGACCACACCTATCAAAGGAAATAATGGAATCAAACAAACCAGCTGATGAATTGGTGAAACTGAACCCTACTAGTGACTATGCACCTGGTATGGAGGACACTCTCATCTTGACCATGAAGGGTATCGCTGCTGGCATGCAGAACACTGGTTAAAAAACCCAGGAGGCGGTTCAGGGCTGTTTTCTTTTCGTTTCCTTCCTTCTACAGATGGATTTTGCCTAATATATATATTACTTAATGCCATCGGGCAATGTTGCCCATCGTATGATCATGTATGATAATTTTGCAGCACTTGAATATCTTTTGAGGCCAATGGTATATGTTTTGGCTACTCAATGAGCTATGCTTTAATGCAAAATACAATATATATATGCTTTAAATGCAATATGTTCTATTCGGCTATTTGTTGTCTGATGCCTTGATACACTACGAGTGATGATATAAAGAAGTTTTGGTGATGGTGCTTGATCTGAGAATCTAACTTGCTTTTGGATCTGTTGAACTTAAATTAATCTTCTTCCACATGGAAAAGTGATAAAGTCGGGAGTGTGGGTACAATTATGCCATCATCTCCATTGATGTAATATCCTTGATCCAACTTTTGTTAAAGCAGAAAAGCATTTCTCATGATAAGAAAAGAAAGAATGGACAAGTGTTCTTCGATCTACATGGGTGAACATGGTGAAAGTTCCTCCTTTCCTAACTTATATTTTGTAAAAGACTTCGCAAGATGCTTCAGGCTAGAGCCCTTCAATTAAAAAAAAAAAGAGAGCGATTGTAGATTATATTATTATACAATAAACTAAAAGATTTTAGGTATTTACTTGCAATTATTTCCTTTCTTAGTCCTTGAAATCTTTACTTATTTGTGGTTTGGTCATTAAACTTAGTTTCTTTTCAATTTCATTTAAAAAAAATATTATGTTTCCATTAAAAAAATCTAAAAGAGCTAGTGTTTCATTGTGAATATAGATATAAAACACTATGGATTAGATCACTATAATGATATTTTTATCATTCTCAGCAAAAATCATTGGATTAGACATTAGAAGTAATATGATCCTTTTATAAGGTCTATAAATCATTATCATTAGAGACAATTAGGTCTTTTCATATTTTACAGTATTATAAAATGACTAAATTACCTTTAAAAATAAAATTTATTTAACATGTGTTTACGAGTTTTTTTGAATTTTTATTTTTTCAAGGCATAAAAAATACTTCATAATTACTATTTGATATTGAGTTTAGTTGATCATATTAAATTATCTTATGTTTTAAAAAAAGAAAAGCTTGTTAAGTCACCATTCATGCTTGAATTAGAGTTGATATGGTGTTCAAAGTCTAGTTACAATAGTTACAAGACTCGATCTAGTTCTAGCTCGATAGATTAATCAATAATTTACCAATTTCAAGCTTGGTTCTAGTCTGGTTAGGACCTTGAGTTGGGTTAATTTTAGATTTGATCTTATAAAATTAGTTTAAAGATGAGATTACTTTACTATTAAAAAAATTAAAAACAATAAAAATTAGTTTTTTATGTTCACAAAACCCCGTATTTAATCTCCATATTTTTCATTTCATTTAGAATAGCCTTTTTATTGTTAGTTATCCATCAATAAGTTGTCGATGCAATTGCCTTAGGTTTTAGTGTGGGTTTGGTAATGTATTATAGAGTGTTTTTAGTAAAAATAACTTTTTAATTGAAAATAAATTAAAATAATATTTTTTATTTTTAACATCAATAAATAAAAAAAATAACAATAAAAATATAAAAAAATTAATTTAATATCTTTTCAAATAAAAAAACAGCCGAACCAAAAAAAACAAACAAAATCAACACATGAATTTTGGTAGAGAAATTAACTTATGGTAATGGCCTCCCGTGCATTTTTGGTGGTGGTTTGCCATGAAAATGGGCCGACGGTAGCCTTAAACACGGACCTTGGTCTCTTCTTGCTGGCCCGAATTTTGAGCAATACAGTAATAAAGCGGGCCCAATAACAAAGGAGCAAACAAAAAGTAAAAGGTGAAAAAGAAATCCATATTATATTTATACCAAAAAGAAAAGAAAAATTCTAACATCAAGCCACCAAAGTGAAGCGAGAAGCAATCACCTCCACTCTCACGCCACACCGGAAAAAGAAAAAGCCTCCTCCTCTATGGCGCTAGCATTACCAACTCGGCAAAGACGAGGAGCAGCGTCTGATCTCCCATCGCCGTCCTCCTCGCCATCAAAACCTTACGAAAAGGAAGACAAACGAAAGCGATCAGAGGAAGGGCAAGAACATAAAGCAATAGGATGGTTCTTACCCTTACTCGCTTTAGGAATGTTGCGCTACTTGAGTGCTACATCAAATATCATTCATGATTGTGATGAGGTTTTCAATTATTGGGAGCCTCTTCATTTTCTGCTCTATAAATCTGGTTTCCAAACCTGGGAATACAGGTGATTGAAATATCATTATTTTATCTCTTTTCTTAATTAAAATATGATTTTAAAAGTATTGTTGGTTTTGCAGTTCTCAGTTTGCGCTGAGGTCGTATTTATACATTAATTTCCATGAATTAGTCGGATTACCAGCTTCCTGGTTGTTTCCTGATGACAAAGTAAGATTTTATTTTTCCTTTTGGCTACTTCCATTATTCACTGTTTGTGTCGAGGGTTTGTTAAGGAGAGAGTTTCTTTTTCTGTTTATGCGCGGTGCAGGTGAGAGTGTTCTATGCAGTAAGGTTTTTTCTAGGTTTCGTGTCAGTTATTGCTGATGCTACGCTAGTAGTAGCACTTTCAAGGAAGTATGGTAAACGACTTGCTTCCTATGCGCTCGCCATGTTATGTTTAACCAGTGGTTGTTTCTTTGCTAGCACGAGTAAGTGAGCATTTTGTGTTTTTGTTTCTATTATTTTTTATTTATTTTTTGGATATTGATGTGTTCATTTTGTCAATCTATGCTGTGTTGGATATGATTGGCAGGTTTCTTGCCGAGTTCGTTTTCTATGTATGCCATGAGTCTTTCGTCGGGATTATTTTTACTTGGGAAACCTGCTTTTGCTGTTGCCGTTGCAGCAGTTGGAGTAATTCTTGGCTGGCCGTTCTCAATTTTGGCTTTCATGCCGATTACAATTTACTCTTTGGCAAGAAGATTTAAACAAACATTTTTAGCTGGGGCAGTCACTTCGCTTGTTCTTCTTGTAAGTGCCTTGTTGATTTGATTTGATTTGATTTGATTATTGATGTTTGCTATCGTTACAATTTAAAGAATGTTATTCTTCCAGGTGCTCTCGGTGCTTGTTGACTATTACTACTACAAACGGTGGACATCATCTGTTTTTAATCTCATAGTATATAATGTCCTAGGAGGTGGTGAGAGCCACTTATATGGGATTGAAAGCCCTTTATTTTATCTGAGGAATGGATTTAACAATTTCAACTTCTGTTTCATCCTGGGTTTACTCTTCCTTGCATTTCTACCCATTGCAAGGAGAAAGTATGCTCCAGACCTGCTAATTGTGGTTTCACCTCTTTATATATGGCTGGTGCTCATGTCTTTGCAACCACACAAAGAAGAAAGGTTTGTTTTTCATACTATGGCCTCCAAATTCCTTGCAGAGCTCTTTGTGCCAGATTTGTTTGTAATCACCCATGCTATCTTCCTGTACAAAGTATTGAAATGGATTTGAATGTTTCTGCTAATCTTTCCATATTTTTGTAATGGATTTGAATGTTTCTGCTAATCTTTCCATATTTTTGTGTCCTGGCATTCTTTATTCCAGTAATTAACTCTATTTCTCTCTAGTTAGCAATGTTTGTCTACTTACCATTTATAATGTCCAGTCTTAACTATTAAGGAAATTCTAGTGGATAGAAAAGAAATCGTGTTTCGATAAATTTCTTATATTTGAGTTTGACTGACTTCAATGCCTGTTAAGTTTTCTTGCAAGGCTGACTTTTTTGTATCGCTAAATTGGTACAAGACCATTTGCTTTCAATTTATTGAAGATACTCTGTCTCGGTTTCAGGAAGTAGTTTCGTCTCATGATAAGGATGAGGTTGTCATCTGCTTAGAGTGTAGTTGTGTACATGTTTTATGGTCTACTTTTGGTTACCATAAACTCTAATGCTGAATGAACCTCAAGTTAGTAGCAATTGCATTCTATTTGTGTTGTCAAATTGCCCTACTACATAGACATCAAAATGATTGGTATCGGGCAACTTTTTTAGAGTTGTAGTTGACTGGATGAATAATTTGAAATGATTTAGTATTCAGATTTCGTATTCTATGTGACTTGCATTTGAATTTTTTTATGAAGAGAGTTTGGGGGGATGTTTTCTAGTGCTAGAAAAGCAAGAAAGGGGGTTGAAAGTTAAGAATGTGTGTGAAGCATCTAATAGGGTAACTCTAGTTGAATTGAGTGGAAGTTTGTGAATTACACACGATGTTGTTAAATTTTCCAATTCTTGGGATGCAATTTTAAAATAAAGAACAAAAGGGAAAGGTCTTGTCATGAATAGGAACTATGGACTTTGTTTTTTCCAAAGGTCTATGGCAAAATCAACTAAGCTTTTATCTAGAAATGTCAGAGTGAACCTGATGGTCTTAGTTTGCTCTCCAAGAAGAATATGAGTTGCCACTATGAGATATGCATTGGAGTGAGCTTGAAAGAGTCAAGGCAAAAACTTTCAAATAAGATGGATGTTATGAGAATCATGTCATCCAGTCTGAAACTCTTCCTCTAATCAGTACTTATTTAACATGGTTTTTGTTCGTCCATGTTGCATCAATTGGGGCAGTCATTCATTCATTTGAATGCTACTACAACTATATTTTGTGGATGAGGAAAGTCCGGGAATTTTATAAATGATATCCTCCTTTTGCTTCCTCACATGTAAACTACCCAACTGCACTATTAAATCTTCCCTGACAAAAGTGAATCTGATTTTTTCTTCTCCGATCACAAATTCATATGTGATGCTGATAGAGGGTTTAGATCATGACACTATATGCAAACTTTATATCAGAAACCTGTGCAATGTGAAATACTTTGTCAAGGTTTGGATTGCCATCCCGCGTCTTTCTAATCTTTCGTTTGCATGCTGTTGGAAAATGTGCCATCATTTTTAAGTTATTTGCTTTGTATAAAACAATGTTCTTTTGGTTGGTTCATATATATTTTATGGATAAAGAGATGCTTGATTATGTGTAGAGTGCAGATCTAAGTAGAGAAGAAATGGTCAAATGTTATGATGATTGATACATTTCCAACCACCACTGCAGGTTCCTTTATCCAATATACCCTCTTGTCTGTGTTGCTGCTTCAGCTGTCATTGAGAGCTTTCCTGATCTTTTCCGAGACAAATATAATCCCCATGACAATTCCTGGCCAGTTGTGGTAGGCTTCTCATCTATTCTTCTATATTTCCGTGCCTATTTTATTAGCTTTAAACTTACTTTACTTTTTCATGCAGATAGCTAAATTTGTCAGGCCTTTGGTTCTCGGCCTAATATTATCTGCATCCCATGCTCGTACATTTTCGTTGATTAATGGTTATGGTGCTCCTTTGGAGGCTTACAAGATTTTGGAGCACTATGATGATGTAGAAACAGGTATGATCTATTTTGGAGTAATACACTGCTGGAACATTCCCACTTATCTTGTTAGTCTTGCATTTTTTGGGTGGTTACTGCTCTGCAACATTTAGTGTTGGAAAAAAGTTATCTGGTGATTTAGACCTTCTAACTCTTATATATATATATATCAATTGTCAAATTTTTGGTTAACTTTTCTGCTGTGGCTTATTTTGGTATTGGAGAAAGTGAATTGTGAATATTCAGCAAGTCATTTGTAATCGAGAATACTTATAAATGTAGTAAAATGCATGACAGTAGCTTCAGGATGGCACAAGAACCAGTTCTACTTGTAAAGATTTGCTGAACTTGTTGCCCTACCTCTTGGGTCACCTGTGTGTATATATAATAATGATAATAGAGAAATTACAGCATTAGTTAGATCAGGCTAATACACTTTCTGCAATTATATAATCAGTAAGAGATGATCCTCTGGCAATCTTGCTGGTAGATAGTATTATTTGAGAGTTCTCTGCCTTGGTCAGGATTACCATTAAGTTGATGCAGATGATCCATTCAGTTGCAACTTGCTTTTCTTTTAAGGAATCACTGTAGGACCTAATTGCCATCTGCTCCCCAAGTTTTGTTTAGAGAATTAATTATCACAGTTCTCAAATGTATTTAAGGCTATATAAATCTCATTTACATTTTTTTGGAAGTAAACGCATCATAGTTTTGGTTCCTGTATATCGCAGGTTCTACTCTTTGTGTCGGAAGTGAATGGCATCGCTTTCCTTCATCATTTTTTGTTCCTGAATACATCAGTGAAGTTCGGTGGATTGATGATGGATTCCGAGGTCTTCTTCCATTACCATTCAATTCTACCCTCGGTGGGACTGCAGCAGCACCTCCTTATTTTAACAATAAGAACAAGGCATCAGATGAGCAATTTGTAATTGAGCCCACACCTCGTTTTGCTTTCTTTTCATCATCATTACCTTTCTGTTATAAAGTTAACAACACAAGTTTTGCATACAGATCAGAGATATTGAAGCTTGTACTTTCCTAGTTGAGCTGCAGCTTAATCGACCTTACCCTACTCGTGGAAGTGACTTGTCAACATGGGAGGTATATATCAGAGCCCTCACCCCGTTCCCCTCACCTCCGTTTTCCAGTTTTGACATTTTTATGTTCCTTAGAGAGTGTACTGAAACTGTATGCGTTGCAGCCAATTGCAGCATTGCCCTATCTAGACAGGGAGTTCTCACCTTCCATGTACCGGTCCTTTTTCATCCCGTATCTGTGGCAAGAGAAGAATGTTTTTGGAATGTACAAGTTGTTCAAAAGAGTATCAAAATGACATTAATGTGAGCTTGAGCTCAAATTCCTGTCCCCTGAGCTCCGAATTTTGCAGCCAAGTAGCTGTTCATAGCTTGACTTGACCTCCGGATCTGAAAAGAAAAGAAAAACTTGCAATTGAAAACTGGAGATGAAAATGTAGTCGCTGATCTCAGCAGATGTTTTTTCTTCTAATTCCATGCAAAGTTTAACCTGATTGGTCCGTGATCTGTTGATTATATTCCTTAGATTAATTGTACCAGGATGCTGTTTTGGTTATGTGCAGTTGAGAAATGTGCATAGCTTTCTACCATTCAGGAAAATACGTTATTCTCCTACACAAAGCGTGAGCATGACGAGTTTCTCTTTTCGGAAACCGGAGCATGATAGATGGCATTAAGGAAAACTGGGATGGATTATGTTTACGTTGCGTTCTCCCTTCATGAAAATGTTCTTTCTTCCATAATTGCATTCCATTGTAAACTGAAGCCAAATGAGAAAAAAAAAAAATTGAAACAAAATGTCTAACCATTCATTCACGGTGGAGAATCCTGATGCTTCACATACAGAAGGGCAAATAACTACATTGATGCGTGAAATTTTGCGATATCCTTGATGCACTGTTGTGAGTCTCCAGTAGAGTTGTAGAATGGAAATGAGCTACAGATAGATGGTGTCTGAGCCAAGTCTAGTTAATAATGAACACATTTACTTTGACGCATCACATTCATTAACTCTTGACAGATGATGATTTGCTGATTTCGGCGGTGCTTGATGTGTTTACATTGTGGGGGCATTGCTTCCGGGTTTAAGGCTTATTTATGTTTTAAAAGTTTTTTTTTTGAAAAAGTTTGAATTTTTTATATTTTTTTATTTTAAATCAATATTTTTTTTTGGTAATAATTTTTTTAAATTTTAAAAAATTATTTTAAACTGTTTTCAAATAAAAAATATTTTTAAAAATATCAACTAATATACTCTCAAACATTTGTTTTCTTATTAGACTTGGAGGCGCAGATTGGAAAGGTGAATGAATGGTATCACTGAGTTGCTATTTTCTTCTCACGCAATCTATATATTTTTCTACATTGGTGGCCCGGAATAATAATTTTTTTTTAACTTGAAAAAAAAAGTATAGGAGAATATTATATTTTAAAGAAATAAGAGAAATTCAATAATTAGATTAAATATTTTATTAATTTAATAATACAATAAAAAATAAGGTAACACTAATAAATAAATAAATAAATTATCTTGTGCAAAGCTGGACGAACACTTGAAACTCATGACTTGGACATGAAATAAATCCAAATTACATGTTTATCGCACGTTCTAAATCATGAGGCTAGAATAATTCAATAGAAAAAAAAATTGACAATAAATAAAAACAAAACTGAAAAATTAAAAGACAAAAATATATCAAGATATTTAATATTGCAACACAGGTTATTTACTTGGTTTTATTTAATGAATTTGTTTATTAAAATCAACTTGTAATTGAAATCAGTACACACATAAAATTTATTGAATTAAATAAAACAAAATAATAATATACAAGGCTGCACATATTAAAAATATTATAAAAGAATAAAAGAATTTAATTTAATCTATATATATATATATATATATATGTATGTATGTATGTATTACAAATGAATCATATTAACCTCTTTAAAAATTAAACACACCCAATATAATAAAAAAAATTATTTCTATTTAAAAAAGGCTAAACAAGTCAAAAAATCATAGATAATGAGTATTAATTAAAATATAAACTTAAAAATTATTTAAAACAAGACATAAAAAATGTATTAATAAAAAAATTAAAAAAGAGAATAGAATGAGGCTAGGCGCTATTGGACCTGGTAAGCAACGTCAAATGCTTAGACTATCAAGAAATGCCCCACGCGTACAAGCCTTTAAATATTTTTTTAAGTAAACCCAATTTCTTTAAGAAAAAAAATAGACGACATGTCGTCTGAATTTTCTAGATTCCGGTTACTGTGGTGGTCAGAAAAACAGGGTTCATGTTTTTTTTTCCACCTAGAAACCCATTTTAAACCCATTTCTTTACCCAAAACACCTAGAACACACCCTATAAATCTTGTTAAATCAATTCATAGCCTCCATAAAAGCAAAAATCTCCTCAAAACTTGAAATCAACTTATAACAAAAAATATTTCCAAGCTCAGATGTGTTTTTTCAAACATTTTAAAGGTAAAAAACACCTAACATGAATCCTCCTCATCATACAAAACCATTTGGTACAAAAATTAACTGTTTTGGTAGCTAAAATTGCTAACAATAACCCTTTTTTTCCACTGGATTCCGGAAAACCCTTCTCTCTTTTCCCACTAAAAAAAGACAAAATGAGTAAAATAAAGTTTGGCACCAAAATATAATTTTATAAAATTAAAGGGACCGATCACCTAATGGCTAAAAAAAATAGAGAACTAAAATGAATTTTTCAAATAAATTTCAAATATGCCATCTATTTTACCCAAGTTTTTCATTTCAGTCATCGGTTTTTTAATTTAACCCTTACTCACAAAGAAATATGCAGTTGAATATTAATTTGGGCTAAATAAAATTTAATTGTGCAAAATAAAAGTTTAATAATCAAATTAATTTTTTTTAAAATCATTAGTGGTATGTAAGATGATGAAGAATATTTATGCTATAGTGAAAGTAGGAGATCTTTCGAGCTAATGTGTACCCAAATAGATTTTTGCGTCGGAATACACATAACAAAACAAATTGTTATGTCACATTTACACAAATTTATGAAGACTCGATCACGACTGTTTCGGGATCAAAGTTTAAAATAAAAGTTAACCTAATACATGAATATCATTCAAAGAATGAATGACCGGATTGAAATTTTAAGATTTAAGTAGCCGCGGTGTTGTGCTCTGCGGTCCGGATCAAAAGTTAATTCTAGAATAAAAAAACATGTGAGTATTGTTATTTTTTCAGACGATAAAAAACTTGAAATGCAAATTGAAAACTTAATTTGTATATTTAATAAAATTAATTGATCATCATATATGTTAATAAATATTTTAAAAAATCATTAATGATAAATAAAAATTAAATTAGAATATTAAACGATAGATACAAATAAAAAAGTATGATCTTGCATCACGTCATTCTATTTAACATCTTTACTTATTTATGTCTCAAAATATTTTTAAAAAAGTAAAAATAAAAAATTAAATCCAAACAAAATAACTTACTATCACAATTTCTTTTCTTTTTATTGATCTTACCTCTCCTTGTGATGTGGTTCCTTGCATGGCTTAGGTTTAAAATTCAACCGTGTTGGAGTTGGTTCGACATAACTCACTCATCCTAGTAGGCCCAAACTCGACTAGGTCACTGCGTTTATAATCTAATTTGGCTCCATTTTTTTTCAAGTAGCCATTCATTTTGATTTTTTTCAATTTTTTTTTGAGACGACATAGTTTTTTTAATACCAATGTAAACTCCCGACAAAAAAAAAGGGGGTTAAATTAAGATTTTAAAAAATTCCTTTTATATTTAAGAAGGGGCAAAAGGGTAAAATACCCTAGAAAAGAGTATAAAAATGGGGGATTCTCTTCTCTCCAAGCCAACAGCTACAAATAAAGGGGAAGGGAGGAAATTTTCAATTTTTCTCACCAAAATTTTAGAGAAACCAAGAGAAAATCAAGGAATTTAAGGAAGAATCGAGGGAAACAAATACAAACACCTCTAAACACTTGATTAAAAAGGAAAGAGAAGCTAAATAATTAAGGAGAGGGGTTGTACAGTCACAAAACGAGGAAGAAAAAAAAAGGATTCGAAAATTTTTTTACTGGTTGAGATTCGAAGACTTGAATAACGTCTAGTAAATTAATGAATAACATTGACAATTTAATTTTTATTTGAACCTACTCCAACAATTTCATACAATTTGAATAACATTTGAGGTATAAATCATGAATTTTATGTTAGTGTTTATAAAAAGTTTTTGGAGAAAATACAAATTGATTATGAATTGATCAAATTTAGTTAGATTAGATTATGTTGGGTGTTAAATTTAATAGAATTGATGAAGAAAATATAGTGTCCTTAAGAACCCAAGTGGCCGGCCAAAGAGGAAGTTGGGCTCATGATGTATAATTGCTTGTAATCAAGTGAAATTATTAATGTATATTAATGTGGGGAAATGATTTCTAAAAAAATTGAATTATTATTTGAGATTTTTATTGAAATATTGTTTTGCAGTCAGAGATTTTGTTAACATAAATATTATGTAAATTGACTTTAGATGCTTGAATAAAGATTTAAGTGAGCATGAAGGGTTTTAGAGAATTTGAATTAATGATATTGCAATATATAAAAAAATTGAAAATAAGAATTTGTTTGGTAACGAATATAAAAGGGATATTTGATATGCTTGTTGATATAAGAGAGGCTTCGAGTTGTGTTGCAGCAGAGAGATACTCTGAAATTTTTTACCGTAGGTAGGTGTTCCATACCTTAACATTTTTTTTTGTAAGATTGTTGTTATAATATTTTGAATATGTTATACTTGAAAATAGTGCATGGTGTTATACTTATGCTTTTGTTGTAGCTTATACTAATAGTATTATTAGATAATTTATGATTATGGATTTTGATTTATATATATATATTTTGTGATATTAAAATGAATTATAATGATTGTGATTAGATGTGTTGTGAAATGATAAGTCCATGATGGTTGGACAATAACTGAGTTTATTTCACGAGTATAATAAAGTGTTATAAGTATTTTTTGATAATTAGGATTTTCTGGTATAGAAAATTTTTATCAAAATTTAGGTAGATTCTTGTAAAACTATTTAAAAAATCACCTAAAAAATTATAATTATTTACCAGAAATAAAACTTAAAAGTGCATAAAAATATTAAGGTGTTACAATTCAGATAAAACTAGATTAACCCATCACACTAGTCAGAAAGGCTACCACATTCAGAGTATGACTTTCTCGTAGCTCTAATGGTGACGTTCCCTGGTATCGGTAAAATCATCTCAATTGACGTTTACTTTAGGGTGGCACGTGACGGTATCTTAATCGCATTGATCCATTCTTTGTTTCTTTTCTCTCTTTCTCTGGGTTTGCATGCCTTCTTTCTTGTCTTCTTTCCTCTAAAGATGAAGAAAGGGTTGCATTTTTTTTCAAAATCAAATTATTTTTTAGTTTAATATGAATATTCAAATTAGTTTACATATACCTCGACTAATTACACGGCATAAAACTAACCCAAAATCAAATTTTGTCCTTGCGGGAGTGTGTTATCTCGTCGATGTATACTGTGAGCTTCACAAATGCTTAGATGCCGACGTGGCACTCACGCATCCCTTTCTACTCAACCATTATATCCGACCCCACAAGCTGACTCCGAGCTTGCATGTCCTCACCGGCACAGGAAAATCCACGTCACCTATAAAATCAACGAAAGATGCTCACTTAGGTCTCTCCTCTCAATTAGGTCCTCTTCTAATTAATCATTGCAATGTTTGCCTCATGGAAGGCTTATGATATTAATATTTTTTTATTAAGAAATTATCCAAATATTTATTTCTTTAATTATGATATTAGCATAAAAATCAGGTTTATTAATATTTTTTATAAATTATGTAAAACACAAGACGGTGGCACTTATAGTATGAGTATGGCAATAAGAAGGACCTCTAGAATGATAAAAAAGCTAATAGGGCACCAATTGAAATTATAAATAAATAGAGGGCCTAAATGAAAGTGTATATAATATTCAGGGGCTGTATACACCTTTTCCTCACTAATGGAAAAAAAACACCAAGGAAAGACAGACAAAGCAGGCTCTCTTTTTTCCACCCTCCTTTTTCTTTCTCTCCGTCCGGCTCATTTTGATAGCTAGCTGCTTTTTCTAGAGAGAGAAAGAGAGGAACGGACTGTGTTTGTTTGTGTGTGATTTTCTAGAGATAGATCAGAACTAGCCATGGATTCATCAAAGGATCGCGAGAACTTCGTCTACGTCGCTAAGCTCGCCGAGCAAGCTGAACGCTACGACGGTCAGTCTCTCCCTCTAGATATATTTATATGTGTGTTTGTTCTTTCTCTCTCACTCTAGATCTGTGCTTTCTCGTTATGTTTTTGCTCATTATAGAACTCAATCGTATGACCGATCGTAGATTTATGGATTGATTAACAGGTTTAACTTACATTTCAATACTTATTACTTTTGATTTAAAAAAATTATTGAAATATATTTGTCTTCTTTTTTGGGAGATTATAAGTTAATCACGTTTAATTAAGGTTACGGATTTTAATTATTTTGATTGATTTCTTCTTTCATTTGCGACTACTTTGATGGTGATTTTTCTTCTTCTTAATTTCACTATTATTATGTCTTTTAATGTAGGTTTTTGTGCTTAAATTTAGGATCTTTCAAAAAAAAAATTAACAATAGAGGAAATTTAGTAATTGCTGATTCAGTAATTATCAACTAATTAATTTGTTTATTTGTGATTACATAGGTGAAAAGTAAAATAAAAACGGAATTATTTCTGTTCATCGAAATTAATTTCTAGTGGAAATTCAAAAAAATAAAAGAAACAAATTTATGATGTTGATACTTTTGTTGAAAGTTGTTAGAAAACTGATAGTTTATTGTGTGATGGCATGTAGAAATGGTGGATGCCATGAAGAAAGTGGCGAAACTTGATGTTGAATTAACAGTGGAGGAGAGAAACTTACTCTCTGTGGGATACAAGAATGTGATTGGTGCGAGGAGGGCATCATGGAGAATCTTGTCATCAATTGAGCAGAAGGAGGAGTCAAAAGGGAATGAAACAAATGTGAAGAGGATCAAAGAGTATAGGAAGAAGGTGGAGGCAGAGTTAACTGGCGTTTGCAATGATATCATGACTGTGATTGATGAGCATCTCATTCCATCATCTATACCTGGGGAATCCTCTGTGTTCTACCATAAGATGTAAGGGTGGATTTGTTTGTGATTTTATTAATTTGTTTATGTAGATGGTGTGGTTTAAATTGTCATGTGAAATTTATGAAGGTATTTGGGTTTGGTGCAGGAAAGGTGATTATTACCGGTATCTAGCAGAGTTCAAGAGTGGTAATGAGAGGAAAGAGGCAGCTGATCAGTCACTTAAGGCATATGAGGTATGTATGCCTATTTTTATTCTGTTTTCCTTGGATGCCATGATTAAATTCTAGGGTTTGAGAGCTTTGACTTGATTTTAATCACTCATCTGCTCTAAACTGAGTCACAGATGGTTCTTTTCTCTCCCAGACATTTGCACTGTTGCTGTTTGGATTATCTTGAAACGTGAATTTTCTTCATGTGCAACCTATTTTTGAAAACCCCAGGCTTTACATCCTTTCTTTGACATATATTTTCTTGTGTCTCTTTAGTTATTTCTTAGAAGGAGAATGGTATTGAAACTTGCATTTAGGTTGCTGTAACGTCTTTGTTTACTGTTACATTGATCAGGGATTACTTTCACTTGCATAAAACGTTGTACAGCTGTGTTTTGATGTTTTTAAATTGGCAGAGCCCTGTTTGATATCTACTAAGGCTCTTTACCTGTACAGATATTCTCCATGTGTTTTTCCCATGGGAGCATTCTTTAGTTATGGCCATTTGATTTTCTGCCAATTTTCTATGGTGCTTCTTTTTCATTAAATCTGTCACCTTTACCCTTGTTTTCCTTTAATCTCCCCTCTTCCTTATCAGTTTATTCATCTACATAAGGTTGACTATATCATTAGTTCTGCATGTTTGTTGGTTTTTGCAGACTGCTACATCAACTGCAGCAAGAGATCTATCTCCCACCCATCCCATTCGACTGGGTTTGGCTCTTAATTTCTCTGTGTTCTACTATGAGATTATGAACTCACCAGAACGGTATGCAGAATGTGATTGCTTATATGTGGGAAAAGCTCTAGACTATAATTTTATTTGTGTATTGGAAAAGCTTATACATATAAATTCTTATTGCATTTTTGGGGTCTCCTAGGGCCTGCCATCTTGCGAAGCAATCATTTGATGAAGCTATTTCAGAGCTGGATACCCTGAGTGAAGAGTCTTACAAGGATAGCACTTTGATTATGCAACTGTTGAGGGACAACCTCACTCTGTGGACTTCTGATATTCCTGAGGATGGAGGTATCTGTCGATTAAATGCATGAAAGTTTGAAAGGGTTAAATTTTCATTTTATTTTATGAAGACTAATGTTGATCTGTTCTCTCCATTAAGTATAATACTGGACTCAGTCTAAAATGTATTGAAATCCCATTTTCGCTAGACTCTTTCTCCATAACAATAAACAAATAAATGGAAAAATTGATATACTTGACATTGTCTCGTTATGAGGTTTGAGAATTCTTTAGATGCTGCATTCATTGCAAGGACTATTCATGATTTCTTGTTTTTACTTGGAGCATTTGGGTTTATTAGTATCTTACTAAATCAAATGAGCAGAGCAAAATTGAAAAGTGATGGCCCATGGACCAATTAAAATCTATATGCATTTGATTGTTTGAGTTCACAGGTACAAAATGCTTCAGATTCTCTGTAAGAAATCACAGTGGTTTTTAGTAGACATCTTCTTTGACCTGAACCTTTTGCAAGCATGAGTTGTCCGTTGTGCACATATGATTACAGATGTTTGTATACTGTAGGTTTTTAGTGGACAGTTGACTTAGCTGAATTCTTATTTTGACAGAAGACCAGAAGATGGAAACCTCTGCAAGAGCTGGTGGGGGTGAAGATGCTGAGGTTGGCCATTTAGCTATTGTGAATTGTCTATTCTCTGAACCATTTATTCGGATTTGCAGATCTATGAACATTCATTGAATTCTTTTGTTGTGCAGTGATGATGCGACTGGAACTCTGATGAGGAAATGGGAGTAGGATGATTTTCCCACATTGTTGTGTCATTGCTATACTGTAAGAGAGGTTTTTGAGATTTTCTCATTTGTTGTACCTTATTGTCACTTGGTATTAGTCTCTTTGTCCGTCAACTATGTATTAGCAGGAATATTTGTTGGGTTGTAATATTGATGGCCTACGATTATTGCTGGTTTTTCATATTTCCTTGCAGGCCAATTATATTTCAATTGGTTATTTTGGGTAAAGAATTCATCTTTTATTCAGTGATTACCATCTCTTCAGGATATCATGCTGGAGATCTCGGTGGATTTCTAGAAATAAACTTATGAACAGAGTTTTCATGCTTGCAATGCATTTTAGAGACGGTGAGGTCTATCTCAGCTTAGTGTTCTGGTCGCCAAGTAACTTTCTTAAGTGTCCATGGATAATTCTGCTAGATAATATCATCTGTGTAGTGAAAGCTTCTTGGTGGATGATGAAAGTGTTTCAACTTTACTGGTGCTGCATTAGAGCTGCTTTGTCTTTTGGATGAATCAGGAAGTCCTTGCTACATGTACGATTTTCATTTAAATTTCGAATCGATACTGACGATGAAAAGAAAAGAAAAAGCATATAAATGGGTAGCAAAATTATCCAGCAATGGATTTTGCGTTCTCTTGATTTTGAACATGATTCTTCATTACCTTATACACAATCCAAAAAGTGAAATCTATTAGCTATATTAACCTCTCTTGGTCGCGGCCTTGTAGATGGTATCCATCTCGCCAGCTTCAATTTTCATGTGGTTCTCGTGCTCATCCTTCTCTGATTTCTTACCCTGGAGGAATTTCGCGATGTTTTGGAGGGAGTTAGTGCTTTGAGTTAGCTCTCGGATGATCTTTTTAGGTGATGAGTATTAAAATTCAAGATGTTTAGAAATAAAATTGTTGTATTAGATAATCAATTAATTTCTTATTTCAAGCAATTTAATTTATTCTATTTAACCAAGATGTCTGATGGTTTGATACGGAAAGCCCAGGTGGTGCCTGGTAAGCCAAGGTGACTGGTAACTAGTATCTGCAAAAGATTTCCTTTAATGTATGTAGAGATTCTCCGATGTTTGAGTTAATAATTTTATAGAGAGAGTACAATGATATTTCAGAGATATAGATTTTGAATACATGTATGCTGAAAGTGTTAGATATAAAGAGATCGTGAACCTTAGGCTTGGAGGATTCATAGTGCATTTATAGTCCACGAGTCTTGTTCTTTTATGAAAAAGAGGGGTTAGAGTGTAATTTCATCCTTGTGATATTTTGACTTATATTTTACTCAAAATAATATATATTGGATTAGTATGAAATACTGAGGGACCCACATGGGGTATTAGAAAAAATTCTAAAGGGAGTGTTTAGAAGTGAAAAATGGATTCAGGTGCGTTGTCTGGACTCAAACACGTTGGGCTCGAACGTGGTAGCTCGAGTCCACAAGGGTGCTATGGTGCACGACCAACACCAACTGGGAAATATGCCCAGCAAGGACAGGCGTGTCACTCTTATCACTAGTTAGGTAGAGACGCATATCACTAGCTGGGTGTGTCATGCCTAGCATGCTGGGTGTACACTCAACAGTGGGCGTGCACCTTGATGGTGGGATTGGGCTTTCATGCCCAAGCATATGCTCATTGGTAAAAGTTAGGCTTGGGTGTGGTAGCTCGATTCCATGAGAGGATGTTTTTGGAACATTTTTAGGTTTTTTTTTTTATCCTATTAAATTTAGATCCATATGCCCAACATGCTGGGTGCATGCTCAGTAGTAGACATGTGCCCTGATGGTGGGCTCGGGCTTCCATGCTTGAGCTCGAGCTTATGCCCAACATGGTAGCCCGAGCCCATACACCTTAGTAGAAGTTAGGCTCGGGCGTGGTACCTTGAGCTCATGAGGATGTTTCTGGACCTTTTTGAGGTTCTTATGAGCTTTTTAGGGGATTATTTAGGCCCATTAAATTTAGATTCATCAATAGCCCTCCAAGTCTTTGTGGTATTACTCTGCAAAGACTTATAAAAATACCTAGTTACCATGATGAGTTCATCGTACTTTCTTCATATAAGAAGAGGGGTGGAAACCTAGAGTAATATACTAGAGAGCCCGTGTGTAGAGGCGTGCATCGTGTTATAAGAAATTTCAAAGTATATAGAGGGGAACCATAAAGGAATCCATACTTAGAAATATTCCTATGAGAGTGAGGTGAGATATAAAGGACTTCATACTTAGAAAGTTTTTATAAGAGGTTAGGGGAAACTTATAAAGAAGAAACTCATACTTAGAAAAATATCTAAGTGGCTGGTGAAAATCCATGGAGAGTGAGTCTATACTTAGAAAATATTTTAAAAGGCCAAAGGGAACCCGAGAAGGGTGACCCATGTCAATGCTCATATTAAATTTTTTTTTTAAGGGCAGAGAGGAGCGAGCCCATGTCAACGCCCATACTCAGAAGAATTTCTAAGGTGCGGAGGGGATGAATCCACGGAAGGTGGTTCTATTGCACCAGAGAAACCAAGTCCATCTTTTGAAGAGTGGTCATACTGGATTATGGAAGATATGTGACCTTCCTATGATGGTATTAGATATGAAAACCATCAATTAAAGAAAAGTCTCACCGAAGAGTGGGAGGTCTGTAGCCTCTTTGGTGATGGCGTGGGGGCTTGCAAGCCCCCAACTAAAAAGTGATCAATGATGTGTGAGAGGTATGTAACCTTATTAGGATGACATTAGACATAAAAGCTTTTCACTAGAGAGTAGTGCCAATTCGAGATTGCATTGGAGAGGTGGGAGATCTAAGATCAATTCCTGGCGAATTAGTGAAAAACCTTTTGGCATTACTTGGAGAAAGTGTCAGTCCGAGACTGCACTAGAGAATGGGGGATCCCAGATCAACTCTTGGTGAATTAGTGAGAGGCCTTTAGGCATCACTTGAAGAACGTGCTAGTCTGAGAAAACACTGGAGAATATAACATCTATGATCAACCTCTAAATATTTTATGAGAGGTCCTTTGGCATCACTTAGAGAATGTACAAGTCCGAGACTACACTGGAGAATAGGGGATCCAAGTTCAACCCTTAACGAATTAGTAAAAGGCCTTTTGGCATCATTTGAAAAATGATGTTATTGCAATAGAGAGATCTCATACCAACCCCTTGAAGATTGTGGGGCTATTACCCTAGAAAAACCAAGTCAATCCCCTTCAAAGAGAGTGATGATATTGCACTAAAAAGACATAGTCAATCCATTCATTGAAAAGTGTTTGAAAGCCCCACTAGAGGTTTGTAGTTAGAAAATGTATGTCAGAGATACATTATTTTTATTTAAAAAATAAACTTACATTTCTATTATACATCCTGAGATGATCTAAGTGATATGTATGTAGGTTTCTTAAGAGGAACATGTCTTGGAGGTGGCGCTAAGATGTTTGGTTTAACTACCTTGATAACTTTAAATGAGTGATTCTATTTTGATTCAAGATAGTTATAAATCCTTAGGATACACCAAATGCCCATGGATAGATCCCTCATGGTTCTTCTTTAAGCTTTTATTTATATTAGGAGAATGATTTTACTTGAAAGGTCTTTCATGTTGGTTTTCCTTGTAAAAATAAGGAGACCCATATCATAGCAAATCAACCTCTTCCACATGTATGTTATTTTTTATGACTTGCTTCACCTTGAGCAAGTTTCTGTCTGGAAAGGCATAAAGTTTTCTCTAGAGGGCATGTTCCCTTACCCCTCTTATTAAAGTCTCTAAGGCTACTGACTCAGGCAATTCTTCCACCTTGAGCATCTTTTCATTGAACCTCTTCAGATATACTTGTGTAGACTCGCCCTCTTGTTGGGTAACACCAAATAGCATCATAGAGCTTTTCTTGGCTAGTATGTTGGTGTTGAAGCATGCCACTAGCTTGGCGCAGAGTCATTGAACCCTTCGATGAAGTTTAGCTCCAAATTATTGTACCAAACACACGCAGACCCTGGGAGGTTGTGAGGAGAATTTTGCACATTTAGTCATTGTACTGGATGACCAACTTTAAACTACAATGCACATTATGTACATGCTCCCTCGGGTCAGCCAGAGCATCATAATTGTCCAGCATCATAATTGTCCAGACTCATTTTTATGAAAATATAGTCTATTGGGAGTCAAATGTTCAATACTTGTTTGGACAAGAAAGAACCCCTCCACTGATGGGGGTTATAGTCATTCTTCTAGGTATGCTCATGTACAAACTATTTCTTAATTCTTTATTTGTTAGGCTCCTGGGAGCCTAAAGAGTTTGGTATGGAACAACAATTATGGTAACTGGTGTCCATCTCATGGTAGCTAAGGGAAGTATGTTCGAAGTACTGGCTTTGTACATGAGTATCACAATAGCACGAGTGACCTGTTGAGGGATTCTTAAGAATGTCATTTTGTTTAGTCTCTTCTGGGTAGTGTAATTGTTTACGAGCGCTTGGTGCGGTTGGTGGCTGTGGTGCTGGGGCGTTATGTGTTGCTGAGGGTGTCAAGACTTGTTGGGGTGACAAGGTTTGATTTTGCCCTTAGGTTGCCAACACAATCTAAATGAGGAGTTTCACTTGACTGATGAGTTATTGAAGGTTTGGCTGGGTAGAAGTGTTCTGGTAACAAATGGATTTGTTTTACTTCTTGACCCAGGTATGTCTTGGTTTTGTGCCATGGAATGACCTGGAAATGTCAAAAATAAGTTTTAGAAACTGATGCCTTTTTTATCAATTCCATTGATGGCGCCAATTAATTAGTCCCAAAATCCAAGATGCTTAGGAATAAGGCTAATGTGTTGGATAATCGATTGATCTCCTAGTTCAAGTAATCTGATCAATTCTCCCTAGCCAAGGTGTCTGATGGCTTGATATGGAAAGCCCATGTGATTGGTAGCTAGTGGAAGATGGTGCCTGGTGAGCTAAGGTGATTGGTAGCTAATGGAAGATGGTGTCTGGTGAGCTAAGATGATTGGTAGTTGATACTTACAAAAAGTCTCTTTTGATGGATGTGGGGACTTTTCGATACTTAAGTTAATAATTTTATAAAGAGAAAAGTGCAATGATTTTTTAAAGAGATAAGCTCTGAAAATATGGATGTTGAAAGTGTTAAGAATGAAGAGATCATGAACCTTTGGCTTGAAGGATTCATGATATATTTATAGCCCATGCTTTTTGTGAAGAGGAATGGCTAAAGTGTAATTTTATCCTTGTGATATTTTAAGTTGTATTCTATTTAAAATAATACATATTAGATTAATATAAAATATTAAAAGACCTGTATGGGGTCCTAAAAAAAATTATCAAATGAGTGTTGGGCTTGGACATGGCAGCCTAAACCCACGAGGGTGTTGGGGTGCACGCCTAGCACCAACTAGGTTTTACATGTCTAGTATGCTGAGCGTGCATCCAGATGGTGAGCTCGAGCTTCCATGCTTGAGCCTAGGTGTATGCTTAACTTGGGCTCGAGATATAATGCTCGAGCCTAAGCATATTATTTGAAGTTGGGCTTAGGTGCAGTAGTCTAAGCTAAGCTAGAGGTTTTTGGATTTTATTGAGGTGTTTTTAGTTTTTTTTTTTTTTTTTGGAGGGGAGTTTTTGGGCAGTTAAATTTGATTCCATTAGCAGGGTTGGCTTCAACTTTCTCTGGAATCTCTTTGAAGAGCTGAGAGTGATAGATGTCTAAATATCTGGCTGCTAATCGCTTGAAAGCAGAGAAGGTATTATATGGCATGTGAATGTGCATGTCCATACGACCAGGCACTAGCTTATATATTTTCAAAAACATCAACAAATTCTTGATTTATGTCAATGACAATCTCTCTCTCTCTCTCTCTCTCTTGCTTGCCTTTATTCGTCGAATGGATGATGCCAATTTAGTGCCCAAAAAAGTTTCAGCAGCCACAAATAATTCTTCGTTGTACTGCTCTTGTTCATATCCTTCTACGACAAGAGTGACTTGAGAAGAAAAACGACGATAAAGAATGCAGAGATTGACAATGCTTGGAATCAGCACTGCTGCTGCTACCATAGAAAGAACTGTTTTTGTCTTAGGAATGTTTTGGAGAGACAACATCCCCCAGGAATTTCTTAATGTAAGGTTTGTTATGTGATCAAGATTCTGAAGTTAAAACTTCATGAATCCTTCAGTGAGCTTTATAAAGCCAAGCTAAGAAAAGAAAGAAAATTCCCCATAAGACTAATTTACCAATCCTCTGTAGTGGTCATGGCTTGTCCAACAAATGTTTCTAGAAGAACATGCACTGAAATTCTGAAAGGATAATTCCAAGTCTCTGCCTTTCGAAGACTATTCTAGTTGAAGAGTATTTAGCCAGCAAACTTGGACTTTTATGCAGCAATACATTTGTTCAACCATTGATCCTATAATCCGTGTCCTTATTTCCACCATTTCTTCCATTGTCATCGTCCCGGAAAGCGTCCTTGAATATGTCAAGTTTCACAAGTCGGGAAAACCAAGGAGGTATGCTGTCAACTTCACTTCATGTTTATGAGCATTGCCGCATGAAGTAAGGTATTAAGGCACGCATCCTTCCAGGATAGCTCCAAGGGACCTATCAATTTCTGGAATCTTGTCTTAGGAACTAGCAAAGTCCTAATACAAAGAGGAAAAGTACTCATGGCAAATTTTTAATTCCAGTTACGAGGCTCTTTATAGAAGTCATTGCTTGCTAGCAGGAAGATTTGTTAAAAGAGAAGCAAAAGCAAACCTCTGTTAACCCCAATATACAGCTTTCTTGAAGAACTACATCATCATAATACATTAGTACCACATCTACCATCACAAGAACCTACAAAAATGTTATCCTCTCTAAAGAGCCAAGATACATCGAAAGTTTTCACCACGCTGGCTTCTATTGCCGCTTCTGCAATTCTTGTCCGAACCATTTACGAGGTCCGAAGACACTTCTTCACCTCCAACTACAAATCTTCTCCCTATTTCTCTCGTCGAAAGACTATCATTATAGAGGAACACAAAGAGGACGACTTGCTTAACAAAGAATTTCAGGCTGTTGATACATATTTGGTCAATGAAGTCAGCTCCTCTGTAAGCAGACTAAAAGTGAGAAAGGATGAGGATATGAAGAGATTGGTAACCAACTTGGAGATAAATGAAGAGATGATATTTTTAAGAACGTGGAAGCAAGATGGAGATTGATTTTAAAACATGAAATGTCGGATCAAGGTAGACATGCAAAATATATGAAATCTTATGAGCTAACTTTCAACAAGAAACATGAACAGATGGTGTTGAATTCATAGTTGCCATACATTATGAGCGAGGCAAGGCTATTAGAGAAGAAAGTAAGGTAATCAAGCTATATCCAGTGGACTTTGCATCTGGAGTCTCAGAATATACCTTCAATTTTGATCACCCAATTACCTTTGAGACCCTTGCAGTTGATTCGGAGCTTAAGAAAGCAGTATTGGATGATTTGAACACCTTCATGAACGCAGAGGAATATTACAGAAATTCTAGCAAAAAATGGAAACGTTGTTACTTGATATACGGTCCTCCTGGCACCGGCAAGTCAAGCTTGACCGCAGCAATGGCTAATCACTTAAAATATGACATCTATGACTTGGATGTATCAGAATTCGACAACAATCCAGATTATTTAGAGCGCTGGTTGATCCCTGGACTGCCCAGTCGAACTGTAGTCGTAGTTGAGGATATAGACTGCACTATCAAGCCACAAAACCAAGGTGAAAAAAAGGTGAGAATTAATATACTTCAATGCATAGCTATTTGAACACAGATGATTTCGACAACCAATCTGCACATTCATGTTTGAAAATAGCTTTTAGATCAATAAAAATCTGATGTACACTTTATCTTATTATTACACCATCAGGTAAAGGTCTCGGATATACTTAAACAACTTCGGTTGTGCGCTGGAGATGGACAGATTGTTGTTTTCACAACCAATCACATAGACATGCTCGACCCAGAATTGTTGACTCCTGATCTGATGAACATGCACATTCACATGCCATATTGCACCATTTCTGCTTTCAACCAAATAGCTTTCAACTATTTCAATATTTCCCATCACATACTCTTCGAGGAGATTGAAGGTCTTATAAAGAAGGTTGGAGTTACTCTTGCAGAAATTTCAGGAGAGCTTCTGAAGAGTAGCGATGCTGAAGTTTCCCTCCAAGGCCTAATCAAATTTCTTCACAACAAGATTGCTGAATATGACAAGTTCAAAGCTTAGAATCAGTTATGGGCATTGAAGCACAAAAGTAGAGGAGTTGTTGTTAATTAACTTGCTCTTCTCATACATGTAATCAACTACCATATGATGTTATATCAACCTTTAGGTTGGAAGATCACTCAAAACTTCCCTAAACTTTTTGTGCCATATTAGATTACATTGATTATCCAATTCGTGAGTATCTTCGATAGTCTATATAGATGCTAGCTGTTGACATCAAGTTGGGATAGTTGGCCATAAACAACCCAATGAGAGTCTATTAAGCACTAATTTTGAAGGCGGGTTCATTATCCATGGTTAATGCTTAAGCCCAGAATCCAAAGGGTAATGGATCTTCTTCTTTTTTTTCCTTTCTTTGACGTGCCTTGATATCTGTTTGATTTTCTCTCTGACATTCAATTTACGTTTTTATCTTGCATCCAGTTCAAGCTAATTAAGTGATTTGAATCACCAAAACAGTAAAGCTGTCTCTCCATGGTTTCGCAACATAGGGTGCCAAGATAACATTTTCAAATATTTAGGCAGAGAGACAAGCACTGCATTTTTTATCTTCCCAATATCCGGTGACAAAACACCAATATGGAGGCACACTAGACCGGATTTCAGACGATATCCTGTCACGTGTCATGGTTCAGGGACTTTCTACCATAGACCTCTCTCTCCCAGATTTCCTTTGATTTGCGGCCAAATGAACTCATAAACTTGGACCCTTGAAATTTGAACTCTTCTTTGCCAAAAAAAGAAAGAAAAAATTTTGAACTCTTCCAGATTTCAACTAAACTATGCTGGTTTACTCTTCAATGGCGTTGTTATGCAGCCTTGACTAACTGAATAGATTAGAATATCTTTCTCTGAAAGCGCCAAAGAACCACCTGGTTAAAAAGCATGTTGACTTCCAAAATTAAAGCTAGAAAAGTCGTCTCCACTCATGAATAGAATAGCCCTGAAATCAAGACTAGGAAATATTAAAACCTATAGAAACATCCATAGCAATGAAAGACCAATCTCAATGGAAAAGTCTTGGAAATATAATTTTCTTTGCCTAGAATTGTAAAAATCTCTGATGGAATTGATTGAGGATCAAAAGCGACTTTGCTAAATAAGCACCCTTTCTTTTGAGGCCGATATAAGCACATGCCTTGAGATTTGATAATTTGATAGCTGACAACCTTGAAAATGGTGTCCCTTCAAAACAGGCAAACTATCATTGCATTTGCCACTCTTGCTGCTTCCATAATGCTTGTTCGTAGAATTGCCAGTGCCTTCGTCCCTTCTGGTGTCCAAAGATACTTCTCCAACCTCCATAGCTTCTCTTCCCATTTCTCCACTCAACTACTCACTGTTGTTGTAGAAAAAGATCAAAGGCCAGAGTTTAACCAATTGTTTCAGGCAGCTGATTTCTACTGGGGCACTCTGGTTACCTCATCAATAATCAGGGGTAGAGAGGCTGAGGAAGAAACTGCCGTCGACAAAGATCTTGAGATTCTTGATGTTTTTCGAAATGTGAAAATAAGGTGGAAATTGGTTTTCACAGAGGTTGAGCAGTTTGATATTGAGAAAATAAACACAACCATGCAATCAGGTAGAAGAGCCTATGAGCTAACTTTCCACAAGGAACACAAAGATACTGTGCTGAATCTGTACTTGGCATACGTTTTGGAGCAAGAAAAGGCCATTAAAGAAGAAAGAAGGGTTCAACGGTTTCAAAAGTTCCGCAACAGACGGTGGGAATTGGACGACACATTTGAGCACACAACAAACTTCAAGACCCTTGTAATGGAACCACAGCTGAAGAAAATACTATTGGATGATTTGAACACCTTCATGAGTGCTCAGGAAAAGTACAGAAGAATTGGGAAAGCTTGGAATCGTCGGTACTTGTTATGTGGCCCTCCTGGCACAGGCAAGTCAGACTTGATTGCAGCCATGGCTAATCACTTAAATTATGACATCTACAAGCTGGATCGAACAGATTTTAATATTCACTACATCATGCATCACGAAGTCCCCAGTAAATCAATTTTGGTGTTCAAGGATATCGATTGCGATGTCGAGCTACTAGATCAAGAATATGAGAACGGACCAGAGAATTATGATGAACATAAGGTTAGAACTTCTACCAGACAAGTGTTCATTTAGAACTTGACTGATATGCACAAGTAAACATAATGCACTTAAGACAGTGAAATTTGATAGCTAGTTCAGTGGATGATTGACGAACCCCACTATGAAATCTAAAGAATCATAACCTCGCATTGCATGCTTTCCTTGGGCTTGATGTAGAAACTTTTGTGAGGCCTGCTGACTTCAATCTATGTAACATGTATTATCACTTCTTTTTATAGTTCTAAAACTGATATAGTGGATTTTTTGTTCTCTTATGATTTCTGCAGAGGATGATGTCTCTGTTCCTCGAAGCCACTGATGGACTATGGTTATCTTGCAGCAACGAACTTATTCTCGTTTATATGGCCAATAACAAAGCAATGCTTGATCCAGCTTTACTTGGTCGCACGGACATGCACATTAACATGTCATATTGTACCATCTCTACATTCAAGCAACTAGCCTTCCAGTATCTTGCAGTTCAACATCACAAATTCTTTGAAGAAATTGAAGGACTCATAGAGGATGTTGAAGTCGCCCCTGAAGAAGTCTTACGACAATTAATGAAGAGTAGTGACATGGAAGCTTCTTTCCAAGGCCTTGTTAAATTCCTTCATGACAAGAAATTTAATCTTGAAAAACCTGAAACCAGCATGAAAACTGATTCTATAGAATAGAAAAAGGAGAGGAAAAGATCATCGGCTAGCAGATTGGAAAGGGCGATAGAAGGTGGAGACATCTCAAGGTTAAGAGCATGAATGGAATGGATTACAAAGCACAGTCATGCTCATGAGTTTGTTCAGTTGATGGGATGGTTCGAATTTGTTTCTAGGAGTTAGGGAAGAATGCCACAATGTAATCTTGGCAAATTGGACAACTATTTGAGATTTCTGAAAGGAAATAATAGTTCCTTTTGTATTCACATACCACAATACTAAATAAAATTAATTTCTAACTAATTACGGGATAGAGATGGAAATTCTCCTGTCAATGCATAAATAAATAAAAAAAATAACAACCCTTTTACCTATTCTAGTGGGAAAAAAACAAGCAAAACTTGAAAAATTTTGTGAAAAAACCGTATAGTGCGGATCTATTTTCTGTTGTAAACCTTGGAATAGTCAAACCTGAATAACAACCACACAAAAACAAGTAGCTTCACCTCTCCTTTTCCCTATAAAAGGAATGTTAATCCATGCATAATTCATCGAAACCCTAAGAGTAATCATAGAACAAAATGGCAAAGTGTTTCACCGTTGCTGCCTTCGTTGCTACAGCTCTCTGCTTCTCCTCCGTTCTCATCTCCGCCTATGCTGCAGATTACTTAGATGTCGAAGGCAAGGTTTACTGTGACACTTGCCGGGTTGAGTTTCAGACCAAGATCAGCGACGCCATTCCAGGTAAACGATGTGGTTAATAGTTTGATTATCGTATATATATTAATTATGGCATCGAATGCTCAGCTTTTATGCACCAAATGTTACTATATCAAGAAGGCCATCAGTATACATATATATTGGTCTTGTTAACAAGCACTAACAAGTAATATTGTGCAATTTCGCTTTTAAATTCTGATTCAAAATTTTAGCTCTTCTTCTTAAATATTTATGTGTGTGTGCATGGTGCAGGTGCCAAGGTGAAGCTGGTATGCAACAACCGTGAGAATGGCACATTGACATATACCGTGGAGGGCACAACTGACAGCAGTGGCACATACCGCCTACCTGTGGTGGGAGATCACGAGGAAGATATCTGTGAGGTTAGGTTGGTGGAGAGCCCCAGAGCCGATTGCAATGAACCATTCAAGAGCGTTGATTCTGCTAGGATCCTCCTCACCAAGAACGTTGGAGTGGTGGATAATCTCCGATATGCCAATGCTCTTGGGTACATGAAGAAGGTGGCTCAACCAGAATGTGCAAAAGTACTCGAAGAAATGGGTTTCCTTCCTGTTGAGGCGTAAAATTGATTGATTAAATCTTCATCATTATATTTCTTTTTTTGCCTCACCTGAATAATAAAACTTGGCATGTGATGCCATTTTTTTTCTATTGTGTAGCTATCGAACAATTGTAACCCAGAGTTTCAATGGATCTATAGCAATTATTTGATACAATGGAAATTTTCTTTATTTTTTTTTACTATCTTATCTAGAATTCAAACACCTCTGGCTCAAAAAGGGTTCGTACATGATCATACACAAGAACGAAACAATTTGCGAGCTAAAGAAAAAACCAAATTGGATATGTTCATACACTGAAGAAATTTAGTGGACGTCCCTCAAGATCATTCTCATTGGTCATTCAAAATTGAAACCAGAACTAGTAACAATACCATGTACAATAATTGAGCGTGTCAAACTACGTAAGTTCATGAATTTTTGTCATGTTTTGAATTCGTTGAACTTTTTTTTTTTCCAGAATTCACTCCAATATTGCAGGCAAGATAAACTGGTAAAATATATGGGTTTGTTGAAAATGCATGCAGTCACAAGCTCATAACAATATTGTAGGCAACTGCCAGGAACACCTCACCCTCCTCACCATTGTTAAAAGTCTCAGACAGACAGGAACGCCTCACCCTCCTCACGTTAAGCCAGGGTTGGGTAGAGTTTGTTTAGATCTGTACGCTTTTTTGCTTATCTTGTGTACAGATAGCTAGATGGAAGTTTAGATTCGAATAATGAGGATTAGTTTTAATATGAGAAATTAAATTGGGACAGCAATATCTTCGATTTTAGCCAGATCTAGACACAAAATTGATACTTCATGAGTCATTTCGATACTAAAAATTCTTTAACAAAGATCGATACTAGAGTTTAATTAGTTATTGGTTATAAGAAACGAAGATAGCAGGAATTATGAAAATATGTTTTTGCTGAAGAGACAGAAATAAAAATATAGATATAAAAATAAATTTATATTTTTTTTTGATAATTTTAAAGTGAATTTTTTATATTTTTTATTATATAACTACATATCTCTAAATACAATATTTTTTTTATTCATAAAATATCCATGTAAAAAACTTTTAATTTCAAAATTATCCAACTAAAATATGTTAAAATAAAAATAATTACTATTATAGTTTTAAAATTCATATCAAGAATCGATCTGCGATAAGGCTAGGATCATGGGTTGACCTAGGTTAACCCCAATAATTTTTTAAATAAAATGACGTCATTTATACAAAAAAAAATCAACGTGTTTTTTACCCAAGTTTAACCTCATCGAGTCACGATTGATATGGGTTTCTCTTAAACCCAGACTAATCTAGGCCTTGGATCGGTCAGGTCCCGGATCGACCCACCGAGCCAATCTATGTTTTACAACTATAGTTATTATATCATTATTAATTTCAGCACTCAATATAAATTATAGTAAAAAAAATAGTATCTAGTTATTTCTTGAAATACGTAAGTTTAATACTAATACATATTAAAGAAAAAAAAAATTTATATATATTTTATTCTATCTTATCTATTATTAACCAAATATAATGTAAATACAATTATTTTATTTTGCATTTCACTATTAAATTCAATTCTATCCTTATTTTTTTTTGTCTTATATTTTTTATCTTTATTATATTTATCTCTTTTATGTCAAAATGTAACAAAAATTACATAAAAATCATGTACATGATACACATGTAATTAAATATTATAGCATCTTTTATGTGTCAAAAGGATGAAACACACGACTGTCTAATTTTTAATGCTAATAAATTTCAGAGTCTTATGTTGTGTTTAGTTTCATAGAATTATTTTGCTTTATCTCGATTTTCCTTAACTCATAATCTACTCTAAAGGAAAGAAAAGAAAATATATTTATGAAACAAGAATTTTTTCGATATAAAAAGAAAGATATTTTTTATATATATTTAAAATAAAAAAAAATGTTCATAATAATAAACTAGGTGAATCAAACAAAGCCTTTATCTTTCTTTCTTTTTTTTTTCTTTTTTTTTTATAATAGAGAACATATATATATATATATTTATTTATTTATTTATTTGTTAAATCTTACATAAGACATAACTTGATTGAGTACCTAGATGTTAATTATATTGAGTTAATTCATTGATATAGTTTTTTATATATATTTTTAAATAAAATATATAAAACATGTTTTTTTTAACCTCGTTGGATTATTACAATGTTAGTCAAATTGGTTGGATATTGATAAAATCAATGACTTGTTCCGATTCAATTATAAAATCAACTTTAACTTACCATTTAGGAATGCACCGTGTTTCTTAAAAATTTAATTTAAAAAAAAATTAATTTTTTTGTGTGTTTTGGATCATTTTGATGCGCTGATCTCAAAAATAATTTTTAAAAAATAATGTGTTACTTACTCCTTCAAACTCCAAGTCAACTGAGAAACTGGAATCAGAAACATAGTGTTTAGGAGTGCAGTTGAAATCATGTTTTTTAAAAATTTAAATTTTTTATTTAAAATTAATTTTTTTTTATGTTTTTAGATCGTTTTAACGTGCTAATATTAAAAACACTTTGAACCGCAACCGCTACCATACTCCCAAACACCCCATAATTATTCTATTTTAAATCATGAGATAAGAATTTATAAGCTTGTCTAGCAAGGTAGCATTTCATTATCCTCTCAAAATAGAAATAGAAAGAAAAAAATAATAATAATTAGAACAAAAACTTGTTTGGTAGTTTATGAAGTTTGAGAAAAACTTTATGTATATATTTGAATGGAAATTCTATTTTTTTCATGACTAAGAATGGACTGGATTGCACTAGTAGGTTGTTGATGCAATCCAAATAACATCAAGAGATCTATTAGAGGTTCTAGTTTGCCCCTAATAAGAATTAGGGTTAAGAGGTTCAAAAAAGCTTTCATTGGATTTTTTCATACACATGAGCTAAGATGGACTTCAAGGAAATATTAAATAATGAAGTACAAGCCTTGATTAATTTAATTTATGTTTAAGAAGGGCTTGTAAGTGAACATTTAGACATTACAAAAAGATTCAAATATGTCAGTTTTAACGTTTAGCTACTTTTTTTGTCATAACTGGAGCTACATAAATAATTTTAATGTGATTCTAGATACATTGGCAAGTAGACATACATAGCTTTCCGTTTATATATGGAAAACCCCTCTGATAAATTAAGACGAGAGAGAACAATGTATTTAAAATCGGGCTTCGATTCTGTCAATAGATTACGAAAATGACTTTAGTCATATTTAAATTAGTTAGGCTATTGTTTTATTTGTCTTTTAGTTATTATTAGGCTTTTTTTAGATATTAGGGCCTTTATTTAAATTTGAGTTCATTTAATTATTATTATGTTTTAGGTTCATTCATATTCATTAGGGATATCCTATTAGACTTGAGATTCTTTCTAGTATAAATACTTTTTTGTAGAGATTTTTTTAAAAAAATATTATTATTAATAAAGAAATTGGCATTCTTGCTATCTTTTATGTGGTTAAGTGATTTTCATACTAAGTTCTTAACTTAACTTACAAACTCTTTAAATGATTGATCAATTTCGTTGTGATTTAATACCACTCGTTCACATTTCTTTATAGGTGTATGATGAGAGTGATCATTACGTATAATTTTGGTTCTCTAAGGTAAGTTCTTGTTGGGTCAAGTTGCAAATCATTCAAATATGATTTTTAGTGTATCTTGGAATATGTCAGCATCAATTGGTATCAAAACTTATGCTATTATCAAGTTATATCCCTTTAATATTTAGTTTGTGTTGTTTATTGATTTTATTTTTTTTAGTTTCGACTGGGGTCTTATTTATTTATTTTATTTAAAAAAACAATTTATTCTTTTCTTATTATTTCAAAGTCTGTGTTAAACCCTGTATTAAAAAAATCATCTTACTTAGTTTCTTGATTTTTTCCAAACACATCAAAGAAAAATTGTTGTCTTGATCTTCATCTTTTATCTTTCTTGATTTCAGCCTAGAGTAAAAAAAAGATTAAAGGAAGATTGCAAGAATTGATTGAATTGACAAGTTAGGGTATAACCAAATACAAACCCTTAAATTTTAAGGTTGGCCAAGATTTTCTTAAATATTTTCTTGATTTTGTCGAATAGGTATATACCAAATCTTTGTATTGCTGAATTGAATTCTTGAAATTCTTGAAGTTGAATCTGTACTTCTTGAATTAGTTAGTTTTCTATGAATCTTTAACATAAACCTCATTGATTTTATTTTGTGTCTTCTTTTCTTCATTATATTTGCTCAAATTTTCATTGATATTCATAAATTTATCCTCAAGTTTTGTTTTGATTAGTTTTATATATTTCTTAATTCTTGATTCTTTATCATTATAAAATCATTACGTTATTTTGATTGATTATTTGATAAGTTACCTTTAAGAACTTAAGTAGGCGAAAAATGAGGGAAAGGAAATAGTAAGATTATTAGAGTGAAAAGCTCGATTAAATTGTGTAAAACACGAGTGGGTGATATTAAATCGAATGTAAACACGTGAGAGAGTATGTGAGAAAACAATTTTTACTACTAAGCTTTATTGCAGGTGTTCACAATGTCATCAAAAAGTGTGACACAATCGAAGACGAAGAATCTTGTAGAAAGACAAAATATATTAGAGGTAATGATGGAGGCTTTAATGGAAAAACTGGATAAATTGAGTACTAAGATGATTAGTAGACATGACATAATATTCCTAGTCATAAAGGAAATGAGGTTTTAAGGTCTACTAGATAAGGACTTTCTTTTCCAGATGAAAGTGTAGCTGAAAACTCCAATGATGATAATGATAAAGAGGAGGATGTAGTTAATCATGGAAGAAAATCTCGTACACATAAAAATCTCTTATATGAGACATGACCAAAGACAAAGTTTGGTGGTAGTTTTCATCCAAGAAAGGGATTTTGATTATCACAATGGTTTAGATCGTAATTTGAGTATCATAAAACTTAAATTTCCAGTATTTCAGGAAAAGAATGATCCAGATGCTTATTTGGATTGGGAAAAGAATATAGAATTTGTATTTGATTGCCATTGATATTTAGAGGAAAAGAGTTAAAAACTTGTTGTAGTTGAATTCACTGATTATGTTATTATTTGGTGGGATCAACTTATTATAGGTAAGAGGTGTAATGGAGAACTACTCATTGACATATGAGAGGAGATAAAAGTAATCATAAGGAAGAGATTTGTCCATAATCATTACTATAGAAAAGTATATAATAGATTGCAATCTTTATCTCAGGGTTCTAAAAGTATTGATGAGTATTTTAAGGAGATGAAAATAACTATGATTAGAGTTAATGTTTCTGAAAAAAGGAAAGCCACAATGGCTAGATTTTTAAATGGTTTAAATGATGATATTGCTAATGTGGTTGAATTGCAGCATTATTTAGAAATGGAAGATATGGTGCACATGGCTATAAAAGTAGGAAAATAGTTGAAAAGAAAGGGTAATGTAAGACCAAGTGGTTATTTAAGATCCTTTCGGGGTTGAAAGTTGAATTTCAAGAGAGAGGGTAATGCATAAATAAAGCCAATAATAGCACCTAAAGTTGTCAAACCCTCATATGTTAAAAAACAGGTTGCGGTGAGAGTGGACAAAGTAAAAATAATGTTTAGTAAAAGGATAAGCGAGAGATTAAGTGTTTTAGGTGTTAAGAACTTAGGCATTACGCATTAGAGTGTACAAATAAAAGGATTATGATTTTAAGAACTGATGGAGAAGTAGAATCAGTTAGTGATGAATCTAAATGTGAAAATATATCAAGACTTAAAGATGTTGATGATGTTGAATATGTTGTGAATGGTGAATTCGTTGTTATAATGAGATTTTTGAATACTCAAGTTAGTGAAAAAGATGTTGAGTAACAAAGAAAGAATATCTTTCATACTAGATGCTACATCAAAAATAAAGTATGTAGTATAATTATTGATAATGATAGTTGTACTAATATTGCTAGCATAACTTTAGTTAGAAAGTTGAACTTGACTAATATTAAGCATGTTACACTATATAAGCTTTAATGGTTAAATAAGTGTGGAGAAGTTAAGGAGATGTAGGGACGAGGTTTTGTGTGATGTTGTTCCTATGCATATTGCATACTTTATTGTTAGGGAGATCTTGTTAATTTGATAGGAAAGTCAAGTATCATGATTTTAAAAATAGGTATACATTGGAAACGGATGGGAAAATATACATGTTTGCACCATTATCACCTAGACAATTGTATGAAGATCAATTGAAGTTGAAGAAAGCAGAACAAGCCTTGTTATAAAATAATGGTGAGGATACGAGGCTGAGTGAAAATAAAATGAGTCATGAGTGTGAAATACCAAATGGTAAAGTTTTGGCCATTAAAGACAAATTTAAAAGCTTTGATCAGGAAAAAAAATAAGAAGGATGGCCGAGTATGGAGAGAAAATAGTAGAAAAAAGAAAGAAATGGTGAGAACCTACATAAAGAACCAACCCCTTTCATTTTTCATCTTAACCATAAACAACACCCCTTCTTACAACTTCCACGATTGTTTTTCCTCCTCTGGTGCAGCAACCCAAATAGCCCCATTGTGGACCACTAGCAGCTCCCTCATCGACCACCACATTATGAAGGTAGCACCACCCGCTAGCAACACCCCATCCAGACAGGTAATCCTTTGATTTCCTACCTTTTAATTGATGTTATTGAGTAATACATAGAATATGAAATAATTCATGTTCTAGAAATGACATAACAAGGTCACTAGATTGGGCTAGTGACCAAGTTGTATCGGTTGGACTTAAATCCAACTTGTATGGTTGGGTTGGGTCGAACTCGCATAATAAAAAAGAAAGAAAAGAAAGTATGTTGGGCTGTCTTTTGACCCAAAGAATCAAGATGGGTTGGACTTGAGTCAAACCCATACACGTGGGCTTTAAATCTTTGAGCCTTTTTGTTTTTGCGTTTCAAAAACGCTTTTGAAAGAAATTAAATTTTTTTTCTTTGCTTCAAATTATTATTTTTTTGGTGTTTTTAAATCTTTTTAATGTACTGATATTAAAAATAAATTTTAAAAAATAAAAATAATATTATTTCGATGTATTTTCAAATAAAAAAACACTTTAAAAAACAACCATTACCACAATATCAATCAGACTATCAGATGGCAAGAGAGAAAAATCACTTCTTCGGAATGGGTTTTTGAGAGTGATTTTTAAGGTAGAAGATGAATCAATAGATATACTAACGGTTATTAAACTAATATTATGGCTATTGAATGACTCTAAATAATTGAAGGCTTGGGACTATATAGGCTAAAATATTGTTTGCTGTCAGATGGTGAGCAATGACTCGTAAAGCACTGATAGTTCTAACATTCTCAAGAACTACCACAATCTGTATCGTTACAGAGCTCAGCGATGTAGGTAAAGTATGATGAGGTTAATAAAAATTGAAGAAAATTAACTAACTAAAATAGAGTTTAAATTTTTCTTCACTGAGGGGGGAAAAAAAAAACTAACCAAGGTAGATTACAATTTATTAGAAATTTATGAGATAAATAGTACATTTAAAAAATTGATAAATAAATATGGTGTAATTCGTGTTTTTAAAATTTTGAAAATTATTTTTATATTTTTATAGTGTTTTGATATACTGATGTCAAAAATAATTTTTAAAAAATAAAAAAAATTATTTTAATATATTTTTAAATAAAAAATATTTTAAACCATCATCAGTTTCAACGACTCCAAATATAAAAACTTTAAAAAAAATACAGTTTCAAAAGAAAAATGTGGAAAGGCTTGTTATAAAAAGCCCCCTCTCCCAAGAAGCAAGCCATCTACCAAACAACGCCTTAAAATAGTTTCAACGTATCGTGTTCCGTGAGAGAATAAGCAAAAAAAGGAAAGGAAAGCTCTTCTCTCTCGCTCTAAAAAACCCTTAAGAAAAGTAGCGTGGTTTGCAATCGACCTCGAGAACAAAATGGCCAGCAGTAATCTCCCTCGTAGAATCATCAAGGTTCGTCCTCGATCTCACTTCTCAATCTTCCCGATCCATGGCTTTCTCTCTGTTCCACAACGGAATCTGATTTCCCTAATTTCCAATTACTTAATTATTACTCTATTTTTCAGAGATTTTCCTTTTCTTTTCGTTATTTTGACTTCTGATAGCTTTGGTGATTTTATTTATAATTGTGATCTAACAGGAAACTCAACGTCTCCTCAGTGAACCAGGTGGGAAGTTGACTCTTTTTCTTTTTAATATTATTGCTATGTAATGGTGTTTTTATGTTAATTTTGTTTTCTTCAAATAGTAATTTTTGGAAAAAGAAATGTGAAAATTATTTATGGGATTTAGTTTGTTAATTTTGTGATTTATTGATACCGCCTGCAGCTCCAGGAATTAGTGCTTCCCCATCGGAGGATAATATGCGATATTTTAATGTCATGATTCTTGGCCCAACACAATCTCCGTATGAAGGTATTTTAGCTTAATTTTTTTTTTTCAGTTAATTGTACTCTATAAATAAATTAGCATTCGAAACTTCGATTTTATCTTGAGCATCATGCTTTAAATTCCTTTTCCCTTTAGTGTGTTAGCTTCTTATTTCATTTGGGAGAGTAAATTGGTAGTGTTGGTTGAGATTGATAGCAGTATCACTAGAGCACCTGAACTGTCTTTCTTTGGGGATTTTGTGCTTTAAGTCTCCTCCCGCTTTAATTTGTTAATCCAATAGCTTTTTATGCAGAACTGAATGATGCTGGTCATCTTAATGCTAGAGTGGTTGTAGGGTCCAACCCCAACACGTAGTGTTATGAATGCTTGAACTCTTTGCTCTTTAAGGGATTGTCAATAATTTCTGTGCGCTAAATGGGAATTTTGTAATCATATCGTTCCTTTATTATTGCGTTTTCTTTTGTAATTACTATTTGCAGCATAAATAAACTAAACAAGATCTGGCAATTTCAATGCCATGGATAAAAATAATTGATTAAGAGAGCGCACCAGAAACTGGAAAAATAGCTTATCACGCCTTTTTCTGTATTTCCCTTTGTGCATACAGTAATGCTTGTGCTTGGTGATAATGAAAGCTTATAGTTGATTTGAGGCAAATTTTGTATTACATATTGCAAGTTGATGTAAATGTGGCAGATGTTCTGTGAAAAAATTAAATAAGTTTTTAGGTTCACGTCATTGATTACTATTTAGTTCAACCTATTGCTAGCAAAATTTGAGGTTGGGCCATTTGCTTATTTGCTAGCAAAATTAAATAATCATATATCTTGCTGTAGTATACAGCAGCTACAGTTATTTACGAGTATCCTGTTTGGGAGTATGGTTGCAGTTGCTTTTCAAAGTGCTTTTCGTGCCGAAATGCATCAAAATGATGTTTTTTCATTTTAAAAAAATTATTTTTGAGATTAGCGCATCAAAACAATCCAAAACACAAAAAAAAAATTTAATTTTTAGCAAAAAAAAAAATTTTGAATTTTTGGGGAACGCGGTGCATTTTTTCTATTCTGTGTGAACTGTGCGGCATGTTGTTGGATAACAATGTAAACAAGGTCAAGGGAACTGGAAATCTTCAATTACATCATGTGGCGTGTGGAAATCCACAGTATGGGGGATAGACTTTAATGCGCTGTGATATGGCTAGTGTGAAATAATGTTTGAACAGTCATCTTGTTTTTTAGGAGTATTACATTAACCATTACTTCATGAGCATTGGTGTGCTACCGAGGCCATATATGTGAAGATTCTTGTAAGAGTGGAGACAGGTGTTGGCTGTTAACAACTGCTTATTGGGACATGAATAGGCAATTGTGCTGATTTGGTTCAACAACTTAGTTTTTATGCAATGGATAATTTTAGCTGTGTCTCATTACTTGGTGTGCTTGGATGCCAGCTACTGTTTGGGGTATTACTTTCATTCAGCATTTTAAGCATCAGTATCTAAAGCATTGTCTGAGTTATTAAAACAGAAAAGTTCTTGTCATGTTCAAAGAAAGCGCGGTTGCATTTCCTTTCAAGGCAATCAATTACTTTTCTCCAGTGCTTAGAACTTCCAGGAATAGTTAAGCTACCATTTATGATACTGCAGAATGGTAGGTTGGATTAGAGGTGCCCCATGTATGTTTTTGAGAATTTTACTTTAACGTGAAGTAACTGTTTGTTCAGCTTCTTATAGGGTTGAGTTTGAGATAAATTATTGTGAAGGGGATGACTGCAGTTGGACATTTGTTTAATTTTGCTATTTGCTTAGGACACTAAACTGTTAATAGCGTTCTGGAAAGAAAATTTTATTTTCCTTGATATTATGTTAATCTCTTTTCTTTCCAGCTTTTTGTGTTTGTCTGTTTTGATGGGTGCCTTGGTTTTGTTCTTTATTTAGGAGGGGTTTTCAAGCTGGAATTATTTCTGCCTGAAGAATATCCAATGGCTGCGCCTAAGGTACCACAAGTTGGTGTTTTCCATTGTGGTGCTTTTTCAAAATCTCACTTTTATGTTACATTGGATGATGAATTACAAATAATTGAGAATTTTTTGCTAAGGTTTAAAATGCCTGGTTCTTGGTCTTGTGGATTTTTTTTTGAATCACAATTGTTTTTCGTAATATTGAATTTGCTTATATTAGTATATGGTTTAATGCATTTCTTAGTATTTGGTTCTTAATCAATCACGATACCTCATCCTCTTTTATTTATTTTCTTTTAACTGGTTCTCTAAGTTTATGGTAAGGGTTATAGCTTGTACACTCAATGATCCCAAGTGCATGTCAACAAGGTAGATTCTTTTTTTTTTTTTCTTTTTTTGATTAACGTGGGTGTCCGGGTTAGCTTGCGCGCACCTAGACTAATCTCACAGGCCCTGAAGTTAACAACCATGTAAGTCTCCAGACGGGCCCTGAAGTTAACAAAGGAGATTCTTAAAATTACAGATCAGGGTGGTTAGACTTGGAAGACAACATTCTGGGTTGAATAAGCATAGTGTTGGGGGAACTTATTGAGTGGCCCATGCCATTTCTTTATCCATTAAGGTTGATGATAACATGTGGATTTGTAATAAATATGTTATAAGAGATTTGCTTGAGCTTGTTACTACGAGTGTTTTGGCCCTGGAAACAACCATGGTCACCCAATTGATTAATTGAGAGAATTCAGACCTGAGTGACGTCCTATGTGGACAATAAATTTTTGAAACAAGCCAAGTATCTTTTTACTTGTAGCTGTAAATGTTTATCTAGCATCTTAACCTAGTTGATGTAATTGAATTGGTTAGTGGTGCAGTTTTGAATTCACCTTGAATCATACAAATCATGCAATCTTAGCCTTCTAATATTGCCTGCATATCCTAACATGGTCTAATTTACAAAATTGGTCATGTGGTGCTGCTTTTGGTTCATGCAAGCTGGGATGCTCTATGTATGCGATCTTTCCCTGATTCACATTCTTGAGATTGTATTTTATGCCAGGAGTTCTCCTCTGTTACTTGTTTATAATAGTTTGCTCCAGCATTGTCTTTGCTATTTTTCTCATAATTACTCTGTTACAGGTTCGATTTCTGACCAAAATATACCATCCTAACATCGATAAGGTAGGCTCTCTTACCCTTTTCTTCCCTCTTTTTTAGGCATAACATTTGATGTTTCTTTCCTCCAACTCTGTAAGCTTTTTATGTAGCTTGGAAGGATATGCCTTGACATTCTGAAAGACAAATGGAGTCCTGCTCTTCAGATACGAACTGTGCTTTTGAGGTACTATGAGCTGCAGTTTTATATTATCAAACTTGTTATTGAGATCAATCCCATGTTGAAGCTTGTGGGGGCAAGCATATATGTTTCAATTGATTGAGGAACTGATCCCTAGCATTTAGGGACTGATGAACTAAACATGAAAGGATTTTAACCTACTACTATTTCTTTTTCCCCCCCTGCCATTTTCCACTGAAGATTTAACTGTTACTGGGAGGAGAAAATTTAGAAGAGATATTTTATATGTTAGACATGAGAGTATTTAATTTTCTAACGTTGGGTTTGATAGCATCCAAGCACTTCTTAGTGCTCCAAACCCTGATGATCCACTTTCTGAGAACATCGCAAAGCATTGGAAAACGAATGAAGCAGAAGCTGTTGAGACAGGTAATATATATATATATATATATATATATATATATCAATTATTAAGTTTACACCAGTTTCCATGGAATTTACTTTCCTCACAAGCTTTACAATAAACAACACTGACAGCTGTGTTGGGTTAGTCCTGATATTTTTGAACTCTGCAGCTAAGGAGTGGACCCGTTTATATGCAAGTGGTGCATGATTGCATGGTGGAAACTTGCCTTCAAATGACAGGGGATGTATGCTTTTGACTTGATTTGAAAGGAAATTTGGAAGAAACGATGTTTGAACAAGCTGTAGTCTAATATTTTTCAAAGCTTCCAGATACTTTTTGTTAAATTGTTTTGCTGTCGGAAGCATCGTCTTTGTGATTGTATGATCAGATAAGATACGTTATTCATCTCAGTGTCACTCTGCAGCTATCTCAATCCCTTAGCAATTGGAAATTTCATGAATTTTACCTCGAGAATCTGAACCCTGGTAGTCACGATAAATAAAAAAACCAATGTGCATGAGCATAGAGTGTCTTGGATATCATTAATAGTCTGTGCATTCATCTTTCATTTCTTATCAACGTCTTCATGCTTTTATCTTTGATTATTTAAGTTCCAATTAGGTTTATTTTATCTATCTATCATGATCCCATTTTTATCTTCCAAGTAAAACCAAATGCATCTGAAATCGCAGTGCAATGTGTTCATTTGGGTTTTTGGTTGTGTTTTAGCCTTATATACTAGCTTGACGTTGATATTCTTCTACTTTTTATATGAATGGTTAGGGTTGTATATTAAGACCAGCCATGTTTTAGTTTCTTCATATATGGCAGCAAACATTGTCAGTAATTTCAAAACGGGAGAACGAGTCCCTGGTTTCTATAGCTTTCGTGAGCTTGAGTTGAGGCGCTTCGCAGGATGGCTTCCCTGCTCTCACCTAGCGCAGTCGGGCATGATAGCTTCCTCATTTTTAAGTAGCGCACCGATTTCTGAGTAAAAAACATCCCCTTCTACGTTGATCTTTATATTGCCATCAGGTGGAGGCCATTTGTCATCGCCCACTGGAACAACAGAGGATGTTAGTCTCGTTCTACCACCAACCTCAATAAACTCCTTCCAATATCAAATTGTTTACAGACCTTACCTTGTATCGTTCTGCTCTTCTGAACGCCGTGATTTCCAATGATTTAAGAAAATCAAGTCGCTCTCTTCCCACTCCTTGCATGTAAGAGGTTGCAAATCCCTAAACCCTAGATTTGGAAAGCCAGGAGATGGAAATGAGAGGAATATGCAAGGGTGGCGAAAGAGTCTAGAAATTCATTGCTTTTATTTCCAAATTCAAAGACTGGGATTTCCTAGTTGACAAGATGAAGACGCGCGGCTTTGGGTGGGAAGTCGGTGGCCAGAAACGCCAACATTTGGCTTGGTCAATTTGTAACGGTCTAGAAAATATTTGGCTAGCTAAACTGGATTGTGGTTTGAATTTCAAATCAGTTATGATCAGTGCTATTTAAACCGAACCAGGCAGATAAATTAGATATGGAAGGTTTAAGATATTAGTTTAGTTCTTGGGAGGCCTGACCACCTGGTCACCAAGTTACTTTTCTTTTTCAGTTATATCCTTTCATCCTTATAATTAAAGTATTTTTTCATTCAATTAAGTCCTCAATTCAGTCCAAATTTTCTTGAATTACAACTATTCCACAGAAAAACTACAACCCAAAATTACAATAATCAAATTTACACAAATTCAACTAAAAGATTGTTACAAGTTTGGTACCAAAACTGCGATTCATGGCTAATGAAACTCGAATGTTGCAGCTCTTGTAAACTGTGGCAAATATGAAACATCAACAAAAGGAGTGACAGTATCAACAAGAAGCACAGCAGAAGGTGTTGGAGGAGTTGATACAATTGTTGCCCTAGATTTCATCTAAGATGGACCATATAGCCATAAGTACGAGGGAATAGACCAATTGAGTCCACTCTTAATATCCCTATTACATTGGTCAATGGACACGATCAGTAGGAGTTTGAGCCTCATACAGAACAATAGTTGTAGCTCAGACCAATAAAACTAGGTTTTTCCCAATTAAATGAGGAAGACCTATGGAGTGAATCCATAAGGCCAATTGTTGTTTCAACTACCATAAATACAAACCACCAGAACTGTTTGTTTATGGCTAGTTTTCACATAGAAGGCACGGCCTTCGCTTGGTTTCAAGAGATGGAGAAGTCGAGGATAATTACTAGTAGGGAAACATTTGTCAAGGCTTTCCATACTAGGTTTGGGACCTTATCTTATGATAACCCCGTGGAGGTCTTAATTAATTTGAAGCAGACTTCAACAATAGAATATTATAAAATGCATATTGAAGTTATATCAAACAAAGTTCAAGGATTGTTAGATGAACATAGATTAGGTTGTTTTTTTGTGAGGCCTCGTGGAGGAAATTCAATTAAGGATTTGAATGTTAAACCCTTAAAATATATGGTAGCCTATGGTTTAGCTAGGATGCAAAAGGAGCACCTCTTGGTATTGCGTCAAAGTTGAAGGCCTAATACAAGTAAAGGTCTAAGTCGAGTAGTCTAATTGGATCAAGTTAAAATTGACTTTAAAAAAAGTCAACCAGTCCAAATATTATCCCAAGCCTAGTTGAGAGAAAAGAAGGATAAAAAACTTTGATTTAAATGTAATGGCAAATGAAGTTTAAATAACAAGTGTAGTGGTTTAAAATAATTTATGATTGAAGAGACAAAAAGATCATGAGGAATAAGATTCTGCAATTATAAAGGATCTAATTAGTTTGAAAAATTTAAATGCTAATGAGGTAGAAATTTTCATCTACACTATGTTAGGGTGTCTAAATCCTAGAACTATAAGGGTTAAGGCAACCATTAACAACCAAATAATCATAGTTCTAGTTGATACTAGAAGTACATATAACTTTATTGGGGTTGAAATTTCTATTATCACTAATTTTTTTAGTAAAGGTTGTTATTCAAGGCTAAACTTTAAGGTGTAAAGAATCTAGTTCCAGTCATGGGCTCTACTAGTTTGGCTTGGTAGGTGTGACCTGATTCTTGAAATTCAATGGCTCAAAGAATTGGATCCTATTATATGGGACTTTGCTTAATTAACTATAGATATCCAATTTAATGGGTTTCAAATTCAACTTAAAGGCTTAGGAGTCAAAGAGTCTATAGTGATAATGAGTCTAGCTTTCTATAAGAGTTGAAAAGAAAAGCTAGTGGTATATTATTACAAATATAGAGAATGGAAGCTGAGACTAGAATCTTACGAAGATCCTTGGGCAAATTCAAGATTTATTAAAGGAGTATGAGAAGGTTTTTAAGGAACCTACAAGTTTACCCTAGAAAGAAACCATGATCACACAATAAACTTACAAGAACAAACACCTCTCATTAGTGTTTAACCCTATAAGTACCCTTATTATCAAAAATTTAAGATATAAAAGATAGTTAACGAACTGCTGGAGTTGGGCACCATCAGGCCTAGCCAGAATCAATTTTCCTTACTAGTTCTTCTGGTAAGGAAGTCAAATGGTTCCTGGAAAATATATGTTGATTATAGAGATCTTAACAAATAGATTATTAAAGATGGATTCCTTATACCTGTAGTGGAGGAGCTGCTGGATGAGATTTGTGGTTCACGCTATTTTTCTAAGCTGGATTTAAGGTTTGGTTACCACTAGATTATGATGAAGTCAGAAGACATCCCTAAGACTATTTTTCAGAACATATAAAAGGTATTATAAGTTTCTAGTGATGCCTTTTGAGCTGAATAATACACCCTCAACATTTCAGGGTTTAATGAATGAGGTACTTAAACTCTGTCTAAGAAAGTTTATATTAGTTTTTCTTTAAGATATCTTAATCTATAGTTCTAATTTTGAAAAGCATTTAAAACATCTAAAGATAGTTTTATAAACCTTAGCCAAACAAAGCTCTATGCTAAGAAATCTAAATACAAGTTTTCCTGGAAGGAAATTGTATATTTAAGGCATATAATTTTTGGAGATAAGGTTAAAGTTAATCCTAGTAAGGTAGAAGCAATGGGTAGATGGACCAGGCCTGGTAATCTTAAATCTTTAAGAGGATTTTTAAGACTAACGGGATATTACAGAAGATTTATTAAGGGGTATAGAACTATAATTGACCCCTTAACTAGATTAGTTAAGAAAGGAGGGTTCGTTTAATATAAGTTAGCAAAAGATATCTTTGAGAGATTAAAGAAAGCAGTTACTATTCTACCAGTATTAGATCTACCTAATTTTTCTAAGCCTTTTTTATTATGGAATATGATGCATCTAGGGTTGGAATAGAAACATTTTTTATATAGGATGGTAGACCTATCTCTTACCTTAGTAAAGTTCTCAAGTTTAGGGAGGTTAACTTATCTACTTATGATAAGGAATTGCTTACTATCTAGGCTATATATTTTTAAGGCTAATTACATGGACTTGACCTTCCTACCGTAGGCGTGCCTAGCTCATCCTTTCAAACCTAGGCATATAAGTCTAGCCTTTTAAGCCCAGGAGCACCTGGCTCATCCTTCCTACCCTAAGCACGCCTAATTTTTTTTAAGTTGTTTTATTTTTTTATATTCTAAAATAGAATTCTCTTTGAATAAAATAATCATAATGATATTTTAAAAATTATATAATGATATTATACTTTTCGAATAAAGTAACAACGTTTTTATAATAGTGTTAACAATTACTTTATACTTCATATATATAAACCTAATATGCATAATTTGTTTTAAGTTTGTGATGAATATTTACTGAGAATAAAATATATTTTCCATTTTTATTTTGAATTTTTATATATTTTTTTAAAATTAATTATTCATGTAGTTTTACAAACAATCACATAAAAAATATATCAAGATATAAGTTTTTTTATTTTTTTTATTAAAACTTGCTTTTCGAATAATAATAAGTTCTTATTTAAAATTCATGCTCAAAGAAATACATAAACAAGGAAAGGAAATTTTAACTAAAAAAGAAATTGATAAAAATTCATAAGAAAAACTAGTTGACCGACAATGATGTCTAGACAATTTTTTGAAGTAAAACAATGTTTTACATATCAAAGGCGTATTATTTTAATTTTATGATAAAATTAATTCGATATTCATGTATATCGAAATGAACTTTCTATGTAAATAACATAAAAAAATATAAATATACAATAAATTTTCGTTTTTTGATAAAAAAAATTAAAATTGAAAAGACTATCATTTTTGTCCATCTACTCTTTCAACATATTTATAAATTAAAATAGCAAGTCAATAAAAACTAGTTTAATTAACTAAATTAATAAGAGTGGGCTCCATGATGTAAGTGAAATTAATGGCCTTTTTTGAGGATCAATAAAAATGAATAGGCTTTAAGCTCTTCATGATCTATATGTTAACACGAGCAAAGAAATTATTATTATTATTTGGTAATCTCGGTCGCTGCATTATTTCTTTTCTCATATTATATTATATTATAGAAATAACTAAAATAAATGAGTGAATCACTTTTCTTTCCGACACAGCCTACTCTGGATTCCCTTGTTCATATAAACATGACAAAAAAAAGGAGGGTCGTCTTCAAGAAATAACAAAAAAAAATACTCCATTACTATTTTTTCATAGAAAACTTCAATTTAATCCCTGAAGTTATAGTTTTTTATATCATTTGATATCTGTTATTTTGAAAATTCACGCTTTAATACAGGATCTTATTTTTTTTTTAATGTTTCAATCCTTGTATGTTAAGAGAGGATAGAAAAAATCATTTAAAGGTTTCATTATAAAATGTCAATTTTTATTTTAATGGGTTCATCTTCTCGACGAGAATTCAATAGAGATGACATTTTTCTATAAATATAGTTTACTATTTAATTAATATCTTTTTTTATTCTTAGATTTTCCTGAGATATCTAAGAATGTAATATATCCATCTAATCAAACTCTATTATAATATTTGAATCATGCTTGTTAATTCAAATGTTTAAATCTTTAAATCATCATTTGTTATATAAATAAATTAAGAATTATGTTAAAATTGAAGTTTATATTTGTTTTTTAAAAGTAATACTCGTGTCATTTTTCGTATGGGTCAATAGCGATCGGACAACGATGCGTGTAGGCTAGATTTTCTGACTTATCGGACCCAAAACAAATTTACTTTTTTATTTTTGATGGAAACCGTACTAAGTGAATTAATGGACCGTAACTGTACCACTCACCCGTGCACAGCACCACTGTATGTGTGCATGTGCCAGCAACACGAACAGGAAAAAAGGATGCTCTATTATTGCTTGCTTCCCTTTTCTGCACCCTCCCTGCTTTGCTTTTTGTCTTCTCGCTCTTTTTTTTTTTTTTTTTTTACTTTAACCCCTAACGCTTTGCATTTTATTTTACCCTCCCTGGCCCCACCTCATTCTCAAAATTAATGTCGGTGCTCATGGTTAAATCATTTTTTACTTTAATAATAATGCATGCAAGAGGGTTTTTTTTTTTTTTTTTTTTTTTGGGGGGGGGGGGGGACATTATAATCTTAGAAATGCCTAGGTGTGTGTTTTGCTTGCTATTACAATTTAGAAACTAGATTTAAAAAAAACGTTTTTAATTACGGCTTTTTAAAAAATAAATTTTTAAAAGTATATTATTTGATTAAAATTGCTGTAAATAAAAAACAGGTTCATTTAAAACACGACCGACATGGGAGCGGCTGGTCTCAAGGTAGACTGATGATTAGAAAAGAATTGATACTCTCTCAAGACAACCTAAATCATCTTTACAAGATCATACAAGTGGGCCTCTCTGTGTTTTTTTTTTTTTTTTCACATCGGATTCCAGGGGTGAAAAAATGAAAATCATGCAGCTTGTCGATGTCTGAAAAAAAAATCTGACAAGCTGTGCATTTCGATCTTGCTAGCGCATACTAATAATATAAAAGATTATTTAGGCGGCGGCTGCTGCTAAGGTGGGAGGGGAGCTACTAATTTTACTATTTGTCCTCTACGCAATCAAGAGTTTTGTTCCGCTGAATACCCTCAACGCCCAACTAAAGTACAACAACACCACACAGGACGGCAGCTTCATTATTAATTAGTACAGCAACGCATGCACGTAGCTAAAACCAAGGACTATTTCACTCCCCGAACTACCCTCGCGGCTCCGATAAACGACAGCATTCATTTCCGTTCTCTTTTAGAGATTAAGAAAAGAGAGGACACATGCACGTGGCCACCAGCTGACCAAGGTCCACCAAGGACAGTGGCGTCACCTCCATGACTGCAGACGTAAGTTAGCACCGACCCCATCAGCGCTTTTTGGACTTTCTTGGGGGAGAGGAGAGTGGCAATGCTCACATGTGAATGGCTAAGAACCCTTCGCATTATATCCTATGTGCCACCACATTTGGGCAACATCAAAAGTCCTGTGATGATGCTGTCTAATATTGAAGTTAACAATGTCACTAAACCAAGACGCACGCACATAATGGGTTTTTTTTTTTTTTTTTTTTCTCTTGCAGAGGCCAAGAGCCTCTCTATGTGGGAGAGGAGCAACGAGTTTAACAAGAAAACCCGACCCCTTCATCTATAATAACCACAAGCCAAGTCAATCAGTGTGTAATCGTTCTGTCCAACCTTCTACTACATGAACATCAGATGTAAGTGTAGAGCATGGGAGAGTTAAATATACGAAGGGAGGGAAACAATGGGGGGGAAATTATTGATTGATAAAATGGGTGGCATAAGTAACAACAGTATTAATAAATAACATATTCATCCTTCTTTCACTAACCCAGTAAGTACCCACCAGGCATCCAATCTCACTCATGGCTTCCGATATCTCTGTATTATATCACATAAAATGTACAAGACCCTCCTCTACCAGCCTGCCATCTCTCTCTCTCTCTAAATCAATTGTACACATATCTCTCTCTCTGTTTTCTTTTCATCTGAAAGGGAATGGGGGATTCAAGAACAGGCTGGTCTACAACAGAAGAAAAACGAAGGTGACAAAAAGATGAGGAAAAAGAATAACAATAAAGAGACGGGAGGGAGAACATGGAACCGCAGAGCAATGAGGAATGAATAAATAAATTAAAACTGCAAAGGGCGAACTAAGCTATCCCTCTGGGTTCTTTCTGGCATTGGCCGCTAATAGGATTATTATGTAGCTCTGATTTATGTCGTAGGTATCTGGTAGTCCTTATATTGTGGGAGGAAAAGATTGGAAGGGCAGTGAAGAGTTTCCCATCATGTAAGAATTGGGAGTTGCAGTAGTAGTACAAGTACAATCACGAGTTCTAAAAGCTGTAATGCCTCACCGAATGTTCCAGCACATCATGACTTGGGCAGACAATCTCCTTCACTCGGTTGCCATTTTTGTATATCTTGAATGTTGGAACAATCCTCACATCCTCGGCATTTGCAATTGCTGGATGTTCCTCCACGTCCACCTTTAAGAAAAGAAGAAGCGGAAGCATGTAAACTTAAAGAAAACAACTTGTTGATTTCATTTCTGACTAAGTTAAGGCCAGGAAGAATCCCAAAACTTAATAAGACTGGGATGGTCATTTACCTTGAGAAAGTTTATGGATGGATACCGACCACATAATGTATCCACAAATGGAGATATCTGCTTGCAGTGCACATTAGAGGATGATTTGAAATGAACCACTGAAACACCTATAGTACACAAATTCAATATCCATTAGAATTTTGGAACTCAAAACATGGAAGAAAAGGAAGCAGGCAAAGAGAATATGAATGTTCAGAACATGAAAGGGAAGACTTGCCAGGCAATGATATTGCAGCTCTGAACTGTTCAAACCCCAACACTTCCTCTACTTCACCGCCAAACTTCATATTATACACTTCTTCTCCACGAGATTTCTTCAATGCAACTTGAGCATGAAATAGAGATTCAGCTACTCCATTGTCATCTGGAAGTTCCCTTCTCAAAACTTCATAATCTCTCACGGCATCAGCCCACCTTTCTAACTGCAATTTACAAGAGCACATCAATTTCAAGTGAAAAAATATGAGCCAGTGGGTCAGTACAAAGAAAAGCAAATTATACACAGAAGCAAAGTCTTTTGAGGAAACTTTACCTTGCTGTTTGAGGCAGCTCTTCTAAGAAGGGCTTTTGTGTAGTTAGGTTGGATTCGTAAAGCTTGATTGCAGTCATCAATGGATCTCTCCCATGATCCAAGCTTAAACCAACATGCTGCCCTGTTGCAATAGAGAACAGAGTTTGAAGGATCAAGCCTAAGGCCTTCCCCATATGCTGAACAGGCTTCAGTGAACCTTTCCGATTTGAAGAGATCATTGCCGCGGGTACGAGCTCTAGCTACTAGTCGCACATTTTTAAGCAGCACTGCTACTTCAACATTTCGTGAATCAATCTGTCCAGCTTTCTCAGCAGCTGCAACTGCATTCTCAAACCTGCAAGGCATCCATCATCCAGTCTTAAGCTCTCCAAAACTGTTTATTATATCTTGTAGTGGTTTGAAATTCTGAACTCACCTTCCTAGAGCCATCTCGATCTGTGCTTGGACCAAGAACGGGTAAGCTTCAGAAAGCATCCCAAAAAATCTAGCCTGCGAGCAGGTGGCATGTGGTTCTAATTTTGGAACTTTCAATAAGCATGATTCAGCATCTTCTAATTGGTGGAGCTTCAAAAGTGCTTCAGCTCTACACATAAAGAGCTGTAAATTCAATTTGAACCAGTTCAAACATTCGTTAATTTACTCTGGTCGTCAATTTTGCCAGTTTTACACAGTAAAAAGTACAGATAGCCAATTTATACCTGGGGGCAATAGTCTGCTCCAGCAGCAATTGAAGCTTCTGCTTCCCTTAACGTACCATTCCAATCATTAACCTTCCGTGCATCAGAACATTTGCTAAGATGTTTCTCTACTAATTGCAACTTCTGCAATTCGACAGGATCTGGATGCTGTCCAGGGAAGCATAGGTGCTTCCGGGCACTCTCAACCAGTCCTAACCTGCAATGAAATCAAGTTCAATGCTTCCTGTCCCCACAACAAATATCAAACTATTTGCAGCATACTGTTGGGGAAATAAATAGAAAATGAAAGCTCCAGGAAAATTATAGACCACAATAAAAAATGTGAATCTGACAGCTTAAACAAAACAAACCAATAAAAGACCAAAATGAATGGATCAAAGTTATAACAAATGGTTCTAGAATGACAAAGAGTTTGAACATTCGAGACTACTTAATCAGGACAGCGCGGGTATATCAGAGCTCAATAGTATGGTGTAAGTTGTTCAGAAGCAACTCAGTATGCAGCAAGCCAAAAGCCAAATCCACCACAGCTATGTTTCTAGGTCATCAATACAAAGAAACAAATTATCTCAACACTCTTAGAAAAATAACACAACGTAAAGAACCGAATCAAACCAGATTAGAACCAGCAAATGCAGTAGGATCAATAGCAAGTGAGGACAAAATTAAAGCATCCTAAATCCAAAGAGCAAAATACAACATAAAAATAGGGTCAACAGCCATAACAAACAAAACAAGCAAATATGAACAAATGAATCAGCTTTGGTATTCGATCAACAAACTATTCGCACCAAGTGGATTAACACATTATAAAATAGAAAAACCTACTGCAATCCACAACTTATTAAATCCTCAAAACATTAAGAAGCTGTAATGTAATTATTCACCAAGCATTAGAAAAAAATGATTTTCTCTGCACATCCATCTACCTATCAAATCCTAATAATATACATCAAAACATCAACAACAATGCAGATCATAAGATCACAAAACATCACATTCACCTACTAAATGCTCACAAATTCAGCAATCATAAAGTAAATAAAACAGATAAATTAGAACTTGGTCAACACAACTTAGAACCCAATAAATCTAGACTCATCATCGTCTTTATCGTTCATCATATTCCATAAAATCAATTGAATGGTCAAAATCAACAAGAAAAAACAAAACTTCTTTAACTTCATTAAGAAATATAACAGCCAATAAACAAGCATCCCAACAATGCAGATCAAATCACCGCTAAAACTCAAAAAATTCCCCCAAAAATCAAGAACCCCACCACAGACACACCCCACAGGAAAAGATAGAATCAAAGCCCCATCATCAAACTCACCTAATTAACAAAACCCCCAACCTCTGATGTGCTCTCCAATAATTAGGATCCAACCTAACAGCCTCCTCGCACTCTTTCACCGCCTCCACAACTCTCCCTAATCCCATCAACGCTGCCGCCCTGTTACTCCTATAAGCAGCATTCCCAGGTGCCAAAGCAATAGCCTTGTCATACAATCCTAACGCCTCCCCAAAACACCCTTTTTTATACATCTCATTTCCAGTCCTCTTCACCTCCTCCGGATCCACACTCCCTGCACGCACACTCCAAGCATTCCTACTTGCCGAATTAACAACATCCAAGTTAGCACATTTTGCGCTCCCTCCGCCCCGCATTATGCTCCCGTGACCATAATTTGCGGTCCCGGATCCTAAAACATCCGCTTTGGCACTCCGATTCGCCATTCCCATGCCTGTCTTCAAGATCCTGCCCGACGGACAAATGTTACCGGTAGGTAACACATTGCCTGTTGCAGGAGAGTTTACAGCACTCTGGCTGGTAATTTGACCCGAATAAGTTAAAGAGTCGGATCTAGAATGACCCGGTTGACCCTTTTTGGCACCAGCAGTGGGGCTGCTCTCACTCGAGTTTGATAACTCGCCTGAGTGGTTGCTATTGTTGGGTTTGTGAAGTGGGTTTTGAGCACCGGATGCGGATCCGGAGGAACTGGAGCTGGAGGAGGTGGTGGTGGTGGTGGTGGTGGCGGCGGTGGCGGTGGCGGTGGTTGTAGTGATGAGTCCACCACGAGTTCGGAGAGGTGAAACTGGTGAACCCAGATCGAGTTCACGGAAATCAGGCTTGTTGGCTTCGAATGAAGACAGTGAGTCACGGAGTTGATCAGTTAGTGAATTGAGGTCTAAGTTTCCTCCTCCAATGGAGGGTTTCGGTGAATGCGACATCATTTTTTTAATTAATGATAACAGTATTAGATAGAAAACAAAAAAAAAAGGGATATCTTCAATATGTTGGTGTCGCTCTTTCTGGGTATGTGATGTTGTGTTTTAGTCAGACGATGTTAGAAATGTGAGCGAATGGAGATTGAACAAGGAAACGAAAGGAACCCAAACTCAAAAATGTTGTCCTTGAAGAAGACATGAGAGAAAAAAAGAAAAGAAAGAGATGGGGGGATCTCGTGATATATAAAAGGAAGAAGCAAAGAATGAATGCGAGAGTTTAGAGAGAGAGAGAGAGAGGTGTGTGTGTGTGTCTGCAGCCTGTTTGGTTTTGCAGGGAGAGAAAGAAAGAAAGGAGAAGAGATCTTTTATTTTCTTTTTTATTATATTTTTGGGCTACAAGACTTCACGAGACAGGTTTTCTCTCTCATCACTTGTCGTTGCTGCTGGCTTCTCTCTCTAACTTCCTCCTCCTCCTCCTCCTCCTCTAAGTTCTAACTTAGAATCCTTCACTCTCTCTCTCTCTCTCTCTCCCCCCTAATTCTTGAATTGATTTTTGTTTCTCGTCGTCTCTCTTGCCTTGCTTACACTAAAACCTTTTTAAATCATGAGATTTGTACACTCTGGAAATGGTTGTTTTTTATGATTTTTATTAAATAATATTTTTAATATTAATATTAATATATCAAAATTATCTAAAATTATAAAAAATTATTTATTTATTTATTTTTAAAAACACAGTGTCACTTCAAGAACAGTAATTGACTTAAATGATTGTACTCTGTTGTGTTTTTTTCTAAAAGAAATCATTACTAAAAACTACGTAAAATCAACTAAAACATAGAAATAATAATTTTTTACCCGTTTATCTTGCAACATTATAAATTATATCTTTTTCATAAAACAATTACAACTATCAACAAAATTAAAATAAAAATCCATAAAAAGATAATAAACTATTATAGAAATCCAGATCATTTCAAATCCATAAAAAATAATAAACTATTATTTCTAACCTGAGTATTTTCTTCGAGGGTGGTTTGTTGGTAGCGAAGTGCGCAGGTTATGCCTCTTGTGCACTCGGGCTCATGGTAGACTCAACCCCTACTTTCATGCAATAAATACCGTGTGTTTGTGCACTCCGACAACAGCAATGAACCACTCCTCTATCCCCGAACAAGCCTTCTCTCTTCCACGTGTCAGTCATCAGCTGGATCTTGATCCTGCCTCGGAAAGTCCCACTAGAACCGACACGGTATAACATTGCATCAAACTCGAACCAACAGAATTTTAAGACCGTTTGATTCGAAGCATTCCCATCATACACCCGACACTAACCGATTCCTCACGGGACCCACATCTTGAATCTGTCCCACACACAAACTAGGCTTTCTAATTTCTCACTTCTATTTATCATAGATTCCTGTGCTTTCCAATTCTGTTAGGTGTTCTCTCTTTCTTGCGCAGGACAAAAGCCCCTACATGATTTAAATACCCCTGTCTGAAATTACTAAAACACCCTCTCTTAACACGCACCTTTTTTACCATCATGCATACAAATAATTTTGCAGTCGTCTTTTGCATTAAAAACTGGAAAATGCTTATAACTTTTATCTTTCTTGGTATTTTTAACAAGAAAATACAGCTCGTAGTTTGGAATTGTATTATAAATAGTATTTTAAAAAAATATTTTTTTTTATTTAAAATTTTTATAATTTTAGATCATTTTAATATGTTGGTATTAAAAATAATTTTTAAAAATAAAAAATATTATTTTGATGTATTTTCAAATAAAAATATTTTGAAAAAAACCATTATCAGATTCTCATTGGATCAGCTATGCTAATTATAGCTATTAGATTAATACTTTTTATAATTTATTGTAATTGTTTTTTAAATTTATATTATAATTTCTTCTATAAAATAAGAAAGTAAAGCACCTCGTAAATACAAGCATATCATCTACTTAAAAAAGTCTTGTTTAGTATAGTTGTTTTGCATGATGTGATATGTGATTTGAGGTTAAAGGTTAAAACAAACATTACTAAAAGTAATTATTGTGTTTTTAAGAAATTATATTTGAAAAAAATTCTTACCCATTTTCTCTATCTTTTCTCCAACAAAAGATTCCATCCTAAAGAATTTTTTTAATGTCGTCCATGAAATATCATAGACAACAACCAGTAATCTTGCTTCTTTGCCTATTTTTCCCTGCTTCATTTCTATATTAGTTTTAGATTGGATGATTGTGTGTTTGTGGATAAATATAGATGGTTTAGGACTTGTCTGTTTGAAAACGTTGGTTAACCCATGTTTTTAAAAAAATTAATTTTTAAAAAAAATAATAATTTTTTTTATATTTCGGATCGTTTTGATCTTCTGGTCTCAAAAATAATTTTTAAAAATAAAAAAATATCATTTTGATACATCTCGGCAAGAAAAGCACTTTGAAAAGCAATCACAATCACACTCCCAAACAGGCAATGATTGCTTTTCAAAATATTTTTTTATTTGAAAATGTATTTAAATAATTTTTTTATTAAAAAGTATTTTTAACATATATCAAAATAATCTTAAAAAATTAATTTTAAGAAAAACATTCAACCTCTTACAAAAACACTTTCGAATCATAAAAACCTAGTTAAATGTTATTATGTGTTTTTTATTTGTGTCTCCCAGTCGTTGGAGGCTTGTTTCTCTCATCACGGGTTTGGTTTTTTTTTTTTTAATAAGGATTTGATAATTGTTTCCGGCTGGTTAGAAGATTTTGGTATTGATCAGGTTTTTATCCATTAAGAACACAAGATAATTTCATTTCTTTCTTTTTAAAATAAACCAGGTTTTTATCCAAACACTGATTATGTATGTGGTATTACAGTATAAGTATAAGATAAGATGTTTTTTAAAAATATTTTATGAAAATTGATTAAAATATTTTTTAAATATATTTTATTTTTAATATTAACATATCAAAATTATTAAAAAGATATATTAAAAAATAATTTGCTATATTTCCAAAATAAAAAAAATTTAAAAAGATATTTAAAAAAACACAAAGATGTCTAATTCTACAGCCAAAACCAGACACAAGATTGAAAAGGATGTTTAGAAAAATGTTGCGGTTATTTTTTAAAGTATTTTTTATTTAGAAGTATATTAAAATAATTTTTTTATATTTTTTTAAAATTATTTTTTGATATTAGTATATTAAAATGATATGAAAAGATGAAAAAAATTAAAAAAAAATTTTAAATTTATTTTAAAAGGCAAAAATAAAAATTGACCTCATCTGAATATATGTTATTTGACTTAATTACCCCTGGCAGGATTTGAAGTACGGAAATGTCTGGAATAGCTTAAAAGCACCAGATGGGGCACTTCGATGAGCTCGAGGAAGGGGGTTTTTTCCTTTTTTTTTTTTTTTTTTGGAGTGGTTATGATTTTTAAAAAATTTAGTTTTTTTTAAATAATATTAAAAATAGATTTTAAAAAGTGAAATAATACCGAAGAGGGAAAAGGTCACTGTAGGTAGAGAGAGTGATATGTGCGGTGTCCTGGTAAATTAGGGTGCGCAATGCTAGACAGAAGTAGCTGGCCACGTGCATTAGGGAGCCGAGTGCCAGCTGGCCCCATACGGCGGAAGCCCACAGTGGCATCCAGCTAAGCAAATAACGGAGGATGGTGATGACGTTAGGATGATACCGTGTTATTCCCAAAATAGAAAGGTCAGGTCGTTGTTTGGGATTTGACGGGGTTAACGGGAAAGGAAAGAATAGTGACAGGAAAGGACACCATACCCGGCGGTGGCAGGAGAGGGAATGATGAGCAGGCGACCCATTCCATGCCAGGTAAACAGTCGATGGTACATGCATGCCTTTTTGTAACAGAAGATTGGAGGGAAAGATGCAATGCTTTGTGGTACGTACAAAATTAACGTTAACAGAGAAACCTAAAACATGTGGTATTTTCACTGTATAATCATTTTGGACGGTTTATGAAAACACTATAGATTATTATAATAACTTTCTTTTTCTTTTTTTTGCTTGGCAACCTTTTCTTTTCAATTTTGTCTTTTCATGATTAAATTTTTAAGAATTTGGCTTTCTTGTTTATTTCTATTTGGTTATTGTTGTGTGAATAAAATATCCCGTATTGGATTGATATTCTATTTTATCAAAAAATCAATTTTATTATTTAAACTAAATTGAAAATAAAGGGATAAAAATTGAAAGTGGATGATAAATGCAGCTACTTTTTTGTCCGGGTATTGTTCATCCATATGCCTTGAGGTTTTTTTAAAATTTTATTTTAATCCCTTTAGTTTAACAATATATGATTTGACCCAAAATTTTATTTTATTTATGTTTAAGTCCTTAGTTTTGAGAGAAAGAAAAGAAAGTCGTTAGAAAACAAGAGATGAAAGAGAAAGTTATTAGTTATTCATATTCTTGTAACAAATAAAATCATTCTTGGTGTTAATAAATTTCATTCGACGATGAGAATTCTACTAATATTTTTTTACTTTTAATCTAAATGGGAAATATAAGGTGTTTTGATTGAGAGATTGGTTTTATTGATGTTCTATGAGTGGTTTTTAGGTTTTTTAGGTTAAAATAGTTTTAAAATAATTTTTAAAGTTGAAAAACTCACTGCTTAATTTTTCAACCACTCCTCTAGTGGTTGAAATTTAAAAATGCAAACGACACGTTTTTTTTAAAAAAACTGAAAGAATAACTAGCAAGTGACATAGAAGAAAAATACAAAAAAGAGAGGCCTAATACATGGACTTGGACTCTTTTATAGGCCGGGTGCGTTGACCCGCTCAGGTTCACGTGTCTAGCCTGTTTTACCCTTTATGTAGTTCTTTTTAAATTTTAATTTAAACCCAATGAATAAATTAATTAAAATTTTATTTTTGATTTTTTTCATTGAATTTTTTGTGTTTTTTTACTAAGATCATGGTATTTTATTATTATGTTAGAAGATGCTCTTTTATATTGCCTGGCCTTCATGATTTTATTTTTTTTCAAAAAATAATTATTCAATCGTTTTTTTATATGTCTATTTTTATTATCATACAATTAAATATAATATAATTTAATAATATATATATATATATATTAGACCCAACTTGATTATATGTTTGACAGGTTAATCCTAATTGATCCAAGACATCATCATCTAAATATTTAAAAAACAATATTTGTTGACAAGAAGGTTATAGTTAATATAAAATCAACTCCATCCTGCTTTAGTTTAAAACATTGAATAGATAAGCGCTCATCCCAATAAAATTTTCATTTAAATTAAAATTTATTAACAACATCTAAAATCATTTTTTTTTAAGATAAAAGTTAACTTTTTTTTTTTTTGAAAGAAGTTTTATTGTGGTGTTTTTTCCATATATTTTGTTGGAAAAGCTAAATTATAGATGAGAAAGATATCTTTAATTAACATATGTTTCTCATCTTCATAACTTATTCTTTAACCGGCATTAACATACATTTATATATATATATATATATATATATATATATATATATATATATATATATATATATATAAAAGATTTATGGGTGCATATAATGCTCTATTTATTTTCTAAAGTTTTAAATTTGTTTTTTATTTGATTTGCGGGAGATCGGGGACCAATAACTAGTTGGGGTGGGAATCAATGCAAGTACTATTGATTTTAGTTTTCTATTTTGGTTATATATGTTGAATTTTAGGGCATAAAGAATACAAAAATTAGGTCAAGTTGAAACTATAGTGTCAGCTGAGATGTTTATATGTACTTAGCCCCTTGTTGAATTATTTAGAATCTTTCTTTACATATAGAATTAAAGCAAAATTTACGAGTCTCTGCCATCCTGACAAGTTGACTGTTAAGTTATTAGTAATTAAATAAAATAATAAATCTATTAAAGTGACGTGGCAGAGAATTCAAAACGGAGATTCTCCCAGCTATGCCATTAATCATGTCAAATAAGGATAAAGAAATTCAAGATAAATTTTCAAACAAAATAACTTTCAATTAAAATTTTGTTAGGTGTATTTTTTTATAATTATTTTCATTTTAATCAAATAAAAATTCATATGATATGCTTTCACTAGGAATTTATATTTTATATTTTTCAAGGGAAATATTTATGATATTATATCAATTCCTTGAGTTGTTTAAAATTTTATTTTAATATAAAAATAAATTATATTTCATTTACATTCTCATTATTTTGTCTATTACATTCTTCTCAAAATAAATCAAATGATGTAACATGTAATATTTGTTTTAAAGAAAAAACACAATTAATAATTTCAAATAAACAAGTAATATCTTACATGTACTTGTTTTTGAAATATTCTCTTATATATTCTATTTTTATTTATTTATAATGATGTTGTTTTTTTCATTCTATTTCAACTGATAAATAAATATACAAATAGTCAATTGTGTGTATATTTGTTTTTGATATGTGCAATATAAAACAAATTTAGTAAAACTAGGTATAAGCACTGCACTATTTGAGCGTTTGGAAAAGCGGTCATGTGTCTGTTTTCAAAAAAATTAAATTTTATTTTTACTAAAAATTAATTTTTTTGTGTGTTTTGAATCATTTTGATGCGATGATCTCAAAAATAATTTTTAAAAAATAAAAAAAACATCATTTTGATGTATTTCGGCATAAAAAATACTTTAAAAAACAACTACAGCCACACTCTCAAACAGACCAATGTTGTAGGTAAGATTCCAAGCCAATCTATAACGTAAGTCGTTGACATTGTGGATATGTTTTTTGGTATAATAAAGTTTTTTAATTGAGGATTGAAAAAATTGATGTTTTTATTTTATAAAATGCATTAAAAAAATATGTGAATTGATAAATTATAAAACAATTTATTAAGATTGACTAAAAATTAAAGAAATTTGATCTTCATTATAAGAAGTAATATATATGCTGATTAAAAAAAAGTTAATAAAAAAAGGTCAATTTATTCATTAATTAAAAAAAAAAAAGAGGTTTTCGGTGTAAGATTAAAAAAAGTTAGTTGGGCCTTGGCAGCTCTATTAACTATGACCCGATTTGAGCCCCTATCAATCACTTCATTAGAAAACCGGTAAAGAGCTATTCTCAAGGATAAAAACTCATCTGCGCTCCCTTTCAGAGTGAGACGGTTTGAAAATGTGGTTTAATTTGTATTTTTAAAAATTTTGAATTTTTTTATTTAAAATTAATATTTTTTTAGTGTTTTTATATACTAATATAAAAAATAAAAACAATATTATATTAATATATTTTTAAATAAAAAATATATTGAAAACAACTGCAATCGTAATTTCAAATACCCTCAAGTTAAGAAGATAGCTATAATTCGAGATTTGAATCAATGTATTTAGTTAGTTTTTTTTAAAAAATATATGTAATTATATTAATTTTTTTAAAAAAAAAATTTATGTTTAATATTAATATATTTAAACGATTTATCATAAAAAAAAATGAATTTAAATTTTTTTTTAAAAAATCTTCAAAAACACTTTTCAACAAAAAAAAAAAAAGCGTCTCCTTGATACTTTATTTAAAAAAGAAAACATAGTTAGGTGGTTGACAGTTGACAAAGCCAGCAGCTGGCCTTTTAGTTTTTTAGTATGATCATTAATTGTCAAAACTTGGTCGACAAGTAAAAGGTTACGTTTTTGACATCCCAAACCAGACATCACCATCTACAAAACAACACACAAGCATCTGGGGTTTGGAGGGGTGGTCTTGTCTCTCACTAAAGTCGAGCAACCTTGCAATACAGAAAATATTTCTGCCATTTTATTTATTTTCTTAATCTTAACAATCCCATCTCCTTTCTTCTTCTTTTTTCAAGCAAGAAGCGTCACAAATGCAGCTTCATGTTTTTATAAGCAGTGTTATAACTATAAGTAATGACATAATCTTGTTGATGGCATGGTTTCCCAGCAAATTAACTTAAGCGCAGAATCATGCGTTCTAGGGAAGGTTCAATGCACTGTGCCCAAAGATGGATCCTCAGAGGGCATGCATGCATCATCTTTATATGATTATATCAGTCTCTTGATTTCCTCAACTTGTTCTTGCGTTGGTTCTTAAGCTAAACTTGGAAAGCAGTAAAGATCATTTCTTTTCCCTTTATTTTCATTTAGCACATACATGTACCATGGCCCTAATTCATGCACTTTGCTAATTGCTACAGGCAATGGGCCATGGTGTTTGACTTTGTGGCCACTTGAATGAAAACTGTCAGCGTCCGTTATTTACAGATGCTCTTAAATCTTTAAACAGTAGCTAGCTACTACTGTGTTTTAGACTAACCATTGTTAGCTAAGAGACTACAGAGGACTCGAAATAATTAGGGTTTTGTTGTCTTGTGATCGATGATTCAAGGTGTATGATCATGATCATTTTGTTTTGGCCTGGTTTAGTTGAAGGGTCAAAGTATAATTAGCCGGCCAATATCTTTCTAATAACTTGTAGTTTAGAGGTATAATAATAATCAAGGAAGACCTCAGACTTTGGATAATCGATCTGTCTGACTCTGTCACTCCATGATTGCCAGATGAGTCGAGCTACAAGTTTTTTCTTCCCTTTGTTGCTCAAGAAGTTATTCCCGCAGTACTGCACACCATTATTGTTACCTTTAATTTTCATCCTCAGAAAATCCTGCATGTTCCACGGTGCATGCATATGCCATGCTATCAGATAAGGTTTATTATGTCAAGTCGGCAAAGGACCATGCCTCTCTTGATGCGTCACGCTGACAAAAGGGCCATCGCTCATAGAATTACAGGCCCAGATCAGTTTAATTGTCCCCAACTGTGCTAGCTAGCTACTCCTCGTAATTCCATTTACACATGTGGACAGACTCCCCATATATATATATATATATATATATATATATATATATATATATATATATATAGACACACACACTGCTCCGCGCTATGCTAATTTTTTTTAACATACAAAAAAATATTTAGAAGATGATAACCCAAGTCATCTTAAACTAACTTGATTAATACGTGATCGAGATATAAGATTAAAATAACCTACATAAATAAAATTAAAAAAATTTCATAAAGATCAAGGTCCAATTACTTAATATTAAAAGATAAAACTAAAAAATAAATAATTTTTTAAAAAACTAAAGTAAAAAAAACCCGAGTAAACTCGAGTTAACTTGACCAACCTTATAGAAAAAGGTAGATATACAAAAAATCACGAAGTAAAATCTTCAATCATAAAAAGATTTTAAAACAAAAAAAAAAAAAGCAATAAAAACAATGAGGACTAAATATGATATAAAAACTAAATGAAATAAAATAATTAGGGACTAAATTTTAAAATAAAATAAATTAAGAAAAGGATTAAAAAAATAGCAATTAAAAAAATAAGAACCAAAATTGGATAAAAAAAATTCAATAAAATAAAACATTGAGAGAAAAAACTGAAAAAAATAATAAATCAAGAAAAGAATAAGAAAATAGAAATCAAAAGAACGAGGACCAAAATTGAATAAAAAAATAAAATGATATGGGATGAAATAAAAAAAAAATCATAAAAGAATAAAACACAAAAAAATCAAAAGAATAAGGATCAAATTGGATAAAAAAATTAAATGAAATAAAATGCTTAGGAAAGAAATTGGAAAACAATTCAAACCTCAAAAAACATCAAAAGCAAAATAAATTGAAATAAAAAGAATGCAAGCCAAAATTAAAAGAAATAAAAACTGGAGGACACAATCAATTTTTAAAAGGACTTGTGTTAATTTCTAGACCAAGAGAGACGAAAGAAAAGAAAAGATCAACGGAGCATAACCGCACCTTTGTTGTGTGCATGTGCCCTACCAACATGAAGATGCGCCATTCCAAACACCGTCGTGGATGGTGACTTTTGGTAATTAAACGACCCTGCACGTGTTAACACGTCAATAATATTTTTTAAAATTACCAAATAGCCTCTGAATGAACCTTAAAATTACAAAATAACCCTTGATGACAAGACTAAAATACCATTAAAACCAACCTTTAGAATTTTTTGATTTTAAGAGCAACTAGATCACTTCACTGTTAAAAAAAATGAAGAAAAGATGAATAAGCCATTATGTGCATTTTTTTTTGCTTTTAAGGGTGTAGACGTAATCTAATTGTGCAAAAAATATTGAAAAAATAAAAAAGCCCCTAGAAGAAAGCTATATATATATATATATATATTTTTTTTTTGCTTTTAAGGAAAACAAAATCATTTCACTATGCTAAAAAAATGTGTGTACTAATTTGTTCATAATCAATTTCGTATTAATCTTTAATGGATCTCCTGGAAAAAAAAATTTCAGCGTCGAGTTGAATGTAAGCGTGGTTAGTTTTTTTATAAGGTCAAAAACATCATTATATTATTTCAATTAACAATGTAATGTGTCTGAGATCACAGTAAACACTAATGACTTTTAGGTTTTTTTTTTTTTAATGCATGCTTGCTAGTGTGTTTGTCTGTTTCAATCAATCTAGACCTTTTCCATTTTTAGAAGAAGAAGAAGAAAAGATTACTATATATCATTCTATTATTGTACTGTTTTAGGTTTTTAAGCATGATTTGAGAAATTAATCCAATGAGAAATTGTATTGAAATTTCAAGCTTACAAAAAGTTTTTAAGCATGATTTAATAACAAATGGACATAACTTTTTTCTTAATTGTTAGGTCGCTTTGCCAACATGTTCTATAAACTTGATTTTATAAAGGGTTAGCTAACTATAACACATTTATCTAGTAATGTGAATTACAAACCTGGTTAGGTCTAATAAGTTTGTTCTTCAAATTAATTATTTATTCAATTGGAAAATAATATAAACAAACACCCAAAGGAAAGGAAAGTTATTGAATAAAAATAAAGAAAAAAAATGTATGATTGCACAAAAACAACCCCCTGCTGGTATTATAAAAAAAGTAACAATCTTATTCAAAAACTAAACGAAAACTAAATGTTATTTAAATAAAAATATATCACAATTTTTTTAATTAGTTTATTTTAAGTAATTTGAATTAAAATTGAATACCTAACATGTCATCCCACACATTCTTTTAATTAATCTATTTTAATTAAGTTTCATTTATTAAAAAAAAACACAAAGCTTTAAGAATAGAAAGCCCATGTGTCTAGCCCAATAAAACAAAAGCCCGCGCCTAAGCTTTCCTTTTCCTTTTCAGGAAAAACGACATTATATACCTTAATTTTCTTTTTTAGAAAAAAAAAACACAGATGATACATCGTTTGCCTGTCCAATCTTCAACTACCCCTTCAATGGTCGGAAAACCAAGCAAGGGTTTTTTGGTTCAAAGATCAATTTTCATCCCATTTTCACCTAAAAACAATCTAAAGAAAAATTCTCTCTCTTAACTCTATCATATTTTTTTCAAACAAAATGAAGGTTAAAAAAACACCTTAATGTGATTCATCTCGTCGAATGGAACCTGTCGAAATCAAGAATGACCTTTTCAAAGTCATAATATGGTCAACCAACTTTTTTTTCTCTTCTTCATCATTTTTTGCCAAGTTTCTCTCTTATCTCTCAAGCTAGGGACTAAAAAATAAAATTTTGGACCAAAACAAAATATGTAAAAAACTAAAAGACTTGTGATGAAAGAATGAGGAAAATAAGGAGACTGAAATGTTTTTTACTATGTGAATTTTAGGTTGGAGACGCTATTTTTCATGTTTTACACTTTGATCTCCTGTTTTTAAGTTTTGTCTTTGCATAACAATTTATCATAATTTGATCATTATTTTAATCATAAAAGGGTGCAATTGTAAAGAAAAATAAGTATTATAACAAAAATAAAGAGTGGGTGCTACAGTGAAAACCACATGCCTTTTATCATTACTTTTAATGATAATAAAAAGGTGTAATTATAAAAAAAGAAGTATGACAACAAAAATGAAAAAAAAAAAACAAAGATGAAAAAAAAAGTGTGGGAATTTTTAGTGTTACTTGTAATAATAATAATTGATGTATCAAGGATTATTATATTGAGTGTGGATGTGTGGCCCTGTATTACTATGTGGTTGTGTGGCCGTATGACTCCTTGATTCTGTGTCCAAGCTCCAACACCATGGACTCATCATTTTATCAGGTCCAACTCTCATATACTTGGGGTTAGCCATGTGCTAAACTTAAGACAACATGAGTCTGACAAGTTGTTAAACTCAATGCACTTGGATTCAACCATTGCTGAGTTCAAGACAACGCGAGTCTGACAAGTTGTGAGTCCCAATACACTTGGATTCAACCATGGTTGAGCTCAAGACAATGTGAGTCTAACAAGTTTCTAAACCCAATATAGTTGGATTCAGTTAAGGGATGAGCTCAACTCTTTTGAACATAACTAAGAAAGAGCTCAGCTCCAATGGGTTCAGCTAAGGGGAAGAGCTCAACCCCTATAAGCTCAATTACGTACATTTTGTATATACTCTCCATACATCTTTAGGTGTCTAAAAATCTCTTAATGACTTACAATATTTATCAATCTTTAATGCATATGTAAGAAATATTTATCTTTTATTAAATGCTATCAGGGCAAAATAACACTCGAGCTCCTCATTTTCATAAAAGAACAAGACTCATGAGCTATAAATACCCCATAGATCCTTTAAGATCTAGGTTCATAATCTCTTTATTATAAATATTTTTACTATATATATTTTTAAAGTTTATATCTCTAAAGTATCATTGCACTTTCTTGCTATAAAAATATATTTACTAAAGCATCCGGGAGTTCCTAAATCTACCAAAAAAAAAAACTTTTTATAGGTATTAACTTTCAACCATTTTAGTATCCTAAACATCAAGTATCAATTATCAGCCATTTTACTAAAAAGAATGGATCAAATTGATAGAATTAAAAGATTAATCAATTATCTAATATATAAATTTTATTTCTAATCTATTTGGATTTTTTTTTATATTATCAATAATAATAAAAAAAAACCAAATTTACATAAGATATCATATCCTTACGTGCCCACGAATTAATAACAAAACAAAGCCCAATATATAGCATATAAATAAATATTGGCTAAATATAGTTTTTTTTTCCTCCAATTTCCAATAGAATGTCTCGAACTTTGGATCCTCAGTTTGTGTAAGAGTACGGACTACAATATTAAATTGAAGTATTATTTTTGCAGACCCTATAATCATGGCTTTCAGTACTAGCAAGTTCATCACATGAGAGAGAGAGCCTATGTGTTGGGATATGCATAAAGAAAGGTCGGAGAGAATTCCAGCTACGCGGTAATAATAGTTTTTAAAGTATTTTTATTTAGAAAAATATTAAAATAATATTTTTTTTTTATTTTTTAAAATCTAATTTTAACAGTATAAAAATGATATAAAAACATTAAAAAAATTAATTTTTTAAAAATTCAAATTAAAAAAGAGAGAGGTTGAAATTCATTCATAAACACTGTATTCCTCGTTAGCCAACCTAGTCTCGCATGCTGTTAATTTTGTCCTCAGCAGAGCATATTGAGGTCATGCTACTTAGGCAATACAGTAAAAAAATTAACATGATTTCTTTATTGATGTATCCTTACTTCTCTTGTTCTTACTGTATACAGTATTAAACCCAGAAAGGTTGAACCTTGTTATGCCAAATTTCTTGAGTTAATAAAAAATGAAAAGTAGAACTGATGAGCCTGCAACAAGAGATTAGAGATAGAATTGGAGGTATCCATTTTTTTCTTCGTGATCATTGTTGTTATCAAGTGTCCGTAGATGGATAGCAGTGAATTAACATGACTTGAATTATAGTACTTGGAATCTGGCAATTTCCAGGATGAAGCAATTAATACGCCATGTGACCTAAAGAAGAGAGGATGGCATTGGTTGGAATGTCTGGTTAGTGAGGAACCTCAAATGGCAGGCAAAAGAGTACGGATTTTAAGGTAATTTTCAGCCACCAATAATCATGGGTTGCAGTTCCATTTGATCACCGGAGGGTCAGTTGGCTGGTAGATATATTGTTTGCTTTGCTATGTTTCACAAGGAAGGCAAGACCCCGTCCCTTTAGGTTTTCATGTCCCACAAGGCGCCTAAGGACATGCCGATTTATCATATATTCAGCTAGCTATCATACACTGGTCCCATTTCTCTTCTGGGTAATGATCCTATTATAAGAAGAGGAGGTTCATCATGATGTTATCAAGCTTATGGCTCGGTGATATGTCTAAGAAATAAAAAGTAGCTGCTGTTATTGATATTTGATAGTTTACCCTCTTTGCTGGTCCATAAAATTGTCAACTGAGATCACAGAAGTGACATGAAATTTCTGATATCCTATCGAAGGTCACATTGGATTCCTCCTTGGAGGAAGAGGGAGAAAGACTTGATCATGGCAATACAAAGGGACGAGGAGCCTGTTGTTTTGTCCTCGAGCCCATTTGGCTCAGTAATTGTCTTTTTATTGATGGGATTTTCTTACATTCTTTGAAGATTTACTTTATTCAAGTAGTTGTCTCTAAACAACAGAGAGATCCCTTCCAATGAAGAAACATCCGGTTAAATCTCATATGGAAACTTGGCCTTAGTGCAGAAAAATCACTGATAAGTGCAGTGAGATGCAAGAAATCAGAATCCAAGGAAACATTCAATATTCTGTCATCCCTCTCTCTTCCTCCCTCCCTCATTCGATGAAGTAATAAAGGGAATTGGGGACTGCTGAGGCACATGATGCCCACTTGGCCAGGAAAGAAAACACAATTATATTTCTTGTCCTTTTTCTTGTGTGTGTATGCTTGCATAATTATTGTATTTTGTATTTAATGTGAAGTGCAGCTAGTAATTTCTTTGTCATTTCCTATTTGATCATTCGAGGATGATTAACATGACAAGAATTCAGTGAGGAAATTCCTCTGGTTACTTTAAGCAGAGACATCGAACCAAATATCTTGTCATTCTTTTCTTTGATTTGAATCCTACATGCATTGTTCAAAATTAAGAATATATAACCAGCACCATGATTTATTCATATCTTATGAGATAAAAAAAAAGTAGTAGATGAAATTAAATTACTCAAGATACATGATGTTACCCAAATAAAGTTAATTTTGGCTAGTAAAACTAGAAATTCTATCAATGTCAACCGTAAAGGAAACAAGGTAGGTGTTATGATGTTTGCCTTGCACAGTAGTTTACTGCAAGACTTGCATTCTTGAGCTTTTGCTATTGACATTGGCAGGGCCTAAAGCTAGCTCAAAATCATCTAGATAATATTTGATATTGCGGTAATCGATTGTTTAAAAAAACGAGATCTCAAAAGGTCAGGACTGCTACCTGATAGGGTGAATAAATTCTCCCAATGTCTAAATTGAGAGAACCTGGGCATGATTGTAGTTTTATGGCCCAATCAAATGCCCCATCATTCATAGGCCTCTGTGTCACAAATTCCCTTCAGTGGCACTCCTCTTCCCTCCCCCCACTGTTCGATGAATCATTTCCATATCACTCTGTTATCATTACCTTAACTGCTCTGTCTGTTAATGCTTCACTTCAACTACACTCTTCCGAAACCTAAATCAGTTTTGATTCTAAGGCTTGTGATTTAATCTGAGAAGTCTTATGTTGGAAGGTGATGTTCACTTTGGATAATAACTTTTAAATCACTTAAGTGGGATGTTCACTTGGGAGCATCAGAAAGAGATTTGTCATGAGAGAGTACTCTCACTTTCTATCAAATTTATATGTAACTCATATCCCATCAGAAAAGAAGGATGGGACTTAAAGATTCACATAGCTTGAAGGCAACTCAGTAGGTATTGTTTTTTCTCCTTGTCAATGCCATGATCACTTCTTAATTCTGGGCTCGGTGGAAGCAATTACTTGAGTAGCAGTATATGTAGCAGTATATGGTTTTTCTTGTCATTTTTGCCTATTTTATTATAAATTATTGAGCAACATATTGATGAAAATGATAAATGAGCCAGCCATGTGATGCAAACGCAGCAATAAGAAAAGTTCAGGCAAGATTTGTCTAGCCAAGTGATTCAAAATAATATAAAATGGAGCTGGCCTTCACTGGTAAACCTCTCTGATATTTCTGTGCAAAAAGTACAAAATCTTTATCACATTGTATAACAAATCCATATTGTGACATTAATCTAGGAACAAATCTAAGAGCTTCTCAGTGAGAGATAGAGGATTATGCCGTATAGAAGATTAAACTCTTATTTGAGATTGTATTTTTGATCGAAAAATACTTTTTAAAAATATTTTGCATCACAATACCAAATACATCGTATCGTGTGATATGAACGAGAGATGGGACCGGGCAGCATAATTCTATAATTAAACCACATCCATTCTTGGCTTATCAAGGCAAGCATCATTCATCGATGCAAAAGTAAATGGGAAGCAATTATGGGCTTCTAACACATGGGCACGCATTTGATGAAACCAAACAAAATGGATGTGATATGGGAAGCAAATAAGCAATCACATGGTGCTTGTAGCTGTGCTCCAGGGCGGAAAGAAGCTAACAAAAATGGGTGCTTTTGTATAATTGACATCTCATATGTCCACCACCAAGTACTTTCAGTGAACGTTGTTTTCGTTTTCTAATGATGTTCATGAATATCCCATCGTTTAGTTAGAATCTGAATTAGCCAGACAAAAAAAGAAAAAGAAAAAAGAATTGCAGAAAGCAACGGGGCATCTCGCAGTATCACATGGCAAACACTTCTGTAAACTATTGAGTGAAGAGACTTCAGCACATGGAAATGGATCGTGAGGTTAAGGGCTGGCGCATAGGAGAGGAGATGGAAACACAACACTCTAAAGACAGCAAAGGGAAATAATTCATGTGGTCAGGCGAGAAGCTATTTACAAAAGCTAAATTAGTAATATAATTTTTGAAATAGTGTAAATATAGCATTTTTCTATATATATAAGAAAAAATCATTTAAAAAAATCAATTTTATTTTAATATATTTGATATTGATACAACTATATATCAATAGTAACTAACTAATACAATTCCAATCAAAACTTTTTTTTACATACAAATATATTAAACAAAGAGAAGTAAAAAAGAAAAAGAAATTAAAGCAAATTTCAATTTTCATAAGTTATTTGAAATAAAATAAATATCAACCAAAAGATTAGAAATAAAATTAAAAAACAAAGAAAAGTTAAGGGGCTTAATTGAAAAATTGCAAGGCATAACACAAGAATAGAGAGAGAGTGGGAAAAAAAAAAGAAATGTCCACCCAAGACAAACCGGAGCTCCGTTTTCTACACGCGCCACCTCAACATGGAGAAAAAATCAAGACAAATCTAATAACATTATGGAATGATATTTTTGGTTGCCAGAATCAATCGCAAGTGTCGTTCAAAAATAATGGAGCCGTTGACGCACAAAGAGGTATTTTTACAATGCTAATATAAAGGATAAGACGCAAACACCTCTTCTATCTAGCCAAGGCTTTTTTGTTTATAAGACTAGATTGGTAACTTGATTGTGCACTCTATAAGCAAAAATACAAATGTACCCCTATATGACATCAAACAATACATTAACCTTAAGGGTGTTTACGATAATTTGCAGTGTAATTTTAAATGTAAATACCCATCTTGCCCTCAGTTAATTTAAAAATATCCTTATTGAAAAGACAATCAAACTTTCATGGGTAAAAAAGGATGGGGAATTAAGTGTTCCCATCCTGTATTGTGTCTTGCCCATCTCTTTTTATTTTATTTATAATAAACTTAAAATGTATAAAAGGTAAACTTCTCCAACATTTGGAACAAAATTAAGAAAGAAAAACAAAGAAAGAAAGAAATGCTTGAAAATTAATTATGCCTTCCGACTAGATAAATGTCGAGACTATCCCATCCCATTGGAAGTGTTTGTTTTTAAACTGCTTTTCACAATAAAAATTATCAAAATCAATACTTGCTTAGATTATTTTTGATGATTTTGATATAAAAAATTAAAAAAATATATTTTAATATATTTTAAATTAAAAAATAATTTTAAAAAATATTTTGCAATGCATTACCCTGCACACACTTAAGTGGTTCTCATGGGTCAAAAGCTAGCCAACTGCCCACTTCAGGTGTTAGCCTCGCAGTAGTTGGGCTGTCCTATCAATAGTTTTGAAACCCGGACCGGCCCGGCGGGTCGACCCGGGACCCGGCCGACCCGGGCATGGAACCGGTCCAAGTTTAAGCAAAAACCCGCTTGGAAGTTGGCCCGGCAAAACCCGGTCGACCCGGCGGGTCAACCCGGGACCCGGACGACCCGGGTAAACCCGGCTGAGACCTGGCCTTCTTTTTTTTATATATGCATAAACATCAAACGACGTCGTTTTGGCCTTTTAAAAAGCCAAAACGACGAAGATGAATGATGCAAAATTGCTACAATTGCAAACGGAGAAAACCTAATTAAAGAAAAGCAAATCGCGAAGAGCAATGGAGTAGAAGACTTTTGATCCCTTTAATAAGGTTAGACTCTTGTTTCTCTTCACGAATCTCCTTCTTTCACTATCTCTTTTCTTTATTCTTTGCTTTTTTTTGAACTCGCAGTTCTTGATTGGGCATCGATTCACAATTCTTGATTGGGCATCAATTCACAGTTTTTGATCTCTGCAATGTTTCATTTCCTGTTTACACCCACATGTATGTTTCTCTGTTCTTTTCTTGATCTCTGCCTCATTTTTCTTGATTCAACAAGCACGTTCTCTTTTGCATCTCCACCAACAGATGGGAGAGTGTTTTTCAATGCCGATCTAAATTGGTCATTTGGTGCAGCCCCAGGAGCCTATGACTTTCTGACGGTTGGATTGCATGAATTGTGGCATGCTTTGGGGCTTGCTGATGATTCCTCAGTTAAGGGTGCTGTCATGTGGCCATATACTGGCATGAATGAAACCAGGGTTCTGCAAGACGATGATGTTCATGGAATTGAAGCTTTGTATAGTGTCAAGTGATCGACGAGGAGCACTGAGTTGGGCATTTCTTGTAATTATAAATGCATCTGCATTAGTTAGGTGTTTTTTTTTTTGGGTTGACCCGGGTTAACCCGGGTCAACCCATCTAACCCGTGACTCGATCACTGAACCGGGTCAATGACCGGGTCGGGTTTCAAAACTATGGTCCTATCCTACTAAATGGATTGCAGATGTAAAATATGTGGATGGGGAAGAATTTAAGAAACAATTCTGAAGTCGTTTTCCAGAATAGCATTCAAGGCTATTTATTTTCTAGGAGGTCTCATTTCAAGAAAATGAGCCAACTTATTGACCTCTAAATGCATGGCCAAAAAACTAATTTGAATGCTACAAAAGCTATCTGGTCTGCATCATAATGCATGTATATAAGAATCTGGCGTGCAGATGCTTGCACACACAACCTAGTACTCATGCTCCACTGTGCTTATGACATGGTCATTCACTGATGGCAAAACAATTTATGGGATTGTATATCCAACAATGGAAGTTTACAGGGTTAATCATTCTCTGTAACTCTCATTTCCTGATGATGTATAAAACTTTGTTCTTTTGATCTACATCACTGGAAAAAATTGCAAATTACAAGAAAGAATAGAAAAAATAACCTTCATTGTGTAGGCAAAAATTCATAAATCCCTCTCCAGTCCAACGCCTTTGGAAGAAAAGGATAACCGAGAAGCTAATCATCTGGTTCCATAGTTGGACTCTTTGAGCAGCTCTCCTGTTGATGGAGTTCTAATATTCTGGCTTCTGGATTACAGAGACCTGTATAATAATTAATAATTGTGTCATCAGATCACCATATATGTTCTCAGTCTGACGAAAAATATTCAACACGAAGTCTTGTGAGAAATCAAATGATGCAGTTCCAAAAACTGACTTAAAAGTTCTGCACAAACGTCTGAAGCAAGGCAACTTTTTCTTGCATCAGAAATGAATCAAAATCACCCGTGTATATGCTCATGTCTGTAAACTAACAGCAGAAGTTGAATTTGATATTGTTCATTTTGATTCTATTTTCTATATGGCTGATAAAGATACCAACCTGAACACTTGGGAATGTCCCATACTGCAATTGATGATGGTGTACACTCTGGTGAGCATAACGCTCTGTTATCCTCGTGATTGACATTCATTGCCAGCATCCATGCACCAATTGTAACATCCTCATTGCTGAACATCCGAAAGCTGACAATTCAAGAAAACAGGAAGTGTTACATGGAATGAAGTGATCGTCTCCAACCTAAATTGAGATTCTAAGAGTCTAAAAGTTCCTCAGTATACATATTATGATTGTCTATTGAAAATTTCCAAATATAATGTGGCATTTCATGTTCTTATCTATACAACAAGCAAGCAGAGGGACCACTCATGGTATGTTCTTGCTATTTCAAGTCAGAAGCGAGGCAAGTCCCAATCAAGCTTCAATAGGTCATGGGCATGGTAAAATCAACCAAAAAAGGCTTGTTAGTATAAAATCCAACAAAGCTTTTTCTTGGTTGACTTGGGCATTGGGTTTCATTGTGTCAGTTTGATTGATCATAGAGTTTATTTGAAGTGAAAAACATCTTATCAGCTACTTTACTTATTAAAAAATAAAAAATCAACCTGAAGGTTCTTGGACATGAAACCACTTGACTGCCATGAAGAATTTGTCAAAAAACATGTATGACAACTACAGAGATTAAAAGCAAAGAACATTTTTATGCAGTGAAGAAAGCTCACAAAGTTAAATTTTGAGCAAGTAATTGTGTGGATTGCATGTGTGCTAGAGTGCAGGCGAGGAGAAACAAGCAAAGTATTCTCTCTATATGCCTGCCACTTCCAAGTTTAAACTACAAAATATGTTTTGGGGTTAGGGTGCCCAAGCCCAACTTTGAGATTAAGACTATCGCTTCATGCTCACACCAACCATTAAAAATTGAGCTCCCCTCCCCTCCATCACAAACTTAAATTAAATAGTTAAACACAAGTTGAGAGAATTTGGTGCTAAATGGATGGCTTTAACTTGACCAGTAGAAAAATGATAGTTTACCAAACAACACAAGCCCCATTCTGTTGCTTTGTTGCAATTTGGCAAGAGTCAACCTCAGAGAATTGTACTGCTATCTTGCTTGTGTTACTAATCAGAGAGAAGAAACGCAATAGCATGGCAGGGAAGTGATGTGAAAGATTTAGCAGGCAATGTTGACTATGTCCAAAACCTCAAGGTATCTAAAGTGCAGTGCATACTTAGATTCTCTAATACGCAAAATATTAAATAAAATGTCAGCTTCCTTTTGGATGCAAACATTCAAGGTCGACAGGTTCTTGACCAAAACCGGGGCAGAGCCAAAGCAAATTTATAATAAATTAATATGCAACTGAAAATTTTAAAATATTAAAATTGTGGAATAAAACCAATTTGAAAAATAAATTATGTGACAAAAAACTTTATGCATAAGAAAATGTAATACATTTCACAAGACTTTTATACTAAAGTTACAGTCGATGTGTTTTCATATGGAACTAAACCAGTTTCTATCCAGATTATGTAAAGTGTTCTAGTGACTAAAGAGGTCTACATTAAAATTAAATCCACGGTATGATAAAATTAAAAAATTTATGGTCAACGATTAAAATTCTTAAATAGCGATAAATCATAATTTCTAATTTCTTCTTCTTCAAAAGAAAAAAATAATAATTTCAATTCCAATAGACCAAATTATTTGATTTTTTTATCAACATATAATTAAAAGATGGGAAATCGAGCGTCATCTTGTGTCAAGAAAATGTGAAAACAAAGGAATTTTGGTTTGTAGAGAGAATACATTTTCATTGTTTACACACACACACACACATATAAAATTGGTGATGTTTATACAACTTAAAGAAACTAGAATTGACAAGGACTACAGTTAAGAAGGTATAGCTCGTCAAAACAAACAAGTTCAGAAAGTATATTTTGTGCATGTTTTTTTGCTATATTTCAATGACTCCCGTGGCAGGATTTGCTTGCATGCCCCAACATATTGGTTATCAACCTATATCAAACAAAGCCTTCCGCCTATAATATAATGAGGCAGGCAACCACAATTAAACAACATCACTTTAGCAAAAGCCTAAGCCACTTGAAAGCGCATAATATCATCACAAATCATTCGTTTGTTTGATTTCTTGGTTTGATTTTTTCCGGAATGTGCAAGTGCTTTGAAATGTAAGTGGTAAAGGAAGGCATACTTTACATATACTATAACATTATACATAGAAATATTTTCTGGCAGGGGTTGCAAGGGACCCCCTATGCCACCTCCAGCCTCTGCTGTTGTGCCAAAATAAAACAAGATAATTCAGCATGCACCATCCAAACAAAGAGGAAACACAATATTTTTTTTTTTAAGAAAAAGCAAGAGCCTTTTCCCTAAATGGTGAAAAAGCCAACAGCTCTTGAAAGGCATAGGAGAGTTGCACTATCAGCTCCATTCCCTTAAAATTTTAACTTGAATAATCATTATTGTATATCATATTTAGACAAGCTATTAAATGCTGGCCAAACACTTAAGGGTATGTCCTGATGAAGGTAACAAGCAACTCACCTGTTGTTTCTGAGTACAACTAAACTTGCAACAACATCTGCAGAGAGAGCATATATTGGACCATACGCATGATAAAAGTACTCCTTACCAAGCAAATAGGATAATGGTTCATACCTGCAGAAATAGAGATTATAAGATTACTGAAAAAGTCATGGCTACCTGCAATTTGGGATACTACTTTTCGAGATTATCAAGCGCAACAGTCCTTATACAATACTTTTTGGATAAACCAACATCTCCAATAGAAGTAGGCATTATGCATGACACCCCTAAAATGCTTCCAAATAGTTTATTTAAAAAGGAAGACTTTGAAGTGGATTAAAATTTGTGTATGATTATGGTACTAAATTTACAAAATAGGGAATTAAATAAAGCTGGATGATTGGGGATTTCAATTAGACTCCAAAACCCTATAAACATTAAATCCTAATGCTACAGAACATCAAATCATGATGTGAGATTCTAGTTAACTAAGTCAAAAATACAAGAACAAACTTTTCACAACAACAGCACCATGAACAGCAGCATTGCCTTGGATTAGTAAACATTTTCTGCTATGGTATCACTTCAGTAACATAACTTTAGGTCAACTTTTAAGTATAAAATGCTAAATATAGTAAGACCAAGATTCAAACCACCTAATAAAAAAAAAGGTAGTGTGATTGATGTACAAATTGTAGTGTTTAGATATATCCATTGCAAAACAAAAAAGGAAAATGAACTTACCATTTGAGCTTTGGATCAGTGAAAACTGGTCCCTTTTTCATGCATCCAAGGTAAGTTTGAGAATGCGTACGCTCTTTTGCCAAAAGAGTCGAAAGACGATCTGAAAATATATTAAAATACAAAAATGTGATTTACATGGAACTGTACCACCTAGGTTGATCCCCAGAAAAATGCTACTGAATAATATCAAACATCAAAAGTTTCACATTATACCCACCTGGCCTCAGATAAATGTCATCATCAGCTTTGACATAAAACTCGGAGTCGAAAAGTGCATAGGCAGCTTTAAAGAATGCTAACCTGCAAAAAACCCAGATGAGTACAGCCATCCAATAATACACTTGATGGGGAAAAAAACAAAAGAAAACTATGCAGTTCATCATCAGCACTAACGTTTTATATGGGAGCTTACTATACTGTTCCTCTATATCTACTAGCAAGAAATCATCATATTCTGCAATCTCCTTTCTGAGCTCTGCCATCTTTGATTTATCATTGGTTCTACCAATAATAAACCTGAAAGCCAAACCAGTAGATTCTTCCAACCTGCAAGCCAATTAATCTATAAATTACCAAAATATGATGGGGGAAAAAAGGCCTTCTACAAGTTACTAGTTTTCAGCAATTTTCAAAAACATGGACAACCAGAGTCTAAAAAAAGAAACTATATTGCACAGTTTTTGACAGGAAGTAAATCAAGAGTTCAGCAATAGCAACAGTATATTGTATAACATAAACCATCCAACTAGACTATGATGTACAGATTGCTGTTCAAGATCACATTCACACCTCTTTTTGATTTTATTCTCCTCGAAAATGGACAAAATATATCCCCAAATGTACATTCCTTAATGAAAAAACATCAAATCCTCAATTGTTTAGCTTGAAATTTAGAATCTTGAGATCTCTTCTCGTTGGATGCTAAAATTTATAGAAGATGAGTAACATATCAGCATTGTTTCTTTCTTTTAGAGTTCTTTGTTTTCTATCAATGAATTAAAAAAGAAAAAAAAATCCTAATTCATGAAACAAGAAAACCAAGAACTCAAGTTCTCATTTCTAAATCTACAAGCAAAAGAACCTAACAAGATTCAAGCGATAACTAGCTAAAATGTCAAACCTTTTCTTTTTTAAGAAAGAAAGAGAATTGTTCGATACCGTTGAAGTCCCTGTCGATCGGACGGCATCCAAGTGTTCCTCAAAGACCGCCTCCGACCCGATGACTCGAACCCAGTTTGAATCCCAACAAACCCCATAACCTTATGCCTCTCCTTCCTGTCCTCGCCATCCAAAACGACAGCGTTCCCACCGCCATTATCATTTCTATTGTTGCTGGTTTCCCAGACGACACGGACCGATCGCGACGGGGAGTTATTGGAGCAACGGTAGTTGTGGGAGGAGGTAAGAAAGGAAGTGAAGCCGAAGATGAAGCCGGAGATTCCGATGAAAAGGAAAGTGAGAATCAGAGGCGTTGATCTGCGAGAATTAAAGGGTTGTGATATGCGGGAGTGAAAGAATTTAGGAGAAGAAGGCATTCTCTGAGTTTGAGATAATTATCAGTAGAATGTTTTTCTGGTTATAAAAGAAAGAAAAAAAGGAAGATCATGGCTGGCACAGAGAGAGAACAGAGAAATTTTTATTTTTATTTTTATTTTTTTGAGGTTTCTAAGAATTTAGGACTGGAAAAAAGTGTACGAGACTGAAGTTTTAAGTTGAAGAGAAAAGTAATGAGTTTGGTAAGAAGAGAGCGTGGAAGTGGAGGAGTTTGTTTCTGGTAATGGTAGTTGCATTGTTTGTTTGTACCTTGCTTTATTATTATTCATTGCATCACCTGTACTGTACTGTACGTACGTAAATTGTTTTTACAGATCTACGACGAGCACACTTTCATATGTCAAGTATTGTAATAATGTTTCGGAAATAAATTAAAATAGTATATTTATATTTTTTAAATTAATTTTTTATATTAATATATCATAACAATTGAAATTCATAAAAAAATAATTTTAAATATCTTTTTTAAATTTTTATAAAATGTTGTTTGGACCATGTTTCCAAATGGCATCATAGATTGTATTTGTAGTTTTATCGTTTCTTTTTCTTTTCTACTTAAAATGTATTTGTTTGTTCAAATTTTATATTTGACTAACTTTAATTATTTTATTATTATTTATCATTATTTTTTTTTGCAAAAAAATAACTTATTTTTATTTAATCTAGGCAAAAAAATAACTAATTGTTTTAAGAATATATTCCATTATTTTCCAGGGAGATTTCCATAATAGTTGAATTGAAGTTAACTAAATGTAAAAATTGAAGAATCAAATGAAGTAGGTAGAGAAGGAAGAAAGAGAAATGAATTGATAACCGAACTAGAAAAGAAAAAAGAAAACGAAAGAAAGAAATAATGAGATAGAGAAGACATATTGAAGCTGCAATAAAGACATCCTAGTACAATCAGAAATATGTCGACGAGATAAATCAATTGACACAAAGGAAAGCCAAATTTGGAGTTAGAGATGACTCATATGCACCGCCTAAAAATGGTGGCATCCTCACCTGCTGGCGCATGAGCCACACACACCAGACATAAAAAAATTATGTGTTAGCGCTTGAGCGACATGCGCTAGATGCAAAAAGCTTTCGCGTGCTGGCGCATATAGAACATGCACCTAACAAAAAAAAAAGTTTTGATGTGTTGGTGCACGTATCACATGCACTATACAAATAAAATCTTGTGAGAGACACATTTGTGTTATCTGCGTGTCTCTAGTTGCACACTAGTTCAAGAATTATTTTTTCAACGATACTAGTTTGGGAAAAAGATTTCCCCACTGTGCTATTGTTGGAAAAAAAACTTTATAATGAGAGTGTCGTAGAATATAATGCCTATTAAGAAGAACTAATTTCATCCTTTTCTTAATTATTTTTTTTTTAATTTCATCCTTCAACGTTTGATTGATTGAGAATTGAGCTTCATAATTTATTTTTATTTAATTTATATTGGGTTATCTTGGTCTTGTAATCTAAGTTTGATTGGTTCACTAGGGTTTTTTCTGTTTTTTTAATTAATATTTTTTAATTTTATTCTTTAACATTGGGTTGATTGAGAATTGAGCTTCAATATATATTTCATTTGCTTTTTATAAGCTTATCATGATCTTATGACTCAAGTCATAGATTTTACATGTTAACCTGGATTGAATTGGGTCGATCCAATATGTTGTTGTCTTAATATTTTTTTAAAAAGATGTTGTTTTGAAATTTTTTCAAGTCAAATTATATCTTTTTTGTTTTTTAGGTTGCTTTTGGACTTGCCAAGTTGACCAGGTCACATCGGATTAATCTCTACATGGTTTAAATTTTTTTTCCTTCTTCAAAACACATTAGCAATGCTTGGATATTTTTTTTAACTTTTAAAAAACATTTGATCCGACCTGCAGCATAGTATAGGTAAATACTCTAGTGATTCTACTATATAGCATCAACTTCATGTTGTGACGTAAATTATCTAAAATGACTATGACTTGAACGTTGTAACAATGTCTATGCCTTTCAAGAATTTAACACTTCATTAAATGTTATCTTGTAAGATATAAAGATATTAGAACTTTCAATTGTATTACTCACTCTATTGAGAGAGTTAGTTGTGAGAACAAAATCACTCTTGTAAATCTTTGAGAGTTACGTAAAAAATCTTGGTATTGGTGAGGTGATTTCACCAAAGAAGAAAACTTGAAGAAAACTTATCTTCAAGTAGAAAAAATCTTGAAAAAGGAATATTTTCAAGTGAGATAAGAAGCTTGGTGTGGTTTTATCAAGTGACTATTGTACTCTTAAACTTGGACAAATGAAGGAATATAATACTCAAGTACAATATGATACTTGAGGTATGGATATAGGTTTGCTGAACCATGTTAAAAACAAGTTTGTATATTCTCTTCCATTATCTCTTTTCTTTAAATACTTTAATTATATTGTTGGTTATTGTGTTAACTTGAAGTAATTTGTACTATTTATTAATATTAATGTACACCCAATTCACCCTCTCTTAGGTGTTAAAGTTGCCTTAGTCCTTGAACAACAATTATTATCAAAGCTTAGTTCTTATATATAAAGTTTGCTTAGACTTTGAATAGAATGACAACCACCAATTATAATATCCAAAATAAAGGATCATCCATATCTAGACTACCTTTTTTCATGGTAATGATTATGCATATTAGAAAGCTAAAATAATTATTTATCTTCAATCTATTGATTATTGTTCATGGCTATCTGTAGAGAATGAACCTCATATACCTATTAAAGTTGAAAATGATATTGAGATTCCTAAAGTAAGAAGTGAATATATGAATAATGATAAAAAGTTCCCTTTTATAAATGTTAAAGCTATGAACACTCTATATTGTGCATTAAATAGAAGTGGATTCAATATAATTACATCATGCAAAAAAGCTAGAAATATATTGCATGCTTTAGAAGTAACTCATGAAGGAACTAACCAAGTTAAAGAATCTAAAATCGACATGTTAGTTCATCAATACGAATTGTTTAAAATTCTTTTTAGTGAATTCATAACTAGCATGTTTACTAGAATGATTACCCTATCTAATAGTTTAGATGCACTTGGTAGGACTTATACTAATGCGGAAATTGTGAGCAAAAGTTTTAGGTCCCTACCAAAGACCTGGGAAGCAAAGGTAATGGCAATTTGAGAAGCCAAGGATCTCACAAAACTTTCATTTGAGGAGCTCGTTGGTTCTTTGATGACTCATGAGCACAGTTATTAAACCCGGCCCGGCCCGGTGGGTTGACCCGGAACCCGGTCGACCCGGTGGCTGGACCGGTTTGGGTTTGTTAAAAGACCGGCCGGTGCAACAACCCGGCAAAACCTAGTCGACCCGGCGGGTCGACCCATAACCCGGACGACCCGGGCGAACCCGGACGAGACCCGGCGTTTTGAAGTTGGATCTGCTTGAGATGATAGCTGGGTTTGGAGATCTTGAGGCCTTTCCTTGCTTTGCTTCAAAACAGGGTCGAATACGTCCCTTTGTGGTGGATCGACCCTCTTTTTTTTTGTCTGTTTAAAGACAAGCATTATTGTCTTCCAAAACAAAACCGACGAGCCTTTGCCGGATGTTTATTCACCCACTCCTTCACAGAGCGATGACTAAGAGCGGGGAATCATGTACTAAAAGCTTTCTTCTTCCCAGTGGTAGTAGCTCTCCGCCGTGATTCTCATCCTCTTCTTTCTTTTATCCAGATTGGAACTGGATTTGAACGTATTTGGATCCTAAGTCGGCTCCACTTTCTGGAATCCATGTTTAGCATCTAGTAGGCTTTATTAACACTGAGAGAGAGAGGCAACATGTAGCACTGTAGCAGTACCAGCACCGCAGGCTTTATTACTGTCAACAAGTCTTTAACTTTGTGAGGGGAAAGATGTAAAAGAGAGAAGATAGATGAACCACGGGAATTTACAGGGGAAAGATGTAAAAGAGAGAAGATTTGTGTGATGTTTTTAACTTTTAAAGCATGGGAAAGTGAAGGAACAGAGAGTAGATGAACTTTGTGTTTGTGAGGTGACGGTGATGAGATTAAAAGTCATTTCTCTCTCTGCACAAAACAATAGGGTAGATTAACATCGGGTTCCACAAAATAACCTGGGTTTTATGGGTTGACCCGGGTTGACCCATAAAACCCGGGACCCGGCCCTTTGACCGGGTCAATTCCCGAACCGGGTTTAATAACTCTGCTCATGAGATTACTATGGAGAAACAATAACAAGAAAAAAGGCCAAAGAAGAATTTGGCATTCAAAATCGTTTATCACATTGAAGATAATGATGATGATGATGAAGATCATGAAGACATTAAAGAGGATATTGCCTTAATTACAAAGCAATTCTAAAATTTCTTACGGAAAAAGCAAGGGAATAAAAGATCCTCAAACTTCAAGAAAGATGTAAACAAGGAAGAATTGAGCAAGAAAGTCCTAGGATGCTACAAATATAACAAAACAAGACACATCAAAGTAGATTGTCTATTTTTTTTCAAAATAAGAGTCGCCATCACAAAAAAACAATAAAGGTTACTTGGAGTGATGATTCAGACGTAAGCTCAAGCGATGAAGAAAAACATGTACCAAACAAATGCTTTATTGCAATTGAAAGCAAAAATAAGGTATAATCTTTGGATGATGAATTTGGCCCTACGTATGATTAATTACATGATGCACTTGAATCTTTATATGATGAATTTAAGAAATTAGGTTCAAAATATAGCACATTGAAAAAAAAAACTATGCATGCTTACTTGTTGAAAAAGAAAGCTTATATTATGATTAATGATAGTGATAAGATGAATAAACTTGAGAGTGAAAACAAATCCTTAAAAGAAAAAGGTAGACAAGCTGAACATAACCTTACCTTAGCTAAATTCATGTAAGGCTATAAAATTATAGAAACTATGCTTTCAAGCTAAAGATGTGTATTTAACAAAAGAGGTTAAGGTTACCAACCTAAAAAAAACCAAAAGTATTTGCAAAAGTATTTTGTTAAAGCTATACAATCTTATGACCCTAACTGTAAACCCCCCAATAAAATATACAAGGATAATAAAGTAGGAATTATGTTAAACAAGTAAATTGAATAGTTACAGTTAGGGGATGATAATGGATTTTGAGAATTTAAAGTAAAATGCTTATGTGGCAATTTTAAAATAAAATATAAAAAATGATCGAAAAATAAAAAGTATAGAAATGCGAATAAAAACTAAATGGAAATGATGAAAGAGGAAAGGAAAGTACTGACATGTAATTTAAAGAAATTTGAAATAATCTAGCTTTAATTTGGTATAAACAAACGTTGGAAGCTAGGAAAGATTTACCTGGAAAAACAAAAGGGTATGAAGGAAGGAAAAAATGAGAATTATTTAATTTGTTGTGTGTGTGTGTGTGTGTGTGTGTGTGGCCGACCATTAGAAAAAAAAGAAAGGAAAGAAGGAACTCTTGAGAAAAACTTAGAAAGTCTTAGGAAAAAAAACCTAGAAATTAAGAGAAAATCTAAGAGGGTTTAAGAATTAAACACACTAAGCACCTGATTGAGAGGAAATCAAGTGAGAGTAAGTGATTTTTTAAGGATTGAAGCTTGTAAGGAAAGTTTGGAAACATAGAGGGAGAGGAAGAAAGAAGTGAAGAAATTGAGTTTTTCTACCATTTTGTGTCTTGGAAACTTCGAACTTAGAGATAATATATATTATTGCAATGATTAAATTGTGTATTTGCATAGGATTTAAATTGTATAGTTTGTATTAGTGTTGTGTAGTTATAAATTAAGGGTTGGTAATGTTGAAAATAATGATTTAATCTTTGGAGTGTGTAAATGATCATATATAAACAATGGATCAAATGAGAATTTAAAGAAAATCTTGACTTCTTTCTGATCTTTAGTTTCAGCCAAATAGGGTATAGAGCACGGGAGAAATTTTTCTTAGAAAAAGATGTTTTTTTGGATTGGTTAATAAAAGATTTTAATGATAAAGTGCTTAGCTGTTGTAAATGGTATATATTTAATGTGTTTGGTGGTGTTGATGATGATTGGGAATGTAAGAAAAATTATGAAAGAATTGTGTTTCTTTGATGATTGAGTGTATAAATTTTTGGAAATTTGTATTTTTAATAATAGTTTATTAAGGGTGATTTAGTGCACACTTTAAAACATGTACGAATGGAATAAATTATGGGAGAATAAAATTAACATGAGAAAATAATAAAATGAATTTGGAAATTAAATGAGTTTTATGTGTTGGATTAGATTGAAGATTTTCTTTTATGTGTGCCCAGAATTAGGCACACAAGAATTATTAATGGACTAATAATATGAAAAAAAATCATGTTGAATCCAAGAGAAGTTGTTAGAGTAGCAGCTCATATAGGAGGAGTCAGACTATAACGAGTAGCAAATAAGTGTTTGTCATCCTATTTGAATTTAAAAGCTTTTAATATGTGTCATTATTGATACGTTGATTTGTTTGATGTGTATTGATTGTTGAAATTTATAAATTACAAAAGAAATAATGTTATGAAATCATGATGTTATTGGCATCCGTGAGAGGATGGTTGAAATGTTGGCAACCAAATGAGTTTGCTGGATTTAATTGGTGGTTGTGAGGGGAAGGCCAAAATATTAGCAATCAAATAGGTTTGCTGGATTTAATTGGTATTTATGAGGGGATGACCGCAATGTTGGCAACCAAATGAGTTTGCCAGATTTGATTGGCGGCCTTAAAGGGATGACTAGATTATAGATTCAAAAGAAATGGGTTAAAGGTATCAAATTACATTGAAAGAAAATAATGTGAAAATGTTAGTTAGCAAATTTATTAGGTTATTAATAAGTATAATATGTTTTTATTTAATTAATGGTGTGATTACAGGTTCTTCACAAGCGAGATTACATGTTCTTCACAAGCGAGGTTGAAGCACTAGATATTAATGAAATAATTTTATGGCTTATAAGTATAATAATGTAATTAATTATATACTTAGTGTGTGTGTGTGTGTAATGTAAATCTCTAAAATAGAATGGTATCATGGGTTTAATGTTACGCATAATATGTTAATTAATATGAATTGATGGAAAATAAAAATCATATATGGATGTAATGTATGTTTATCTTTATATGTTACATGTTCTTTTATTTTATCATTTGTGATGTAAATTAATTTCCCAATAATAAAAAATACCTAAATGTTGTTGAAATATTAAGAAACTAAATTAAGATGATATATGATTGAGGATGGTTGGTTCAAGATTGTGAATGGTAATTAATTAGGAAGATTGGAGTAATGTCGATAACTTGATATGTTTAAAAACATGAGTGACTCTGCTGAATTCTCGATAAAAACTTATAAGAAATAGAATAAAGTTTTTTAAAAAATAATTTTGGTTTATCAATAGATTTGGGATTGATAATAATTTTTGTAGTAGTTAGAGTTTGAGAATGTTACATTAACCATAAATGCAATTATTGTAGAGCTATAGATCATTTGATTTATACATGTTTTATTAAGAAGGATAAAGTTTATAATGTGGCTTGGGTTTTAAAAGGAACCATCCTTAACAATAAAGGACCTAAAAAGGTATGGGTATTAAGAACCTCATCTTTATTTTTAAGTATAGGAATCAAGAGAGTTTATAGAATGATTTTTAGATGGTGCTTGCTCAAGACTCATTATTGGAGATGACTCTTTTTTCTCAAGTATTACCAAAACCAATAGAGAAAATGTCATTTTTGGAGACAACTCAAAAGGAAAGATCATTAGAGTTTGCAATTTGAAGGTAAATCTTCTCCTTCAATTGAAAAAGTTTTTCTCGTTAATAGCTTAAAACATAATTTTCTTAGCATTAGTCAATTATGTGATACAGGCTATAAGATTGTGTTTGATCATGTATGTTATTTGATTCTTGAAAATAATAAAGTAATTTATGTAGAAAATAGAAAAGGAAATGTCAACAAGATTAAAACTAATGCATATATAAGAATTAAAAGTTGTCTTATTACTAATATTAAAGATAATTTTCTTTGGCATAGAAAACTAAGTCACATTAGCATGGACATCCTTTCTAAACTAATTACAATTGAACTAGTCAAAGGTTTTCCACATATAGATTTTAAAAAGAAAAAGTTATGTGATGCTTGCTAAATAGATAAACAAGTGATACCTTTGTTTAAGAGAAAAACTACATTTCAACTGAAAGACCTTTAAAATTACTATGCATAAATCTTTTTGGACTAACTAGAACTAGAAGTATAAGTGAAAATAAATATGTTTTGTAATTGTTTATGACTTTACAAGATATACATGAGTTTGGTTTTTAAAATCAAAGATGAAATTATTTATGAATTTGTATATTTTTGAAAAAAAGTTGAAAATGAAAAAGGTTTTTCCATAGTAAATATAAGGAGTGATCATGGTGATGAATAAAAAGGATACCACTATAACTTTTCAACACATAGAACTCTCCAATAAAATAAGGTTATGGAAAGGAAAAATTGATCTCTTCAAGAAATGACAAGAGCTATATTAAATGAATTTAACACACCTAAATATTTTTGGGCAAAGTCGTAAACACTTATTGCTATGTTTTAAACCGTGTTACCTTGAGACTAGAGTTAAAAAAAAACACACCTTATGAGCTTTAGAGAGAAAGGAAACCCAACATCTCTTATTTCAAAGTTTTTCATTTAAAATTTTTTATTCTTAACAACAAAGATAATTTAGATAAATTTAATTCAAAATCAAATGTTAGAATTTTTCTTGGCTATTCCTCCTCTAGCAAAACATATATCGTTTACAATAATAGAACACTTTGTCTTGAAGAATACCTGTATATTTCTTTTGAGGAAACTCATAATGACAAAATTTTTAAGATTCTTAATAACATAAATAAAAGTGTTCAATACTTGAGTCTTAATGATAAGAACTTTATGGAGGCAAATAATGAAAAAAATGGATAAAGACCAACTAAACTTAAGCAAACAATAAGAGATGGTAAGTTACTCCTTCGTACCTCTAAATGAGCTAAAGTATGTAAGCTCTCATCCTCCTAAGTTAATTATTGGTAATTATTTTGAAGGAACTAAGACTAGAACATCTCTTAGAAAATAAGTGGTTATTTTTGCATTTATTTCTCAAATTGAACCTAAATCATTTTTAGAAGTCGAAAATGATGAAAAAGGAATTTTAGCTACACAAGATGAGTTAAACCAATTTGAAAGAAATGATGCTTGGGAACAAGTCCATAGATCTAGCAGTCAATCTGTAAAATGAACAAAATGGGTGTTTAGGAACAAAGTTGATACATGACACAATAGTTAGAAACAAAGCTAGACTAATTATCAAATGTTATAATCAAGAAAAAGTATTGATTATAAAGAAACCTTGCACCGATAACTATACTAGAATCAATAAGAATGTTTTTAGCCTACGTTTGTCATGTTAACTTCACATTTTTCCAAATGTATGTTGAGCAACCACAAGTTTTTGAAAATTTTGATTTTCTTGATCATGTTTTCAAACTCGAAAAGGCCTTATATGATTTAAAATAAGCACGTAGAGCATGGTATGGTAGACTTAAGTCTTATTGAAAATGATTTTAAACCGCCCTTTTTACAAAAAGAAAAGGAAAAAAATATCTTGATTATACAAATCTATGTTGATGATATCATATTCGGTGCTACTATTAAATCTCTTCATAAGGATTTTGTAAAGTGCATGCAAGATGAATTTTGAAATGAGTATGATGGAAGAGTTGGACTTCATCCTTGGATTGCAAATCAAACAAACAAATGATGACATATTCATGAATCAAAGCATTTACATCAAGGATCTTTTAAAAAGATTTAGGATGGAACGTGTTAAAGAAACCGACACACTCATACGATCATCAATAAAACTTGATATGGACAAAAATGGTAAGAATATAAACATCACAAAATTAAACATAACTACAATAATCTATTTGAAACATTATAAAATTACAAAAAAAAAATAACTACTATATTGGTGAACTATATGAACCGGTTGATTGTTTTAGCTGTTAGTAGGGCTGTAACAACTATATATATATAATTACAAAATTAGAAAGGGATTCCAAACATATATGATATACAAGCTACTCTAAGAGTAAAAATATTTTAAAATCATCAATCCTTAATCATACTCTAATTTGTGCTATTAAACCTTCATATTGTATCACATGAGTGTTTAATCTTATTCCCACTACATTTAAACACTTCAAATCCTATAAGTGGTATCTTATGAGATATTCAGATATTAAGCCTTTTAATTATATTACTCAATTTATTAAAAGAATTAGTTGTGATAACAAAATCATCCTTTTAAACATGTAAGAGTTAGGTAAAAATGCTTAGTATTGGTTAGGTAATTTCACTAAGGAAAAAATCTTTAATAAAACATATTTTCAAGTGGAAAAAATCTTAAAAAGAAAATATCTTCAAGTGGTGTAAAAGCTTGGAATGGATTCATCAAGTGACTATTTTACCCTTGAGCTTGGACTAGTGAAGAAATACAACACTCAAGTACAGTTTGGTACTTGAGGTGTGGATCCAAACCACGTTAAAAACAAGTTTGCATATTCTCTTCCCTTCTCTCTTTACTTTAAGTACTTTAATTATATTATTGGTTATTATGTTAACTTGAAGAAATTTGCATTATTTCTTAATATTAGTAATACATCCAATTCATCGCCTTTTAGGTGTTAAAGTTGTCTTAATCCTTAAAAAACATAAAAGTATGGCATTTGAAGAAAATGGTTAAAATAGGCTCGTAAAAATTTCAAGGATGAGAGAGAAAAAAGAAAAGAAAAGGAAAAAGAAAGAAAGAAAGAGATCTTAAAGGCATATCGAAGCTCCAATAACAACACCTATGGTACCAATAAAAAGATCTTGAAGAGATGAATTTAACGATACCAAAAAAAATCACTAATGATTACCAGTGTGGATTACATGCATCGTCCAAAGACAACGAGTGATTCACTTAACTTTATTCAAATTAATTTAGTCATTGATGTACCTATGCTTTGGATATGATAATGGAGTGATAAATAGTAATATCACTAGTTTTATAGCCCGCTCTACGTCGCATGTATGATTTAAAGTTAATTTCTAAAAAAATAAAAGAATGTGCCAATGTTATGGATGCCTTTTCCAGTATCATGATTTTTTATTGAGAAACATAAAGATGTTGTTTAAGATTAATAAAATAAATTAAAATATATATGAACCGATAAACTAAGAAAGAGTTGTCAATGCTAATTAAATACTAAAATAAAAGGCTAATATTTCTCCTAGAAGCAAAAGACTTATGAATATGTATATATTTAACCCCAACTTTTCTTTTTTAACTTATATATATTATTTTATTTTTATCTTATAGGCTATTTTTTCTTACCATGAACTTATGATTCTTATTTTTATAAATATATCATGCAAAAGTAGTTTATTTATATAAAATATAAAAGGAAAAAAATTAAACATAAAATACAATAATCTCTTTGAAACATTATAAAATTACAAAATAATTTAAAAAAATAACTACTATTTTGGTGAACTATACAATTTAAAACATAAGAGAGAGTGCATTAATTAAAATAAAAAAATTCATGCAAAGTGAAAAGGATATAAAAAAGAAAAAGGATATTATTTTAAAAAATAATAAAAATTGAAAAAAAAACAAAACAAAAAAGATTAGGCGCTACTAGCCTTGACAGGCCAAACTCGCTACCGAGTGAGCAACTATATATATATATATATATATATATATATAGATTTCAAAAATAGAAAACAAAGATATTGTTTGTCTTAAATTGAAGATAACAAAAGAAATAAATAAAACCCTTATTTTTATGGTCGAGACTTTGAAAAACAATTTTTTTTTAATGTTCCATAGTTTAGAAAGACTTAAAAATAGAACTTGTGTTTATGTTTATAACAATATAATTTTTATTTTCAAAGAATAACATATTGATATAAACTTTCATTGTTGTGTTGATATATCAAATGGCATGGAATAATAATGGATTTTAATGAAAAATGATTATATTTTTTAATCGATGATTATTATTAAATATGATTTATTTGACATTGAAATTTACTATTATATCGAAGATAAATTTGTACATCAATCAACATTACACTTGAGGTGACATCTTTTGTATCTTTATGAAAGAATGGATTCTCTTGAATACTTGCTTCAAAAATCAAACTAAGAAACTCAAGGAATTAGGCAAGGTCATGAGTTATTGAAAGAAATATCATAAGAAATACTTCATCATCTAGTTCTCAAGGTTGTCGGAATGAGATTTTTCTATTCATAAATAAATAATGAAATATCCCACATGTTCTTACCTAGGAATTTATATCAAAATAATGTTTTTTTTAAAAAAAATTATTTTTGACATCAGCGCATCAAAATTATCTAAAAACACTAAAAAATATTGATTTAATTTTTTAAAAAAAAATTTCAAAAATTTTTTTAAAATGCAAAAATAACCAAGACCTTACTCTAATAGGAGAGGTGTATTGGTTTGGTGCTCGAGATCCGTCATCACGTCTTGACTACTTTTAGTTAATCTGTCACATCATGACTACTTTTAGTTAACCTGTCTTGATCTTGTGGTTAAGCTATGTGTAACAGACCTGTACCAAACCCTAATTGCAATGACAAAAAGACGAAGAAAATGGATAGGGATATGTTATTGTCATGACTACTTTTTAGAGTTTATATTTGTTGAATGAATAGCCAGGAAAGTGTCCCTGGATGCTTTACTGTAGCTTCCATGACTTAAAAAAGAAAACAATTGACTGTGTCAATAGAATTGGTTTGCTTGATTTTCTTCATTTTGAATTTAAATAGTTTGGGTTCAGTTGTGCTTTATTAGATTGTTTTTTTTTCCATATTCATCTAATATTGTGCTTTATTATGGACCCATGCTAAGGAAATATTGGAATTTGTTTTTAAGGACCCATTTTTAACTATTTTCTCTATTTTTCTTAACAAATATATATATATATATATATATATATATATATATATATATATATTCTTCTCTCTTCTTTTTTATTCCATGTTTTTTTCTTCTCTCATTCCTTTTCATTCATTGTTGTTGAGGTTTTTGCTTTACTTTTATTCATTATTCAGGTTGTTTTTCGGTCCTAACTAGCTGTATTGCTCTTTTTAGTTTTTTTTTTTCATTTATGTGTTAATCATTTTTTTTTTATTTTTATTTCTTGAGGTCTTTATTAGACTTTTACCTAATGTCATTGTTATTTTTTTGTTCCATGACGTGATTGCAATCATTTTGTACATGTTTATTTCATCACTACTGAGTTTATGTACCCTCACCTTACTTTCAATCCTTTTTTTTTAAACTTTCTTGGGTTAGATGGTGGTCGAAGTCTTTTATTGGTTCTCATTTTTTTCTTGCCTTTTATGTTATTTTTTTATTGCTATTATTTCTTGAGGTTTTATGAGGTACCCTTTACTGTTTTTTGCTTTCCTTTCATTCCTGCTACCTAAATCTGTTTCAAGCTCCTCTGCTTTGAGGTTTTTAGGTATGTGATTGTGGTTGTTTTTTAAAATATTTTTTACTCAGAAATGTATTAAAATAATACTTTTTTACTTTTAAAAAATTATTTTTGACATCAACGCATCAAAATGATCTGAAAACACCAAAAAAAATATTAATTTGAAGCAAAGAAAAAATAAAAAAATTCAAATTTTCTCAAAAACACTTTTGAAACGCAAAAACAAATAGGGTCATATTCTCTACCCCTTCAATAAAAGTTTATTATATCTTTTTTTTTTGTTTTCCAAGAAGTAGATGTTTAATATAGCATTATAGGGTTCAAAATCGTTGTTGATTCTGCTTGGGGTAAAAAAAAAATCGAACATTTTTTTTTAATTTTGTAAATTATGTACCGAGCCCAATTAAAAATTGATGCATGATGAACCTGATTGATTTGGTTGAGGTCTTTTTTGTTTTTTTTCCCTTATAAACTAGGCAACCAACAAGCTTTTTAATTGGGTTTTTATGCTTTTTTTTTAATGGGCTTAAGCTTCTTTAAATTACTTGATGGACTGGCTTATAATCATTTGAAACCATTAGTTCTATACTAAAATTGAGCTTCGATTTTTAGGCTTTTTTTAACAATTAATAGAACACTTTTACTTCATGCAACTTTCATTCTTTTGTTATGTCTTTTGTAAATTCAAAATAAACATTCAAATTACTACTTTCATTCTCCCTGCTACTTTCATTATTTCTGCTCATATGGTATTCTACTTTGTATTTTCTTTTTGGCTTTAATCTCTCTTTTTTTTTTATATATATAAAGAACAAATATTGTCTAGCAAAAAATATCCGTAATCAAGCCATGTGATTAACTAACCATGCCAAGCACAACAATATTCATCTCTGTATTTTTTAAATCTAAGAAAAGAAAAGAAAACCAATCAAAAGATCTAGCAACAACAGTGGTAAAAAGATCCCAAAAAGAACCAACCAATATCCTAAAAGATCCACACAACATCCAAGGTCAATGCTATAAAAACAAAAACTAGATATTAGAGGTTATCAATAAAATCATAGAGAGTTTTTAGCTAGAAAAAAACATTCCTGTAAGATACAAATGTCTAAAAAAACAAAAAACAAAAAACAAAAAACATGTGCAATACATGAAAAAAAAAACAATTTGGTAGCAAGGTAAAGTTAGCTAGTTACATGAAACAATTGTATTATGACATTGCACCAAACTACAATTAGTTGCAACTTTCAACAAATTCAATAAAATTATAAATTGTTAGATTAAACATATGTTAGAAAACTAGAATATAAAATAAATAATTTTAAGTTCATAAAACAAATTACTTGAGTTAATCTTTCCAAAAATTTTATATCATTTATAAAGGCTTTAATATCGATAAGAATTGGTGCTAAACGCAACCAATTTTAATAACAAATAAGTATTTGTATTGTTGATGAAGATAAAAAAAACTTCAAAATAGATCTAACCAACTATTGTAACTAATTATGAAATAACACAAATATTGGCATTTATTACTTTTCTATGAGGTTGAGAAAGAGTTGGATTTAAAAAATTTAAAAATATCTTTTTAAATCAACCAAATGCAATGCAAAAACAAATCATGAAATAATATGAGAGGAAGATTTACAAAAATATAAAATCCAAAACCAAAGCACAAACAATTAGAGCACGTACATGGTCAACTAATATGATAAGAAAACTTAATGAAATAGATTAGCAAGATCTCCACTAACACAAACCCATAATAGCCATATAATTTAGAATTATATTCACTTCAATTCATTAAAAAAATTTCATCAAATTAGGTGGTATAATTGGGATTAAAACTTTGTTAACTTATAGGGGAGCTATTCAATGTTATGAATACTTTTGAGAGCACACAATGTTCCTTTTTTAATTAAAAAAACTAAAAGAGGTAAGATATTCATTGTGGAGACAGACTCATGTGTATTATAGATCTTAATAGTATAAATACCTTTTTACCCTTGATTTGTTTTTTGTTAAGCTTATTTGTTTTGGATTTTAATATTGTATATCCATCCTTTTTTTTCCTAGCATGTGTTATCCCTCCTCCTTTTATATATATATATATATATATATATTACTTCACACCTCGCTCATTCACCACTCCTCCCTTTCTCTCTTTTCTTTTATTCTCAATTGAAATTTATGATGGTAAGATTTCTATGTTTTATTTCTTTCTTTTAATGCCCTTCCCTACTCTACTTCTCCTTTTTACTCTATTTTTTTTCTCTATTGACTTTTTGTGATTATGAGAGTTTTAGGGTTTGTAAGATCCCTGATGTCCTTCTTCCTTTTTGTTTTTGTTTTCTCTTTTGTCTAACTATTATTGTCAAATTTCTAAAATTTACGTTTTATTTAGTGAGTTGTCATAACCTAATTTCCTAAAATTTTCAAAACAATAAAAAATGTCTTTTTCAGAAAAAACAATCACGCTTCAAACAAAAACAAATGCAAATAAGAGGTTTTTGGTTGCAAATAAACAAGGATTTAATTTACAGTAAGTCAAAGATTAAAATGGGTTTAGGGTTTGATGAAAGAAAATTAAGGAAAATGGTTGAAATTAGTCATAATTGCACAAATTAAAAGACCAAAATAGAAAAGATGGAAAAGCTAGGAAGTCCAATTCAGTTAATTAGGAACTCAATTGAAGGTAAAAATTAGAATTTAGGGGGAAATTAGTTAAATTTGCAATCCAATGACCAAAATGAAAGGTGGTGGAAGTTTAGGAGGTTTTAATTAATTCAACCAGGGGCTCAATTGAAGAAAAAAAATTAAACTTGGGAGTCAATTTGACTAAAAATAAAAGAATTAAAGGTCCAATAATTCAATTGAAAAGGTTTTAGAATTAGAAGGGCATTTTTAGTTTTAATTAGGGACTTAGTTGAAGAGAAATTTGAAAATAAAGAGTCAATTTGGTTGAAATTACATAATTTGAGAAACCAAGGACTATATTGTAACACATGCCAAAATTCAAATGCCCAATGAAGAATGACTGAGGGAAAAATTGAAAGGATTTGCAAAAATAAAGCCCAATTTAGGATTGGATTGAGGATTTTCACAAATCAAGAACTACAATCGAGAGGAGCTAAAAATTCTATGACCAATTTAGTCTTTTCTAAAATAACGTAGTTTCTTTTAATTGAAGAAATCCCTAATTTTAAAACCAAATGACATCGCTCAGTCTAAAATCCCAAAACCCTAATTAAAAGAAAGGGAGGAATAACGTGTCACCTATTTTCATCCTTAACCTTGAGATTATGTGTTATAAGCTAGGGTGGGGGAGGATCTTTGGTGTAAGAACTTGGAATTTTATAAGCTAACTTACTCTTCCAAGTGATTATTTTCTTGTAAAATGGTTTATAATTTTTTTTTAAACAGTCAGACCATTTTTTTCCCAAAACAGTCTCACACCATTTTAGTCACTGGAAATCTCCAACTATTTTTTATATTTTGGTCAATCTATTTCTCCAAAACATTTCAACCAATTTAATCTCTAGAATCTTATAAATGATTCTTCACAATTCAATTCTTATTTGATTCTCTAAAAATCCTTGGATTTTGTTTAGGTTCACTTATACTTATAATATATATTGCATCATAGTATATACACTTTGATGGATGAAACATTAGTTTATATCTTTAATTTCTTCTTGCACATTTTGAAATGTCAACTTCAAAATCTTAATACATTTATATATTGAGATTTTGATAGAGTTTTCCCTACATAAAAGCCCTATCCAAGATAACTCAAGTAAAAAACTCATCATCACAAAAGTGACCTCAGGCTCACCACACATCAATTTCATCACAATATGATTAATCACAACGTACATATATAAGGCATGGCAAGGAATTTCTTTGAATATACACAAACATTCCCAATATAACCAAGAAACATCCTTGCATCTTTCTTACAATGCACATAGTATTTTAACTTAATTACATATAGTAATTACATAATATAGGTGAGGTTTTTTTTTATAAAATTCTACCTAATATAAGATGATTAGAAAGATCCGTGTATAGTATTATAACTTAGGTAATGGATGAGATGTACCTATAAAGCATATAAATAAATAGAATACATGATAAACATGTGTATGTTCATGTCCATTGCTTCAAATAGATTTTCTACAACTTTAAAAAATACACAAATCATCATTAGTCCTTTTATAAGAACATTAAAATGATGTCATCCTTCCAAATTAATTCATTCTCTTCATCGAATGGTAAACTTCCCTTCCATTTCATTTACTAATTATGCTGTATTTCCCATTTATTATGTTCTCTTCTAGTTTGACCCATGACTCGGGTGATCCAAGACTTAGACTAGGACAAGTTCTAACAAAAATAAGGAATGAATTGACTTGGTATGATTCAATTAAGAAACGAGATTGACCTGGAACACAATTAGCCCTAAAAAAAACCATTCAAAACTCGTTGATTTTTTTTTCTTTCTTTCTTTCTTTTTTCTTTTCAAATTGATGTTGTTTTTACATGTTTATAATTTTTTTAAAAAATGGGTTGAACCGGGTCATCCCACCTAACATGGGTTAACCCGGGTCAATCCACATGACTTGGAACTTGCCTTGGACTGATCTTCGGGTTGAGTTTGAAAACAATGCAATAGATAACTTTTCAGACCCGTGACACTAGTTATTACACCAGAAGCACCATACATGGGAAAAAACAAGAAGTCTAATCTTAAAAAATCAAATGTTAAATGATGAAATTAGAAAAAAAATCAATTACATAAAAGGGTCTAAAATAAAAATAGCAATTAAAAGAATAAGGGTTACAATTAAAATTAAAATAAATTAGAGGGCAAGAACAATTCTTTAATCAAAGGATTAAACTGGAAAAAAAATTAACGAAAGGACAAAAAAACTAAAAGTATAAGGATCAAATTAGAAAAAACAAAATGCAAGAAACTTGGATTGAATGATGAAATTGAAAACCACCAAAACCTTGACAAAAAAGCCAAGAAAACAAATTAGAAATTAAAAGAAGAAGGACCAAATTGAAAAATATTTTATATGACAAATTAGAATTGAAAATTAAATTGAAATAAATAAAACTTTTACAAGATGACCAAAGGAAAAAAATAAAAAATTTAAATAATAAGGACTAAATTGAAAAACAAATACCAAATTAGAATTGAATGACTAAATTGAAAAAAAAAACTTCTATAAAATGGTCAAAAAGAAAAATTAAAAATGAAAAGAATAAGGACTGAAATTGAAATATATAAAAAAGACAAGCCTGTATTTTATGGGAAAGGAGAGAGAAAAGAAGAAAAAAAACAAAGAAAAATCTATTGGCAACAATCTATCTTACCAATACGAACACCCGTCAACATGGTGAAAGGGCTAGTTTTGCAACTAAGAGGTTCCATACGAGCTTTCTAAAACGTGCAAGCGCATGATAAGTATGCGCCATAAACTTTATTTATTAAAAGATGAATAATTCAGGATAAGAAAACGTAATTACCCGTTTTTTTTTTTTGAGATTATAGGTAATTAAATCATTTAATTGTTTTAAAAAATTATAGATAAGACATGTATATCCCTATAATTATTAAATGATTAATACATCATATAAAAAGACACAAATGCTCCAAATTCAATTCAAAGCCTTTTTTTTTTGAAAAAGAAAACTATATCATTGCAGTGAAGAGTGATTTGTGTTGGAGTATTCAATAAAAAAAACCTTATATTGTAGTTGTTTTGTTATAATATTATAAGTATGTTTGGTATTTTAATATATGATATTTTTTAAAAATATTTTTTATTTAGAAATATGTTAAAATATTTTTTTTAAATTTTTTTATTTTTAATATTAATATATCAAAATAACCAATAAAAAATATATTAATTTAATACTTTTTAAAATAAATATATTTTTAAAACAAACCGAAATAACGCAGGGATGCTTTTACGAAATGAGCCCTGGCCCCGCCAAATAGCAAAGATAAAGTCCATTTTGATCAAACGGATGACGTGTCCACATCACACCCACAAATCTGAATCAGCTCACACAGCCCCAGGGCGAGCTCGAAATTCAAAAGCAGAAGACACGTTTTGTTTTAGCTCCATCAATCAAGTTATTATTAAAAATAAAATTAAAAATTAACAAAGAAAAATGTCAATATTATTACGCCACGTAATCCCTCCTCCTCACTCTGTTCTCTACTCCACTTCAGAAAAATCGAAACTCAACTTCCCTTCTTTCCGTAATCCTCGTTTCTCTTTCTCATCGATCAAAGCCACTGCAGCAACTCCGATGGCTTCCACCACCAAGAAGGTTTTTCAAACGACGTGTTGTTTTTTATGTCAAAAGTGATCGATGTTTATTAACCATGGAATTTCTGTCTCAGGTTTTGGTGCCGATTGCCAATGGAACGGAGCCGATTGAGGCCGTCATAACTATCGACGTCTTAAGGAGAGGAGGTGCCGACGTGACGGTCGCTTCCATTGAGAAACAGATTCGTGTTGACGCGACTTACGATGTTAAACTCGTTGCTGATTCTCTTCTTTCTGAGTGCAGCGACGCCGTTTTCGACCTCATTACTCTCCCTGTAAATATATATCTTTAGTTATTGTCTCTATTTTTATGTACGCCCTTTGTGTTTTTTTTTTAATTAATTAATTTATTTCATGTAGGGAGGGATACCTGGTGCCACAAATTTTAAAAATTGTCAACTTTTAGAAAAATTAGTGAAGAAACAAGTAGAGGATGGGAAACTTTACGCGGCGGTCTGTGCTTCTCCTGCAGTTGCGTTTGGTTCTTGGGGTTTGCTAAATGGATTGAAAGTGAGTGTAGTGTTTGATCATTGATCCTAATTTGTTAATGAAAATCAAATATATATATTTTTTTAATTTTTTGGGATAGGCGACTTGTCATCCGTTTTTTATGGATGAATTGAAATCAAGTGGTGCAATAACTGTTGAATCGAGAGTGCACGAAGAGGGGAATGTGGTGACAAGTCGTGGACCAGGAACTACTATGGAGTTTGCTGTTGCTTTAGTTGAGAAATTGTTTGGGAAAGAGAAAGCTGATGAGGTTTCGGGGCCTTTGGTAATACATTTTCTCTGGACTTGTATTTTTTGTTTGCTTTAATTAATATTCGTGTTTGATGGTTGTAACCGTGATTTAAGTATGTACCAAACTAATCAGGTTGCTTTGTTCTATCCAATACCACTCAATAGAGATTATGTTTCATGTCAAAAAAAAAAAAAACCCTGCTTGTTTGCATATTGAATTTTGCACTTGAACTAGTAAAGAGTAGATGTGACTATGAGTTCAAGAATTCTAATTGCAAATATTGATTCGCACTTGCCATTTACTATATATGAATCAATTAGAGTTATTGGCGTCTTAATGTCATACTTTATGGGTTTTGAGGTTAATATTATATGAAGTGATATACTTGAAGATTAAAAGAATAACTTCAAGTCCTACCGCAAATGATGAACTGTTTTGAGCTTTGACACCCTAAGTTCAGCGAAGTGTGCAGAGAGGAGTTTGGAGCAAAACTGAAGGGTGCACATAAGAGCACTCGGAGATGATGTTGAGAAATCTATAAATGTATGCTACCCTTAAAAATATTGTTGGTCTAATGGAATCTTTAGTTTTTTGCTTTGAGTTATAGGTTGAGAATTTAGACATGAAGGCTATATATATAAAAGATTTTCAAACTAGAGCTCTGATCTTTGTAGAGTGGTTGAATGTGTGATTGAGTATTTGATTTAAGCATTCTTGCCTCAGAAGTTATTAAAAGGGAAGTGGGAAAGAGCAGGATAGTTTAGTGTGTGTTTCTTCACCACAATTCTACTGTGTCTTCCAAAAGTATTAAAATTAAACAGTGATTGCGATAAGATTCCGTGTTATTGTGTCTTTGGGTGTTTGTAGTGAGATGAAAGAAGTTCTTGTGTTTATTTAAATCCTTGTCTGAGATAAATTGGTTTGCTTGTGCTTTCTATTCTTCTTTTCTGGTTTTGGTGGTCAGTGTTAGTGTTTTTTCTTTTTCCTTTTGCTGGGGTTTCTTTTGTGCTCTTCATCTATTTTGAGTCTTGTCTTCTGTTTTGTGCTCTCTAACGTATTTATCAGCTATCAATGAAAGAAATGTAAGGCCTGTGCTTTAGTTATTGTTTTCTTCTATCTTAAATATAGTTTGTAGCATGATAGTATCCTTGGCTGTCGATGATTATCTGCATGGAGAAATGCTCCTTCAGTTTTGAACACACATTTCTTGAATTTTTCTGCATTAAATTCTTCCGTACATGTAATGTGTTTTTACTTGATAATATATCTGCATTGGGCTATTCATTACTGTTATCTTGTATGTAGGTGATGCGTTCCAACCATGGGGATGAATATAGCATAAAAGAACTAAATCCAATGCAGTGGACCTTTGACAATGTTCCTCAGGTTAGATTTCAGCAACTTTTATTTTCCTTGTTCTTCATCTTTAACTCCCAGTTTCCCCCAACCATTCATCATGGCAATCTTCATTCTTTTTTATCAGTTATACATGTATAGATCAATATATAATAAGCAAACATGAAATTTATTGGCTTCAGTGATGTCTGGTGCAATTTTTGAGTAGCTACTGTGGCTGAGGGGGTAAATTCTTACAGTCTAATGTTATCTATTGTCAACAAGGACTTGTTAAATAATAACTACTATGTTTTATACTGTGGATGGTGTGTCTCATACAATGAGAGGCATTGTCTAACAACTGTGGTTCAGATTTGTGAAAGAGCAAATCTTATTCATCTCCATAAATGTAAGATGCAAGAAGTGGAAACGTATAATTTATACCACATAAACTAATTGCCAAGGGACTTTGTATCCACAACTGTTGTAACTATTGCTGAAGTTATTCGGATTCTTAGTAATGTCTTGGCATATGATATATTGTAAAGCCCAATTCCATTACTATAGAGTCAAGACTTCTTGAAGTAATAATTTGCAATGCTTTATCTTGACTGGTCCAGTGACCTGAGTTCATCCGACTGGTTTTTTCCTGAGGTCAGAACTAGATAAGAAGTAAATTTTGAATAATCATAAATAGCTTGTTTTTTTTTTTTTGAAGTGTGGGTGAGAAAGCGGTTATCATACTTTCTGATGGTCATAATTCATATCCAAATGATGGGAAGCAATTAATTAATGCCTTGAAGTTAATCTTCAACCCTTTGCCATCCTTCAATGTTATGACATTGCCACTTATGCAAATTGACATCATTTGTTTGTTTGTGGAAAATGTGTTTGATGTTTTATGTATATTTAAATTTTCTTTCCTTGCAGGTTCTTGTACCCATTGCTAATGGCACAGAGGAAATGGAAGCTATTATAATCATTGACATTCTGCGACGAGCTAAAGTAAATGTAGTGGTGGCCTCAGTTGAGGACAGCTTGGAAATTTTGGCCTCTCGTAAAGTTAAACTAGAGGCAGATATGCTCCTTGATGAGGCTGCTAAACTTTCATATGACCTAATTGTCTTGCCAGTAAGTTGTTTTATTTTTCCTGTTTTGGTGATAGGCATCTATTGGCATTACCACTTACCAAAACTTTTGCATAATTGCATTGTGGCAGGGTGGGCTTGGTGGTGCCCAAGCATTTGCGAAGTCCGAAAAGCTGGTGAATATGCTAAAGAAGCAGAGGGAATCAAATAGACCATATGGAGCTATGTGTGCATCTCCAGCTTTAGTCTTGGAGCCTCATGGCTTACTCAAGGTATCACCATGACCAGCATCAATTTAATTGAGCATCAGCAACATTTCTTGTAAAACATCGAGTTATTTAATATTATCTATCTGGTTTAATCAAGATAGCACAAGTTGATTTTAGAGCTGTTAGGTTCTGATTGCTTTTGGTGTTTATGATTATTTATGTGGTAATTATTACGTACCTGGTTACTTGCTTATCATTTGGATCAGGCTACTTGGCCACCTCTATTTGTGCTAGATTTTATCATTTTTTGTTACCATATTCTTGCCTCTAATGTCTCTTTGGAGCTAGTTGGTCCTTTCACCAAAAACAATTTGCCCGCCTCCCCACAGACACGAAAGAAACATTCTTACCCTAATGAATTAAACATGTTTTACTTGTAGCACATCTTTAAAGTGTGTAAAATGGAAACAACTTGGTCCAAATATTTACATTGAACCTCCAAAGAGAGATTTACTTGAGAGATATGATAGTAGAAAAATTGCTGGTTCTTCAGCTCATGTAAACCTTGACTCTGAATGGTCAGATTCAAATCACATTCAAAAAGCCACGTGGCCTTGCAAACTTAGCTGCCAAGTGGCTCAGAACTAAATTTGTCATGATGTTGTAGCATATGCCATTTGCCTTCTAATGCCATTTGCCTTCTAATACCATTTAGATAGCTCATTTCTTCACCATTGACACCACTGGAGTGAAAATTCTGGATTTCAAGGTGTTTGAAGTAATGTGGCTTACTATTGCATATTATGAGATGGACAATTTTACTTGAGATCATTATAATTATATCTTTATGTTTCTTGTTTCAGAGATAAAAATCTTAGCCTACTACTTTAATTATCATCTGGAGCTAATTGGTGTCAAATAGCTCAGATGACCTTGCAGGAGCATTTCATATTCATTTCTTTGCATATTTATGACATCCTAAATAGCAATGAGGAATGGTTGTAAACTATTAATTAATGGTGTTGTTTGAGGTATTGAGATGGTATTGAAAGTCTGTAGAAGCTACAAGGGCCAAGTTAATTTCCACTTGTAAGGCCGACATAATCCAGAACCAAATTGATCCTGCATTTCATGTATTGGATCTTATACTAGTTTACACACTTAGCATATGAAACTGTGTCCTACTTAATAAACTGGGTACATCATAGTGATGCACAAGTCTTCCCCCCCACCCTCCCATTTTCGGTCTGAGAAAATGCTGGCACTGCTTTGAGATCACAAATTTGTTTTCCTTTGGTGCAGGGTAAAAAGGCCACAGCTTTTCCTGCAATGTGTAACAAGCTGTCGGATCCAAGTGAGATCGAAAATAGGGTTGTGGTTGATGGCAACCTCATCACCAGCAGAGGTCCTGGCACCACAATGGAGTTTGCCCTGGGAATCGTGGAGAAGCTGTTTGGGCGTGATAAAGCGCTGGAGCTCGCAAAGCCAATGCTTTTCACACATCCATAGTGCTATTATGTTTGTAACAGTCTATTTTCGGCTCCTTGAAACATGTATTCGATATAAGAAAATGGAATAATTGAATTCATATTTGATTATGAATTCAATTGCTGTCATTCCCTGTACAAATGAGCATTTTCTTTTCTTTAGAGGATATAAATAACTGGCTTTAAAACACTGATTTGATTTTATGTTTCTGTAAATCCATCTCCGAGCAATCATACTGGTCGCTTCAGTCTTGCAGGGTTGATTGGATTCATTGGCCTCCTACTGCCCGTCTATTGCATCGAAGGGGTTTGTCTATGGTTTAAATGAGTCTTCTTTTCCTCGAAACTAACCGGAAAGATTGGGGAAAGGAGGTCATTTTCTTATCCTCCTTTAGTCTTTCGAAATAGGGACGAGAATTCAATAATGACGGGAAGCTTCCTCGAACTGCTCTTCGGACTGGGAGCCGTGTTCTATAAAGATGGTAGGGCATTTAGAACTTTCAAATTACTCCTTGCAGGTGCCTACACCTCAAGAAAGGGACAGAAAGAAACTCTCTCCCGTTCGGGGTGTCTCAAAATTCCAGCCTATTAATCGCTGCAGTCATTATCATTTGACTGGTCGGAACTGAATTGCCTTGTCGATTAGCGAGTTGTGATTGATCTTTATTTGCGTGAGATATAAGAAAGAAAAATATTTGAGAAACACCATCATTTGATGGTATTGTGTTCTAAATGGATATCAGGTAAAATTTGATTTTTTTTATATTTTTAGAGAGTGTTTGTCTACGCGGTTGCTGCTGCGTTTTATTTAAAACGCAGTTCGCAGCCGGTTGGTAATAACAAAAATCACTTTACTGTGCATGGGGTCCACGTGTTTTTTGCGTTTAAAACGCTGGAAAGGAAAAGCTACGAAAACCTGCTTTGCATGCACTGTAGCGGATTAAAAACCTGCGGACAGTGCAATTCACTGCACTGTTTGCACTGTTCACGAGTGAATTGCACTGTTTACGTGAACATTAAACTACCTTTTCTTCAATCTCAATTTCAATCACAGTTTTAACCAAACATCTATTTTTTCAAACCAACCTCAACTAAAAGTACTTTTTATAAAATAATTCTTTTTAAACCATAACTACAACAGTTACTACAATACTAAACAGGCTCTTAGATTGATAGGGCTACTCCTCGTCGTCTTCTTCTTCTTCTTCGTATGAACATGAACTGCCTGTATAGAGTTTGGTGGAAACTATGTCATGCTGGGACCCGTAAGAACAGTCTCACGACAGAAACTCACAGTTCATATATTAATAGACATTTTGAATAAATAAAAAATTTGCAGATGCTCCCATCCTCTTTCTTTTAAAACTCTTCTTATTTTGTCAAGTTTTTAACCTTTTAAATATTATTTATTGATTCAACGCTTTACTAGTAATCTATAGATTGAACTCTAGACAATGAAAGCAGCAGAATGTAATGACGGAGAATGTAATATTTTTTATTTGAAAATATATTAAAATAATATTTTTTTAATTTTTAATTTATTTTTAATATAGTATTTAAAATTATATTTTAAAATAATTTAAAATTTTTAATTAAGATAATATACCATATATTAAAATAATTTAAAATTATAAAACAATTAATTAAAAAATACATTTATTTTTTTTTTAAATTTTTTTTAAAATACTAAATCAACAACACACTCGAAAAGCGCAGCAACTTCAGAGTTTGAACGACAATCATTAAAGACTCCAAGTATGAGAGATCTAACTTGACCAAGAGATACTCACGTGAGACCGTTTGTTTTTGTTGTTGCTTCTGCGTTTAAAGTCAACCACGAAAAATAAATATTTGATAACGGCTGAAAATTTAATTCACTGTGCATGGGCCCAACAATTTTTGCGTTAAAAACACAGACTCACTGAAAGCAGCACAATGCTACTTTCAGTGTGGAGACATGCACCACTGTTCACGTGAACAGTAGTGCATGTCTCTACTGTTCCGGCCGGACCAGATCCGGTCTAAAGCTAAATGCATTGAACTGGGTTCGACCCAGTAAAAAAATTTAAATTTTATTTTTTATTTTTAATTGTGTTTTATTGATGACGTACCATTTGCAGAATTTGATCGCAATTCTAATTTTGTTCCTGATTATATTTTACCTGATGTTGTTGCACACTTAAGAAACCAAGAAAACTATAGTCCTTGTCGGATGTATTTCATACGTGATGGAATTATATATAGTTTAATTGAACAATAAAAAATATTTTATATAAAGTATTATTTATTTCATGATGTAATAGCAATAGTTAAATCTACAATATGTAAATTAAAAACCATCAATATATATATATATATATATATATATATATATATATTATTTTATAACCTCAATTTGAAAAATAATTTTTTAACAAAACACATTAAACTACTTTTTGTTCAACCATAAATTCAACCACAGTTTTAACCAAACATATATATATACCAAACCAACCTCAACTAAAAGTAATTTTTATAAAACAACTTTTTTCAAACCACAATCACAAAAGCTACCACAATATCAAACACATTTTAAAAAATTATATCATTATTTTAAGAAATTACCTCAATTTATACACACACATATATTTTAACAAGTCTATTCTTCAACCATAAGGGATACATAACTTAACTAATTAGATTATGAGTTTGTTCCTTAGAGATTACCGGTTCGAGTCCTATAAATTTTAGGGCCACTAGAAGTTTATATGGTTATTAATTTTAGGATCTTTAAAATTAGTCGAGGTATGCGCACGCTGACCAATCTTCCACATTAATTTTTTTTTTAAAAAGTCTCATTAATCCTAATTTATTCTTATATTTTAGATTATCTTCCAATCTATCATTTTAATACACACACCCAAATTAATGGAAAAACTCATTTAAAAATCTGAACCCAACTAATTTATTAAAATAAGTAAATTCGAAGAAAAAGAATCACATGTCGGTATTTTCATCTCTTTGGATGAGAAATTTGACAGAATGATAGATTAGAGAATGATTCTAAATTAACGGATAAATTGGAAGCAATTAGATTTGAAAAAAAGGATTCAACACTAAAAATAAAATATAAACATATGTCAAGCAATTATCTTCCCAAAAAAGAATTTACTGTAAATTGATTTTACATAGTTGATATCCAGAATATTATGTTTTTAACACTTAGCTATATTTAGGCTTTCCGAACAGTGTTTTATAAAAATTATTTTTTTATATATTTTTAAATTATTTTAATATGTTATAATTAAAAATAATTTTTTTTTAAAAAATATTTCCATTTACCCTGAGCAAAATCAACATACCACGTCACCAGTTAAGCCTTCAAGAACATTAACCACATATATTTTTCTCCTTACAAATGTTAGTTTATATATAACAGACGTACGGGTGGGATTCAGTAAATATTAAGTAAGGAAGTAAAAACAACGCTGTTTATTTTTTCGTTTTATTTTAATTTATTTATTTGTTAATCTTAAAAATAATTTTTTTTTTTAAAAAATATATTTTTAATATAAAATCTATTTTAAAAAACAATAATTAACTAAAGGTTGGAGACTTTGACTTTTTGTTTTGTAACTCAATTCCTAGTTTGGATTTATGGAGGCTACCGTCTAAAAGTCTATATTTCTTTTTTTTTTCTGTTCTCTTACCTGAACGACCGGATTTCTATAAGACTCTTCCTCTCCCCCTCATCTGCTTCTGCCTGCATTACAACTTGCTTTGATCTATCCATTTCTGCTACTGCCATTAGCCAACACCAACCGACTAAGGTGATCTAGAGCCATTTATTTGCTTATCTTTTTTATTGCCAATAAACTGTTGCACAATGGAGATACAAAGAAAAGTCATGAACTTGTATTTCAACAACGGCTTAAACAACAAAGTCGGAATCTTTATTTTTCCTTTTTAGTTTTGTGTCTTTTCAGCAATCAAAGGAACAAGAAAGAAAGTTTCTTGCTTCTCAATCCTTTGTTTAATGATGTTGAACTAGTAAGCTAGATGATTAGACAGTAGGGTAGGGCTGACATTATTATTTCCTGCTGGCTTTAGAATCTCTTGGATGAAGAGTCTTGTTATCAAGGGCTTAAATTGTGCAAATCCCATGTACAAGTTTAACTCATAAGTTCTGATCCATGTTTTTAGTTCAATCCCATAATGGAGTCATCTGGTTCAGCTCAATGAACATCACCACGTTCATTTGATTCAAGTTTTGTTCTTTATGTTTTCTCTTTATTTCTCGTTTTGGTTGTTCAAAGACCATTGTCTTAGTGCCCTTGTTTGAATTTGTTGTGCTTATTTACTCATGCACTTTGAAGATATTTGTGTTCAAGGAATCTGATTTGGGTCTGCTTCAAGTGCTTTTTAGGTCTTTTAATTCATACAAATATTTTTCTCAGTATTTTGCTTAAAACGTTTATGGAAGACTGTCAAGTTATTGAGACGCCATGGTCATTTGGATGCTTTAGAAATTGGAATCTGCCAAATAACTCAATCGTTTTTTTGGGTTCAATTATTGGTTTGCCAACAGTTTTATACTTCAATTTAATACCTTCAGAATACTAAAACTGGAAGAGTATTTTATAGTTTTCAGATTCTCAGTAAGGAATATTCTTACTGGTGTCTAAATGTGATCAGGATCTTCTTTGAAAATTTGAATGCCTGTTATGGAAAAAGCATTACAGTATTTCCTGTAATTTGCTTTGCTGGTAGTTTGGGCACTCATATTTAAGTCCTTTCGGTACCAGATTCTTTTTTCTATGGCAAAAAGCTTGCATTTCGTATTCATTGTTTACCTTCTATAAAGTATGAGAAACTGTGAGAATGTGCTATCTGTTTGCATGCGCATAACGTATTGATTAAGAGGGGAAAAAAGAACATTTGCAATATGATTGTCGTTGCCATCATCATTTGACTGACAAATGACTCCATACCTTTGTCTTTTCAATCTGTCAGGAAATAACTATCAAGTTTTGATTGTGCAAGAATAGGCTTACGTGAATGGGATTTCATAATGATTCATGATTTAATTTTTTGCAGGGCTGGGACTTGATTTTGGTGGAGGCATTTGTCCATCCTAACAATCTGCTGATGAGTTGTTTTTCTTTTTTTTGCAAAAGGAAGGGAGTTTCCAGAGCTACACAAACCACAGAAGTTGATGATGGTATGCAACTGAATAGACTAATTGTTGTCTCTGTTAAAGAGAAAATATTCGTTAACTGACACTCTTCCTTTTATTATGATGGTCTGAGAATTTACTGAATCAATTTCTCTCAGGCCTATTTCTATGACCAAAAAGTTTCTGATGTGAAATAGCAGTCGTCACATAAGCTGCGCACAGCACGATTCTCTGACTTGCTTTTCCTTCTTGTTTTTTTCCCTCTCCTTTTCTTCTTCGGCAAAATGGGCACTTTCTCAATCACACACAAAGCTCAGTGCTCATATTAATTTTTTTTATCCTATGTACTATGAAAAAACTTATGATGGATTTATATGGTACAGAGGTTTCATGGGCACAGAACACTTGCTCTTACACTTACAGGGAATTGCGAATGGCCACTGACAATTTTAATCCAGCCAATAAAGTTGGAGAGGGAGGTTTTGGCTCTGTTTACAAGGTGATTTTACATGCTTATGGCTTTGTAAACAACCTCTTAGGGGATTCTGAGGGTTTTAATGCGTTGCTATTAAATTGCTCCTTGATCTGAATTCCAGTGATTTAATGGACAGGGAATGCTCAAAGATGGCACCATGGCTGCCGTAAAGGTACTGTCAGCTGAATCAAGGCAAGGTTTAAAGGAGTTCTTGACAGAAATAAAAGTGATTGCAGATATAAAGCACAACAACCTGGTTAAATTGTATGGTTATTGTGCAGAGGGAAACCATAGGATTTTGGTCTATGGCTATCTTAAGAATAACAGCCTTGCACAAACACTTCTTGGTAAGCCCACCATTCATTCATGATTTTTGTTTGCAAACAGCTCATGTTATAAATTTCCTTCATCTTTTAGGTGGAGGCCATAGCAATATCCAATTCAATTGGCCTACAAGGCGCAAAATATGCATTGGAGTTGCACGAGGGCTTGCATTCCTTCACGAGGAAGTCCAGCCACATATTGTTCATAGGGATATTAAAGCAAGTAATGTTCTCCTTGATGATGAACTCGAACCCAAGATTTCAGACTTTGGTCTTGCAAAACTTTTCCCAGCCAACCTGACTCATATTAGCACAAACGTTGCTGGAACTGCGTAAGTTCATAAACTCTGTTATACTTTCTTCTAACAGGTATTGTATTTGATTCTTTGTAAAATGACATGCAACTCCTAGAAGTTTGTTTTACTAGTGTTTAGCCTAATTGTTGCTTCTTAGTTGCCTTAACAAATAAGATGGATGGCCTCAACAATGTCATACTAGTGCATTTCCTCTCATATATTTCCCATGCTATATATCTCTGAGGTGGGTGTGATCATCTAACAATGGCCCATACCTTCCTTCATAAGTTGGGTGAACAGACTGTTATTACTCTTAATTTTTTATGCATTATGATTTAATTGAACAATTTAATATGCAGAAATTAAATTGAGACAAGCTACTGTGGAGCCTGCCAAAATATGTAGTATGCTTATCGAAAAGTGATAATATGAGACTTTGACGATATGGATTTGAGCCATAGCTAAATAGAATTTCTTTTTGCATATTTGACCAAATTGTCTGTGGAGCCATAGCTAAACAATTTCATGTTCTTGTTTCACATGTGCAGAGGATATCTGGCGCCAGAATATGCAATTCGAGGTCAGTTGACAAGGAAAGCTGATATTTACAGTTTTGGTGTTCTATTGTTGGAAATCGTTTGTGGGAGGTCCAACACAAATAGGCGATTTCCTCTAGAAGAGCAATATCTGGTTGAAAGGGTATGAGCCTTTTGAACTCACTACAATTTTGTCTTCAGTGCTTTTAAAGAAAATTCAGGTCTTATTCTTAATAGAATATTAAAGATAATTCTCTTTAACAAAGAGCAGAGTTTCTTTCCTTGATAGCTAATCATTACTGAGTACATACAAGTTAAATTGCTTCAATCTGACTACTCACAAGCTGGGTTATCGATTCCTGCATCTAACATTTATTTCAGTTATGCTGTATTTTCCTAAAGTGATACATCTTTGTAGGCTGCATTTGCATTGGCTACACTCGGTTTCCTTTCTCTGTTGAGTTCATGTAAAAGGACCAACTCTTCATTTTCAAATGGTATGGAGTCTTAGAGTGCGCTCTTATTTTGTGCATATGACCATGATGTTTTCTTCATGGTGTTCCATGTGGGCTTTCTTGACTTGTGATGATATGGAGTACATTGGTGGTGTTCAGTAATTTCCTTGTAATATAGGAATCCATAGGATTAGAAGACAAAAACAGCTTTCAGTTTTAATTAGGTAGCCAATTCTTTTTCCAATGAGACAAATGTTACTTATGTTGAACTTCGTGTTGGGGGAGTGCTGTTCTGATGTCGTTTCTTATGCATTATTCTGTAGAATAACACTGCAAATGTATCTTTGCAGATCACTTCAAGTTGAAGCGTCAGCCATCAAAACCCTCTAGAATAAATGCTCATTTTTGCTCTATGTTGGATGGATCAATTGCCCATTTCAAACTAGAAACACCATTCCATCTTCAATCTACAATTCTACGTCTTGAACTTTGAGCTCTTTATTATTTTAGGGAGTCAGTATACAAGCATTATTTCTCATATGAAGCATCGGTCTTTCCTTTTCTGCCCTGCTCTAGTTTCATAACCCTTACTTCCCAATTCCTCATGTCAGTTAGAGCTGAATGGATTTTGCAATCGATTCCTAAAGCAGTTATTAGATCCTCTATAGATGTCTGTTTCCTAAAGCAGTTCGTTCTAGGTTTAAAAAAGAAAAAGAGGAGCAGTCAGCTCTTATTTAGCGATTCTTTCAGTAATCAATGGCTTTTCAGCTTAAATGGTGCAATAATCTTATTTCATTTCTCAAATCAAGTTTTAACGGGCTTCAAAGTAGTTGTCTTTTGAATTTGGCCACACAGAGATCTTGTTGAGTAAAGATGCAATCTGCAGGTATGGGATTTTTATCAGAATCTGGAGCTGGTTAATTTGGTGGACACATCGTTGGCTGGGGATTATGATGTCGAAGAGGCTTGCAATTACCTGAAGATAGGTCTTCTTTGCATCCAAGACGTGCCAAAGCAGCGTCCATCCATGTCTACTGTTGTCATGATGTTAATGGGTGAGATAGAAGTGAATGACAAGATATCAAGGCCTGGCTTGCTGTCTGAATTCACGAGTTTTAAAGGTGACAAAATGCCGAAACACGAAGGTGGAAAAGACCAGAATAACAAGTGGGAAATGAAGAATTCATCCTCGACTTCAGTCAAGGTCGAAAATTCATCTTCATCATCAGGAGTGGACACTTCACACGCTACCATGACCTTCAGTTCTATATATGACCGGGGAAATTAACAGCATTCTCCAAGTCTTATTGTTGGGAGCAAATATGAGAGCCAGGTTTGCTTTCAAAAGAGATTTTTTGGTAGTGTTAACTTTTCTGGGAGTGAGAATCTCCGCGTAAATTCTTTTGTAAAAAAAGATGATTTTCTTTCCTCCCTTTTTTTTCTTAATAAAGAAGAGAAATATGAAGTGATCTGAAAAGATTTACTAACATTATCAGTGTCATATTATCACCATTTTTGTTGCTCTTTTTTTTTTTTTTCTTTGGGTCTAGAAAGAATGCAGGCATTAAGCAGAGCTCTTTATCACAGTAGACTTTCAGTCTTCTATTAGTGGGCGCTGGTCTGTAGCTTAGCTGAAGACTTTGGGAAATAGCTTGCAACAGTTAAGAATTATAATAGGCATACTATTTATAGTAGCCGGCCTCAGCTCCATCTTGTTGCTGCTGTGACTTGAGCATCTATCTATCCACTTAAGCAGGACTTGAATTTGTTGTTGTTCAATGTGGACAATATTCATAATATAAGCATGAATGCCAAGGAAAACGAATAAAACAAGAAGCGGCAAATGCAGCCTCCAAAACGAGGTGCATCTAAACAAAATATGAATCAAGGAGAAGATGATCCCAACTGCTGAGGGCTCTCGGTGATCTTTGGAATTGAGGTCTGGCGCCAAGGGATATTATCTGAAACTGATGAAATCCCACTTGAGACGATCATGAGCCTTTTCTTCCTTTCATGCTTCTCATAAAATGAATGATCTCCTGAGTCACAATAATATCATATGTAATCTGCCTCCCTGGAACAAAGCTGCTCTGAAACTTGGTGACCGAATTCGGCAATAGATTTTTGTGTCTGCTCACGAGGAGCTTAGTTCTTGAAGTTGACATTGCAGAGTCCAAGTGGACGAATTGGTGTAGAAGCTCTGGATTAGGACATTTTTGAATTAAGACCAAGTAAGTTTACTTGATGTCTACCACATTAACTGAACCATCTATAATCTGACGAACATATTTGCAAACTGAGGGACCAACAACATGCCATTGAGATTGGTAGAAGAAAGGCTGGAACCCATCTCTGGACCAGGAGCTTTGAATGGTTTCATATCAAATAAAGATTTCTCCCTTTGACCAACACATTCAAGGATAATAAAAACATAAGCGTAATGAAAAAGATAAATAAGAAAGCTATTAAAATCAAAATTAAATTAGAAAAAACTAAAAGGGCTTAGCATCTCATCGTCGATAATACACTTATAGTTATGGATTGAAATGAAAAAATAACAGTTTTGCCCTTCTAAAAAAAGCCTTTCTCGTTATCATGTTGATTAGAAACACAAGACACTGTCTTCAAATTCTTTAGCATAATAAAATGACTTGTTTATCTTTAGAAGTAAAAAATTAATAAATTGACATCATCGGCTTTTTGTCCTTTTTACAGTCACGATAAAATAATTAAATTACTTCTAAAAATATTATTATCAAGCTTTTTTTTTTGTATTTTTATTTTATTTTTTTATAAATTAAGTTGATTTAGGTGCAATTTTGTATTTTAGTATATATAAAATATTATTAAGAAAAATAATTGGCATATACGATGTCGTTTGATCTCCAAACTCCACCTTTCCCAGTGGTGTTGGTAGTGGCGCACCGAGTTCTTCCGAGCGGTATGGCTTCGACGAATTATTTTTCTTCTCCCTGCTCTTTTTTCTCTCCTTGCCTCAGGTTTCATGCCGGCCCTTCTAAAGATTAAATGTGTCATGTCAGTTTGTATTTATATCATTTTTTGTTCTCATTCTTTTGATTGTTATTTGTCTTTCTTTTAATGCTTTTCGTGTTTTATTTTGTTTTTCAATTCTATCCTTTATCATTTGATTTTATTTAATTTTTTTTTTTATCTAATTTGGTCCTCATTATTTTTATTGCTTTTTGTCTTTTTATCATTTTCTTGATTTATTTTATTTTTTAATTTCACCTTTCATAATTTATTTTATTTAATTTTTTATACCAGATTTAGTCCTATTTTTTTTAATTGTTATTTTTTTATTTTTTTTTTAATTTCATCACTTAATTTCTTTTATGCTGTCAACGCTGTCATTTTAAGCTACCAAAAAGTGATTAGCTTGTGTCAAAGCACCAAAACTTATGCGGTAAAAGTAAACGATTTCAAGAAATCTGAGCTGGGCATTTATAAAATTTATGAGGACGACTTCTTAGAAGATAAATTTTTGTTCTTTGATTTTGTAGATGTTGTCTCGTATTCGTATGAGCAAAAGCTATCCTTTCACAGTTACAGTAGTATTGAAATGATCCTCGCATTTGACTACTTGAGCATTCTTTCAGCTTTTCTGTGTCTGTTTTGTCCCCTGCAAGCAAAATCCATGAAGATATGGATCCAGTACTTGAAATTCTTGCACTCGTTTGAATTTTTGGCAAACAAAAACTGGGCAAGCTTCTCTTTTTATCAAAGCATATACATGGATAATTATTTTTGTTATCTTTTACTTATTATCACATGTAAATAGACAAGTAATGTAGAGAGATTATGGAGGCTGGCTTGATCTTCGAAGAATATCGAGTAAAAACAATAAAAACAGGAACAAAAGGCTGATGAACAATTTCATCTTCTTCTGTAACATCTAAACCACAAAATCACAAAACATAGCACTCTGTACCCAATAATAAAACCCAACATCACAGCTAAATTGCTCCATTTTCGTGAATCTTTCAGGCCTCGCTGTCTGAGGAACCCACTTCCATAAAGTTTGCATTCCCCTTTATCGTACTCTATGCACCTCATGTTGCCTTGCTCTCCTCCATATTCATTTATTAAAAAACATTCAAAGGGGTACTTGAATAAACTCAGATAGTGCATGAAAATCCAGTAACTAGGAATCTTATTCTTCGATATGAAGTAACCGGAGAAAAGAAAGAAGGATCCCATCAGTCCTGAAATCACTGACGTCCCCATTATGAAGTTAGGCACTAGTGCACTGAAACAAGCTACGAACGAATTCGACATCAAAATCACCATCCACACCACTAGAGAAAAGTACAGAAATCCATCAGTTGCCCTCCTCAATCCGACAAGCCAGTAAACAGGGGTAGAGTAGAGAAGAGCAACCATTAAAAGGAAAGGAAGAAAGATGAGGGTGTTTGATAGAACATAAGAAGAAACTCTATAAGCTCCTCTTGAGGTCTCTCTCGTCAGTATTCTTCTTTCTTGCAAAAAGATAGGCAGGCCTTCTGTTGTGGAAGATAGCAAGAAGGTGAGACTGAAGACAAAAAACCCGATTCGAGTCTGCAAAGCAACTTGCCCTGTTTTCTTTCCAACATTCAAGTATATGGTTCCAAGTATTAGTCCAGCGACCAGCGCTTGTATCACTCTTGTAGCAAATAGTTGCTTCGTTCTGAAAATGTTGCTGCAAAACCTTTGTCCTAGTATCAAAACCTCCCCCAATATAGAATTAGGATAGCAGAGAGGCTTTTCTTGATGATTGTTAAAGTTTGGGGTCCTCATGGTATGGCCTCCCTCATTTCTGGTCTCATGAGAGCATTCATTGGTGATTAACACTGCATTTTGCATTTCCAGGCTTTCTATGGCATCGATGGAAAACTCAAGCACGTTGACATGGAGAGGAATTTGATGACCAGAAAACTTCAGTCTTTCTTCAAGAGAATGCAATGAGCCATCATGGACAGCATATCCATTGGAAAGCAAAACAAAGCGATCAAACAGCTCGAGTATTCGAAAACCTGGTTGGTGGATGGTTAAAACAATGGTCTTACCTTGATTTACCACCATTGACTTGAGCAGAGTCGATACATGAAGAGCTGATGCTGAATCCAGACCTGAAGTTGGTTCATCAATGAAAACAACGGCAGGGTCATGGACTAAATCAACTCCAATCGAAACTCTACGCCTTTCGCCACCGGAAATGCCCCAATTTGATCCCTCACCTATCCTTGAATCTGCAATATGTTCCAGTCCAAGCTCCTTCAGTAGCCTTCTCACCCTATTAGCAGCCTCTTTTTTCCCTCCTGGAAGCCTTAAAAGTGCACTGTACAGTAGTGTTTCTTTAACTGTTAGAGATGGAAATAGAGAATCATCTTGAGTCACATACCCGGATATTCTCCGAAAATGTTTTTCTTTCATTGGCTGGCTATTTACCAGAACTTGACCAGACACCTTACATGAAGATATCTTTCCAGCAAGGATCTCTAGTAATGTGGTCTTCCCTGCTCCACTAGGACCAGCAATTGCGGTGATCTCTCCGGGCCTAGCTGCACAGCTCACGTCTCTCAGAATGAATTTTGGAACTCCTCTTGGAGTCTCTCCACAACAGATCCACTTGAACTCATCAAATTTGCTGCATAACTTGTAGGACAATTTTTTGGTTTCTATTGTATACGAAGTTTTCTGGCCACCAGACACTGGTGCCTTCACTGGCAATTCCATTGAGAGGATAGAGGTCTAAAGAAAGTCCAAGCGGAAGAAGATGAAGATAGCATATGCAAGATATGCGAAGAAAAGACGGGAGATGAGCTAACTCACCAAACTGGGTGTTAGACACTAAGCTTGAAAAAAATGGCATGCATGGGCTTAGGCAGTTTACGCAATGGACTTAACTTGGTAGCGATTTCTATTTTCGTTCGGGGAAGTGGATTTCTGGTTGAGGTTTGGAGAGTTGGAGAGTTGCAAGAAAACTCAAGAATGGAAGAAAGAAAGAGCAAAAAATGTTGGTCATGAAGTATTTCAGGTGAGCTGATTATTGACTGTGTAAGGTTGGTGTAGGTGGCCTTACCATCTTCCCTACCCGAAATTGCCAGCTCCATATATTGGTTGTAAAATAATAAAAATGGCCTGAAAAATCGATGTGTAATGCTAGGATGCTAAAATGGTCAAATTGGGATTTGTGTACTCCTCACAGGGAAATTAATATTAAACTACAAATTTTTTCAAAAAAAAAATTGGGCACTTGAAAACATTATAGATTATGAGAGGAGTCACTATGAATTTTAATATTTCTCTTTTGTTTAGTGTTTGGAGAATTTCTAATTTTTTAGTGTTTGGAGAATTTTCTAATTTGATTCTTTTTTTAATTTTATTTTTAAAAAGTGTGTTTATGATTTAGGGCTGATAATTTTTTTATTAACTTTTTATGGGTATTTTTATATTAGATTGATTATTGATTTAGTACAATAAAATTTAGTTTTATTGTCATGAAAATTAAAACTTCATTGCCAAAATTGACAATGAAACAAAAAACAACCTCTTTTCATTAGGCGTGACTTTAAAAACATTATTCTTAAAAAAATAAATTGCTTTGATCCTTTTAAGTTTAGATTAAAAAAAACATTATTTTATTCTCAATTCATTCCTTAGATTTGAGTGAAAAAAAAGAATGCCATACAAAATTGATAGAGCAAAGAGAAAGTAGTTGATTGGCCAATCTGGCTAAAAAAAAAAACATTATTGGTGTCAGCGAGTTTTATTTGATGATAGGAGTTTCATTAAAATGTTTACACCCTTCATCTTGCCGAAAAAGTCTATTGAGGCTCAAAATTGTTTTTGAATTGGGATAATTTTTAAGTTTTTTGATTGATTAAATGTTGGTTTGAGGTTAAATATGAGTTTATTGAGATTTGTGGGGATGTTTCTTATACAATTTTAGGTGAAAAGGGGTTGAAAACGAGTTTTTTTGGTAAAAAAAAGATGGAGCCCGAATCATATCACTATAGACGTCACGTCATCTAATTTGTTTTTCTAAAAAAAGCACCTTGTTCGCCCATTTAAAAGTAAAAAATGGATGGTCATGCATACTGGTCCGACCTTGTAGACCCATACTCATTTGGCTTCTTTTATTATGGGCCACACATGCTAGCATGCCTTTTTTTTGTTTGGTTTTTATGATTTTTTTTTCTTCTTCTATTTTAATTAAACTTCATCAAGATTAATTGATAAAAAAATATATTAGAGATATATTTTATCAAATACCATTCAATTTTTACTTGGGTTTTGAATTAGATTATGACATTCTTTTTATAAGATTAACAATAGCTCCTTTTGCACCCTCTTGAAGATTTCTTTTTTCATTATTTGTTGGTTGCTTTTATACACATGTCTATTTTTATTATCATGTAATTTGATAAAAAAAAAATAGATCTAGAAAACAAAGTTATTAAACCTAAATGGTACAAGACTCGGATCATAGTTTGACTAGTTAATTTAGTTCAAGTCAATCCAAAACATTGTCATTTTAATATTTTTTAAGATTTTTCTAATTATTGTGAAAGGATTATCAAAGATGATATTTTCTCATTTCAAACGCTTATGTTTAGGATTAGTAAGCTTTGCTCTTATCCATTGTGATTGATTGGATATGCAAAATTGTTTTCATTATGAATCATTATTCGTTCAATTAAAACTTGGCTTCAAAGTTATTTTAAGCAGTGTTTGGTTTATTTTATTTGTTCATCTCACTGTAAGATCACTTGAATTACCAAAACTTGGTTGTTGAAACAAACACCAACTTGACTTCAGAATTTGTACTAATAACTTTGATTTTGCAAAAACTTTTTGATCTTTTGTAAAGACATAAAAATGAGGTTTTTTTAGTCTACGAGATCGTATGGATTTTTTCAAAGTTTACAAAAGGAAAGTGCATCAAAGAATTCCAGGCCAAACTTTTATCTTTTTTGATTTATTAACAAAGTATATTATGCATAGTATTTCTTTATAACATCAGAGTTTATAGGCTTAAGTAAATCATCTCTGTCCATCTTGGTCAAAATCAAGATTCCTCTAGAAAAGGCTTTCTTCACCACATATCGTCATTTATAGTTTGGTGTCTATTTGCTCTGATCCTCTTTCGATGTTGATAAGGTCTTTTTCAATACCAGGTCTCCTTTTTTGAATACTTTTGTCCTGACCTTCTTGTTGTATGCCATAGCCATTCTGCTTTGGTATAAGTTATGATGACAAATTGTTGTTAGTCTCTTCTCACTGATCAGATTCAACTTCTTAAATTTCAGCTTCGCCTATTCTGATATTTTTTAAAGATATTTTTTTTTAATTTCAAACAACATTGTATTGAATTTCTTTTAAGTCAATCCAAGTTTTGATAGGGTTGACCAGATCACGTTTAGGTCTGCTTGGTTTTATAGGTCACGTTAGGGAAACTCAACCCGATTTGATTTTAAACTCAGGCCAAGTAATGGGATGGTTCAGGGGATCTCCATGTTAAGCCGCTAAGGCAGGTTTAATAACTCTGGCAAGAAAGTTCCCACGACAATGCATAAGCAGTGTATTTTTCTTATATTTTTTATTAGTCAAAATTATTATTATATTATTTTTATTTAAGTTAAACTTGCTTTTATGAATATGATAAGATGTTTATTGACAAATAAATATTTTGGTTAAAAATGTAAAAAACAAAAAAAGATGTTTATTGACAAATAAATATTTTGGTTAAAAATGTAAAAAAAAAAAAGGATCGTGTTAATAAATTAAATGAGTTTTAATTAGAGATATTTTTTATTATTATTGTTTCCAATTGTCCAAATTTTTTTATATATGTTTTCATTGCTTTTGATTTTTGTTAAAAAGAGATCATAGAACAAAAAAGTTATATTTTTTTTTGTGGAAAAAATATTTATAATAAAAGGAGGAATCATATTGGTATATTATTTTGTTTTAATAGAATTTAGATTATTTCTCTTCTTATAAAAAATTAAAAAATATTTTCAAATAATTAAACAAAAAACTTTTAAAGAGCTCATGCTATGAAATCAAATATCTTAATTTATATTTATCTCTCAACTCCCCGACTTAATACTTAGTTATCATTAACAATTTTCTTCAACTTTCATTTATGCGAATGATTCTCTATTATTTGTTTTATTAAATGTATGCATCAAGTTTTCAATAACAATTATTATTTTTATTTTTTATGCTAGAAAACACGTCAATAATATCTTTATATGTTTTTTACATTAGAATTTTTTTTTGACTGCAGCATAGCATGGTCAACTAGCTAGTTAATTAATATAGTCCCAAAGAAAATTATTGTCTTTCATTATTCATATTAACAGTGCAGTGTTTTAGATAGCAAAACCACTTAGTTTTTAGATAACAAATGATGTAGTTTTACACTTAAGAATTGAAGTAATTTTTATAACTTTGCTTCATGGCTTTCAATTTTATTTAATAATTTTCCAGCTTTACAATGCAAAATGATGTTGCTTTGGGAAAAAAAATTATTTTATTTTATTTTTTACTTTTTTTCTAATTTACATTATAATTATTAATTGAAAACATCATTAGTTTCATCTGTGTTTAGTATAAGAAGTTTCATTTGTCATAACATTGTCCCCATATATTAACTGTTTTATGATTTGTTTAGTTTAATGAAATGGTTTTTAATATTAGTAAATATTGTAAAATTTAAAAATATAATAGACCTGTGATCTAATTTTTATTTTTATTTTTATTTTGATTATTTATGTTTAGTGATATCTATAATTAAAAAAATATTGAGAAAGAACTCCAAAAAAAAAAAAACATCGGATCTTGTACACTTAGATAATATTACAAAATTTATTCTCTTATTAAAATTATTGTCATAATACTATATTTGTGAATTACTTTTGTCTAATGAAATTCTTTTAAAAAAATAAGATATATACATAAAACAAATATATAAGATAATTGATGTGAAGGGCCTTGTTAAAATTTAACATGATTATATTAGTATTATGGTTTTTATAAATTCTTTTATTTTGAAGAGTTTTGTTTTTATATAGATATGAATATAAAATTTATGCTAACTTTTCATTAAGAGTTCTTTTTTAATATTAGTTTAGCTTGTCAAAAAGCATAAATTCATTCCTTTAGAAGTTAAAGATAACATATATAAGACAAATAACCTAGGATCCAATATTAAAAAAAAAACATAACTAAGCTCCAAATTAATGATTTACTAAATTTTGATTTAATTTAATTATTTATTATTTTAATTAAATATAGGTGACATTCTGAAAACATCATTCTAAAAAACAATAAACACAATGAAAATTTAATCACAAAAGATCATTCTACAAAACAAAGAAATTGATCTAATTAGTGAGAATTACAACACCAAAGAACAATTAGAGTGTTAAACCCATATGGACTAATTATTCTATTGAGTATTAAAATTTACTAAATTATCACTATTTAGAAATAAAACTAAAGTTTTATAAAGTTAAGCACATGATTAAACTAAAGTATTTGACAAAAATAAATTAAAAGAACAAAAAATAAAAATTAAGGTTGTAGAGATAATGAAAAAATAAATCTAGAGCTTTAGATTTCACTTAATTGATCTCACACGATTTATTATTCATTGTTATAAAATTTCAAATCTTTATATTGATGATTAAAAGATCCTTTAATTATTTAATGTTTTTTTCTCGAATAACATTAATAATATCTTCACCTAATAATTCAACATATATTTATGTAAATTAAATTAATTGAAGATTCATTAAATTCTTTGTATTTTTCTTAATCTATAACCACACTAAGGTAGCGTTTGTTTACGTTGTTGCGGCTGTGTTTTGAGTAAACCGCATATTTAAGCTGTTTGGTAAAGGAAAAAGCGGGATTTACTGTGCATGGACCCCATTGTTTTCTGCGTTTACAACGCAGGGGGAGAAGAAGCAGCTTGGAGCTGCTTTTTTAGCAAACTGTGTTACAGCACAGTAACCAGAGGCGCGCAACTGAACTTCCTTCCAGTAACCAGAGGCGCGCACTTTTTCTTCTTCTTCTTCTGCACTTCCATGTCTCTACTGTTCACGTGAACAGTGGAGACATGGAAGTGAAGAAGAAGAAGAAAAAGAAGAAGGAGAATGAGGGGCTGGGGAAAACAGGGAAAGAGTCCAACTCCAGCACCAAGTAGACACTGTGAGAGGAGAATGAGCAGAACAGAGGAATAGAAAAGTGCTCAACTTTCATCTTCCTCCCGCTTTGCTTTTATCACCATTACACTGTTCAAGTGAATTTTAATTCACTTGAACAGTGTAGCAACACGCGTGAATTTAGTACACGCGTGTTGCTTTGCCCAGCCGGGTCACTGGCTTGGGCCAGTGACCGGGCTGGGCTAATGGGTCGGACCGGGTCCGATCCAAACCTAAATGCATTGACCCGAGTCCGTTCCAAATCTAAATGCATTGAACCGGGTGTGACCCAGTAAAATAAAAAAAATCCAATAAAATTTCACAGATATTGTGTTTTATTCGAAAAACTAGTGTTAAATATTATTCAATGACACTACATTAACTAGTGTTAAAAACGTAGCATTTGCAGAATTTGATCGCAATCCTAATTTTGTTTCTGATTATATTTTACCTGATGTTGTTGCGCTCTTAAGAAATTTATGAAAACTGTAGTCCTTGTCGGATGTATTTCATACATTATGGAATTGTAGATAGTTTAATGGAACAATAAAAAATATTTAAGTATTATTTATTTCATGATGTAATAGCAATAGTTAATCTATAATATTTAAATTAAAAACCATAAATATTAATATATATATATATATATATATATATTAAAATTATTTTATAACCTCAATTTCAAAAGCATTTTTAACCAAACACATTAAAACTACTTTTTATTCAACCTCAATTTCAACCATAGTTTTAACCAAACACCTATTTTTTCAAACCAACCTCAACTAAAAGTACTTTTTATAAAACAATTTTTTTCAAACCACAACCACAACAGCTACCGCAATACCAAACACACTCTAATTGCGGTAAAGTTTCTTTATCTTTTGTTCAACTAATGGTGTTTAATTTTGAAAGCTTCTAATCAAAACCCCTAGTCTCATTATGATTCAATAGATTAAACAATAATTGGCTAGAAAAATATAAACAATAAGATCAAGGATAGACATTCAACATGAAAAAATTGAAAATAAAATAACTTGGAATTTAAACTATATAATCAAAACTAAACTACATTAAACCCATAGAAAAATAAAATCTAGTTCATAATGAATCTCTTATAAACCATGTTCTTATTGGAATACATCAAAGGAAAATTAAGGTGAAGAATAAAACTCTTTTGCTTGGAATAGGTTGAAGAAAAACTCCACTACAATGCCTAGTTTCTTCTGGTTCTCTACTTTTAGTCTCTCTTCTCCTTTTAATGGTAAAAATAACATCTTTTATCAGCTTTAGTCATGGCCACTTCCTTGATTTTGTCTCTTTCTTTGGTCCAAAATCTCCTTTTACTTGTTTATTTATTTTCTTTCCAAAACTAGTAAATTCTGACCTCTTACTTCTAACCCTATTTTCTCCATTAGATCGATTTATTTTGAGAAAAAGATAAACATAAAAGTCATAGATCTTCCTCTTAGTGTTATTTTGAAACTAAGAGAACTTAATTTAGATATTTATAGAAAAAGTTATGCCTTATTTATCAAGACTTGTTACTGAAATTTCTAGTAAGGGAATTTCCTTATTCTTACAATAAGAGATTTCACTTTCCTCATTCCTTTCTTTTCCAAAGTGTGTACACAATTCAACCTGAACTCTTCAAAGAATATTTTCTCATTTAATTTTCTTTTAAATGGGCTTCCTCAATACCATGAGCCTAAATCTAATTCAAGCTAATGTTTCGCTAGAATTTAAGGATCGAATGCTGAATTTTCACTTCAAAGCTCATGATTTCATGAATTTATTTGTTCTTATATAAAAATAAAAACTATATAAAATTAAAATATTTAAGATAAAATAGTATAAAATTAAAAGTAAGGGTATGAAAAAATCATGTGAAAATCAAACATATCAAGGAACTCTTTGACATTGTTACAAATTGTTAATATGATCTAAACAACACCAAATAATTATTTAAAAGTTCCAGTTGGGCCAATTATAAGATCAATGACGAAGAAGCTCAAAGATACATTCAATAGACTTATTTAGATTATTTGGGTAAAGGTGACTTTCAAGAAAGCTACATCTTCAACAAGTGATGATTAGACTTTAATCAATTTAATTAATGTACAAGGAGAACATAATCCATCTATTTCATGGGTTTAGCTTAGCTTTTCTAATGCATAATTTTATGCTGACAAGAATAATTTTTTATCTGATTTGTATATCGGGCTAAAATTTTACCAGAAGTTTTTAGAGGTATTGTTTTATATTAGGTTAAAAGTCAATCAAACACCAGTAAGGTCTTGTGATAAGGTCTATAAGTTATCATGCAAGATTTGTATTAGTTTTCTAATTGATTTAGGATTTTTTATTTTATTTTGTGAAGAACTCTTTTTTTTTTTGCAACCTCGTTTAAGATGTTTTTACCTATTATAAATAAGGCTATTTAGCTTGTATTTATGTCTTTTTTTACAGACTTTGATTTCAAAATAATTTATTATGTGATTGTGAGGGAATGTTTTTTAATTTGATTCTTCATTGAACTACTCTGACTTATCAAAGAATTAACCAAGTTTCGTAGCATCATTTATATTTTTTTTTCATGCCTTTTCATCGGTGTTGGGTGGGGGTTTGATTTCTATAGTTTTGATGTCTCAGTATAGGTTATCATTGTGTCAAGCTCAATCATAAAACTTGAATTTAGCTTTCTTGGGAAGGGTCAATTTGACTATGAGTTTTTGGATCTTTATATACATAGGGTTCATATTAGTTATTGTTAGAGCAAGACTCTAAAATCATGTTATATCTCTTTATCTTTTAGTTTCCATGTTATTTTATCGTTGTTACCATCTAAAACCTGGTTGCATCAAACATTAAAAATATGGAATATTATTTGTGATCTAATTGTCTACAATTAAAAAAAAAAAGATGAAGAAAGATCAAAGAAATTTCATCAAGGAAAAAGTAGAGTTTAGCCAAAAAATTAAGGCTTTTTTTTTTCAAATCTTGGATTTGGCAACTCAAATATAAAAATTCTTTATTATTGGGATATCTTAATGACATGTCTTGATCCTGGGATTATTTAGATATACTTTTTGGGTTATAAATGTAATTTACAAAAAAAAATATTCATAATGGGTAACTTTGCATCAAAAAATTCTTTTGTTGTTGATTTCGGGTTTGCTACACAAAAATCAATCCAAAAATAATGTATTTTCTTTGTTTGAGTTATTTAAGTCTTGTTTCATTAGTTTTCTTATTCTAGTAATTTTTTTTCATGTCTTTATTTTGTTCATATTTCACATGAATTTGCTTTGTTATTCGTGATTTTGCATTCGTAGTTTTGTAATAAAAGTTTTTGGTTTTTTTATTGCTTTCTGAGTCTATATATGTTTTTTGGATTGCATCACTAAGTAATTAATTTTTCTAACTTGTTGTGAATGAGTTCTTTAAAGAACTAAGATTTTTAAGATTAAGTGGTAAAAAGCAAAAGATGAGCATACTATAGTGAAAAAGTAGAAAAATTATGTGAAACACGAGATGAGTGACATCTATTGAATGTAAACACGCGAAAAAGTGCGCGGGGGAATATTTTTTATTGCTATTAACATGATTTTTAGATTTTGATGATGTTAACAAAAAATGGATCATCACCGTCGAAGTAGAAGAATAATCTGGAATATGGTTATTTGACTAAGCAACAACAATTAGATAAGATGAATAAGAAATTTAGAAAGGTTTCAAATGGGATAGATGGATTAAGAACCGAAGTAGCTAGTCTTCAAGATGGGCTAGTCCATAAAGGTCTCAGGGGTAGAAGACATGTAAGAAGAACTATTTCACCTCTGGTGGAATCTATAGCTAAAAATATAGATTAAGAGGTTGAGGATTTTGATCATGAATAAGGTGCTAGGTTTGGATAGCATAAGATCCATAGTTATAAGAGAGTAGGGCCACATGATTATTTCAGTCATAAAATAGCAAGCCTATTCTTTAGGGATATAGTTTGACTTCATATGGTTCTTAAAAACATGTTTTCTTATCATGATGTTAAGTTTCTTAGTTACTTTTGAAAGATTTTGTAGGGTAAAGTAGGAACTAAATTGTTCTTTTCTACTACTTGCTATTCACATACAAATTGAGACGATAACATATTTGATTAACTTGGATTAACTTGCCAAATCTATGACCTGGGTTATGAAACCATGATAACTCCATATAAAGAAAATAAAAATAAAATAGGAGGTCCAATTCACTTTTAATCCAATATTGAAGGATGAAATTGAAAAAAAATAATTTAAAATAACCTGAGTCAACCCTAGTCAACCAACCAAACCCGTAACCTAGGTCATGAGACTAGAATAACCTCATAGAAAGTAAATCAAAAAAAATTATAAAGCCTAATTCTTAATCAACCAAATGTTGAAAGATGAAATTGAAAAAAAATATAAATTAAAAAATAAGACAAAAAAAACCGACCTGAGTCAACTTGGGTTAACTTGTCAAACCTATGTCCCAAGTCATGAGACTAAGATAACCTCATAAAAAGTAAACAAAAAAACCAACTTGAGTAAACTCAGGTTAACCTGTCAAACTCATGACCTGGGTCATGAGACTAGGATAATCCCATAGAAAGAAAATCGAAACAAATTATGAAGTTTAACTCTCAATCAACCTATTGTTGAAAGATGAAATTAGAAAAAAATCCAATATGAAAAAGGACGTAATAAAATGACTCGAGTATACTAAGATTAACTTGCGAAACTTATGACTCGGGTCATGAGACTGAGATAACCTTATATATAGTAAATTGAAACAAATCATGAAACATAATTCCTAATCAACCAATATTAGAGAATGAAATTGAAAAAAAAAACTCAAGTCAACTCGCCAAACCCGTAACACGAGTTATGAGATTGAGAAATTACTTAGAAAATAAATCACAATAAATCATAAAATCTAATCTCCAATAAATTAAATATTGAATGATAAAATTAAAAAAAATAACTATAATAAAAAATAATATTTTGTGAGTTCCTGCATAGTAAAAACAATACTTCTTTTAGGTTTTTTTTATTAAATTAAATTTCAGATTTTTTTATTACATTGAAAAATAAATTATTTACAAACAAATGCACCTGGTCGTTATATAATTTTTCAAATTTAACACCTTCTTCCTTAAAAAATAAACCAAAAACAGAAGCATAAGATATTTTAATTTTGACATCACCGAAATGCCATTCCAATAAAATGGAAGGGCATTTCCTTATCTTCCTCTATAAAACCCCATCTAAAACCCTACCTCTTTTATCTCCATCAGGGTTTCAGTTCCAGAAATGGCGACTTCTCTCCTCACTCGTTCCCTCCTCCTCCAAAAAATCACCTCCAAAACAATAATCTCCTCCATTCTCTCCCGACCCTTCACTTCCCTCTCCGCCACTTCCTCCGCCTCCTCCACTCTCCTCCGCCGTGCTCTTCGTCCTCTCTCCGCTGCAGCCAACATCAATCGCTCTGTCTCTCGGATTTCATCCAGGTCGTTTTCTGTCAACCCATCATCGTCTTCTCTTAACGACCCAAGCCCTAACTGGTCCAACAGACCTCCAAAAGAGACTATCTTGCTTGATGGCTGCGATTTTGAGCATTGGCTCGTCGTCATGGATAAGCCTGAAGGAGATCCTACTCGTGACGAGATCATCGATTCTTATATTAAAACCCTTGCTGAAGTTGTTGGAAGGTAATTTATTAAAGTTTACTCCTTAATTTTATTTCTCATTCACTTTAATTGTTTTTTTACTTAATTTTTTGTGTGTTAATTGTTAGTTTTAGTAGATGAAATATTGATATTCGTTTTTTTAGAAATTATGGGCTTTGTATATTGATTAATTTTTATTTCATTTTCAATTTAACAGACTGTATGGAAACCCAAGAATTGGCGATAAATGATTTCAATTCTTTATTTTTTAGCAATTCTCAATTTTGGAACTAAATTTACATCTTGAAATGAAGTCAATGAATTAAAAAAAATGTGATTTCCATATAATTCATAACCGCACCCAAAAGAGTGTTATTTACTTGGAATCCCATACAAATAGTCGTTGTATATTTCCATTATCCAAAATGCTCCGCAATACGTTGTTTTTGAAACCTACCAAATATAGCTTTCAGCTCTTCACTGCCAGCAAATTATAATGTTATTTATTTATTAATTTACATCAAATAGAAGTGTTAGGCTAAATCCAAATAATATTTAAATTGGTTCCAAATGGAGGGATTGAATTAGAACTGAATATAAATCACCTCTACATGTAGAATTGATGTCATTTTTATCTCAGAATTTGTTCTAAGCTAGCTGTGAGTTAATTGTTTTTGTCATTTTTTATTGTATTTTATGTATTTATGTGTTGCATTTGGTTGCTTATTATTTAGGGTCTGTGCATGCTTCCATCCATGTTGTTGATGTATTTTGTGGTTTCTTTATGATTAGTTATACTTTGAAAGGTTGCAGTTTGCTGTTTTGTAAGTGTGTTTGAGGTTTATGAATTGTACCTAACCTATTGCTAGAGGGGTTTAAGTGCATTTTAATTACACTTCTCTAAGAATCAGGAGTTTGATTGCTTAATTGTTCTTTTATCTGACTTCGATGGGAATTGTGTTTTATAGCTTAATATTTGATTTGTGTTTTAGATTACAGTAAGTGAGTGCTATTCTCAGAGTTTGAATATTCCTTGCTGCTTTTAATATTTAGCATGTCTATCTGTGCTCTTTCAGTTTAGGGGAGCTGTAGAAATGTTTTTTTTATCTCACCGGAGGAATCTGGAATTAAATGGGTTTTTGTGACGTGTGAAGTCTTGGTTATTTAATTTTTGTGGCTGTATGACAGTGAGGAAGAAGCGAGGAAAAAGATCTATTCAGTTTCTACTCGATGCTACTTTGCCTTTGGAGCTCTGGTGTCCGAAGAGGTTTCATACAAGATCAAAGGTATATCTTCTTTCAAGCTGTGAGGCAAAGGGGGGCTGGGGTTGGCCCTGGCCTTACCAAGGATTAAAACTGTTCCTCTTCTTCATGAATAATATCTTGCATTTGGTCCATTTTAACCCAACAAAACCCTTAACTTGGATTCTTAAAATATGTATTTAACCTGTGTTAAATCCTAGATGTAAATTACCTCCCTTCACCTTATCAAGATGACATTTGGTCCCTTTCAAAATCTTGAAAAAGGGTAACCAAAAATGGCCACTGCATAGAATTGATTGGTATAGGATGTTTCTTTTTTGAAGTTTGAATGTGATGGATGTGCTCTGTTGGTCATTTTTCCAGAATTGAAAAATGTTCGCTGGGTTCTTCCAGATTCATACTTAGATGTGAAGAACAAAGATTATGGAGGTAAGGGATATTTTCCCCTTTTTTGTATGTGATACCACTATATTGTTGTAGATGCGTGTTTTATTGCATTTAGTAGTACTACATGCATCTTATTTTTTAGTATCTTTTTTATCCTTAAGGAAACTTCTGGCTTAAATGTTTTGTGCACCAAGAAATCATTTTGAATATTTTGCTTCTCAATCTACAATTGTTGAAGCTTGTTCTGGTTAGGTTGGAAGCTATTTAAACCTTAGACTTTGACCAAATGAGGATTGTACTAGAATTTCTGTAACCTCACTAGGGTCTGCAGGCAATATTTTGCTGGATTGGCTTTGCTTTGTGGTAATCACATTTGAGTTGCCAGTCTTGGTTTTCCTTATTTTTCAAAAATAGAAGATAAACAATGCAAAATTCCATCAAGATCGTATCTCGCCAAATAGTCTCTGACACAGTTGTCAAACGATTGCATGTAATTGTTAATAAAAGGTTAACAATCCTCATTTTAAATGCAAGTGCACAAAGAAAGCAGCATGTTTTCCTTTTCCGAGTTAGGGTAAGATGATGGTGCCCTGATTATGTTTTCATACTGCTAGGATTGTGGTCTATTTCTGCAGAGTCGCACGTTTCAGAATTGATCATTTCTTTTCATTTGAAACTGTGATGATGAATGCCTCCTTTTATCCTTAAGTCATGATTGTTACTATTTATTCTGTGATTAGCAAGTCATGACACTATACTGTACTTGATTGTTGCATGATGGCTTTTTTCCTTTTAGGGGAGCCATTTATTGATGGGAAAGCTGTGCCCTATGACCCAAAATATCATGAGGAATGGATAAGGAACAATGCGAGGGCAAATGAAAGAAATAGGCGCAATGATCGACCTCGTAACGTCGACAGATCAAGAAATTTCGACAGAAGAAGGGAAAACATGCAGCAGCGCGATGGAGCTCCGCCTCCTCCTATGGCTAATCAGGCTATGCAAAACCCTGCTCCCAATGTGGCTGGACAACCACAAAACATGGGCAGACAAGGTGGACTGCCACCGTCGCCACAGAACAGCTACAGGGTGGGACCAGGTGGACCACCGCCTAACAACTATAACATGGGTGGACCCCCGAACATTGGTGGACCAGGTGGACCACGGCCTAATAACTATGCAGGTGGGCAACAGAACAATATGAATAGAGGGCCACAGAACATGCCACCACAAAACTACATGCCACCACAGAACAACATGCCCCTGCAGAACAACATGCCGCCGCAAAACTATGTGCCCCCTCAAAACAACTACATTCCCCCACAGAACAACATGCCTCCACAGAACAACATGGGAGGATGGTCCAGTGACATGCCTGGGAACATGCAGCACAACTTCCAGAGTGGGCCTAATGATGGAGGCTATCAAGGTGGGCCACCAAACTACCAGAACAGCTACCCTCCAAGCAGGGATTGAAGCATGCATGGTTGAAACACTTATGCAGCTTATATAATCCCCTGAATAGACCATATTCTTGATGCTGTGTAGATATGCAAGATATTTCAAATTTCTAGGACTTGTGGTGTTGATGGTACTTTTCACTTTACCTGGCACGATGCTGTTTAAGGCATGCTTTAATATCTGATTTTCTATCTTGCGATTTTAATGGTAGGATTCAGTGCCTAGTCTGTCTGTTGGATATTGAAAGCTGTCAGCAGGTACGAGGTAGCATTTAAAAAGGATAGAATTATTGTTGTCTACCCCGTGTTTTGCTGCCTTTAGTCTGTTCCATATTTGCCTGTCATGAAGCTGTTTAAGACCTGGTTTAACGTCCGGATTGGTAGCTTATAAGTTTAAGGAAAGGATCCAGTATCATCAGTGAAAAAAAGGAAGCCTCTCCCCACAAGTACAAGCCAGTCCTGAAGCGGTATAACTCATAGCTCCCTTGTTTGCTGCAGTCAAATCTCTTTCAGATTGCTCTTGAGCGTATCTTCTATCTCCTTGAATGTGGGAGGAACAGATGATGGACGCTTTTGAAAGTGCAAGAAATTGCTTTCGGGATATTAGATTGTGGTTTTGCGAGCCCAAGAGTGGTGCAGGACTGCTGTGTTATCTCTCCTGATTTCTTCTCATGCATTATTATCATTTGTGATTCATAAAGTGCATGCTATGCAAGCCATACTATTAATTTGATCGATTTGACCCTGTTGGGGCTGTATTTGTACCAGTATTTCAATAAAATTTGATTATTTGTACTGGAGTTTCAATAAAATTTATTTATTTTTATTTTGATATTAAAATTAATTTTTAAAAATAAAAAAATATTATTTTAATGTATTTTCTATTCTTAAAAATCAACTTCAGATTTCTATGAGAGAACAGCAAGAATATTCTCAAAAATTAGCTGAAACAGTAACATACTCGTCAAAATTACAATCCAGGGATTCTGCCTGGGGCTACATTCTCCTGCTGTGCTGCCAAAATCGCTTCTTTAAATATTTTCATACATGGTTTGAATTTTGTTCCCGACAGAAATGTGAACACAACAGCTTAAGTTCCTCAACTGAGTTGTAGTGTAAAAGGATGATTTGGAATTCCACTTAATGCCAAAATTAGCAAATAAATAGATTTAGATAAAAAAAAATAAAAAATTGGGGTTGCTAACTTCCTATTTCTGTGAAAAGGTGACGGGAAAAAAAGAAAAACGATAAATATAGCTCAAATTTTTGCCATGGGACATGGAAGAGAAACAACTGTTAGTGCTGGAAATCTGAGATCTAGAGTCAACTCTAGTACATATCCTTTATAGTAAAGGCCCAGATTTCATCCCTTCACAGAGAGCTTCTGCGCAGCTGACAATTGCTCAACCATAAGCAAAAACAGCAAGTAGATGGAAGTCATAATTAGAAAAGTGCAACTTGAGTTTCTCTGTTACTGCACATAATGCAACTCTTACTGCATTCATCACCCAGCAAATAAATGCTGCGTAGATGGTTCTGCCAAAGCTTCCCTAGTAATGGATTCAGTTCTTTTGTTCTTGGCATCTCGGATCTGTTCAGCAAGTGAGCCTTCTCTTTGAATTTTTTCGCTCTTTTTAATCTCTACATCGATTTTCTCCCAAGCTCGGCTATGAGAAGTCAATGATGCCCCTTGGCGAATCATCTGATCATTAATGGATTTTCTTTTTCGAATCTAGAGAGAAAACATATAGCCTTGTTATGACAAACATATAAAAAAAAAAGAGAAAGAGACAAAAAATATTTAAACAATAAACATTAATGTGAACAACATTTGATGTATAGGAACCCCACAAAGCATGGTCTCATCATGGAATTGCTTGTTTCATGCGAAAGATACCAAGAACAAAGATAGCAATTGGATCGTAATAGCATGTCCAGCCTCTATATATTAGGTTTTAGCAAAAAGGGTTGAAGTATATGAATAGCTAAACAGTGTACAAGATTGTCTGCAGTGTAAACGTCTTCCATGGTGCGACTCCAACATATAAACCATTTCATAAGATTCCCCTCCTTGTATTTGTCTTGTTTTGTATCTTCTACCAGTTAATACTGTTTTGCATCAATTTCTAACAGTTATGGAATTACCAATTAACTTTGTACCATTCTAAGAATTAATTCCAAGTTAACTTCTAAAAATATGATTTCTAATCTATTGAGTCAATCTACATGATTCCAAATCTACTGAGTCAATCAGAATCAACTATTCCTAATTCAATTCTTTGAATCAATGTGCATCCCAAAATATAAATGTCATACACTAATCCTCAAATTGGTAGTGTGGTTTTTTCAAGTTGCACTGTAGCCTGTATGTTACCTTTGTTAATCTCCGCTTAAGTGTCAGCTTTCTGGCAACAGATGATGACTCTTCTGTTTTTCTCTTTGATTCTCTGTGTGCCTTTCTCTTTGCTTCTTCTCTTGCCTTCACTTTCTCTTCCCGCTTCTCTCTTTTTTGAGCAACCCTCGCCATCTTTTCTTCCCTTTCCTTTGCTTCTCTCTCAACTGTTCTCTTTGCTCTCTCCTCTGCCTTTGCCTTTTCAATGGCACCTTGAAGCTGCTTGAGAGTTATTTCTTCTTCTATTTTATCATAGCCATCCCAGTCTAGCTCTTGTTGGTCAATGCCTCCTTCCTTAGCTGCTCTTGCTATGCTTTTAGACCATGAAAGAAAGAATTTCTCTCTCAGCCTTTTCCATTTCAAACGTTTACCCCAAATTTGTCTGAGTGAAGAGCTTATCTTTGCCCGGATCGCTTCGCTGCAAGGAATTGGTTGGAATTGTGATTTTCAGTCTGAAAAACTTGTGTGGTTGCAGAGCCTATAGAGGTTATAGAATACTCCCAGCAAATATTAAAGCCAGTAATCCTTAAAGTTCCATTTAAACAGTCAAGTTTTCACAAAATCATCTACTGAGTTAATTTAGCATAGACCATATCCAAAGTTATTATAAGCTTCAATTTGCAGTCATTATCCATGTAATTGCAGGTGGATGTCAACAGAAATCTGGCTTATGTAGAGCATCATCTATTTGGCAGTCCCCTTTTTCCACATACAACTTTCACAACATTGCTTAGTATATTTATAAAGATTGTGACCAGAGGGCATCAACTGTACCTATGAGCATGGGGATGTCCTGACATCTTCTTCCTAACCTGAAAGTTGCAATGGAACGAGATGAAGTTTTAGACGAAAAAGAAGAGTAATATACAATGTAAGACAATTAATTATCTAAGAGGAGAGAGAGGGAGGATTATTCATCACTGTCTCTGACTGAGAAATAAAGAATAAATCAAGCAGGAAACAAATTCAAAGCTTTTGTCAAGAGAAAAAAAAAAGAGTTTTTAGTAGTAACAGTAAGTTTTATTACTATTCTACGAGCTGCAACATCTCCGAGTGACCATACTCATCAATGAAGATCCAAAATTTGAGAAAACAACTGTGTAGTATTATAGCTAAACCATGCAGTAGGAACCCATACTGTTCCAAGAATTCCCATGTACAGAAGACAAACTGTGAGAAAACTAACTAATCCTTACATGACTTCACCTGGGGGTTTGTCAAGGCTTCAATTGTTCTTTGCTTGATGAGTGCACGGGTCTCTAAACAATAAATGAAATTAAAACCACAGAATTAATCAACTTCACTAAGCCTCAGTGGGACTAATTCAATGTAAAATTGAAATGAGAGTTACCTGAAGTATGTTTTCTGCCTTTGTTCCAGGGAATTCTCCCTTTGTTCCCATGTTTTTTCTTTCCTTTTCCCTTTTTGGGAAGGTCATTGATACTTTCTGCAGTGTCACGGTACCCATCCAGTTGAACCTCCTTGATGAGAGTCTGCTTCTCAGCTGAATCTAGGCTAATTTTTGAATGGAAATGCTTGCTAGAACCTGTTGTCTCCCTGACACTAACACTGATTTGCAAGGCTGCAGAATCATAAACTCTTGGGAAGGTACTAATAGATGCACATATGGGACATGTGTTCATCACGATAGAGTTACGATGGTTTGACTGCTGTACATTTGGTTGAAAATGTGTGTGTTCCAACACATAACCCAGAGTTGGCCACAAAAGATTGTTTGAGACATGGTTGCATGGTAGATGTGGAACAGACAAGCTCCTGACAGATGGTTGAAAGAAACCAGAGTCACACATCTTATAGAACTACCTATCCAGATACTATTGTCACATCCTAATTAGAACCATCCATTCAAAATATACAAGTTGCAGACATCCCTAATTACTATGACTGCAAGGGACGCAGACAAGTAATCTAGAACTTACCATGATGTCAATCTGATGAAGCCCTTCAAAGAATTTTGCAAGAGAAAACAACAAACTGGATAAATCATTCAATTGAATCCTTCAAATGCAAACAATTATCAATAAAATGACATCTCCCTGTATATGAGAACTTGATGAATGATATACACAAAACTTAATGGGAGATTTGAAAGACAAATACAACCAAATAATCGCCCATTGCCTCTGAAATCACAAAACGTGAACCTAATTTTATATGTATTATGGGTGGCATTTTAAGTTCCGCAGATACATCAATTTCAATAGCAGCGCAGCTAAATAGTGTTCCAATGGATGACCATGTGTCATGATCAGCTCTACAAACATTTTTCCTTTAAGGGTAGTTAAATTGTTTCTCAAGTGCCATAGAAGTCAGAGAAATTAACTAAAATCGCCAAATTTAATCAAGATCCACTAATGGGGGAAAATTTACAGGGAATTCCAAGTTCCGGTCCATTTATTGCACACTCTCTTCTTTCTTTCATGTTAAAAAACTTGACTCGTGCTAATGGAACCTCATGAAACCAAAACCTATGGTTATATCTGAAATTGACAGCTTCATTCTCAAACTACAAATCAAACATAACAGACAATGCCACTAAAAACATTAAGAGAGTCAAGTTCCTCTAGTTACAGCAAAGCATCACGCTATCAATGCTAGCAAAAGCATAAATCATTTGTGGTTTCATCGTAACAAAAAAGAAGAAGCCCATTCATCATTTCAAAGAATAGACAAAACCCATAAGATTAAAAGAAAAGAAGAAGGACTTAAAGGCCGTTTCTTTATGTTCAAGATGGAAATAGAAGGAACCTTTTAGAGCACAAAGACCTGAGAATAGTAATTAAGTAATTTCAATGAACTGAAGTTTCTAATCATTCCTTTTCGCTTTACCTATAGTCTTCAGCTAGCAATGCTTCACTATTGAGAAACAAGAACAGAATTTACAGAAAACCCATCTCCAGAAACAAGTCTTCAAGTATACCAAGACAGAAACTTACAAATGAAAGAATGGCATTCTCAATGCATTGTCTCTGCTCCAGAAACCTAGTGAGAGAGTGAGTTAGTGTTCCAGTTGAGAGATCATTTCTGGAAAACTGAAACTTTATAAACAAATTTATTAATTTTAGAAGCAATGTGGAGATCAGATAGTGAAGCTAAGGAATGGGAGAGGGAACTGATATTGTCCAAACATTTCGAGGATTGGGTATCTTTCTCAATGGGCTTGACAAAAGTTTTGGTACCAAAGCCTGCATCATCAAATGCTTACTATTATGCTTCTGTATCAGGCCTTCTCCCACGGCTTACACTTCTTCTTCTTCTTTTTTTTCTTCTTTTTTTTATAATATGAATCCTGATATTTCTATATCCAAATTTTATGATGTTTAAACTGTGGCTATTAGATAATTATAATATATGAGAGAACAATATAAAAAAAGAGATTAAAAAAACATGTGAGCTTAAATTTTTTAATTCTCTCTTGTTATTTTCTTCTTTATATATATATATATATATAATTATTTTTTATACTGTAAATATCTAGTAAGTATCATAAATTTTTTAAAATTTTAATCATGTCATTTTCATCCTAATAGAAAAATTATGAAAACATATCTTTAAAATTATTATTATTTTATTCTGAATTTAGAAGATTGTAGAATTTTTCAATCTTGGTTTGCTGTAGCCAGAAAGGATGAGATATGTCACTTGGGATTTAAAAATGAAACAAGAAACGCGCAACACCCTCTTGTTGTCAATCTAAGCTCATTTAAAACCAATATTATTAAACCCAGTTAGACATACCTGGCTTGGGTTGGGTGGAGTTGACCCAGTTAATCCGATGAGCTTACTCATAATCTAATTAATTATGTCAAAACCCATGTGAAACTTGGTTTGATTTTTTAAAAAAATAATTTTAATTTGTTTTAAAACAACAAATCTTGAAATGATATTGTTTTAATTAATTATGACCCAGTTTGATTTTTTTTAATAATATCATGTGAAATGATGTTTAAAAACATTTTAAACTTCAATCATTATCATACTCTCAAACACTCCCTTAATCGAGACTCCTAGCTAAATAAAAGGATAATACATGTAAAGGGAGAGATTTCAATGAGACAAAAAAAACTTCACTACGATTTTCCAATTGACTCGTAGCAACTTCACCACATATACCTGAGGGTTCAGGCTTTCCCAGTGAAGATCCATCCACATTCCATTTAAAGCTATTGGCTTTAGGGGGAGACCATATGACAACCAACCTATGTTTTTGGAGATTAGTCCATCTACTAATCTTAACACATTTGAAGCCGTATAGAGGAAATCAGAATCTATAGCCTTTAGCCACAAACAGAGTCTAGTAATAATAAGGAAGAACAGTGTGTCGTAATCCAGGGTCTTCTGCTTGAAGATCACATCATTACGAAATAACCAAATGGATCATAAAACTAAAAAAAATAGCATCAACCATGTCTTTTTTTGGAATTTGTCATTGACCAAAGAATCCCACTGAGAAAAAAGGGTTGACAAACTATTTAAGCAACACCACGCTAAGCCCCACCAATTATTGACTTTGGACCAAATGATGTAATGATTAAGGCAATGCACAAGGATGTGATTAAATAATCTTCCTTAACTAAATATATAGGGCAATTAACAGCTGAGACATCCAATATACCTCTTCTGACCAATATACAACTGGTGTTTATTTTGTTGATGATGGACATCCAACAAAAGACCTCTACTTTAGGTGGGATGATCCCTTTTCCAAATCCCAGCAAAGGATAAGATAATGTCCATGGAAGGATAGGAGCTTAATAAACCATAGAGGGATTTAACAACGAATTTGCCTATAGAATTGTCTCTCCTTACTAGTCTATCCTCTTAATCTTTATCTAAATTCACCTTGGACAAAATAGCTTATAGTTGGTCTAATAAACCAATAGTTCTTCCTCATAAAGGTCTAGACCAAGAGAAGTATCAAAATCATTCGTATCCATCCCACGCTCCCATATTGTCGAGATTTGCTTTTTTATCATTGGATAAGCTGAAAATGGTAGAAAACTGATATGTCAAACTACCATTTTATACTAACACATAGTCAAGGGGGATCATGAATATAAACATGGATTGATCAACAAAGATTGGATACAATAGGCAACCCAAAACAAGTTTTTATTTTGCAAGGATCGAGTTTATCATTTCATTTTGATCAAGTAACCATCATGATATATTGAGAAAGGGACATCAATGCCTAGATAAGCGATGGAGATTACAAGAAGATGAATGTACCAGAATAGTTTAGCAGGCCCCTCCTGATCAGTTTCTCATGACTGGTATTAAAAAAAATAAAAAACAATATTAAGAAGTCATAAAGCTCAAAGGCTTATTGATTATTTGAGAGCTCTGCTGAATTTTGACCAAACATGCCATTCAAAGATAAATGTAATGGCAAATTAAGTTTGGAAGCTTAATTTAGATCTAATTGAGAAGATTGGAATTTTAGAGGATCATATTTATTTATTTTAAGCTCAATTGGGTGAAACCAGAGATAGAATTGCAAGAAAATCAAAGTTTAGGGGTCAATTAAGGGCCAAATTAAAGAAATTTAAGACCAAGGACCTTTTTGAAAAGGTGCACAAATTTAACAACTAAATTTAGTTGAAAATATGGGTGAAATTGAAGAAATTAAAAGTTTGAAGGTCAATTGATGATAAAATTAAAAATATCCAAAACCAAAGACCAAGATAAAAAACGCATTGAAATTAGTTGGTGCTTTTGAAACTTGACAAAGGTGAAATTGAATTGATTTTTAGAATCAAAATTCAATTGACTTACTTGAATAATTAAAAGTTTGATGGTTGAAATTAATAAAGGAAGTTTAAAACCTAATTTTACACTAAACACCAAAACAACACTGATTCATTTAAATAAAGCGGTACGTTTTGGCTATGTTTTAGTTACAAACAATGTCGTTTCGGTCAACGCCAAGTCAAAAATAAAAGTTAGACGACGCATTGTCTGACTACTATTCATCATCTTCCCCATTGAACCCAAAAATGGCAACTCAGATGCCACATTTCAGCCTCCCCCTCCTCCCTCCCTCCCTCCCTCCCTCTCATACCTTCACCATACAAGAAAAAAAAACACACCACTCTCGTGACCTGACAATGTACTGCACCTTCAGCTCGAAAACCGTCGATTTGTCATCCAAAAAATCAATGGAAAATGGCCTGAATCCCCTAACCCGGTCAGCCTTACAATGTGGTTTTGCAGGACCAGGTTGTTGGTTTGTGGCCAACGAAATGGATCCTTCTTAGGCGAATCAATGACCACAAACTATGCTCATGAAACCCCTCATGCTATTCTCTCACCTCTTATAAATAGAGGTGAGTTTCATGCAAGAGGGAAGGAGAAAAGGGGTAATAAAAAAGGACCCTGTACCAACCCAAAAAAGCCAAAAGCCACCATTTTCCGACAGCCCTTCTTTCATATCAAACCTTTAAAAAACTGAAACCAAACCACCTCTACCATACCCTATAATAACCCATTGTTCACGCCATCCTAAAAGAACCCAAAAAACATCTTACACCACCACCATCTCCTCCTACAACCCCATGGGTTTTCCTTCTCTTCTCTTGGTTCCACTGCCACCAACACCGCTAACTACGCCTCCACCTGACCACCACAACATCGCAACAACGTCCCCCCTCTAGGCCAGGTAACTTCCCTTCTTTCTTTATTTTCATTCCTTATTGTTTTATGCAGAGCATGAAATAATTCATGTTCTGCAGAAGCCAGGAACTTGGTCACCAGGTTAGATCGGTGACCAATTTTTGTAAGTAGGACTTGAGCCCACCATTTCTGGTTGGGCTGGATCCATCCCACTTCTTAAAAAAGGTTAGCCAGGTCATTTTCCAGCCCAACAAAATGAGTTGGGTTGGGCTTTATCCCAACCCATATAGAGTGGGCTTGGGCCTCATGCCCAATAGCCTCATGCCCAATAGCCTCAGCCCACGTGGCTGGGCTAAGCCCAACCCCAGACTTGAGAGCATGTTTGGCCTGCCCCATTTTTCCTTAAGAAATAAGGTTGTGTTTGGCACGCCTTAAGCTTTTTTAAAAAATTTTAATTTGTCTATATTTTTGTGTCTAGCCAAATAATCCCTTAAAATTTTTAAAAAAATCTAAAAAAATTCAAGGATCATTTTGAAATTATTCTACAAAAATTTCAAAAAAAATAAAAAAATAAAAAAAAATTCCCTTGTTTCAGAAAACACAAAAACATATTTTTCTTTAAGAATTTCATTTAATACTAGGTTGTAGACTAACATTGTAAAATGTGGACTCGATATTAAAAATACTTAGCTGTCTCTAAAATTTTGAAAAATTCTAAAAAAGTTAAAAAAAATTGTCATTTCAAAAACACAAAAATATATTTTATTTTTATGCATACGGCCAAATTCTAAAAGGTTTTTCATACATGTTTTCTAAAAAAACAAAATCTTATTTTGTCATGCAAAATGAACATCATAACCAGTTTATGATTATCCATTAGGATTTGACCAAAATACCAAAAATCCCACAGTAATTAATTTGTTTAATTAATATTCGGAGTGTTAGGATTTAACTATAGACTAAATATTTTGGGTGTAAAATCACACTATAAAGTATACTCTCAGGTATTAAAGATACAAAAATAAAAAATAAATATAGTACTAAAATTTGGGTCTTAGTACTGTTATGATTTAACCCGATAAGGTTGAGATTTTTTTACGATAAGATATTTACCTTGAACCTTAGATGAGACCAACAGATAGAAATATATCTTAGATTAACAATCAATCAACTATGCAACTTACCATTGTTAAGGTACATTAGGGGTAATATATTTTTCTTTTGCTCTACTAGTCCCTTACCCAAACTCTCTCAGGCCATAGGTTTTCTAATAACTACGATGTTAGGTGGCGACTCCCTCTAACCATAACTTTATGATTACCCCAAACATCCCCTTCAATCCAGTAGGCAGATTCGTCATTTGACGTCATGCATGTCACGACAGGATGACGACTCCATTAGAGACTTGTCTGGTCAAAATGAGCTAAAAAGATAAAAATATTTATGAAATAACTGAGTTTTTTGAGAAATTTAGAAAATTTTATGGAAAGTGTATTTTTTTTTAAATAAAGGTAAAAAATGAGTATTACTTATATTCCTTTAATAAATTCTAGTGTTGATGGGGTGGATCACATCTGCCCGGAAACCGATTAATCTGGGCTGTCCCAAGGCCTGGAGTTTGACTGTTGAAAATGGCTGAAAACGAAGGCAGTTCATCATTTGCTCACTCAGTGAAAGAGATACCTAAAGTAAGCAAAGAGAATAATGCCAAGCCAAGCATAACATATCTCCATGTGGGCCTAATGGACATATTTCTTCATTTTCTTTTTCCAATTCTGGTTCCTGAATTGCCGCTTCGATTTCATTTAACGAAAGGATTTCATCCCATGAAAAAACAAAGCTCTCGCAATGCATCGAGCCACTAATTGCAAAGTTTTAATTTGATTTTATGATTTTTTTTATTTGTTTTGTATTGAATTATATATCGATTTCATGGATTTTTTTTTTAATTTCAGCTTTCAATATTAGATTTATTAGAAATAAAATTTAATATTTATTTATTTTCTATGAATTTATCTTGATTTTATGATGTAAAGTGAAAGTTTAATGAATTAAGATGAGTGATTAGTATTTTTTACTGTTTTTTCTTTGTTTTTATTAGGACATACATTATCCATGCTTGGATTTTTTTTATATAAAAAAATTCAACTGACAATGGAAATGGAACGTGAGCCAATTGTCTAAGTAGCATTCTAAACTAAGGGGAAAGCCATCAAAGAACAAACAAGACGTGCTGTTTAGCCAATGAGATATGAATTTCATCCATTTAAAAAGTTCTTAGCCAACGAAAATATATAAATCAAAATTTGAAGACTTGGGAGTTAAAATATGTTAGAAGCGACCAAAAGTATGCTGCATCACATCATGCATGACGTCCGTGAACCAAGAAAAACCGTCACCCGGCCTGAAACAAATAATAAAGCAACTGTCTCTTTTGATCCAAGGGTGGAAAATCCCAAGATTATTTGTAATTCTGGATTACATGGTAAGCTTTTTTACTTTTTCAATGAGAAGACCAAAGCGTCTTAATTACTATATATCGGAGGATATTTCTCCGCACCTTGTATATATCCTCGATCTCAAAACTTAACTTCAAACCTGTCGATGCATGATAATAGCATAGATACTCAGTCAATTTTGTCTTCAAAACCAATTTTTTTTTGGCAATCTTGAAGCCCTTAGCAACTATTTTGACGGGAAGAGTCAACTCGCATGGAAGGAAAATATAGAAAAGGTAAAACCAACCGAGAAGACCAAATTCCAGAAAGAACAGTAAGAATAAAAGAGCCCAAGAAATGTCAGAAACGTAGCATATTTGATTCCAAATTCTCCTGATCAGTGCTTTCTTGGAAAACATTTGGCAGCAATACATTGGTTGAAACTCAAGCAAGAGCATGACAACTTTAAGCAAAATAATTAAAGATCCATTGATCGGCATAGTGGAGCTCCACCAAGACTAGCCACACACCTGCATTTGCTTTAGAGCTTTTCCCCTAACACGGTTTGGAGGCCAAGATACATGTGAACGTTGAAATATTCTCTTAGTCCCCCAAACAAATCCATTTAATTTGTACGTCTTTCTTTTCGAAGTAAGGCTTTCCATTCAAGAAATAAAACCATTAAAAAGGCTAGAGCTTGGACAAATGGGTAGGAGAGAAACCTAAGTGGATGCCAATTCACAATATTCCAGAACATATATAAAGATGTAGGAGTTTGTGTGAAGGATTCTAATTTGACATTTCATTCACTAGTCTCCTGCGCACAAATCCATTTACTTCTTGACGTCCAAGGAAGATTTTCATTCGACGAAAAACATAGTCAAAGGTATAGAAAGTTGATACGCTAATTCATGACCTAAAACTCGCACAAAACACATTCAAAACAGAGCTTGCGTGTACTAATTAAGAAGTTGAAAAGATCCATTTGGTTAGTCCTTGGTGATGCCGAGATTCTGATGAATGTCTTCCAATATATTAGATAAGATAAATTAAAATTCAATGGATTCATAGCTCCTACTCGGATTCCTAGTACTGGTATGAAAACGTACGTAATGTAATAGATTATTATATGTCCAAATACCATGCAACTCAAGTTATAATTTGATCCATAACAACTATATTTGTTATTATTATTACAAGATGGATTATTATAATACGGATTTAAGGAATCTTGAGATAAGAGTAGCTTTCAAACAGCTTTCCTTGTGAGACCAAGCAAAATGTATACCAAATTATAGAACAAATTAAGAATTTGATTGATCTTATCGAATTATTTTCCCTTCAACGAGCATTTCTCGGAAACTTCCGAAGCCAAAATTGCTGCCACCAAAGAATAACGTAACATAAATATAATTATAAAGACTCGTAAATGACCAAATCAAGGTAGGTAAAGGCCATAAAAGAAAGAGGGGGAGAGGAAAAAAAAACAATCAACATCCTTCACTGTGCAAATGTGTGTCCTGGCATGATCTCCAACGTTAGCAAGAGGAGCAAATCTCAGTGTGGTCGGTATATAAAGGCAACAGCAGTACATACTTTTTTTCTCTTCAACAGTAATCATTACATAAAGTTGGTTTAGTGCTTTTTTTTCCGGTGCAAGAAAAGTTGTTTTTAAAATATTTTTTTTATCTAAAAATATATTAAAATTATATATTTTTTAAAAAATACTTTTAATATCAACATATAAAAAAAATTAAATAAAAAATAAAAATAATAATTTAGAACTAAAAAATATTTTTAAAAATAACTGTATCGCTAAGATTAAGCGTTCCCATGCTTATCAGTTTGAGCCAAGAACACGGCGTTGGACACGCGTCATGAAGCGTATGATTATTGAAATTTTCGGACACGTTTTTCCATGTGTCGAATTATTGTCGGAAAATCTAAGATTGACGTGGCGGGAATTAACGACTATGATCTCTGGCGGCAGTTTTGACTCTTAAGCTGTGAAGTGCTCTAACGTTTGCTAGAAGGGCGAAATTATTGGTCCTCCAGTCAGGGAAGCTGGTCAAAGATATGGACAGCCATGATGCGCTTGCTTGGCCACGAGAGTGGAGTCTGTAGAGAGAGTATCTCTTGGAATGTTTTGATTGGACCTTGGAATGGATTGATTTGGTGGAAATATCTTGAGATTAACGATCTTGATTGGAAGAGCGTGTATGGTTTGTCTCCAAGAAATTGATTTGAGAAAACCATCTGATTGATCTTCAATCTTAATGGGAATAAAGTGGGACCGATTTTGCATGGGGTTAAAATTAATTATTGAGGGATTTTACGAGTCTTTACAAGGAATTAATGTCCTTTAACAATTAGGGGAAAGCAAAGGACATGCCTAGCATTATTAGGCGAGAGCAGCAAATTGTTTTCAAGAACTTTCGGCTTCTCTTCTCGATTGTGGGGAGGAGAGGGTGAAAAGGAGTTTAGAGTTATAATTATGTTTCCTCGTCCCTTTCTCCCACAGAATGAATAGCCTTCAAGTGTTGAGAATTTCTTTTTGTACGTCTTGTGGTTAGAACAATTGAGATATCTTCAAGGTTTTGTTTTTTTTAAATAATAAAAATTTGATTTTTCATGATTGATATTGCACTTGTCAGATTCTAATGAATCTCTTTAAAAATTGACAAGACCGACAAGATAGAAGATAAAAATAATCTACTTTTTAACTATATAAACTATGTGTTATATGTCTTTTTTAACTCAAACATATCTTGACTTGATTATCTTTTTCTCTCTTTTTATCTACCAATTCTAAATTTACACATACACATTAAAGTGCATTATAATTTTTTTTATTTAGATCAATTAAAAAAAATCATTGTAAATTACAACTTACAATACATTTATAAGATAAATAAATTGTTTATAAGATTACATTAAAAATAAAATAATTATAAAATATATAGTTTATTTTTAGCTAGCAAGTGAAATGAAAAAACATGTCACTATTAGAAAAATGAAGTAAAGCACACATAATAATGAAATGAATGAGAAAAGAATATTTTGTCTAGTGTTTCAGATATATATGTTATAAAAAGAGAAAATAATAAAAGGATAAAAAACAATTTTTATATTTTATATTGTTTTATATATCAAATATGATATAAAAACTCCCACTCTATTTAAATATCATTATCAAATACAACTTCATTTTCATCTCGTCTTCTTCATATTAATTATTCTCTTTTCTTCATCATTAGCTTCTTATTTCGAGTCATCATAAAAGAGGAATTATTAAGTGGAATAATATATATTCCTAAATCGCAGTAACACGAGTTTATGACCATGGAGTTCATAAAGATGTTAGGCGAGGAAGATTTTATATATATATATATATATATATATATATATATATATATATATATATATATATAGTAATTAGTGGTCTTCAATTGATTTTCAACTCATTGAACGGGATCAATCCGACAACTACTGCCTACATTTCCTAATAGAAACTTTTCAAATGAATGGTAGGTAACATATGTTCATTGTCCAATACAATGAGCCTTTGCCACTATCCTCTTCTTCTTCCCTTACGACAATCTAGTTGGTCACATAGTTTGGTAATATATAGTTGTTAAACTCTGTCTAGCTTAGCATTGATTTGACAATATGTTAAGTTTGGCACGAGTGATTAATATATAAATTAATTTGATATAACTTAGTGAACCTACTAGGATTTAAGACAATTTAAACAAACTAAAATATAGTTTAATTTAAAAAAATTAAATAACATATTCTTTAAATATTAAAATGATAATATATTAAATAAATTCATTACCCAAGTTATGAAACTCTGATAACCTTATAAACTTAGATCAACTTGTGGTCTGGATTACGAGATCATAAAACCCTATAAAAAATAATAATAAATTATTAAAATAATGTAGTTTTATAGGTACACAAGACCTTGATCTAGTAAGATCCTCAAATCTTAGAATTATGATATAGAATGCAATCTTATACTGCAATTAACCTACTAGAGTTAATTACGGGTATACACATAAGCTCATGTACCTACATGGCCATCTTAAAAGAGTCAGCATACTAGTTTTTAACTTCAAATTTTATTTTAATTTTGCCTATATGGGAAGTGTGATGCAGATTAATTAAACACTAAAATAAAGTAAATGTTAATGGGAATAGATGGGATTTTCTGAAATCTTTCGGATTGAATCGAGTTCCAATGATTCGAAAAATGCACGAGTTAAATTAATCTACATCATGTTTTCAAAAGGCAAAACGATTCTAAAAAGTCGCAACAAGTTAGTTTATGTGGTAATAGATCATTTCCCGCGCAAAAGGTGTGGGATCAATTTTCATTTTATATATATATATATAAAAAACTAATACAAATATAGTTTTACTTAAGAAAATCAAAATCACATATCTTTTAAATATTAAAACGATAATATATTAGATTTATTTGAATAAACTCGGGTTAACTTGTTAAGTTTGCTACTCAGGTTATGAGACTTTGATAATCCTATAGACTCGGATCAACTCATGACCTAGATCATAAGACTATAAAACCTTATAAAAAAAATAAAAAAAATTCAAAATCATAATTAAATCAATCCAATATTAAAAAGATTAAAAATTAAATAAAAAGGAACAAAAAAAACATCGAGTCAACTTAGGTTAACTTGCCAAACATGGGTTAGTACATCGAGATAAATCCATAAAACGCAAGTTAAATAAAATTATAAAACCTAATTCTTAATCAATTTAATGTTAAAAGATGAAGTTGAGAAAAAACAATTAAAAAAAAATGACCAGAGTCAACACGACATACTTGCAAAACTTGCGTCTCGCATCATAAAACCAGAATAACCCCATAAAAATATTCAAAACAAATTATTAACATATAGTAAAATGGCTTGGCTTTTCACTATAGCATTAACATATACTAAAAGTGATTGACTTTTCATTGTAACAATGAACAATGGCTCTTTTTACATTTTAGTCCTCAAAATTTATGAGGATTTTTTTAATTTAATTTTATCTTTCAATATATTTAGTATAAAAATTTATAATTTATAAACCTCTTTTTTTTGTAAAAAATAATATTACAAGGTATAGGACTTAATAAACTCAAAATTAAAGGATAAAATTAAAAAAAATAGAATTAAAATATAAAAAAGCTTGACTTTTCACTATTCATTTCTACTATGAAAGTCAAGTGCTTATAGTATATATTAATTAATATATTAATGATATATTCCGTAGAAAATCAATGTTGGATTTGATTATCCATGAAAATGAACCCAGCACCAAATAATTTAAACTTTCATATAGAAAATAATTTTCATCCATAAATGTAAAACTCTCAAATATCCTCAAGTGTGTTTCAAAATAACTCTTGATTTAATTAAATATATTATTTAAATGATATATATTAAGAATCATCTACTATAGGTGGACCAGTATATAATAAATAGCGAAAGGATAGATAAGCCTCGTTGACAAGTAGTGCTTCCTCCATCTCCATCTGGAATTGAACTTATCCTAAATGTCCTTATTGCTTCTGTCTGAAAATGTTGTACGCTTTGATTCCATTGCTAGTGCAGCCAAGCTTGCGATAAGAAAGCACGGAAATTTGTCTGCTCCGATTTTCTTATTTTCTGGAGAGAATAACTACAGAACATTAAGCACTACAGACGGAGATCGAAGTGTACAATAATGGAAGCACGGTAATTTGTCTGGTGCGATAATGGACGTGTCTGAAGCAGAAGTTGGCAGAGGCCCTCGTTGTTTCATGATTAGAATGGAATCAATAGCAGGATATTCCAAGGAGCATGGTGTTTTAATATGAATTTGATGGTAGCACTTAAAAGAGCTCATGTAACTAACTGTAAACTTAAGTTAATTTTGAGATTTATGAAACTCTAACTTATAATTTTTAATGAACAAATTCAGAATCTGACTAGTTAAATTACATTCCTTAAAATTATGTTAACAAGCATTACATACATGCTAGGTTAGCTGCATTACAAGTCTGCCACTCTCTCCATGACCCTATACACTTGAAGATTTATAAAAATGAACACTAAAATATTGGATAATTAGTTCATCGATTTCTCTTTTTATTTTTATTTTTATTTTTATTTTTATTTTTTGAGGAATTATACATGCCCAAATTAATCACAGAATTGAAGTGTCAAAGGTTTTTGCTTCTAAGAGAGTGGAGCCTCCTTCCATTACATATCAAGGTTGTCTCTCACATGGATTTTCATTTTCTATCATTGATCTCCATGGAAGACTGAATAAAAGAAAAAGAAAAATCACTATGCAAGGGCAATCGCAACATATTTGGGTGCAAGAAAGTAGAATTATTCTCCGACCAAACTAGCTTTACCTCTTTCATGGCAGCACTTGCCATGATTTGACCCGGCCATTGTATTATCATGAAGTCTATGGCAGCAATACAGAATGGGTGCTCTATAGGGTCATTTCAGCAGAGATAACAGGCGCCTTGCCCGCTGTGACATCTATGCACAGTGTTAAAGAGTTTTTTTTTTTAGTTTAATGCGGGTGTACGGCCAGCTTGCGCGCATCTCGACTAATCCCACGGGCCCTGAAGTTAACGACCATGTAAGCCTGCAGTGACCATCATATGAGCAACCACAGGACTCGAACCTGAGACCACAGGGGGAGCAAACCTCTTGGTCCCAAGCTCTTATCACTGGACCACCACCTAGATAGTTTTTTTTTTTCATCGTTAGAACAGTGTGCAAATTTATTTCTTAAACTAGCATGTATAAAAATAATAATTGTTATTCTACTACAGAAACAGTGGTCTTACATATAGCAATTGCGCAACTTTAATTCGTGCACATAGTACATGCATGATTTATTAAAATTCCACCCCACTGTGTATTCAATTTAGTAAAAACATAGTTTTACATAATCACACAAACAACACTTATAGTTCAAGCAAACAAAATCACCTAATTTTCATAGAAAATAATTTATAATTTTCAACACTAAAATATTTCATTACAATAAACAATATCAATTCAATTAAAAAATAATTAAATTACATAGTTAAACATCTAACAAACTAGCCCGTCAAAGGGCTTGCACCGTCAGAACCATAAACATGTCGTCGTCGTGCATGATAAATACGGTTAAAAAAATCATCTAATATATTAGAAAAGATTAAATTATTACTTATAAGACAATATATATACTCACTTAACTAATTTTATATGTAGTTAATCTCAAATTATAGTTCAATTAGGCAAAATCAACAAAAATTCTAACATAAACCCTAAAGCCCTTATCCTAAAAAATTAACCAAGTAAAACAACAAATTTATAAAGAGGAAGGTGAATATACATCAAATTGCTAAAATAAGGCGCTTATGGGTGGTGGTGGTGGCAACGGTGGAGAGAAATTGATGGTTGTCGCTGATAGATGGCTAGAGAGAAAGGTGAGGTCTGTTGCAGGGAAGAGAGGGAAACAATTTTATGTGGTGGAGAGAGAGATCAACTTGTCTAAGTTGAGAGTGGTGCCGAGAGGAGGGAGAAGCATGGGAAAAAAGAAAGAAGTAAGGGGAGAAGAAAAGAAATGAAAATTATCTTCAAAATAATTAACTGGGTGGTGACACGTATGCGTGACCATTATTTTTATACTAAAATAAGAATTATATTTTTAACTGTGCTAGTTTGAGAAATAAGTTTGTTCATTATGCTAATTTGAGATAATAAAAAACTCTAGTTTTAAGACTTCAATGATATAATTTAAAATTACAATGAAATCTTCATATAGTCTGTCATTTTGAAGGAATAATTAGTTTTGTGAAACCCCTCTAAAAAGAAGATATAATTTATGATTTTCTTCAATGAAGTGACTTGAATGCTTTGATTATTATACAACAGAGGAGATCATTCCTACTATACAATCCATGATCCAAAGAACAAATTTGATTTGAATGCTTTAGCAATTGCAAATTTAAAACAAATACATGTCTGAGTGTGTTATTTTTAAAAGCAATGAACATGAGGAAAAGGGGAAGAAGGTTGAAGCTGTTTGGAAAAGTAGAAAGTGGGCCATCGATATTTTCTTTTAAGGGAAGGGATAGCCGCTACACAGAAAGCTGACAACATGACCCTTACCATCTGAACAGACTTCATACAATGGATGTTTGGAAGTTAGTATTAACTTGTCTTTTAAAAAAACAAATTGAGTTTTTTTTTTTTTTTTTAAATTATATTTTTTTAATGTGTTTGGATTGTTTTGAAGTGCTGATATTAAAAATAAATTTTAAAAATAAAAACATATTGTTTTGATATTTTTTCAAAGTAAAAATTATTTTGAAAAACAACCGTTATTCCACCGGACGGATCCAAACAGTCTAATAGGTGGGCCCCCAGACAAAAATTCGACATCAAAGGACCCGCATCTGGAAGCCCAATTTGGCCCTTTGGATAGGTCCAATTTTATCATATGCCTTTATGCTCACTCACTCACTCACTCACTCTGCTATTGCCCCCAATTATATCATTTTGCTGAAGACCAATGAAAAACGTAACCCAAATATCAAACCCATAAAAAAAGAAAAAAAAACATTTATAGCACAAAACAATTTCTATCCAATACTCACTCATCACCCACCTATAGCTCATTTCATGTATGGACGGAATTGGAACAAGTTAAACCGCCCGGCATGCTCATGTCTTTATCTCTCCTACCTTTTCTTTTTCTTTTTTTTTTAAAAAAAAACTAGAATATCAATCGGTTTAGGCATGGAAAGGAGTCTTGGTCAGAATAAAATCTTTTAAAATATTTAAGAAATATTTTTCTATTATTTTTTATGGATATAGAACAGGGTCTTGAATGATTTTCATTTGGGAGGTAGTGTTCTTTTTTTTTTATTATTAAATAAAAACAATTTTTATTTCATAAAGTATAAGTAATAAATATATCTTAGGATATTTTAATAAGCGGGTAAGTTGAAAGCAGAAGCCGGCTCTGTGTTGCATCAAGAAATAGGGAAGCGGAGAAGTACTGAAAGTTAGGTATCGCCTAGCTAAAGCTATGTAAAGTGGGACGTCCACGTGTCTATTGGATGACGACAACATGCCACCTAAGTGAATTTCCACGTAGGCTTGCGGCAAGTTCTTCGACACTTGGAAGGACTGACCAACAGGATTCGTAAACACCTTGGCATTATATGTTTTGTAGTGTTGTGTTACGATCATGAACATTTTTTTTTCTTTTTCATAATTATTCATACATGTGGCAATCGCATATTGGCTATTGATGGCACGTAGACCACTCAATTGCAATCCATGGAAGTTAACTTCATTAACGTAATCAAGTGACTCTCTTCTTCCTTCCATAAAAATCAAGCAAAGGCCCGGATTGCAACGTCACACGAAGCTAAAAAGAGAAATAATCCTTTTATGGTTATTAAATACTTATATCATCATCGTAATTAAGATATATACAAGCTGATTCGAATATTTACATTAATAATAATAAAAAATAATCTTATATGTGTTTATATAGGATGATTGGCACACAGAATTTTGTATTTTAATCTGCTACTGACTGAAACTTGGTACACATGCTTGTATGAATTTTGCGTCAAGCCTAATAAGTGAGTTCTTCCTTCACCTGTCCTCGTGTCAAAAAATAATAATCTTTTCTGTACAGAGAAAGAGACCCCCACTCTTGTTTTTCAGATATCCAACCACCTCACATTTCCTTTCCTTTTGTTGTCCCTCCATGTGCCTGATCTCCACAACAATCCTTTCAAATGGGCCATGGCGATCGATAGACCATTTCTTGACACCTCATGGCGAGAGACCATGTCTTGACACCTGATCTCTCTCTCTCTCTCTCTCTCTCTCTCTCTCTCTCTCTCTAACCAGAATGATGCAATGTACATATTCAGTGAGGGAGTCCCAAGACAGAGCAGGCACCCATGGTTTTCTTGAACCTTACGTGTAGCCTTCCATTCAGGCAAAAGAAACGGAAATTAATTTAGAGATTAACGTTCCATGTGGTCTAAAGGAACGGCATGATTAGTTCATAGATCAGTCTAATTATGTACACAAAAACGAGGTCCTGCCAGGTTCGTTGGTCTTGGCAGTTAGTCAGTTTTTTCAGGTAAAGTCGGTTTGGTCCAACAACGTCAACAAAATGCTATCTCCAATTATTTTTTGGGTAACTTGTCCATAACCACCAGAGACACTAACCTTATATGCTATCTATCTATCTAAGACATATATATATATATATATATATATATATATATATTGTACGTAGTAGTTTTTTAGCTAGCTATCGATAGATAGAGAAATGGCAAGTTGCATAATAAAGAACTTCAATTAACTAATTGAGAAAGACACTCATCTAGCAAAATTCATGTCGCTTTTTAAGGTTTTGGCGGCGATATATATATATATATATTAGAGTATGTGTTCTTGTGTCTCATGCATTGTAAGATTTGTTTTCTCATGGGAACATGATGGAAGATAAACGGAGACCGTTTCCAATGAATTATTCATCGTCAAAGATCCTGTTCAAACAATACAAAAGCAAGTGAGAATTGGAGTTTAAAACAATATATTTCAAGATTCGTATCCCAACTTCCACGCTTGCTGATTAACTACCCTAATTCAGATTAACCTAATCTTACCTTTTAAGTCTTCGTTTGTTATAAAATACTCCATTGGAGGAAATAAACAAACTCTTTTCCCCCCTTTCCATTGACCAAGAATTAAATTAATAAAACTCTGGTTATCCGGCTAGTCATTTGAAACATTAACATGCTAATTAAAGAAAAGATGTATACAAACCCCACCGATTTTTTTTTCCCATTAATTCTTCGTTCTTGCTTGACAATAATTGATCAAGATCGTTAATATTGGATGGCAAAACAACAAAACATAAGCATGTGGCACCATGTGCATACGGTGATCAATCCTACATGCCTTACACATAGAGTGCCCAAATCATGTGGTCCCTTGCACGTGTTACATGTGCGGCGACCCTACGATGGTGATTTGCCCCAGTGGCGGAAGATGATCATGCTGTATTGAATTACTTAGATTTCGAAATTTAATTAGCATATATAATCATTATCCAACTTAATTAAACATCGATCCTTTAAAACCGTCAAAAGGTCCGTAGGTTTATTTATTCTCCATGCATTTAGTGCATTGAAAGACTAAGGACGTATAATCAATGTGTTAATTTCAAGTACTTATGTTCTTAAATTGAAGCTCCTTTTTGTTTTCTTTGGGGAAGGTTAATTTGACGGGGGGGTGTGGCTATATAATCATCAATTGATGACTTTCCCTCACTAAATATATTCATAATCGATCAAAATCTCCAAGGAAACATATCTCATGTGCCGACTTAATCAATTCTGGAAAATAATTATATAACCTCACTTATTTGTAATCGAAGATGTCAAGCTTGATAAATTTCTCATAATGTGATAGATCCCATGCATGTCGACTGCATAACTATAATCACGTGAATTTTTCCACTTCTCATGGATCTCGGGCATCAATAATTTGTCAAATCATATTAATTCACCCCTTAATTATTATACCTCAACCAGCCTCTATTAATGAGAATGTAATTCTTGTGTTAACACAGAAACTAGAAAATTAACAAATACAAACATAAATATTAACTATAAATTTCAGTTGGTAGATTACGGTGAACTTTACCAACAAAACAGTCTATTCCTTTGTCTTTCAGTAAATACTGACAAAAATATTTTATCGGTATATAATGAGGAAAGTATAATGAAAAAAAAGGCCAAAAGTTATAATGACAGTTCATTTATACAGATGGAATTATCGATGAAATAAACTCATTAGTAAAATTGATCCATAAATATTTCAATTGTAATAATTAAGTTATGAATTGGCGAGCGACCCCCTTCTTCCCCTCTCTCATTTCTTTATCTTCCTCCATTAGCTCTCTAAAAAAAAAAACAGCATAACCCCCTTTTATTTTATCATAAATCAACCTTCTATCACAAATCTAGCCACCCCAACACTTAATCTATCAGTATCCCTATTCTGATTTAATTTTAAAAAAAAATCCCCACATCAAGTAAGTAAAACTATCTATTTTTTGCTTGAACTCAATTTTAAAATATTAATTTTTATTGCATATTTTTATAGTATATGTAGTTTGTTTGTGTGTTTACTTGTTTTATAGCTTTTTATCATAGAAATTTTTTGTATGAATATGATTTGTACATGATAGGGTTTGTTTGAGATTTTGAAAATTTATATTTATTTATAATTTGATGAAATTGATTTTGAATTTGTAACTTAAGTGTTCTGTAATGAAACAAATAATGACTTGTTTAATGGGTATGTTTTATATTTTGTTAATTTTATTGTTGAGTTGAAAATTTCGGTAAATATGTAGGAATGTGAATTTATATAGATAGTTGATAATGATTTAAGAGTACTATTAAAATAGATTGAATAAGTTTAAGTTAAACCAATGTTATCTAATATATTTAGTTTACATAATTAATTAATACATGTTGTCATCAATATTCTATATAGGTTTAATATAAGTAATGGATGATCATTCATGAATGTATCGAAATTCACCCAAAAGTTTATGCAATATAGATAATTGTAATGGGGTTGATGGTTTTACATCATTTATTGAAGTTCTTTCATAAAATTTATTTGCTCATTAAGTGCTTATTTTAAGGATGCAATATATTATAATACATGAAAGGAAGCACTTGATTATAAAATATGATTGTTATGATTCATATGTTATATTCTTTATTTAAGTGTGAGTATTTCCACCTACTATATATTTTGAACTCTATAAAGATATTGTCACTTTTAAGGTGACGTCATATGGACAAAGTGAGAGAATGTTACAAAGATATTCTTAAGGTAGTCTCCATGTCATGTAGATTTTAAATTAAATGATAATTAAGGATTAGAGCCCAATGGGCCAAACACATCCATGATGGATGAAAGTATAAGAATTACGTTATATAAAAAGGGTTTCTAGTCTAGCAAAAAAAAAAAAACAAAAAAAAAAAAAATTGATGAAAAGTCGTATGTCTTTCATCCACACAAAATAACCATAAAGTTTGGTATAAATTAGAAGACTCTTTATTCTTTACGGTATAAATTGTTTTGGATAATTGGTTCAACACTTAATCAATCATAAAAAAAGATAAAAAAGAGATGTATCTTATTAATTTTTCTCTACATTTATATGCTTGATATATTAAAGTTATCTTACATAATTTATTCTAAACATAGGTCTCTTTAACATAATTAAGACATGAAGTCTATATAAACATGTATAAGAAACAATTTTCACAAAAAAGAAGAATAGAAAATTTAAATATGCTCCACGTTGTGATACGATCTCTCCATTTATATATATATGACATGTGTTTCACCGCAGGTTAGATATTTTTTTCTCAACAAAAATATTATATATAGACTTTTTTAACACCTTTTTTATTTAAAAAAATCTAAGTGAAAATAAACAAATTTATACATACATGCAATCAAATAAATTAAGAACTATATGTGTTAATAAGTGAAAAAGAACCATAAATGATGACTAAAAATAAAAAAAAATCAAGAAACATATGTCAATCAAGATATTTAATTTCGTAAAACGTGATATTTACACGATTGTGTTTGCTAAATTTGTTAATAAAATAATTTTTTTATTCAATCAAACGATAATAAAAATAGATACACATTAAATTGATTGAATAAAATAAAAGGAAAGAAATAATATACAAGAATGCACATATTAGAAATATTATTTGAAAATAAATTTTTTTTTTATTTTCAAAAATAAAGTTCATCTATACAAAAAGATTAAAAAAATATAGATTAATCAGAAAAACCTCCTCAAAAATTAAATGCATGATTAAAAAATAATTATAATTTCAAATAGGATTTCTAAATAACATAAAAAAAACGAGATATTAATCTAAAAATAAATAAAAATAAGATTAAGATTAATTTTAAAAAATAGAAACAAAAAAAAAGAAAATAATTTTTCTTAAACAAAAAAAAGTGAAAAGTGTCATCCACAATAAAACTTGTGAGGTGAACCCGGACTATAAACTCAATCAGATTTAATATTTTATTAACTTATCCACTGTAAAATATAAGGGGGAACAATGCTCACATTATATATTTTCCTCTTAAATTTATACCATAACATTTAAAAAAACAATGACTAGTGTTATCCCCGTTAAAACATGAGGCGGTAAACAGCACGTTTGCATACTATTCACCTCATATATTTTCCTTTAATTATATATATATATATATATATATATAGATGGATGGATGGATGGATTACGACTTGAAACACCAATCAACTTGCAATTATGTGAAGTGACCGGCCACGATCGACATGCACCTATTTGTACGTTCAACAGATAATGCATACACAGTTGAAACGTAGAATACTTTTTAATATCACAGACAGGTGGGTCGGTTAATGTTAATGGCCTCGATCCATAACACAAGAGCTTTGCACACTGTGCTCCTTACTATATACACTGAGCGTTCATACATCATCATGAACTCCAAAGGCTGTGAAAATGGAACACTCACGCAAAGCACAAAACAAAAGGAGAAACAGCACATGTGTTTATCTGCATGATATATATTTCGTGGGAGCCCTTCAAAAAAGTATAGTTTCTCTCTGCAAGGTCAAGGCATTGCTTAGTGGGATCGATAAAATCCACCATTCTGTTGATTAATTAATGTACACCTGCCGACGCCATTGTTCTAGTTTATTCAAGTTCATCTCCGGTTTCCTCATTAATTTACTTTCCTAAACCTAATTAGCTAATAAAATAAAGCTGAAAGACTAATTAAAGAAAAACAAATAATTAAAAGTTGCGGAAATAAAGTGCACTACAACTCTAGGTAGTTAAACTCGGCCTTTGCATTCTTAGGGCTTTGCTACCTTATACACACATTTTTTTTTCATGCTTTATCACATATTAAAGATTAGGGATTTGATCATTCACAAGCTTTAGAATGGTGGACCTGTGAACAGTAGTAATTGAAGACGGGATGTTATGGCATATGCCAAAGAAGATCATCTCGATCATTACTATAATTTCAAGTCTTGTGGTTGCTAATATGATAGCCACTAGAGGATTATATGATCGTTAACTTCAGGGCTCGTGGGATTAGTCAATGTGTGCGCAAGCTGGCCCGAACATCCATGTTAATAAAAAAAATTATCCATTAATGTTTCGTAATATTAAAGTAATGAATAAATATAATATTATGCTCTTACAGTGGCTTAGGGATTAGGGCCATTCGTGACATTAACGAGACTAAACCCACTAATAATATAATGCCATTCTTTATATTAAAGAGCATGAATGGAGGATATATATGGCAGTTAGACCACGATTGGAAGTTGTATGCTCTACAATAATAAACTATGAAAGCTCTCTCTAATTAGTTGATAAAAAAAGGAATCTGTACCCTTTTTTTTTTTAATATATGATAGTCGACCGATATTATTGATGGTAACTCGCCATATATAGGAATCTGCACCTACAGCATCATAGAACAATTTTTTTAAAAAAAAATAATACTGATAATACAAACAATAGAAACTACAGTGTGCACCTTATTAAAGCAAGCAAATGTCATTAAATAGGGCATCTAATAATTACAGTATTTTCAGGATATATATATTTCGGTAGTTAGTTAGTTAGCTAGTCAATTACTATTACAGGAACATAACATGTTATGTTGCTTGTCGGATTAATTTTCTTTTTAGTATAACAAAACATATTGAAGTCGTGAAGAGTTATTTTGTATTTTTATAAAACTTGTCCCGGTGGATTAATCTTATAACCTCATGATTTGGTTTTTTATCTAGTTCAAATTTATAATTAAACCGTGTGAAAGTTGTTTTTATGTGATCTGATCGACTTAGTCGGTCTAAAAGTATCCGACCAAATTGATAAAATAAAATATGAGGATGAAATTGAGAGAGAAAATGATGAAGTTAACATAAAAAATCTCTTCACCTAATTTCTTATTTAGTTTGAGTTTAAAATTAAATTATATAAGAGTTGACTTAATATGATCCAGTCAATTTAGCTAATTCAAAAACAACTTGAATAATTATTAAAAAAGTTTGAAAATAAAATTAAAATAATGAAATTAAAATAAAAAATTAAAATAAAAAGAAGACTGAATTAAAAAGAAAAAGAAAGAGAAAGAGAGGTTCACTATTCAACTGTGAAACTCTATAATAAATCTCAAAATATTTATTATAAAAGTAATTACCACAAACTTTTGTTGTTTAGCGAACCAAACTGCTACCCAAGCTAATTAATTAGTCAATATTCAATGTTTTAGCATGACTTTGACCCGCTGGCAGGAACAGGGCCAAGTATGGGAGATTGGCGGAAGATATTTTTTTAAATATTTGTTTTTAAAAAACATATTAAAAAATATATATTTTTTATTTTTTAAATATATTTTTGATATTAATATATCAAAATAATTTAAAACTAATTTTTTAAAAAATATTTAAAAATACGGTTGGACTAAAAGAAAAAAAAAAATCTATATACGAACTTTTGAATCCCCACTCACCTACAAAATTATACTGCTTTTTATAATTTGAAATTAATGACTAGTCGCCCTCCTCCATTTTCATGCAATAAATTATTCGTGAGAAAAATAATTAAAAAAAGGAAAAGATATACGAACTTTTGAAATTTACAGAGGATCTTTATGAAATCTTGGGAACCCCACATTCAAAGGAATATTTTTTTTATTAGCATGTTTTTTATATAAAAAAAATATGAGTGAAATAATATAGTTTTTTAAAATAATTATTAAAATATCAAAATTTTTACATATTATGATTAAAAAATATGATATTTCAAGCTTCTTGTTATTTAGAACCGTGACTTAAAAAAAATTATAAAATTTTGCTCATGAGGATAGAGGAGATATGAGAGAGAAAAATAAAAAATAAAAACAAAACTTTAAAAGCAAACCAAAGTTTAGATTGCAAGAGAAAGATTTTAAATAAATGAATCTAATAATATCAAGAAATGACTCCAACAATAATCTAAGTGTGCCATGCTTGTCTTTGACAGAAAGTATAGTATACTCTGTTTATTGTTTGTGATTTTTTCATGATATTATTAGATTCGTTTCATTAAAATTTTTTTATGAATATTAATAATATCGTAATAGGAGTTTCATTGTATCTCTAGAATTTTTTTTTAATTTTTTATCTCTCTCTTCCCTTATTTCTCTTCACACACAACAATTTTTGCAAATTATTTATTGAAATTTAACAATTATGAATAACAAGAAGTTTGAAAGTTGTGTTTTTCAATCATGACATGTATACATCATGCTATTTCACCCAGAAATTTTCAAATTGCATTATGTCATCAATTGTTTTTAAAAGTGCTAATTTTAAAAAAAATCGCATGAACAATTTCCATCATTATGAACACATGAACATGTAGAATGCTGTTGGAAGTTCCACCAAAAAGAATGCATCTTTTCACTTATGCTTAATCTCAAGCAACCATCTTGAAATGTTTTTAACATCAAGGATGATTCAGAACGGGTCTGAACAATCCCAATTTCCTTTCCTTTATGATGGAAATCTCGAAATTTATTCATCATATTTCAAATCTCTAATTGCCCAGAAATTTCAGAGATTGAATTTCACTCATCACATTCTGAAGGTTGACTCGAGAATGTTGTTTAAAAAGAATCCTTCAAGGAAGAAATGAAACCAAATCAAAACGTATGAACCAGGAAAATCTGCGTGTTACTGTCAAGCACTTTCCGTGAAACGAGAGAAGACAATCGCTGGAACAGGAAACTGCATTTGCAGCCATGGATCCAACTGGTTCATTTAAGAGTGTGGTATGGAAAATGTGCATTCAAATAATTATTTATGAAAACAAAAAAAAAAAAATGTGGGATGAAAGGAACATTCACTCACTATTATGGCGATTATAGTGGGAAAAAAGAAAGATTAGATGGAGGCAAGGCGTGTGGGGCACGTGAGAGGTGACCTAGATTTTCTTTGTAAACGGCAGCGGCAGCACAACAAACAAACAGAAAAGCCACGTGTAGAGGCAGATTGCCCGTGTAAGAGGCAAAAACGCGGGGTTAGACATGTTCAAAGGTACCATTAAAGGCATTTTGATAATGGGGTGTTAGGATTGGAGCATTGGTGGGGAGAGGGATGTTAATGCCTTTTAGCGTAACTTCTTCGAATTTGTTTTTTTTTAAGATATTTCTTGTTTAAAAATATATTAAAAATAATTAAAAATTAATTTTTTAAAATAATATAAATAAACCGTAATATTAAACAACACTGAAACCTCACCCTCTTAATCTTGTCAAAGAATCATCTCAACCCAATAACTTAAACTGTTAAATAAGGTCTCAAGATATGATTTATATTATTCTCTAACACACTCTCCCAACTGAAAGTTCTTTGGACTTGAAACTTGTATAGACTCACGTTACTTTATGTTTAATTATTTTATCAAATAAATAGAAATGATAAAATTCAAACTCATGATTACTTAATCATTAAGACTATAATATCATGTCAGAAAACTATATTAATCTAATAACTTAAATTATTAATCAAAATTTTAAAATATAATATATATTATTTAGTTCTAGTAAATCATTTGGGTATTAACATTGATTGAAGCAAGTAAGGAATAACGCACAGTAGCATGACATTATGCAAATACACGTTCATAATCAGGAGTTATATAATAGGGAAAGAGAGTGAAAGGAGGGTGGTCGTGTCAAAGTCTTAAGCAAGCTATGTCCCGCAACCCCTCCACCTCGATTATATCACTTTGTCTCTCTTTCTACTATTCCCTAACACGTGGTGTTCTCTAGCAAATGTGAGGTGGACCCCCTTCCCCTCTCCTCTCTCTCTATATATACCCCTCTGCTCTCAGCCCTCTATCCTCAGATCACACAACGCTGAACTCAAAGCTCAAAGTTCATACGGGGACTCTAGTCTCTGTTCTTGTTTCTTACAGCCAACACCATACAAGAGAGCTCTCGCATACCCAACAAAAGCAGCATACCTGAAAAGAAGAGGGTAGCCTCCTTGCACCGATCACAACTCCAGAAACATGGCTTCAGCAGCAGCAGCAGCGAACTTGGGCTCATCATCTTCATCTTTAAAGAGGCCTGGTAAAAAGCCCAACACCCATTGCTCTCTCCAAACCCCTTCCACTCTTCATTTCCCGAAGCAATCCACTACATACACACCATCATCCACTACTATTTCCACTCCCACCACCAAACACCCAAAACGAGACACTCCCTCTCCTGTTGCGCCTTCTCCAAAACAACAGCAAAAGCAATGGAATTTCTTACAAAGTGCTGCAGCTATGGCTTTAGATGCTGTTGAGACTGCTTTAGTTTCACATGAACGTCAACACCCTCTACCCAAAACAGCTGACCCCGGAGTCCAAATCTCTGGCAACTTCGCTCCGGTACCGGAGCAACCTGTCGTTCAAGATTTACCGGTCACCGGAAAAATCCCAGATTGTATTCAAGGTGCTTATCTTAGAAACGGAGCCAACCCATTTCATGAGCCAGTAGCTGGTCACCATTTCTTTGATGGGGATGGCATGGTTCATGCTGTTCAGTTCAAGAAGGGTTCAGTCAGCTATTCTAGCAGGTTCACTGAGACTAATAGGCTTGTTCAAGAACGTGGGTTGGGACGTCCTTTATTCCCAAAGGCCATAGGTGAGCTACATGGTCATTCGGGCATAGCTAGGCTCTTGCTCTTTTATGCTCGTGGAGCTTTTGGTATTGTTGATCCTAGCCATGGCACTGGTGTTGCAAACGCTGGTCTTGTTTACTTTGATGGTCACTTACTGGCAATGTCTGAAGATGATTTGCCTTACCATGTTCGTGTACTTCCCTCTGGTGACCTTCAGACTGTTGGACGATATGATTTTGATGGTCAGCTTAAGACAACAATGATTGCTCATCCAAAAGTTGATCCAGTCTCAGGTGAATTGTTCGCACTTAGTTATGATGTTGTTCAAAAGCCTTACCTCAAGTACTTCAGATTCTCCCCCGATGGTAAAAAGTCGCCCAATGTTGAAATCCCACTTGATCAACCTACTATGATGCATGATTTTGCTATCACAGAGAGGTTTGTTGTGGTACCTGATCAGCAAGTTGTGTTCAAATTGCCTGAAATGATTCGGGGAGGATCTCCGGTGATTTATGACAAGAATAAGATGGCAAGGTTTGGGATTTTGGACAAGAATGCCACTGATGCTTCCAATATTAGGTGGATTGAAACACCTGACTGCTTCTGTTTTCATCTTTGGAATGCTTGGGAGGAGCCTGAGACTGATGAGGTTGTTGTGATTGGTTCATGTATGACCCCGCCGGACTCCATTTTTAATGAATGTGATGAGAGTTTGAAAAGTGTGCTATCAGAAATCAGGCTCAATTTGAAGACCGGCAAGTCTACTCGCCGTCAGATCCTGTCTGAAGCTGATCAGGTCAATTTAGAAGCTGGAATGGTGAACCGGAACTTGCTCGGTCGAAAATCCCGGTTTGCTTACTTAGCACTGGCTGAGCCATGGCCTAAAGTTTCAGGTTTTGCCAAAGTAGACCTCTCAACTGGAGAGGTACACAAGTATATTTATGGAGACCAGAAATTCGGTGGAGAGCCTTTGTTTCTTCCACGAGACCCCAATTCAGAGAGGGAAGATGACGGGTACATTTTAGCTTTCGTGCATGATGAGAAGGAATGGAAATCAGAGCTGCAAATTGTGAATGCAATGAATTTAAAGTTAGAAGCCACAGTTAAGCTTCCATCGAGAGTTCCATATGGCTTTCATGGCACGTTTATTGGTGCCAAGGATTTGGAGAAACAGGCCTAGTGGAAGAGATGGTATAGCCTGGAGACAAAAGGGGATTATCTTGTATCTAATTTTTTGTTAGCGGATGAGAGAGAGGAGATTTTATCAGAGGGATGCTTGCGGATACGTCCCCGGAATCTCCTTCTCTATACAGAATTATCAAACCTGTTTCTGGGTTCTGTTTCAGTTTTTTTACCGCCCCCCCTTTTTTTTTGGTTTAACTAAGAGTGAGGTTTTGAGGGACCAGCTTGTAGCTCGTGTGGGTTTTAGGTAGATTTAGAGCTCAGCTGGTCTTCTGCATATTCTTTCACTTTTCACTTTTTTTTGTGCATGAATATATATATTTACGACAGCTTATGTATTAAATATCTCTGTTCTCTCTGTTTCATTCTGTTCTCACTTGCAAACTTTGTAATCTAAATATTACAAAACCAGTTTCGTTTTACATAATCAATACTGTTTCATGCTCAAAATGTTACAGGATTATTAATATTAACATGGGCACCAATGAAATGAAAGATTTGTATTCATATTCCCGTTCCTCTTACCAGGTACGAGCTTGCTTCAGCTGGCCTACCGACGAGTTGATCGAATTATCGTTATCTGCATATTGCCCCCCATTAGAATGGACCAATGAGAGTCCAAGGGAAGGCAGATTGAGAAAGTATTCAAATTTCAAATGAGTATATTGAGATAATTGGCCTAAGTTAGGTGGATAGATGACAGTTGGTCAATTTTTAAAAAATAAAAATAAAAGGGAATTCGAACATTGAAGAAACGAGAGAGGCTCATGACGAAACATGTTAAATCGCTAAAAACATTGCAAGTGACCTAGTGGATTAATCCTAAATGCCATCAACTTTGTGGAACAGTAATGTTCTTTTCTTCATTACTCTTGGTTTCAATAATGTTAGCATTGGCAAAGTCGATCGTGGCGACTTGTTATTGGTTGTGTCGTAATCGTTAGGCTCGCCCACCTCCCAATCACAGGGGGGAGCATCATGGTACCCAGCAACTGGGAATACCCAACAAATCCTACGCTTTCCACGTAAGTATCAATGAGTGAGGTTTTGAAGTGGGCTTGCAATGGTGATTTGACTCTATAATATTCCAGTCTCAACTTGGAGAGGAGAGGATAAAGTTTCTTAAGTCAACTTTGCAAAGCTTAGAACCTTGTGACGTTGGAGTTTCCTTTTATGCAGATTGCGTGTAAGCAATGATGCGGCTGGAAAATGTGAATATAAATGTCAACTGCAATTGCAGCATAATGATCTAAAACGCGAAGATTGAGCTTGAGGTAATGCTTCGGTGATCTGAATGGAACTGCAGATATAAATATATTAATGCAACAGCGACAGACAGAGTTTAATGGGATTACAAACTTTCTGCAACAAGTATATATATTGGAAGAACTCTCTCCAACAATTTGTCAAGTGCTTAAGAACTGGTGCTTATAAGGTCCAATCAAAACAACGTCTTCATGGCAAGACGAAGGTTTCTCATCATGATCTCGCCCACTACACAAATCCATGGAGTGGAGTGTGCTTTGGAGGATGGGCTTCTCTGGTCATTTCTAGCTCGGGCAGTGCTTTTCCATTGATGATCAGCATGCAGGATAGGTGTCTTTTATGTTTTGGCTGAATGCTCGGGAGCAGCCCAGAGTAATTCTTTCATCCATATAGTGGAGGCTCAGTCATGGCCATGTTTTGTTTCTATTGAGAAGCAATATGCGTTGTGCTTCGTGAGGGTGAAATCAAAAGACACCAGGCCAATAGGACTAGCTTGTCAAACATAAAGCCCCTCTGTCTCTTTCTGCTACTTGCATGGTGTTGTCTGTGTGTTGATAGTGTTCTGTTCTAGGTCAACTTGCATCGATCATATGCCTTTCGAATTAACTCCTCACAAATGAAGTCCACAACTTTCGAACTTCTTGTAGTCAGCCATCGATTGGTGCTTTGCCAGCAAACTGGCAACATGCCAAGATTAAACCCTTCACGATCAGCGTGCTCTGTTGCTTGGTTAGCCAAATGAGCTGTTCCACATTGAAAATATATGTCAGAATATGACTCATCGGGTTTCTGTTCTGTGAAGGGACATTTATTACATGTTATTTTAATGAAAGGTTTAATTAGACAAATCTATTTAATTTAAATAAATCAATAATTAAATAAAAACACTAGTTAATAACAACTAAGAGCAAACCTTAAAATATTCAGAGACAAATATAAATCAAGATATTTGGTGTCGTCACATGAGATATTTACCTAAATATGTTAATTAAATTTATTTATTTAAATTATTTTTTATTAAATTAAATGATAATAGAAATAGACATACACATGAAAATGATTGAATAAAATAAAAGAGAAAAAAATATCATGTAAAGTTGAACATATTAGAAATATCATCTAAAAATAAATATCTAATATTTTTAAAATAAATTTCATATATATAAAACAAAAAACAAATCATAGATGAATAGAAGAATATCTTCAAAAATTAAACACACACTAAACAATTATTAAAAAAATCCTTTCATTCAAAAAAGGTCTGCAAAACTCGTGGACTAGATTATGAATCCAGGATAAACCAATAAAAAAATTTGAAGATAACCACAAAATATTTTTTCTTATAAAAATAATATTGATCGATGAAATAAAAAAAAATGTGCCAAAAAAAAGGATGTTGACTTGAATTAACTTCTCGAACCTATGACCCGAGTTATTAGATTAGAAGCACAGTAAATGAAAAAATCACGAAGCCTAATCCCCAGCAAATCAAACGTTAAAGGATGAAACTAGAAAAAAAATCAATTACACATAAAGATCTAAAACAAAGAAAAATATAATCAAAAGAATGAGGATGGAAATCAAAATAAAAAGTAAATTAGAGGGCAACAAAAAAAATCCAATTGGAGGGTTAAATTGAAAGAAAAAATTACTTTAACAAAAGAAAAAAAATAAAAAAAATAAGGGCCAAGTTGAAAAAGATAATGCACCATAAATTTTGATCGAATGATGAAATTGAAAACCAATAAAAATGAAAAAAAACAAGGAAAAAAATAGAAATAAAAAGGATAAGGATTAAATTAAAAAAAAAATATGTGACAAATTGTTATTGAATGCCTAAATTAAAAACAAATGAAACTTTTATAAAATGGTCATGGAAAAAAATTATAAATAAAAAGAATAAGAATTTAAATTAAAATACCAAAAATAGAGAGGGTTAAGTGTATATGACAAATTGTAATTGAAAACAAAAAAAACTTTTATAAAATAACCAAGAAAAAAATAAAAAATCAAAAAAATAAGGATTGAAATTAAAACGTAAAAAACAAAGAGGGTCAATATATACTTTTTGGTGTATGAGAGAGAAAAAAAGAGAAAAAAAAATAGTTACTAACAACAAACCAGAAGATGACAAGGTGACAGTTCCAAAGACACAGCAGAACAACAAATTTTACCAACACGAGGTTTCACATGTGTCGCTTGAACAATAAAGGCATCTTACATGTGTTGATGAATGAGGCTCACGATCTTGAAGCTTTTTTATTTAAAAATTAATTATTAAAAGTAAATTCAAAATACCTTTTATAATTCTGGAATTATAAAAAGATGAAATCGCCCTTAACACACACCTTAATTTTTTCCGATTTTCTAAAATCATAAAAGTCATTTTACTATCTTGTAAAAAACCAAAAAACAGAAATACTCTTATTCAACAACTCTATTATTTTAATGTGGGTCAAACAAAATTTAAAAAAAACAAAAATAACTCCCGACAATCTCTAATGATCAATTGACTATTGTTAAAGATATCAAACCACCCTCGAATCAAAAACACCCCATTTTTTCTTGAAAGGCCGAAACCATAATTTAATTGTTGTAATGAATAGTGTCTTTTGCCTGTGTGCACAGTGTTTTACACATTGTTTATGTTAATATAATAAAACAAATTATATAATATGCTTCATCATATCTTTCAATTAAATAATATAAATAATTTCATGATTGATTTGAGTTGATAAATTCTTTAATTGTTTTTCAAAGGAAATATTTAGCAACAACGAGAAACTAATTATTCCGAATTAGGTAATTGAAAAGCATGTTTCCCAGCATTGAGCCCACTCAACTTATGGGTCTGAAGGATTTTAGTAACCAAACAGTGAAAGAGCTGCGGTGGAACTTGAAGATTTGCTGCTAAGTCGTCATCATTTTTAAATGAACACGTAAATGCAACTTGCTCATTTACTTATATCGAATGTCAACGTTTGCCTTTCACTGCTGCTGGTGAGCATTCATCACCAAGTTGCTGCTGATATATGTTGACTGCAACTTCCCGGAGATTCTCTGCCATTACATTCAAGCAGGTGATCGGGGGCACATTTCTCCCACGCTCGTCCGGTGCCGGAAATTAATTTCTCATGTGATTCATATTCCAAAAGTCGTGGGATTTAATGCTAAAATGGAAAAGAATTTCATCCTGTAAATCATGGCACAATATATATATATATATATATATATATATATATATATATATATATATATATATCACAACAAGTAGATTGCATAACGTTCAAATACTCGTGGAATTAAAAAAAAAAAAAACTTCAAATGATTTAGCGAAGTTCTGCATAATATTTCTTTTTAGGGTTGCTGATAAAAGAGAATAATCACAAAAATTAAAAAAAATCACACACGCACATGCATAGTCTTCCATTCTCGAACAACATTAGGTATGTATAATTTAGAGAAGTTTTAGCCATAATAAATGCTAATCTCACACCGACGGTGAATCTTTCTATAATCAAACATATATATTGAGGATATGTTAACCTTAATGGTAGTGGGCATATGCTTCACACACACACACACACATATCCACTTTATCTTAAATTCCACTAAAGCCAAAACCTCTCCACCTTGTTACCAAGCCCCTCGGAGAAAAGTCATGTTACTGCTAATCACACAAATAAAGTCTATCAACTTAGAAACCGAAAGCAACTTTATCAACATTATAAATTATATTATATATATATATATATAAAAAATTATAATATAATTTATAATGTTGATAAATCATTCGTGTATATGTTAACCAAACTAATTGTATGAGACAAATCTCGATGAATATACACCATATCATATACAAGACGTACTACACAATAGTATGGAACATTATTATATGAGATATGTATGTCAGATCCTCATCTAACTGCAAAAATCTAAAATGAGCAGCAAACTCACTATTAAGATATGCTTTCAGTTTGTGAATTCCTAATAAGTTTTCTCATGTATAGCAATATGCTTATCATCTATGAGCGGAAATTTAGAGAAAAAAAGGATGTTTCAATGGAAGAAAGTTTTCTCTGTTTCTTTTGACATTAACGTGAATATACAACTTACTATTCTATATGAGTTGCTGGTTTTTTTATAACATTACAAGTTGCTTAATTTGGGTAAATTGAATTGCCTAATTCATAGCTGATCTGTTTCCATAACAAACCAACGTCTCTTTCTGTTTCTGGTTTCTGTCATAAACTTCCTTGCTGCTGCTGCTGTTGATTTATTTCCATAATAAGCCAACATCTCTTTCTGTTTGTGTTTTGTTACCATGAGAGTTGGTTTGTTCCATGTTGCTGATCTTGATCTGATTCTAATCAGCCAACGTCTCTTTCTGTATCTGTCATGTCCTCCATCGTAACCTTCCTTACTGCTACAGTTGATGAGAGCTGATTTGTTTCCATGTTTGTTTCCATGTTGCTGGCTTACTGCTGCAGTTGATTTGTTTCCATGAGAGCTGATTAGTTTCCATGTTGGTTTCCTCGTTGCTGGCTTACTGCTGCAGTTGATTTGTTTCCATGAGCATCTGTCTTATTACCATTAATATCCTCCCTCAAACTAGGCCGGAGTCGGAGGCATAGTTTGTCTTTGAAGTAAGCCAATGCACCTTTTGACATGGGTTTGGTGAAGATGTCAACTATTTGTTCATGGGTGGAGATGTGCTGAGTGATGAGAAGACCAAGGGCAACACATTCACGTACAAAGTGGTAATCCAATTCAATGTGTTTGCTTCGAGCGTGAAACACAGGATTGATAGTCATGTGTAAGGCACTTAGATTGTCATAGTAGAGGATAGGTGGTGAAGAAGGTGATATGTGAAGATCTTGTAGAATGAAGGTTAACCATGTAAGCTCTGTCGTTATGTTAGCCATGGCTCTATATTCTGCCTCAGTACTGGAATGAGAGACAGTGGATTGTTTCTTTGCACACCAGGAAATGAGATTGCTGCCAAGGAATGTGCAGAATCCAGTTGTGGAGCATCTTGTTGTAGAGCAACCTCCCCAATCTGCATCTGAGAAAGCACAAAGATCAAGTGTAGAATGGGAAGTAAAATTTAATCTAGTGTCAATTGTGCCTTTGACATATCTTAAGATGCGATGAACCATTTTGAAATGTATAACAGTTGGAGCATGCATGAATTGGGAGATAAAATTGACACTGTAAGAGATATCAGGTCTTATGAGTGTTAGATATTGTAAAGCACCAACAAGCCCACGAAAAAACTGTGGATCTTGTAATAATATATCAGTTCATGTTGTTTTAGTCTTGGCTTTAAGTGGTGAGCTCATTGGTTTACAGTCTACCATACCAGCTCGTTCCAGGATTGTCGGTGCATAGTGTGATTGAAAGAGATGGAGTCCTTCAGATGTATGAGTAATTTTAATGCCTAGAAAATGATGATTTGGTCCTAAATCTTCCATTGCAAACTCTGAGCTCAACAGTTGAATCAGATGCGTAACCAGAGGAACAGAGGATCCTGTGAGGAGTATATCATCAACATAAAGAAGAAGGATTAAAGTATCAGAGTTAGAGTGAAAGATAAAAAGTGATGGATCTGCAAGACTACAAAAGAACCCATATTTAAGAAGGAATATACTGAACTGATCAAACCAGGCACAGGGTGCTTGTTTAAGACCATAAAGAGCCTTTTTTAGCTTGCACACATGTGATGGGTATTGTGGATCAGTTGTTCCTGGGGGTTGTTCCATATATATGTCTTCTGAAACAAAACCATGCAGGAAAGCATTTTTAACATCAAGTTGACGTATGGACCATTTGTGAACTAGTGCTATGGAGAGGACAATACGAATAGTTCCTGGTTTGATAACTGGAGAGTAAGTCTTAGTATAGTCCAATCCATCAACTTGGTGATACCCCTTTGCTACTAACCGAGCTTTCAAGCGGTCTAGTGAACCATCAGGTTTGAGTTTTGTTTTTAGAACCCATTTAGAGCCAATAACATGCATGGCAGGTGTGAGCTTTCTATGGAGAGCTTTCTATGGAGAGCTTCAAGTTCCTAAGTCTGATTTCTATGGAGAGCTTCAAGTTCCTCTTCCATTGCAGCTTTCCAACTAGGGTGAGCTAAAACATACTGAAAGTTAGAAGGCTCACGTGGAATGGTTGCTGAAGTCTTAGAGGATATTAAGGCATATTTTGGATTAGGCTTAAGGATGCCTCTTTGTGATCTAATAACCATGGTATATGAAGGAGAGGGTGCACATGAAGAATAAACAAGCTGCGAGTCTGATTCTAGAGAAGCAGGATTGGATTGTGAGTGAGAGAGGTGATGCAGTTGCATTTCATCTTCATGGTCAGATTCTACCAGTTGTATTTCAGTTACGTTATCAGTTCTAAGGTGCTGCTCTGCCATTCCAACAGCATTGCTGTGTTCTTCCTGTTGTGTATCGGCTACTGCATCAGCAATTGTATTAGTGATAACATAATCAGCATGTAAATTAAGAGAAAATGGTACAGTGACTTGTTCTGGCATTCCAATGGCATTGTTGTGTTCTCCCATTCCAACAACATTGTTGTATTCTTCCTGTTGTGTTTCGGCTACTGCATCAACACTAACCTGCTACTTTGCAATTGTATTAGTAATAACATCAACATGTAAATTGAGAGAAGATGGTACAGTGACTTGTTTTGCCATTCCATCAGCATTGTTGTGTTCTGCAATTCCAACGGCATTATTGGTGTTGTGTTCTGCCATTCTAACGGCACTAACATGTTGTTCTGCATAAACATCAGGTAAATTCAGAGAAAATGGTAAAGTGTTTAGTGATGAGCTTGAGCATGGTGGAGTGGACATTATGGGTTGTATGTCTGCAGCAGAGTTATAGACAGTAGGTGGCAGCCATGAATAAAAAATGCTTATAACATGTGTAGGGGACGGAGTGATGTGGTTCTGAATTTTTTTTTATAAGGAAAAAATGACTTATCGAAGACTACATGACGAGAAATGATCATTTTTTTACTAGAAGGGTGAAAACATTTGTATCCTTTATGTTTATCACTATATCCTACAAAGATGCATAGAACTGTTTTTGGGTCAAATTTGTTTTGTTTTGTATCCCAGGTGTAGGGAAAGCATTTAGACCCAAAGACTCTAAGAGATGAGTATGTAGGATGATTACCATGTAACATGAAATATGGAGATTCAAATTTAAGTGTTGAAGAAGGCAATCTATTCATAAGATAAACAACAGTAGTGAAAGCTTTTCAACCCATAAAGATAAAGGAACACCACTATGAAATAGCATGGTCATACCTAGTTCCCGTATTACTCGATTTCTTCTTTCTACTATACTTATTTGTTCAGATGTATAAGGACATGATATTTGATGAACCACTCCTGTTGAGAGGAAGTGTGATGATAGTTTGGAATTTATGATTTCTCCTCCTCCATCAGAGTGAAAGACCTTGATATGTTTGTTAAATTGTCTAGTAACATAATGCTCAAAGGCAAAATAAGCATCAACAAAGTCAGACTTGTGTAGTAATGGGATTATCCAAGTGTATTTAGAAAAATCATCTACTAAACACACACAATATCTGAACTTTTCTATTGATAAAACAGGAGCAGATCCCCATAAATCACAATGGATTTTTTCAAAAATAACAGAACTAGAGTGTTCAGAACGGAAAAAAGGTAATCGACTAAGTTTTCCAAATTGACAACTATCACAAACATGTTCACATTTTGTGGTTCCTTTAACATTTATCAAACTTTTATTGTGCAATAATTATAAAGAAGAAAAATGCGGATGTCCTAAGCGTTGATGCCAGATATCTGTTGGTCCTGATCTGAAACAATTAGAAAAGTAGAGCTCAGGCATGGTGGATAGAGTGTAGAGGTCACCCTTGCGCCATCCTGTGATCATGAGTTGTCCTGTCTGTCGTTCCTTAATACAAAAATCAATGTCAGAGAATTCACAATTAACAAGAAATTGGGATGTTAACTGACTTACAAAGAGTAAATTTTTTTTTCAAGTCTGGAACTAACAATACATCATTAAGTGGCAGGATTTTATTTTTCTGTGTGATGGAGGAATCTCCAATACCATGTATTAATATAGAAGAACCGTCACCAATAAGAACAGAGTCTGAACCATAGTGATTGCGAATATTTTTTAACATACCTGGATTACCTTATCTGTGGTTGGAAGCTCCTATATCTGAGATCCATTCTGTTTCAGTGATAGTATTGTCCAAGGTGAGAGCAGCCAAAGCTTGTGGTAGGTCTCCATGTTGATTTGATCGTTTAGGCACCCACCAACATATCTTTGCAATATGACCTGCTACACCACAGTACTGGCAGGTTTCTTCTCGGTATAGCTCACGTTCTGCAGGAGTCATACGATGTTCTCCAGATGGAGAAGGTCATTTCTGTTTTGGATCTAAGGTGGGTCTGACAGTGTAAGTACGAGTTTTATCTTTAGGTTGTGCATGGAATCCTCTCCTAGTAGATATGAAGCTTTGTCTACTAACATGGTTTCCTGAAAAATGATGTTGAGGGCACTGGTGTTTTTGCCCATAGAACGCCAGTTGAGGAGTGAATGAATTATTTGTCTAATTGGTGAACTAGTTTTTTCTTTGGTCTAGGCTCTGCAATTGGGAGACCAACTCCGGGTAAGAAGGTTGGTGGTTTCAACATTGTGGTAGTGAAGATTTCATATTGAGGGCCGAGACTTGTGAGGAGGCAAAAGACTTTTTCTTTGTTTGAAATTGGTTTCCCAATAACTGCAAGGTCATCGCATAGTCCTTTGAAGATTCAAATGTGTTCTCCAATGGTTCTGTCATCTTCTTTGTGAAAATAGGTGACTTGTTGTCTGAGGGTGAATTTTTGTTCTTGGGAGTCTTCTACATATTCATTTTTTAGAGCACTCCAGACAACAAAGGCTGTATCTAGGCGACTAGGCCTACTGCAAGGCCTAATGTATGTTCTGAAAGAGTACCAATCAACCAGCCACGAATAAGCCGATTTGTCTTCCTCTAGACAATGTATTCTTCTGTTAGTCTTGGTGAAGAATTTGTGGTGGTAGTAGAATCTGGTACAATATATTTGTTTGGGATTGAGTCTTCATTGATGAGATGATCAAGTCCTGACTTTCTGCAAGAGCTAAGGCTTGTTCTCTCCATAGTGGATAACTTGTATAGACAATAATTATAATGCTTTTAAGTTACTATAGAAAAGGTGCATTGTTTCATGAATAGTTTTTATTATATTATCTTAGGATAAAAGTGTTTATATTTTATTTCCTATTTAACATATCTTATCAAAATTATTTTGATAAGAAAAAATTTAAAATACATAAAAAGCTTTTTTCAGATCTATTTGAACCGCTTAAGATCAATTCACATTAAACTTTGTACTTGTAAGAATTACCTAGAAATTAGAAAAAGAATACTTTATGTTAGTTTAATATGCATGTGATCAATCGGTTGGTTACACATGACATTATTATTTTCATGTAAATACATAATTATTATTAATATATGCTTAATTTATCTTTAATATTCATATAATATTATATTAATGAATCTAATATTTGATTTATTAATCTAGAGTAAAGATAAAGTCAATGGGATAAGAATGTTTTGCAAAGAAAATTATAAAGTTATTATAATTATAAGATTTGTATTGCATCAAAGCATTGTTATATATATTCACTCTCTGTTTTTCGTTAATTTATAAAGTTCACAAATCAAACATTCCTCCCAAAATACACAACAATTTTACAGTTAAATTATCACTCTAGAAATATCGCTTTATTTCTAATTTGAGGTTATATATTTCCTTTAAAGGCTAATGAATGACAAAAATAAAATCATAATTAAAAAATATTATGGATGAAAGAGTAAGACACTAAGAGATCAAAGTTAATTAGTTTAGATGGGAAGCCAAAATATATTAAGTACTTTATTAAAGTACTATGATGAAGTCGTGAAAAAACTTCAAACAGAAATAGCTTTTTCCATGATTGCATCCTGAGATGTTAATATAATTGGGCTACTCTTTAGTTGATGGGTTGTACCTCAACTTTACATGGTGGCTAGATGTTCACTTGGAAAATAAGTTCACTGTAGAAAAAGGGACTTTTTTATGTCTAAATCAGTAAAATGTAGTAGAGAAATATATAAAAAAATAAAATTTAATAAAGGTGAAAAGAATGCGTATTTGGAAGTGATTGCATGGCTTATAGTTACATGGCGTAGAACTTGTATTTGCCTAGAATGGCTTGTATATTGCATGGATTTGGCTTGTATATTGCTTGGATTTCAGTTAAGTAACCTTGGTATTTAGTGGTTGAGTGCAACATTGGCTCTGGCTATTTATAACTTTGTGTGACTGTGCGTATTTATATACCCAGATCTTGAACTTTATACATGGAGAATGAGACATATCATTAGCGAAAAAATTAATGTGCTACTATTGGATAGCCATGGTTGTTGTCCCATGTAAGCTATTGGTGGAAATATTGGTGATAGACGATGTTATTGGCGTAGAAAATTATGCCTAATCTACATAGAAAAGGTTGTGTGCTTAGAAAAAAAGTTATGTGAATGAGAAGTTTGTGTTCTTGGCTCTTGAAAATTTAAAAAATGCATACTTGTGTGACTGTGCGTATTTATATACCAAGATCTTGAACTTTATACATAGAGAATGAGACATATCATTAGTGGAGAAATTAATGTGCTATTATTGGATAGCTATAATGGTTCACTGGTTGTTGTGTCATGCCATGGTTGTTGTCCTATGTAAGTTATTGGTGGAAATATTGGTGATAGACAATGTTATTGGCATAAATAATTATGCCTAATCTACATAGAAAAGGTTGTGTGTGCTTAGAAAAAATTATATGAATGAGAAGTTTGTTTCTTGGCTCTTGGAAATTTAAAAAATGCATAGAAGAATGTGTCGGGCAGGAATGAATATACTGGGGTTGGTGTCAGGCTAAAAATTCTAGTTGTTTGGACTTGAAATCCAACCATTTGGGCTAGCATAGATGGATAGAAAAATTTCATTCATCTTAAATGGTTTGAAAAGTTTAGCCCAAACGACTATAATTTTTTTTTGTTTTTTAAATCTAGGTATTATCATTTACCTCTTGAAGTCTTTTAAATAGTCATGTTTGGAAGACTTTAACCAACAAAAATAAGAGAGGAAAACACACACTGTATAAAAATTACATTTGTGGCTATGCTTGTATCTCACGTGTGCGGTGTCATGACGATCGTCCTTTCTAAGTGGGATCTTCATGGTGATGGGTGAAAAGGATAAGAAAATTCTTGTTTCTTATAGAAAAAGGAGATGGAGTTGCCACCTCATATTTTGATTACTATGAACCCTAACTGGTTTCAGAGTCTGAATAGGGGACTTGTTGTATATATGGATGACGTATCATCCCTAGTACACCTTACCTAAGATAAACTGTATTATTTATTTATTTGATATAAACTAAGATAATGTTGTGTTTTCTAACCGTTGATCTATCTAAATTTTAAAAAAAGTCTTCCTCGATAAGGATGCCCTTATTTTATCAGGTTAAAACATAAGTGTTCTAATGTCAAAATATATAAATAAAATAAAGTTTCTTTTTATTCAATATTAGGAATACATCTTATATATAAGTTCATAATCCTATAAATTAAAAGAAAACAAAATAATTTTTTTGATGTTTTTAAAATATAAGTCAAGTTCTCATATCTTTAATAAACTATTTTTTAAATCCAAAAAAACATGTAAAAAATATATAACAAAACTATTTTCATGAATTTTTGTGTTAAAAGATGCTATCATACCTTGTATTGTTTTTGTTTATTTTATTATTATTTATGCAAATATGATTTTTATTATTATTATTGAGAGACTTGGTCATATGGACACAAATAAAAACATATTTTTTGTATTTTTATTTGAATAAGAAAATTTTGATTTTCTTTTAATTTTCTGAAATTTTAAAGAAAAACATGTATATTTAATACCAGGTGAGCATCTTACAATATAAATCTACAACTTAAATATTAAATAAAATAGTTGGAAAACAATGCTAGGGACCCAAAAATAATTTTAAAATGGTTCTTGAATTTTTTTCAGAATGTTTTGGAAATTATTTATGGTAAAAAAAAACTGTTATATTTAATACCGAGTCAATATTTTACAGTATAAATCCACAACCTAAATATTAAATAAAATGGTTGAAAAACAATGTGAGGGATCCTAAAGTAATTTTAAAATGGTCCTTGAATTTTTTTAGAATTGTTTGGAAATTATTTGGGATTTGTTTGGTAAAAGCACAAAAAATAAGAAAATAAACTTTGCTGAAAAATTAGTATGGCGTGTTTGCCAAACATGCCCTTAACTAAAAATCAAAGGCTAAAAAATTGTCTTATGGCCGTGTATGGAAAACATGTCTTAAGAAAAAAAAATACATTTATTCTTTGGTAAAAACTGAACTCACCAAACACTGTCATATTAAAAAGATGGGCTGAGCACAACCACGTGGGTTGGGCTTTCTAGCCCAAAAACCCAAGTCCACAAACAAGTTCTAGAAACAAGAAAGGAACACTGAATATCAAACGGGTTTTTTGGCTTGAACTTGATGAAGAACACAAAGAACAACAAGAAATAAACCTAGAAAGCATAAACTCGGTTTCAAACTAGATTGCATAAAATTGAAGGCACACAATCACGTACAACCATCATTCAAACAAGATTTGGGTGCTAGATAATTACAATAATCCAATAAAAGCCATAATTAATTAAATTTCAGGCAAAAAATAAAAAGACAGAAACAAAGATCAAAGGCTATTAAAACAATGTTTTTAAGCCATGAAAACCTCATATTAACAATCAACAAGTATACATGCACATGTAAGAACCAACAATTGACCAAAATAATACCAAAATCAAGAACCTAAGGAAAAGTTCACGGCAAGATTACCAACCCAGAAAGTTTATAAACCTAGCAAAACAACATACACCCATAAAAAATACAATAGAATCCAGAATAACAACTAAACATAACAAACATAGCTTAAGCATTCTTAATACAACATCATTGAATCATATAAACAAACCCAACAGGTTATCTTAAAACAACTTAAACCATAACAACTTCAAAACTTAAACACATTGTCATATCTTCAAAAATGATCATCTTAACATCAAAACATGTATAACATTACTCTATACTAACATTTAAGACTTTTATGAACATATTTAATCATTTAACTAAACTTCAAACAAAACACAGACATAACACACCAAATCATGTCCTAACTAACCATTTGAAAAAGCAAAAACAAAGCATCAAATTCATCAAAATTAATAACTACCTAAAAGGGGAATGCATAATGAACCTCTAATACCAACATTTAACAAGCATAATGGAAAAAAAAAAGGTGTGCACTCAATGAGTTGTAGCCCCCATCAAAATTTGAGGGTATATCTTGTGAAGAAGAAATGGCTTTCTCCTCTAGATCCTTGGTTTCATTCTCTTTTATTTTCAATTCCTTTTCACCTTTAACTAGTCTGGATTTTGTTCCTTCTTTTTCTCTCAAATTGGTGCACTATTTCTCTAGCTTCTTTTAATCACTTATAATAGTTCTGTCAATTATTATGGTGTTTCCTTTATTTCTTCTCTCCTTTTTTCCCCCTCCCTTTTCCTCTAAAAAAGCAATTGTTTTTTTATAATAAAATCCAAAAAAATTGTTGCAAAACTAGGATGGTTTTGCAAAAAAAAGAAGAAGGGTGGCTTAAAAAAGATTCCTGCCCTTCCTTTCCTAACCTCCCTAGAAAAAAGGGTTCTAGTTCATTTTATCATCTTGTAGGGTGAATTTGATCAAGAGAAAATAATTACAAAGTTAGTCAATTAAGATAGTTTTTCTTCTTCAGTCATGCTTGACTGAGTGTGCTACTTTGACAATGTCATTGTGAAAATTAGGAGATAATCATACCCTTGGTCTACCCGAGCCATGTAGAGGGGATGCATATGTACCCTTAGAAATAAATCACACTCGATTTGAAGGTCCAGAACTCCACATTCATTGCTTGGAAGATTGGCCCTTGATTAACTTCAATCTGTCAATGCAGAGTGGTTGATCAAGGAAAAGATGTCTGATTCGTTGAAAGAAATGGAGTGTAAACGTTTGATGGGGGTGGCTCATCCTTATAAAGGAGATGTTTTTTTAGTTTATTAGTGGTGGTTAGATCCCCTGAGGTGGTTAACGATGCCACCTTTATTCGCTTGGAGATGGCATCCTGATCATCCTTTTCAATTGGGGAAGACAATAAAACAAGGATAGATAACGTGTCACTTAATCTCTTTATTAAAAGCGAGTGACATGTCATCTACTTAAACTCTAAAAATTAGTGTTTTCTAATTAGGATATGAAAATTTTCAATTTGATCCTTGTTGTTATATTTTAAGCTTAAACATCCTTAATTGAGGCAAACTCTAGAAATTTGCTTGAAAAACAAGTCCTCTGAGCAACAAGGGACTTTCTGATATTTAAATCAGTAAAACATAGTAGAAAAAATAATATAGAAAGAGAAAAGTGTAATGAAGGTGAAGGAATGCATATTTGAAAGTAATTATGTAGCCTAGAGTTGCATGATTTAGAACTTGTGTTGACTTATAATAACTAGTATATTGTCTGACTTTTAATGGAGTAGCTATGTCCTTTAATGGTTGAGTGTAGCTCTGGCTCTAGCTATTTATAACTCTGTGTGGCCAAAGACGAATCTTGATTTTGCTTGGTCACTGGGTGTATTTATAATCCCAAGTCTTGAACTTTCATTATGAAGAATGAGACGTATTATTAGAAGAAAAATTAGAGTGCTACTATTGGCTAGTCATGATGGCTGTTTGGTTGTTGTATAATGTCATGGTTGTTGTGTCATGCACATCACTGGTAGAAATTTCATTGGCGTAGAAAATGGTGTCTACTTTACATAAAAAAAATGTTGTGTATAAGCATACAAAATTTTATGCATGAAAAGTTTATATGCATAGTAGCTCTTAAAAACCTAAAAAACAATACATAGAATGATATGTCAAGGCAGGATTAGACAGACCAAGGTTGATGCCGGGCTTAAAATCCTATCCATTTAGTCTTAGCCTAAAAATGACTGGAAAAATTCTAGCCATTTAGGTAGCCCAAACACCTAGAAATATTTTTGTATATAATTAGAGTATTACCAAAGAGAATTAGGGTGTTCACAAAAATATTAGAGAAAGGAAAGGAGTATGCAAAAATGTCTTATGTTTGTTTGCTTCTATGTTTAATTATCTTGTTAAACTTAGGTAAATGTATAACATGTCAATTGTTTATATAAATGTAAAGAACTAACATAACCAAAAGATTCCAAAACTAAGTATAAAAAATCATAAAAATATGAAATTAACTAGGAAAATAATTTAAACAACAAAAATAGCAACTTTAAGGACTAGGTTGAGGAACTTCTCAACCTCAGATGATAACAACTATTGACCCTTATAAAACTAGCCTATAAAATCTTTATACCTGATTTGAGCATGATTCAATGATCGAATCTAAATTATGACTATTTTTTATCAGACTATATGTTTGTCAACATTTTTGTATCTTTGTAAGATCGTTTATGTTGTGGTAACTTAAAGCATCACCTTTGAAATTGATATTGAATTTAAAGGCTAGGTTTGACATTTTTGTGAACCTATAATTAAACCAAATTATCTGGATGTGTAGAATTGATTAAATTATTTTCAATTTTAATTTTCTAATTAACTTGAATCCATGCTCAAACATAAATATAAACTTCACCTAATAACACAATGAACAACCTAAGTACAATTAACATTCATAACCAAATAAAAATATACAAAAACAGGTTCTTACCATAGAAAGAAAATAACAACAATTTTAAAAACTTTATAATAACAATAGTAGTGGAAACTTGGAAATATGTAACAATAAATATATTTTTTTAAGATCCTTGATTGTTAAAAAGAAAAATAAGATATTAATTCACTTCATGCAAGAGGAAAAGGTTTGCATTCCATCAACATCGCAAATTAATTTGTTATGTGTGTCATACATGTTTATATAAATTTTATCTAATTTGTTTTGTTTATTTCATTAGTTTTTTAATAATTAATAATTCATATATTTATATGCTTGATCTAGTAAGAGTATATGATTATAACAAATTTCTAAGATTTTATATGATCATTAATTTAAACTATGTACTATTAAAAAACTATTGATTATATGTAATTAGTGTTAAATTTGGTGCTTAATGTTAATAGATATAATTGTTACTAACACAATCAAATTTCAGCTTTGCCCATTTTGATTCTTCTAGCTCTGCAGCTATTGAAACCCTTAATGATGGAGTTTTCACTTTTAAAGGCATCACTTCTTCTAACCCGTATACAAGAGAGTAAGGGGTTGCACTCGTAGAAGTTCTGAATGCGGTGTAATACGTGTGAAGTGTGCATGAAAGCATCTCATATCAATTTTTATAAGTGACCACTATTTTCTGGATGATCTTCTTAAGATTTTTATTGGCTACCTCGATTGCCCCATTCATTTTTGGGTTTGTAAGGAGAAGAATTAAGATGCTTAATCTTCCACTTAGTGTAGAGCTCAACTATTAGTTTCTAGTTGAAATTCTGTGTGTTATCATTTATCATTCTTGATGCATGTCGTATCGACAAATAAGATCTTTCTTAATGAGCCTCTTGACCATAAAAATGTGTCACATGCATATAAGAGCTAGTCTTTACCCATTTAGTGAAGTAATTGATGGCTACTAAGATGAACATGTGCCCATTGCTAGCCTTTGGATTGATCGATCCTATGGCATCTAATCCCCACTTATTGAAGGGCCAAGGTGAGGTCATATTGAACAACGATGTCAGGGTGCACTTATTGTGTCGCCATGTATCTAACACTTGTGGTATTTTCTGACATAGTTTACATAGTCCCTCTTCATGGTCAACCAGAAGTACCCAGATCTCTGCATTTGCCTTGTCATCGTATGCTTGCTAGCAAGAATGACATAGATTCCTTGGTGAATTTCCTGTAATGATTGCACAACCTTTTTTTTTCATTCAAACACTTAAGCAAAGTCCAGTCAAAAGACCTCTTGTATAGTAGATCTTCTTCCAAGTAATAATCCATGGTCATTCTCCTTAAAGTCTTTTCATTTTTCTTGGAGGCTCTTGGAGGATATTCATGGTGCTGGATAAGCCTCTTGATGTCATTGTACCACGGTTTTTATGTCGCAAAACAAAGTGACCATTACTCTTTAATACGTGGCATCAAAATTCCTTAATTCGAATGACATTACTTTATAGGAAAATGTTCCCCAATATGTGACATTGGTAGTTTTCTCCTTATCTTCCTCTGCCATTCTAATCTAATTATATCCTGAGAACCCGTCTATGAATGAGTATGTGACACTCTTCGCAACATTGTTAACTAAGAACGTCTATGTGGTGTAGAGGAAAGTCATCTTTCGGGCTTACCTTGTTCAAGTCTCTGTAATCCATACATGCCCTGATCCTGCCATCCTTCTTGAAAATTACAACTATATTAGCATCCAATTAAGGATAATGGACCACATTCAGGAATCTTGTGTCCCATTGTTTCTATATTTTTCACCTTCACCTTAAGCAACATATTCGGACGCATTTGTCTGGTCTTCTGTTACTTCTTTCCACTAAGGGAATCTTGTGTACCACTATATCGATGTCTAAGCCAGACATATTTGTATAAGTCTAGGTGAAGACATTCGGATATTCATGTAACAGAGAGATTTACCATCTATTTTCTCGGTTGTAATAAGGGTACCAATCTTTAATTCTTTATTTTCTTATTCAATACCAAACTTTATAACTTTTAGCTCTTCACTAGCAGGTTTCCATGTTTTCTCATAATTCTCCACCAACCTGGTAAACTCTTTTATTTCCTTTTCTTTCCAGTCTTCATCACCCAATTTAATTGTATTATCAAAGTTTGGCTAATTATTCTTATATAATTCAGTGGGTTCATGAATTGATGAAGCTTTTAGGGTTCTTGAAAGTGTAAGGTGTGCTCATATAAGTATGTTATTTGTATGGAGAATAAAAGAAAACAAAGATATATTTTGGACACAACAAAATGCATGATCCCATTAAAATAAAAAGACTCATTTGACGAAGAAGATCTTGTGGCATTATAAGTCAAATTGCGATCAAAACTAAAAACAAGTAGAAACAACAAAGCACAACAACACATCTAGATAGAGGTAAAACATCAAAACAAGACAAAACATTTCAGCATATATGGTCAAACAAAATCAATTAGTTTTTAACACAATAGGAGCAAGCTCCATCTTCCAATTCTGGTATGCCCCTCCTTTAACCAGCTTTTTCACAAAGGCTTTTGTAGGGACATTGTTGACAGTGTGCACCGATAATTGCCACAGCATCTCATCTTTTGCTTTGACCTTCACTTCCTCAATCTGTTCTTTATATTGACATTCCAAAGCACTAAGTCTGTCATGCCAGATTTGATCACCTCTACAAACCTTGGAAAGGTCATTCGGAGTGGCGAGATGGCAAGCCCTTCCTCTTCTAGCTTTCGTCCTTCAATCTTCTCTATTCTAGCTTGTATTTTATGACTGACGACTCGCTTATAGTCATCTTTCTTAGGCTTATACTCAAGACCAAATATCTGGTCTGCACATTTAATTTCATCAAATTGACTCGTTTTGGCATCCTAATTTCAGGATTATATCAGAAAGAAACCCCATGCTTTAAAAAGCAATTGGCAGCCATCTTTACAGTTTCAAAAACTTTCAGCTTTCTCAACATCGTACCCTTAGAAACCCATTTAGCATTCACAATTTTAAAAGAATAAATGTTCTTATCTCTACAATCTTCTGCCTCGATGAATGGTACAACCACATTCTTGATCATGAAAATTGTCTTCTCATCCTTGACATTTATCAGCATCCTTTTCATGGTATATTTCAGACATTGGTATAATGAGAAGGCTACTACTCTGGTCGTATGGATCCACGGTCTTCCTAAAAATGTGTTGTAGAATGGATGAATATCCAGTTTTATCATTCAGTATTGGATTGATGATAAATTAATTTTTGTAATTTTTAGCATATAATAAAATTAAATAATTAATTCAACCTAGTGGAGTCCATAACCGAGGTTATGAGTTTGGCAAATTGATTAAATATTAATCAAAGAGTCGAGCTGAGATTTTCTTGCTCTGTTTTTAGATTTTATTTTTCAATTCATCATTTAATATGAGTTTATATTTAATGTTAGCCTTTAGTATTTGGTCGATGATGAATCAATTTTTATATTTTTTATCATATAATAAAATATAAAAAAATTAATTCGACTCGGTAGAATTTATAAACCGGGTAGCGAGTTTGACATATTAACTAAATATTAATTAAAACATTAACTTAAAATTTTTTAAGTTTGAATTATTACATGGCGTTTATTAACACTACTGAAAATAGATATTTTTCACAAAAAAAATAAATAAAATTAAACGAGTCTAAAGCGGCAGCAAAAACGCGGGGATATACTAGTCTAATATTCTAAATATCAAAATGTATGACCGAATTCCCAAAGTTACAGGGAAATTGACAGAGAAATTATGGAGGGTAAGCTTTGTTTGATTCATCTCTATCCTTTTGTTTCTTTTGTATTATTATTCACATGTTTTATTTTCTGTCTTTTTTTTAGTTTTTTCTTCTCCTTGTGAGTTCTATTTCCTCAGTAGGCGCTTTCAATGAATTCTATGCTTAAAGAAAAAACAAAGCTTAAAGCACCGACCTCTTTGACCTAAGAACTTCAAAACCAATGATTTTATCGTGTTAGTAACATCTAGTGGTTCTGGTTTTTTTCCGGCATTTTGATTCTGAGACCAAGTTTACAGCATCGCCATGTGAACATGGCCCCCGCCTTGCAGCTTTAGCTTGACTACAATGGGAACAAGGGAAACCACTGCAATATACTGCCATCGGTAATAATAGAAGAAGACAGATTCTTGACTATAATGTTCAAAAGCTCCAAAACTTCCATTCAGAATTATTACAAAGTTTTCCAACACAGTACTGATTGCTCTTAATTTCTTTACCTCATTTCACGCGCGAGGATTATTAGAAGCATGAAAATGGAAAGTCAATTTAGCACAAGAAACCCGAAAAGAGTAATTTAGAGGAGCTGGAAGACATTGCATATGGTCATATATAGTCACTGTACACGTTCCGATCTCTAGTTGTGGGTAATATTCATTGTCGCAATGGCCGGTGTCTTATGATGCGCATCAAAACACCAGAGATTCATGACTCATTTATCGGTCGAGGCACGCGTCGATCACCACTAAAAACTGCTTGAATTTCTATAAAAAGAATTATAAACAGAAGGGATTTTAGTTTTTTGTGTCATTGGTAATTTTTTAACATAATCATCCATGAAATATTTTTTATCATTGATAGATTATTTCCCTCTTTGTATTTGAAGACTTCACATTAAAATATTAGAATATGGGGTTTTTTTTTTTTTTGGATGGTCCAATTTCTATGGTTAAAAAAGAAAAAAAAAAGGAACTTTGGAACTATGATTTCTGTAGTCAAATTAAATTAATTTGCAAGTCAGTGATACTCCAAAAACGGTGGCATACTATATATTCAAAAACATTCAATTTTAGTTGAGGTCAGCTATGCAGTGCCGTTGTGTTAGGCCACAGACACTCCTGAGTACAGAAAGATTATTATAGATTTTCCATGCATATATACCTTGAAGATCACTGGAACCATCAAAAGGTTTGGGATATTGTTAATTAAATATAGATCTCATCAGCATGACGACTACTGAGTCTGTACTTGGAAATTGTTAAATTGTTTTTTGCAGCTATATATAGCGTGCATGATAAATTAATTGCTGGCTTGTCAGCTGCCCATGCAGGATTTCACCATCGTGGCTTTACTGTATAGAACTTGTGTTGGCGGGAAGCTTAAGCATGCACCAGCAGCAGGTTGATACTTCATATATATATAAGCCAGGAAGCATTGAATCATGCTTCAACCACAAATTAACCAGAAATGCATCACTACGGCCATATGTAAGCAATCTGTGTCAAACTTGTAACATTTTATGGCCTCAAATATAATTATAAATCCAAGTGTACATTTTAAGGTCTAGAATGTCCCAAGAATTCCAGCCGCCATAGAGATGAGTGATTTTGTTGGACAAATTGAAGTTTCCACAGAAGCTTCATATTTTCCACGCGAGTTCTTTGAGCCTGTTTGTGAAAGGGGTTGATGGTAAGTTTACAAGTGCGAGGAAAAACCTTGAGGAGAAAATAGGTCCAAGACTTTCGTAGCCTTATCATACGGGATTGGGAGCTTAAGTCAAGGTCTAGAACTTTCGTAGCCTTCTTTCATAAATTCAGGAACAGAAAAGAAGTGAAATAAAAAAATTGTTTGTCGACTTTAAAAATCTACAAATTAAGCTTTTGTGCATTTGAAGGATATATTGCAGCCATATACGTCAAAGAAAAATCAGCTAATTAAGAATTGGAATATTAATAAACAATGTGTAAATGATAATTGTGTGTGTGCAAGCACAATATGTGTAATAGTCTCAGGAGAAATTAATCATTAATATATATTGAAATGGCGGATGAGCTTTGAGAAGGAATTGCACAACATGCATCGATTCTTATATGCACCAGACTGAAAAATCGTGCTGGGTTTGATCAGCAGTCAAAGGTGGCTGGATTTGATTAAAATTAACATGGGACTAAAAATTTGCTTGATCCTTCAAGCACAAGCAAGGCAAGATACACAAGTTCTGCTTCAAACTGTAGCTGCAGACAGCCCTTGATCCGCCATGGTACCTCAGTGATATTGTTATCTTGGAAACAGCAGACAATCAGGAATTGCCTTGTTTACCGTCAAGGCTGACAACAACAGAACAAGAAATGGTCCAGCATGGCCATGGAAGGAACAAAACGTATTGAGCAGGTAAAGAGGGAATGGAAAACAGCTTTCCAAGAATGCTGACAAGAATTAAATACAGATAGTACTCCACTGCTTACACCCACAATTTCTGATTCTACGTTGGACCACAACGTCACCTGCAACTTTTCTATACAGGCTCCTAGCTAGCTAGTCTTCCAAAAACACTCTGAAAGGAATAGATGCTGCATTTCGATTGGAGCTGGACTGATCCAATCAAAAGCCGCTTTTCTCAGAAAATTCTGAAAGCTCCAAATTTTCCCACAATAGGAGAAAAGACGACTGCAACCTACGTGTCAAGAGCCTAACGGCTGGTCGGTTTGCATCAGTGGCGACTGAATGTTTTTGCATAATTGTAAAAGAAGCATTCTGTTTTTATTTTTATTTTATACGAAAACGACTACCTGTCATACATCTATTCAGCCACCTCCCATACCTTTTGGTGACTTCGTGGCGTGCCTCATCCACACGAATGCAACCACATAAGAATCCAAGAAATAAAAATCATAAAATATCATCATCGTATATATCCATCATCATCTCTCTTTGACTTGCGTAGCCATTGAAATTAAAATAGCAGGCAGAGATAGAGGTCTCGTTGCATTATTTTGTGTTGCACACACGCGCGCGCGCGCACACACGTCTGTGTGTGAATATGATATTTTATTTTGGGTTCGTGTTATATGATGATGCTAAACTTTAATCATAGAGCTTTGACGTGGCGATCCGAATATAAAAAATAACAAAGAATGTGTTTTATATTTTAATAATGGTTATTTTTTAAAGTATTTTTTTAAAAAAATATATCAAAGTAATATTTTTTTAATTTTTAAAATTTATTTTTAATATCAGCACATCAAAATGATTAAAAAAATAAAAAAAATTAAATTTAAATAAAAAAATTAAATTTTCTTGAAAAAACAGAAACCAGAAATAACTAAATAGTAAGGATATTAAGGTGTCACACGGGCTTAACCTTTAGTACAATCCAATACCAAACAATGATTTAGTAAAGAAGGTGGTGAGGATAGCAAATCGAACATGCTTTCTGCTGAAGATGGAAGAATATGACAACCCTACACTCGTTGCCGTCGACTAGGACATCTACCGATTCGTGACATACATGGCGTCGGCAGGCATCTAATGCCAGCCATACAATGTTAAATTAGACTAAGACCAGATCGGTTTAATGCCAAAGGATGAGAGAAAGGGGGAATCGACCACGTCTTGCTAGTAGTAGCCGCTTACGCCAACAGAACAAAGTGGTAGATATGCAATCCATGCACGTGAGGTTTTGGTCAATTTGCAGCCAGAGAATTTTGAGGCATGCGATGAAAGGTAAGTCGTTGAAAATTGGAAAAGAGGAAGATAACTTGAAATCAATCTTGATCACAGTCAGTCCAGTTCTAAGCAAGGGGCCATCCATGGCGGTCATCGCCGCCGCCCATGGGATGACATCATCTTAGAACTCATTCAAAACGTGGAAGAAAACAAGCCTCTGGAAGTGTACAACGGTTAATGTGATCGTAGAATTTCTGGGGCATTAATAACTTGCACCATGCATTGAAGAGAATATTCTAGCAGAAAGGGAAACAAGAACGATTAACCATGAATCTATGGATCGTCATCATGTTGACAATTGAGAAAAAGTATTTTGTGAGGCCAAATTAATCTATAATGTAGCAATCTAGAAGTTAAATGCAGAAACGCATGAAGCAAAACAAACCAAAAGAAAACAGAAAAAAACTTCCTACAAAATCAGAACGTAAATAAACATTACGTTGGGATCTGGTTAATATAAAAAGGATGATACAGGAGTGAAAGATCCAAAACTATTTTGCTATATCTGAAATTCTTCTGGGCTCTTAATATCTAATTAATTGCATTTTTTTAAAAAAAAATATATGAATTCACCCAAAAGGCATGCAAGCATCCATGCATATCGCTTCATTGTAAAATCATTGGGAACCTGCAATGGGAACATGACATCAATTAGCTAAAAAAGAAGCAGAATGACTTCCAACGCCATAGTTAAGCCAGGATTAACTCTGAAGTTGTTTGAATGATTACATCCATACAAGAATATTTTTAGCTAACATCAAAATGAACAGAGGATGATTGTCATACCAAGGCTAAGCATTCAGTCCTCCTCCATAGGTACTTCTGGAATATCAAACCTGTCTTCCTCAATTGTTTTATTTATCACCGAAACGGGAGATAGTGATAGGGAAGTCAAGGAATCAAGAATTCATCCGAGTATAATTGCAGGACCAGGGGAGAGAACATGTAAAATGTCACTTAGCAGTAACTATTATTGTAGTTTTTTTAAAAAAGAAAAAACAAATTGCACTATTATAAAATCATTGACTTCATGCTTATAAAAAGCAAATCAGCACCTTCATATAGAGGATTTGTGATTGAAAATCTCATGAACCTTGAATAAGGAAAATAATACAAACATGACCGACTTAACCATATGCATGTAAAATCATTGTATTACAAGCATGCAACACAAGGGTTAAAACCATCAATATCCAAGAATAGAAAGGAAAAATGATTTGTAAGAGACAGGCAGGCATGCAATTGTTTTTTACCCAAATAATTTCTAACACGCATGTCACAGGACATGTGAAAATACACTTCCTAGTTTCTAATCAATAAATTAAATTCAGTCTACCCAATCTCTTTACTATTCACCAAGGGCATATAATGACCATGGCAAACCTTAAGAGTAGAATCAAAATTAGAGGCCTTAAGACTCCACTAATCCGTCTCATTGTCATCCCTATGACTTCTAAGAAGATGGCATTTCATGAATTGCTGATAAACCAACACCTACAAGTTAATATGCAGAAAAATCCATAAAAAAATGCTACCTCATACAAACCATAACATAACATAACAAAAGATAAATAAACAAAACAGGCAAATGACCAATAAAGAGGTATAAAGCTCCAAATTTTGCAAGCAAAGGATATTTAATGACATGGGATCATCCTTCTCTCCGCGATTGCGGCTATTGTCTAGCTCTCTGATTATTTCTGGAGATACCTGAAATCAAAATGAGCACAGAGATTAAACATTTCTGTGAAATAAACAAAACTGACCCATTTTGAATATTATGCATGTGTAAGCCTAAAAGAGAACTATCAGATAGATGGTCTCACTAGTTTATGCTTTTGCCTTAGAACTAGTCTTCTAAGGTTATCTTTATCTTCCTTCTGCAGTTCATTCTTGTACCTGTGAGGATTTCAACAGCAATTGTATGAGTGAAAAGGCAAGTGTGAATTGTTTTGATGCAGCTACTTAATTTTAATAGCACAAAAACTAACGATGCAAGAGAGATTTTAGGAAGAAACATCCCATGTCATACCGTGCTGCTCAAAGGAGAAATTGTGTGATTTTCAAGGGGGGTTATTTTCAGGTTATTAATGATTTTGTTGATTGAATAGTTTTATCATTACTAAGAAGTTCTCTGATTGCAATAGGTGCAAATAACCAAAATCTCATTATTGCTGAGAATGCTTTAGGTGGATTTTGTTTCCTTCGTTAGTTTAGGTAACTTCAAGAGTTCTCATGTGCCTATATAAGCACATTCTATGTAATTGAATGGCCATTTTAATCAATGAAATCAATTATCAAGACCTTGATCCACTGCGTATAACACCAGATATTGCGAGATAGCAATAATAATGGATTTCATTCATCAAAATGGCCTTTCGATTACAAATGATACGAGTGCTTATATAGGCACACAAAAACCAAGAGTCCTAGACTTAAGAAGGAAACAAAATCCCTTCTTGAGCAAAATACCAATAAAATGTCCTCACAACAATGACATCCTAAATATTGCAATTATTTTAAAATGGAGAACTTGCTATAGATACCAAAAGTACACAAAAAACTACAAATAATTTGAAAATACTAATTATTTGTTATTTCCCTTCTCGACCTGCATTTGATTGATTTGGCAAAACAGATCCACATTAATTACTTTGCTACATTAATTGTCTCTCATGAAGTATCAGATAGAGAAGGAAATCTGTGAAACACATGAAAACACAGTAAAACAGAACCATCTCCAATTAGCTACTGCAACCCCTCTCTTGGTACCTCAGGTTACATGTACACATAATAAAACAAAGCAAAAGGGAACTGCCTGTACATAAAACATAAAAGAGTACATCTGAAACAATGCAAAAGAGAGAATAGATGTGGCTAAATCTAAAAAGAACCACCCTTTAACTCGCATTCAAAAATTAAGCATTTATAGATTATACACTCTAGATAGATTTCACACAACTAAAAAGCAAAGAGGCAAGAGAAGGGAACAAGGAAAAATTATCAACCTTTGCACAAATGAAAGAAGTGATTGATGCCAAATTACAGGCATTATTCTTGTATCCTCGAGAAATCTCATAAAATGACCCACAACTGCATCAACTACACGATATGGCAAGGCATATTTCTTGTCCAATAGAAGCTTGATAAAATAACTGCAAATAGTTTACCAATGTAACAAGTAATATTCAGATCATTTAGCAACTAAAAAAGCATGAGATCCAAAATGGAAAGGAATTTTTAAACAGGTCCGCTCTTGAATTAGTTATTGGCTTATCCTTTGTTGAATTAAACCATGGAACCACAACTACAAAGGTTCATGCATCAACAATTGTTTCATTACTCAAAAGAGTACTATACTTGATATTGCCAATCATTTCATTTCTCATCTTCTCTTACAAGTTTTCTTCTCAGCATTTTCTAATGAAGTTTATTTGCGACCATCAACAATTCTTTGGAGTAGCATCACATCAAGAAACCCACAGTACATATTGCTAGGATTTTACTACATTAGTCATGACTTGTTTTCCTGAATCCATGTTAGGCATGCATTCTCTTGTAAGGTAAGACCGCAAACTGTTCGAGTGCAGAGGCAAACCAAATGCATACATAGCATGGATGAGCAGGTAAATCTGCTAACTGTTACACACTCCTTTTTTATCTTTATTTTTAATACATGTTAAACATTTACATACCTTGTTGTGCCGCAATAATCCATTTCTGCAAGTTTCAACAGTGTAACACTACAATCCCATTTAAAAAAAAGAGTTAGACTCTTTCCCAAGTATTTGAAACTTAGGAAAACAAAAGGTACAAAGTTTCAGCTGCTACAGAAGCATCTTATCCATGTGTGCTGAACGTTGAAAATATCACTTGGATGTCTTCAGAAGAGGGCGAAAAATTAAAGCAGAATGGTTTGAGATGTTTAAAAGCACTGGTGTAACGTTGTAAAATGATGTGTAAATCATGAAACTTGGCAGAATAAAAAGTGCAAAGTTCCAGCTGCTACACAAGCATCTTATCCTCGTGTGCTGAATGTTGAAACTACCACTTGCATGTCTCAAAACAGGAGAAAAAAATAAAGAACGGTTTGAAATGTTTAAAAGCATTGGTGTAACTTCATAAAATCCACATGTAAATCATGAAATTCTTATCTTTCTCAACAAGAAATTCCAACTATACAATGAAAAGATGTGAACAGGTAAAGGAATCATGTTGATTTACAGTGGGTCAAAATATGCAAGTGATTCAAGAACTTTGGGATATGGAAAGTAGTGTTGGATCCACTGGGTTTGAAGGGTCATCAGGAGGATTATGCAGCGGGGTTATTGTGTCTCCCTAACAGTTAACAAGATGATTTTATAACTAAATATACAGATACTTTTGATTACCAATTAAGACCTGCACTGAGTGTACATGGTTGTCATCTGCAAAAGTAATCATACCATGAATGAAGCACAGGAATGGAGACCTTCTGAATAATACTTCCAACAATAACAGCTTCCCTAAGATTGCAGGTCCCTGACTGCATATCAAGAAAGGAAAAGGAGTTTAAATTAAAGCATAATCATTGGTTCACTAAATAAAAAACTATCAGAACCAGGCATCATATGAATTGAAGGCCAGTGAACTTCTTGACAGAGAGTTTAGTTTTGTCTATCCTGTGAGGTATTTGTTTGGGGTTAAGTTTTCTTTTGTTGGCCTTTTTTCTTTTGCAATCACTAATTGGAATACAAACTATATTTTCAACCCTCCACCAAATAAAACCGTAAAATTTTAATTTGTGTAAACCCTAATCGGTCCGGCCACCCTGTCCTGCATTGTAACACATAAATTATAAAATAGCAGTTTGGATTTAAACAAAAACAGAGAAGTGTAGGAGAGACAGAAGATAGCAGTGAATTAATGTATCTGATCAATCTCAGAAGAGCAACATCAACAATTTATCATGCTTAAGAGAAGTGAAAGCATTCAGACACTAAACCATCACTGATTAAAAAAAAACATGTAGAAGATTTCAGTGCTAATAAATACCTTACACAATGGAAGCAATATTCCCTTGTTGAATGCAGCAGGTTTATATAGAGACTTTTTTAAAGCTTGATACAGACTGAAATGCAACCTCTTATTCATCCTAATATCATCTCTCACTCTAGGAAGTAAGACAAGCCTATAGAAGCGCTCGGCCTTCTTAGCACCCAAATTCGAAGAGAAGATTCTTGTGGCTTGATACATTGCAGCTGGTGACCATTTCTGAGGTTCGGTCAGGTACAAGACATCCTCCCAAAGTTGCATAGAAGGGATGTGTTTAAAAGCTTTAGGTATCTTTCCAGCTGTGTATTTACTAAGATACTCGCCAACTCTACACATAATCATACCAAAGTGATTTCATTACATTCAAAATTATTTCGTTCACAAATCTGTTTTGAAGAAAGGTTCTAATAAGAGAAAATGGAAAAAATATTGTCAAGAAGAGGATAGCTAATTTACCCCTTGTACAAATCTATGAGAGACTGGTCCAGCTTAGGCATAGGCTGTGTCTCTGCAAATAAACAAAGATATTCAGTATAAACAGTTAACTATACAGATTCAAGCATGTATACTAGAGTAAACACCAGTTAAAAATCTAAATGAAGGGTTCATAAAATAAACAAAAACTGATTTTAAAAAAAAAGGAGAATCATGTAATAATATGAACCTGAAGAAACATGAGCATCCCTCTTTTTTATTTTGTCAATGATAAGGTCGGTAAGTGTTTGTTGTGGACCAGCATCCTTCGACAAGAATGCCTCCAGCAATTTCTCATCGTTCTCATCAATCTCCTCCTGTCAAACCACCCAATTTAACTTCTTTTACAAACAAACTAAAGCTCCAAAAAAATCAAATGAAGGAGAACAAATATTCAACAAAATTACAAAAAACAATAAGCAAAATAGCCGGAAAAAAAAAAGAATTTATGAAAGCAAAAGGAAATGCTGACAGGATAATCATTAAACTGGCTTTGAGTCTCTGAAAAACCACTAAAATCGTCAATTTCATCCTCAGCATATTGCTCTTCCTCACGCTCAGGTAATTCTTCCTCCAAAGCATTAAAATTAGGGTTCCTCTCTCCCGCTTCCTCAGCTTGAATCTCCTTCTGTTGAATCAACGCCGCTTTCAAGATTTTCGAGCTCATCCCCGACGATATCATCTAGAACAGAAAATCATTAAAAAATCAGAGACATAAAAGGAGGGGGGGGTAAGGGCATCAAAAACAAAGTGCAGATTACTTTTTGTTGTTTCTGGTGGTGTTTTGATGCTTTGGTTCGTGTCTTTGTGGAAGCAATAGAGTCTGTATCCTCCTTGAGGAAAGGCTCTGGGTTTTGGTGCCTCTCTCTTTTCTTCGCCATTGATGGAAGATAGAGTGGGTGGTTCTGCAGATAAAACTTCTTCTCAGAGAGACTTCTGCTTGGTGATGCGAAGTTAAACCCTTGTGCTATGAGGTTTTAGGTTAAGCTATGTCTTTACGCTTATAAATTTTTCCATATTCTCTACTTCTAGCCCTATATTTTAAGAATTTTCAATGTTGCCCTTATGTCTTAGAAAGTTCCAATTTTACCCTTCACTACTAACTAACTAATGAAAAGTTTTTCATATGTTTTCAAATAATATTGATTGTAAATCCTTACGCAAGATGGAATGAGATTTGAAAAGAGTTTTGGAGCCCCAACTAACATTCTTTGCCAAGCTAAAGGGTTAAAAACACTATATTGAAACTCTTTTTACTATATGGAATCCATTGACATCAGGGAAAGCTTTTTGGATGGCCGAATTATGGTCAACCAACCCATTTCTCGCTTCTCTCTCGTTTTCCCAATGATCTCTCACCCCCTTCTCTCAAATCCTAGGGCTGAAATGTAAACAAGTAAAGTTTTGAATCAAAATATAAAACCTCAAGAAACAGGGACTAAAAATAAAAATAAAACTTTAAAGGCTAATATAAAATGTACACCATGCATAATAGGGAAAAATAGGTTGAGTATTCATTTCTGTTTCAAATTTAATCCCTAAAGTTTCCGTTGTTTTTAAAACATCTAGAAAACACCTTAAAGATTGCAATATCTTATGGTCGCTCTGTGAGGTGGGTGAAATGCCAGGCTCTGACCCATTTAATTAAAAGTCCATTTTTCAACCTTTCTCTTACTCTAAAACTTTTAGAAAGCATATAAGAGATCTCAATAAACACGTTAATAACCTCGTATCTATCTTTAATTCCCCCAAAACAAAAATTCAACACAATAAAAAAATTTTGGAGACCTATACAACTTTCTCCACCAATTTGAAGGGTAAAAACACTATATTGAAACTCCTCTTGCTATATGGAATCTATTGACAACAAGAAAAGCTTTTTTGACGATCAGATTATGGATAACTAACCCACTTCCTCTTTCTTCTCTTGTTCCCTAACAATCCTCACTCCCTTCTCTCAAACCCAAGGGCCAAAATGTAAACAAATAAAGTTTTAAACCAAGAAACAGGAACTAAAATAAAAAAATGCTCTCCATTCATGGTGGGTATGAAAGAGGTTGAGTATTCATTTCCGTTTTAAATTCAATCCCTAAAGTTTCAGTTGTTTTAAATTAATAAAATTAAATCTTACTTAGCCAAATTGAATATTAACTCATTGTCCAGACTTACTCATTACGTTGTGAAAACATTACAACAAGCTAACTAAAACAAAGTATCAAGCTCGACCATGAATTAATTTAATATCAAGGGATGAGATTAAAAAATAATCAAGAAAACAAAAAGAATTAAAAGGCAAAAAAAAAAAAAAAACATTGCAAGCAACTATTGCAATCCATATTGGATTGTGTTTTTCTCCTATGCATTTCCTCCTACTAATATTTTTGTGCATGCTCATGATTCAAAACAGTTTTTTTTTTAACGTAAATATGTTGCATTTCCTCTCATGATGTGAAGACTAAGGAGAGGTAAGAGACAGAAAAGCAGATTTTTATACCCCCACTTTACTATGTCACGAGATTTTTATATTTAGATAATTAAAACAAATAATGAAATTCAATTTAAAATCAATAGATGATATTGAAGGGAAAAAAAAGATTAATCAGGAAAAAAAAATCATGGTGCACAATGTGTCTGCTGCGTTTGAACAGTAAGACAATCATGCGACTAATTAGGAACAAATGGAGAAAATCAAAATAATACTACGTGAAGAAAAACGAACTGCAAGTCCAGGTCTGCTTCCTCTAACTTCCTAAACAAATTGAACCCTTATGGATTGAGGCAGGATTTCAATACCTGTGAACCTCAACTCTTCGAGCAGCTTCGTAGAATTAAGTGAAACTCTAAACGGGAAAGTCCCGTGCTTGTTTCAATGCATGCTTACTCATCGAAGTTGCCCAAGTCTTGCAAGCTAAAAGCATGTTAAAGAGCAGAGTTAGCTTTGCCTTAGGTTGCTTCAGAGAAAGCAGGAGGTATACAGCTTTCCAGCACAGCATTGGCAGCTTGGCATCCAAACTATTGGAGCCTATCAACTTACAGATCATGCATCCAATATCAACACTTTAAGGAGAAAACTATAGTATATGATAATTTTGTTTAAACAAAGAATATACAGCGAAGGATGCAGTAGCCATAAGATTGTAACCATCCATCATCCATAAAAAAAAGCTTAAAATTTCCAAAAGATTTGCAGACCCATCAATAGTGAAACGACAGCTTTACATAACAAGGCATGCTCTCAAGTGCCCAGAGTAAATTATTGCGCATGGGGCTGCTGGACACCCAGGGATTGTTTCTATAACTTTGGAGCTAGGCGAGCACGAGGATGGTCCCAATCGGCTACAATGTGGTCACGAGTGATTTCCTTGAGGGAACGGCAGCCACTTAATGCCATAGTAAGTTCAAACTCCTCACGCAGCATTTGAAGCACTTTTCTCACACCAGCTTCTCCTTCAGAAGCAAGTGAAAAGACCACTGGTCGACCAATCTGTCATCAAGACCACCACCAAATAATCCTCAATTCTCAGTTTCTTCAATAGATGTTAAAAACGGAAAAGGTACATCTTGTTAAACGAATGCTGTCCAAAGTCCAGTGACTTAGAAAAATGAGATGAACAAATTGATAGAGCCAAAAGGACAGCGTGATGCTTAATAGAGAGAGCCTATCAGGTTAATTACCAGTCAGACTAGCTATCACTTGGGAAGGTTGCGAATTAGGCCATGGATTCAGGTGCCTTAATTAACAATAGCCGTGCATTGTGCAGGTCAATATTAATTCCTAGCATATATGTGGATCATAATTATGCAGCCCTTCTCTTATGATTGCCATACGAAAGCTGTGGTTAAGTCAATGTGTGATACTTACAAAGATGCCGGAGGCTCCAAGTGCCAACGCCTTGAAGACATCGGTTCCACGCCTTACACCACCGTCCAAGAACACCGGAACTCGTCCTTGTGCAGCCTTGACAACCTGACAATATCATTGATGCAGAAATGAAATATAATCCCCCTTCTAGAATGTGATCATTTTTTAATCTACTTGGCATATGCGTCAGTTATAAACATGTTGAAGTACCTCTTCCAGCGCCATAATAGTGGAAGGCACGTAATCAAGTTGGCGAGCGCCGTGATTCGACACTATAATTCCTGCTGCTCCAGCTTGAACTGAAAGCCTTGCTGCAAAACCATGCAAAAAGAAAAGAAAAGAAAATGTTCAAGCATCTGTAAAAACTATAAAATGACTGTCGATATTGCTACTATTTGTATTGTTCTTACCATCCTCGGCAGTGAGCACACCCTTCACCAGAATTGGCAGTCTGGTGATTGTCTGAAGCCACTCCACATCCTATATAAATATTCCAAACAAACATATAAATATAAATATATCAGTGGAGCAACTCATCTATACAAAGAATTGGTACATAATCATGCTATATATCGTAGGCCACAACTCACAGATTTTGAAAAAAGTCTAGATTCCTTGGTGAAGTAATTTGGATTGCCTAATAATCCTTAACAAGCTTTGGTAATATTTCTTAACTATCAATGAAAAGAACTCGAAAAGAAATTTTATTTAAAATGCTAACATCTTCATGTCTTAAATGTACAACCTCTTTTACCAAATTACGTTTCTAGTTCAATAAAAACATAAAAGAAAAAAAATATATAAATGCTTTGTCCAGATTAAATTGGTGGCTTATATTACAAATTACAATTTAAAAAAAATAAACAACTTAAAACCTATGGTTAATTGACACAATGTACTATTCACCATAATAGTGTAATTACTGTTTTGCTTTTTTTAAAAAAAAATCAATAGTATGGTATTAAAAAGATATAATTTTTTCGTTCAACATTTGGTTTGTTTGATGATTGAATTTCATGTTTTTTTTTAACAAGGTTGCTCTAATATCACAACTAGATCGTAGATTTGATATGCTAACCCGAATGAGCTCAAATTAATTAAGTTTTTTTAGCCCTTTTATGTTGTGATTTTTTTTCTATTTATTTATTGTTATTCTTTTTTTTTTTCATATTATTTGAATTAATTAAATTTATCAAACACAATCAAATTAGCTAATAACCCACTTTTCCTTAACTTTTTTTTTTTTGGGAAAAAAATTGTATCGAAACCACGAGGCGTAATGCGTGCCTCCTATGAAGTATTAACCATAACAAATCTAGCATACCTTCCAGCTCAGAGTACGATCAATTTGACCAGCAACATATGAAGCAAGTCCAGAGTCATCGGCCTGTACAGCCCAACAAAGCCAATCATGAGTTGTATAAAAGAGAGAGATCAATTATTCAGTATACAATTATTCTTTTGAGAATCATGTAATTATTCAGCATAAGAAATATATTGGAACTCACCTTGTCCATCTTGCCAAGGTCCAAACCTTCAAAGTTCTTCAATGTCAAAAATGGTGGCAAAGAAAATCTTTAAGAGAACAAATCAGCTATATTTAGTCAGAATCAGGATATATCACTCCTTTGCACTAATGGTTTGTTAAGGTCAGTGTTAATTTGAAATCTGCACCTGTTCTTGATGTCAGACTCCCTGCGGCCCAACCTTGGGGTATCAACTGTAAGAGCAATAGCCTTGAAACCAGCCCTCTCAGCTCTTCTGACAAGCTGAGCAACAACATTCCTGTCCTTGTATACCTACGAGAACGAACAGAAAAGGCATTCGTGAAGCAAACTGTTGAATCTGCAAGCACACCTGAAAACCAAGACATGTTGATCCAACAAATAGAAGGGCATCGAACATATTATTTCAAGCTTACATAGAGCTGGAAAAAGCGGATGCCAGGTCCAGTGGAAGCGACCTCTTCGACACTGGAAGTAGCCCATGAGGATAATGTCTGAAATAATCAGAACATTTAAAAATTAAGCACAGCAGACATCTATGATTGAAGTCGAAGAAGCAAGGACATGTATGAGAAGCATGGCAATGCTCAAAATTTGTCTAAAACTTTCCTCAGAAAATTTTTTTTTTGAAGAAAAATGAAAAAGCTCGGAGGTATAGAACAACCAGAAGAGATTTCAGAAACACTCTTTGAAAAATGTCATCATAGCACCATTTCAATGTTTGAGGGTATGCACTTCAGTTAAAGGGTTTCACATAAAACCATTTGCATTTCACAGCTCAAACAATCGCATATCCCATAATTGTAAGCAAAAAATGAGCGTTGGAACAGTCTTCAATTACTTGCAATCAGCAAAATTATCAGGGAAGAATGTGATAAAACATGAACAAACTGGAACATGATGTTAGCTCCTCTATTTTGGTGTCAGCTTGTTGAATTGATGCTCTCTATCCTCAAAAGAGAAACATAAGCAGTGCCTATCAAAGTAGAAATTCAGGCTTTGAATGATTGCAGTACACAGAAGGTGGTGAAAAAACAAACCATGATTGTCCCAGCAGCTGATGCAGCTCTTGCTGTAGCATACTCCCCTGCATTAAACGAAAATGATTTTATCAAACTACGGACCACGCCCTTCTTTCAACAGATTCAAGGGCCAGATTAAACCATTAGCAGAAGAGACCCGTTACCACCGACAGACCAAAACTGAAGCACACTGCTGCATACCTTCAGGATGAGCCATTTTCTGCATGGCAGTTGGAGCAATCATAATAGGCATTGATATTTTGAAGCCCAAAACAGTGGTGGCCATGTCTATTTTGCTCACATCAATAAGAATACGGGGTCGAAACCTATGTATCATTCAAACCAAAGGAAACACATTACTAAACATATCAATGCATAAAAATTACCTCAACTACTAAGCAAAAAGGATTCCAACGACAATCAAGTTCCACATCCAGCGTTGTGTCTATAAACTACAAAGATAAACAGACAAAGGCTCACAGAATTCTTGAGAATGCATTTCTGTTTTCTGCTAGAGTCCACTGGTCCTCTGCCCCAGAAGCATAGTAGTCAAAGACCATCTTTGGTAACTTTTGCTTGGCGATGGCCTCGTACTCCATGACATTGGTTATCTCCATCTTTAAAATCAACGGTTAAATCCCCCCTCTTACACAATCTGTATTTAAGAACCAACACACTGATCACCGATCAATAAACACAAGAGGTCATATCAAAGTTCAGCGACGGGGAAAAAAGCACAAATTAACACACGAAATGGGGTCTCAACTAGTATGTACTATTATTATTACTTTAGTCATGCTGAAAGAATCTTCCCCAGAGCATCTAAAATCACGGATACAGAGAGAACAAAAACACAGAAAGAAACAAAAAGTGAATTTTTTTTAACAAAGTATGGACTTGAAAAAAAGACTTGCACTGTCCAGGTACAAGGAACAGAAGTGTATCAACCTACAAGTGGAACTCCACACACGATAGGTCTATAAAATATAGATAAAGAGAAAAAGAACAGGCATATCTTTTATCTTTTGTCCTCAAAGTAAATATAAAAAAGGTCTAAAGCCTAAACCAAGAAACTTTACCACTTAAATTAAGTATTCAGTGAAAGAAGAAATTGCATCTCAATTTGCTCAGCTTAAAGTTTTAGAACACTCAAAGACAAACAAAAATCTCTAAAATTAAACAGCTAAATATTGATTAGCTTAACAGAATAGGATACAAGTATCTTGTAGCACCATGAAAGGAAATGAAAAATCATAGCTATGCTGGTAAGCAGGAGCTCAAAATGAAACAGGGTAAAAGATAAAAAAGACCCACAAGAAAGAAATGTGGAAACTTAAAAAGTACTGTAACATAATAAGCAAGTTAAGAGAAGTGAAAGCGAGAAAAACAGACCTCTGATGAGAAGCAGGAGTGTGCACTAGAGTCGTAGTGCATGCAAGGAGAGGAGTGGAGACGAGTCTTGAGAGATTTGTGTTGGAGAAAGAAAGAGAACGCAAAGGGGAGGTTAATTATATGAAGGCTTTTGCATGGAGACAAAAGTGGTGGGGCTGATAATAGACCATATTTATGTACAGTGGATAGGGATATAGGAGAAGAGAAGAGAAAAGAAGAGGGGGAAATATGCATGGTGATGGGAGTGGATGAGCATTTGGAGGTGAGAATTTAAGATCAAATCCTATCACTGCGGATTGGATGCTTCTCATCCACATAGCATTCGTGTGTTTCACAGCTTTTTCTCCTTCATTATCTTTTCCATCCGCATAATTTTTTTTTCTTAAAGAAATATTGTGGACAATCCAAAAATGATGAATAAGAGGGATTGGAGAGTGAAACCACATACAGGGTGGCTCTCCGTTCTTCTTATACTCTTATACAGTTATACCGATGACGTACGGGTCGCAATTGGCGGCGTTTCCTGTGCCCGCCCGAACCAGAGTTCCCATGCCTATCAGTTTATCCTTGACCACGGTGACGTAAGGACAAGTTGGATAGAGGTTTTTTATTGCTTTTTTAAGAAATTATTTAAAAAAAATTAATGTTTTTAAATTATTTTGTTGATGTCAAAAATAAATTTTGAAAATTAAAAATATAATTTTTATATATTTTTAAATAAAAAATATTTTTTAAAATAATCTCTATTATTATTATAAATACTCCTTTATCTTTTATAACACGACTTCATTTTCTTTTTAAATCATTGTTAGAATATTATATTTTAAAAAATTAAAGTAAAGAATATAAAATTTGTTTGTTCGGTTATTTATATATAATAAATTATTTCATGACTTGAAATTTTGAATATATTATTAATTTATTATAGTATCATATATTTGACTTAGTCATAGGTAGAAAAATGAACTACAATGAAATAGATTTTTTGTTTTTTATTTTCTTGAACTTCTAGTTATACAATAAAAAAGTGTGCGCGCGCATGTGTATATATATATATATATATATATATGTATATATATATATATATATATATATTTGAATTTAAGTTTAAAATATTGATATGATCAGTGCATGTTCATCAATGTAGTAGTGGAGCAACAACTGGTGTCCATCAATATAGCAGTTACAAGAGCTAAAGAGCTAACTGAATCTTTCCATGCTTAACGTCCCCTGCAAATTGATATGGATGGGAATCACCATTAGTTTAGACCTTAGAAAAGTAAACCTGGTTGTAGTATGGTCTTTGGTGAAGACATTTGTTATCTAATCATGTGTTGAAATATGTCGTATCATGATATTTTTATGAACTTTTTCACGTATAAAGTGATTATCCACCTCTATGCGTTTGGTTCTGGCATGAAAAATGAGATTAGAGACCAAAGATATTGCTCTCATGTTATCACACCATAGTGTAGGAGGTGACGACAATGAAATTCCAAGATCTTGCAATAACATTCTAGTATAGTTCAGCAGTTGCAAGAGCTATAGATCGATATTTAGCCTCAGTACTGGATATAGACATAATGCTTTGTTTCTTTGCACTCCATGATATGATATTTCAGCCTAAGAATACAATTTAACCACCCGTAGATTTTCTGTCTTTAGGATTCCTAGCCCAATTTGCATCACAAAAAGCATCTAATGTAGCATTGGATTGAGTGTAGTGAATATCATAATCAATTGTTCCTTTAAAGTAACAAAGAACCTTTTTGGTAGATTTTCAGTGTGGTTCTTATGGAGCATGCATGAATTGGCATAATTGATTGACTGCATAGCTGATGTCAAGTCTTGTTAAAGTGCAATACTGAAGGGCACCAACAACCTGTCAATATTCAGTTGGATCATTTAACAATTTTCCTTCGTGAGCTAAAAGTCTAGGTCCTGAAACTGTTGGTGTAGCCAAAGGTTGAGCTCCAATCATTTGTGTCTTGTGTAGTAGTTCAGAAATATACTTGGATTGTCACTTGAATGCCAAGAAAATATGAAAGATTTCCAAGATGTCTGACTTGAAATGTAACTTGTAACTATTTGATGAAGTCTTCAATTTCTGAATTATTAGTTCTTGTGATAATGATATTATCCACATACACTACAACAAATAGTTTAGACTTTGTGTGTTGTAGTGTAAATAAACTATGATCAACAGAAGATTCTTGAAATCCAATGTCAATTAGATGATTGGAAAACCTTCTAAACTAGGCCAATGAGGCTTATTATAGTTCATATAATGACTTATGCAATTTGCAAACAAAATCTATTTTAGATTCATCAATAAATCGTTGTGGTTGTTCCATATATACTGTTTCATTAAGAAAACCATGCAAAAATGCATTAGAAACATCAAACTATTTGATATATCAATTGAATGTTATTGTAAGTGACAATATCAATCTAATGGTGGAAGGTTTGATTACTAAGGGGAAGGTCTTGAAGTAATCTATCCCAAATTGTTGATCGAAGTCTTTTGTTACTAATCATTCTTTGTACCTGTCAATCTAGCCATTAGAAGTTTTTTTAGTTTTATACACCCATTTATTTATTACCACATGAAAACTTTTTAGTCTAGAACATAGAGACCAAGTCCCATTAGCTATTAATGCATCAAATTCTCTTCTCATAGCTACTCTCCAATGTTTATTTGCTACTATTTTATTATAGGAAGATTGTTCTTATTAATTAAAAACACTAGATAAAGATTTTTAAAGATGACGAGTTGAGTATAAAACTTTATATTTAGGGAATTGCATGTTTTGGTCTTGAGTGGCTAATTTTTTATTAAGTGATAATATAGGATATAGGCTAAGGTTGCAAGGTATCACTTCAGTAGGCAATATGTGTTCTACTGGTATGTCTTTATATAGTAAATGTATTTATGTAAGGAGTTATATTAATGTATTTGAGTTAAAAGAAGGTTGGTCATGTAGAGTCTCAATAGGTAACTACCTTATATTACTCTTTATCTCTATCACAAAGGGGGTTCTGAGAGTTTCAATGGTAAGAGCATTAGTGAATAAAATGGAAGGAATAACTATTTCAGTGAAGGAGTGGGAAATACCAATTTGAATAGGGTTGGAGTAGGTTGAGTTCTAGTCTTTAACCTTTGCTAGAAACATTCCTTCATCAAACATCAAATGTCTAGAAATATAAACTCAGTTATTTTCTGAGTCTAAACATCGATACCCTTTTTGATTGCGTAAGTATCCTAGAAAAACACATTGTTTGCTTTTGTGTGCTAGATTATATGGTTGATATGGTCTTAAGAAAGAATAACATGAGCAACCAAACACAGGTAGTTTGGAGTAATTTGGGGTTTGACCATTTAAGACTTCATGTGGGTTGTAATTTTGTAGCACTTTGGTAGGTAATCTATTGATCAAGTAAACTATTGTTAGAAAGGTAACTACCCAGTAGGTTTGCTTCAGACATGACTGTGTTAATATAATTAACCCTAGCTCTTGAATATATCTATGTTTACTTTTAGTTATTTCATTTTCCTGAGAGGTATATGGAGAAGTTAACCTGTGAAAAATTCCAAATTTACTTAAGAAGTCTCCAAACTGATTAGACAAAATCCACCTTCATTATCACTATGGAACCATGTAATAGAGCATCAGAATACGTTTTTAGCATGGACTTTAAATTTAAGGAAAGTAGCAAAGACCTCAAACTTATTATGTAAAGGATAAATATATGAGTATCTTAAGAAATCATCAACAAATAAAACATAATAACGACAACTACTTATATGAGTTATACGGGATGTCTAAACATCAAAATGTAATAAGGATAATGAACTTTTTTATTGATGAGTGGAGTTTGAATATGACAATTTTTTTGTTTTTACCGAGAGGACATGTAAAACAAAAGCTTGTTTTATTATCTTTTGGTAACAAACTAATATGGTTTGACCTTGCAAGTGATTGTAGGATAACTTGTGAGGGATGACCAAGTCTTTAATGTCACTACTCAGCTGTTGTCCTTTTCTCTTCTTAAACACATATCCTCTTTCACCCATAGTGGTAAACTAAACTTTTTCTTAAGGTTTGAGGTCTTGGTATCCCTATACTCTGTTTGATTTTATGAGGTTGCTACCTACCTCCATTCATGATTAAGTTTTCATAGTGTAGGTTTATATGAAATGACTAACAAGTGTATTGTTGTTATAACAAAGTAGAGGTGCATTAAACTCATTCTGGAAATGATATAGAGGAATACAAGAAATAAATTTTTTAAAACTAATACTTTACCATCTACACCCTGATAGATTATGTTTCTTTTTATAAGAATATGCTTGCAAAATGAGTAGAAAAGAAGTCATTCAAGGGAACATACCCAGTTGGCTACTCATTTAATGTTTGGAATGCTTATTCTTTAACTGATTAAACTTAAATGAGAAAGTTCAATAACAATTCATATCCAAAATAGAAAAAAAATGAAAGACTATTTAAGATATTGATAATAAAAAAGCCTATAGAGGTTATTAGATCTAGTTGCAAATAAATAACGACTACTAAAATGGTTGAATAAAACAAAGAATACTTTTATGACATTAAAAAAGTTGAGAAAATCTTTGATCAATTAGTGCGTGAGGGTAAATTGAGCTTATTGGCAATCATAACATTGAAAGTATAAAATAACCTAAGAAGGTGGGTGCATTAGGTCTAAATTGAATGTTTGATACTTTAATAAAATTAACACCTCAATTTTGGCAATAACAATCACACAATTAAGTAAGGAATAAATGAAATAAAATAGATAGTGAGACAAAGACACCAATTTTTATAGTAGTTTGAACAACCACTTATTCCATTCCTTGAACTTCCATCTAAGTATCCACTATCAAATTACAGTCTTCTTAACAAATAAGACCTTATCTAGTACACTAATATTTTTCAAGGATCAAGAATAGAAAACCTTAAAATTATAATCTTTTCAAGGATCAAGATTTAAACATTTTAAATGGTTCACAACCAAATATTACACAAGTGGTTCAAGTGCCACTTACATTCTTACAATAGATAAAACTCTCACAAAAACTATCACACTTCACAGGAGAAGAACACAAAGGAATAAGCTCAAGTCTTTATAGAGATGCAATATAGCTCAATAATATGAAAGAAAGATTTGATGCAATTTATGATTTAAAGCTTTAAGAGAATGGAAAGAGGGATTACAACTTTTTGGATAAAGCATCAATTATATAATATTATGAAGTTGCAAGCACTTTCCCACAAAGTCAAATTGTAGTATTTATAGGTGAAAAACATTGCATAGACATTATTCACATCTGAGAAAATTCAAAGTTCTCTTCTACTTTGTTAGAAATGGCTAGGTACTTTTTTTTGGAAGAAAAGGAGTTGTTACAAACAACTTGAGTATAAATTATGTTAATCATGTCAAACAAGTTAACTCTTGTGTGTTAAACACATTTCTTCTAAAATTATAATTTTACCACTTTAGCTAAGAATGGATGAAAAGTATTTTGGTGATTAAAAGTGCAAAAACACATGTGATAAATTTTATACTCTTTATTTAAAAGGAATTAAGTGATAATACCAAAGTATTTGATAAAAGTATTGCTTATAAGGTATTTTCAACTATGTATAATTTTTGTCAATAAAAATATTTTGGATGGAAAAATTTAGCAATTAAAAATAATTTTTAGATAAAAACTACTTTTTGAAATGCCAAATCAAGTTCTATAAAGACTTGATTATATTAAATTGAGCTTAGGTATCTTCAAGTCATATTTGAATCCAAAAAGTCTATATTCCTTCAAATTGATGTGGAAAATTCCAACAATATTAAAACCTTTGACTAACACATAACATTACTAATTGTTGTTATCATTAAAATAATTGATCCATGGGTGTTAATGACTTTTTTGCTAATAATCATCCCCACTACTAACAATATTAATATGAATAATTACTATAAGTGGTATGACTCATAGAAACATTGATACGATCCAAGCAAGGTCGGATTCGGATTTTGAGTGAAATGTTCTACTGTTCAATTTTACGCTATTAAACATAACTTGCAACTAGACTGTTGGATCAGACTTAAAGTTTTATAGGTGTTTATAGACATGCTTTTCTATATTGGATTAAAATTTCAGGTCAATTGGAGTTCAAGAATGGATTATTTTATAGGGTCGAAGTTATTGGATGAATGTTGTCAAATTTGTCTATCTGGACATTTATCTACTATTTGGACTATATCTAGAGCTATATAAGAAATTATATTGATATACCAACTAGGTTAGAAAGTATACATCCACACCTTTCTGGTGGTATGTTGTAGACCTGTTAATTCATCCAGGCGAGAGAGAATGATGTGTTTGAAATAATGCCTGAAATCTGCCAAGAATGTGCGAAAATTAGAGAAATATCATTTCTTTATATATTGTCGATTCTAGTCAGCACAAGGATTTCTTAATACTCTTGGAAACATGTGTGGTGGCTATTGGCTTACTTATTCTACAAAGATTCCATGTCAAATAATGAGACATTTATGGAAGCAATTATTATCCATAGTTTGCAAGGATTCCATATTCATTATGGAATGTATGTGGTGGCAAGGAGACTTGGGATTTTATTTTTTTTGTTATTTTTCCTATTTTACAGGATTTTCTAACACATTAAGGAGACTATAGGGAGGCAATTTAAGGCAAAAAAAAAATTTCAGCAATTAAAAACAAAGTTTTCTAGCTAATTTGGAGCATGATGTTTCAGCAAAGCCTCCAAGAAAAGAAAAGGGAGAGATTTGGCCATACATGGGGATTTATAGCAAGAGGACTTTGTTTTATAATATTTTTATTTATTTATTTATTTTAGTGTTGAATATTATTAGGTTTAGACTTTAGTCTAAATTGGTTTTGTTTTGGCCCATTAGATATTGTTTTAGGGTTTGCTTTAGTATTAGATTTATGTTTGTTGATTACTAGATTGAGCCTATTGGTTTACAATCTAAAAGAGGTTTACTAGGGTTATTTAGAGGGCACCATATATTGCTTTTAATGCTACAAGTTTTAGAAGGTATGATGATTTGAATGAACAAGATTTTTCCTTTATTTTACGTGTTGCAAACAACATTTCTTTGCAGGGACAAAGATCGTATATCGACTTAATAAAGACTAACTAGCTTTGTGTCGCCATTTATATACTTTAGGTTTTGAGGTATAGGGTTATCTATGGGTTCAAGTTTTTTTCCCAATACATTTGGTTCTTAGGTACAAGGTTATCTCTGGGTCGAGCTTTTAAACCTAATATTCAACCTTCGTAGGTACAAGGTTGTATTCCTTAGAAACCAAATCTAGAAAGCACTAGAATTTAATCACATTCATTTTTGGAGAAGAAAATAAAAATGGATGATGATCCATTCCCTAAAGTAACAGCATTAGTGGATACCCCCAAACTATATAGGCTTATTGGAAGAAACAAAATATCAATAAAAGGTAAAGCCTAATCGACCAAGAAAAAAACTAAAATTGATCCCGGACGCTGGTATTAGAAAATGATACATAGGTTATGGTAAAGCCAAAAGGTGGTTCAACTAGCCAATAATATGACTATTAATTAGGTATATACATGCCTTACCTACTTTATAATTCTCCTAAAATTTGAGGATTTGGGGAGTAAAACTAAGCTAGTTGAGACTCAACAACAAGCCAAAACATTCAAGTCTAAGAGACTAGCTGATAATGAGTGTCATAAGCATCAACCATAATAGAAATCATCCAAACCTAGTGATGAGGAGGACAATGTCATTGTTAATAACCATAAACATCTCCTAGACTTATAAAAGAGATAAAAGCAAAGATAATTGTCTAAGATATAGTTTAGGCGATTGCAACACCTAAACACATTGATAAAGATAGATGATTCATAACATACATGTAAACCCTATATTTTCCTAGTGTGAACTCCGACCATAAATAATAATAAATTAGTATACATAAAATATTTATGATCAACAACTTGATGGGAATAAGCAAAAAATGATAAGTATTACAAAAAAATGAAGGAACGAAGATAAAATAGTAATTCACAAAAAAAGGGAATTTCATATAAATTTTCCTACCATGGTTTGTGACCAAATGGAAAGAAAGAAATAGGGAGGGTCTGAGATTCTTCTAAATGTTTGAGGGGACACAGTAAATATGTCGTTTCTCAAACACATGTCAAGGAATTTTTAAACACGTGTTAAGAAAGAAACTTGCTATAAGTATTGTGATATTCATTTTATGCCATCAAAAAATAAAAAAGTGATTGACAACTACTTAATTTGAGTTTTATGAGAAGAACTTTGAGGCATAGAATAAATAAAAATCATAGAGGAAGATGTAGCTTGCTAAAGGATTCGGTTTGCAGCCTCACCAGGTTGCAATATGGTTCCAAAATCATAGAGCTTGTTTCAAGAACAAACAGCTGGAAATGGACCTTGTTATTTGAGAATTAGCTTTTATAAACTCAAGGATGAGACAAACTCTTTAATGAGAAGTAGAATTTAAGAGTTTGGAGGGATTGTGACGATACCCAAATTAACTAGTAGGATTTAGAGAAAATTGAGAGTTTAAAGTGGTTGGTTAGGGTTTATAGAGTTGTGGTGGTAAAGTGTATTAAAGAAAGGTTAGTTCTTGAAATTTCTCATAAAACCCTATAAATTTGAGCTGTTAATAGGTGTGAAAAGGCTTATCTTTCTTTGATTTTATTTTATTCCATGCATTTAACTATCTCTAAATTATAGGGTTTGTTAAGAGAAATGTTAGGTTATATGTTGATTGGGGTTAGGTGATGGAAATTTGAATTTTTAGAGGGTTTGTCATATGAATTGTATAGTTTAAGAGATAATTTTGTGTAATTGAGATCAACAATTGGTTTCAAGCCATGAGTGGTTGACCATGATTAAGAAAATTTAAGGGAATCCTAGATTTTAGGTTTAAATTGTGCAAGTTATATGTTATATTGAGGAATCATATATATAATCTAGATTATAATGATTGTAGATTGAATTGGGATGAGTTATAACATTTTGATTTGTTTTGAAGGAATGGCTATTTAGAATTTTAATGTAATGATGGCTTGAATAAAATGCTCACTGTGTGTTTGACAAAACCTTTAGGCATTGAATTGAATTATGGAAAATGGTTGACAAAACATTTAGGACATTAAAATTGGGTTATGGAATTCATTGGATAAATGCATGAACATTAAAAATTAGATTATGCAAATGATTTACGAAGGTGTTAAACGTTGAATGCTAGTGTGTGAATGGATGTTAATGTGAATGGATAGAAAAGATAAATAAAAATAACATATCCATAAATTGTTCACAAAAATGTTTCATGATGTGAAATAATAAATGTGATGAGTGGACCAAAAAGGTTTGGGTATTGAATCGAGATGTTTTATTGGAATTCTGGAGGGACTTCAAAAGTGGGACCAACAGTAGGAGGGACATACTCTACAGGAGCTCCAGGTAGGTGTTTGTTGCCTTACTCCTTTAATTAAATTATTGTCTTTGCAAAAAAATTTATTTAATTTTATTTATGAAATGAGTGAAAAAGATTATGGAAATATGGAATTGAATTAAATTAAAGTTGGTCGTTTGAATAGAGACTTATGGAATTAAAATTTAAAGTTGGTTGTTTGGATAAAGACATATCATATTAAATTAAAGTTGGATGTTTAGACGGAGACTTATATAATTAAATTAAAGTCGATCATTTTGTATGAAGACTTATGGAATTAAGTTTTAAGTCAGTTGTTTAGACAAAGACTTATTATATTAAATTTAACATCATCTATTTGGATGGAGACTTATCATATTAAATTTAACATCGGTCATTGGGACAGAGACTCATTATGTTAAACTAGGTTGATCATTTTGATAAGGGTTATTATAAGAAAATAAACTGGCCATATGAGTAGGGGCTAATATAAGAAGAACAAGTCAGTCATATAAGCAAGGGCTAAGGATTAAATAAATGTTATGCATCCGGGGCAGGATTACTTAAGTATTATGTCTTCAAGGCAGGATAACAAGATATGATGTATGGATTAATATGGGGGTTAACACGTGAAAATAATTTAGCCATAATGATGAGAGGCTAAAGTATGACTAAGTGTATAAGTTAAGTATATCAAAATAAATCAATGATATTAATTAAAATAAGACATGGGTTTTATATTGTCTAAGTAAATTGAGAAGTATATGATTAATGTGGATTTTGGTTATGATTATTGAAATGAAATAGCAAACATATGGATATTATGAGGTACAAGTTACAATGATTAAATATGGACCATTGAATATGGTTGTCCTATAGTATGAGTCAAGGATAATGAAAATGGATTTATGAATATGATCTATCCTAGGGTATAAGCTTTCGAGTATTTACATAAATTAATGGGTTTTAATGATGTGTGCAGTATGGGTCACGAATGCTTGACCAAAATAATATGTGAACTATGAACATGGAAATGGAATAGTAGATACTCAATCAACATGTTGTTACTCATTTTTGGGCCCCACGTGCTGGAGATGGTGTGTATCCCTCTTGAACCAAATGCAGGAGTTTAGTTCATGGTTGATGAAAAATTGACAAAAGCAGAGAAGAAAGGAATATTTTTCGAACCTTGTTTCAACTGTTTTCTGCTCTCTTTATCCTTCCTCTTCGTTGCCGAAATTGTCAGGATTCTTAGATTAATTAGGAGTCTTCGTGATGTTAAACTCATCCCTTCTTTATCTGATCTTTAAGTTTGGATAAATCCCTTAGAATTTGCACTAAAAAAATTATTATACTGCTGTCGTAATTATGTTGTAATACCAATTTTGTTCCAACTTAGACTTTGATTCTGACTTAGTTTCGCGCAATATATGACCATCCCAGCTATATTTCGTCATTCATGGCATGTTAAAGAATTGACATGCACCTTTATTGGGTCCTAAGGCTCATTGTTCTTATGTTAGACTCTCAGTCAGATTGGGATGCTTGACATTGTCAGTTTCTGAATCAGATCAGGAGATCTTTTTTACCAACCAGATTACGGCCAGATTCTGTTCTTCAAAACGAATTTATCTCACTTTGAACTCTTTATAAAAGTTGTAGTCCTATACGTTTAGATGAATTTGGGTTTTTGAATCGCCTGATTTTGATATCAAAAGCTCAAGATATTTCTTTTTGAAGGTCTAACATGAAAGCAGAGAATCATGTCGCGAGAAGGGTTCTAGCTTGAGTTTGCAGGTCTGATTCGAGGGATTACGGGCCGGTTTGAAGGAGAGGGAGATTAGAAAGGAACAATGGAAAAATAAAGATCATCAAAAGCTAAAGCAAGTATGGACTGCCTTTCAGTCTTTGCTCCATTTCTACAAACAAGATCTGCAGAACAGGATGGAACAAAGGAGCTAAAACCAGTAGAGAGAGGGAAGAAGACGCAGAGATAAAGCTCAAAAGACGGACGACAATAAAGAATAGAGGGGAAAGAGCCGAAACAGACGACAACACTGATAGACTAGCCAGCACGCCTTCAACATCGTCATCATCCCTTTTGTTTTTGGCCTCTAAGTCTGTTCTCCTCATCTTTTTACATGCATTCATATTTGTGTTTTGTACTGTTCAAGTAAATTATAATTCACTTGAATAGTAACTAGGCATGCACACATGAGGAAACTCACGCGTGCCTCTTGTTTGCCTAGCTGGGTTATTGGCTTGAGCAATTGACTCGGCTAGGCCTGCTGGGTTCAACCCAGCCACATGGGTCGAGATGGACCCAGCCACAAAAAAGAACGAGTAAGATTGTTGGTTTTTTTCGTGTATTTATTTTATGGTTTTTTAGTGTGTGTGTGTGTTTATGTCTAAAAAAATGTTTTTTTGTGTGTTGCATACAACCAATACGCTAACATATTTTGAACATTTCTTCTTTTATAAAACAAAAAAAAAACAAATATTCAAAGTTTTAAAAGAAAATGTGTTTTAGCATGGATTTCTTAAACACAAAAATTATTTTCTTGCATTTTAGATTTTACAACATGTTTGTAAAACTCCAAAAGGTGTTGGCCAACATTCCAAAAAATACAAAATCTTATTTTTAGGGAATTCTACTTTATTCACCATTTATATTTGGATAAAGAAATCCCGAAATGGATTAATATCCAAAATATTATTGGGAATAACTTGTTATTATTCACTGTTAATGTTTGGATAAAAAAACCCAAGTGGTTAATATCCAAAATATTTTTCTAGGAATAATAAGTTATCAGACATCCTTGAAAGAAGCCTCAATTATAATTGAGGACATTTTAATTTTTAACTCCACGGTTTACGAGCCGTGAAAGTATGAAATACTAAGAGGAAAATGAGCTTTTAAAGCACATTGAATCTCCTTGGATTTCTATCTTAACTATTTCTTAAATTGTCGGTTATAAATTTAGTCTGAATCAAACACAGATTTCAAGAGATCTGTATTGGTTCTCCTTAGTACTTTGTAAGCACATTTAAAGGTGTGATCAATATTGATCGAGGGTTCTTTTTTTTTAGACTTTGAGCCCAAGTTTGTTCATCATAGCAAACTTATCCTAGGAAAACTGATGGGTTTAAAAAACACCAACACCATAGCAATTATAAGGCAAACCAAACACCAAACAGCTTACCTTAGGTAGGGCGTACTAGGGGTGCTAAAACCTTCCCTTTATGCAACCAATCCCTTGCCTTAGAATCTTTAAAATACTAGTTAGGTTCCTAGTGACCATAATACTAGGTGGCGACTCCCTTTTCACAAAACAAAGACCCCGACATGAATGCCCCGTTTCGGGAAGGGTTGCCGCGACGTCGAGCTCTCGAGAGGGTGCGACACAACATGTAGTACGAGTTAAGGTGGATGGATTTAGATTGATGAATACATCTAATTTTCTAAACTCGAGTTGTGAGTTTTGTTAGTTTAATGAATCCAAAAACAAATATGAACATAGCGAACTCTAAATTGGATTAATTAATCCAAAATTAATTTGACAATATAGAGCCAGTACTAATCGAGTTATAAGACAATGCCGGTATGAATTCTTATGAAAAGAATTCCATGACAAATTGTGTTATGACAAGTAAGATGAGACTTGGTGATTTTGTATTTGTTATAAACGATTAAATTACATAACTGTGAAGAAAATACCCTTTCTTGGATCTAAAATCATCCGACTAATTAAAAAAGACATGTGTCTATAAAATCATATTAAAACCGAATAATATTAGTTAAGAATAAAGGAATGGATTGTGATTGGAAAAAAGAAAATATATTGAAGAGACACATGAATACATGGATATTGTATGGATGTGTAATTACTTAAGCATCGAAATAGCTAGGGAAGTATGAAATGAATTATCCAGATCATGATGTGGAGATAATTACCATTATATCATTTTGTATACTTGGAGATATTGACTAGACGAAAACTTGTATAATTTTTTATTGATTAAATAGGTTGAAGTTATGATGTATAAATAATGATGGATATATGTTGGTAAAGGTGGTTTAATTTGATGAAGAACTAAGATTATACTTTGACTACTACTTCAGGGATGACAAGAGTGATGATGAAAATTATGCCTAAGTGATAGGATATTTATCCTAGTAATCTAATTTCAAAATGAAATTTGGCACTATTAAGCTATGAATATATTGAATTGTAGAATGAATATGATAAAAAGGTTAATTACTACAGTTATGTAAAACAAGTGTATTATTAATTGGTTTTATTGGTACAAATATCAATAAAACTAGTATAATGGGATGAGTTTTTAAAGACCGATGGGCAGGATATTAGACTAGGAAAGATGCAAGCTACGATGATATGTTACGTGAAATGATAAGAGAAAGATCTAGCATTAAGGAAAGTTAAAGATAAATTATAAAATTGGTATGGGTCTTATACATGGGAAATGGATCGTAATGCTATGGTTATTTATAAGGTTTGATAAAGATATTAGTGACAATAGATATGTATATCATTAATTTATAATCTGCTATATTTTATGTTACATATGTATCCAACACATTTGTTTCAACCTTATGACCATTCTTCATATTCTTCTATGTAATTAGTGTAAATATAGGAAATTGTAAAACAATTTAATGTATTGTATCTTGATTTATTTCTTGTGTTTTAATTAATACACTATAAAAATTTGTATGAGAAAAAAACGTGACACCTCTTCTTGATTTTTCATGTTGATAGTTATATAAATCAATATACACATTCACACACACATTGAGTGGATGAGGATTGTGTTTTCGAGTGCTATGCCTAAGCCTATCTATGAGTATGGATTGTATGAGCTATTATGTTTGAGTTATTATTATTAGTTACAAATATTTTAAAGCAAGATGAGATTTTTGGTAGAGTTCCAATGTAAGGGAAACTCTGTCAAAATTTCGTTAAAAAATGAATAATTTCTTACTTTAATAATAAAAAAAGAAATCTCGCATATGGTGGATATATATGCAATGTAAAAATTGTATTACATGCGATAAATAAGAGTGACTCTATAAGAGACAAACTCTAAATATATATATATATATATATATATATATATATATATAAAATACCATATTTACAAATAAATGAAAGCATCAAATGAATAATGATGAATTAAAAATGACGGGTTGTTACATGACCATTTTAAAGACTAAATTTCATTAAAATTTTGGGGTTGTCACACTATACATTACTAAAGAAACAAGTTTTGGAGACTGAACAAACTAGTCCTATGATCAAACAACTTCAAGCACCATTTCATCTATTTATAAGAGAGAGATATATAAGAACGATAAGCACTAAACAAGATTTTACTTAATCCTATATATGGCAACAATATTGATCATAAATTAATGTTTTGCTAAAAACATGATCATGCCATATCTTAAAACCTTAGTATAAATAATGGAAAAAGGTTTTAACATCAGTAACCTCTTTGTCCACTCAATAGGTTGCATTAGAACTTGAACTACTATGGAGGCAAATCACTAATAAAATCTCTAAAATGGTTTCACAGAGATAGTTTAAGAAGTAAATAAAGAGCAATTAACCTTATGCTGAAACAACAATAATCCAATATAGTGCTAGGGTAAGGATACAGATCAATCTATAACTATAATAACATTAAAACATTATCCATTATGTTAGGCCTATAACCATGAAGCTTGAGCATAGAAAATTAGTACAATCATGGAGTAAGGTATTTTTTTTATGAAATAAGAGAATGCTACTAAATTAATAACCTCAACAAAGGACAATCACACACATATTATAGAAAAGGCAATAATAATAGTGGTCAAGGTACTAAAGTAACCACCCTAACAAAGGATGATCATGTACCTATTATAGAAAAAGACAATACTAATAGAGGTTAAAGACAATAATAATTTTTAAATCTCAAACAAATCTACAGGGTGTGAGATGACATGAACATATGCCTTTATTTAAATATAAAAAGTAATCAAAAGAAGAATATAATATGATTATCAATGTTATTGGCTTCTTGGATGATGGTATATTAGATTAAGGTATAAGACTCTTTGTAATGATAACATGTAACAAAAAGAAGTCAAAAGCTTAGAGTTTTAAATCTTAATATAATAACTAGATAAACATAGTGCATTAAAGAAAGACAATGGATTAACAATACCTTTTAATGCAAAGATGACTTACCATGATCAAATAATATCCATAAACATAGTGCTCACTCTACCATACTCCTTTGAAGTGAAACCTAACCAACCACCCTACTTGAATAATGACTATAAAGATAATGTTGAATGAAAGGTATAAATTATTAAAATGGACTAATTAGAACATATGGCCGATCAGTATTCAATTCTATCTTACTTAAAGCAAGCATTGACTACAAGTCTCATATAAATTACAACAAATTGAAATGGTATTCTAGTACAAAAACTCATTATTGATAATGATGCAACACTTAACATTTATCACTAACCTCAATCGATAATTAAAAATATTTGAATTATCAAAATTTTAACCCATAGATAAAATAGGTTAACTCAAATTTAAAAAATTAAATTAAATGAATAGGGTGAAAATTGAATGAAGTGGAATTGATGACATGATATTAAATTATTAAAGGAAAATAAATTAAGAAAAAGTGGGGACAAAAAAGAAATATAAAAGATTGTGGGCCAATGTGTAAATAATAAAAAAATTGAAATTATAAATGTGTTATTTCTCTTCTTTATGGCCTGCAACTAGTTTTTTTTTTAAAGGGAATGGTTTTTGAATTTTCCTTCTCAATTCTTGACAAAATCATATGCAAAAGGTTAGCTTGGAGGGATCACAAGGGTATTTGAGGATTAAGAGAAGAAAAATTGAATGTTTAAAAGGGGTTTTAACAAACTAAAAGTGAAGGCTTTAGAGAGATTTAAAGGATAAGAAGAAAGCTTAAAAGAGCTAGGGTTATTTTTTGATTTTACACTTGAATTATCATCTAATTGATCAATTTGATTTAATTTTTTATATATGAGATTTTGGATATGTTAATACTAGGTTAGGGGAATTAGACTTATATATGAAAGCCTAAATGAATTTGATTAAGGATTGATGTTTAAATCATTAATTTTATGTTAGGGTTTGTAAAAGAAATTTGAGGGAAATGCAAATGGATGGTGAATTGAACCAATTGGGTTAGGTTAGCTTGTGATGAGTGTTAAATCATGAAGAAAAGCATGGTGTCCGCATATTGGGTCAGCTAAGAGAGAACAAGTTAGCATGCAATGAAATTGTGTTTGCTTAAGAAAATTATGAGAGATTAATGCATAATATTGTGTGGGAAATGAGTTTGGTTATGTTATATAAAATGAGTAAAATCTGCATATGGTAGTTATTTGGAATGTTAAGGAAGATTATTGCCTTTAGAGGTATAGATTATTGTGTAGTGCTTGACTTTTCATGAAAGGAAAAATTATGATTAAATTTTTTAAAAATAAATCATGGTATAAAAGAGGTTGTAGTGCAGGCTAAAGAGGAAATAAATTGGAAGTGAATGTCATTATGATCATGGTTGTGGAATGCAGTGTGTGTGTGTGTGTGTGTGTGTGTGTGTGTGTATAATGCATATATTTTTCTTAAAATAGTTTTGAATATTTTTAAAAAAATGTGACTTGGATTGATTGGTTATTAGAAGGTTGAAATTAGTCATATTATAACATATATGAAAGGGCAATGCTTATTTGAATGACGAGAAGATGAATAGAAATGCTTGGTTATTTGTAAAATCCATAAATGAAAATTAGACAATTTCATCAACTAATTTCCAGAGGAGATTAGGGCATAAAAATGATAAATTTAGGTTAAGTTTCTCATATAAGTTATAGTCATAGATGTTAGCTTTTCAATGGAACTGACCTTGTGTAAATTGGAGTTATAAAACTCTAGATATGAGTTAAAATCCAAGGGGAGGTCGAACTGGAACAATACTGAGCAGTTTTACATGTTACGATAACGAGTGATTTTGGGTGCGTTAATGACAGAACTGGATTTTAATTCCTTCTTTGAAATTGTAGCTCTATGTCTCAGTTTTCCATAGAGACAAGCGTCACCTAAATCTAAATTCTACAAATTTAGATATAGTCGAATAGTGACTAGTGTTCATGAGAAATAAGTTGAAAATGATAGAGGTTATGAGAGTGAAACCTTTAATATGAACTAAGTGTAAATGGTGATTATGTGTGGGTGGAATTAAACTAAAATATGTTATGGAATGAGGAAAAAAAAGAGTTGATGGTTGTTACCCATGTTTTAGGGCTCCACATAAACAAAAAAAAGGGGGGGGGGGAAGAAACTACAAAATAATAAAAAGAATATTGGAAGAAAATAAAAAACAAATATCAGTAAAAAGAGTATATCCGAACGCCCAGGGAATCACTGAAAATTGGTTGAAGAGGATCAAATATGCAAGATTGAAAAAAATTTAATAATGTATTTTCGACTGATGAAGGCCTTAATGACAAAGAAAATTCAATTCGAGAAGAAAAATTCAAAATTGGATGTTTAAAGACTCAATTAGAAATTTTCAAGGTTCAATTGAATTTATTGAGGGCTTAATTGCAAGAAAAATTGAATTTTTAGTCAATTTAGGCTTTAATTGCAAGAAGTTAAAGTTTAGGGGTCGAATTAAAATTTTTAAGATTTAATTTAGTCAAATCAGGGGCATAATTGCATAAATATAAAAGTTTAATGGGTAATTAGGACTTGATTGAAGAAATTCAAAACCAAGGACCAAACTGGAAAAAGCGCATGAATGTAGGGGTTGAAATTGATCAAATCAGGGCTAAATTGAAAAAATTGGAAGTTGTTTGTCAATTGAGGGTTATAATACACAAATTTAGAATTAATGACAAAAATGAAAAATGTGGCCAATTTAGGGGCTGATAATTGAGTTTGTCAGGGGTGAAATTGCAAGAAATTAAAGTTTAAAGGCAATTAGGGGTGTAATTAAAAGAAATTAGAAGAACATGTACTCAATTAAAATTTCCAAATCCCAAATTAAAAACCTTAATCTCACCTAAACAACGCGTCGTTTAAACTTAAAGAAGAGAAGGTGAGTGACATGTTGTTCTATCGACTTGACTTTTGTTTTCAACAGTTTTGGCTAATCGAGTTTGCAACTTTAAATAAATGAATGTGGAGCTATAGACCTTCAAATTAAGCAAAGTTGGATTCAAATGAAAGGTGTGCATCCCCTCTACTAACTTTAGGTGGTCATTAGCGATGATGACATCGGAATTACTCCGACGAGGCCTTAAAAGTAGGCAACCCAGTCAGCTCTGACAATTTTGAATAGTCGAGTTGACAACTTCAAATGAATGAATGTATAGCTACAGACCTCCAAATTGAGCAAGGTTGGATTCAAATGAAAAGTGTGCACCCGCTCTACCAGCTTTAGGTGGTCATAGGCGATGATGACGTTAGAATTGCTCCAACAAAGCCTTGAATGTGGGCACCTCGATCATTTAAGGGTGAAACCCAATTATGTAAAAAACTAGCTTTTTTTTTCATTTGTTCACTCTCAAAGGCTTCTCATGGGTTTTTATCAAGGGTTCACAACCTTTCCCTTAAGATCAAGGGTCAAAAATAGATTCAAAATCCTCCTAAAAACCTTATAAATACCCTTGAAGATCAAAGGATGAAGGCTGAAAAAAAGAGAGAAAGGAGTAGCTATCTTATGTACCTTTTTAATCCAAAAGCAGGCCATTATAGCCTGCTTTAATTGTTTTTTATTCATTTTTTATTTTATATTTATGTTTGCAAGCATAGCAAAAAGTTTTGGAATGCTTAACAAATGATGTTGCATTCACCTCCTTGCTGCTGTGTTTTCCATTTAGTGCTTTTTTAAAGCTTTTTTTATGTTTTGATACATATTTATTATTGTTTTAAGTTTGTTTTTGATATATAATGTTGTTTTAGTTTGTGTTTTGACCTAGCTTATACATATTAATGTAAAGGTGTTTACCTTGGCTTTGTTATGCATGTTCATGCACAAAATGGGTTCAAAAGGTCATTTTTGAATCCATGTTGCATGAACATATAGGTTGTGTTAAGTTCTTATTGTTTTGGATTTGATACCTCAAGCTTGATTTTGGTGTTTTGATGTTTTTTGTTAGTGTTTTTTTATTCAAATATATTTGTATATGTTAGTGTGACCTGTTGGGATAAAGAAAGTATGTTTTAGAAGCCAAAAAAGTCAAATTTGAAGGTTTAATAGCGGCTGCATTTTAGGCATGTTCTAGGTTTGTGGATAAGCAATGTTCTTCGTGTTCTTGCGAAGAATATTGTCTTAGCTCTATGATTTGGATCAATTTTGATTCATAATAACCTATGGTTTATTCACATCAATAACATGTTCTAATGAGTTTAAATCTTAGGATTTAGTTTCGATACTAAAACCTATTTTGGTGAAATCGTGTTGATTGGTTGAAAATTAAAGTAAATGGATGTTAGATTATTGATCCTTGCAAGATTCCCAACATGTCTATGCCCTTGGTTTACCCATATTGGGTCTGATTTGAATTTCACGTTTGCTAGGTTCGGTTTTGGGTTGTTATCGTGTTATTCCGAAGAATATTGCCTTAGCTATATGATTAGGACCAATTTTGGTCTTTTTCTTTGACCTAAACACTTTTCTGGCCATGATTAACAAGTAATCTAGAATTTATTTGCATAAATAATATGTTTACAACATATTTTAAGCCTTAGGTTTTGGTTTTAAATCGAAACTCATTTTGACAAAATCATGATTTTTTATTGAAAATCGAAGAGATTGGATGCTAGATTATTATTCCTTGCATGATTTCTAATATGTATGTGCTTTTTATTTGACCAAATCTGGTCTAAATCTAAGTTCACGTTGCTGGGTTCATTCGGGTTCATGCCTAGTGTTCTTCATTTTTATGCATTCGATCCGTTTTATTCAAGTTTTTTTAAGTTTTTGTGTTTTTGGCAAGTTTAATATGTTTTTTTGGCTTTAGTTTTGTTTTCAGTTTGTTTTTAGGTTAAACCAAAATTTTTGGTTCGGTTTATGGTCAAACCAAAGATTTCAAGTCAACCCGGACGAGTTGACCCAGTTTGGTAAAACAAATCTAGGTCACAAGACTTATACCCTGTTTGTTTTGCCACTTTTTTTGTTAAGGGTCTTTTAGTTTATGGGTGTGTTTGACAAACACCCTTTATGCTTATTTAGATTAGTTTTTTTTACCAAACAAAGCCCTAAAAAAATAAATAAATAAATAAATAAATAAATAAATAAATATATATATATATATATATATATATATATATATATATATATATATATATATATTTCATATGGCCAAAAATCCTACATTTATTTTGAGCATCTTTTTAAAGAAAAATTAAAATATTTTTGGCATTGTCTTAAAAAAAATATTGCATGGATTTTACAAAAAGTTTGTAAAATTCCAAAGCATTTTGGCCTATTTTTAAAAAGTGTTTTTAAACTTTTTTTTTTGCAAGAAAATATTATTCACTTTTAATATAAGGATAAAAAAAACCTAAAAGGTGTTAATATCTAAAATATTATTACGAATAATAATAGTTATTTACTTTTAATATAAGGATAAAACACCGAAAAGATGTTAATATCCAAAATATTATTAGGGATAATAATTTTATTACTCACTTTAATAAAAGAATAAAAAACATGTATAACCAATTTATAAAGGCAAACACCCTTTGAATTTGAAGAAACCACCTTGCTTAGGTATAAAGATAATCATCATTTGATCATGAAAAATCACCTATATATATTGCCTATTTTACATGTATATTACAATTCAAGGAAATAAAATTTGTCATGAAATTTATGAGGCATTACAATTTTATACCTAGAAAATATAGTCTTTGTTGTTGAGGGGAGTATAACTTTTATACGTGGGCAATAAGGTTTCCCATGACTAAAGGGAAATAACCTTTATACTTAGGCAATGTGGCCTTTATATCCAGGAGAAGTATTGTTTTTGTATTTAGACAATGTGATTCATGATCAAATGATGATTATTTTTACTTTATAATGGTAGTCTCAGGCTCGACATCCATCAATTTCATCAATGATATAATGATACACCATTATAGATACAAAGTCATAAGGTTGCAACATTTTCTTGATTCTATACATGTAAATTTATTTACAAAACTTTTATAAGGTCATGTCCAATGTAAAATGCAAGATCTAAGTCATTTAGGAGAAGGTACACATAAGATCATGGAAAATAACATCAATATTTGTACCATTATGATTACTAATATCTGTCAAAACTAAACAAGTAATCACCACATCTTTAACACATTTATAAGCACATCATTTTTTTGCCAAATCCCTAATTTAATACATTTGTTTTTCAATAACCAATAAACATCATATTTTCATACTCATTGAGTTATCATTGTCCTGCTCATAATGACTCTTTGATTAACAATCCATTTTTTAGTCTATCTTAAAACATTCATCACTTATACCATAAAATTCATTGTAACGTGACAATCATTTTCATTCATGTTTTGATTTAACCATCTTCATGAAATTATCTCAAATACTCTAAATTTCATGGTCCAAACCAATTTAAGGTTCATTATCTCTTACCATACCCATAGGTCGTACGTAGTTTAATTATGGATTTATCAATCCATTTAACACCCTTATCATTTATGAATAACATTTTAGCTCACCATTTGTGTTCATTCATTTCAATATTTATTATGTCACTTTTGACCAACTAATTTTTATTTATTTATTTTGACTTTTATAGTGTCATTTATGACTCATCAATATCACTTTTCAATCCAAACATCTATTATACCCATTATGGCTCAAAACCCATCCATATATTTTTTTTTTATTCTTCAAATTTTTTATACCTATTCATGGCTCAATCATTTATTTTTTATTTTGAATATTTTTTATGCCTATTTATGACACATTTAAGTACTTTTTAGCTTAAATATTTATTGTGAGTATTTATGTCACATTCATATCCTTTTCATAATTATTATTTTTTTAATCACTCGTAGCTTATACTTCAACATAATATCCCTCACCATTGTGGTCAATTTAATTCATATAATATTAAATTTCATTGTTACGTTCCATTTAATTAAATTCTACTGACGTGGTTCAATTAATTAAATCTCATAATTGTGGTTAATTCCAGTTTCACGTGTTAAATTTCACTGTTGCGGCCCATTTAATTAAATCTTATTGTTGTGGTCCGATTAATTAAATCTCACTGTTGTGGTTAATTCTAATTTTATGCATTAAATTCCGCCATTGTGGTGTATTTAATTCACAAAATATTAATTTTCTACCATAAATCATATTTGTTTTCATATCATTTTCCCTATGTCATACTCGTATTTTCACTTAATGTCATTACCCTACCTCAAATGCATAATTTATATAATATCATTCTACTACTGTAATGATATAATTTACATCATTTTATTTTCCTGCTCTATAAGCATAATTCACATAACATTAATTTTATGCATTGTAGGCATAATTTACATAACATTTATTTATTGCCTTGAAGGCATATTTTTTCTAATATCATTTTCCTACCCTGAAAGCATAAATTCACATGATATTATTTTCATGTCCCGAAAGCATAAATTCACATGATATTATTTTCATGTCCCGAAAGCATAATTTTTCTCATGATACATTATTGTATACTATACATATAATTTATATTGCATTCTTAAATTACAAAAGCAATTTAAACAATTGAAGAGGGAAAGGGGAACCCTTACCAAAAACTTCTAACACCAATCTCTTGTCACAACTTGTCCTTCTTTGATTGTGTTTTGTACACCCCCTAATGGTATAAATTTAATACATCATAACAGTTAATCCATCTATGAATTTTCATTCTTCCAATTAAGATTTCAAACTTGAAAGTTTCCATATTTCCAAGATTTTCCGTAATTTCCATCCACATATCAAACATTAATTAATGTTCACACCACCAAATAAATCCAACCATAAAGATTTCTATTTATTCCAACATTCCAATAAATTTCCAACCATATTATAAACATCACATAATATTGCAATTCATAAGTATTCATGTCATAATTTAAATCCTTAGAACTTTTACACTTTCAAAATTCAATTGCATGTTTAATATATCACAACCCAAATATTAGTATTTACCTTATCAATTTAAGATTTTATTGAAGAAATTTTCACACTTCCACAATTTCAATCTAATATAATGTTCAACACACAAATTTTTATTTTCATATTAATGAACAACAACAACTTGACTCCAAATACCTAGTTATATTCAAATACATAAATTTCTCATACTTAGATAGTTCAAATTTCTCATCTCTTTGTCACACACAAAAATAATCAGCGTTACCCCATTCATACTTAAAATCAAATATGCAATATATTTCAACAACTTTAACTAACAAAATCTTTAGTCAATTCACATTTCAACCACAACAAACTTAAGTTTTCATGTTCCTTTACTTTCCAAAAAACATGGCCACAAATATGCAATAATCTCAATTTCACCCCAATCACAATAAATTAAACTCGTACAAAATCAATTAGCATAAAAATCACATCATCAAACCAAGTTTTCAAATCTTCCATCTTCACAACTGTAAATTCTCGGCCATATTAGCAAAGATCGAAGACAAACCAAATTTTCAACCTTTCAAACCAACTCTAATATTTTTAACATCGTTTAAACATAAATCTCACATATTTCATTGAATTTCCATACTTTTCCTTTTTCAACCATTTAATGACTAACACGACAAATTTAAATTTGACATGTGATTTCTCCAAACTTGCATACTTCATTTTATTCAATCTCATTCACAATCATCATCAACACATTTAGCATTTAAGATAATGCCAATAAATCAATTAATCATAGTCAACTTTTAAAATTTCTTAAAATTCTCTAAGCTAACAATTCAACCAATTATAAGAAAACTCATAATTTATCATATCTTTCTTCATTTATTACTCAACATGTTAGTTTCAATATCAAACATACAATACACATACCAATTCAACAATTTATCCTCTAATTAAAAAAATACCTAATTTCCATGTATGGCCAACCACTGTACAAGTAAGAAACCCATGTTTGCTGTGGCCCAGTGGTAAGAGTTTGGGACCAAGAGGTTTGCTCCCTCTGTGGTCTCAGGTTCGAGCCCTGTGGTTGCTCATATGATGGCCACTAGAGGCTTACATGGTCGTTAACTTCAGGGCCCGTGGGATTAGTCGAGGTGCGCGCAAGCTGGCCCGGACACCCACGTTAAACTAAAAAAAAGAAACCCATGTTTTTCTTTCAATTTTGTTTCATTTCATCTGTTTCTTTTATTGTTAATGCAATTCAACTATTAACTCTATTTTGTTGAGTTCAATCTATATTTTAACATCAAGGTTTCCAAACTTCATTGCCTACACCTTCTGAATATATATTTTAACATGTAAATATCCATTCATTCAAGAATTTCTACTTCAATTACAACTTCTAAGACATTGACATTAATCCATGAGTATTCAACATCCAAAGTCACATAAATTCACATTCACAACATTTCTCAAAAAACACATACAACATGTAATCCATAAATCCACCAAAAATCTTTCCTAAACACCATTAATCATAACTACACATTTCATAAACATACAATACCACCAAATTTAAGCAAGGTTTTCCATCTCCCCCAATTTCTCTTGTGGCTGGCCATAAGAACACAATAATTTATAATTTTTATCCAACTTTTTCCTTCAATTTTGGTTGTTATTCTCACCATTTACATACCCATCAACCAATAATTTATAACCAAATCACATAAACCCTAGAATTGTTTTTTTTTTGTTTTTTGGGTTTATCCCTTCATCACCAAATCACTAAACCAAAAAACAATAACCATAAAAAATACCTTACTTATAAATTAAACTCAATTGATGGCTTCCTTTGCAAGTTATCCTTCAATCCTTCTTTCTCCTTTAAAGAATGCTTGTTTTTCTCTCTAAGTTTTAACCCCTCGTTGTTCTTACTAACCCACTGATTTTTTGCATTAATTTCTTTCTATGAACCTCACTACCCTTATCATTAACTTTCTTTACCACTAAGAAGAAGAAGAAGAATGAATGAAGAGAATGTTGCCTTTTTTTTTCTTGTTGCTAGAATTTTTTGCCAGCTTTAACAAAAAAAAAAAAAAAAGAAGTTGTTTTCTATATAATTACAAAAATGCAACTCATTCGATTTTTAACATGCGTAGTTTTTGTAAAGCCCCCAATTACAAAATCTTTCATACATAATTTTATTCTCATTTCATTTAGAGTTAATAATATTCATTTAGGACATTTACTCCTAATCACAATAAATTTTCTCATGATTTTTACCATGTTTTGTTAAAAATTATGCGATTAAATACAAGGTTTATACCAACAGCTGGTATGATTTATACATAAATTCATACATTCATTTATTTTATCTATTATGGTATTTACCATATTGTTTTACCAATTTCAAACCAATGCCACATGTCATTTCTAGTAATTTTACCTGGTTCCAACATTTTGACATATTGCTTTATTACTTAATTCTTTAATATTTTTAAACTAACTCACTATGGACCCTCCACTTAATCATAACATATTGTTTGTTTTTACTATCATAAAACAATTCCACTAATAAACATGAATTTTACTAATTTTAGACTGCGGGTTAATAAAAGTCATCCAGCTCTATCGATTATTAGAAAAACACCTTACTTGGGTATAAATATTATAACGTTTTAGGCATAATGACCCATCTTTCTAGGTATAAAGGCACACACCTTTCTCAATATCTTTTTGGCAAAATTCTGTATATGATTATGTATCCTCTCTTAACCAGAGCTAGTCACATGTCTCTTTTTAGCAGGTCATCTGTATCCCTTCTCTTTATAGGACTAATAATATATCTTTATTAAAAAGCACTTAGCCATGCTTTCCTTATTGATATATTGGCCATCCAAGTAGTTGAAGTCCTTGGTGGTCTGGCCATATGTCCTTTTAGATTAACCTTGTATCCCTCCTAAATGGACTAACCACTTGCTTCCTCTTAATATATTTGGTTGTGTGTGCATACGTCTCTGGACTAGATTTATATCTTCTTTTTTTTTTTAATAAGATCCAGTTGTTCACCCCCCTTAAAGGACCGACTATGCATCACTCTTTCAAAGGACCTTGTAGCATTGTTTTTTTAACAAGGCCTAGTCATACATTCCCTCTTATTGGACTAGCTATCTAGGTAGCTAGACTTGTCACTTGTCCTTTCTTAGTGGACTTGATATGCATCTCCTAGACTAACCTTACATCCCTTCTTAGTAGACTAGCCACATGTTATTTTTATTGGATTAGTTGTGTGTCCCTACCTCTTTTGACTAGCCTTGTGTCTTTCTTCATTGTATTGAGCACATGTCCTTACATAGGACTGGTTGTGCATCCACCATTAAAAGTCATTTTTCTAATCATAAATTATGACTATCCAAAAGCATTATTATGTTTGCATGTGTAAACCTATGGTTAAAATAATTTTAACTATTAAAATTTTAATTCAAAGATAAAATGGGATAAATTAAATTTAGGAGATTAAATTAAATAAAGAGGAGTGAAATTAAATAAAATAGAATAAATGACATGGTATTTAATTGTTAAAGGAAAAAAATCAATTAAGTAATGGTGGGGTCAAAATGAAATATATGAGATTGTGGGGTCAAAATACAAAATACAAATAACAAAAATTCAATTTATATATACCTTTCTCCTTCCCTAAAATGGTTAACAACCATGTTTGAGAGAGGGAGGTAAGAGTTTTGAGATTTTTCTTCTCATTTCTTTCCAAATTCACTTAAAAAGACTATCATGAAGTAATTAAAAGGGGTTGTTAAAGGATTAAAAAGGAAAAGTTTGGTGGTTAGAGAAATGTAACCATAAAAAGTGAGGTGTTTTAGAAAGATTTGAAGAAGAAAAGGGAAAGTGTAGGGAGCTAGAGTTGTTATTGCATTTTTTTTTTTTTGCTTGAATTATCATCTACTTAAGGTAACAAACTCAACTCAAGCAATTAATTTGGATGATTTTGTAATTTGAGAAATATTGAATATGTTAGTGTGGTGTGAATCTTTAGTTATGGATTTTGGCTAGTTGAATTGTTGTTTTTATGATTGATTTATGTTTGTTAATATGAAAAATAATTGGGTAATGACTTAATTGAAAGAATTGAAAAGAAAAAAATATCTTCCCTTTTTAGTGGATTTTGGCCTAGGAAAAAAAGTGCAGGAATTAAGATTGTTTGATGGAATTTCCATGAATATTGTTTGTAATTGTGTTAGCATGAATGTATATTGATTATAAAAGAGGTGGAATTAGAAAAGAAAAACCTACTATTGGTTGACCATGGAAATTTGATTAAGACTTGATAAAGTGGAGGGGTTTAATTATTTAAATGGTTGAGAGATTTATGTTTAAATATGTTATATGAAGTATTTAAGATATTGGAAATGAACTAATTGAGAGAAATTAGAAAGAAAATTCACCCCCCCTTTAAATGATGGTTTCATCCGACCTTAGGTAAAAAAAAGTGAAATTGTATTGTTGAATTAGTTAATATATGAATTTGGGATTAATTATGTTGATTATGAGATAAAATGACTTCCTCATGAATGAGTTAAGGAAATTTGAAAAGACTTTGGCATTTTTATCTTATATATAGGTGTTGGTCAAGGTTAATTAGAGATATGAATATAAAATGTATGAAGAAAAAATATAGTGGTATCAAATGGGTGATGAGATAATGGAAAAAAAATCTTGAAAACTCATGTTATATGTTGATGAGGAAAATTCAATTTTGTAAACATAATGGGTGTGTTTAAGGAAGTTTTAAATTTCTTACTATTAATTTAAGATTTAAGATTAAACAAAAATTTGAAAATTGTCTTAATGGAAAAAAAAAACTTAGTGAGTGATGTAGTATATACTTGTGAATATAAAGGAGGTCGCTGGAGCTGGAGATCAGACAAGAGGAGTAGGATCATTATGAGTATTAGGTAGTGGTTTGGCTCCTCAATAGTTATTATGTTAAGTTTTAATGTTAAATTTCTGTAATTTTCCTCAAGTTTCATAGCATAGGAATGTATATATTATGAAATGAACATTGAAAAATAAGCTTAAAAATTGACTAGTACTTGAAGAGGTACTAGAGGCTTCAATTGATCTGACAATCGTGAGTTTGAATTTGAGTAGTACCTAGATAGGTACTAGAGGTGTTAGCCGATCTGATGACCAAGAGCATAAATTTGACTAGTATCTAGAGAGGTACTAGAGGCGTCAGTAAATCTAACATTCAGGAATTAAGAATTTAACTAATACTAAGATGCTATTAAAGGCATCAGCTGATCTAATGATCGGGAAGTTTAGAATCTGATTAGTCCCTCATATGAGACACTGAAGATATTGATTTATTGACTGGCTGAAATGATTGCTCACCATTTTAAATTTCTTAATAAGTTGTTTATGATGTAAAAACTTAATAGAAAATTGATTATTCTATTATGTTGATTATTACTTTATATCTCTTATAATATAAATTAAATTATTTTCAAATCTTAAGAGGTTCGAGGTGTGTAGTAGACTACTTTAGATTGCATCTATTAGTTGTCAATGATATTGCTAGGATTGATGTAAACTCTCATGTAATTTTGGAAAACATCTTTTATTATATAATTAAATTCAATGTCTTTAGTAAGGACTCTAAAACTTTATATTGTTCTTCTTTTTTACTAATTAACTTAGAATGCAAGAGATTTAGCTATTTATCTTTTTATCTTTCATTTATGTTAAATTCTGTGGTGTGGGCATGACATAATTATTAAAATGTATGTGATAATGAGTTGAAAAGATAAATGTGATCTTTCATTGATTGTGTGATATATGAAAACAGTTCAGAATGATTAGATCTTGTGATGAAATAAATTTTATGAAAAATGGTCCAAGATGATTGGACCTTAAGATGAATTGAATTTTTTTTGTTATGGAAAATATTAATGATGTCAACACTTGGGACGATTCTATTATAAAGAAGACTCTGCTAAAATTTCAGTAAAATCTTAACACATTAAAAAACATGAATTGGTTAAAAAGAATTTACCCTGATTATTTGTGGTTTCACATAAATTGTATATGTTGAATTGAGTTGTTATAAGTTAGGTTATTACAGGATGTGTGAGTAACACACCCTTAGTAGATGAATAACATATATCAAACAAATTTCATTGACTTACTAACCAATAATCCTTGTCATTAAAGTCATCACATGTTTAAAACATATGGCTTTGTCTTAATCAGTCGATCACTTTTTATAAAAAGCAAAGCCTATATTTTAAAGATCAGTTTTACATCAACCTCATTTATCTTCTAAGATCTTATTCCATGATAAATGCATGTAGGCTAAAATTTATATAAAATGCCTTGAGTCTTAATGTAATTTTTTTTTTGTTGTGCAAATGTTTCTTGCATAAAAACCTTATTTTTTCAATTTTTCACAATAATAATACATTTTAGCCTAAAAAAACACATCTCCGGTGGAGGTTTTTCCTCGACTTCATCACCAGGTATAAAGGCAACGCTCATCTATAGATGTATTGTTACACCATATCCAAGTATAAAGATATCATACCATTTAATACAAAGGGTTGTCACAATAAAATCTTAGAGACATCTCAAATAACTCCTCAATCATCTTAGAAAGCATCTTGGTTGATCATCAAGCTAGGATTATTTGGCATCCATATATGTTTGAACGATTCACATACTCGAAATCATATGTCATTCTTTGAAGTCTCAGTTCATCCAAATAACTCTTTAAATAAGATGACCAGAGTTTAAACTCGACGAGTCACATCTATAAAGCCCTAGTCTGCTTAAATTACACAGCACAAGTTAATTATTTTATCTCAAACTGAGTGGAACTTACTTTGAGACATGGATGAATTAACTATGGATGAAATCTAGGTATTATTACAAAACCTATTGGATTAGAAGGGGTTATACATGTCCTAATAAGATAAACCTAGGTATTTTTGCAGCGACTCGTTGTCACTTTAGGTTTTGTTCTTAAGAAATCCCAAACTGGAGGTAATAAATACATTGATCATTTCACCCTTTACATGGATATAGAGTTCAAGACTATATAAATAACAAGTTCAAATCATAGAAAAAGAAAGAAAAGAAACAGCATCAGATATTTTCATTAAAAATAAAAGATTAATTGAGAAAATAAAAAAACTGCAAGTGAGTGAATAAGAGAGTCCCGGACCCCGAAATATCAAAAACAAAGGGAGGGGTAAACCCTCGAAAACCAGAGAGAGAGAGAGAGAGAGAGAGGAGAAAAAGAAAAAAAGAAAAAAAAAAGAAGCCTTTTTTCGGGTTTGGTGATCGTGGCCTGCTGCCTCTGCAGCTTCTTCCTCCCTTTAAAAAATGCCTCAATTTTTAATTCCAACCCTTCCCCTCCTAGTCAATAATCCCTAATTCTTTCCTTCTTTGGCCTACCCTAAAAATATAAAGAAAGAAAAGCAAAACGAAAATAACTTAGATTCGTCTCGTCTCGATTCGATTCGATTCGTTTCGATGCGATTCGCCTTCTCACGGCGGCTCTGGTGGTGGTTGACGACAAGAATCGACATCGTTTCAAATGAAGAGGAAGAAACAACATCATCAATTACGTTTTGCTATTAATGAATGGGCGGGTTTCAGCTGCAAAAATTGCAAATGAGTTGGCAACCGAGTTTGCTTAGTCAAAAACGAAAAAATGGTCCTCCTTTAGGGTTAAAGAATCTCGGCAACTCTTGTTATCTCAATAGCGTCCTTCAGTGCCTCACTTACACTCCTCCTCTCGCTAATTTCTGCCTGCGCCTCCAGCACTCCTCTCTCTGTAAGCAATTTTCACTTTCAATTTCTGCGCTCTCTCTCTTTTTTCTCTCAATATTTTTGTTAATTTCTTAAAGACTTTTTCAAGGTGATTCCGTTGCTAACGGAGATAGAAAGAGAGACTGTCCGTTTTGTATTCTCGAAAAACGGATAGTCCGTTCACTCAGTTTGGATCTCACGCTTGACGCGCCAGCTAAGATTCAAAGCTGTTTGAAGATTTTTGCTGAGCATTTTCGCTGTGGACGACAGGAAGATGCTCACGAATTTTTGCGGTATGTGATTGATGCGTGCCATAATACGTGTTTGCGTTTGAAAAAACTCAGAAGGAAAGGGATTGAGAACGGTGGTGGTGGTGGTGTGAGTGTGGTTAAGGAGATATTTGGAGGTGCATTGCAAAGTCAAGTGAAGTGCTTGTGTTGTAATTATGAGTCGAATAAAGTTGATGAGATTATGGATATCAGTTTAGATGTTCTGAATAGTTATTCGGTAAGAGATGCAATGCAAAAGTTTTTTCAGCCAGAGGTTTTGGATGGGAATAACAAATACAAATGCGAAAAGTGAGTATTTTAATTTATTTGTTCTTTTTTGTGTTTGTTGTTGCTGTTGTGTTTGAGAAACGTTGCTTGTTTAGATGTCAGAAACTAGTGGCAGCTAGGAAGCAAATGTCAATACTTCAAGCGCCAAATGTTCTTGTTATCCAACTGAAGGTGGGTTTTAACTTTCCTTGATCCTGTTCTTCTTGTTGTTATTTAGGTTTTTGGTGTTTAAAGTTGGTTGTGTTGCTGCTTTTGAGTAATGAGAGTTATTGTTGGATTTTGGTGTTTGCAGAGATTTGAGGGCATATTCGGAGCGAAGATTGATAAGGCCATTGCATTTGAAGAAGTTTTGGTTCTTTCAAGCTTCATGAGCAAAACAAGCCAGGTACTGATGATTTGATGGGTTCAATCAGTCTGTTGAGTAGATTTGCGTGGTTGGACTTGGGTTCTTTACGATGAGTATAGTTTGTTATAAATGCACTTCTCATTGTTTGATATGTACAATCTTTCTGACAACACACATTGACCATGTTTGAAATTAAATTAAGTAAACTATTAGACTCGCAATTTCTTGATGATGGAGTGTAAACTGTAGGTTATATCATTATCATATTTTTCACATCACCTTGAATTTACAAGATTCAAAATAATAATTAGTGGGTTCAGACTTCAGAACCAGGCTTTAGCTGGTAGAGTTGCATTTGCCTGAAACAGAAGGCTCTTGCAGTGGTTTCAAGTTTTGGATATCCTGTTATTTGCAGAATTGAAGTCTTAGACATCTTTATGCTAGACTCTGTCTTAAAACAGTGGAGTTCAGATTGAATGTGTATATAATGAGAATGGAAACACAAGCCCCTAGCCTGTCATGAGCGCCATTTTATGGATAAGACAAATGAGCACCATTTTCAAAAGCTCTTTGAAGTGTCCTTCCATGTGTTGTTATTTTCCATCTCTCTTCTTGAAATATTAAAGCAAGCAAAAACCAATCTGTGGTTCCATGGGCACCATTCATATTCCATTTGCTGTTGCACTGTCATAAAGAATGTTATTTCCAGCCTTCCTTTTTAATTGTTAAAAAGGAAGGCTGAAAAATAGAAGACTCCAATTAAAAAGGAAGGCTGAAAAATAGAAGACTCCTGCTATGCTGTGTATTATTTTTCAATTGTAATCTCCCTAGTCCCAACAACATCATGATACCTTAAATCATCTTCAACTCCTCTAGTACTGCCATTCAATTTTGTCTGCATGACTTGGCATCATAGCATGTCATAATGAATTTTGTTGATAGAGAGCATACAATAAATGAATGTGACTGTTTTCTTGCTCAACTTTCCACTTTTGTCATAAATTAATCCCTAAATCAATTGAAACTTATGTCTGAGACTGATAGAACCAATTTAGAGTGTCAAGCACAAATGATTCTGCCATTGATTTTCAATATCATCATTTGCAGAAACAACATGGGATAACAGTCCATTACAACTAGGGGATCTTCTGTTAAACTAGTTTGCTGGTGGTTTGTAGAATTCCTCCTATTAAGAGAGATTGTATGCCAAGCCATCGCTTCCCATGCTTCCACACTCCACCTCAATCACCATTTAGTTCTCTTTATTGCCCCATTCTGTTAGAAATTGAAAAAAGAATGAGGGCATTACAGCCTTTTGATGCTTTGAGACAAATAATTTTGAACTTAAGCAGAAGAGGACCATATTTTGTCAATGCTTTGAGCTTTTTAATGTAATTAATTGATCAGAACCTTATGCTGCATAAAGGCTGCTACTTTTCAGATAAAACTGAATGTGCTTTTACAGTAGAAAACAAAATTAACAGATATTACATCTGACCGAAAGACAAAATTCATTGTCTTAGCATGTGTGCTTTCTCTTTTGAGATCAATTAATTGGTATTTAAGTATCTTATTTATGATTTTTCTTTTAATTTACAAGATTTGGTTACTGGTGACAAATTGACAATAGAGAGAGATTTCAATTTGATGGTGACTGCCACCTCCCAACAAATAAGAAAAGGAACAATAAAACTATATAAAGAAAAAAGCTACCTGATTGGCACACATGTAATCCATAGTTTGCATTGACTTCGTTTTGTTTTCTTCCTTTTTTTCTTGTTTGTAATTAATCGTTATCAATATTTCCTCTGGCTGATTGTTCTCTCTCATGATTGCATATAAAAATGATAAGGCAGTACATATATTTTTTGGGGTCCCATGTTTATAGAAGAATTGATGGGAAGTCGAAGTACATTATGATATGTTAGTTAAAGTAATTTCTTTGATGCAATGCCTCATTTATGATTGAAACTCTAATGTTTGATGGAGCATAAGGTTCATCCTTACTATAGCTGTCTGTATCTTGCTATGGCATATTCTATATATATTTATTTCTCTCTTCCTTTTTTAATCCATCACAGGACCCACAACCTGAGTATAATCTTTTTGGTACCATTGTGCACTCTGGATACTCCCCGGAATCTGGACACTATTATGCATATATAAAGGTCTGTTTACTGGGTTTTTTATGTACTTCATTATTAATTTTGGTTTGTGCTAGTTATAAAAGCAGCAACTTAAATTGTTATTGATGTTATTTCATTGTTGTGTGTGCAGGATGCAATGGGTCGGTGGTATTGCTGCAATGATTCATACGTGACACTCTCTACCCTGCAGGAGGTCTTGTCAGAGAAGGTCTATGTTCTCTTCTTTTCTCGTACTAACCAAAGGCCAGCATCCGCTGCCTCCTCTTTTGCTTCCTATGGAGTAAAATCATGCGAATCAAATGGATGTGTGGAATTTAAAAGTTCAAAGGGTGCTGTTCCTCTGAAAGCATTGCCCACAAAACCACAAGTTGAACAATCTTCAAAAAAGGATATTTCAGCCATGTCTAGGATTGATAGAGTGCCTTCAAGCCCACCGGTAAAGTCTAGCATTTGTGGGAACTCTGGATCCAAAAGTACCCCTCTATCTGTTAATGGAAAGGTTGATCATCTGAAGGGTCAAAACAAGGGAATGAATGGGAATGTAAAAGAGACAGTTCATGTGGAGAAACATGACAAAGATGTGTCAACAGTAACAAGCAGTAACGGTTTTGAAAAGCATAAAAATGTTGATGCTGTAGAAGGTGAAAACTGTCATGCATTTGCAGCAGCAAGTGAAAATGGTCATTCTCAAAATGCTGCTTTTAATTCTGTAAAGCCCCTTGTCTGTGACAGTAATGGTACAACAAGTAAGGTGACAACAGGAAGAGTACATGATCACCTTGAATTGCAAAATGGCAGTATGAAGTGTTGTGCTGACATTTCAGGTTTGAAGAGAAAGCTAAAGGAGGACACCTCCATTTTGCTTGCACAGGATGCTCAATCTCTAGCCAAAATTGAAGAATTTAAAGAAGCGTATGTTACATTATACTTAATCTGTTTTGAAGTCTTATTTAAAACTGATTAACTTCTGTGGAATAACCTAAATTTCCCAATTTATATTGAAGTTTATTTTGATTGATTTGTGTTTATTAAATTGTGGTTGTGATTATTTAGTAATTTTAAACTCTCAAGTTAGATCCTGATTGTGACTAGCTGGATTGAAGCTGTGTTGGACTTTTAGATCTTAATACTAAAGCCTAGTATTCTGATGAATTTCTTTTGAAATCGTTTCATTGGTGAGCCATTTCATGAATCATTTGTTGAAACTGGATGTCGCTACATTAAACATTATTCGGGTAGTTGAATGTTAATTATTTGCTTGCTAACCATTTTGGTTAATCATCTTTACTTTTCTTACTATTTTTTTTGCTTGTTTGTGTGCTTCTATATTCTGTTTCAGCCTCAAGCAACAGGCATCTTTGATTTTGGGATCATGCGGTTTTTTTGATAAGGTTTATGATTTTATGCGTGCGAGAAAGAGGTTGTGTGTTCATGAAGCAGGAAACAAACCAAGTGGTACTGAATTAAAGTAAGTCTCATTTAGTTTGATTTTCTGTACAGTTTGATTTATGTTCAAAGCTTTGATGCTAGTAATTTCTCTTCATATTCAATGTCACCAGAGAAACATGCAAAGCCATTAGTAATGAGAGAAATTACTAGCATCAAAGTTTTGTAGTAAACTTGTGCCATTCTTGTCATGTTTCTCTGGTGGTTGCATGTTTTGTACAATGAAATAGAGTTATCTAAATAGGATTAATGTTATGGCTTTAAACTGGTGTTCCCTTTGTTCTGTAATGCAGGAAGTTGTTGATTGCAGATGCCAAGAGAACCTTTATTTCCCAAATACCCGAGTCATTGAAAGAGGACCTTGTCAAACGCCTCCAGTCATTTAGTCAAGAGAAACGGCATTCGTCAGCAGTTTTGGGGAACTCAACTGGTAATTGAGGGTTTTTTTTTTTTTTTTGGTTTTTCATTTATTTATGTGGAGTCTTTGTATCACAGTTTGGCTGGTTGCATGACCATAACTTTTCTGCTATGATATTTTTGCAGTCTCTTGATTTTGTAGCTGGAGGAGCTTGGTGTATAATCTGTATCACTAATTGATGTATTGACATAGATGCCAGTTCTTGAGATCATAGCTGGGTATCTGTTGTGGCCTGTATCTTTGAGCAATTGCTTGCAGTGACAAGAGGTCATTATCTTGTCTTTTTTATTCTTAATTGCGGCAATATGTTATACTGGTAGATGCACCATTGTTGGTGCTGAGAAGGCTGGGTTCAAAATCTTGCCAGAAATTTTCTTCCTTAAGGCTGTAAAGTTGGTTTTTGGCCGAGAACGAGTCAGAAATCCTATAGATTTTGTACCATACCTTTTTTGACTATATTTTAGCATAAAATCCTCATTTTATGGATGCATTGCATTTCTTTTAGTAAAAATGTGGCTGGATAGTCCTTGAATCCATACACTATCTATGAATTTGCCCTTAAAGCATGACATGGTTTTATTCCTTTAATTGCCCCCCGCTCCACCTTCTTTGATAACATTGATGCTTAATTAGCACATAGTTGTCTTTTTATTATTATTATTATTATTATTTTGGTTTGTCATGCATACATTTTGATCGCTTTTTTTTCTGGGATGTGCATCTGATCCGAGGGCATGGATCTGTTGTATGTTGGCTTGTTACACGCCTAAAATCCTTTTCAAATTAAACATTTTCCATGGAAGCTGAATATGAATCTGGATTCTGGAGGCAAGACGAAGTATCATATACTATCCTTATTTGGCGTTAGCAATTAGAGATGCGTCGAATATACAATGATCATGGGGAGTCACGGAGACCTAGAGCGACGTTGCAGGTAGCTGTCTTACTTTTGGCTAATCTATTTGGAAGAGTGATGTTATCATGCATCTAATTTTATTTAATTTTATTTTTTCATTTGTTGCAGATAGAAGTAAATAAAACTTAAGTGGAGGGATTATCTTAACTGATTACAGATTTATTATTACTTTTTTTTTTATGTCAGTTTCTATCAGTCAGGCATTTGATGATTATTTATTTTGTTGGGCACGTTAATCTGCATATCTTTGGCCCTGACATCATAATATTGATTTTAAAAAAATCTTGATATTTTTTAGTTTTAAATTAATTTATTTTTAGTTTTTTTAGATTTTTTATGTATGATGTTAAAAATAATTTTTTTTTTTAAAATATTATTTTAATATATTTCTAAAAACAAATACTTTAAAAAATAACTTATATTTTCAAATTGATCTTTTCTAGATGGATTAAGATCCTAAATACAGCAGGCCCGGTTTATGTTTTATTTGACATTTATGTTAGAACAATGGATGGTTTGCTTCAGAACCAAGCGAGGGCGTTGAAATTGGTACGAGGATACTAGTACTGTCAAAATGATAAAAAGAAAAGAAAAGAACACAAAAAATTATTTTAAATAAAATAAATAATAATTAAAGGAATGAGAATTAGATTTGATAGATAAAAAAAATTGAAGGGAGATGAAATTATAAAGTAATTTTATTTTTATAAATTATTAAAAAAAAATGAATAATAAAAAAATAAATTAAGATTAATTTTGAAGGAAAAATAAATTGAGGAATTGTTTGTAAATTACATGTGTCGCTCATTAGTGAAGGGGTTATTGAGATGATTTATATGCCACCTAGGAATACCATGTTTGATTGTTGGATGATGTTGCAGGTGTCATATTCATGCTCTAACATTACATGCTAACAGTTTTTTTAAACAATATTTATATTTGATATTATTAAATTATCATGTAGCCCCTGAACAAATTGAGGAGTCTCTTTTTGCAAGTTTAATAATCCTTTTGCTTTCAAGTGTATTGGCATTATTTTATTGTGCAAGAGACAAATAATAAAAATACTGTTTTCTTTAATGGCTCTTAGACCTTTTTTTTTTTAATATATATATTTTGGGGAAAAATCAACTTTCAAAAACGTAAAGCTGGAGGAAAAAAGATCTAGATGACAGAATTCGCATAAGCGGGTTTCGTTTGTACTCCCTGTTCTTTTCTGTTCTTTTTTTACCCTTCGATCCACAATGTCATTTGTACTCGACGTTTTCAAACACTACAAGAAAAATCTGAGATTGGATCTCCGGCATTGATAGCCACTTAGTCAAATTGTAACTAAGCCAAGACTTGTCCATAATCCAAAAGTATTTTGTTGCGTTCCCTGTCAAATTGCTAGGTCTTATGCAAGCAATGACGACCTTAAAATATTACAAGGTCCAAACTCCAGAAGTTTTTTGTTGCGTTCCCTGTCAAATTGTAAGTAAGCCAAGACATGCATGCATGGGAAAGTATTCAGTTATAAATATGGAAAGCGAATATGAAGTTGTGTGATAATAATGGCAGAAGAAGTGGTATTACTGGGTTTTTGGGCTAGTCCTTTTGCAATGAGGGTGAAAATTGCTCTGGCAGAGAAGGAAATAGATTATGTGTCCCGAGAACAGAATTTGTTCAACAAGAGTTCTTTGCTTCTAGAGATGAACCCTGTTTACAAGAAAGTCCCTGTTTTGATCCATGAAGGAAAGCCGATATGTGAATCACTCATCATAATTCAATATATCGATGAAGTTTGGAAACACAAAGCTCCTTTATTCCCCTCGGATCCCTGTGAGAGGGCTCATGCTAGGTTCTGGGCTGACTATGTGGATAAACATGTGAGCCATCCTTTTCTTTTCCTCTAGCTAGTTATTTTGTTCTCCTTTATTCAATATATCGATTTTGTTTTTTTTTGAAACCTTGTTTTTTCGGAAAATTTCCTCTTCTCTCATTGGAGAACATACTAGACATTAGGCATATGTAATGGAGGATGCTCTTCCTCCCTCTAACTTCTCATATATTGATTCCAAGATGCGAAGTTTTGAGACTTTCAAATTGGTAGCCTTGATTCTTAAGCAACTAATCACGTCAAAGATCAACACTTCACCTTTATAAAAACTGTCTGATGATAAAAATGAACGGGCATTTGCAGATTTTCCCAAACGCGCAGTTGTTATGGGCAAGAAAAGGTGAACGCCAAGAAGCAGCGAAGAAGGATCTCATAGAAAGCTTCAAAGCATTGGAAGGAGAGCTTGGAGACAAGCCCTACTTTGGGGGTGAGAGTTTTGGTCTAATAGACATTGCACTTATTCCCTTCTTCAACTTTTTCTACGCATTTGAGACCCTCGGAAGATTTTCCATGGAAGAGGAGTGCCCCGAGATCGTGGCATGGGCTAAGAGATGCTCGCAAAGGGAGACTGTTTCAAAGTCAGTAGTGCTCGACCAGCACAAAGCTTATGAATTTGTTTTGGAGCTCATGGCATGGCATGGGGTTAAGTGAGAGAGATAATCCGAACAATGAATTATACAAAGAGAGAGCGATTCTATTGAATAAAGCCTCTTTTTTTTTTTTCTTTTTTTTTTTCTATTTTCTGGGAGGGCTGATCTTTCTCTTTTAAAACTATTATAAACATATATTAATTTATATATGATTCTACCATCAAAATTGAATCGTACCTTGGCATAAAATGGGACAGTGTGTGTTTGTCCATAACGTCATTAAATTGTTCATAGCCTAATAAATATGGTCATCGAATATAACTAGAGAATTGCATTTGCCCTTGAACAAATAAATAATTTTGGACCTTCAAAATAGACAGCGAGCAGTGGATATTATATATATATTAAAAGATAAAAAGATGTTTTCTTGTGGAAATAGAATAATGGTAAATTTTGCTAATTCTATACTGTGTTTATTGTAGCGGTGATAAAATTATTATTTTTTTTTCTTTTTATATAAAAAAACAAGTTTTTCTTATAAATTTATTTTCTTTTATACTTGGTATTTTTATTATTTAACACTTGGCCTATTTATCATCATTCATTTTTCTTATCTTCATTTTTTATATATATATTTTTAGTGTTTTTTTTCTTTACACTTTTTTTTTGAAAAAAACATTATGGTAGAAATGGCACAATTGAAATTTTCTCCAAACTTTTTACCATAACGGTGGCAAATTTGTAATATTTGATTTTTTTAGAAAACAAGTTTTTCTTAAATTTTATCTTTTTATACTTGAAATTCTTATCATTTTACACTTACCTATTCATTATCATTTTTTTTCTTATAATTTTTTTTTGTAATATCTTTTTTAGTCATCATCTTCACAAAAAGACAAGACTAATGAGTTATAATTACATCAAGAAACCTTCAAATCAAAAGTTCACAATTTTCATTCTCTACTGCATATATATTTTCAAAGCATCTCTCTCTAAAAAGATACTTATTTAAGCATCGAAGAGTTTTCACCTCATCCAAAAAAGATCTTTTTACATGACCCATTAATCATTAAAGAATTGACCGGGAGTATATATATCTTTTGTAATTCCGTAAGCATAGTAAAACGACCAAAATGCTCTTAAAAGAAAAAAATTACCCTAAATGGTTTTTTTATCTTTTCACAATGATTTTTTTTTGTATTTATAAGGTAAATTGAGAGGTAATTTAGTATTTGACTAAATATAAAAAATAAAACACATGGTGAAACGCTTAAATACTCCTGTAATCCAACAAATTAAAATTGGCATCAAGAGACTTTTTTGTATTTTCACAATATCTTAGAGGGCTATACTTAATTTTTACAAGCTTAATTGAATGAAATCAAGGGCAAAATTGCAAGAAAATCAAAGTTTAAAAGCCAATTAAGGGTCAAAGTGAAGAAATTCAAGATCAAGGACTTGCCGACAAAAGGCGGACAACATTGAGGGCTATACCAAACTTTTCCAGGGATTAAATTGACGACAATCAAATTTTAAGGCTTAATTGGGGATTAAATAGAACAAATTAAAAAACAAGTATTACTTTGAAAAAGGTGCCAGGGGTTTCAATTGATTTTTAACAGGGGTCTAATTGCATAAAATTAATTAGTTTTGTCCCAATTAAGGATGTTTGAGCTTAAATTGAAACAATTGAGACTAAATTGAAATTTATCAAATTCCCAATTAGAAAACCCTAATTTTTAAGGTTTAAATAGATGAAATGTCACTTGTTTTTAATGAATAAACTGAGTGACGCATTGGCTATCCCTATTTTATTGTCAATTTCAGCCGAGAAGGCTGATCGAGTTGCTACCTTCAATTTAATAAAGGTGGATCTTCGACCACGCTAGAGGCTCCGACCACTACAACTCGACTGAGAAACATCTCCTCTATAAGGATCAGCTATCCTCATCACATGTTTATACCTCATTTGACTCATTGAACTCAACAACATCTTGTCCCTGATCAGCCCCCCTTGCATTTGATAGTTTCAAGCTGACTGAGGGCTCACCTTTCTATCAATGAATGTTGAGTTCTAGGACTCCAAATCAGATGAGATTTGATCCTCATGTTAGATATACATCCCCTCTACAAGGTATATGGTTTGTTTGGCTTCAATAATTTTCTAGTTGCCACGATTAATTCATGGAAGGTGCACCCCCTTTTTTTGTCAAGTTTTTGTTATAAGGTTCTCAACCTTTTCTAAAAGTTCTAAGAGTTTGTTAAACATCTAGGGGAGGGAAAATAGAAGAAGAAGAGAAAAGAATGGTTTCCTAATAAATTACAGGAAGGAATCTCTTATGATCTAGTTTTTGAAAATCACCTTCAAATCTATAAGTGGTTTCACAACCACCTACCATTTTAGGGCTATAGAAGGAGAAGAAATCATACAGAAAAAAAGGTAGGAATCCGAGAGAAAATCATGGAGAAAAAAGAAAATAAATACATAGAAATTAAGAGGATACCTAGAATATAATTGAAAGGAAAGTTATAAATATTGATTTGTTGAGAAAGAAAAGGTGGAATCTAAATCGAAAAAAAGTTGAAATTCAAGAAGAAAGAATCAAAGAATTCAGAGGAGGAAACTACATTCTCTGTACAAGGTAAACTTTCAAATTTTGATGAGGGGGTGGAGCTCAATGAGCACACCCCCTCCCCTTTCTGTTTTGCCTTTTTAAATTGCTGCTCAAAATAATTGTTAAGCATCCTTTGAAGTCATTTGCTAGTTTTAAAAACTATTAAATATTTGTTTTGATATGTTTAAGCATGCTTTAAAAATAGTTTGTATTGTTCAAGTTTTGTTCGATTGTTTTGTTTAATATGTTAGAATGTGATTATGGTATGGTATATGATAATGTATCATGTTGTTTTACATATTTGAATGTTTGGTTAATCATTTGTAAAACTATGACAAGTTATGTTAAGTTTTGATGTTGTTGGGGATTAGGTTGTTTTATGATAGCTTGCTGGGTTTGTTGAAGTTGTAAACATTTTATTTAAACTTCAAGATAATAATTTTAATCAATAGAACAATGTTTATGCATAGAAAATGCTATTTTTGATTGCTGTCATTATGTATTTTACTTATTGTTTTGCTCTTGATTCATTGTTTCTTGTTGTTTTAATGGTTCAAGCAAATTGTGTTGAGCGTGTCTAAGCTTTTGTTGTTGTTTTTGGGTTTTAGGAATTTTTTGGTTTTAAAGCCTTTACTAGGCATTTTTGGGTTCTTATGCTTTATAGGTTTCACATTTGTCTGTTGAAGATGGTCATGGGTCCATGTTTTGCATATCTTTTTTTTTTTATCAATAATTGGCTCTTGCACATGCGTTTTATCTTGTTGATCATTAATTTAGGACTTTGTAGGTTTAAAAACACTTAAATCATGATATTTGATCTTCAGTTTCTTTATTTTATATTTTGCATAAAATCAAATAATCGTGACTTTAGGTTGTTTGTTGTGATAATCCAGCCCCAAAATCTTGCTATACTTTTGATTGTACATGTTTATGTGTCTTCGATTTGATGTAATATGGTCTGATATTGAATCTTAGTTTTTGAGTTTGATCTGAGTGTTCATCATGTTCTTCTATAAATTTAAATGTTTTCTCCTCTTTTGATCTTCGTTATTTCTTTTCTGGTTTCGAGTCATGTTTGTGGGTTTGAGCCTTTGGGTCAGGAAGCCCAGCCCACATGGCTATGCTGAGTCCATTTATGCTAAGGCAATGTTCAGTTGACTTAAAATTCTTAAAAGAAAAACGCACCATATTTTATTCTAATGGTGTGTTAGCCAAACACGACCTTAAAACAATTTTTAAGTTTTAGCTCTGCTGATTTTCCAGTAGTGTTTCTTTTCTTATTTTTTATGCTTTTGTCAAACAGATCTCAAATAATTTTCATAAATTCTGAAAACATTCAAGGACCATTTTAAAATTATTTGTGGATTCCTCGCCTATTTCCCAACCATTTTATTTAATATTTAGGTTATAAACTTGTATTGTAAGATACTGATCTGATATTAAACACACTTGTTTTTCTTTGAAATTTCAGAAAAACAATACAAAAAAAATTAAAAAGTTCATATTTTAAAAATATACACTTTTATTTGTGTGCAAATGGCCAAGTTCCTAAAAAATAAATCATATATGCATTTATTAAAATTATGAAAACTTGTCCTCCATTTCAAAAACACCAAAAGTTTTTTTAATATACAAGATTATGAACTTATACATAAGACGTATTCCCGATATTGAATAAAAAGATATATTTTTTTTATCTTTTATCTTTTGACTTTAGAACGGCTAGGATTTTAATATGATAAGATAAGGATCTCCTTATCAAAGAAGACTTTTCTTAAACCTTAAATAAATCAACGGTTAGAAAACACAACAATACCTTAGTTTATGTCAGACAAAAAAATAATGCAGCTTATTATATGTAGGATGCACCGGGAGTGATGAGTTTTCCTCCTGCACAAATAGTCCATTTACCTGGACTTTCATAGACTATTAGGTTTCCTAGTGATTATAATATTAGATGATATTATAGAATGTATAGCATGTGTGTCTATATATATATATATATATATATATATGAATTAATGTAGGATTATTTCAATGTTGTGATTCCTACATTTACTGCTGTGTACTGCCGCATACATATAAATAGAAAAGGTTGGCTAAAAGATAACTTAAGCCATTATATTATTCTCAACTTGGTATCAGAGCCCTAAATAAATTAAAAAACTTTCTCTCCTCTATGCAATGGACTCTTCTTCTCAGCCGCCTGCTGCCTCCCCCTCTACAGCACAACCAATGCCGGTTTCCTCCTTTATTGCAGCACTAGTCTCCTCCTCTGCTTTTGTTCTGTCGTGGCCACAACCAACAGATGGTGGTCATGCTCTTTTCAACCCAAACAACACTCCTCTGTTGTAGCCTTCCTCTACTGCTGCCGCTGCCATTGTCTTCCTCTCTCATACTCACCAAGTCATCTCTTTCAAATTAACAAACACCAATTATCTATATTGGCGAATGCAGATGAAGCTGTATCTCCTGGGCCAAGGAGTTTTCGGGTTTGTTGATGGCTCAAATTCTTGTCCTTCTTCACACGTACTTGCTGCCGATGATACCTCTCTTCAGGTAAATCATTCTTTTCTTCGTTAAAAATAGCAGGACCAACTCATTCTAAGTGCTCTACTTTCTTCGCTATCCATGAAGGTTCTCTATCTTGTTATTGACTGCCAAACTTCGAGTTCTGTTTGGCGCACACTTGAACAAGCTTTAGCTTCCACGTCCAATTCTCATATTATGCAACTTCATGGCTCCCTTCAGGATCTTCGACAAGGTGATGAGTCAGTAACTCAGTTTATGCAAAAATCTAAGGCATTATTTGATGAGTTAGCCGCTGCTGACCGACCTATTTTGCTGGGGGATTTTAACTTGTATGTGTTTTATGGTCTTCGAGAAGAGTTTAAGGATTTAGTTACAAGCCTTGTGACCAAGGTAGAACCCCTCTCGTATGCCTATCTTTATAGTAATATTTTAATGCATGAATTTCTTCACAAGACATCCCTTACATCCATAGGGATTGCTATCATCAATGCCCATCTGCTGCCCACGCCTAACACCCCCCCTCAGCCTTTCTTTCTCAACACTAGTCCTCTGGAAATTTTGGTCGAAATAGGGGCCCATTTCATGGAGGATGACGTCCTAACTAGTTAAGCAGTAGAGGGAACATGTCTGCTGCGTCCAGATCAGATTTTTGTAACTTCCATGGACCCTCCAACAGTGATGGCAGGCAAGGTAATTGGCAGGGAAATTTGTAGCGCAACAGGGGGCAGAATACACGTTGCCAATTGTGCCAAACATTCAGCCATAAGAACCCTTATTGTCCTCAACTTCAGCACTATGGATATGGATAACAGCTTGGTGCAAATCGATGCTGAGTAATGTCTCCTTAATAGGTACTACCGATTGGTTTCTGGACATCGGTGCTAATCAACACGTTACACTTGATCTTGCAAATTTGGTTGCTTCAGAACCATATCTCGGTAATGATAATGTGCATGTTGGTGATGGTAAAGGACTTCCCATATCTCATATCGATCATACTAAAATACATACACCACATCATACTTTCACTTTGTCTAACATTCTTCATGTTCCGCATATTATGAAACCTTTGCTTTCTGTTCAGAAATTCTGTCTTGATAACAATATTTACTTTGAATTTCATCCATTTGTGTTTTATGTCAAGGATATCAACACCAATGAAGTACTCCTCTCAGGTCAGAGTAAAGATGGTCTTTATGCTTTGACCAGATCTTTTGTCACGTCAGTTCTTCAAGCTTATTGGTCTCCTTGCATTTATGCTTTTGCTGATTTATGGCATCGTCATCTAGGTCATCTGACTTCTCGTATTTGTCAATTGTTAGTCTTGAAAAATAAGATTATTTATAATAACAAACATTTTAATTTTCAATTTTAAAGTTGTCCATTAGAAAAATCATCGCGTCTGTCCTTAAGACCTATGGGTCACAGAACTTCTGCTCCATTTGAATTAATTTTTAGTGATGTTTTGGGTCTTGCTTCTTTTTTTTCTTCGGAAGGTTTTTGTTATTTTGTTATCTTTATTAATGCGTACACAAAATATATATGGTATTACCCTCTTGTTGCCAAGTCTGATGTTTATTCTATCCTCCATCAATTTTAGACTCTCGTTGAGCATCAATTTTCACTAAAAATTAAATATGTTCAAAATGATTGGGGCGGCGAATACCGCAAACTATCCACTTTATTTCAGACCATTGGTAATCATCATTGTCTGATTTGTCCTCACACTCATGAACAAAATAGCACAATAGAACGTCGTCATAGGCATATTATGGAAACCAGACTTATTTTTCTAGGACAATGTAAGACACCATTATGATTTTGGAATTATTCTTTTGAAACCTCCATTTATCTTATAAATCACATGCCTACTCTTGTCCTCGACAATAGATCCCCGTTTGATTGTCTGTTTCAATGGTCTTCCGATTATCATTTTTTACATACTTTTGGGTGTCTCTGCTTTACTTTTTTGCATCCCTATCACTATTATAAATTAGATTTTCATTCTTTTCCATGTGTGTTTTTCGATTACAGCTCCTCTTACTCTGGTTATCAATGTCTTGACATTGCATCTCAATGCATTTATATCTCTCGTTATATCTGTTTTCATGAACATGTGTTTCCGTTTGACAGATCTAAACAGATTGCACAATCCTCATCTCCTTCCTCCATACCACCCACCACTACCCTCCTCCCAAATCTGCTACATTCACCATTGTTTCACACCCCTACGGCCCCTCCACATCACTCTTCTACCTCTGCTCACCCACCACTCTCTGCTCACCTGTAACAGCCCCACCTTTTACCTTCCCCATCACCACATGTATGCTTATCTAACCATTCTGCTGCAGGTACAAATAGAAGATCGGTTTCCTCTGGTTTCCAACATGACACCTCTACTGGTGTTGGGTCAACCTGTTGTTCCACTTCTTCTTCTCCTTATTCTGCCAGCGCTAAAACTATTACAAGTTCTGCTTCTACTGTCAATCCTCTGCTTATGGCAGATTCTTCCTCTACTCTTTTGGCTTGTAACATCCTCAAATTATAATGTCATAAAATCTCAAACATTTCTTTACTAATGTCAAGAATTGAATAATATGTCTAAGATTATGGAATATTTTTTTGAAAATTTTGGCAGAGTTTCCTCTATTTTCGTTGGTACTAAGTTATGGACAACACTTCTATTATATGTCATTACAACTTTCATCTTGATCCAATCATCCTGGATCACATCCCATTCATCAAACAATCTCTCAATACTTATATTATCAATAAATTCAAGTCTCATAATATCAATTAATAAGCCAACATAAAAGTATTACTCAAACAATTTAAAAGATAAATAATTTCATCACTAAAGAGTAATAAATGCTAACTAACTACATATATGCATTTAGACTAAATGAATACAATATTAAGATTAAGAGTCATATTATCTTAAAACATCTAATGAATTCTACTAATTTATATTATAAACTTATCTTATCATGTTGCAAATGATTCAACCATACTAACATCTATACATATATATTATAATACATCTAGTACATACTACACATCTTCTACTTGATTTTTACAGCACACAGGTAATACATCCAGTAGATACTACACATCTTCTACTTGATTTTTACACACAAAGGTAATACATTCATTACATACTACACATCTTCTACTTGATTTTTACAACACAAAGGTTTTCAAAGAAAATAAATACATAATATTACATTCCAAAATGATAATTCATAAACAGAAAAATCCTACATCTAACGATATGTATCACCTCGCGATATACTTGTTTCAACAATAACCACATTAATCAATTTACTCAATATCTTAGGCATATATTATTTATTTCACTCTTAACCTTTGAAATTTAATACTTCTAACTTCAATCAATTAATTTACGTAATCTTTTCAAAACTTCAATATCCAGCTAACTCATCTCGATTACTAATAATTCTAACACTTTCATATAATTACTCACAAATTTGGTTATCCTTTCTCGGTTACCAATAAATCCAGTAATTCCATCCGAATTACCCATCATCTGGCTAACCTTTTTTGTTAGCCAATCAATCCGGTAATTCCATACGAAGTACCCCATATCCGGTTAACCTCTTTATTAACCAATAAACCCGGTAATTCTCCTAATTATCCAAGGAATCCGGCTAACCCGTTTTGGTTGCCAAAATCAATCCGGTAATTCCATATAAATTACCCAGCATCCAGTTAACCTCTTTTGTTAGCCAATCAATCCGGTAATTCCATACGAATTACCCCATATCCGGTTAACCTCTTTGTTAATCAATAAACATGATAATTCTCTTAATTACCCAAGGAATCTGGCTAACCCATTTTGGTTGCCAAAATCAATCCGATAATTCCATATGAATTACCCAGCATCCGACTAACCTCTTTTGTTAGCCAAATAACAATCCCGATAATTTTACATAAATTACCAATAATTCTCATTTGTAATAATCACTCAATTTATTCATTTGCTTCATTCTTTTAACATCAATTAAATAAACAACATAGATATTTAGGGAAAACTAATATACAAAATAAGGTGACGAATCACCTACCTTCTGCTCGTGATGACCCAGCTCCTTCTGTCTGATAACCAGCTCCAGACACAACTCCTGAATCAATCAAATGTCATTATATCATTAGTCCATCAATATTTTTCTTATGCGCCGAAACGCAAAGTACACAATTTTTTTTTAATTTTTATTTGTAATTTGTTCTAATAAAAATCCATTCTCAAACATAACATCATTATTTCACATAGAACCACGTATTTAAATCAAGTTCCTTATTTTCTTGCTTTATGTTCATAATTCCTCCATCAAATAATCCTTCTATTTTTTATGCCTTCACATCATATTATTTATTTTATCTAAACATACGTAAGAACTATATTCAAACACAATCTAAACATCTTGTCTTCATGCTTTCTTTTAACTAGTTCAATTCTCTTTTAAATTGAATTTACTTATTTTTTCTAAACTTTAATGCTATTTCTTCATTTAGTCTTTCTTACATATTTCAAATATCATGATTAAACATAGTTTCCTAAACATTAACATCAAACTCATTCCTCGGCTTTTCCTTCATTTGGTCGAATGTCATATTCCTTTTTCTTCCCCAAATTTTTCTTCATTTACTTGTTATTTCAACTTGTTTTCATGCTATTCCACTTCAACTTCATCATTTTCCCTTCCCCTTCTAATTCCCCTAAATTCCCATAAGAACCCTAAGTTCAAGTATCAAGGATTTAAGGAAAATTAAAGTAAAATTCCATGAAATTACTTCCTAACTTAATCAAGTAAGTTTAAAAACATCTAAATCAAATATTAAATCCAAACTTCTAATGCTTACCAATTGACTTTCTTCCAATTTCTCTTCTCTCCCAAAGTTAGCCAAATTCCCTTTCTCAATTCTTCTTTCCTTCACTTGATTCTTCCTTAGATTGGTGTTTTATAAGTTGAACTTTGCAAGTTTACAAGGTTATTCTCTTAATTTTTTTTTTTATTTTTCCTTACTTTTCTCTCTTTCTCTTTTTTTTTTATGTTCTTTGTTTTTCCATTCTGCTTATGCCCAGTCGGCAGTACATAAAAGGAAGGGAGAGCTGATTTGTTTTATGTTTTAGTGGCAAATAACCATTTTACCCTTAATGAGTCCTGTTGCTTCTATTTGACGGTCCTTATTTTTTTGCTAGCACTACCGAGCTCCGTTCATCCTAAAATTTTAACCAGATTTTATTCACTATATTTTAAGATCCCTAGAATTTCAGCTCAATTTGATGGTCGGATTGAAAATTACATCCAATAACGTAAAACTGTTCAAATTGTGATTTTTCGTCAAATATCCGAATTTCTCCAAAACTTCTAAAAATTTTAACCCAAACTAAGACATCATATTAGAAGGCTCCACACAAATTTTCAAATTTTTTTGATAACCTGATCGAGAGTTATGAATTTTTTTGTTTTACATAAAACTAGTCAATTCATGATTTTTCACCCAGAGGGTTTACACGGCTGGACTGAATCTGGTGATTGATTTCTCCTCTTATCTATTGCAGTAGGGTTCCATTTTGCCACCATCTCTTTCTGTATCACCACCCTTAGTCAACATACATCCTATGGTTCTTCGACCGTGAAAACAAATTTAGTTGCTTCCGCTGCCGCTGTTCCTGCTTTATCTCGGGTAATGCTCTCTCCAACCTCTGAACCCATTGCATTCTCTGATGTTGACAGGTGTGCGGTTTGGCATGATGCTATGTGTGATGATATAAAGGCTTTGCGATCTAATCACACTTGATCTTTAGTTCCCTTTCATCCTTTGATGAATGTTGTTGGTAGTTGATGGATGTATTGGATAAAACGTCGTGTTGATGGCAGCATTGAGCATTATAAGGCATGCTTGGTTGCTAGAGGTTTTACCCAGCAAGAAGGCATTGATAACCCTGAAACATTCAGTCCAGTTATTAAGCAAGTCACCGTCAGATTAGTCTTCTCCATTGCGGTTTCGTGCAATTGGAAGATTCATCAACTCGATATTCATAATGCTTTTCTCAATGGTGTTCTTACTGAAAAAGTCTACATGAAACAACTTCCAGGTTTTGTTGACTCTACTCTTCCATCTCATGTGTGCCGATTATACAAATTGTTGTATGGTTTAAAACAGGCACTGAGGTCATGGTACACTCGTCTGAGTTATTTTCTACTCTTTTGGTTTTCACGCCTCCAAGGTTGACACCTCCTTGTTTATCTTGTTTGATGGCACTAATAACTTTTATCTTTTGGTGTATGTTGATGATATCTTGCTTACGGATAGCAACTCTGCTATGCTTCATCGCCTAATACAGTTACTGAGCTCTGAATTCAAGCTTCGTGACTTAGGCGTAGTTCATTACTTTCTGGGTATTGAAGTTCAGTCCACAGGTTTGGGTTTGATGCTGCGACAACACAAATATGTTCTTGACATCCTTACTCGGGCTGGTATGACTTCCTGCAAACTCATTGATACTCTAGTCTCTACTTTGAAAGTTCCCATACTACCAGATAATCTATTTTCTGATCCTACACGGTTTTGTTAAATCTTGGATGCTCTTCAATATCTTACCTTCACTCGCCTAGATATCTGTTTTGTTGTTAACAAAGTTTGTTAGTTTATGCATGCTCCTACAGATTCTCATTGGGCCGCCTTCACTCGCCCAGATATCTGTTTTGTTGTTAATAGAGTTTTTCAGTTTATGCATGCTCCTACAGATTCTCATTGGGCCGCCGTTAAACATATTCTATGCTACCTTAAAGGTACAACATCTTATGGTTTCCATATCACTCGAGATTCCTCCTTTACTCTACATGGTTTTACAGATGCAGATTAGGTCGATAGTACTGATGATCGCAAATTTACGGATGGTTACCTTGTCTTCTTTGGTCAGACGCTGATTTTATGGAAGTCAGGCAAGCAACGCATAGTTGCTCGCCTCTCTATTGAGGCCGAGTATAAAGCCTTAGCAGACGGTACTGCTGAGGTCATCTAGCTTCAATATTTGTTAACAGATCTGCAGGTTCTCTCTGTCTCCGTTCCTACCATTTGGTGTGATAACCTTGAAGCCACTTATCTCTCAGCAAATCTTATTTTCCATGTTCGTACTTAACATGTTGAGGTGGATTATTATTTTGTATGAGACCGGGTTGCGAAGAAAGAGATTCAGATTTATTTTATCTCCTCTAAGGATCAACTTGCATATGTCTTTACTAAGCCACTTTCTGCTGCTTTATTTACTGCTTTTCATTACAAGCTTCGGGTCAATCCTTCACCCTTGGTTTGAGGGGGCATATTATAAAATGTATAGCATGTATATATATGTATAGGAATTACTGTAGGAGTATTTCAATGCTATAATTCCTATAATTACTACCGTATACCACCGCATGTATATATATAAGAAAGGTTGACTTAGAGATAACTTAAGTCATTCTATTATTCTTAACTAATGATGACTTCTAAACCTTTCAAATCATATTTTTTTGATTTTTCAAACACGTACAAAATCCCTATCAATTCAGGAACCATACCCGTCGTCTGATGCCGTGCACAACAAGAACGGAGGAACAATTGTTTTTTTGCTAATGCATTATGTTGTTTTTTGCCTTTTTTTTGCCGGTCCTTTCTGTCATGTTGGGGTGATTTTTTTGAATCTGCAATTGGATTGCTCATTCTGGCAATTAATAAGTTTCCCTGCTTAGAAGATCCGAGTTTAATATCCAAGAACCCTTTATTATTATCAGGCTGAACTAACCAACCGAAATACTGTCCCAGAACAAGTTAAGAAAACATAAAATGCCACAATAGAATGGACTTGGATACACTCTCCATTTGCAGTATTATATATTTATTCAATCCCCAGCTTCTGTTTGATCTGCAAAATGACTTCATAAACCTCCTTCTGGCCACTTAAAGACTTGGAGACGCTCTCTTTTTGCAAGCATCTCTCGCCCCACTCCACGAGCTTAGGGAACTCGGCTACCATGCATAAGTTTCCTAGGGTCTCAAAGGTGTAAAAGAAGCTGTAGAACGGAATAAGTGCCAAGTCTATATAGCCAAAGCTCTCATCCCCAAAATATAGCTTGTCACCGAGTTGTTCTTCCAAAATCTTAAAGCACTGAATCAAGTCCTTCTTCGATGATTCTTTGACCTCACCTTCAGATGCCCATAGATTCCTTCCAATAGGATAAATCTGGACGAAACCACTTTGCATGTCAATACTTCATTAATGTTTACTTTAAAAAACTAAACAGAGTAAGACAGAGAAAACAAATTTTGATCAGTACTAATAACTTACCTTCTTGTCGATGTAGTCAGCCCAAAACCTGGCATGTGCACGTCGATAAGGACCAGAAGGCAACAATGAAGGTTTATGGCTCCAAGCTTCATCAATATATTGAACTATGACCATTGACTCACAGATGGGTTTCCCATTATGGATTAAGACAGGGATTTGCTGATGAACTGGGTTCATCTTGAGAAGAGTAGAGCTCTTGTTGCTCAAGTCCTCTACCTGAGATTTATATTCTATTCCCTTCTCTTCCAAAGCTATCCTCACCCTTGCTGCAAAAGGACTAGCCTTCAAATCCAGTAGAACTACTTCATTAGCCATTTGTTGCACAGGAAAAAAGAAAGATTTTTCTCAGTAATTTGTTTCCTTTTTCAATTTGCAATGTGGAACTGAGGCGAAAACAAGAATTTATAGCAGAACATGAGACCTTTGTGGAGTGTTCAGTCTCCCTTGAATTTCTAGGTGCTTCGCTTTTGTTGTCATTGCTTGCATCAGAATGGTCACCGTTATTGTTGACAGGTTGGGATTTTCCTGGGAAACCTCCTCGCAACTATGAGAGTAATGTTTTTTTATATATATAAAAATAAAATGCCACTTAAATATTTTAAAATTAGCTAACCTCAATCATATTTATTTCATATATAGTAATTAAATAATATTTAGTTACATAGTTAATAATCTTGAATGTTATAAATTTAATAATTATAAATATTCTACATTAACAATCAATGGAGGAATGGCAACTTATGTGGCACACGTGCGCACATCAGCAAGAATATCTTACTCGGGAGACCCGCATGAAAACAAATTTGATCCCCTGCGCGCCGATATAGTCTAAATTCATCTGCTTCTTAATAATTTCTATTGGCCTGTGTATAAAGTGTGGCCGCCATGCATGTTGGCAGAGAAGAGAATTGTTTTCTTAATAATTTCTGCCGGTATCAAAAATTGATATTTATAATAAAAAATAATATCTTTCCATACTAATATACTTGTATAATTAGAAAGACACCCTTCAAATTAATTAATTAATTAATCTTTTAAAAAATATCTATTTCACATAATATCATATATATAATCTAAAAAGTATGAGATTTTGTTATATTTTATTGATTTAATGTAAAATATAACAAAATATCTTACTTTCCTAGTGGCTGCAGGAAATGCCATCCAAGTAGAATCCTAATTTGAGAAGAACTGAAAATTTAAAGGACCAACCTGTACTTATCCCACAAATATGAAACGCGGCAAGGTAGGACTCCACCAACACCTATCAGACCCAATTAGGAAAAGAGAAAAAAGTTTCGAAAAAGAAAAAGAAAAGCAAAATAAAATAAAATAAAAGGGGTGAAGAAAATGACGGGAAAAAAAAGACAGCAAAAAAGAAGAGAGAAAGCATCAGTGCAAAAATTGCTCCTTCGAAAGACCCTTCAACACTTGTAAAGAGGCCAATTGTAAGCATCAGTGAATGTTAATTATATTCAAACCAATGTTGTGTGTGATTATTGTGAATGAAATCACTCAAATTTCAATTGTCAAATAGGAAAGCCTTTTGCTAAACCAAATTTCAAGGAAATTAATTATATGTCCAATTTCTAATGTCGAAACAATCGTTATTTAAATATATTTAGGCAGTATTTGTTTTAGCGGTTCAATAGCTCTTTAAATTTTTTTTGGATTTTTTGCTTTAAATTAGTTTTTTGATATTTTTGAATTGTTTTGATATGTCTCTATCAAAAATATTTTTTTTTGAAAAAAATATTATTTTGATGCATTTCCAAGTAAAAAACACTTTGAAAAGCGACATTTACCATAATCTCAAACACGCTATTAATCTCGATTGAAGAAATCACCCTAATATTTCATAGAGCAACCACTACAAGATTTCACAGTTTTATCGACGGACACATTCCGTTGGTATGAGATTCAGAGTTCGTCGGTAATTTTTTTACCAACTAAATCACCGACGGAAAACGTCCGTCGGCATAACGTCCGTCGGCAATACCGCATTCCGTCGCTAAGGCTGTCGGTAAAAAAAATATTACCGATGGTTTTACAGATGGAAATTGTGCGCCAAAAAAAACTTCCTGTTGGAACATTACTGAGGGATTTATTCCATCGGTGATAGTGGCATATATAGTAAATATTTTTTAGCTATCGGTGAAAGGCCGACAGATGTTCTCCGTTGGTAAATTCATCGGTGAGTGTGCATTTCCACCAAGCTTCTGTGAATTGCCGACGGATTATATCCGTCTGTAAATTCATTGGTGATACATTCCGTCGGTAAATCCCTCGGTGGGTATTTTTAATTTTTTTTAAAAATGATTTAGAATAAATAATATAAAATAATATAAATTAATAGTAAAAAAAACCAATTGTGCAAATAAATATTTATTAAACATTAAGAACAAAAAATTATGCAAATAAAATTTTATTAAACATTAAGAACAAAAAAATAAAGTTAAATAATATTCATTACAAATTGAATGTGTTTCAAAAAAAAAATTAGCACAATGGCGGAGTTGGAGGAGGAGGAGGAGGAGGAGGAGGAGGCTGGTTGTTATACGGCCAAAAAAGGGGCGGACATGTATCACCACTCTGTGAAGTCATGTTCATGACCATTTGACAGAGTTATTCATAATTCACTGAGAGTTGCTCGTATTTCTCGGTGAGATTAGTTGTGTGTTGTTTCAAGGCCATGATATCCTCATATTGGGTGCTCGATACTGATTTGGAGCTCCTAACGGTTGAGACATTATGGGCTGCCCGCAAGTTCTCGACCGTAGTGTTGGAGAGCCCGTACACCTGATTTTTATCGGGTCCACCGGATGATCCAACCTCCATCCATAAATCCGGATCGAAATCCGGATGGGTCGAAGGATCGTCCCCATATCTCTCCCTCAACCGGCTATTATAGGTCTCATGAAAATGAAAAAAGAAATCATCATCATCATATTCAATTCAATAAAAATAATAACTTATGAAATAAAATGGTTGAACGAACATACCACAAAGTGTTGAGCGTGGTTGTAAATGAACTGTTGCACCTCCTTTTGGCGGTCTTGACTCTGCACGTGCATCTCAACAAACAGCTCCATTGGGCTCGGCTCACGTCCAAGAGATGTAGCCTGTAATGAAAAAAATTAATTAAGTAACAACAAATTATTTAACGATATATTTCATTTAAATTAATCTTACCATTCGTTTCGCATATGCAGCAAACGAAACAGAGCCACCGATGTGCGTTGTCACCGAGCCATGAATTGGCCGGTTCTGGTTGATAGCATCAGACTGTGAGCGTCGTGTGAACCGCTTAGACGTCATGTGCTCAAGATATTGCGGCCATATATCTGTCGGGATGTATAGCGGTTTGAAATCCCTCCAAACCGCCACGTCATTCCAGCCTTAGAGACCGTTATCTCTCGCTTTTTTTTTTTGTCTTTTTTTTTCTTCATACCAAAAATCACGCAACCTACTTCCATAGCAAGAAATTAGATTTTGAAATATAAATTTTTTTCTAAAAAAATATTGTATTGTTTTTTATGTTACCTAGTTGCCGCGTGATTTTCCCACACCTTCCACACAACAGTGTCATGCGCAGTGTTCCAGTCGAATTTGTCCTGTGTATAAATAATTAATTTTAAATAAAAAAATAATTTATTTATAATTATATTAATAATTTATTAGAAATAAGCTGCAAATTAGAAATTAACATCAACCTCAAATCTGTCAAACCATGCATCGATTTGAGGTATCCATTCAGGATGTCTGGATACCTCACTCCACTGAAATAATGGAATCTCCATCAATGATTTGAACGCTGATAATATTATTCGGGCGGCCTCAATGTTTGTGAACCTGAAAATAAATTAAATTAATGAAATATTGATTAGTTGTTCATAAATTATATTATAATTAAAAAAAACTAAAACCGAAACAAACTTACATTGAAAGGTCATCCTTCCACTGTGCCTCATACTTGCGGGTGAATTGATTCTACTGCGAAGTCACCGCCTCTGTGCTGTGAAATCGCGTTGGAAGAGGCAGCATCGGGTGACGGCGCAGGTGCCTCTTCTTGATAGGCACCTAAAGATATGTCATCCTCGTTGCTAGAAGAACTAGTTGCGACCATATGTGAGTGACAAGCTGTGGATTTCGTTCTACGCATCTACACAATTTTATACGAATAATTATATAATTAAATTCGAATGTTAAAAAAATTCGGTAGCACCTCCCCTATACTGGAGACTACCCAAACTTTTCAAACCTGCAAATATTGACAATAGCCACAACCAATTGACCTCATCTATACTAATCTTGTATATAACATAACATCTATACAAATAACATCTATACTAATTATAAGGTAAATTCAACAATAACAATTAAAATTCTACAAATTATTCAATTATTATGGAAATACAAACAATAAAATATATTCAATAAATTAAAACAAAACTCTAGACTAACAATTAAAATTAATGGAAATAATTAAACACAAATCATGCAATAATAGAGTAAAATTGAGAGAAAATAATTAAATTTATTCCAACATATTCAATTACTAATTACAAGGTAAATTCAACAATAACAATTAAAATTCAACAAATTATTCAATTATTATGGCAATACAAACAATAAAATATATTCAATAAATTAAAAAAAAACTCTAGACTAACAATTAAAATTAATGGAAATAATTAAACACAAATCATGCAATAATAGAGTAAAATTGAGAGAAAATAATTAAATTTATTCCAACATATTCAATTACTAATTACAAGGTAAATTCAACAATAACAATTACAATTCAACAAATTATTCAATTATTATGGCAATACAAACAATAAAATATATTCAATAAATTAAAAAAAAAACTATAGACTTTAGGAATGAAATATGCTTACTTTAATAATGTGTTTATTTCAAGACTTTATCTACATTATAAAAATACACCAAAACAAAAAACATAACAAAAATAACAATAGCTAAAACAAAGTAAAAATAATTCTTGAATTAAAATGAAGTAGAGGAAACACATACATTTTAATTTGCTGAAGATTCAAGTAGAGATTACAAGCAAAACAAACAAAAGTCTTGAAGGAAATGAGAGGGAAAAAATCAAAAATGAAAGGGGAATAACAGAGCAGATGAAAAAATGAACTGAAGGGGCGGTCGCTGGGATTTATAGCGCAGTTTTACTGACGGAATCACCGACGAACATTAAAAAAAATATTATTTTAAATTATTCCGTCGGTGATGTTAGGAAAATCCGTCGGTAACTTTTGAATTTCACACCATAATTTTTAATTACCCTCCACATTTTTCACAGTCCGTCAGTCATTTCGTCGGCAAATACATGCGATCAGAGATGCATTTAATGCCCCGCCCTTGGAATTCGCACCATCCATCGGTGATGGTTGTGGCATTTCCAGTGACGCTACTGTGAAATGCCAACGGATTGGAATCCGTCCGCAAAGTCGTCGGTGATGAAATGGCTACTGTGAAATGGCGACGGACTGGAATCCATTTGCAATGTCATCGGTGATGGTTGTGGCATTTCCAATGATGCTACTGTGAAATGCCGACGAACTAGAATCCGTCCGCAAAGTCGTCAGTGATGGTTGTGGCATTTCCAGTGACAGTACTGTGAAATGCCGATGGACTAGAATCCGTCAGTATAGATGTCGGTGATAGTGCAGTGTGCAAGAAAGATGATGTTTGTATTGCCTATTTATCTTCCTGCAAACACTTAAATGATAAACTGTCCATCGTACAAAACAATAACAACAGTGCTTAAACAATACAAACTTATAAAATAAATATTTCGTGTTACAAAATATATCATCCATAATATATATTACATGAAAAAAAATGTTTTACACATGGCTTCATTCTGATAGTTAGTCAGAATTTTCTTCTTCTTCATCGTCAATTGAATAGTCATCACCTTCATCGCAATCTTCAATATGGATATCATCATCATCATCATCTTCATCGACATTTGCTTGTCTGGTAGAGCTCAAAACAACATCCAACTCCTCTGCGTCAACATCAACAAGAGTATCATCGAAAACATGAAAATTTGAATTTTCTTCCAAGTCAATCGAAGGAGCAACTCGATATGGTTCAACCAACTCATTAACTTGAAAGACTTCATCTCGCACACTTGTATTTTCATTCTCATCTTGAACAACCTCGACACGACCCTTGGGTTTTGTTTTTAAAACGGATAGCCAATCAACTCTTAATCGATCCTTTCTAAAGGAAGAGGTGTATGTGTAATAAACTTGTTGACATTGCTTTGCTAAAACAAAGACATCGTTAAGTTGCGAGGTCTAGCTTTTGAGTTGATTTCGACCAGACCATAGTGCGGATCAACTCTGATTCCTCTGTCAGACGTGTCATACCAATAACATTTGAATAAAAACACTATATTCTGCTCGCTATAATATGCAGTTCGACGACCTTTTCTAATCTACCATAGTAGTCAACTTCTAACTCACTACTAGTCGATCCCTTAACACAAACACCGCTGTTGTATGTCTTTCTTCCATGCCCGTATTTTTCAGTATGGAACACATATCCATTGATAAAATACTCGTTGTAGCACTTAACTTTTTTTAGGGCCCAAAAGATACTTCGCTTTACCCAATTATGGGTGAAACCAAAACCAAGAAACTTATGCTTACCTGATTGAAGACCAAACACAACGTCACCGTACTCTGATACAACATCATGCAATTCTTCACCAGAAAGACGCGGGGATGCAACATCCTTTTCAACTATGCCAACAAAAAAATCTTTTATGTTCTTTCTGTACCTGTGATTCGGTGGCAAGAAACGATGGTGAAAGTCAAAAAAAGAAGTTGTACCTCAGTTTGTTAGCATGAATGCCTTGTTGTTTTCCATGCAGTATGAACATGCTAGTTTTCCATGCGTGATCCAACCAGAAAGCATTCTATAAGCTGGAAAATCATTGATAGTCCACATCAAAGTCGCCCTCATAACAAAATTATGTTTCCTCGATATATCATAAGTCAAAGCTCTGGAGGACCACAACTGTGCAAACTCATTAATCAACGGTCGAAGACAAACATCTATATTCCGGCCCGGGCTGCTCGGACCGGGTATGACAGTAGACAAAAACATGAACTAAGGCCTCATACACATTCCCGGTGGCAAGTTATAAACCGTGAGTATAATCGACCAACAAGAATAAGAAGCAGCAAATTACCTGAATGGGTTGAATCCGTCTGTACATAACCCAAGACGCACGTTCCTTGATTCAGCTGAAAAGTGAGGATGCACACTGTTAAAGTGTTTCCTCGCTTCGCCGTCAGAAGGATGCACCATCACTCCATCAACCACATTATATGATTGGTGCCATGTCATGTGCTCAGCAATCCTTGGTGACATGAATAACCTCTACAGTCTAGGTGTGATTGGGAAGTATCTAAGTTTTTTATATACCACTAGAGTCTTTCCCCTGCCAGTTCTGGGTTTGTAGCGGGAATGCCCACATGTCATGCACTCGGTCAGCTCAGCATTTTCAAGGTAGTATAACATGCAGAAATTAGGGCACATGTCAATTTTCTGGTATCCTAAACCGAGAGGTTTCATCATGGACTTCGCAGTATAGAAGTTCTCTTTCAGCATGTTCCCTTCAGGTAAAATGCTTCTCGTCCATTCAATAATTTTGTCATACCCGGCCTCACTCAACCCGTGAGCTGACTTGATGGTGAACACCTGTGCTACGGCCGATAATTTACTGTGGTTCGTGCAGCCATCCCATAATGGTTCGTCAGAATCTTTCAACAAATCAAAAAAACCTAGCTGCATCTGCATTAGGTTCTTTTTCTATGATTGGACATTGACTGACATAACCTTGATTCATTCTCGTTGCATCCATAACCATATTCCTATAAGGATTAGTGTTGTCATTTGCAACTTCATACACGTTGCTAGCACTAGAAGTTGACCGAACCACCATTTCTCCCATGCTCTTATTACGAACAAATACTTCTTCGTGTGCATACCAACACCGATAATTCTCCATAAACCATTTGGGCAGAAGATGCATCATTACAACATCTAGATGCAGATACTTTTTATTTTGACACTTCCTGCATGAACACCTAATACCGCCTCCAGTAAAATTTATAGGAATAGATGTTGCGAAATTAATAAAACCCTGAACCCCGTTACAATAATTCATCCTTCACAATCCTTGGGGTGAATCTCGATACATCCATGAACGATCATCCATGACTTCTATCGAACCTCTATAAAATTATGATGACAACATGTATTAATTAACTATATTAGGTAAATAAATTTATAAAACTATTGGTTTACCTCGAGATTATCCAACAAAAAAATTACAACTTCTCTCAAACAAATTACAACTTCTCATAAATATTAAATATTCATTATCAATTATCAACGTCCATACAAATTTATACATATAAATTTATGAAAATTACAACTCCGCAATAACATTGATAAAAATTAAAATGGACCAGTTAAACAAGCTATTAATTATTTCAAAACAACACATGTAATTCAGTAATTCAATAAATTTTCAACAATTTACAAACAAATACAATTTTACAAAATCTAAAACAAACCATAACAAGTACAAAATTATACATTCATATACTACAAGTTTGTTTGAGAAATAACAATAAAACAAAATACATATACTAACAAAACAATAAAATTAACATTTAAATGTTAAAATTTTAAAAGATAGAATTACTTACAAAAACTGATAAAATCCGTTTGTGACGTCACTGTACGGAGATCCCGGTTTGAATCTCTTGGTGATTTCATCGGCAATTCTGGTGGTGAATTGGTAATGTTACTGTACGGAGCTCCCGGTTTGAATCCCTCGGTGATTCTATCGGTAAAATCGCCTGCAAAAACTTCCACGTCAGTGAACCGCCCTTTTTTTTAATTCTGAATATTCCGTCTGCAATTCCGTCGGCATATACCGATCAAAGTATTCCATCGGTATATTGCCGACTGAATTACAGAAGAAAAATATGCCGTCGGTAATTATGACTGCAAATTACTGACAGAATCATTTCTTCGGTAATGCCGTTGGTATTAAGCGAATTTCTGGTAATGAATAATAAAAGGGAAACTAGACCAACTAAAGATTTCCCATAGTAAAATAGAAGCCAACATTTGAGCAATTGCATATTAATATTCCTTTTGTGAAGCTTTAGAGAAAATTCCTAAATATTATGCTAATGAAAGTTGGAAGTTGGAAGAGTACGAGACAATTAATGATGCTAATTGAAGAGAGTAGTTTAATTTTACAACAAAAATATTTACCTCTTAAATTGAAAGATAAAGAGAGTGTACAATTGGAAATTCTTATTTTGAAAAATCTTTATGTGATTTAGGTGTAGATGTGAACTTAATGCCTTTTTTATTATAAAGATAATTCTATCGTTTTGAAAAAATAAAAAAACATGAAAAAGTCTTCTTTTGCAAGTTTAATAATCTTTTTGCTTTCACATCATTTTATCGTGCAAGAAATTTTGGAAAGATAAAAAAAACCCTAAAAAAATGATTTTACTCCAAAGTAAGCTTTGTTTGTTTTTTATAAGAAAGATAAAAATAATAAAAATAATGTTTTCTTTGATGCCTCTTAGACTTTTTTTTTAATATATATATTTTGGGGCAAAAATCAACTGTCAAAAACGTAAAGCTGGAGGAAAAAAGATCTAGATGATAAAGAATTCGCACAAGCGGGTCTCGTTTGTATTCCCTTTTCCTTTCAGTTCTTTTTTTAACCCCTTCGATCCACAATTTCATTTGTACTTCACGACAAGACTTCTCTCACAAGAAAAATCTGAGATTGGATCTCCGGCATTGATAGCCACTTAGTCAAATATTTGTTAGGTCTTATGCAAGCAATGACGACCTTAAAAGAACCTAGACATGCATGCATGGGAAAGTATTCAGTTATAAATATGGAAAGCGAATACGAAGTTGTGTGATAATAATGGCAGAAGAAGTGGTATTACTGGGTTTTTGGGCTAGTCCTTTTGCAATGAGGGTGAAAATTGCTCTGGCAGAAAAGGAAATAGATTATGTGTCCCGAGAACAGAATTTGTTCAACAAGAGTTCTTTGCTTCTAGAGT